>NC_090927.1:722375348-723657096 GCF_040938575.1 Ambystoma mexicanum | reverse complement strand
CACTCATGTCCAATTCATGTCCCCCTGCACCCCCACCCCCCAGCATCCAGGGGGCACCCTCCACCAGGCCCCCACTCATGTCCAACTCATGTCTCCCATCACCCCCACCCCCCAGCAGTGCAGGGCACCCCCCACCAGGCCCCCACTCATGTCCCCCTGCAACCCCACCCCCCAGCATCCAGGGGCACCCTCCACCAGGCCCCCACTCATGTCTCCCATCACCCCCACCCCCCAGCAGTGCAGGGCACCCTCCACCAGGCCCCCACTCATGTCCCCCTGCACCCCAACCCCCCAGCATCCAGGGGCACCCTCCACCAGGCCCCCACTCATGTCTCCCAGCACCCCCACCCCCCAGCAGTGCAGGGCACGCTCCACCAGGCCCCCACACATGTCTCCCAGCACCCCCACCCCCCAGCAGTGCAGGGCACCCTCCACCAGGCCCCCACTTATGTCCCCCTGCAACCCCACCCCCCAGCATCCAGGGGCACCCTCCACCAGGCCCCCACTCATGTCTCCCATCACCCCCACACCCCAGCAGTGCAGGGCACCCTCCACCAGGCCCCCACTCATGTCCCCCTGCACCCCAACCCCCCAGCATCCAGGGGCACCCTCCACCAGGCCCCCACTCATGTCTCCCAGCACCCCCACACCCCAGCAGTGCAGGGCACCCTCCACCAGGCCCCTACACATGTCTCCCAGCACCCCCACCCCCCAGCAGTGCAGGGCACCCTCCACCAGGCCCCCACTCATGTCCAACTCATGTCTCCCATCACCCCCACCCCCCAGCATCCAGGGGCACCCTACACCAGGCCCCCACTCATGTCTCCCATCACCCCCACCCCCCAGCATCCAGGGGCACCCTCCACCAGGCCCCCACTCATGTCTCCCAGCACCCCCACCCCCAGCAGTGCAGGGCACCCTCCACCAGGCCCCCACTCATGTTCAACTCATGTCTCCCATCACCCCCACCCCCCAGCATCCAGGGGCACCCTCCACCAGGCCCCACTCATGTTTCCCATCACCCCCACCCCCCCAGCATCCAGGGGCACCCTCCACCAGGCCCCCACTCATGTCTCCCATCACCCCCACCCCCCAGCAGTGCAGGACCCCCTCCACCAGGCCCCCACTCATGTCCCCCTGCACCCCCACCCACCAGCATCCAGGGGCACCCTCCACCAGGCCCCCACTCATGTCCCCCTGCACCCCCACCCCCCAGCATCCAGGGGCACCCTCCACCAGGCCCCACTCATTTCTAACTCATGTCCCCCTGCACCCCCACTCCCCAGCATCCAGGGGCACCCTCCACCAGGCCCCCACTCATGTCTCCCATCACCCCCAGCAGTGCAGGGCACCCTCCACCAGGCCACCACTCATGTCCCCCTGCAACCCCACCCCCCAGCATCCAGGGGCACCCTCACCAGGCCCCCACTCATGTCTCCCAGCACCCCCACCCCCCAGCAGTGCAGGGCACCCTCCACCAGGCCCCCACACATGTCTCCCAGCACCCCCACCCCCCAGCAGTGCAGGGCACCCTCCACCAGGCCCCCACTCATGTCCAACTCATGTCTCCCATCACCCCCACCCCCCAGCATCCAGGGGCACCCTCCACAAGGCCCCCACACATGTCTCCCATCACCCCCACCCCCCAGCATCCAGGGGCACCCTCCACCAGGCCCCCACTCATGTCTCCCATCACCCCAACCCCCCAGCATCCAGGGCACCCTCCACCAGGCCCCACTCATGTCTCCCATCACCCCACCCCCCAGCATCCAGGGGCACCCTCCACCAGGCCCCCACTCATGTCCAACTCATGTCTCCCAGCACCCCCACCCCCCAGCAGTGCAGGGCACCCTCCACCAGGCCCCCACTCATGTCCCCCTGCAACCCCACCCCCAGCATCCAGGGGCACCCTCCACCAGGCCCCCACTCATGTCTCCCATCACCCCCACCCCCCAGCAGTGCAGGGCACCCTCCACCAGGCCCCCACTCATGTCCCCCTGCACCCCAACCCCCCAGCATCCAGGGGCACCCTCCACCAGGCCCCACTCATGTCTCCCAGCACCCCCACCCCCCCAGCAGTGCAGGGCACCCTCCACCAGGCCCCCACACATGTCTCCCAGCACCCCCACCCCCCAGCAGTGCAGGGCACCCTCCACCAGGCCCCCACTTATGTCCCCCTGCAACCCCACCCCCCAGCATCCAGGGGCACCCTCCACCAGGCCCCCACTCATGCTCCCATCACCCCCACACCCCAGCAGTGCAGGGCACCCTCCACCAGGCCCCCACTCATGTCCCCCTGCACCCCAACCCACCAGCATCCAGGGGCACCCTCCACCAGGCCCCCACTCATGTCTCCCAGCACCCCCACCCCCTAGCAGTGCAGGGCACCCTCCACCAGCCCCCACTCATGTCTCCCATCACCCCCACCCCCCAGCATCCAGGGGCACCCTCCACCAGGCCCCCACTCATGTCTCCCATCACCCCCACCCCCCAGCATCCAGGGGCACCCTCCACCAGGCCCCCACTCATGTCTCCCATCACCCCACCCCCCAGCATCCAGGGGCACCCTCCACCAGGCCCCACTCATGTCCAACTCATGTCTCCCAGCACCCCCACCCCCCAGCAGTGCAGGGCACCCTCCACCAGGCCCCCACTCATGTCCAACTCATGTCTCCCATCACCCCCACCCCCCAGCAGTGCAGGGCACCCTCCACCAGGCCCCCACTCATGTCCCCCTGCACCCCCACCCTCCAGCATCCAGGGGCACCCTCCACCAGGCCCCCACTCATGTCTCCATCACCCCCACCCCCCAGCAGTGCAGGGCTCCCTCCACCAGGCCCCCACTCATGTCCCCCTGCACCCCACCCCCCAACATCCAGGGGCACCCTCCCCAGGCCCCCACTCATGTCCCCCTGCACCCCCACCCACCAGTATTCAGGGGCACCCTCCACCAGGCCCCCACTCATGTCCAACTCATGGTCTCCCAGCACCCCCACCCCCCAGCAGTGCAGGGCACCCTCCACCAGGCCCCCACTCATGTCCAACTCATGTCCCCCTGCACCCCAACCCCCCAGGATCCAGGGGCACCCTCCACCAGGCCCCCACTCATGTCCAACTCATGTCTCCCATCACCCCCACCCCCCAGCAGTGCAGGGGCACCCTCCACCAGGCCCCATTCATGTCCCTCTGCACCCCCACCCCCAGCAGTGCAGGGCACCCTCCACCAGGCCCCCACTCATGTCCCCCTGCACACCCCACCCCCAGCATCCAGGGGCACCCTCCACCAGGCCCCCACTCATGTCTCCAAGCACCCCACCCCCCAGCAGTGCAGGGCACCCTCCACCAGGCCCCCACACATTTTTCCCAGCACCCCCACCCCCCAGCAGTGCAGGGCACCCTCCACCAGGCCCCCACTCATGGTCCAACTCATCTCTCCCACCCCCCCCCCCATCCCCCAGCATCCAGGGGCACCCTCCGCCAGGCCCCCACTCATGTCCAACTCATGTCTCCCAGCACCCCCACCCCCCAGCAGTGCAGGGCACCCTCCACCAGGCCCCCACTCATGTCCAACTCATGTCTCCCATCACCCCCACCCCCAGCATCCAGGGGCACCCTCCACCAGGCCCCCACTCATGTCTCCCATCACCCCCACCCCCCAGCATCCAGGGGCACCCTCCACCAGGCCCCACTCATGTCAACTCATGTCTCTCAGCACCCCCACCCCCCAGCAGTGCAGGGCACCCTCCACCAGGCCCCCACTCATGTCCAACTCATGTCTCCATCACCCCCACCCACCAGCATCCAGGGGCACCCTCCACCAGGCCCCCACTCATGGCCCCCTGCCACCCCCACCCCCAGAATCCAGGGGCACCCTCACCAGGCCCCCACTCATGTCCAATTCATGTCCCCCTGCACCCCCACCCCCCAGCATCCAGGGGCACCCTCCACCAGGCCCCCACTCATGTCCAACTCATGTCTCCCATCACCCCCACCCCCCAGCAGTGCAGGGCACCCTCCACCAGGCCCCCACTCATGTCCCCCTGCAACCCCACCCCCCAGCATCCAGGGGCACCCTCCACCAGGCCCCCACTCATGTCTCCATCACCCCCACCCCCCAGCAGTGCAGGGCACCCTCCACCAGGCCCCCACTCATGTCCCCCTGCACCCCAACCCCCCAGCATCCAGGGCACCCTCCACCAGGCCCCCACTCATGTCTCCCAGCACCCCCACCCCCCAGCAGTGCAGGGCACGCTCCACCAGGCCCCCACACATGTCTCCCAGCACCCCCACCCCCCAGCAGTGCAGGGCACCCTCCACCAGGCCCCCACTTATGTCCCCCTGCAACCCCACCCCCCAGCATCCAGGGGCACCCTCCACCAGGCCCCCACTCATGTCTCCCATCACCCCCACACCCCAGCAGTGCAGGGCACCCTCCACCAGGCCCCCACTCATGTCCCCCTGCACCCCAACCCCCCAGCATCCAGGGGCACCCTCCACCAGGCCCCCACTCATGTCTCCCAGCACCCCCACCCCCCAGCAGTGCAGGGCACCCTCCACCAGGCCCCTACACATGTCTCCCAGCACCCCCACCCCCCAGCAGTGCAGGGCACCCTCCACCAGGCCCCCACTCATGTCCAACTCATGTCTCCCATCACCCCCACCCCCCAGCATCCAGGGGCACCCTACACCAGGCCCCCACTCATGTCTCCCATCACCCCCACCCCCCAGCATCCAGGGGCACCCTCCACCAGGCCCCCACTCATGTCCAACTCATGTCTCCCAGCACCCCCACCCCCCAGCAGTGCAGGGCACCCTCCACCAGGCCCCCACTCATGTTCAACTCATGTCTCCCATCACCCCCACCCCCCAGCATCCAGGGGCACCCTCCACCAGGCCCCCACTCATGTTTCCCATCACCCCCACCCCCCCAGCATCCAGGGGCACCCTCCACCAGGCCCCCACTCATGTCTCCCATCACCCCCACCCCCCAGCAGTGCAGGACCCCCTCCACCAGGCCCCCACTCATGTCCCCCTGCACCCCCACCCACCAGCATCCAGGGGCACCCTCCACCAGGCCCCCACTCATGTCCCCCTGCACCCCCACCCCCCCAGCATCCAGGGGCACCCTCCACCAGGCCCCACTCATTTCTAACTCATGTCCCCCTGCACCCCCACTCCCCAGCATCCAGGGGCACCCTCCACCAGGCCCCCACTCATGTCTCCCATCACCCCCAGCAGTGCAGGGCACCCTCCACCAGGCCACCACTCATGTCCCCCTGCAACCCCACCCCCCAGCATCCAGGGGCACCCTCCACCAGGCCCCCACTCATGTCTCCCAGCACCCCCACCCCCCAGCAGTGCAGGGCACCCTCCACCAGGCCCCCACACATGTCTCCCAGCACCCCCACCCCCCAGCAGTGCAGGGCACCCTCCACCAGGCCCCCACTCATGTCCAACTCATGTCTCCCATCACCCCCACCCCCCAGCATCCAGGGGCACCCTCCACCAGGCCCCCACACATGTCTCCCATCACCCCCACCCCCCAGCATCCAGGGGCACCCTCCACCAGGCCCCCACTCATGTCTCCCATCACCCCAACCCCCCAGCATCCAGGGGCACCCTCCACCAGGCCCCCACTCATGTCCAACTCATGTCTCCCACGACCCCCACCCCCCAGCAGTGCAGGGCACCCTCCACCAGGCCCCCACTCATGTCCCCCTGCACCCCCACCCACCAGCATCCAGGGGCACCCTCCACCAGGCCCCCACTCATGTCCCCCTGCACCCCCACCCCCCAGCATCCAGGGGCACCACCCACCAGGCCCCCACTCATGTCCAACTCATTTCCCCCTGCACCCCCACCCCCCAGCATCCAGGGGCACCCTCCACCAGGCCCCCACTCATGTCTCCCATCACCCCCACCCCCCAGCAGTGCAGGGCACCCTCCACCAGGCCCCCACTCATGTCCCCCTGCACCCCCACCCCCCAGCATCCAGGGGCACCCTCCACCAGGCCCCCACTCATGTCTCCCAGCACCCCACCCCCCAGCAGTGCAGGGCACCCTCCACCAGGCCCCCACTCATGTCCAACTCATGTCTCCCATCACCCCCACCCCCCAGCATCCAGGGGCACCCTCCACCAGGCTCCCACTCATGTCTCCCATCACCCCCACCCCTCAGCATCCAGGGGCACCCTCCACCAGGCCCCCACTCATGTCCAACTCATGTCTCCCATCACCCCCACCCCCCAGAATCCAGGGGCACCCTCCACCAGGCCCCCACTCATGTCTCCCATCACCCCCACCCCCCAGCATCCAGGGGCACCCTCCACCAGGCCCCCACTCATGTCTCCCATCACCCCAACCCCCCAGCATCCAGGGGCACCCTCCACCAGGCCCCCACTCATGTCCAACTCATGTCTCCCACCACCCCCACCCCCCAGCAGTGCAGGGCACCCTCCACCAGGCCCCCACTCATGTCCCCCTGCACCCCCACCCCCCAGCATCCAGGGGCACCCTCCACCAGGCCCCCACTCATGTCCCCCTGCACCCCCACCCCCCAGCATCCAGGGGCACCCCCCACCAGGCCCCCACTCATGTCCAACTCATGTCCCCCTGCACCCCCACCCCCCAGCATCCAGGGGCACCCTCCACCAGGCCCCCACTCATGTCTCCCATCACCCCCACCCGCCAGCAGTGCAGGGCACCCTCCACCAGGCCCCACTCATGTCCCCCTGCACCCCCACCCCCCAGCATCCAGGGGCACCCTCCACCAGGCCCCCACTCATGTCTCCCAGCACCCCACCGCCCAGCAGTGCAGGGCACCTTTCACCAGGCCCCCACACATGTCTCCCAGCACCCCCACCCCCCAGCAGTGCAGGGCACCCTCCACCAGGCCCCCACTCATGTCCAACTCATGTCTCCCATCACCCCCACCCCCCAGCATCCAGGGGCACCCTCCACCAGGCCCCCACTCATGTCCAACTCATGTCTCCCAGCACCCCCACCCCCCAGCAGTGCAGGGCACCCTCCACCAGGCCCCCACTCATGTCCAACTCATGTCTCCCATCACCCCCACCCCCCAGCATCCAGGGGCACCCTCCACCAGGCCCCCACACATGTCTCCCATCACCCCCAACCCCAGCATCCAGGGGCACCCTCCACCAGGCCCCCACTCATGTCCAACTCATGTCTCCCACGACCCCCACCCCCCAGCAGTGCAGGGCACCCTCCACCAGGCCCCCACTCATGTCCAACTCATGTCTCCCAGCACCCCCACCCCCCAGCAGTGCAGGGCACCCTCCACCAGGCCCCCACTCATGTCCAACTCATGTCCCCCTGCACCCCCACCCCCCAGCATCCAGGGGCACCCTCCACCAGGCCCCCACTCATGTCCAACTCATGTCTCCCATCACCCCCACCCCCCAGCATACAGGGGCACCCTCCACCAGGCCCCCACTCATGTCTCCCAGCACCCCCACCCCCCAGCAGTGCAGGGCACCCTCCACCAGGCCCCCACACATGTCTCACAGCACCCCCACCCCCCAGCAGTGCAGGGCATCCTCCACCAGGCCCCCACTCACGTCCAACTCATATCTCCCATCACCCCCACCCCCCAGCATCCAGGGGCACCCTCCACCAGGCCCCCACTCATGTCTCCCATCACCCCCACCCCCCAGCAGTGCAGGGCACCCTCCACCAGGCCCCCACTCATGTCCCCCTGCACCCCCACCCCCCAGCATCCAGGGGCACCCTCCACCAGGCCCCCACTCATGTCTCCCAGCACCCCACCCCCCAGCAGTGCAGGGCACCCTCCACCAGGCCCCCACACATGTCTCCCAGCACCCCCACCCCCCAGCAGTGCAGGGCACCCTCAACCAGGCCCCCACTCATGTCCAACTCATGTCTCCCATCACCCCCACCCCCCAGCATCCAGGGGCACCCTCCACTAGGCTCCCACTCATGTCTCCCATCACCCCCACCCCCCAGCATCCAGGGGCACCCTCCACCAGGCCCCCACTCATGTCCAACTCATGTCTCCCATCGCCCCCACCCCCCAGCATCCAGGGGCACCCTCCACCAGGCCCCCACTCATGTCTCCCATCACCCCCACCCCCCCAGCATCCAGGGGCACCCTCCACCAGGCCCCCACTCATGTCTCCCATCACCCCAACCCCCCAGCATCCAGGGGCACCCTCCACCAGGCCCCCACTCATGTCCAACTCATGTCTCCCACCACCCCCACCCCCCAGCAGTGCAGGGCACCCTCCACCAGGCCCCCACTCATGTCCCCCTGCACCCCCACCCACCAGCATCCAGGGGCACCCTCCACCAGGCCCCCACTCATGTCCCCCTGCACCCCACCCCCCAGCATCCAGGGGCACCCCCCACCAGGCCCCCACTCATGTCCAACTCATGTCCCCCTGCACCCCCACCCCCCAGCATCCAGGGGCACCCTCCACCTGGCCCCCACTCATGTCTCCGACCACCCCCACCCCCCAGCAGTGCAGGGCACCCTCCACCAGGCCCCCACTCATGTCCCCCTGCACCCCCACCCACCAGCATCCAGGGGCATCCTCCACCAGGCCCCCACTCATGTCCCCCTGCACCCCACCCCCCAGCATCCAGGGGCACCCCCCACCAGGCCCCCACTCATGTCCAACTCATGTCCCCCTGCACCCCAACCCCCCAGCATCCAGGGGCACCCTCCACCAGGCCCCCACTCATGTCCAACTCATGTCTCCCACCACCCCCACCCCCCAGCAGTGCAGGGCACCCTCCACCAGGCCCCCACTCATGTCCCCCTGCACCCCCACCCACCAGCATCCAGGGGCACCCTCCACCAGGCCCCCACTCATGTCCCCCTGCACCCCACCCCCCAGCATCCAGGGGCACCCCCCACCAGGCCCCCACTCATGTCCAACTCATGTCCCCCTGCACCCCCACCCCCCAGCATCCAGGGGCACCCTCCACCAGGCCCCCACTCATGTCTCCCATCACCCCCACCCCCCAGCATCCAGGGGCACCCTCCACCAGGCCCCCACTCATGTCTCCCAGCACCCCACCGCCCAGCAGTGCAGGGCACCCTCCACCAGGCCCCCACACATGTCTCCCAGCACCCCCACCCCCCAGCAGTGCAGGGCACCCTCCACCAGGCCCCCACTCATGTCCCCCTGCACCCCCACCCCCCAGCATCCAGGGGCACCCTCCACCAGGCCCCCACTCATGTCTCCCAGCACCCCACCGCCCAGCAGTGCAGGGCACCCTCCACCAGGCCCCCACACATGTCTCCCAGCACCCCCACCCCCCAGCAGTGCAGGGCACCCTCCACCAGGCCCCCACTCATGTCCAACTCATGTCTCCCATCACCCCCACCCCCCAGCATCCAGGGGCACCCTCCACCAGGCCCCCACTCATGTCCCCCTGCACCCCCACCCCCCAGCATCCAGGAGCACCCTGAACCAGGCCCCCACACATGTCTCCCATCACCCCCACCCCCAGCATCCAGGGGCACCCTCCACCAGGCCCCCACTCATGCCCAACTCATGTCTCCCACGACCCCCACCCCCCAGCAGTGCAGGGCACCCTCCACCAGGCCCCCACTCATGTCCAACTCATGTCCCCCTGCACCCCCACCCCCCAGCATCCAGGGGCACCCTCCACCAGGCCCCCACTCATGTCCAACTCATGTCTCCCATCACCCCCACCACCCAGCAGTGCAGGGCACCCTCCACCAGGCCCCCACTCATGTCCCCCTGCACCCCCACCCCCCAGCAGTGCAGGGCACCCTCCACCAGGCCCCCACTCATGTCCCCCTGCACCCCCACCCCCCAGCATCCAGGGGCACCCTCCACCAGGCCCCCACTCATGTCTCCCAGCATCCCCACCCCCCAGCAGTGCAGGGCACGCTCCACCAGGCCCCCACTCATGTCCAACTCATGTCTCCCACCACCCCCACCCCCCAGCATCCAGGGGCACCCTCCACCAGGCCCCCACTCATGTCTCCCAGCACCCCCACCCCCCAGCAGTGCAGGGCACCCTCCACCAGGCCCCCACACATGTCTCCCAGCACCCCCACCCCCCAGCAGTGCAGGGCACCCTCCACCAGGCCCCCACTCACGTCCAAGTCATATCTCCCATCACCCCCACCCCCCAGCATCCAGGGGCACCCTCCACCAGGGCCCACTCATGTCTCCCATCACCCCCACCCCCCAGCATCCAGGGGCACCCTCCACCAGGCCCCCACTCATGTCCAACTCATGTCCCCCAGCACCCCCACCCCCCAGCAGTGCAGGGCACCCTCCACCAGGCCCCCACTCATCTCTCCTATCACCCCCACCCCCCAGCATCCAGGGGCATCCTCCACCAGGCCCCGACTCATCTCTCCCATCACCCCAACCCCCCAGCATCCAGGGGCACCCTCCACCAGGCCCCCACTCATGTCCCCCTGCACACCCGCCCACCAGCATCCAGGGGCACCCTCCACCAGGCCCCCACTCATGTCCCCCTGCACCCCCACCCCCCAGCATCCAGGGGCACCCTCCACCAGGCCCCCACTCATGTCCAACTCATGTCCCCCTGCACCCCCACCCCCCAGCATCCAGGGGCACCCTCCACCAGGCCCCCACTCATGTCTGCCATCACCCCCACCTCCCAGCAGTGCAGGGCACCCTCCACCAGGCCCCCACTCATGTCCCCCAGTACCCCCACCCCCAGCATCCAGGGGCACCCTCCACCAGGCCCCCACTCATGTCTCCCAGCACCCCCACCAACCAGCAGTGCAGGGCACCCTCCACCAGGCCCCCACTCATGTCCCCCTGCACCCCCACCCACCAGCATCCAGGGGCACCCTCCACCAGGCCCCCACTCATGTCCCCCTGCACCCCCACCCCGCAGCATCCTGGGGCACGACCCACCAGGCCCCCACTCATGTCCAACTCATGTCCCCCTGCACCCCCACCCCCCAGCATCCAGGGGCACCCTCCACCAGGCCCCCACTCATGTCTCCCATCACCCCCCCCCCAGCAGTGCAGGGCACCCTCCACCAGGCCCCCACTCATGTCCCCCTGCACCCCCACCCCCCAGCATCCAGGGGCACCCTCCACCAGGCCCCCACTCATGTCTCCCAGCACCCCACCCCCCAGCAGTGCAGGGCACCCTCCACCAGGCCCCCACTCATGTCCAACTCATGTCTCCCATCACCCCCACCCCCCAGCATCCAGGGGCACCCTCCACCAGGCTCCCACTCATGTCTCCCATCACCCCCACCCCTCAGCATCCAGGGGCACCCTCCACCAGGCCCCCACTCATGTCCAACTCATGTCTCCCATCACCCCCACCCCCCAGCATCCAGGGGCACCCTCCACCAGGCCCCCACTCATGTCTCCCATCACCCCCACCCCCCAGCATCCAGGGGCACCCTCCACCAGGCCCCCACTCATGTCTCCCATCACCCCAACCCCCCAGCATCCAGGGGCACCCTCCACCAGGCCCCCACTCATGTCTCCCATCACCCCAACCCCCCAGCGTCCAGGGGCACCCTCCACCA
Source organism: Ambystoma mexicanum (assembly GCF_040938575.1). Taxonomy (NCBI): domain Eukaryota; kingdom Metazoa; phylum Chordata; class Amphibia; order Caudata; family Ambystomatidae; genus Ambystoma; species Ambystoma mexicanum. The sequence continues at coordinate 723,645,551 of NC_090927.1, read as the reverse complement.
GGCCCCCATTCATGTCCAACTCATGTCCCCCAGCACCCCCACCCCCCCAGCAGTGCAGGGCACCCTCCACCAGGCCCCCACTCATGTCCAACTCATGTCTCCCATCACCCCCACCCCCCAGCATCCAGGGGCACCCTCCACCAGGCCCCCACACATGTCTCCCATCACCCCCACCCCCCAGCATCCAGGGGCACCCTCCACCAGGCCCCCACTCATGTCTCCCATCACCCCAACCCCCCAGCATCCAGGGGCACCCTCCACCAGGCCCCCACTCATGTCCAACTCATGTCTCCCACGACCCCCACCCCCCAGCAGTGCAGGGCACCCTCCACCAGGCCCCCACTCATGTCCCCCTGCACCCCCACCCACCAGCATCCAGGGGCACCCTCCACCAGGCCCCCACTCATGTCCCCCTGCACCCCCACCCCCCAGCATCCAGGGGCACCACCCACCAGGCCCCCACTCATGTCCAACTCATGTCCCCCTGCACCCCCACCCCCCAGCATCCAGGGGCACCCTCCACCAGGCCCCCACTCATGTCTCCCATCACCCCCACCCCCCAGCAGTGCAGGGCACCCTCCACCAGGCCCCCACTCATGTCCCCCTGCACCCCCACCCCCCAGCATCCAGGGGCACCCTCCACCAGGCCCCCACTCATGTCTCCCAGCACCCCACCCCCCAGCAGTGCAGGGCACCCTCCACCAGGCCCCCACTCATGTCCAACTCATGTCTCCCATCACTCCCACCCCCCAGCATCCAGGGGCACCCTCCACCAGGCTCCCACTCATGTCTCCCATCACCCCCACCCCTCAGCATCCAGGGGCACCCTCCACCAGGCCCCCACTCATGTCCAACTCATGTCTCCCATCACCCCCACCCCCCAGCATCCAGGGGCACCCTCCACCAGGCCTCCACTCATGTCTCCCATCACCCCCACACCCCAGCATCCAGGGGCACCCTCCACCAGGCCCCCACTCATGTCTCCCATCACCCCAACCCCCCAGCATCCAGGGGCACCCTCCACCAGGCCCCCACTCATGTCCAACTCATGTCTCCCACCACCCCCACCCCCCCAGCAGTGCAGGGCACCCTCCACCAGGCCCCCACTCATGTCCCCCTGCACCCCCACCCCCCAGCATCCAGGGGCACCCTCCACCAGGCCCACACTCATGTCCCCCTGCACCCCCACCCCCCAGCATCCAGGGGCACCCCCCACCAGGCCCCCACTCATGTCCAACTCATGTCCCCCTGCACCCCCACCCCCCAGCATCCAGGGGCACCCTCCACCAGGCCCCCACTCATGTCTCCCATCACCCCCACCCGCCAGCAGTGCAGGGCACCCTCCACCAGGCCCCCACTCATGTCCCCCTGCACCCCCACCCCCCAGCATCCAGGGGCACCCTCCACCAGGCCCCCACTCATGTCTCCCAGCACCCCACCGCCCAGCAGTGCAGGGCACCCTCCACCAGGCCCCCACACATGTCTCCCAGCACCCCCACCCCCCAGCAGTGCAGGGCACCCTCCACCAGGCCCCCACTCATGTCCAACTCATGTCTCCCATCACCCCCACCCCCCAGCATCCAGGGGCACCCTCCACCAGGCCCCCACTCATGTCCAACTCATGTCTCCCAGCACCCCCACCCCCCAGCAGTGCAGGGCACCCTCCACCAGGCCCCCACTCATGTCCAACTCATGTCTCCCATCACCCCCACCCCCCAGCATCCAGGGGCACCCTCCACCAGGCCCCCACACATGTCTCCCAGCACCCCCACCCCCCAGCAGTGCAGGGCACCCTCCACCAGGCCCCCACTCATGTCCAACTCATGTCTCCCATCACCCCCACCCCCCAGCATCCAGGGGCACCCTCCACCAGGCTCCCACTCATGTCTCCCATCACCCCCACCCCTCAGCATCCAGGGGCACCCTCCACCAGGCCCCCACTCATGTCCAACTCATGTCTCCCATCACCCCCACCCCCCAGCATCCAGGGGCACCCTCCACCAGGCCCCCACTCATGTCTCCCATCACCCCCACCCCCCAGCATCCAGGGGCACCCTCCACCAGGCCCCCACTCATGTCTCCCATCACCCCAACCCCCCAGCATCCAGGGGCACCCTCCACCAGGCCCCCACTCATGTCTCCCATCACCCCAACCCCCCAGCGTCCAGGGACACCCTCCACCAGGCCCCCACTCATGTCCAACTCATGTCCCCCAGCACCCCCACCCCCCCAGCAGTGCAGGGCACCCTCCACCAGGCCCCCACTCATGTCCAACTCATGTCTCCCATCACCCCCACCCCCCAGCATCCAGGGGCACCCTCCACCAGGCCCCCACACATGTCTCCCATCACCCCCACCCCCCAGCATCCAGGGGCACCCTCCACCAGGCCCCCACTCATGTCTCCCATCATCCCAACCCCCAGCATCCAGGGGCACCCTCCACCAGGCCCCCACTCATGTCCAACTCATGTCTCCCACGACCCCCACCCCCCAGCAGTGCAGGGCACCCTCCACCAGGCCCCCACTCATGTCCCCCTGCACCCCCACCCACCAGCATCCAGGGGCACCCTCCACCAGGCCCCCACTCATGTCCCCCTGCACCCCCACCCCCCAGCATCCAGGGGCAGCACCCACCAGGCCCCCACTCATGTCCAACTCATGTCCCCCTGCACCCCCACCCCCCAGCATCCAGGGGCACCCTCCACCAGGCCCCCACTCATGTCTCCCATCACCCCCACCCGCCAGCAGTGCAGGGCACCCTCCACCAGGCCCCCACTCATGTCCCCCTGCACCCCCACCCCCCAGCATCCAGGGGCACCCTCCACCAGGCCCCCACTCATGTCTCCCAGCACCCCACCGCCCAGCAGTGCAGGGCACCCTCCACCAGGCCCCCACACATGTCTCCCAGCACCCCCACCCCCCAGCAGTGCAGGGCACCCTCCACCAGGCCCCCACTCATGTCCAACTCATGTCTCCCATCACCCCCACCCCCCAGCATCCAGGGGCACCCTCCACCAGGCCCCCACTCATGTCCAACTCATGTCTCCCAGCACCCCCACCCCCCAGCAGTGCAGGGCACCCTCCACCAGGCCCCCACTCATGTCCAACTCATGTCTCCCATCACCCCCACCCCCCAGCATCCAGGGGCACCCTCCACCAGGCCCCCACACATGTCTCCCATCACCCCCAACCCCAGCATCCAGGGGCACCCTCCACCAGGCCCCCACTCATGTCCAAATCATGTCTACCACGACCCCCACCCCCCAGCAGTGCAGGGCACCCTCCACCAGGCCCCCACTCATGTCCAACTCATGTCTCCCAGCACCCCCACCCCCCAGCAGTGCAGGGCACCCTCCACCAGGCCCCCACTCATGTCCAACTCATGTCCCCCTGCACCCCCACCCCCCAGCATCCAGGGGCACCCTCCACCAGGCCCCCACTCATGTCCAACTCATGTCTCCCATCACCCCCACCCCCCAGCATCCAGGGGCACCCTCCACCAGGCCCCCACTCATGTCTCCCAGCACCCCCACCCCCAGCAGTGCAGGGCACCCTCCACCAGGCCCCCACACATGTCTCCCAGCACCCCCACCCCCCAGCAGTGCAGGGCATCCTCCACCAGGCCCCCACTCACGTCCAACTCATATCTCCCATCACCCCCACCCCCCAGCATCCAGGGGCACCCTCCACCAGGCCCCCACTCATGTCTCCCATCACCCCCACCCCCCAGCAGTGCAGGGCACCCTCCACCAGGCCCCCACTCATGTCCCCCTGCACCCCCACCCCCCAGCATCCAGGGGCACCCTCCACCAGGCCCCCACTCATGTCTCCCAGCACCCCACCCCCCAGCAGTGCAGGGCACCCTCCACCAGGCCCCCACACGTCTCCCAGCACCCCCACCCCCCAGCAGTGCAGGGCACCCTCCACCAGGCCCCCACTCATGTCCCCCTGCACCCCCACCCCCCAGCATCCAGGGGCACCCTCCACCAGGCCCCCACTCATGTCCCCCTGCACCCCCACCCCCCAGCATCCAGGGGCACCCTCCACCAGGCCCCCACTCATGTCTCCCAGCACCCCCACCCCCCAGCAGTGCAGGGCACCCTCCACCAGGCCCCCACTCATGTCCAACTCATGTCTCCCATCACCCCCACCCCCCAGCATCCAGGGGCACCCTACACCAGGCCCCCACTCATGTATCCCATCACCCCCACCCCCCAGCATCCAGGGGCACCCTCCACCAGGCCCCCACTCATGTCCAACTCATGTCTCCCAGCACCCCCACCCCCCAGCAGTGCAGGGCACCCTCCACCAGGCCCCCACTCATGTTCAACTCATGTCTCCCATCACCCCCACCCCCCAGCATCCAGGGGCACCCTCCACCAGGCCCCCACTCATGTTTCCCATCACCCCCACCCCCCCAGCATCCAGGGGCACCCTCCACCAGGCCCCCACTCATGTCTCCCATCACCCCCACCCCCCAGCAGTGCAGGACCCCCTCCACCAGGCCCCCACTCATGTCCCCCTGCACCCCCACCCACCAGCATCCAGGGGCACCCTCCACCAGGCCCCCACTCATGTCCCCCTGCACCCCCACCCCCCCAGCATCCAGGGGCACCCTCCACCAGGCCCCACTCATTTCTAACTCATGTCCCCCTGCACCCCCACTCCCCAGCATCCAGGGGCACCCTCCACCAGGCCCCCACTCATGTCTCCCATCACCCCCAGCAGTGCAGGGCACCCTCCACCAGGCCACCACTCATGTCCCCCTGCAACCCCACCCCCCAGCATCCAGGGGCACCCTCCACCAGGCCCCCACTCATGTCTCCCAGCACCCCCACCCCCCAGCAGTGCAGGGCACCCTCCACCAGGCCCCCACACATGTCTCCCAGCACCCCCACCCCCCAGCAGTGCAGGGCACCCTCCACCAGGCCCCCACTCATGTCCAACTCATGTCTCCCATCACCCCCACCCCCCAGCATCCAGGGGCACCCTCCACCAGGCCCCCACACATGTCTCCCATCACCCCCAACCCCAGCATCCAGGGGCACCCTCCACCAGGCCCCCACTCATGTCCAAATCATGTCTCCCACGACCCCCACCCCCAGCAGTGCAGGGCACCCTCCACCAGGCCCCCACTCATGTCCAACTCATGTCTCCCAGCACCCCCACCCCCCAGCAGTGCAGGGCACCCTCCACCAGGCCCCCACTCATGTCCAACTCATGTCCCCCTGCACCCCCACCCCCCAGCATCCAGGGGCACCCTCCACCAGGCCCCCACTCATGTCCAACTCATGTCTCCCATCACCCCCACCCCCCAGCATCCAGGGGCACCCTCCACCAGGCCCCCACTCATGTCTCCCAGCACCCCCACCCCCAGCAGTGCAGGGCACCCTCCACCAGGCCCCCACACATGTCTCCCAGCACCCCCACCCCCCAGCAGTGCAGGGCATCCTCCACCAGGCCCCCACTCACGTCCAACTCATATCTCCCATCACCCCCACCCCCCAGCATCCAGGGGCACCCTCCACCAGGCCCCCACTCATGTCTCCCATCACCCCCACCCCCCAGCAGTGCAGGGCACCCTCCACCAGGCCCCCACTCATGTCCCCCTGCACCCCCACCCCCCAGCATCCAGGGGCACCCTCCACCAGGCCCCCACTCATGTCTCCCAGCACCCCACCCCCCAGCAGTGCAGGGCACCCTCCACCAGGCCCCCACACATGTCTCCCAGCACCCCCACCCCCCAGCAGTGCAGGGCACCCTCCACCAGGCCCCCACTCATGTCCCCCTGCACCCCCACCCCCCAGCATCCAGGGGCACCCTCCACCAGGCCCCCACTCATGTCCCCCTGCACCCCCACCCCCCAGCATCCAGGGGCACCCTCCACCAGGCCCCCACTCATGTCTCCCAGCACCCCCACCCCCCAGCAGTGCAGGGCACCCTCCACCAGGCCCCCACTCATGTCCAACTCATGTCTCCCATCACCCCCACCCCCCAGCATCCAGGGGCACCCTACACCAGGCCCCCACTCATGTATCCCATCACCCCCACCCCCCAGCATCCAGGGGCACCCTCCACCAGGCCCCCACTCATGTCCAACTCATGTCTCCCAGCACCCCCACCCCCCAGCAGTGCAGGGCACCCTCCACCAGGCCCCCACTCATGTTCAACTCATGTCTCCCATCACCCCCACCCCCCAGCATCCAGGGGCACCCTCCACCAGGCCCCCACTCATGTTTCCCATCACCCCCACCCCCCCAGCATCCAGGGGCACCCTCCACCAGGCCCCCACTCATGTCTCCCATCACCCCCACCCCCCAGCAGTGCAGGACCCCCTCCACCAGGCCCCCACTCATGTCCCCCTGCACCCCCACCCACCAGCATCCAGGGGCACCCTCCACCAGGCCCCCACTCATGTCCCCCTGCACCCCCACCCCCCCAGCATCCAGGGGCACCCTCCACCAGGCCCCACTCATTTCTAACTCATGTCCCCCTGCACCCCCACTCCCCAGCATCCAGGGGCACCCTCCACCAGGCCCCCACTCATGTCTCCCATCACCCCCAGCAGTGCAGGGCACCCTCCACCAGGCCACCACTCATGTCCCCCTGCAACCCCACCCCCCAGCATCCAGGGGCACCCTCCACCAGGCCCCCACTCATGTCTCCCAGCACCCCCACCCCCCAGCAGTGCAGGGCACCCTCCACCAGGCCCCCACACATGTCTCCCAGCACCCCCACCCCCCAGCAGTGCAGGGCACCCTCCACCAGGCCCCCACTCATGTCCAACTCATGTCTCCCATCACCCCCACCCCCCAGCATCCAGGGGCACCCTCCACCAGGCCCCCACACATGTCTCCCATCACCCCCACCCCCCAGCATCCAGGGGCACCCTCCACCAGGCCCCCACTCATGTCTCCCATCACCCCAACCCCCCAGCATCCAGGGGCGCCCTCCACCAGGCCCCCACTCATGTCCAACTCATGTCTCCCACGACCCCCACCCCCCAGCAGTGCAGGGCACCCTCCACCAGGCCCCCACTCATGTCCCCCTGCACCCCCACCCACCAGCATCCAGGGGCACCCTCCACCAGGCCCCCACTCATGTCCCCCTGCACCCCCACCCCCCAGCATCCAGGGGCACCACCCACCAGGCCCCCACTCATGTCCAACTCATGTCCCCCTGCACCCCCACCCCCCAGCATCCAGGGGCACCCTCCACCAGGCCCCCACTCATGTCTCCCATCACCCCCACCCCCCAGCAGTGCAGGGCACCCTCCACCAGGCCCCCACTCATGTCCCCCTGCACCCCCACCCCCCAGCATCCAGGGGCACCCTCCACCAGGCCCCCACTCATGTCTCCCAGCACCCCACCCCCCAGCAGTGCAGGGCACCCTCCACCAGGCCCCCACTCATGTCCAACTCATGTCTCCCATCACCCCCACCCCCCAGCATCCAGGGGCACCCTCCACCAGGCTCCCACTCATGTCTCCCATCACCCCCACCCCTCAGCATCCAGGGGCATCCTCCACCAGGCCCCCACTCATGTCCAACTCATGTCTCCCATCACCCCCACCCCCCAGCATCCAGGGGCACCCTCCACCAGGCCCCCACTCATGTCTCCCATCACCCCCACCCCCCAGCATCCAGGGGCACCCTCCACCAGGCCCCCACTCATGTCTCCCATCACCCCAACCCCCCAGCATCCAGGGGCACCCTCCACCAGGCCCCCACTCATGTCCAACTCATGTCTCCCACCACCCCCACCCCCCAGCAGTGCAGGGCACCCTCCACCAGGCCCCCACTCATGTCCCCCTGCACCCCCACCCCCCAGCATCCAGGGGCACCCTCCACCAGGCCCCCACTCATGTCCCCCTGCACCCCCACCCCCCAGCATCCAGGGGCACCCCCCACCAGGCCCCCACTCATGTCCAACTCATGTCCCCCTGCACCCCCACCCCCCAGCATCCAGGGGCACCCTCCACCAGGCCCCCACTCATGTCTCCCATCACCCCCACCCGCCAGCAGTGCAGGGCACCCTCCACCAGGCCCCACTCATGTCCCCCTGCACCCCCACCCCCCAGCATCCAGGGGCACCCTCCACCAGGCCCCCACTCATGTCTCCCAGCACCCCACCGCCCAGCAGTGCAGGGCACCTTCCACCAGGCCCCCACACATGTCTCCCAGCACCCCCACCCCCCAGCAGTGCAGGGCACCCTCCACCAGGCCCCCACTCATGTCCAACTCATGTCTCCCATCACCCCCACCCCCCAGCATCCAGGGGCACCCTCCACCAGGCCCCCACTCATGTCCAACTCATGTCTCCCAGCACCCCCACCCCCCAGCAGTGCAGGGCACCCTCCACCAGGCCCCCACTCATGTCCAACTCATGTCTCCCATCACCCCCACCCCCCAGCATCCAGGGGCACCCTCCACCAGGCCCCCACACATGTCTCCCATCACCCCCAACCCCAGCATCCAGGGGCACCCTCCACCAGGCCCCCACTCATGTCCAACTCATGTCTCCCACGACCCCCACCCCCCAGCAGTGCAGGGCACCCTCCACCAGGCCCCCACTCATGTCCAACTCATGTCTCCCAGCACCCCCACCCCCCAGCAGTGCAGGGCACCCTCCACCAGGCCCCCACTCATGTCCAACTCATGTCCCCCTGCACCCCCACCCCCCAGCATCCAGGGGCACCCTCCACCAGGCCCCCACTCATGTCCAACTCATGTCTCCCATCACCCCCACCCCCCAGCATCCAGGGGCACCCTCCACCAGGCCCCCACTCATGTCTCCCAGCACCCCCACCCCCCAGCAGTGCAGGGCACCCTCCACCAGGCCCCCACACATGTCTCCCAGCACCCCCACCCCCCAGCAGTGCAGGGCATCCTCCACCAGGCCCCCACTCACGTCCAACTCATATCTCCCATCACCCCCACCCCCCAGCATCCAGGGGTACCCTCCACCAGGCCCCCACTCATGTCTCCCATCACCCCCACCCCCCAGCAGTGCAGGGCACCCTCCACCAGGCCCCCACTCATGTCCCCCTGCACCCCCACCCCCCAGCATCCAGGGGCACCCTCCACCAGGCCCCCACTCATGTCTCCCAGCACCCCACCACCCAGCAGTGCAGGGCACCCTCCACCAGGCCCCCACACATGTCTCCCAGCACCCCCACCCCCCAGCAGTGCAGGGCACCCTCCACCAGGCCCCCACTCATGTCCAACTCATGTCTCCCATCACCCCACCCCCCAGCAGCCAGGGGCACCCTCCACCAGGCTCCCACTCATGTCTCCCATCACCCCCACCCCCCAGCATCCAGGGGCACCCTCCACCAGGCCCCCACTCATGTCCAACTCATGTCTCCCATTGCCCCCACCCCCCAGCATCCAACTCATGTCCCCCTGCACCCCCACCCCCCAGCATCCAGGGGCACCCTCCACCAGGCCCCCACTCATGTCCAACTCATGTCTCCCATCACCCCCACCCCCCAGCAGTGCAGGGCACCCTCCACCAGGCCCCCACTCATGTCCCCCTGCACCCCCACCCACCAGCATCCAGGGGCACCCTCCACCAGGCCCCCACTCATGTCCCCCTGCACCCCACCCCCCAGCAGTGCAGGGCACCCTCCACCAGGCCCCCACACATGCCCCCCTGCACCCCCAGCATCCAGCAGTGCAGGGCACCCTCCACCAGGCCCCCACACATGTCTCCCAGCACCCCCACCCCCCAGCAGTGCAGGGCACCCTCCACCAGGCCCCCACTCATGTCCAACTCATGTCTCCCATCACCCCACCCCCCAGCAGCCAGGACCCCCCTCCACCAGGCCCCCACTCATGTCTCCCATCACCCCCACCCCCCCAGCATCCAGGGGCACCCTCCACCAGGCCCCCACTCATGTCTCCCATCACCCCAACCCCCCAGCATCCAGGGGCACCCTCCACCAGGCCCCCACTCATGTCCAACTCATGTCTCCCACCACCCCCACCCCCCAGCAGTGCAGGGCACCCTCCACCAGGCCCCCACTCATGTCCCCCTGCACCCCCACCCACCAGCATCCAGGGGCACCCTCCACCAGGCCCCCACTCATGTCCCCCTGCACCCCACCCCCCAGCATCCAGGGGCACCCCCCACCAGGCCCCCACTCATGTCCAACTCATGTCCCCCTGCACCCCCACCCCCCAGCATCCAGGGGCACCCTCCACCAGGCCCCCACTCATGTCTCCCACCACCCCCACCCCCCAGCAGTGCAGGGCACCCTCCACCAGGCCCCCACTCATGTCCCCCTGCACCCCCACCCACCAGCATCCAGGGGCATCCTCCACCAGGCCCCCACTCATGTCCCCCTGCAACCCACCCCCCAGCATCCAGGGGCACCCCCCACCAGGCCCCCACTCATGTCCAACTCATGTCCCCCTGCACCCCAACCCCCCAGCATCCAGGGGCACCCTCCACCAGGCCCCCACTCATGTCCTGTCCAACTCATGTCTCCCACCACCCCCACCCCCCAGCAGTGCAGGGCAACCTCCACCAGGCCCCCACTCATGTCCCCCTGCACCCCCACCCACCAGCATCCAGGGGCACCCTCCACCAGGCCCACACTCATGTCCCCCTGCACCCCACCCCCCAGCATCCAGGGGCACCCCCCACCAGGCCCCCACTCATGTCCAACTCATGTCCCCCTGCACCCCCACCCCCCAGCATCCAGGGGCACCCTCCACCAGGCCCCCACTCATGTCTCCCATCACCCCCACCCCCCAGCATCCAGGGGCACCCTCCACCAGGCCCCCACTCATGTCTCCCAGCACCCCACCGCCCAGCAGTGCAGGGCACCCTCCACCAGGCCCCCACACATGTCTCCCAGCACCCCCACCCCCCAGCAGTGCAGGGCACCCTCCACCAGGCCCCCACTCATGTCCCCCTGCACCCCCACCCCCCAGCATCCAGGGGCACCCTCCACCAGGCCCCCACTCATGTCTCCCAGCACCCCACCGCCCAGCAGTGCAGGGCACCCTCCACCAGGCCCCCACACATGTCTCCCAGCACCCCCACCCCCCAGCAGTGCAGGGCAACCTCCACCAGGCCCCCACTCATGTCCAACTCATGTCTCCCATCACCCCCACCCCCCAGCATCCAGGGGCACCCTCCACCAGGCCCCCACTCATGTCCCCCTGCACCCCCACCCCCCAGCATCCAGGAGCACCCTGAACCAGGCCCCCACACATGTCTCCCATCACCCCCACCCCCAGCATCCAGGGGCACCCTCCACCAGGCCCCCACTCATGCCCAACTCATGTCTCCCACGACCCCCACCCCCCAGCAGTGCAGGGCACCCTCCACCAGGCCCCCACTCATGTCCAACTCATGTCCCCCTGCACCCCCACCCCCCAGCATCCAGGGGCACCCTCCACCAGGCCCCCACTCATGTCCAACTCATGTCTCCCATCACCCCCACCACCCAGCAGTGCAGGGCACCCTCCACCAGGCCCCCACTCATGTCCCCCTGCACCCCCACCCCCCAGCATCCAGGGGCACCCTCCACCAGGCCCCCACTCATGTCTCCCAGCATCCCCACCCCCCAGCAGTGCAGGGCACGCTCCACCAGGCCCCCACTCATGTCCAACTCATGTCTCCCACCACCCCCACCCCCCAGCATCCATGGGCACCCTCCACCAGGCCCCCACTCATGTCTCCCAGCACCCCCACCCCCCAGCAGTGCAGGGCACCCTCCACCAGGCCCCCACACATGTCTCCCAGCACCCCCACCCCCCAGCAGTGCAGGGCACCCTCCACCAGGTCCCCACTCACGTCCAAGTCATATCTCCCATCACCCCCACCCCCCAGCATCAAGGGGCACCCTCCACCAGGGCCCACTCATGTCTCCCATCACCCCCACCCCCCAGCATCCAGGGGCACCCTCCACCAGGCCCCCACTCATGTCCAACTCATGTCCCCCAGCACCCCCACCCCCCAGCAGTGCAGGGCACCCTCCACCAGGCCCCCACTCATCTCTCCTATCACCCCCACCCCCCAGCATCCAGGTGCATCCTCCACCAGGCCCCGACTCATCTCTCCCATCACCCCAACCCCCCAGCATCCAGGGGCACCCTCCACCAGGCCCCCACTCATGTCCCCCTGCACACCCGCCCACCAGCATCCAGGGGCACCCTCCACCAGGCCCCCACTCATGTCCCCCTGCACCCCCACCCCCTAGCATCCAGGGGCACCCTCCACCAGGCCCCCACTCATGTCCAACTCATGTCCCCCTGCACCCCCACCCCCCAGCATCCAGGGGCACCCTCCACCAGGCCCCCACTCATGTCTCCCAGCACCCCCACCAACCAGCAGTGCAGGGCACCCTCCACCAGGCCCCCACTCATGTCCCCCTGCACCCCCACCCACCAGCATCCAGGGGCACCCTCCACCAGGCCCCCACTCATGTCCCCCTGCACCCCCACCCCCCAGCATCCTGGGGCACCACCCACCAGGCCCCCACTCATGTCCAACTCATGTCCCCCTGCACCCCCACCCCCCAGCATCCAGGGGCACCCTCCACCAGGCCCCCACTCATGTCTCCCATCACCCCCCCCCCCCAGCAGTGCAGGGCACCCTCCACCAGGCCCCCACTCATGTCCCCCTGCACCCCCACCCCCCAGCATCCAGGGGCACCCTCCACCAGGCCCCCACTCATGTCTCCCAGCACCCCACCCCCCAGCAGTGCAGGGCACCCTCCACCAGGCCCCCACTCATGTCCAACTCATGTCTCCCATCACCCCCACCCCCCAGCATCCAGGGGCACCCTCCACCAGGCTCCCACTCATGTCTCCCATCACCCCCACACCTCAGCAACCAGGGGCACCCTCCACCAGGCCCCCACTCATGTCCAACTCATGTCTCCCATCACCCCCACCCCCCAGCATCCAGGGGCACCCTCCACCAGGCCCCCACTCATGTCTCCCATCACCCCCACCCCCCAGCATCCAGGGGCACCCTCCACCAGGCCCCCACTCATGTCTCCCATCACCCCAACCCCCCAGCATCCAGGGGCACCCTCCACCAGGCCCCCACTCATGTCTCCCATCACCCCAACCCCCCAGCGTCCAGGGGCACCCTCCACCAGGCCCCCACTCATGTCCAACTCATGTCCCCCAGCACCCCCACCCCCCCAGCAGTGCAGGGCACCCTCCACCAGGCCCCCACTCATGTCCAACTCATGTCTCCCATCACCCCCACCCCCCAGCATCCAGGGGCACCCTCCACCAGGCCCCCACACATGTCTCCCATCACCCCCACCCCCCAGCATCCAGGGGCACCCTCCACCAGGCCCCCACTCATGTCTCCCATCACCCCAACCCCCCAGCATCCAGGGGCACCCTCCACCAGGCCCCCACTCATGTCCAACTCATGTCTCCCACGACCCCCACCCCCCAGCAGTGCAGGGCACCCTCCACCAGGCCCCCACTCATGTCCAACTCATGTCCCCCTGCACCCCCACCCCCCAGCATCCAGGGGCACCCTCCACCAGGCCCCCACTCATGTCTCCCATCACCCCCACCCCCCAGCAGTGCAGGGCACCCTCCACCAGGCCCCCACTCATGTCCCCCTGCACCCCCACCCCCCAGCATCCAGGGGAACCCTCCACCAGGCCCCCACTCATGTCTCCCAGCACCCCACCCCCCAGCAGTGCAGGGCACCCTCCACCAGGCCCCCACTCATGTCCAACTCATGTCTCCCATCACCCCCACCCCCCAGCATCCAGGGGCACCCTCCACCAGGCTCCCACTCATGTCTCCCATCACCCCCACCCCTCAGCATCCAGGGGCACCCTCCACCAGGCCCCCACTCATGTCCAACTCATGTCTCCCATCACCCCCACCCCCCAGCATCCAGGGGCACCCTCCACCAGGCCCCCACTCATGTCTCCCATCACCCCCACCCCCCAGCATCCAGGGGCACCCTCCACCAGGCCCCCACTCATGTCTCCCATCACCCCAACCCCCCAGCATCCAGGGGCACCCTCCACCAGGCCCCCACTCATGTCCAACTCATGTCTCCCACCACCCCCACCCCCCAGCAGTGCAGGGCACCCTCCACCAGGCCCCCACTCATGTCCCCCTGCACCCCCACCCCCCAGCATCCAGGGGCACCCTCCACCAGGCCCCCACTCATGTCCCCCTGCACCCCCACCCCCCAGCATCCAGGGGCACCCTCCACCAGGCCCCCACTCATGTCTCCCATCACCCCCACCCGCCAGCAGTGCAGGGTACCCTCCACCAGGCCCCCACTCATGTCCCCCTGCACCCCCACCCCCCAGCATCCAGGGGCACCCTCCACCAGGCCCCCACTCATGTCTCCCAGCACCCCACCGCCCAGCAGTGCAGGGCACCCTCCACCAGGCCCCCACACATGTCTCCCAGCACCCCCACCCCCCAGCAATGCAGGGCACCCTCCACCAGGCCCCCACTCATGTCCAACTCATGTCTCCCATCACCCCCACCCCCCAGCATCCAGGGGCACCCTCCACCAGGCCCCCACTCATGTCCAACTCATGTCTCCCAGCACCCCCACCCCCCAGCAGTGCAGGGCACCCTCCACCAGGCCCCCACTCATGTCCAACTCATGTCTCCCATCACCCCCACCCCCCAGCATCCAGGGGCACCCTCCACCAGGCCCCCACACATGTCTCCCATCACCCCCAACCCCAGCAACCAGGGGCACCCTCCACCAGGCCCCCACTCATGTCCAACTCATGTCTCCCACGACCCCCACCCCCCAGCAGTGCAGGGCACCCTCCACCAGGCCCCCACTCATGTCCAACTCATGTCTCCCAGCACCCCCACCCCCCAGCAGTGCAGGGCACCCTCCACCAGGCCCCCACTCATGTCCAACTCATGTCCCCCTGCACCCCCACCCCCCAGCATCCAGGGGCACCCTCCACCAGGCCCCCACTCATGTCCAACTCATGTCTCCCATCACCCCCACCCCCCAGCATCCAGGGGCACCCTCCACCAGGCCCCCACTCATGTCTCCCAGCACCCCCACCCCCAGCAGTGCAGGGCACCCTCCACCAGCCCCCCACACATGTCTCCCAGCACCCCCACCCCCCAGCAGTGCAGGGCATCCTCCACCAGGCCCCCACTCACGTCCAACTCATATCTCCCATCACCCCCACCCCCCAGCATCCAGGGGCACCCTCCACCAGGCCCCCACTCATGTCTCCCATCACCCCCACCCCCCAGCAGTGCAGAGCACCCTCCACCAGGCCCCCACTCATGTCCCCCTGCACCCCCACCCCCCAGCATCCAGGGGCACCCTCCACCAGGCCCCCACTCATGTCTCCCAGCACCCCACCCCCCAGCAGTGCAGGGCACCCTCCACCAGGCCCCCACACATGTCTCCCAGCACCCCCACCCCCCAGCAGTGCAGGGCACCCTCCACCAGGCCCCCACTCATGTCCAACTCATGTCTCCCATCACCCCCACCCCCCAGCATCCAGGGGCACCCTCCACCAGGCTCCCACTCATGTCTCCCATCACCCCCACCCCCCAGCATCCAGGGGCACCCTCCACCAGGCCCCCACTCATGTCCAACTCATGTCTCCCATCGCCCCCACCCCCCAGCATCCAGGGGCACCCTCCACCAGGCCCCCACTCATGTCTCCCATCACCCCCACCCCCCCAGCATCCAGGGGCACCCTCCACCAGGCCCCCACTCATGTCTCCCATCACGCCAACCCCCCAGCATCCAGGGGCACCCTCCACCAGGCCCCCACTCATGTCCAACTCATGTCTCCCACCACCCCCACCCCCCAGCAGTGCAGGGCACCCTCCACCAGGCCCCCACTCATGTCCCCCTGCACCCCCACCCACCAGCATCCAGGGGCACCCTCCACCAGGCCCCCACTCATGTCCCCCTGCACCCCACCCCCCAGCATCCAGGGGCACCCCCCACCAGGCCCCCACTCATGTCCAACTCATGTCCCCCTGCACCCCCACCCCCCAGCATCCAGGGGCACCCTCCACCAGGCCCCCACTCATGTCTCCCACCACCCCCACCCCCCAGCAGTGCAGGGCACCCTCCACCAGGCCCCCACTCATGTCCCCCTGCACCCCCACCCACCAGCATCCAGGGGCACCCTCCACCAGGCCCCCACTCATGTCCCCCTGCACCCCACCCCCCAGCATCCAGGGGCACCCCCCACCAGGCCCCCACTCATGTCCAACTCATGTCCCCCTGCACCCCAACCCCCCAGCATCCAGGGGCACCCTCCACCAGGCCCCCACTCATGTCCAACTCATGTCTCCCACCACCCCCACCCCCCAGCAGTGCAGGGCACCCTCCACCAGGCCCCCACTCATGTCCCCCTGCACCCCCACCCACCAGCATCCAGGGGCACCCTCCACCAGGCCCCCACTCATGTCCCCCTGCACCCCACCCCCCAGCATCCAGGGGCACCCCCCACCAGGCCCCCACTCATGTCCAACTCATGTCCCCCTGCACCCCCACCCCCCAGCATCCAGGGGCACCCTCCACCAGGCCCCCACTCATGTCTCCCATCACCCCCACCCCCCAGCATCCAGGGGCACCCTCCACCAGGCCCCCACTCATGTCCCCCAGCACCCCACCGCCCAGCAGTGCAGGGCACCCTCCACCAGGCCCCCACACATGTCTCCCAGCACCCCCACCCCCCAGCAGTGCAGGGCACCCTCCACCAGGCCCCCACTCATGTCCCCCTGCACCCCCACCCCCCAGCATCCAGGGGCACCCTCCACCAGGCCCCCACTCATGTCTCCCAGCACCCCACCGCCCAGCAGTGCAGGGCACCCTCCACCAGGCCCCCACACATGTCTCCCAGCACCCCCACCCCCCAGCAGTGCAGGGCACCCTCCACCAGGCCCCCACTCATGTCCAACTCATGTCTCCCATCACCCCCACCCCCCAGCAGTGCAGGGCACCCTCCACCAGGCCCCCACTCATGTCCCCCTGCACCCCCACCCCCCAGCATCCAGGGGCACCCTCCACCAGGCCCCCACTCATGTCTCCCAGCACCCCACCGCCCAGCAGTGCAGGGCACCCTCCACCAGGCCCCCACACATGTCTCCCAGCACCCCCACCCCCCAGCAGTGCAGGGCACCCTCCACCAGGCCCCCACTCATGTCCAACTCATGTCTCCCATCACCCCCACCCCCCAGCATCCAGGGGCACCCTCCACCAGGCCCCCACTCATGTCTCCCATCACCCCCACCCCCCAGCATCCAGGGGCACCCTCCACCAGGCCCCCACTCATGTCCAACTCATGTCTCCCAGCACCCCCACCCCCCAGCAGTGCAGGGCACCCTCCACCAGGCCCCCACTCATGTCCAACTCATGTCTCCCATCACCCCCACCCCCAGCATCCAGGGGCACCCTCCACCAGGCCCCCACTCATGTCCCCCTGCACCCCCACCCCCCAGCATCCAGGAGCACCCTGAACCAGGCCCCCACACATGTCTCCCATCACCCCCACCCCCAGCATCCAGGGGCACCCTCCACCAGGCCCCCACTCATGCCCAACTCATGTCTCCCACGACCCCCACCCCACAGCAGTGCAGGGCACCCTCCACCAGGCCCCCACTCATGTCCAACTCATGTCCCCCTGCACCCCCACCCCCCAGCATCCAGGGGCACCCTCCACCAGGCCCCCACTCATGTCCAACTCATGTCTCCCATCACCCCCACCCCCCAGCAGTGCAGGGCACCCTCCACCAGGCCCCCACTCATGTCCCCCTGCACCCCCACCCCCCAGCAGTGCAGGGCACCCTCCACCAGGCCCCCACTCATGTCCCCCTGCACCCCCACCCCCCAGCATCCAGGGGCACCCTCCACCAGGCCCCCACTCATGTCTCCCAGCATCCCCACCCCCCAGCAGTGCAGGGCACGCTCCACCAGGCCCCCACTCATGTCCAACTCATGTCTCCCACCACCCCCACCCCCCAGCATCCAGGGGCACCCTCCACCAGGCCCCCACTCATGTCTCCCAGCACCCCCACCCCCCAGCAGTGCAGGGCACCCTCCACCAGGCCCCCACACATGTCTCCCAGCACCCCCACCCCCCAGCAGTGCAGGGCACCCTCCACCAGGCCCCCACTCACGTCCAAGTCATATCTCCCATCACCCCCACCCCCCAGCATCCAGGGGCACCCTCCACCAGGGCCCACTCATGTCTCCCATCACCCCCAGCCCCCAGCATCCAGGGGCACCCTCCACCAGGCCCCCACTCATGTCCAACTCATGTCCCCCAGCACCCCCACCCCTCAGCAGTGCAGGGCACCCTCCACCAGGCCCCCACTCATGTCCACCTCATGTCTCCCATCACCCCCACCCCCCAGCATCCAGGGGCACCCTTCACCAGGCCCCCACTCATCTCTCCTATCACCCCCACCCCCCAGCATCCAGGGGCATCCTCCACCAGGCCCCGACTCATCTCTCCCATCACCCCAACCCCCCAGCATCCAGGGGCACCCTCCACCAGGCCCCCACTCATGTCCCCCTGCACACCCGCCCACCAGCATCCAGGGGCACCCTCCACCAGGCCCCCACTCATGTCCCCCTGCACCCCCACCCCCCAGCATCCAGGGGCACCCTCCACCAGGCCCCCACTCATGTCCAACTCATGTCCCCCTGCACCCCCACCCCCCAGCATCCAGGGGCACCCTCCACCAGGCCCCCACTCATGTCTCCCATCACCCCCACCCCCCAGCAGTGCAGGGCACCCTCCACCAGGCCCCCACTCATGTCCCCCTGTACCCCCACCCCCAGCATCCAGGGGCACCCTCCACCAGGCCCCCACTCATGTCTCCCAGCACCCCCACCCACCAGCAGTGCAGGGCACCCTCCACCAGGCCCCCACTCATGTCCAACTCATGTCTCCCATCCCCCCCACCCCCAGCATCCAGGGGCACCCTCCACCAGGCCCCCACTCATGTCTCCCATCACCCCCACACCCCAGCATCCAGGGGCACCCTCCACCAGGCTCCCACTCATGTCCAACTCATGTCTCCCAGCACCCCCACCCCCCAGCAGTGCAGGGCACCCTCCACCAGGCCCCCACTCATGTCCAACTCATGTCACCCATCACCCCCACCCCCCAGCATCCAGGGGCACCCTCCACCAGGCCCCCACTCATGTCTCCCATCACTTCCACCCCCCAGCATCCAGGGGCACCCTCCACCAGACCCCCATACATGTCTCCCATCACCCCCACCCCCCAGCATCCAGGGGCACCCTCCACCAAGCCCCCACTCATGTCTCCCATCACTTCCACCCCCCAGCATCCAGGGGCACCCTCCACCAGGCCCCCACTCATGTCCAACTCATGTCTCCCACGACCCCCACCCCTCAGCAGTGCAGGGCACCCTCCACCAGGCCCCCACTCATGTCCCCCTGCACCCCCACCCACCAGCATTCAGGGGCACCCTCCACCAGGCCCCCACTCATGTCCAACTCATGTCTCCAAGCACCCCCACCCCCCAGCAGTGCAGGGCACCCTCCACCAGGCCTCCACTCATGTCCAACTCATGTCCCCCTGCACCCCCACCCCCCAGCATCCAGGGGCACCCTCCACCAGGCCCCCACTCATGTCCAACTCATGTCTCCCATCACCCCCACCCCCCAGCAGTGCGGGGCACCTTCCACCAGGCCCCCACTCATGTCCCCCTACACCCCCACCCCCCAGCAGTGCAGGGCACCCTCCACCAGGCCCCCACTCATGTCCCCCTGCACCCCCACCCCCCAGCATCCAGGGGCACCCTCCACCAGGCCCCCACTCATGTCTCCCAGCACCCCCACCCCCCAGCAGTACAGGGCACCCTCCACCAGGCCCCCACACATGTCTCCCAGCACCCCCACCCCCAGCAGTGCAGGGCACCCTCCACCAGGCCCCCACTCATGTCCAACTCATGTCTCCCAGCACCCCCACCCCCCAGCAGTGCAGGGCACCCTCCACCAGGCCCCCACACATGTTTCCCAGCACCCCCACCCCCCAGCAGTGCAGGGCACCCTCCACCAGACCCCCACTCATGTCCAACTCATGTCTCCCACCACCCCCACCCCCCCAGCATCCAGGGGCACCCTCCACAAGGCCCCCACTCATGTCCAACTCATGTCTCCCAGCACCCCCACCCCCCAGCAGTGCAGGGCACCCTCCACCAGGCCCCCACTCATGTCCAACTCATGTCTCCCATCACCCCCACCCCTAGCATCCAGGGGCACCCTCCACCAGGCCCCCACTCATGTCTCCCATCACCCCCACCCCCCAGCATCCAGGGGCACCCTCCACCAGGCCCCCACTCATGTCCAACTCATGTCTCCCAGCACCCCCACCCCCCAGCAGTGCAGGGCACCCTCCACCAGGCCCCCACTCATGTCCAACTCATGTCTCCCATCACCCCCACCCACCAGCATCCAGGGGCACCCTCCACCAGGCCCCCACTCATGTCTCCCTGCACCCCCACCCCCCAGCATCCAGGGGCACCCTCCACCAGGCCCCCACTCATGTCCAATTCATGTCCCCCTGCACCCCCACCCCCCAGCATCCAGGGGCACCCTCCACCAGGCCCCCACTCATGTCCAACTCATGTCTCCCATCACCCCCACCCCCCAGCAGTGCAGGGCACCCTCCGCCAGGCCCCCACTCATGTCCCCCTGCAACCCCACCCCCCAGCATCCAGGGGCACCCTCCACCAGACCGCCACTCATGTCTCCCATCACCCCCACCCCCCAGCAGTGCAGGGCACCCTCCACCAGGCCCCCACTCATGTCCCCCTGCACCCCCACCCCCCAGCATCCAGGGGCACCCTCCACCAGACCCCCACTCATGTCTCCCAGCACCCCCACCCCCCAGCAGTGCAGGGCACCCTCCACCAGGCCCCCACACATGTCTCCCAGCAGCCCCACCCCCCAGCAGTGCAGGGCACCCTCCACCAGGCCCCCACTCATGTCCAACTCATGTCTCCCATCACCCCCACCCCCCAGCATCCAGGGGCACCCTCCACCAGGCCCCCACTCATGTCTCCCATCACCCCCACCCCCCAGCATCCAGGGGCACCCTCCACCAGGCCCCCACTCATGTCCAACTCATGTCTCCCAGCACCCCCACCCCCCAGCAGTGCAGGGCACCCTCCACCAGGCCCCCACTCATGTCCAACTCATGTCTCCCATCACCCCCACCCCCCAGCATCCAGGGGCACCCTCCACCAGGCCCCCACTCATGTCTCCCATCACCCCCACCCCCCAGCATCCAGGGGCACCCTCCACCAGGCCCCCACTCATGTCTCCCATCACCCCCACCCCCCAGCTTCCAGGGGCACCCTCCACCAGGCCCCCACTCATGTCCAACTCATGTCTCCCACCACCCCCACCCCCCAGCAGTGCAGGACCCCCTCCACCAGGCCCCCCACTCATGTCCCCCTGCACCCCCACCCACCAGCATCCAGGGGCACCCTCCACCAGGCCCCCACTCATGTCCCCCTGCACCCCCACCCCCCCAGCATCCAGGGGCACCCTCCACCAGGCCCCCACTCATGTCTAACTCATGTCCCCCTGCACCCCCACCCCCCAGCATCCAGGGGCACCCTCCACCAGGCCCCCACTCATGTCTCCCATCACCCCCACCCCCCAGCAGTGCAGGGCACCCTCCACCAGGCCCCCACTCATGTCCCCCTGCACCCCCACCCCCCAGCATCCAGGGGCACCCTCCACAAGGCCCCCACTCATGTCTCCCAGCACCCCCACCCCCCAACAGTGCAGGGCACCCTCCACCAGGCCCCCACACATGTCTCCCAGCACCCCCACCCCCAGCAGTGCAGGGCACCCTCCACCAGGCCCCCACTCATGTCCAACTCATGTCTCCCATCACCCCCACCCCCCAGCATCCAGGGGCACCCTCCACCAGGCCCCCACTCATGTCTCCCATCACCCCCACCCCCCGGCATCCAGGGGCACCCTCCACCAGGCCCCCACTCATGTCCAACTCATGTCTCCCAGCACCCCCACCCCCTAGCAGTGCAGGGCACCCTTCACCAGGCCCCCACTCATGTCCAACTCATGTCTCCCATCACCCCCACCCCCCAGCATCCAGGGGCACCCTCCACCAGGCCCCCACTCATGTCTCCCATCACCCCCACCCCCCAGCATCCAGGGGCACCCTCCACCAGGCCCCCACTCATGTCTCCCATCACCCCACCCCCCAGCATCCAGGGGCACCCTCCACCAGGCCCCCACTCATGTCCAACTCATGTCTCCCAGCACCCCCACCCCCCAGCAGTGCAGGGCACCCTCCACCAGGCCCCCACTCATGTCCAACTCATGTCTCCCATCACCCCCACCCCCCAGCAGTGCAGGGCACCCTCCACCAGGCCCCCACTCATGTCCCCCTGCACCCCCACCCCCCAGCATCCAGGGGCACCCTCCACCAGGCCCCCACTCATGTCTCCCATCACCCCCACCCCCCAGCAGTGCAGGGCTCCCTCCACCAGGCCCCCACTCATGTCCCCCTGCACCCCCACCCACCAGTATTCAGGGGCACCCTCCACCAGGCCCCCACTCATGTCCAACTCATGTCTCCCAGCACCCCCACCCCCCAGCAGTGCAGGGCACCCTCCACCAGGCCCCCACTCATGTCCAACTCATGTCCCCCTGCACCCCCACCCCCCAGGATCCAGGGGCACCCTCCACCAGGCCCCCACTCATGTCCAACTCATGTCTCCCATCACCCCCACCCCCCAGCAGTGCAGGCACCCTCCACCAGGCCCCCATTCATGTCCCTCTGCACCCCCACCCCCCAGCAGTGCAGGGCACCCTCCACCAGGCCCCCACTCATGTCCCCCTGCACCCCCACCCCCAGCATCCAGGGGCACCCTCCACCAGGCCCCCACTCATGTCTCCAAGCACCCCACCCCCCAGCAGTGCAGGGCACCCTCCACCAGGCCCCCACACATGTTTCCCAGCACCCCCACCCCCCAGCAGTGCAGGGCACCCTCCACCAGGCCCCCACTCATGTCCAACTCATCTCTCCCACCCCCCCACCCCCCAGCATCCAGGGGCACCCTCCGCCAGGCCCCCACTCATGTCCAACTCATGTCTCCCAGCACCCCCACCCCCCAGCAGTGCAGGGCACCCTCCACCAGGCCCCCACTCATGTCCAACTCATGTCTCCCATCACCCCCACCCCCAGCATCCAGGGGCACCCTCCACCAGGCCCCCACTCATGTCTCCCATCACCCCCACCCCCCAGCATCCAGGGGCACCCTCCACCAGGCCCCCACTCATGTCCAACTCATGTCTCTCAGCACCCCCACCCCCCAGCAGTGCAGGGCACCCTCCACCAGGCCCCCACTCATGTCCAACTCATGTCTCCCATCACCCCCACCCACCAGCATCCAGGGGCACCCTCCACCAGGCCCCCACTCATGTCCCCCTGCACCCCCACCCCCAGCATCCAGGGGCACCCCCACCAGGCCCCCACTCATGTCCAATTCATGTCCCCCTGCACCCCCATCCCCCAGCATCCAGGGGCACCCTCCACCAGGCCCCCACTCATGTCCAACTCATGTCTCCCATCACCCCCACCCCCCAGCAGTGCAGGGCACCCTCCACCAGGCCCCCACTCATGTCCCCCTGCAACCCCACCCCCCAGCATCCAGGGGCACCCTCCACCAGGCCCCCACTCATGTCTCCCATCACCCCCACCCCCCAGCAGTGCAGGGCACCCTCCACCAGGCCCCCACTCATGTCCCCCTGCACCCCAACCCCCCAGCATCCAGGGGCACCCTCCACCAGGCCCCCACTCATGTCTCCCAGCACCCCCACCCCCCAGCAGTGCAGGGCACCCTCCACCATGCCCCCACACATGTCTCCCAGCACCCCCACCCCCCAGCAGTGCAGGGCACCCTCCACCAGGCCCCCACTTATGTCCCCCTGCAACCCCACCCCCCAGCATCCAGGGGCACCCTCCACCAGGCCCCCACTCATGTCTCCCATCACCCCCACCCCCCAGCATCCAGGGGCACCCTCCACCAGGCCCCCACTCATGTCCAACTCATGTCCCCCAGCACCCCCACCCCCCAGCAGTGCAGGGCACCCTCCACCAGGCCCCCACTCATGTCCACCTCATGTCTCCCATCACCCCCACCCCCCAGCATCCAGGGGCACCCTCCACCAGGCCCCCACTCATCTCTCCTATCACCCCCACCCCCCAGCATCCAGGGGCACCCTCCACCAGGCCCCGACTCATCTCTCCCATCACCCCAACCCCCCAGCATCCAGGGGCACCCTCCACCAGGCCCCCACTCATGTCCCCCTGCACCCCCGCCCACCAGCATCCAGGGGCACCCTCCACCAGGCCCCCACTCATGTCCCCCTGCACCCCCACCCCCCAGCATCCAGGGGCACCCTCCACCAGGCCCCCACTCATGTCCAACTCATGTCCCCCTGCACCCCCACCCCCCAGCATCCAGGGGCACCCTCCACCAGGCCCCCACTCATGTCTCCCATCACCCCTACCCCCCAGCAGTGCAGGGCACCCTCCACCAGGCCCCCACTCATGTCCCCCTGTACCCCCACCCCCAGCATCCAGGGGCACCCTCCACCAGGCCCCCACTCATGTCTCCCAGCACCCCCACCCACCAGCAGTGCAGGGCACCCTCCACCAGGCCCCCACTCATGTCCAACTCATGTCTCCCATCACCCCCACCCCCAGCATCCAGGGGCACCCTCCACCAGGCCCCCACTCATGTCTCCCATCACCCCCACACCCCTGCATCCAGGGGCACCCTCCACCAGGCCCCCACTCATGTCCAACTCATGTCTCCCAGCACCCCCACCCCCCCAGCAGTGCAGGGCACCCTCCACCATGCCCCCACTCATGTCCAACTCATGTCACCCATCACCCCCACCCCCCAGCATCCAGGGGCACCCTCCACCAGGCCCCCACTCATGTCTCCCATTACTTCCACCCCCCAGCATCCAGGGGCACCCTATACCAGACCCCCACACATGTCTCCCATCACCTCCACCCCCCAGCATCCAGGGGCACCCTCCACCAGGCCCCCACTCATGTCCAACTCATGTCTCCCACGACCCCCACCCCCCAGCAGTGCAGGGCACCCTCCACCAGGCCCCCACTCATGTCCCCCTGCACCCCCACCCACCAGCATTCAGGGGCACCCTCCACCAGGCCCCCACTCATGTCCAACTCATGTCTCCAAGCACCCCCACCCCCCAGCAGTGCAGGGCACCCTCCACCAGGCCTCCACTCATGTCCAACTCATGTCCCCCTGCACCCCCACCCCCCAGCATCCAGGGGCACCCTCCACCAGGCCCCCACTCATGTCCAACTCATGTCTCCCATCACCCCCACTCCCCAGCAGTGCAGGGCACCTTCCACCAGGCCCCCACTCATGTCCCCCTACACCCCCACCCCCCAGCAGTGCAGGGCACCCTCCACCAGGCCCCCACTCATGTCCCCCTGCACCCCCACCCCCCAGCATCCAGGGGCACCCTCCATCAGGCCCCCACTCATGTCTCCCAGCACCCCACCCCCCAGCAGTGCAGGGCACCCTCCACCAGGCCCCCACACATGTCTCCCAGCACCCCCACCCCCAGCAGTGCAGGGCACCCTCCACCAGGCCCCCACTCATGTCCAACTCATGTCTCCCAGCACCCCCACCCCCCAGCAGTGCAGGGCACCCTCCACCAGGCCCCCACACATGTTTCCCAGCACCCCCACCCCCCAGCAGTGCAGGGCACCCTCCACCAGACCCCCACTCATGTCCAACTCATGTCTCCCACCACCCCCACCCCCCAGCATCCAGGGGCACCCTCCACCAGGCCCCCACTCATGTCCAACTCATGTCTCCCAGCACCCCCACCCCCCAGCAGTGCAGGGCACCCTCCACCAGGCCCCCACTCATGTCCAACTCATGTCTCCCATCACCCCCACCCCCAGCATCCAGGGGCACCCTCCACCAGGCCCCCACTCATGTCTCCCATCACCCCCACCCCCCAGCATCCAGGGGCACCCTCCACCAGGCCCCCACTCATGTCCAACTCATGTCTCCCAGCACCCCCGCCCCCCAGCAGTGCAGGGCACCCTCCACCAGGCCCCCACTCATGTCCAACTCATGTCTCCCATCACCCCCACCCACCAGCATCCAGGGGCACCCTCCACCAGGCCCCCACTCATGTCCCCCTGCACCCCCACCCCCCAGCATCCAGGGGCACCCTCCACCAGGCCCCCACTCATGTCCAATTCATGTCCCCCTGCACCCCCACCCCCCAGCATCCAGGGGCACCCTCCACCAGGCCCCCACTCATGTCCAACTCATGTCTCCCATCACCCCCACCCCCCAGCAGTGCAGGGCACCCTCCGCCAGGCCCCCACTCATGTCCCCCTGCAACCCCACCCCCCAGCATCCAGGGGCACCCTCCACCAGGCCCCCACTCATGTCTCCCATCACCCCCACCCCCCAGCAGTGCAGGGCACCCTCCACCAGGCCCCCACTCATGTCCCCCTGCACCCCCACCCCCCAGCATCCAGGGGCACCCTCCACCAGACCCCCACTCATGTCTCCCAGCACCCCCACCCCCCAGCAGTGCAGGGCATCCTCCACCAGGCCCCCACACATGTCTCCCAGCACCCCCACCCCCCAGCAGTGCAGGGCACCCTCCACCAGGCCCCCACTCATGTCCAACTCATGTCTCCCATCATCCCCACCCCCCAGCATCCAGGGGCACCCTCCACCAGGCCCCCACTCATGTCTCCCATCACCCCCACCCCCCAGCATCCAGGGGCACCCTCCACCAGGCCCCCACTCATGTCTCCCATCACCCCACCCCCCAGCATCCAGGGGCACCCTCCACCAGGCCCCCACTCATGTCCTCCATCACCCCCACCCCCCAGCATCCAGGGGCACCCTCCACCAGGCCCCCACTCATGTCCAACTCATGTCTCCCACCACCCCCACCCCCCAGCAGTGCAGGACCCCCTCCACCAGGCCCCCACTCATGTCCCCCTGCACCCCCACCCACCAGCATCCAGGGGCACCTCCACCAGGCCCCCACTCATGTCCCCCTGCACCCCCCACCCCCAGCATCCAGGGGCACCCTCCACCAGGCCCCCACTCATGTCTAACTCATGTCCCCCTGCACCCCCACCCCCCAGCATCCAGGGGCACCCTCCATCAGGCCCCCACTCATGTCTCCCATCACCCCCACCCCCCAGCAGTGCAGGGCACCCTCCACCAGGCCCCCACTCATGTCCCCCTGCACCCCCACCCCCCAGCATCCAGGGGCACCCTCCACCAGGCCCCCACTCATGTCTCCCAGCACCCGCACCCCCCAACAGTGCAGGGCAGCCTCCACCAGGCCCCCACACATGTCTCCCAGCACCCCCACCCCCAGCAGTCCAGGGCACCCTCCACCAGGCCCCCACTCATGTCCAACTCATGTCTCCCATCACCCCCACCCCCAGCATCCAGGGGCACCCTCCACCAGGCCCCCACTCATGTCTCCCATCACCCCCACCCCCCGGCATCCAGGGGCACCCTCCACCAGGCCCCCACTCATGTCCAACTCATGTCTCCCAGCACCCCCACCCCCTAGCAGTGCAGGGCACCCTCCACCAGGCCCCCACTCATGTCTCCCATCACCCCCACCCCCCAGCATCCAGGGGCACCCTCCACCAGGCCCCCACTCATGTCTCCCATCACCCCCACCCCCCAGCATCCAGGGGCACCCTCCACCAGGCCCCCACTCATGTCTCCCATCACCCCACCCCCCAGCATCCAGGGGCACCCTCCACCAGGCCCCCACTCATGTCCAACTCATGTCTCCCACCACCCCCACCCCCCAGCAGTGCAGGGCACCCTCCACCAGGCCCCCACTCATGTCCCCCTGCACCCCCACCCACCAGCATCCAGGGGCACCCTCCACCAGGCCCCCACTCATGTCCCCCTGCACCCCACCCCCCAGCATCCAGGGGCACCCCCCACCAGGCCCCCACTCATGTCCAACTCATGTCCCCCTGCACCCCCACCCCCCAGCATCCAGGGGCACCCTCCACCTGGCCCCCACTCATGTCTCCGACCACCCCCACCCCCCAGCAGTGCAGGGCACCCTCCACCAGGCCCCCACTCATGTCCCCCTGCACCCCCACCCACCAGCATCCAGGGGCATCCTCCACCAGGCCCCCACTCATGTCCCCCTGCACCCCACCCCCCAGCATCCAGGGGCACCCCCCACCAGGCCCCCACTCATGTTCAACTCATGTCCCCCTGCACCCCAACCCCCCAGCATCCAGGGGCACCCTCCACCAGGCCCCCACTCATGTCAAACTCATGTCTCCCACCACCCCCACCCCCCAGCAGTGCAGGGCACCCTCCACCAGGCCCCCACTCATGTCCCCCTGCACCCCCACCCACCAGCATCCAGGGGCACCCTCCACCAGGCCCCCACTCATGTCCCCCTGCACCCCACCCCCCAGCATCCAGGGGCACCCCCCACCAGGCCCCCACTCATGTCCAACTCATGTCCCCCTGCACCCCCACCCCCCAGCATCCAGGGGCACCCTCCACCAGGCCCCCACTCATGTCTCCCATCACCCCCACCCCCCAGCATCCAGGGGCACCCTCCACCAGGCCCCCACTCATGTCTCCCAGCACCCCACCGCCCAGCAGTGCAGGGCACCCTCCACCAGGCCCCCACACATGTCTCCCAGCACCCCCACCCCCCAGCAGTGCAGGGCACCCTCCACCAGGCCCCCACTCATGTCCCCCTGCACCCCCACCCCCCAGCATCCAGGGGCACCCTCCACCAGGCCCCCACTCATGTCTCCCAGCACCCCACCGCCCAGCAGTGCAGGGCACCCTCCACCAGGCCCCCACACATGTCTCCCAGCACCCCCACCCCCCAGCAGTGCAGGGCACCCTCCACCAGGCCCCCACTCATGTCCAACTCATGTCTCCCATCACCCCCACCCCCCAGCATCCAGGGGCACCCTCCACCAGGCCCCCACTCATGTCCCCCTGCACCCCCACCCCCCAGCATCCAGGAGCACCCTGAACCAGGCCCCCACACATGTCTCCCATCACCCCCACCCCCAGCATCCAGGGGCACCCTCCACCAGGCCCCCACTCATGCCCAACTCATGTCTCCCACGACCCCCACCCCCCAGCAGTGCAGGGCACCCTCCACCAGGCCCCCACTCATGTCCAACTCATGTCCCCCTGCACCCCCACCCCCCAGCATCCAGGGGCACCCTCCACCAGGCCCCCACTCATGTCCAACTCATGTCTCCCATCACCCCCACCACCCAGCAGTGCAGGGCACCCTCCACCAGGCCCCCACTCATGTCCCCCTGCACCCCCACCCCCCAGCAGTGCAGGGCACCCTCCACCAGGCCCCCACTCATGTCCCCCTGCACCCCCACCCCCCAGCATCCAGGGGCACCCTCCACCAGGCCCCCACTCATGTCTCCCAGCATCCCCACCCCCCAGCAGTGCAGGGCACGCTCCACCAGGCCCCCACTCATGTCCAACTCATGTCTCCCACCACCCCCACCCCCCAGCATCCAGGGGCACCCTCCACCAGGCCCCCACTCATGTCTCCCAGCACCCCCACCCCCCAGCAGTGCAGGGCACCCTCCACCAGGCCCCCACACATGTCTCCCAGCACCCCCACCCCCCAGCAGTGCAGGGCACCCTCCACCAGGCCCCCACTCACGTCCAAGTCATATCTCCCATCACCCCCACCCCCCAGCATCCAGGGGCACCCTCCACCAGGGCCCACTCATGTCTCCCATCACCCCCACCCCCCAGCATCCAGGGGCACCCTCCACCAGGCCCCCACTCATGTCCAACTCATGTCCCCCAGCACCCCCACCCCCCAGCAGTGCAGGGCACCCTCCACCAGGCCCCCACTCATCTCTCCTATCACCCCCACCCCCCAGCATCCAGGGGCATCCTCCACCAGGCCCCGACTCATCTCTCCCATCACCCCAACCCCCCAGCATCCAGGGGCACCCTCCACCAGGCCCCCACTCATGTCCCCCTGCACACCCGCCCACCAGCATCCAGGGGCACCCTCCACCAGGCCCCCACTCATGTCCCCCTGCACCCCCACCCCCCAGCATCCAGGGGCACCCTCCACCAGGCCCCCACTCATGTCCAACTCATGTCCCCCTGCACCCCCACCCCCCAGCATCCAGGGGCACCCTCCACCAGGCCCCCACTCATGTCTGCCATCACCCCCACCTCCCAGCAGTGCAGGGCACCCTCCACCAGGCCCCCACTCATGTCCCCCAGTACCCCCACCCCCAGCATCCAGGGGCACCCTCCACCAGGCCCCCACTCATGTCTCCCAGCACCCCCACCAACCAGCAGTGCAGGGCACCCTCCACCAGGCCCCCACTCATGTCCCCCTGCACCCCCACCCACCAGCATCCAGGGGCACCCTCCACCAGGCCCCCACTCATGTCCCCCTGCACCCCCACCCCGCAGCATCCTGGGGCACGACCCACCAGGCCCCCACTCATGTCCAACTCATGTCCCCCTGCACCCCCACCCCCCAGCATCCAGGGGCACCCTCCACCAGGCCCCCACTCATGTCTCCCATCACCCCCCCCCAGCAGTGCAGGGCACCCTCCACCAGGCCCCCACTCATGTCCCCCTGCACCCCCACCCCCCAGCATCCAGGGGCACCCTCCACCAGGCCCCCACTCATGTCTCCCAGCACCCCACCCCCCAGCAGTGCAGGGCACCCTCCACCAGGCCCCCACTCATGTCCAACTCATGTCTCCCATCACCCCCACCCCCCAGCATCCAGGGGCACCCTCCACCAGGCTCCCACTCATGTCTCCCATCACCCCCACCCCTCAGCATCCAGGGGCACCCTCCACCAGGCCCCCACTCATGTCCAACTCATGTCTCCCATCACCCCCACCCCCCAGCATCCAGGGGCACCCTCCACCAGGCCCCCACTCATGTCTCCCATCACCCCCACCCCCCAGCATCCAGGGGCACCCTCCACCAGGCCCCCACTCATGTCTCCCATCACCCCAACCCCCCAGCATCCAGGGGCACCCTCCACCAGGCCCCCACTCATGTCTCCCATCACCCCAACCCCCCAGCGTCCAGGGGCACCCTCCACCAGGCCCCCATTCATGTCCAACTCATGTCCCCCAGCACCCCCACCCCCCCAGCAGTGCAGGGCACCCTCCACCAGGCCCCCACTCATGTCCAACTCATGTCTCCCATCACCCCCACCCCCCAGCATCCAGGGGCACCCTCCACCAGGCCCCCACACATGTCTCCCATCACCCCCACCCCCCAGCATCCAGGGGCACCCTCCACCAGGCCCCCACTCATGTCTCCCATCACCCCAACCCCCCAGCATCCAGGGGCACCCTCCACCAGGCCCCCACTCATGTCCAACTCATGTCTCCCACGACCCCCACCCCCCAGCAGTGCAGGGCACCCTCCACCAGGCCCCCACTCATGTCCCCCTGCACCCCCACCCACCAGCATCCAGGGGCACCCTCCACCAGGCCCCCACTCATGTCCCCCTGCACCCCCACCCCCCAGCATCCAGGGGCACCACCCACCAGGCCCCCACTCATGTCCAACTCATGTCCCCCTGCACCCCCACCCCCCAGCATCCAGGGGCACCCTCCACCAGGCCCCCACTCATGTCTCCCATCACCCCCACCCCCCAGCAGTGCAGGGCACCCTCCACCAGGCCCCCACTCATGTCCCCCTGCACCCCCACCCCCCAGCATCCAGGGGCACCCTCCACCAGGCCCCCACTCATGTCTCCCAGCACCCCACCCCCCAGCAGTGCAGGGCACCCTCCACCAGGCCCCCACTCATGTCCAACTCATGTCTCCCATCACCCCCACCCCCCAGCATCCAGGGGCACCCTCCACCAGGCTCCCACTCATGTCTCCCATCACCCCCACCCCTCAGCATCCAGGGGCACCCTCCACCAGGCCCCCACTCATGTCCAACTCATGTCTCCCATCACCCCCACCCCCCAGCATCCAGGGGCACCCTCCACCAGGCCCCCACTCATGTCTCCCATCACCCCCACACCCCAGCATCCAGGGGCACCCTCCACCAGGCCCCCACTCATGTCTCCCATCACCCCAACCCCCCAGCATCCAGGGGCACCCTCCACCAGGCCCCCACTCATGTCCAACTCATGTCTCCCACCACCCCCACCCCCCCAGCAGTGCAGGGCACCCTCCACCAGGCCCCCACTCATGTCCCCCTGCACCCCCACCCCCCAGCATCCAGGGGCACCCTCCACCAGGCCCACACTCATGTCCCCCTGCACCCCCACCCCCCAGCATCCAGGGGCACCCCCCACCAGGCCCCCACTCATGTCCAACTCATGTCCCCCTGCACCCCCACCCCCCAGCATCCAGGGGCACCCTCCACCAGGCCCCCACTCATGTCTCCCATCACCCCCACCCGCCAGCAGTGCAGGGCACCCTCCACCAGGCCCCCACTCATGTCCCCCTGCACCCCCACCCCCCAGCATCCAGGGGCACCCTCCACCAGGCCCCCACTCATGTCTCCCAGCACCCCACCGCCCAGCAGTGCAGGGCACCCTCCACCAGGCCCCCACACATGTCTCCCAGCACCCCCACCCCCCAGCAGTGCAGGGCACCCTCCACCAGGCCCCCACTCATGTCCAACTCATGTCTCCCATCACCCCCACCCCCCAGCATCCAGGGGCACCCTCCACCAGGCCCCCACTCATGTCCAACTCATGTCTCCCAGCACCCCCACCCCCCAGCAGTGCAGGGCACCCTCCACCAGGCCCCCACTCATGTCCAACTCATGTCTCCCATCACCCCCACCCCCCAGCATCCAGGGGCACCCTCCACCAGGCCCCCACACATGTCTCCCAGCACCCCCACCCCCCAGCAGTGCAGGGCACCCTCCACCAGGCCCCCACTCATGTCCAACTCATGTCTCCCATCACCCCCACCCCCCAGCATCCAGGGGCACCCTCCACCAGGCTCCCACTCATGTCTCCCATCACCCCCACCCCTCAGCATCCAGGGGCACCCTCCACCAGGCCCCCACTCATGTCCAACTCATGTCTCCCATCACCCCCACCCCCCAGCATCCAGGGGCACCCTCCACCAGGCCCCCACTCATGTCTCCCATCACCCCCACCCCCCAGCATCCAGGGGCACCCTCCACCAGGCCCCCACTCATGTCTCCCATCACCCCAACCCCCCAGCATCCAGGGGCACCCTCCACCAGGCCCCCACTCATGTCTCCCATCACCCCAACCCCCCAGCGTCCAGGGACACCCTCCACCAGGCCCCCACTCATGTCCAACTCATGTCCCCCAGCACCCCCACCCCCCCAGCAGTGCAGGGCACCCTCCACCAGGCCCCCACTCATGTCCAACTCATGTCTCCCATCACCCCCACCCCCCAGCATCCAGGGGCACCCTCCACCAGGCCCCCACACATGTCTCCCATCACCCCCACCCCCCAGCATCCAGGGGCACCCTCCACCAGGCCCCCACTCATGTCTCCCATCATCCCAACCCCCCAGCATCCAGGGGCACCCTCCACCAGGCCCCCACTCATGTCCAACTCATGTCTCCCACGACCCCCACCCCCCAGCAGTGCAGGGCACCCTCCACCAGGCCCCCACTCATGTCCCCCTGCACCCCCACCCACCAGCATCCAGGGGCACCCTCCACCAGGCCCCCACTCATGTCCCCCTGCACCCCCACCCCCCAGCATCCAGGGGCAGCACCCACCAGGCCCCCACTCATGTCCAACTCATGTCCCCCTGCACCCCCACCCCCCAGCATCCAGGGGCACCCTCCACCAGGCCCCCACTCATGTCTCCCATCACCCCCACCCGCCAGCAGTGCAGGGCACCCTCCACCAGGCCCCCACTCATGTCCCCCTGCACCCCCACCCCCCAGCATCCAGGGGCACCCTCCACCAGGCCCCCACTCATGTCTCCCAGCACCCCACCGCCCAGCAGTGCAGGGCACCCTCCACCAGGCCCCCACACATGTCTCCCAGCACCCCCACCCCCCAGCAGTGCAGGGCACCCTCCACCAGGCCCCCACTCATGTCCAACTCATGTCTCCCATCACCCCCACCCCCCAGCATCCAGGGGCACCCTCCACCAGGCCCCCACTCATGTCCAACTCATGTCTCCCAGCACCCCCACCCCCCAGCAGTGCAGGGCACCCTCCACCAGGCCCCCACTCATGTCCAACTCATGTCTCCCATCACCCCCACCCCCCAGCATCCAGGGGCACCCTCCACCAGGCCCCCACACATGTCTCCCATCACCCCCAACCCCAGCATCCAGGGGCACCCTCCACCAGGCCCCCACTCATGTCCAAATCATGTCTCCCACGACCCCCACCCCCCAGCAGTGCAGGGCACCCTCCACCAGGCCCCCACTCATGTCCAACTCATGTCTCCCAGCACCCCCACCCCCCAGCAGTGCAGGGCACCCTCCACCAGGCCCCCACTCATGTCCAACTCATGTCCCCCTGCACCCCCACCCCCCAGCATCCAGGGGCACCCTCCACCAGGCCCCCACTCATGTCCAACTCATGTCTCCCATCACCCCCACCCCCCAGCATCCAGGGGCACCCTCCACCAGGCCCCCACTCATGTCTCCCAGCACCCCCACCCCCAGCAGTGCAGGGCACCCTCCACCAGGCCCCCACACATGTCTCCCAGCACCCCCACCCCCCAGCAGTGCAGGGCATCCTCCACCAGGCCCCCACTCACGTCCAACTCATATCTCCCATCACCCCCACCCCCCAGCATCCAGGGGCACCCTCCACCAGGCCCCCACTCATGTCTCCCATCACCCCCACCCCCCAGCAGTGCAGGGCACCCTCCACCAGGCCCCCACTCATGTCCCCCTGCACCCCCACCCCCCAGCATCCAGGGGCACCCTCCACCAGGCCCCCACTCATGTCTCCCAGCACCCCACCCCCCAGCAGTGCAGGGCACCCTCCACCAGGCCCCCACACATGTCTCCCAGCACCCCCACCCCCCAGCAGTGCAGGGCACCCTCCACCAGGCCCCCACTCATGTCCCCCTGCACCCCCACCCCCCAGCATCCAGGGGCACCCTCCACCAGGCCCCCACTCATGTCCCCCTGCACCCCCACCCCCCAGCATCCAGGGGCACCCTCCACCAGGCCCCCACTCATGTCTCCCAGCACCCCCACCCCCCAGCAGTGCAGGGCACCCTCCACCAGGCCCCCACTCATGTCCAACTCATGTCTCCCATCACCCCCACCCCCCAGCATCCAGGGGCACCCTACACCAGGCCCCCACTCATGTATCCCATCACCCCCACCCCCCAGCATCCAGGGGCACCCTCCACCAGGCCCCCACTCATGTCCAACTCATGTCTCCCAGCACCCCCACCCCCCAGCAGTGCAGGGCACCCTCCACCAGGCCCCCACTCATGTTCAACTCATGTCTCCCATCACCCCCACCCCCCAGCATCCAGGGGCACCCTCCACCAGGCCCCCACTCATGTTTCCCATCACCCCCACCCCCCCAGCATCCAGGGGCACCCTCCACCAGGCCCCCACTCATGTCTCCCATCACCCCCACCCCCCAGCAGTGCAGGACCCCCTCCACCAGGCCCCCACTCATGTCCCCCTGCACCCCCACCCACCAGCATCCAGGGGCACCCTCCACCAGGCCCCCACTCATGTCCCCCTGCACCCCCACCCCCCCAGCATCCAGGGGCACCCTCCACCAGGCCCCACTCATTTCTAACTCATGTCCCCCTGCACCCCCACTCCCCAGCATCCAGGGGCACCCTCCACCAGGCCCCCACTCATGTCTCCCATCACCCCCAGCAGTGCAGGGCACCCTCCACCAGGCCACCACTCATGTCCCCCTGCAACCCCACCCCCCAGCATCCAGGGGCACCCTCCACCAGGCCCCCACTCATGTCTCCCAGCACCCCCACCCCCCAGCAGTGCAGGGCACCCTCCACCAGGCCCCCACACATGTCTCCCAGCACCCCCACCCCCCAGCAGTGCAGGGCACCCTCCACCAGGCCCCCACTCATGTCCAACTCATGTCTCCCATCACCCCCACCCCCCAGCATCCAGGGGCACCCTCCACCAGGCCCCCACACATGTCTCCCATCACCCCCAACCCCAGCATCCAGGGGCACCCTCCACCAGGCCCCCACTCATGTCCAAATCATGTCTCCCACGACCCCCACCCCCCAGCAGTGCAGGGCACCCTCCACCAGGCCCCCACTCATGTCCAACTCATGTCTCCCAGCACCCCCACCCCCCAGCAGTGCAGGGCACCCTCCACCAGGCCCCCACTCATGTCCAACTCATGTCCCCCTGCACCCCCACCCCCCAGCATCCAGGGGCACCCTCCACCAGGCCCCCACTCATGTCCAACTCATGTCTCCCATCACCCCCACCCCCCAGCATCCAGGGGCACCCTCCACCAGGCCCCCACTCATGTCTCCCAGCACCCCCACCCCCAGCAGTGCAGGGCACCCTCCACCAGGCCCCCACACATGTCTCCCAGCACCCCCACCCCCCAGCAGTGCAGGGCATCCTCCACCAGGCCCCCACTCACGTCCAACTCATATCTCCCATCACCCCCACCCCCCAGCATCCAGGGGCACCCTCCACCAGGCCCCCACTCATGTCTCCCATCACCCCCACCCCCCAGCAGTGCAGGGCACCCTCCACCAGGCCCCCACTCATGTCCCCCTGCACCCCCACCCCCCAGCATCCAGGGGCACCCTCCACCAGGCCCCCACTCATGTCTCCCAGCACCCCACCCCCCAGCAGTGCAGGGCACCCTCCACCAGGCCCCCACACATGTCTCCCAGCACCCCCACCCCCCAGCAGTGCAGGGCACCCTCCACCAGGCCCCCACTCATGTCCCCCTGCACCCCCACCCCCCAGCATCCAGGGGCACCCTCCACCAGGCCCCCACTCATGTCCCCCTGCACCCCCACCCCCCAGCATCCAGGGGCACCCTCCACCAGGCCCCCACTCATGTCTCCCAGCACCCCCACCCCCCAGCAGTGCAGGGCACCCTCCACCAGGCCCCCACTCATGTCCAACTCATGTCTCCCATCACCCCCACCCCCCAGCATCCAGGGGCACCCTACACCAGGCCCCCACTCATGTATCCCATCACCCCCACCCCCCAGCATCCAGGGGCACCCTCCACCAGGCCCCCACTCATGTCCAACTCATGTCTCCCAGCACCCCCACCCCCCAGCAGTGCAGGGCACCCTCCACCAGGCCCCCACTCATGTTCAACTCATGTCTCCCATCACCCCCACCCCCCAGCATCCAGGGGCACCCTCCACCAGGCCCCCACTCATGTTTCCCATCACCCCCACCCCCCCAGCATCCAGGGGCACCCTCCACCAGGCCCCCACTCATGTCTCCCATCACCCCCACCCCCCAGCAGTGCAGGACCCCCTCCACCAGGCCCCCACTCATGTCCCCCTGCACCCCCACCCACCAGCATCCAGGGGCACCCTCCACCAGGCCCCCACTCATGTCCCCCTGCACCCCCACCCCCCCAGCATCCAGGGGCACCCTCCACCAGGCCCCACTCATTTCTAACTCATGTCCCCCTGCACCCCCACTCCCCAGCATCCAGGGGCACCCTCCACCAGGCCCCCACTCATGTCTCCCATCACCCCCAGCAGTGCAGGGCACCCTCCACCAGGCCACCACTCATGTCCCCCTGCAACCCCACCCCCCAGCATCCAGGGGCACCCTCCACCAGGCCCCCACTCATGTCTCCCAGCACCCCCACCCCCCAGCAGTGCAGGGCACCCTCCACCAGGCCCCCACACATGTCTCCCAGCACCCCCACCCCCCAGCAGTGCAGGGCACCCTCCACCAGGCCCCCACTCATGTCCAACTCATGTCTCCCATCACCCCCACCCCCCAGCATCCAGGGGCACCCTCCACCAGGCCCCCACACATGTCTCCCATCACCCCCACCCGCCAGCATCCAGGGGCACCCTCCACCAGGCCCCCACTCATGTCTCCCATCACCCCAACCCCCCAGCATCCAGGGGCGCCCTCCACCAGGCCCCCACTCATGTCCAACTCATGTCTCCCACGACCCCCACCCCCCAGCAGTGCAGGGCACCCTCCACCAGGCCCCCACTCATGTCCCCCTGCACCCCCACCCACCAGCATCCAGGGGCACCCTCCACCAGGCCCCCACTCATGTCCCCCTGCACCCCCACCCCCCAGCATCCAGGGGCACCACCCACCAGGCCCCCACTCATGTCCAACTCATGTCCCCCTGCACCCCCACCCCCCAGCATCCAGGGGCACCCTCCACCAGGCCCCCAC
Organism: Ambystoma mexicanum; assembly: GCF_040938575.1. Classification (NCBI taxonomy): domain Eukaryota; kingdom Metazoa; phylum Chordata; class Amphibia; order Caudata; family Ambystomatidae; genus Ambystoma; species Ambystoma mexicanum. The sequence goes on along the minus strand of NC_090927.1, from coordinate 723,607,134 downwards.
TCATGTCTCCCATCACCCCCACCCCCCAGCAGTGCAGGGCACCCTCCACCAGGCCCCCACTCATGTCCCCCTGCACCCCCACCCCCCAGCATCCAGGGGCACCCTCCACCAGGCCCCCACTCATGTCTCCCAGCACCCCACCCCCCAGCAGTGCAGGGCACCCTCCACCAGGCCCCCACTCATGTCCAACTCATGTCTCCCATCACCCCCACCCCCCAGCATCCAGGGGCACCCTCCACCAGGCTCCCACTCATGTCTCCCATCACCCCCACCCCTCAGCATCCAGGGGCATCCTCCACCAGGCCCCCACTCATGTCCAACTCATGTCTCCCATCACCCCCACCCCCCAGCATCCAGGGGCACCCTCCACCAGGCCCCCACTCATGTCTCCCATCACCCCCACCCCCCAGCATCCAGGGGCACCCTCCACCAGGCCCCCACTCATGTCTCCCATCACCCCAACCCCCCAGCATCCAGGGGCACCCTCCACCAGGCCCCCACTCATGTCCAACTCATGTCTCCCACCACCCCCACCCCCCAGCAGTGCAGGGCACCCTCCACCAGGCCCCCACTCATGTCCCCCTGCACCCCCACCCCCCAGCATCCAGGGGCACCCTCCACCAGGCCCCCACTCATGTCCCCCTGCACCCCCACCCCCCAGCATCCAGGGGCACCCCCCACCAGGCCCCCACTCATGTCCAACTCATGTCCCCCTGCACCCCCACCCCCCAGCATCCAGGGGCACCCTCCACCAGGCCCCCACTCATGTCTCCCATCACCCCCACCCGCCAGCAGTGCAGGGCACCCTCCACCAGGCCCCACTCATGTCCCCCTGCACCCCCACCCCCCAGCATCCAGGGGCACCCTCCACCAGGCCCCCACTCATGTCTCCCAGCACCCCACCGCCCAGCAGTGCAGGGCACCTTCCACCAGGCCCCCACACATGTCTCCCAGCACCCCCACCCCCCAGCAGTGCAGGGCACCCTCCACCAGGCCCCCACTCATGTCCAACTCATGTCTCCCATCACCCCCACCCCCCAGCATCCAGGGGCACCCTCCACCAGGCCCCCACTCATGTCCAACTCATGTCTCCCAGCACCCCCACCCCCCAGCAGTGCAGGGCACCCTCCACCAGGCCCCCACTCATGTCCAACTCATGTCTCCCATCACCCCCACCCCCCAGCATCCAGGGGCACCCTCCACCAGGCCCCCACACATGTCTCCCATCACCCCCAACCCCAGCATCCAGGGGCACCCTCCACCAGGCCCCCACTCATGTCCAACTCATGTCTCCCACGACCCCCACCCCCCAGCAGTGCAGGGCACCCTCCACCAGGCCCCCACTCATGTCCAACTCATGTCTCCCAGCACCCCCACCCCCCAGCAGTGCAGGGCACCCTCCACCAGGCCCCCACTCATGTCCAACTCATGTCCCCCTGCACCCCCACCCCCCAGCATCCAGGGGCACCCTCCACCAGGCCCCCACTCATGTCCAACTCATGTCTCCCATCACCCCCACCCCCCAGCATCCAGGGGCACCCTCCACCAGGCCCCCACTCATGTCTCCCAGCACCCCCACCCCCCAGCAGTGCAGGGCACCCTCCACCAGGCCCCCACACATGTCTCCCAGCACCCCCACCCCCCAGCAGTGCAGGGCATCCTCCACCAGGCCCCCACTCACGTCCAACTCATATCTCCCATCACCCCCACCCCCCAGCATCCAGGGGCACCCTCCACCAGGCCCCCACTCATGTCTCCCATCACCCCCACCCCCCAGCAGTGCAGGGCACCCTCCACCAGGCCCCCACTCATGTCCCCCTGCACCCCCACCCCCCAGCATCCAGGGGCACCCTCCACCAGGCCCCCACTCATGTCTCCCAGCACCCCACCACCCAGCAGTGCAGGGCACCCTCCACCAGGCCCCCACACATGTCTCCCAGCACCCCCACCCCCCAGCAGTGCAGGGCACCCTCCACCAGGCCCCCACTCATGTCCAACTCATGTCTCCCATCACCCCCACCCCCCAGCATCCAGGGGCACCCTCCACCAGGCTCCCACTCATGTCTCCCATCACCCCCACCCCTCAGCATCCAGGGGCACCCTCCACCAGGCCCCCACTCATGTCCAACTCATGTCTCCCATCACCCCCACCCCCCAGCATCCAGGGGCACCCTCCACCAGGCCCCCACTCATGTCTCCCATCACCCCCACACCCCAGCATCCAGGGGCACCCTCCACCAGGCCCCCACTCATGTCTCCCATCACCCCAACCCCCCAGCATCCAGGGGCACCCTCCACCAGGCCCCCACTCATGTCCAACTCATGTCTCCCACCACCCCCACCCCCCCAGCAGTGCAGGGCACCCTCCACCAGGCCCCCACTCATGTCCCCCTGCACCCCCACCCCCCAGCATCCAGGGGCACCCTCCACCAGGCCCACACTCATGTCCCCCTGCACCCCCACCCCCCAGCATCCAGGGGCACCCCCCACCAGGCCCCCACTCATGTCCAACTCATGTCCCCCTGCACCCCCACCCCCCAGCATCCAGGGGCACCCTCCACCAGGCCCCCACTCATGTCTCCCATCACCCCCACCCGCCAGCAGTGCAGGGCACCCTCCACCAGGCCCCCACTCATGTCCCCCTGCACCCCCACCCCCCAGCATCCAGGGGCACCCTCCACCAGGCCCCCACTCATGTCTCCCAGCACCCCACCGCCCAGCAGTGCAGGGCACCCTCCACCAGGCCCCCACACATGTCTCCCAGCACCCCCACCCCCCAGCAGTGCAGGGCACCCTCCACCAGGCCCCCACTCATGTCCAACTCATGTCTCCCATCACCCCCACCCCCCAGCATCCAGGGGCACCCTCCACCAGGCCCCCACTCATGTCCAACTCATGTCTCCCAGCACCCCCACCCCCCAGCAGTGCAGGGCACCCTCCACCAGGCCCCCACTCATGTCCAACTCATGTCTCCCATCACCCCCACCCCCCAGCATCCAGGGGCACCCTCCACCAGGCCCCCACACATGTCTCCCAGCACCCCCACCCCCCAGCAGTGCAGGGCACCCTCCACCAGGCCCCCACTCATGTCCAACTCATGTCTCCCATCACCCCCACCCCCCAGCATCCAGGGGCACCCTCCACCAGGCTCCCACTCATGTCTCCCATCACCCCCACCCCTCAGCATCCAGGGGCACCCTCCACCAGGCCCCCACTCATGTCCAACTCATGTCTCCCATCACCCCCACCCCCCAGCATCCAGGGGCACCCTCCACCAGGCCCCCACTCATGTCTCCCATCACCCCCACCCCCCAGCATCCAGGGGCACCCTCCACCAGGCCCCCACTCATGTCTCCCATCACCCCAACCCCCCAGCATCCAGGGGCACCCTCCACCAGGCCCCCACTCATGTCTCCCATCACCCCAACCCCCCAGCGTCCAGGGACACCCTCCACCAGGCCCCCACTCATGTCCAACTCATGTCCCCCAGCACCCCCACCCCCCCAGCAGTGCAGGGCACCCTCCACCAGGCCCCCACTCATGTCCAACTCATGTCTCCCATCACCCCCACCCCCCAGCATCCAGGGGCACCCTCCACCAGGCCCCCACACATGTCTCCCATCACCCCCACCCCCCAGCATCCAGGGGCACCCTCCACCAGGCCCCCACTCATGTCTCCCATCATCCCAACCCCCCAGCATCCAGGGGCACCCTCCACCAGGCCCCCACTCATGTCCAACTCATGTCTCCCACGACCCCCACCCCCCAGCAGTGCAGGGCACCCTCCACCAGGCCCCCACTCATGTCCCCCTGCACCCCCACCCACCAGCATCCAGGGGCACCCTCCACCAGGCCCCCACTCATGTCCCCCTGCACCCCCACCCCCCAGCATCCAGGGGCAGCACCCACCAGGCCCCCACTCATGTCCAACTCATGTCCCCCTGCACCCCCACCCCCCAGCATCCAGGGGCACCCTCCACCAGGCCCCCACTCATGTCTCCCATCACCCCCACCCGCCAGCAGTGCAGGGCACCCTCCACCAGGCCCCCACTCATGTCCCCCTGCACCCCCACCCCCCAGCATCCAGGGGCACCCTCCACCAGGCCCCCACTCATGTCTCCCAGCACCCCACCGCCCAGCAGTGCAGGGCACCCTCCACCAGGCCCCCACACATGTCTCCCAGCACCCCCACCCCCCAGCAGTGCAGGGCACCCTCCACCAGGCCCCCACTCATGTCCAACTCATGTCTCCCATCACCCCCACCCCCCAGCATCCAGGGGCACCCTCCACCAGGCCCCCACTCATGTCCAACTCATGTCTCCCAGCACCCCCACCCCCCAGCAGTGCAGGGCACCCTCCACCAGGCCCCCACTCATGTCCAACTCATGTCTCCCATCACCCCCACCCCCCAGCATCCAGGGGCACCCTCCACCAGGCCCCCACACATGTCTCCCATCACCCCCAACCCCAGCATCCAGGGGCACCCTCCACCAGGCCCCCACTCATGTCCAAATCATGTCTCCCACGACCCCCACCCCCCAGCAGTGCAGGGCACCCTCCACCAGGCCCCCACTCATGTCCAACTCATGTCTCCCAGCACCCCCACCCCCCAGCAGTGCAGGGCACCCTCCACCAGGCCCCCACTCATGTCCAACTCATGTCCCCCTGCACCCCCACCCCCCAGCATCCAGGGGCACCCTCCACCAGGCCCCCACTCATGTCCAACTCATGTCTCCCATCACCCCCACCCCCCAGCATCCAGGGGCACCCTCCACCAGGCCCCCACTCATGTCTCCCAGCACCCCCACCCCCAGCAGTGCAGGGCACCCTCCACCAGGCCCCCACACATGTCTCCCAGCACCCCCACCCCCCAGCAGTGCAGGGCATCCTCCACCAGGCCCCCACTCACGTCCAACTCATATCTCCCATCACCCCCACCCCCCAGCATCCAGGGGCACCCTCCACCAGGCCCCCACTCATGTCTCCCATCACCCCCACCCCCCAGCAGTGCAGGGCACCCTCCACCAGGCCCCCACTCATGTCCCCCTGCACCCCCACCCCCCAGCATCCAGGGGCACCCTCCACCAGGCCCCCACTCATGTCTCCCAGCACCCCACCCCCCAGCAGTGCAGGGCACCCTCCACCAGGCCCCCACACATGTCTCCCAGCACCCCCACCCCCCAGCAGTGCAGGGCACCCTCCACCAGGCCCCCACTCATGTCCCCCTGCACCCCCACCCCCCAGCATCCAGGGGCACCCTCCACCAGGCCCCCACTCATGTCCCCCTGCACCCCCACCCCCCAGCATCCAGGGGCACCCTCCACCAGGCCCCCACTCATGTCTCCCAGCACCCCCACCCCCCAGCAGTGCAGGGCACCCTCCACCAGGCCCCCACTCATGTCCAACTCATGTCTCCCATCACCCCCACCCCCCAGCATCCAGGGGCACCCTACACCAGGCCCCCACTCATGTATCCCATCACCCCCACCCCCCAGCATCCAGGGGCACCCTCCACCAGGCCCCCACTCATGTCCAACTCATGTCTCCCAGCACCCCCACCCCCCAGCAGTGCAGGGCACCCTCCACCAGGCCCCCACTCATGTTCAACTCATGTCTCCCATCACCCCCACCCCCCAGCATCCAGGGGCACCCTCCACCAGGCCCCCACTCATGTTTCCCATCACCCCCACCCCCCCAGCATCCAGGGGCACCCTCCACCAGGCCCCCACTCATGTCTCCCATCACCCCCACCCCCCAGCAGTGCAGGACCCCCTCCACCAGGCCCCCACTCATGTCCCCCTGCACCCCCACCCACCAGCATCCAGGGGCACCCTCCACCAGGCCCCCACTCATGTCCCCCTGCACCCCCACCCCCCCAGCATCCAGGGGCACCCTCCACCAGGCCCCACTCATTTCTAACTCATGTCCCCCTGCACCCCCACTCCCCAGCATCCAGGGGCACCCTCCACCAGGCCCCCACTCATGTCTCCCATCACCCCCAGCAGTGCAGGGCACCCTCCACCAGGCCACCACTCATGTCCCCCTGCAACCCCACCCCCCAGCATCCAGGGGCACCCTCCACCAGGCCCCCACTCATGTCTCCCAGCACCCCCACCCCCCAGCAGTGCAGGGCACCCTCCACCAGGCCCCCACACATGTCTCCCAGCACCCCCACCCCCCAGCAGTGCAGGGCACCCTCCACCAGGCCCCCACTCATGTCCAACTCATGTCTCCCATCACCCCCACCCCCCAGCATCCAGGGGCACCCTCCACCAGGCCCCCACACATGTCTCCCATCACCCCCAACCCCAGCATCCAGGGGCACCCTCCACCAGGCCCCCACTCATGTCCAAATCATGTCTCCCACGACCCCCACCCCCCAGCAGTGCAGGGCACCCTCCACCAGGCCCCCACTCATGTCCAACTCATGTCTCCCAGCACCCCCACCCCCCAGCAGTGCAGGGCACCCTCCACCAGGCCCCCACTCATGTCCAACTCATGTCCCCCTGCACCCCCACCCCCCAGCATCCAGGGGCACCCTCCACCAGGCCCCCACTCATGTCCAACTCATGTCTCCCATCACCCCCACCCCCCAGCATCCAGGGGCACCCTCCACCAGGCCCCCACTCATGTCTCCCAGCACCCCCACCCCCAGCAGTGCAGGGCACCCTCCACCAGGCCCCCACACATGTCTCCCAGCACCCCCACCCCCCAGCAGTGCAGGGCATCCTCCACCAGGCCCCCACTCACGTCCAACTCATATCTCCCATCACCCCCACCCCCCAGCATCCAGGGGCACCCTCCACCAGGCCCCCACTCATGTCTCCCATCACCCCCACCCCCCAGCAGTGCAGGGCACCCTCCACCAGGCCCCCACTCATGTCCCCCTGCACCCCCACCCCCCAGCATCCAGGGGCACCCTCCACCAGGCCCCCACTCATGTCTCCCAGCACCCCACCCCCCAGCAGTGCAGGGCACCCTCCACCAGGCCCCCACACATGTCTCCCAGCACCCCCACCCCCCAGCAGTGCAGGGCACCCTCCACCAGGCCCCCACTCATGTCCCCCTGCACCCCCACCCCCCAGCATCCAGGGGCACCCTCCACCAGGCCCCCACTCATGTCCCCCTGCACCCCCACCCCCCAGCATCCAGGGGCACCCTCCACCAGGCCCCCACTCATGTCTCCCAGCACCCCCACCCCCCAGCAGTGCAGGGCACCCTCCACCAGGCCCCCACTCATGTCCAACTCATGTCTCCCATCACCCCCACCCCCCAGCATCCAGGGGCACCCTACACCAGGCCCCCACTCATGTATCCCATCACCCCCACCCCCCAGCATCCAGGGGCACCCTCCACCAGGCCCCCACTCATGTCCAACTCATGTCTCCCAGCACCCCCACCCCCCAGCAGTGCAGGGCACCCTCCACCAGGCCCCCACTCATGTTCAACTCATGTCTCCCATCACCCCCACCCCCCAGCATCCAGGGGCACCCTCCACCAGGCCCCCACTCATGTTTCCCATCACCCCCACCCCCCCAGCATCCAGGGGCACCCTCCACCAGGCCCCCACTCATGTCTCCCATCACCCCCACCCCCCAGCAGTGCAGGACCCCCTCCACCAGGCCCCCACTCATGTCCCCCTGCACCCCCACCCACCAGCATCCAGGGGCACCCTCCACCAGGCCCCCACTCATGTCCCCCTGCACCCCCACCCCCCCAGCATCCAGGGGCACCCTCCACCAGGCCCCACTCATTTCTAACTCATGTCCCCCTGCACCCCCACTCCCCAGCATCCAGGGGCACCCTCCACCAGGCCCCCACTCATGTCTCCCATCACCCCCAGCAGTGCAGGGCACCCTCCACCAGGCCACCACTCATGTCCCCCTGCAACCCCACCCCCCAGCATCCAGGGGCACCCTCCACCAGGCCCCCACTCATGTCTCCCAGCACCCCCACCCCCCAGCAGTGCAGGGCACCCTCCACCAGGCCCCCACACATGTCTCCCAGCACCCCCACCCCCCAGCAGTGCAGGGCACCCTCCACCAGGCCCCCACTCATGTCCAACTCATGTCTCCCATCACCCCCACCCCCCAGCATCCAGGGGCACCCTCCACCAGGCCCCCACACATGTCTCCCATCACCCCCACCCCCCAGCATCCAGGGGCACCCTCCACCAGGCCCCCACTCATGTCTCCCATCACCCCAACCCCCCAGCATCCAGGGGCGCCCTCCACCAGGCCCCCACTCATGTCCAACTCATGTCTCCCACGACCCCCACCCCCCAGCAGTGCAGGGCACCCTCCACCAGGCCCCCACTCATGTCCCCCTGCACCCCCACCCACCAGCATCCAGGGGCACCCTCCACCAGGCCCCCACTCATGTCCCCCTGCACCCCCACCCCCCAGCATCCAGGGGCACCACCCACCAGGCCCCCACTCATGTCCAACTCATGTCCCCCTGCACCCCCACCCCCCAGCATCCAGGGGCACCCTCCACCAGGCCCCCACTCATGTCTCCCATCACCCCCACCCCCCAGCAGTGCAGGGCACCCTCCACCAGGCCCCCACTCATGTCCCCCTGCACCCCCACCCCCCAGCATCCAGGGGCACCCTCCACCAGGCCCCCACTCATGTCTCCCAGCACCCCACCCCCCAGCAGTGCAGGGCACCCTCCACCAGGCCCCCACTCATGTCCAACTCATGTCTCCCATCACCCCCACCCCCCAGCATCCAGGGGCACCCTCCACCAGGCTCCCACTCATGTCTCCCATCACCCCCACCCCTCAGCATCCAGGGGCATCCTCCACCAGGCCCCCACTCATGTCCAACTCATGTCTCCCATCACCCCCACCCCCCAGCATCCAGGGGCACCCTCCACCAGGCCCCCACTCATGTCTCCCATCACCCCCACCCCCCAGCATCCAGGGGCACCCTCCACCAGGCCCCCACTCATGTCTCCCATCACCCCAACCCCCCAGCATCCAGGGGCACCCTCCACCAGGCCCCCACTCATGTCCAACTCATGTCTCCCACCACCCCCACCCCCCAGCAGTGCAGGGCACCCTCCACCAGGCCCCCACTCATGTCCCCCTGCACCCCCACCCCCCAGCATCCAGGGGCACCCTCCACCAGGCCCCCACTCATGTCCCCCTGCACCCCCACCCCCCAGCATCCAGGGGCACCCCCCACCAGGCCCCCACTCATGTCCAACTCATGTCCCCCTGCACCCCCACCCCCCAGCATCCAGGGGCACCCTCCACCAGGCCCCCACTCATGTCTCCCATCACCCCCACCCGCCAGCAGTGCAGGGCACCCTCCACCAGGCCCCACTCATGTCCCCCTGCACCCCCACCCCCCAGCATCCAGGGGCACCCTCCACCAGGCCCCCACTCATGTCTCCCAGCACCCCACCGCCCAGCAGTGCAGGGCACCTTCCACCAGGCCCCCACACATGTCTCCCAGCACCCCCACCCCCCAGCAGTGCAGGGCACCCTCCACCAGGCCCCCACTCATGTCCAACTCATGTCTCCCATCACCCCCACCCCCCAGCATCCAGGGGCACCCTCCACCAGGCCCCCACTCATGTCCAACTCATGTCTCCCAGCACCCCCACCCCCCAGCAGTGCAGGGCACCCTCCACCAGGCCCCCACTCATGTCCAACTCATGTCTCCCATCACCCCCACCCCCCAGCATCCAGGGGCACCCTCCACCAGGCCCCCACACATGTCTCCCATCACCCCCAACCCCAGCATCCAGGGGCACCCTCCACCAGGCCCCCACTCATGTCCAACTCATGTCTCCCACGACCCCCACCCCCCAGCAGTGCAGGGCACCCTCCACCAGGCCCCCACTCATGTCCAACTCATGTCTCCCAGCACCCCCACCCCCCAGCAGTGCAGGGCACCCTCCACCAGGCCCCCACTCATGTCCAACTCATGTCCCCCTGCACCCCCACCCCCCAGCATCCAGGGGCACCCTCCACCAGGCCCCCACTCATGTCCAACTCATGTCTCCCATCACCCCCACCCCCCAGCATCCAGGGGCACCCTCCACCAGGCCCCCACTCATGTCTCCCAGCACCCCCACCCCCCAGCAGTGCAGGGCACCCTCCACCAGGCCCCCACACATGTCTCCCAGCACCCCCACCCCCCAGCAGTGCAGGGCATCCTCCACCAGGCCCCCACTCACGTCCAACTCATATCTCCCATCACCCCCACCCCCCAGCATCCAGGGGCACCCTCCACCAGGCCCCCACTCATGTCTCCCATCACCCCCACCCCCCAGCAGTGCAGGGCACCCTCCACCAGGCCCCCACTCATGTCCCCCTGCACCCCCACCCCCCAGCATCCAGGGGCACCCTCCACCAGGCCCCCACTCATGTCTCCCAGCACCCCACCACCCAGCAGTGCAGGGCACCCTCCACCAGGCCCCCACACATGTCTCCCAGCACCCCCACCCCCCAGCAGTGCAGGGCACCCTCCACCAGGCCCCCACTCATGTCCAACTCATGTCTCCCATCACCCCACCCCCCAGCAGCCAGGGGCACCCTCCACCAGGCTCCCACTCATGTCTCCCATCACCCCCACCCCCCAGCATCCAGGGGCACCCTCCACCAGGCCCCCACTCATGTCCAACTCATGTCTCCCATTGCCCCCACCCCCCAGCATCCAACTCATGTCCCCCTGCACCCCCACCCCCCAGCATCCAGGGGCACCCTCCACCAGGCCCCCACTCATGTCCAACTCATGTCTCCCATCACCCCCACCCCCCAGCAGTGCAGGGCACCCTCCACCAGGCCCCCACTCATGTCCCCCTGCACCCCCACCCACCAGCATCCAGGGGCACCCTCCACCAGGCCCCCACTCATGTCCCCCTGCACCCCACCCCCCAGCAGTGCAGGGCACCCTCCACCAGGCCCCCACACATGCCCCCCTGCACCCCCAGCATCCAGCAGTGCAGGGCACCCTCCACCAGGCCCCCACACATGTCTCCCAGCACCCCCACCCCCCAGCAGTGCAGGGCACCCTCCACCAGGCCCCCACTCATGTCCAACTCATGTCTCCCATCACCCCACCCCCCAGCAGCCAGGACCCCCCTCCACCAGGCCCCCACTCATGTCTCCCATCACCCCCACCCCCCCAGCATCCAGGGGCACCCTCCACCAGGCCCCCACTCATGTCTCCCATCACCCCAACCCCCCAGCATCCAGGGGCACCCTCCACCAGGCCCCCACTCATGTCCAACTCATGTCTCCCACCACCCCCACCCCCCAGCAGTGCAGGGCACCCTCCACCAGGCCCCCACTCATGTCCCCCTGCACCCCCACCCACCAGCATCCAGGGGCACCCTCCACCAGGCCCCCACTCATGTCCCCCTGCACCCCACCCCCCAGCATCCAGGGGCACCCCCCACCAGGCCCCCACTCATGTCCAACTCATGTCCCCCTGCACCCCCACCCCCCAGCATCCAGGGGCACCCTCCACCAGGCCCCCACTCATGTCTCCCACCACCCCCACCCCCCAGCAGTGCAGGGCACCCTCCACCAGGCCCCCACTCATGTCCCCCTGCACCCCCACCCACCAGCATCCAGGGGCATCCTCCACCAGGCCCCCACTCATGTCCCCCTGCAACCCACCCCCCAGCATCCAGGGGCACCCCCCACCAGGCCCCCACTCATGTCCAACTCATGTCCCCCTGCACCCCAACCCCCCAGCATCCAGGGGCACCCTCCACCAGGCCCCCACTCATGTCCTGTCCAACTCATGTCTCCCACCACCCCCACCCCCCAGCAGTGCAGGGCAACCTCCACCAGGCCCCCACTCATGTCCCCCTGCACCCCCACCCACCAGCATCCAGGGGCACCCTCCACCAGGCCCCCACTCATGTCCCCCTGCACCCCACCCCCCAGCATCCAGGGGCACCCCCCACCAGGCCCCCACTCATGTCCAACTCATGTCCCCCTGCACCCCCACCCCCCAGCATCCAGGGGCACCCTCCACCAGGCCCCCACTCATGTCTCCCATCACCCCCACCCCCCAGCATCCAGGGGCACCCTCCACCAGGCCCCCACTCATGTCTCCCAGCACCCCACCGCCCAGCAGTGCAGGGCACCCTCCACCAGGCCCCCACACATGTCTCCCAGCACCCCCACCCCCCAGCAGTGCAGGGCACCCTCCACCAGGCCCCCACTCATGTCCCCCTGCACCCCCACCCCCCAGCATCCAGGGGCACCCTCCACCAGGCCCCCACTCATGTCTCCCAGCACCCCACCGCCCAGCAGTGCAGGGCACCCTCCACCAGGCCCCCACACATGTCTCCCAGCACCCCCACCCCCCAGCAGTGCAGGGCAACCTCCACCAGGCCCCCACTCATGTCCAACTCATGTCTCCCATCACCCCCACCCCCCAGCATCCAGGGGCACCCTCCACCAGGCCCCCACTCATGTCCCCCTGCACCCCCACCCCCCAGCATCCAGGAGCACCCTGAACCAGGCCCCCACACATGTCTCCCATCACCCCCACCCCCAGCATCCAGGGGCACCCTCCACCAGGCCCCCACTCATGCCCAACTCATGTCTCCCACGACCCCCACCCCCCAGCAGTGCAGGGCACCCTCCACCAGGCCCCCACTCATGTCCAACTCATGTCCCCCTGCACCCCCACCCCCCAGCATCCAGGGGCACCCTCCACCAGGCCCCCACTCATGTCCAACTCATGTCTCCCATCACCCCCACCACCCAGCAGTGCAGGGCACCCTCCACCAGGCCCCCACTCATGTCCCCCTGCACCCCCACCCCCCAGCATCCAGGGGCACCCTCCACCAGGCCCCCACTCATGTCTCCCAGCATCCCCACCCCCCAGCAGTGCAGGGCACGCTCCACCAGGCCCCCACTCATGTCCAACTCATGTCTCCCACCACCCCCACCCCCCAGCATCCATGGGCACCCTCCACCAGGCCCCCACTCATGTCTCCCAGCACCCCCACCCCCCAGCAGTGCAGGGCACCCTCCACCAGGCCCCCACACATGTCTCCCAGCACCCCCACCCCCCAGCAGTGCAGGGCACCCTCCACCAGGTCCCCACTCACGTCCAAGTCATATCTCCCATCACCCCCACCCCCCAGCATCAAGGGGCACCCTCCACCAGGGCCCACTCATGTCTCCCATCACCCCCACCCCCCAGCATCCAGGGGCACCCTCCACCAGGCCCCCACTCATGTCCAACTCATGTCCCCCAGCACCCCCACCCCCCAGCAGTGCAGGGCACCCTCCACCAGGCCCCCACTCATCTCTCCTATCACCCCCACCCCCCAGCATCCAGGTGCATCCTCCACCAGGCCCCGACTCATCTCTCCCATCACCCCAACCCCCCAGCATCCAGGGGCACCCTCCACCAGGCCCCCACTCATGTCCCCCTGCACACCCGCCCACCAGCATCCAGGGGCACCCTCCACCAGGCCCCCACTCATGTCCCCCTGCACCCCCACCCCCTAGCATCCAGGGGCACCCTCCACCAGGCCCCCACTCATGTCCAACTCATGTCCCCCTGCACCCCCACCCCCCAGCATCCAGGGGCACCCTCCACCAGGCCCCCACTCATGTATCCCAGCACCCCCACCAACCAGCAGTGCAGGGCACCCTCCACCAGGCCCCCACTCATGTCCCCCTGCACCCCCACCCACCAGCATCCAGGGGCACCCTCCACCAGGCCCCCACTCATGTCCCCCTGCACCCCCACCCCCCAGCATCCTGGGGCACCACCCACCAGGCCCCCACTCATGTCCAACTCATGTCCCCCTGCACCCCCACCCCCCAGCATCCAGGGGCACCCTCCACCAGGCCCCCACTCATGTCTCCCATCACCCCCCCCCCAGCAGTGCAGGGCACCCTCCACCAGGCCCCCACTCATGTCCCCCTGCACCCCCACCCCCCAGCATCCAGGGGCACCCTCCACCAGGCCCCCACTCATGTCTCCCAGCACCCCACCCCCCAGCAGTGCAGGGCACCCTCCACCAGGCCCCCACTCATGTCCAACTCATGTCTCCCATCACCCCCACCCCCCAGCATCCAGGGGCACCCTCCACCAGGCTCCCACTCATGTCTCCCATCACCCCCACACCTCAGCAACCAGGGGCACCCTCCACCAGGCCCCCACTCATGTCCAACTCATGTCTCCCATCACCCCCACCCCCCAGCATCCAGGGGCACCCTCCACCAGGCCCCCACTCATGTCTCCCATCACCCCCACCCCCCAGCATCCAGGGGCACCCTCCACCAGGCCCCCACTCATGTCTCCCATCACCCCAACCCCCCAGCATCCAGGGGCACCCTCCACCAGGCCCCCACTCATGTCTCCCATCACCCCAACCCCCCAGCGTCCAGGGGCACCCTCCACCAGGCCCCCACTCATGTCCAACTCATGTCCCCCAGCACCCCCACCCCCCCAGCAGTGTAGGGCACCCTCCACCAGGCCCCCACTCATGTCCAACTCATGTCTCCCATCACCCCCACCCCCCAGCATCCAGGGGCACCCTCCACCAGGCCCCCACACATGTCTCCCATCACCCCCACCCCCCAGCATCCAGGGGCACCCTCCACCAGGCCCCCACTCATGTCTCCCATCACCCCAACCCCCCAGCATCCAGGGGCACCCTCCACCAGGCCCCCACTCATGTCCAACTCATGTCTCCCACGACCCCCACCCCCCAGCAGTGCAGGGCACCCTCCACCAGGCCCCCACTCATGTCCAACTCATGTCCCCCTGCACCCCCACCCCCCAGCATCCAGGGGCACCCTCCACCAGGCCCCCACTCATGTCTCCCATCACCCCCACCCCCCAGCAGTGCAGGGCACCCTCCACCAGGCCCCCACTCATGTCCCCCTGCACCCCCACCCCCCAGCATCCAGGGGAACCCTCCACCAGGCCCCCACTCATGTCTCCCAGCACCCCACCCCCCAGCAGTGCAGGGCACCCTCCACCAGGCCCCCACTCATGTCCAACTCATGTCTCCCATCACCCCCACCCCCCAGCATCCAGGGGCACCCTCCACCAGGCTCCCACTCATGTCTCCCATCACCCCCACCCCTCAGCATCCAGGGGCACCCTCCACCAGGCCCCCACTCATGTCCAACTCATGTCTCCCATCACCCCCACCCCCCAGCATCCAGGGGCACCCTCCACCAGGCCCCCACTCATGTCTCCCATCACCCCCACCCCCCAGCATCCAGGGGCACCCTCCACCAGGCCCCCACTCATGTCTCCCATCACCCCAACCCCCCAGCATCCAGGGGCACCCTCCACCAGGCCCCCACTCATGTCCAACTCATGTCTCCCACCACCCCCACCCCCCAGCAGTGCAGGGCACCCTCCACCAGGCCCCCACTCATGTCCCCCTGCACCCCCACCCCCCAGCATCCAGGGGCACCCTCCACCAGGCCCCCACTCATGTCCCCCTGCACCCCCACCCCCCAGCATCCAGGGGCACCCTCCACCAGGCCCCCACTCATGTCTCCCATCACCCCCACCCGCCAGCAGTGCAGGGCACCCTCCACCAGGCCCCCACTCATGTCCCCCTGCACCCCCACCCCCCAGCATCCAGGGGCACCCTCCACCAGGCCCCCACTCATGTCTCCCAGCACCCCACCGCCCAGCAGTGCAGGGCACCCTCCACCAGGCCCCCACACATGTCTCCCAGCACCCCCACCCCCCAGCAATGCAGGGCACCCTCCACCAGGCCCCCACTCATGTCCAACTCATGTCTCCCATCACCCCCACCCCCCAGCATCCAGGGGCACCCTCCACCAGGCCCCCACTCATGTCCAACTCATGTCTCCCAGCACCCCCACCCCCCAGCAGTGCAGGGCACCCTCCACTAGGCCCCCACTCATGTCCAACTCATGTCTCCCATCACCCCCACCCCCCAGCATCCAGGGGTACCCTCCACCAGGCCCCCACACATGTCTCCCATCACCCCCAACCCCAGCAACCAGGGGCACCCTCCACCAGGCCCCCACTCATGTCCAACTCATGTCTCCCACGACCCCCACCCCCCAGCAGTGCAGGGCACCCTCCACCAGGCCCCCACTCATGTCCAACTCATGTCTCCCAGCACCCCCACCCCCCAGCAGTGCAGGGCACCCTCCACCAGGCCCCCACTCATGTCCAACTCATGTCCCCCTGCACCCCCACCCCCCAGCATCCAGGGGCACCCTCCACCAGGCCCCCACTCATGTCCAACTCATGTCTCCCATCACCCCCACCCCCCAGCATCCAGGGGCACCCTCCACCAGGCCCCCACTCATGTCTCCCAGCACCCCCACCCCCAGCAGTGCAGGGCACCCTCCACCAGCCCCCCACACATGTCTCCCAGCACCCCCACCCCCCAGCAGTGCAGGGCATCCTCCACCAGGCCCCCACTCACGTCCAACTCATATCTCCCATCACCCCCACCCCCCAGCATCCAGGGGCACCCTCCACCAGGCCCCCACTCATGTCTCCCATCACCCCCACCCCCCAGCAGTGCAGAGCACCCTCCACCAGGCCCCCACTCATGTCCCCCTGCACCCCCACCCCCCAGCATCCAGGGGCACCCTCCACCAGGCCCCCACTCATGTCTCCCAGCACCCCACCCCCCAGCAGTGCAGGGCACCCTCCACCAGGCCCCCACACATGTCTCCCAGCACCCCCACCCCCCAGCAGTGCAGGGCACCCTCCACCAGGCCCCCACTCATGTCCAACTCATGTCTCCCATCACCCCCACCCCCCAGCATCCAGGGGCACCCTCCACCAGGCTCCCACTCATGTCTCCCATCACCCCCACCCCCCAGCATCCAGGGGCACCCTCCACCAGGCCCCCACTCATGTCCAACTCATGTCTCCCATCGCCCCCACCCCCCAGCATCCAGGGGCACCCTCCACCAGGCCCCCACTCATGTCTCCCATCACCCCCACCCCCCCAGCATCCAGGGGCACCCTCCACCAGGCCCCCACTCATGTCTCCCATCACGCCAACCCCCCAGCATCCAGGGGCACCCTCCACCAGGCCCCCACTCATGTCCAACTCATGTCTCCCACCACCCCCACCCCCCAGCAGTGCAGGGCACCCTCCACCAGGCCCCCACTCATGTCCCCCTGCACCCCCACCCACCAGCATCCAGGGGCACCCTCCACCAGGCCCCCACTCATGTCCCCCTGCACCCCACCCCCCAGCATCCAGGGGCACCCCCCACCAGGCCCCCACTCATGTCCAACTCATGTCCCCCTGCACCCCCACCCCCCAGCATCCAGGGGCACCCTCCACCAGGCCCCCACTCATGTCTCCCACCACCCCCACCCCCCAGCAGTGCAGGGCACCCTCCACCAGGCCCCCACTCATGTCCCCCTGCACCCCCACCCACCAGCATCCAGGGGCACCCTCCACCAGGCCCCCACTCATGTCCCCCTGCACCCCACCCCCCAGCATCCAGGGGCACCCCCCACCAGGCCCCCACTCATGTCCAACTCATGTCCCCCTGCACCCCAACCCCCCAGCATCCAGGGGCACCCTCCACCAGGCCCCCACTCATGTCCAACTCATGTCTCCCACCACCCCCACCCCCCAGCAGTGCAGGGCACCCTCCACCAGGCCCCCACTCATGTCCCCCTGCACCCCCACCCACCAGCATCCAGGGGCACCCTCCACCAGGCCCCCACTCATGTCCCCCTGCACCCCACCCCCCAGCATCCAGGGGCACCCCCCACCAGGCCCCCACTCATGTCCAACTCATGTCCCCCTGCACCCCCACCCCCCAGCATCCAGGGGCACCCTCCACCAGGCCCCCACTCATGTCTCCCATCACCCCCACCCCCCAGCATCCAGGGGCACCCTCCACCAGGCCCCCACTCATGTCCCCCAGCACCCCACCGCCCAGCAGTGCAGGGCACCCTCCACCAGGCCCCCACACATGTCTCCCAGCACCCCCACCCCCCAGCAGTGCAGGGCACCCTCCACCAGGCCCCCACTCATGTCCCCCTGCACCCCCACCCCCCAGCATCCAGGGGCACCCTCCACCAGGCCCCCACTCATGTCTCCCAGCACCCCACCGCCCAGCAGTGCAGGGCACCCTCCACCAGGCCCCCACACATGTCTCCCAGCACCCCCACCCCCCAGCAGTGCAGGGCACCCTCCACCAGGCCCCCACTCATGTCCAACTCATGTCTCCCATCACCCCCACCCCCCAGCAGTGCAGGGCACCCTCCACCAGGCCCCCACTCATGTCCCCCTGCACCCCCACCCCCCAGCATCCAGGGGCACCCTCCACCAGGCCCCCACTCATGTCTCCCAGCACCCCACCGCCCAGCAGTGCAGGGCACCCTCCACCAGGCCCCCACACATGTCTCCCAGCACCCCCACCCCCCAGCAGTGCAGGGCACCCTCCACCAGGCCCCCACTCATGTCCAACTCATGTCTCCCATCACCCCCACCCCCCAGCATCCAGGGGCACCCTCCACCAGGCCCCCACTCATGTCTCCCATCACCCCCACCCCCCAGCATCCAGGGGCACCCTCCACCAGGCCCCCACTCATGTCCAACTCATGTCTCCCAGCACCCCCACCCCCCAGCAGTGCAGGGCACCCTCCACCAGGCCCCCACTCATGTCCAACTCATGTCTCCCATCACCCCCACCCCCAGCATCCAGGGGCACCCTCCACCAGGCCCCCACTCATGTCCCCCTGCACCCCCACCCCCCAGCATCCAGGAGCACCCTGAACCAGGCCCCCACACATGTCTCCCATCACCCCCACCCCCAGCATCCAGGGGCACCCTCCACCAGGCCCCCACTCATGCCCAACTCATGTCTCCCACGACCCCCACCCCACAGCAGTGCAGGGCACCCTCCACCAGGCCCCCACTCATGTCCAACTCATGTCCCCCTGCACCCCCACCCCCCAGCATCCAGGGGCACCCTCCACCAGGCCCCCACTCATGTCCAACTCATGTCTCCCATCACCCCCACCCCCCAGCAGTGCAGGGCACCCTCCACCAGGCCCCCACTCATGTCCCCCTGCACCCCCACCCCCCAGCAGTGCAGGGCACCCTCCACCAGGCCCCCACTCATGTCCCCCTGCACCCCCACCCCCCAGCATCCAGGGGCACCCTCCACCAGGCCCCCACTCATGTCTCCCAGCATCCCCACCCCCCAGCAGTGCAGGGCACGCTCCACCAGGCCCCCACTCATGTCCAACTCATGTCTCCCACCACCCCCACCCCCCAGCATCCAGGGGCACCCTCCACCAGGCCCCCACTCATGTCTCCCAGCACCCCCACCCCCCAGCAGTGCAGGGCACCCTCCACCAGGCCCCCACACATGTCTCCCAGCACCCCCACCCCCCAGCAGTGCAGGGCACCCTCCACCAGGCCCCCACTCACGTCCAAGTCATATCTCCCATCACCCCCACCCCCCAGCATCCAGGGGCACCCTCCACCAGGGCCCACTCATGTCTCCCATCACCCCCAGCCCCCAGCATCCAGGGGCACCCTCCACCAGGCCCCCACTCATGTCCAACTCATGTCCCCCAGCACCCCCACCCCTCAGCAGTGCAGGGCACCCTCCACCAGGCCCCCACTCATGTCCACCTCATGTCTCCCATCACCCCCACCCCCCAGCATCCAGGGGCACCCTTCACCAGGCCCCCACTCATCTCTCCTATCACCCCCACCCCCCAGCATCCAGGGGCATCCTCCACCAGGCCCCGACTCATCTCTCCCATCACCCCAACCCCCCAGCATCCAGGGGCACCCTCCACCAGGCCCCCACTCATGTCCCCCTGCACACCCGCCCACCAGCATCCAGGGGCACCCTCCACCAGGCCCCCACTCATGTCCCCCTGCACCCCCACCCCCCAGCATCCAGGGGCACCCTCCACCAGGCCCCCACTCATGTCCAACTCATGTCCCCCTGCACCCCCACCCCCCAGCATCCAGGGGCACCCTCCACCAGGCCCCCACTCATGTCTCCCATCACCCCCACCCCCCAGCAGTGCAGGGCACCCTCCACCAGGCCCCCACTCATGTCCCCCTGTACCCCCACCCCCAGCATCCAGGGGCACCCTCCACCAGGCCCCCACTCATGTCTCCCAGCACCCCCACCCACCAGCAGTGCAGGGCACCCTCCACCAGGCCCCCACTCATGTCCAACTCATGTCTCCCATCACCCCCACCCCCAGCATCCAGGGGCACCCTCCACCAGGCCCCCACTCATGTCTCCCATCACCCCCACACCCCAGCATCCAGGGGCACCCTCCACCAGGCTCCCACTCATGTCCAACTCATGTCTCCCAGCACCCCCACCCCCCAGCAGTGCAGGGCACCCTCCACCAGGCCCCCACTCATGTCCAACTCATGTCACCCATCACCCCCACCCCCCAGCATCCAGGGGCACCCTCCACCAGGCCCCCACTCATGTCTCCCATCACTTCCACCCCCCAGCATCCAGGGGCACCCTCCACCAGACCCCCATACATGTCTCCCATCACCCCCACCCCCCAGCATCCAGGGGCACCCTCCACCAAGCCCCCACTCATGTCTCCCATCACTTCCACCCCCCAGCATCCAGGGGCACCCTCCACCAGGCCCCCACTCATGTCCAACTCATGTCTCCCACGACCCCCACCCCTCAGCAGTGCAGGGCACCCTCCACCAGGCCCCCACTCATGTCCCCCTGCACCCCCACCCACCAGCATTCAGGGGCACCCTCCACCAGGCCCCCACTCATGTCCAACTCATGTCTCCAAGCACCCCCACCCCCCAGCAGTGCAGGGCACCCTCCACCAGGCCTCCACTCATGTCCAACTCATGTCCCCCTGCACCCCCACCCCCCAGCATCTAGGGGCACCCTCCACCAGGCCCCCACTCATGTCCAACTCATGTCTCCCATCACCCCCACCCCCCAGCAGTGCGGGGCACCTTCCACCAGGCCCCCACTCATGTCCCCCTACACCCCCACCCCCCAGCAGTGCAGGGCACCCTCCACCAGGCCCCCACTCATGTCCCCCTGCACCCCCACCCCCCAGCATCCAGGGGCACCCTCCACCAGGCCCCCACTCATGTCTCCCAGCACCCCCACCCCCCAGCAGTACAGGGCACCCTCCACCAGGCCCCCACACATGTCTCCCAGCACCCCCACCCCCAGCAGTGCAGGGCACCCTCCACCAGGCCCCCACTCATGTCCAACTCATGTCTCCCAGCACCCCCACCCCCCAGCAGTGCAGGGCACCCTCCACCAGGCCCCCACACATGTTTCCCAGCACCCCCACCCCCCAGAAGTGCAGGGCACCCTCCACCAGACCCCCACTCATGTCCAACTCATGTCTCCCACCACCCCCACCCCCCCAGCATCCAGGGGCACCCTCCACAAGGCCCCCACTCATGTCCAACTCATGTCTCCCAGCACCCCCACCCCCCAGCAGTGCAGGGCACCCTCCACCAGGCCCCCACTCATGTCCAACTCATGTCTCCCATCACCCCCACCCCTAGCATCCAGGGGCACCCTCCACCAGGCCCCCACTCATGTCTCCCATCACCCCCACCCCCCAGCATCCAGGGGCACCCTCCACCAGGCCCCCACTCATGTCCAACTCATGTCTCCCAGCACCCCCACCCCCCAGCAGTGCAGGGCACCCTCCACCAGGCCCCCACTCATGTCCAACTCATGTCTCCCATCACCCCCACCCACCAGCATCCAGGGGCACCCTCCACCAGGCCCCCACTCATGTCCCCCTGCACCCCCACCCCCCAGCATCCAGGGGCACCCTCCACCAGGCCCCCACTCATGTCCAATTCATGTCCCCCTGCACCCCCACCCCCCAGCATCCAGGGGCACCCTCCACCAGGCCCCCACTCATGTCCAACTCATGTCTCCCATCACCCCCACCCCCCAGCAGTGCAGGGCACCCTCCGCCAGGCCCCCACTCATGTCCCCCTGCAACCCCACCCCCCAGCATCCAGGGGCACCCTCCACCAGACCGCCACTCATGTCTCCCATCACCCCCACCCCCCAGCAGTGCAGGGCACCCTCCACCAGGCCCCCACTCATGTCCCCCTGCACCCCCACCCCCCAGCATCCAGGGGCACCCTCCACCAGACCCCCACTCATGTCTCCCAGCACCCCCACCCCCCAGCAGTGCAGGGCACCCTCCACCAGGCCCCCACACATGTCTCCCAGCAGCCCCACCCCCCAGCAGTGCAGGGCACCCTCCACCAGGCCCCCACTCATGTCCAACTCATGTCTCCCATCACCCCCACCCCCCAGCATCCAGGGGCACCCTCCACCAGGCCCCCACTCATGTCTCCCATCACCCCCACCCCCCAGCATCCAGGGGCACCCTCCACCAGGCCCCCACTCATGTCCAACTCATGTCTCCCAGCACCCCCACCCCCCAGCAGTGCAGGGCACCCTCCACCAGGCCCCCACTCATGTCCAACTCATGTCTCCCATCACCCCCACCCCCCAGCATCCAGGGGCACCCTCCACCAGGCCCCCACTCATGTCTCCCATCACCCCCACCCCCCAGCATCCAGGGGCACCCTCCACCAGGCCCCCACTCATGTCTCCCATCACCCCCACCCCCCAGCTTCCAGGGGCACCCTCCACCAGGCCCCCACTCATGTCCAACTCATGTCTCCCACCACCCCCACCCCCCAGCAGTGCAGGACCCCCTCCACCAGGCCCCCCACTCATGTCCCCCTGCACCCCCACCCACCAGCATCCAGGGGCACCCTCCACCAGGCCCCCACTCATGTCCCCCTGCACCCCCACCCCCCCAGCATCCAGGGGCACCCTCCACCAGGCCCCCACTCATGTCTAACTCATGTCCCCCTGCACCCCCACCCCCCAGCATCCAGGGGCACCCTCCACCAGGCCCCCACTCATGTCTCCCATCACCCCCACCCCCCAGCAGTGCAGGGCACCCTCCACCAGGCCCCCACTCATGTCCCCCTGCACCCCCACCCCCCAGCATCCAGGGGCACCCTCCACCAGGCCCCCACTCATGTCTCCCAGCACCCCCACCCCCCAACAGTGCAGGGCACCCTCCACCAGGCCCCCACACATGTCTCCCAGCACCCCCACCCCCAGCAGTGCAGGGCACCCTCCACCAGGCCCCCACTCATGTCCAACTCATGTCTCCCATCACCCCCACCCCCCAGCATCCAGGGGCACCCTCCACCAGGCCCCCACTCATGTCTCCCATCACCCCCACCCCCCGGCATCCAGGGGCACCCTCCACCAGGCCCCCACTCATGTCCAACTCATGTCTCCCAGCACCCCCACCCCCTAGCAGTGCAGGGCACCCTTCACCAGGCCCCCACTCATGTCCAACTCATGTCTCCCATCACCCCCACCCCCCAGCATCCAGGGGCACCCTCCACCAGGCCCCCACTCATGTCTCCCATCACCCCCACCCCCCAGCATCCAGGGGCACCCTCCACCAGGCCCCCACTCATGTCTCCCATCACCCCACCCCCCAGCATCCAGGGGCACCCTCCACCAGGCCCCCACTCATGTCCAACTCATGTCTCCCAGCACCCCCACCCCCCAGCAGTGCAGGGCACCCTCCACCAGGCCCCCACTCATGTCCAACTCATGTCTCCCATCACCCCCACCCCCCAGCAGTGCAGGGCACCCTCCACCAGGCCCCCACTCATGTCCCCCTGCACCCCCACCCCCCAGCATCCAGGGGCACCCTCCACCAGGCCCCCACTCATGTCTCCCATCACCCCCACCCCCCAGCAGTGCAGGGCTCCCTCCACCAGGCCCCCACTCATGTCCCCCTGCACCCCCACCCACCAGTATTCAGGGGCACCCTCCACCAGGCCCCCACTCATGTCCAACTCATGTCTCCCAGCACCCCCACCCCCCAGCAGTGCAGGGCACCCTCCACCAGGCCCCCACTCATGTCCAACTCATGTCCCCCTGCACCCCCACCCCCCAGGATCCAGGGGCACCCTCCACCAGGCCCCCACTCATGTCCAACTCATGTCTCCCATCACCCCCACCCCCCAGCAGTGCAGGCACCCTCCACCAGGCCCCCATTCATGTCCCTCTGCACCCCCACCCCCCAGCAGTGCAGGGCACCCTCCACCAGGCCCCCACTCATGTCCCCCTGCACCCCCACCCCCAGCATCCAGGGGCACCCTCCACCAGGCCCCCACTCATGTCTCCAAGCACCCCACCCCCCAGCAGTGCAGGGCACCCTCCACCAGGCCCCCACACATGTTTCCCAGCACCCCCACCCCCCAGCAGTGCAGGGCACCCTCCACCAGGCCCCCACTCATGTCCAACTCATCTCTCCCACCCCCCCACCCCCCAGCATCCAGGGGCACCCTCCGCCAGGCCCCCACTCATGTCCAACTCATGTCTCCCAGCACCCCCACCCCCCAGCAGTGCAGGGCACCCTCCACCAGGCCCCCACTCATGTCCAACTCATGTCTCCCATCACCCCCACCCCCAGCATCCAGGGGCACCCTCCACCAGGCCCCCACTCATGTCTCCCATCACCCCCACCCCCCAGCATCCAGGGGCACCCTCCACCAGGCCCCCACTCATGTCCAACTCATGTCTCTCAGCACCCCCACCCCCCAGCAGTGCAGGGCACCCTCCACCAGGCCCCCACTCATGTCCAACTCATGTCTCCCATCACCCCCACCCACCAGCATCCAGGGGCACCCTCCACCAGGCCCCCACTCATGTCCCCCTGCACCCCCACCCCCAGCATCCAGGGGCACCCCCACCAGGCCCCCACTCATGTCCAATTCATGTCCCCCTGCACCCCCATCCCCCAGCATCCAGGGGCACCCTCCACCAGGCCCCCACTCATGTCCAACTCATGTCTCCCATCACCCCCACCCCCCAGCAGTGCAGGGCACCCTCCACCAGGCCCCCACTCATGTCCCCCTGCAACCCCACCCCCCAGCATCCAGGGGCACCCTCCACCAGGCCCCCACTCATGTCTCCCATCACCCCCACCCCCCAGCAGTGCAGGGCACCCTCCACCAGGCCCCCACTCATGTCCCCCTGCACCCCAACCCCCCAGCATCCAGGGGCACCCTCCACCAGGCCCCCACTCATGTCTCCCAGCACCCCCACCCCCCAGCAGTGCAGGGCACCCTCCACCATGCCCCCACACATGTCTCCCAGCACCCCCACCCCCCAGCAGTGCAGGGCACCCTCCACCAGGCCCCCACTTATGTCCCCCTGCAACCCCACCCCCCAGCATCCAGGGGCACCCTCCACCAGGCCCCCACTCATGTCTCCCATCACCCCCACCCCCCAGCATCCAGGGGCACCCTCCACCAGGCCCCCACTCATGTCCAACTCATGTCCCCCAGCACCCCCACCCCCCAGCAGTGCAGGGCACCCTCCACCAGGCCCCCACTCATGTCCACCTCATGTCTCCCATCACCCCCACCCCCCAGCATCCAGGGGCACCCTCCACCAGGCCCCCACTCATCTCTCCTATCACCCCCACCCCCCAGCATCCAGGGGCACCCTCCACCAGGCCCCGACTCATCTCTCCCATCACCCCAACCCCCCAGCATCCAGGGGCACCCTCCACCAGGCCCCCACTCATGTCCCCCTGCACCCCCGCCCACCAGCATCCAGGGGCACCCTCCACCAGGCCCCCACTCATGTCCCCCTGCACCCCCACCCCCCAGCATCCAGGGGCACCCTCCACCAGGCCCCCACTCATGTCCAACTCATGTCCCCCTGCACCCCCACCCCCCAGCATCCAGGGGCACCCTCCACCAGGCCCCCACTCATGTCTCCCATCACCCCTACCCCCCAGCAGTGCAGGGCACCCTCCACCAGGCCCCCACTCATGTCCCCCTGTACCCCCACCCCCAGCATCCAGGGGCACCCTCCACCAGGCCCCCACTCATGTCTCCCAGCACCCCCACCCACCAGCAGTGCAGGGCACCCTCCACCAGGCCCCCACTCATGTCCAACTCATGTCTCCCATCACCCCCACCCCCAGCATCCAGGGGCACCCTCCACCAGGCCCCCACTCATGTCTCCCATCACCCCCACACCCCTGCATCCAGGGGCACCCTCCACCAGGCCCCCACTCATGTCCAACTCATGTCTCCCAGCACCCCCACCCCCCCAGCAGTGCAGGGCACCCTCCACCATGCCCCCACTCATGTCCAACTCATGTCACCCATCACCCCCACCCCCCAGCATCCAGGGGCACCCTCCACCAGGCCCCCACTCATGTCTCCCATTACTTCCACCCCCCAGCATCCAGGGGCACCCTATACCAGACCCCCACACATGTCTCCCATCACCTCCACCCCCCAGCATCCAGGGGCACCCTCCACCAGGCCCCCACTCATGTCCAACTCATGTCTCCCACGACCCCCACCCCCCAGCAGTGCAGGGCACCCTCCACCAGGCCCCCACTCATGTCCCCCTGCACCCCCACCCACCAGCATTCAGGGGCACCCTCCACCAGGCCCCCACTCATGTCCAACTCATGTCTCCAAGCACCCCCACCCCCCAGCAGTGCAGGGCACCCTCCACCAGGCCTCCACTCATGTCCAACTCATGTCCCCCTGCACCCCCACCCCCCAGCATCCAGGGGCACCCTCCACCAGGCCCCCACTCATGTCCAACTCATGTCTCCCATCACCCCCACTCCCCAGCAGTGCAGGGCACCTTCCACCAGGCCCCCACTCATGTCCCCCTACACCCCCACCCCCCAGCAGTGCAGGGCACCCTCCACCAGGCCCCCACTCATGTCCCCCTGCACCCCCACCCCCCAGCATCCAGGGGCACCCTCCATCAGGCCCCCACTCATGTCTCCCAGCACCCCCACCCCCCAGCAGTGCAGGGCACCCTCCACCAGGCCCCCACACATGTCTCCCAGCACCCCCACCCCCAGCAGTGCAGGGCACCCTCCACCAGGCCCCCACTCATGTCCAACTCATGTCTCCCAGCACCCCCACCCCCCAGCAGTGCAGGGCACCCTCCACCAGGCCCCCACACATGTTTCCCAGCACCCCCACCCCCCAGCAGTGCAGGGCACCCTCCACCAGACCCCCACTCATGTCCAACTCATGTCTCCCACCACCCCCACCCCCCAGCATCCAGGGGCACCCTCCACCAGGCCCCCACTCATGTCCAACTCATGTCTCCCAGCACCCCCACCCCCCAGCAGTGCAGGGCACCCTCCACCAGGCCCCCACTCATGTCCAACTCATGTCTCCCATCACCCCCACCCCCAGCATCCAGGGGCACCCTCCACCAGGCCCCCACTCATGTCTCCCATCACCCCCACCCCCCAGCATCCAGGGGCACCCTCCACCAGGCCCCCACTCATGTCCAACTCATGTCTCCCAGCACCCCCGCCCCCCAGCAGTGCAGGGCACCCTCCACCAGGCCCCCACTCATGTCCAACTCATGTCTCCCATCACCCCCACCCACCAGCATCCAGGGGCACCCTCCACCAGGCCCCCACTCATGTCCCCCTGCACCCCCACCCCCCAGCATCCAGGGGCACCCTCCACCAGGCCCCCACTCATGTCCAATTCATGTCCCCCTGCACCCCCACCCCCCAGCATCCAGGGGCACCCTCCACCAGGCCCCCACTCATGTCCAACTCATGTCTCCCATCACCCCCACCCCCCAGCAGTGCAGGGCACCCTCCGCCAGGCCCCCACTCATGTCCCCCTGCAACCCCACCCCCCAGCATCCAGGGGCACCCTCCACCAGGCCCCCACTCATGTCTCCCATCACCCCCACCCCCCAGCAGTGCAGGGCACCCTCCACCAGGCCCCCACTCATGTCCCCCTGCACCCCCACCCCCCAGCATCCAGGGGCACCCTCCACCAGACCCCCACTCATGTCTCCCAGCACCCCCACCCCCCAGCAGTGCAGGGCATCCTCCACCAGGCCCCCACACATGTCTCCCAGCACCCCCACCCCCCAGCAGTGCAGGGCACCCTCCACCAGGCCCCCACTCATGTCCAACTCATGTCTCCCATCATCCCCACCCCCCAGCATCCAGGGGCACCCTCCACCAGGCCCCCACTCATGTCTCCCATCACCCCCACCCCCCAGCATCCAGGGGCACCCTCCACCAGGCCCCCACTCATGTCTCCCATCACCCCACCCCCCAGCATCCAGGGGCACCCTCCACCAGGCCCCCACTCATGTCCTCCATCACCCCCACCCCCCAGCATCCAGGGGCACCCTCCACCAGGCCCCCACTCATGTCCAACTCATGTCTCCCACCACCCCCACCCCCCAGCAGTGCAGGACCCCCTCCACCAGGCCCCCACTCATGTCCCCCTGCACCCCCACCCACCAGCATCCAGGGGCACCCTCCACCAGGCCCCCACTCATGTCCCCCTGCACCCCCACCCCCCAGCATCCAGGGGCACCCTCCACCAGGCCCCCACTCATGTCTAACTCATGTCCCCCTGCACCCCCACCCCCCAGCATCCAGGGGCACCCTCCATCAGGCCCCCACTCATGTCTCCCATCACCCCCACCCCCCAGCAGTGCAGGGCACCCTCCACCAGGCCCCCACTCATGTCCCCCTGCACCCCCACCCCCCAGCATCCAGGGGCACCCTCCACCAGGCCCCCACTCATGTCTCCCAGCACCCGCACCCCCCAACAGTGCAGGGCAGCCTCCACCAGGCCCCCACACATGTCTCCCAGCACCCCCACCCCCAGCAGTCCAGGGCACCCTCCACCAGGCCCCCACTCATGTCCAACTCATGTCTCCCATCACCCCCACCCCCCAGCATCCAGGGGCACCCTCCACCAGGCCCCCACTCATGTCTCCCATCACCCCCACCCCCCGGCATCCAGGGGCACCCTCCACCAGGCCCCCACTCATGTCCAACTCATGTCTCCCAGCACCCCCACCCCCTAGCAGTGCAGGGCACCCTCCACCAGGCCCCCACTCATGTCTCCCATCACCCCCACCCCCCAGCATCCAGGGGCACCCTCCACCAGGCCCCCACTCATGTCTCCCATCACCCCCACCCCCCAGCATCCAGGGGCACCCTCCACCAGGCCCCCACTCATGTCTCCCATCACCCCACCCCCCAGCATCCAGGGGCACCCTCCACCAGGCCCCCACTCATGTCCAACTCATGTCTCCCAGCACCCCCACCCCCCAGCAGTGCAGGGCACCCTCCACCAGGCCCCCACTCATGTCCAACTCATGTCTCCCATCACCCCCACCCCCCAGCAGTGCAGGGCACCCTCCACCAGGCCCCCACTCATGTCCCCCTGCACCCCCACCCTCCAGCATCCAGGGGCACCCTCCACCAGGCCCCCACTCATGTCTCCCATCACCCCCACCCCCCAGCAGTGCAGGGCTCCCTCCACCAGGCCCCCACTCATGTCCCCCTGCACCCCCACCCCCCAACATCCAGGGGCACCCTCCACCAGGCCCCCACTCATGTCCCCCTGCACCCCCACCCACCAGTATTCAGGGGCACCCTCCACCAGGCCCCCACTCATGTCCAACTCATGTCTCCCAGCACCCCCACCCCCCAGCAGTGCAGGGCACCCTCCACCAGGCCCCCACTCATGTCCAACTCATGTCCCCCTGCACCCCAACCCCCCAGGATCCAGGGGCACCCTCCACCAGGCCCCCACTCATGTCCAACTCATGTCTCCCATCACCCCCACCCCCCAGCAGTGCAGGGCACCCTCCACCAGGCCCCCATTCATGTCCCTCTGCACCCCCACCCCCCAGCAGTGCAGGGCACCCTCCACCAGGCCCCCACTCATGTCCCCCTGCACCCCCACCCCCAGCATCCAGGGGCACCCTCCACCAGGCCCCCACTCATGTCTCCAAGCACCCCACCCCCCAGCAGTGCAGGGCACCCTCCACCAGGCCCCCACACATGTTTCCCAGCACCCCCACCCCCCAGCAGTGCAGGGCACCCTCCACCAGGCCCCCACTCATGTCCAACTCATCTCTCCCACCCCCCCCCCACCCCCCAGCATCCAGGGGCACCCTCCGCCAGGCCCCCACTCATGTCCAACTCATGTCTCCCAGCACCCCCACCCCCCAGCAGTGCAGGGCACCCTCCACCAGGCCCCCACTCATGTCCAACTCATGTCTCCCATCACCCCCACCCCCAGCATCCAGGGGCACCCTCCACCAGGCCCCCACTCATGTCTCCCATCACCCCCACCCCCCAGCATCCAGGGGCACCCTCCACCAGGCCCCCACTCATGTCCAACTCATGTCTCTCAGCACCCCCACCCCCAAGCAGTGCAGGGCACCCTCCACCAGGCCCCCACTCATGTCCAACTCATGTCTCCCATCACCCCCACCCACCAGCATCCAGGGGCACCCTCCACCAGGCCCCCACTCATGTCCCCCTGCCACCCCCACCCCCAGAATCCAGGGGCACCCTCTCCAGGCCCCCACTCATGTCCAATTCATGTCCCCCTGCACCCCCACCCCCCAGCATCCAGGGGCACCCTCCACCAGGCCCCCACTCATGTCCAACTGATGTCTCCCATCACCCCCACCCCCCAGCAGTGCAGGGCACCCTCCACCAGGCCCCCACTCATGTCCCCCTGCAACCCCACCCCCCAGCATCCAGGGGCACCCTCCACCAGGCCCCCACTCATGTCTCCCATCAACCCCACCCCCCAGCAGTGCAGGGCACCCTCCACCAGGCCCCCACTCATGTCCCCCTGCACCCCAACCCCCCAGCATCCAGGGGCACCCTCCACCAGGCCCCCACTCATGTCTCCCAGCACCCCCACCCCCCAGCAGTGCAGGGCACCCTCCACCAGGCCCCCACACATGTCTCCCAGCACCCCCACCCCCCAGCAGTGCAGGGCACCCTCCACCAGGCCCCCACTTATGTCCCCCTGCAACCCCACCCCCCAGCATCCAGGGGCACCCTCCACCAGGCCCCCACTCATGTCTCCCATCACCCCCACACCCCAGCAGTGCAGGGCACCCTCCACCAGGCCCCCACTCATGTCCCCCTGCACCCCAACCCCCCAGCATCCAGGGGCACCCTCCACCAGGCCCCCACTCATGTCTCCCAGCACCCCCACCCCCTAGCAGTGCAGGGCACCCTCCACCAGGCCCCCACTCATGTCTCCCATCACCCCCACCCCCCAGCATCCAGGGGCACCCTCCACCAAGCCCCCACTCATGTCTCCCATCACCCCCACCCCCCAGCATCCAGGGGCACCCTCCACCAAGCCCCCACTCATGTCTCCCATCACCCCACCCCCCAGCATCCAGGGGCACCCTCCACCAGGCCCCCACTCATGTCCAACTCATGTCTCCCAGCACCCCCACCCCCCAGCAGTGCAGGGCACCCTCCACCAGGCCCCCACTCATGTCCAACTCATGTCTCCCATCACCCCCACCCCCCAGCAGTGCAGGGCACCCTCCACCAGGCCCCCACTCATGTCCCCCTGCACCCCCACCCTCCAGCATCCAGGAGCACCCTCCACCAGGCCCCCACTCATGTCTCCCATCACCCCCACCCCCCAGCAGTGCAGGGCTCCCTCCACCAGGCCCCCACTCATGTCCCCCTGCACCCCCACCCCCCAACATCCAGGGGCACCCTCCACCAGGCCCCCACTCATGTCCCCCTGCACCCCCACCCACCAGTATTCAGGGGCACCCTCCACCAGGCCCCCACTCATGTCCAACTCATGTCTCCCAGCACCCCCACCCCCCAGCAGTGCAGGGCACCCTCCACCAGGCCCCCACTCATGTCCAACTCATGTCCCCCTGCACCCCAACCCCCCAGGATCCAGGGGCACCCTCCACCAGGCCCCCACTCATGTCCAACTCATGTCTCCCATCACCCCCACCCCCCAGCAGTGCAGGGCACCCTCCACCAGGCCCCCATTCATGTCCCTCTGCACCCCCACCCCCCAGCAGTGCAGGGCACCCTCCACCAGGCCCCCACTCATGTCCCCCTGCACCCCCACCCCCAGCATCCAGGGGCACCCTCCACCAGGCCCCCACTCATGTCTCCAAGAACCCCACCCCCCAGCAGTGCAGGGCACCCTCCACCAGGCCCCCACACATGTTTCCCAGCACCCCCACCCCCCAGCAGTGCAGGGCACCCTCCACCAGGCCCCCACTCATGTCCAACTCATCTCTCCCACCCCCCCCACCCCCCAGCATCCAGGGGCACCCTCCGCCAGGCCCCCACTCATGTCCAACTCATGTCTCCCAGCACCCCCACCCCCCAGCAGTGCAGGGCACCCTCCACCAGGCCCCCACTCATGTCCA
Source organism: Ambystoma mexicanum (assembly GCF_040938575.1). Taxonomy (NCBI): domain Eukaryota; kingdom Metazoa; phylum Chordata; class Amphibia; order Caudata; family Ambystomatidae; genus Ambystoma; species Ambystoma mexicanum. The sequence continues at coordinate 723,574,853 of NC_090927.1, read as the reverse complement.
ACTCATGTCTCCCATCACCCCCACCCCCAGCATCCAGGGGCACCCTCCACCAGGCCCCCACTCATGTCTCCCATCACCCCCACCCCCCAGCATCCAGGGGCACCCTCCACCAGGCCCCCACTCATGTCCAACTCATGTCTCTCAGCACCCCCACCCCCCAGCAGTGCAGGGCACCCTCCACCAGGCCCCCACTCATGTCCAACTCATGTCTCCCATCACCCCCACCCACCAGCATCCAGGGGCACCCTCCACCAGGCCCCCACTCATGTCCCCCTGCCACCCCCACCCCCAGAATCCAGGGGCACCCTCACCAGGCCCCCACTCATGTCCAATTCATGTCCCCCTGCACCCCCACCCCCAGCATCCAGGGGCACCCTCCACCAGGCCCCCACTCATGTCCAACTCATGTCTCCCATCACCCCCACCCCCCAGCAGTGCAGGGCACCCTCCACCAGGCCCCCACTCATGTCCCCCTGCAACCCCACCCCCCAGCATCCAGGGGCACCCTCCACCAGGCCCCCACTCATGTCTCCCATCACCCCCACCCCCCAGCAGTGCAGGGCACCCTCCACCAGGCCCCCACTCATGTCCCCCTGCACCCCAACCCTCCAGCATCCAGGGGCACCCTCCACCAGGCCCCCACTCATGTCTCCCAGCACCCCCACCCCCCAGCAGTGCAGGGCACGCTCCACCAGGCCCCCACACATGTCTCCCAGCACCCCCACCCCCCAGCAGTGCAGGGCACCCTCCACCAGGCCCCCACTTATGTCCCCCTGCAACCCCACCCCCCAGCATCCAGGGGCACCCTCCACCAGGCCCCCACTCATGTCTCCCATCACCCCCACACCCCAGCAGTGCAGGGCACCCTCCACCAGGCCCCCACTCATGTCCCCCTGCACCCCAACCCCCCAGCATCCAGGGGCACCCTCCACCAGGCCCCCACTCATGTCTCCCAGCACCCCCACCCCCCAGCAGTGCAGGGCACCCTCCACCAGGCCCCTACACATGTCTCCCAGCACCCCCACCCCCCAGCAGTGCAGGGCACCCTCCACCAGGCCCCCACTCATGTCCAACTCATGTCTCCCATCACCCCCACCCCCCAGCATCCAGGGGCACCCTACACCAGGCCCCCACTCATGTCTCCCATCACCCCCACCCCCCAGCATCCAGGGGCACCCTCCACCAGGCCCCCACTCATGTCCAACTCATGTCTCCCAGCACCCCCACCCCCCAGCAGTGCAGGGCACCCTCCACCAGGCCCCCACTCATGTTCAACTCATGTCTCCCATCACCCCCACCCCCCAGCATCCAGGGGCACCCTCCACCAGGCCCCCACTCATGTTTCCCATCACCCCCACCCCCCCAGCATCCAGGGGCACCCTCCACCAGGCCCCCACTCATGTCTCCCATCACCCCCACCCCCCAGCAGTGCAGGACCCCCTCCACCAGCCCCCCACTCATGTCCCCCTGCACCCCCACCCACCAGCATCCAGGGGCACCCTCCACCAGGCCCCCACTCATGTCCCCCTGCACCCCCACCCCCCCAGCATCCAGGGGCACCCTCCACCAGGCCCCACTCATTTCTAACTCATGTCCCCCTGCACCCCCACTCCCCAGCATCCAGGGGCACCCTCCACCAGGCCCCCACTCATGTCTCCCATCACCCCCAGCAGTGCAGGGCACCTTCCACCAGGCCACCACTCATGTCCCCCTGCAACCCCACCCCCCAGCATCCAGGGGCACCCTCCACCAGGCCCCCACTCATGTCTCCCAGCACCCCCACCCCCCAGCAGTGCAGGGCACCCTCCACCAGGCCCCCACACATGTCTCCCAGCACCCCCACCCCCCAGCAGTGCAGGGCACCCTCCACCAGGCCCCCACTCATGTCCAACTCATGTCTCCCATCACCCCCACCCCCCAGCATCCAGGGGCACCCTCCACCAGGCCCCCACTCATGTCTCCCATCACCCCCACCCCCCAGCATCCAGGGGCACCCTCCACCAGGCCCCCACCCATGTCCAACTCATGTCTCCCAGCACCCCCACCCCGCAGCAGTGCAGGGCACCCTCCACCAGGCCCCCACTCATGTCCAACTCATGTCTCCCATCACCCCCACCCCCCAGCATCCAGGGGCACCCTCCACCAGGCCCCCACTCATGTCTCCCATCACCCCCACCCCCCAGCATCCAGGGGCACCCTCCACCAGGCCCCCACTCATGTCTCCCATCACCCCCACCCCCCAGCATCCAGGGGTACCCTCCACCAGGCCCACACTCATGTCCAACTCATGTCTCCCAGCACCCCCACCCCCCAGCAGTGCAGGGCACCCTCCACCAGGCCCCCAGTCATGTCCAACTCATGTCTCCCATCACCCCCACCCCCCAGCAGTGCAGGGCACCCTCCACCAGGCCCCCACTCATGTCCCCCGGCACCCCCACCCCCCAGCATCCAGGGGCACCCTCCACCAGGCCCCCACTCATGTCTCCCATCACCCCCACCCCCCAGCAGTGCAGGGCACCCTCCAACAGGCCCCCACTCATGTCCCCCTGCACCCCCACCCCACAACATCCAGGGGCACCCTCCACCAGGCCCCCACTCATGTCTCCCAGCACCCCCACCCCCCAGCAGTGCAGGGTACCCTCCACCAGGCCCCCACACATGTCTCCCAGCACCCCACCCCCCAGCAGTGCAGGGCACCCTCCACCAGGCCCCCACTCATGTCCAACTCATGTCTCCCATCACCCCCACCCCCCAGCATCCAGGGGCACCCTCCACCAGGCCCCCACTCATGTCTCCCATCACCCCCACCCCCCAGCATCCAGGGGCACCCTCCACCAGGCCCCCACTCATGTCCAACTTGTTAGGGAGAATTCTCTGTTTAGGCTGAATTTCCTAACCTAGTGAGTCCCCCAGCAGCTTTGCTGGATTTCTGGAGTTTGTTTTTTCCATCCTGCCAAGAGTGAGACTCTTTTTCTCCCACTCTTGGACATGAATGTGTGTAATTCCTTTGACTGTCAATGTGTTCTATGGGCTATGGGGTCTTTTACTCCATAGGGTCTCATATGTTTTTCTATCTGTGTTACCCCGCACCCTACGTGCCGTAACACTGGGGCGTCCTAGCGGACCTCCGTCATAGACTCCATACCCGGGGACTGACTACTGTCTCCTCGGGCATGTAAAGTCACCATTGGCTTTACTAGACCTAAACTTACTAACAGAACTAGTACAAACCATCCTATTGTGGACGTACTAGTAGGGGTAATTCGATTACTCCTGGGTCTGTTATTCGAGGGGGCACTGTCCCGTCCCCCCTCGTCGAGTTTTGGCTGGTGGCAGTGGAAACTACTTGTTATGTTCGACCCTGAATATAACTCTATGGGATTCTTCCCATTGTTGGAGATTGATACTTTTTCTCGTTAGTCTCTAACATACCACCGGTCTACTTATCTTAAATAAGTCTATCGGATGGTATTTTCTGCCAGAACTCGGTTTTTAAAATGGCGTCTGTGTTCGTCTCTGTGACTCCTAAACCAAAGGTTGAGCCCTTTGTTCCACTTTTGGCGGGCCTCTGTACAGAGACCCTCCAAAGTGGTGCCATTCTGTCTGGGTTACCACAGGGGTGTGGGAGGGGGTTTAGGCACCCTGGACCGAGTTGCCTTGCCAACTCCGGTCCACTCTGGTGTGATTGGCCCAAGTGGTGAGCCTCCCCGCTCACCACTTAGCATGTGTTGATTGACAGCTAGGCTAAATGAATGGGGGTTTTCTGCATAAAAGCAGGGCTTTTGGGACTGGATCTTCAGAAGGCGCCACAGGACCTAAGAATCCGACAAGGGTAAAGCTGAGCCGACCTGCAACGACGACACCTCCGGTGGAGCCCTGCTGAACCGACTCACCACTTCCCAACGACAGAGGAGATCTCCCTGCCGGAGAGTCTCTTCCCCTGACTGGTGGGAACAACCAGTCCCCTTTGCTTTTTCTTCGCCTCAGGACGCAATGGTCGAATTGCCCGTGCAGAGCACCTCGGCAACCGGATAGCCACTACCCCTGTAGCGCGACCAAAAGGTGGTGCCTTGTGACGGAGCACTCCGCGGCTGGTCTCTTCCATGGTGGTGCACCGGACTTCACTTTTCTTCAACGACGAGATCATCTCTACTCTTGGCAAAGACCCGACGTGCAACCACCAGCAGGAACAACTGCCCCCGCCGGAGCTGTCTCTCCACAATCAAGGTACTGTGTCCGCCTGGCTTCCCTTGTTGCCGGATAGAGTGAGGTGTCTTAATCCTCGCCTCTCCATAGGGTCGCCTAAGCTTTCTCTAACGTATTGTTCTGAACTGGTTCAATCTTCCAATAACAATTTGCTACACAGACTCGAACGCATTTCCACAAAGAGACTTTTTGGGACATATCGCCTTGCCTCTCTCCGAGTGAGCCTGGCCTCTGAACTTCATGATCTATTGTGGTTCTTGTCTTCTTGCCTTGCATTTTTCCGTGAAGTATTGAACTGTGTTGATTTCGTAACCTACTATTTTGCTCTCCCGTCCTAACGAATACTAGAGTGCCATCTAGGTGGCAGCATACACCTCTGTCTGCAAATAAGTGATGCTGGTAAAACCTAGACTTGTCGAACTATTGTTAGGGGGATTGATCTTTTGCTTCGTAGAGTAATTGTAATTGAATTGTTGCCGTGATAGTGCCAGAGTGTTTTCTATAGATGTTCCGTTATAAATAAATACCTGTATATCTTTACACTGAAGCCTTGTTGCGTGTTTGCTTGTCTTACTGTGAAGAATTGCCCTATATTGTATACTCCAGATACTGCTTAACTCTTCTTGAGAGAAGTCTGACTGCTCAGCCACAGCTACCAAGTGAATCTGTGTGGTACAGACTGCTACCAAGTGGGTTTACTGCCAAACACCTGTAGTCCTAAATCTTTTGCAGTGATCCCAGAGGGAACTGCACAGGTTTCCGCCTAACACAACTCATGTCTTCCAGCACCCCAACCCCCCAGCAGTGCAGGGCACCCTCCACCAGGCCCCCACTCATGTCCAACTCATGTCTCCCATCACCCCCACCCCCCACCATCCAGGGGCACCCTCCACCAGGCCCCCACTCATGTCTCCCATCACCCCCACCCCCCAGCATCCAGGGGCAACCTCCACCAGGCCCCTACTCATGTCTCCCATCACCCCCACCCCCCAGCATGCAGGGGCACCCTCCACCAGGCCCCCACTCATGTCCAACTCATGTCTCCCACCACCCCCACGCCCCAGCAGTGCAGGGCACCCTCCACCAGGCCCCCACTCATGTCCCCCTGCACCCCCACCCACCAGCATCCAGGGGCACCCTCCACCAGGCCCCCACTCATGTCCCCCTGCACCCCCATCCCCCAGCATCCAGGGGCACCCTCCACCAGGTCCCCACTCATGTCCAACTCATGTGCCCCTGCACCCCCACCCCCCAGCATCCAGGGGCACCCTCCACCAGGCCTCCACTCATGTCTCCCATCACCCCCACCCCCCAGCAGTGCAGGGCACCCTCCACCAGGCCACCACTCATGTCACCCTGCACCCCCACCCCGCAGCATCCAGGGGCACCCTCCACCAGGCCCCCACTCATGTCTCCCAGCACCCCCACCCCCCAGCAGTGCAGGAAACCCTCCACCAGGCCCCCACACATGTCTCCCAGCACCCCCACCCCCCAGCAGTGCAGGGCACCCTCCACCAGGCCCCCACTCATGTCCAACTCATGTCTCCCATCACCCCCACCCCCCAGCATCCAGGGGCACCCTCCACCAGGCCCCCACTCATGTCTCCCATCACCCCACCCCCCAGCATCCAGGGGCACCCTCCACCAGGCCCCCACTCATGTCCAACTGATGTCTCCCAGCACCCCCACCCCCCAGCAGTGCAGGGCAACCTCCACCAGGTCCCCACTCATGTCAAACTCATGTCTCCCATCACCCCCAACCCCCAGCATCCAGGGTCACCCTCCACCAGGCCCCCACTCATGTCTCCATTCACCCCCAACCCCAGCATCCAGGGGCACCCTCCACCAGGCCCCCACTCATGTCTCCCATCACCCCCACCCCCCAGCATCCAGGGGCACCCTCCACCAGGCTCCCACTCATGTCCAACTCATGTCTCCCACCACCCCCACCCCCCAGCAGTGCAGGGCACCCTCCACCAGGCCCCCACTCATGTCCCCCTGCACCCCCACCCACCAGCATCCAGGGGCACCCTCCACCAGGCCCCCACACATGTCCCCCTGCACCCCCACCCCCCAGCATCCAGGGGCACCCTCCACCAGGCCCCCACTCATGTCCAACTCATGTCTCCCATCACCCCCACCCCCCAGCAGTGCAGGGCACCCTCCACCAGGCCCCCACTCATGTCCCCCTGCACCCCCACCCCCAAGCAGTGCAGGGCACCCTCCACCAGGCCCCCACTCATGTCCCCCAGCACCCCCACCCCCCGGCATCCAGGGGCACCCTCCACCAGGCCCCCACTCATGTCTCCCAGCACCCCCACCCCCCAGCAGTGCAGAGCACCTTCCACCAGGCCCCCACACATGTCTCCCAGCACCCCCACCCCCAGCAGTGCAGGGCACCCTCCACCAGGCCCCCACTCATGTCCAACTCATGTCTTCCATCACCCCCACCCCCCAGCATCCAGGGGCACCCTCCACCAGGCCCCCACTCATGTCCCCCTGCACCCCCACTCCCCAGCATCCAGGGGAACCCTCCACCAGGCCCCCACTCATGTCCAATTCATGTCCCCCTGCACCCCCACCCCCCAGCATCCAGGGGCTCCCTCCACCAGGCCCCCACTCATGTCCAACTCATGTCTCCCATCACCCCCACCCCCCAGCAGTGCAGGGCACCCTCCACCAGGTCCCCACTCATGTCCCCCTGCAACCCCACCCCCCAACATCCAGGGGCACCCTCCACCAGGCCCCCACTTATGTCTCCCATCACCCCCACCCCCCAGCAGTGCAGGGCACCCTCCACCAGGCCCCCACTCATGTCCCCCTGCACCCCCACCCCACAGCATCCAGGGGCACCCTCCACCAGCCCCCCACTCATGTCTTCAGCACCCCCACCCCCCAGCAGTGCAGGGCACCCACCACCAGGCCCCCACACATGTCTCCCAGCACCCCTACCCCCCAGCAGTGCAGGGCACCCTCCACCAGGCCCCCACTCATGTCCCCCTGCACCCCCACCCCACAGCATCCAGGGGCACCCTCCACCAGGCCCCCACTCATGTCTTCAGCACCCCCACCCCCCAGCAGTGCAGGGCACCCTTCACCAGGCCCCCACACATGTCTCCCAGCACCCCCACCCCCCAGCAGTGCAGGGCACCCTCCACCAGGCCCCCACTCATGTCTCCCATCACCCCCACCCCCAGCATCCAGGGGCACCCTCCACCAGGCCCCCACTCATGTCCAACTCATGTCTCCCAGCACCCCCACCCCCCAGCAGTGCAGGGCACCCTCCACCAGGCCCGCACTCATGTCCAACTCTTGTCTCCCATCACCCCCACCCCCCAGCATCCAGGGGCACCCTCCACCAGGCCCCCACTCATGTCTCCCATCACCCCCACCCCCAGCATCCAGGGGCACCCTCCACCAGGACCCCACTCATGTCCAACTCATGTCTCCCACCACCCCCACCCCCCAGCAGTGCAGGGCACCCTCCACCAGGCGCCCACTCATGTCCCCCTGCACCCCCACCCACCAGCATCCAGGGGCACCCTCCACCAGGCCCCCACTCATGTCCCCCTGCACCACCACCACCCAACATCCAGGGGCACCCTCCACCAGGCCCCCACTCATGTCCCCCTGCACCCCCACCCCCCAGCATCCAGGGGCACCCTCCACCAGGCCCCCACTCATGTCTCCCATAACCCCCACCCCCCAGCAGTGCAGTGCACCCTCCACCAGGCCCCTACTCATGTCCAATTCATGTCCCCCTGCACCCCCACAAACCAGCATCCAGGGGCACCCTCCACCAGGCCCCCACTCATGTCCAACTCATGTCTCCCATCACCCCCACCTCCCAGCAGTGCAGGGCACCCTCCACCAGGCCCCCACTCATGTCCCCCTGCACCCCCACCCCCCAGCATCCAGGGGCACCCTCCGCCAGGCCCCCACTCATGTCTCCCATCACCCCCACCCCCCAGCAGTGCAGGGCACCCTCCACCAGGCCCAAACTCATGTCCCCCTGCACCCCCACCCCCCAGCATCCAGGGGCACCCTCCACCAGGCCCCCACTCATGTCTCCCATCACCCCCACCCCCTAGCAGTGCAGGGCACCCTCCACCAGGCCCCCACACATGTCTCCCAGCACCCCACCCCCCAGCAGTGCAGGGCACCCTCCACCACGCCCCCACTCGTGTCCAACTCATGTCTCACATCACCCCCAACCCCCAGGATCCAGGGGCACCCTCCACCAGGCCCCCACTCATGTCTCCCATCACCCCCACCCCCCAGCATCCACCAGGCCCCCACTCATGTCCAACTCATGTCTCCAGCACCCCCACCCCCCACCAGTGCAGGGCACCCTCCACCAGGCCCCCACTCATGTCCAACTCATGTCTCCCATCACCCCCACCCCCAGCATCCAGGGGCACCCTCCACCAGGCCCCCACTCATGTCTCCCATCACCCCCACCCCGAAGCATCCAGGGGCACCCTCCACCAGGCCCCTACTCATGTCTCCATCACCCCCACCCCCCAGCATCCAGGGGCACCCTCCACCAGGCCCCCACTCATGTCCAACTCATGTCTCCCACCACCCCCACCCCCCAGCAGTGCAGGGCACCCTCCACCAGGTCCCCACTCATGTCCCCCTGCAACCCCACCCCCCAACATCCAGGGGCACCCTCCACCAGGCCCCCACTTATGTCTCCCATCACCCCCACCCCCCAGCAGTGCAGGGCACCCTCCACCAGGCCCCCACTCATGTCCCCCTGCACCCCCACCCCACAGCATCCAGGGGCACCCTCCACCAGCCCCCCACTCATGTCTTCAGCACCCCCACCCCCCAGCAGTGCAGGGCACCCACCACCAGGCCCCCACACATGTCTCCCAGCACCCCTACCCCCCAGCAGTGCAGGGCACCCTCCACCAGGCCCCCACTCATGTCCCCCTGCACCCCCACCCCACAGCATCCAGGGGCACCCTCCACCAGGCCCCCACTCATGTCTTCAGCACCCCCACCCCCCAGCAGTGCAGGGCACCCTTCACCAGGCCCCCACACATGTCTCCCAGCACCCCCACCCCCCAGCAGTGCAGGGCACCCTCCACCAGGCCCCCACTCATGTCTCCCATCACCCCCACCCCCAGCATCCAGGGGCACCCTCCACCAGGCCCCCACTCATGTCCAACTCATGTCTCCCAGCACCCCCACCCCCCAGCAGTGCAGGGCACCCTCCACCAGGCCCGCACTCATGTCCAACTCTTGTCTCCCATCACCCCCACCCCCCAGCATCCAGGGGCACCCTCCACCAGGCCCCCACTCATGTCTCCCATCACCCCCACCCCCAGCATCCAGGGGCACCCTCCACCAGGCCCCCACTCATGTCCAACTCATGTCTCCCACCACCCCCACCCCCCAGCAGTGCAGGGCACCCTCCACCAGGCGCCCACTCATGTCCCCCTGCACCCCCACCCACCAGCATCCAGGGGCACCCTCCACCAGGCCCCCACTCATGTCCCCCTGCACCACCACCACCCAGCATCCAGGGGCACCCTCCACCAGGCCCCCACTCATGTCCCCCTGCACCCCCACCCCCCAGCATCCAGGGGCACCCTCCACCAGGCCCCCACTCATGTCTCCCATAACCCCCACCCCCCAGCAGTGCAGTGCACCCTCCACCAGGCCCCTACTCATGTCCAATTCATGTCCCCCTGCACCCCCACAAACCAGCATCCAGGGGCACCCTCCACCAGGCCCCCACTCATGTCCAACTCATGTCTCCCATCACCCCCACCCCCCAGCAGTGCAGGGCACCCTCCACCAGGCCCCCACTCATGTCCCCCTGCACCCCCACCCCCCAGCATCCAGGGGCACCCTCCGCCAGGCCCCCACTCATGTCTCCCATCACCCCCACCCCCCAGCAGTGCAGGGCACCCTCCACCAGGCCCAAACTCATGTCCCCCTGCACCCCCACCCCCCAGCATCCAGGGGCACCCTCCACCAGGCCCCCACTCATGTCTCCCATCACCCCCACCCCCTAGCAGTGCAGGGCACCCTCCACCAGGCCCCCACACATGTCTCCCAGCACCCCACCCCCCAGCAGTGCAGGGCACCCTCCACCACGCCCCCACTCGTGTCCAACTCATGTCTCACATCACCCCCAACCCCCAGGATCCAGGGGCACCCTCCACCAGGCCCCCACTCATGTCTCCCATCACCCCCACCCCCCAGCATCCACCAGGCCCCCACTCATGTCCAACTCATGTCTCCAGCACCCCCACCCCCCACCAGTGCAGGGCACCCTCCACCAGGCCCCCACTCATGTCCAACTCATGTCTCCCATCACCCCCACCCCCAGCATCCAGGGGCACCCTCCACCAGGCCCCCACTCATGTCTCCCATCACCCCCACCCCGAAGCATCCAGGGGCACCCTCCACCAGGCCCCTACTCATGTCTCCATCACCCCCACCCCCCAGCATCCAGGGGCACCCTCCACCAGGCCCCCACTCATGTCCAACTCATGTCTCCCACCACCCCCACCCCCCAGCAGTGCAGGGCACCCTCCACCAGGCCCCCACTCATGTCCCCCTGCACCCCCACCCACCAGCATCCAGGGGCACCCTCCACCAGGTCCCCACTCATGTCCCCCTGAACCCCCACCCCCCAGCATCCAGGGGCACCCTCCACCAGGCCCCCACTCATGTCCAACTCATGTGCCCCTGCACCTCCACCCCGCAGCATCCAGGGGCACCCTCCACCAGGCCCCCACTCATGTCTCCCATCACCCCCACCCCCCAGCAGTGCAGGGCACCCTCCACCAGGCCCCCACTCATGTCCCCCTGCACCTCCACCCCCAGCATCCAGGGGCACCCTCCACCAGGCCCCCACTCATGTCCAACTCATGTCTCCCATCACCCCCACCCCCCAGCAGTGCAGGGCACCCTCCACCAGGCCCCCAGTCATGTCCAACTCATGTCTCCCATCACCCCCACCCCCCAGCAGTGCAGGGCACCCTCCACCAGGCCCCCACTCATGTCCCCCTGCACCCCCACCCCCCAGCATCCAGGGGCACCCTCCACCAGGCCCCCACTCATGTCTCCCATCACCCCCACCCCCCAGCAGTGCAGGGCACCCTCCACCAGGCCCCCACTCATGTCCCCCTGCACCCCCACCCCACAACATCCAGGGGCACCCTCCACCAGGCCCCCACTCATGTCTCCCAGCACCCCCACCCCCCAGCAGTGCAGGGCACCCTCCACCAGGCCCCCACACATGTCTCCCAGCACCCCACCCCCCAGCAGTGCAGGGCACCCTCCACCAGGCCCCCACTCATGTCCAACTCATGTCTCCCATCACCCCCACCCCCCAGCATCCAGGGGCACCCTCCACCAGGCCCCCACTCATGTCTCCCATCACCCCCACCCCCCAGCATCCAGGGGCACCCTCCACCAGGCCCCCACTCATGTCCAACTTGTTAGGGAGAATTCTCTGTTTAGGCTGAATTTCCTAACCTAGTGAGTCCCCCAGCAGCTTTGCTGGATTTCTGGAGTTTGTTTTTTCCATCCTGCCAAGAGTGAGACTCTTTTTCTCCCACTCTTGGACATGAATGTGTGTAATTCCTTTGACTGTCAATGTGTTCTATGGGCTATCCGGTCTTTTACTCCATAGGGTCTCATATGTTTTTCTATCTGTGTTACCCCGCACCCTACGTGCCGTAACACTGGGGCGTCCTAGCGGACCTCCGTCATAGACTCCATACCCGGGGACTGACTACTGTCTCCTCGGGCATGTAAAGTCACCATTGGCTTTACTAGACCTAAACTTACTAACAGAATTAGTACAAACCATCCTATTGTGGACGTACTAGTAGGGGTAATTCGATTACTCCTGGGTCTGTTATTCGAGGGGGCACTGTCCCGTCCCCCCTCGTCGAGTTTTGGCTGGTGGCAGTGGAAACTACTTGTTATGTTCGACCCTGAATATAACTCTATGGGATTCTTCCCATTGTTGGAGATTGATACTTGTTCTCGTTAGTCTCTAACATACCACCGGTCTACTTATCTTAAATAAGTCTATCGGATGGTATTTTCTGCCAGAACTCGGTTTTTAAAATGGCGTCTGTGTTCGTCTCTGTGACTCCTAAACCAAAGGTTGAGCCCTTTGTTCCACTTTTGGCGGGCCTCTGTACAGAGACCCTCCAAAGTGGTGCCATTCTGTCTGGGTTACCACAGGGGTGTGGGAGGGGGTTTAGGCACCCTGGACCGAGTTGCCTTGCCAACTCCGGTCCACTCTGGTGTGATTGGCCCAAGTGGTGAGCCTCCCCGCTCACCATTTAGCATGTGTTGATTGACAGCTAGGCTAAATGAATGGGGGTTTTCTGCATAAAAGCAGGGCTTTTGGGACTGGATCTTCAGAAGGCGCCACAGGACCTAAGAATCCGACAAGGGTAAAGCTGAGCCGACCTGCAACGACGACACCTCCGGTGGAGCCCTGCTGAACCGACTCACCACTTCCCAACGACAGAGGAGATCTCCCTGCCGGAGAGTCTCTTCCCCTGACTGGTGGGAACAACCAGTCCCCTTTGCTTTTTCTTCGCCTCAGGACGCAATGGTCGAATTGCCCGTGCAGAGCACCTCGGCAACCGGATAGCCACTACCCCTGTAGCGCGACCAAAAGGTGGTGCCTTGTGACGGAGCACTCCGCGGCTGGTCTCTTCCATGGTGGTGCACCGGACTTCACTTTTCTTCAACGACGTGATCATCTCTACTCTTGGCATAGACCTGACGTGCAACCACCAGCAGGAACAACTGCCCCCGCCGGAGCTGTCTCTCCACAATCAAGGTACTGTGTCCGCCTGGCTTCCCTTGTTGCCGGATAGAGTGAGGTATCTTAATCCTCGCCTCTCCATACGGTCGCCTAAGCTTTCTCTAGCATATTGTTCTGAACTGGTTCAATCTTCCAATAACAATTTGCTACACAGACTCGAACGCATTTCCACAAAGAGACTTTTTGGGACATATCGCCTTGCCTCTCTCCGAGTGAGCCTGGCCTCTGAACTTCATGATCTATTGTGGCTCTTGTCTTCTTGCCTTGCATTTTTCCGTGAAGTATTGAACTGTGTTGATTTCGTAACCTACTATTTTGCTCTCCCGTCCTAACGAATACTAGAGTGCCATCTAGGTGGCAGCATACACCTCTGTCTGCAAATAAGTGATGCTGGTAAAACCTAGACTTGTCGAACTATTGTTAGGGGGATTGATCTTTTGCTTCGTAGAGTAATTGTAATTGAATTGTTGCCGTGATAGTGCCAGAGTGTTTTCTATAGATGATCCGTTATAAATAAATACCTGTATATCTTTACACTGAAGCCTTGTTGCGTGTTTGCTTGTCTTACTGTGAAGAATTGCCCTATATTGTATACTCCACATACTGCTTAACTCTTCTTGAGAGAAGTCTGACTGCTCAGCCACAGCTACCAAGTGAATCTGTGTGGTACAGACTGCTACCAAGTGGGTTTACTGCCAAACACCTGTAGTCCTAAATCTTTTGCAGTGATCCCAGAGGGAACTGCACAGGTTTCCGCCTAACACAACTCATGTCTTCCAGCACCCCCACCCCCCAGCAGTGCAGGGCACCCTCCACCAGGCCCCCACTCATGTCCAACTCATGTCTCCCATCACCCCCACCCCCCACCATCCAGGGGCACCCTCCACCAGGCCCCCACTCATGTCTCCCATCACCCCCACCCCCCAGCATCCAGGGGCAACCTCCACCAGGCCCCTACTCATGTCTCCCATCACCCCCACCCCCCAGCATGCAGGGGCACCCTCCACCAGGCCCCCACTCATGTGCCCCTGCACCCCCACCCACCAGCATCCAGGGGCACCCTCCACCAGGCCCCCACTCATGTCCCCCTGCACCCCCATCCCCCAGCATCCAGGGGCACCCTCCACCAGGCCCCCACTCATGTCCAACTCATGTCTCCCACCACCCCCATGCCCCAGCAGTGCAGGGCACCCTCCACCAGGCCCCCACTCATGTCCCCCTTCACCCCCACCCACCAGCATCCAGGGGCACCCTCCACCAGGCCCCCACTCATGTCCCCCTGCACCCCCATCCCCCAGCATCCAGGGGCACCCTCCACCAGGTCCCCACTCATGTCCAACTCATGTGCCCCTGCACCCCCACCCCCCAGCATCCAGGGGCACCCTCCACCAGGCCTCCACTCATGTCTCCCATCACCCCCACCCCCCAGCAGTGCAGGGCACCCTCCACCAGGCCACCACTCATGTCACCCTGCACCCCCACCCCGCAGCATCCAGGGGCACCCTCCACCAGGCCCCCACTCATGTCTCCCAGCACCCCCACCCCCCAGCAGTGCAGGAAACCCTCCACCAGGCCCCCACACATGTCTCCCAGCACCCCCACCCCCCAGCAGTGCAGGGCACCCCCCACCAGGCCCCCACTCATGTCCAACTCATGTCTCCCATCACCCCCACCCCCCAGCATCCAGGGGCACCCTCCACCAGGCCCCCACTCATGTCTCCCATCACCCCACCCCCCAGCATCCAGGGGCACCCTCCACCAGGCCCCCACTCATGTCCAACTCATGTCTCCCAGCACCCCCACCCCCCAGCAGTGCAGGGAAACCTCCACCAGGTCCCCACTCATGTCAAACTCATGTCTCCCATCACCCCCAACCCCCAGCATCCAGGGGCACCCTCCACCAGGCCCCCACTCATGTCTCCATTCACCCCCAACCCCAGCATCCAGGGGCACCCTCCACCAGGCCCCCACTCATGTCTCCCATCACCCCCACCCCCCAGCATCCAGGGGCACCCTCCACCAGGCCCCCACTCATGTCCAACTCATGTCTCCCACCACCCCCACCCCCCAGCAGTGCAGGGCACCCTCCACCAGGCCCCCACTCATGTCCCCCTTTACCCCCACCCACCAGCATCCAGGGGCACCCTCCACCAGGCCCCCACTCATGTCCCCCTGCACCCCCACCCCCCAGCATCCAGGGGCACCCTCCACCAGGCCCCCACTCATGTCCAACTCATGTCTCCCATCACCCCCACCCCCCAGCAGTGCAGGGCACCCTCCACCAGGCCCCCACTCATGTCCCCCTGCACCCCCACCCCCAAGCAGTGCAGGGCACCCTCCACCAGGCCCCCACTCATGTCCCCCTGCACCCCCACCCCCCGGCATCCAGGGGCACCCTCCACCAGGCCCCCACTCATGTCTTCAGCACCCCCACCCCCCAGCAGTGCAGAGCACCTTCCACCAGGCCCCCACACATGTCTCCCAGCACCCCCACCCCCAGCAGTGCAGGGCACCCTCCACCAGGCCCCCACTCATGTCCAACTCATGTCTCCCATCACCCCCACCCACCAGCATCCAGGGGCACCCTCCACCAGGCCCCCACTCATGTCCCCCTGCACCCCCACCCCCCAGCATCCAGGGGCACCCTCCACCAGGCCCCCACTCATGTCTCCCATCACCCCCACCCCGAAGCATCCAGGGGCACCCTCCACCAGGCCCCTACTCATGTCTCCATCACCCCCACCCCCCAGCATCCAGGGGCACCCTCCACCAGACCCCCACTCATGTCCAACTCATGTCTCCCACCACCCCCACCCCCCAGCAGTGCAGGGCACCCTCCACCAGGCCCCCACTCATGTCCCCCTGCACCCCCACCCACCAGCATCCAGGGGCACCCTCCACCAGGTCCCCACTCATGTCCCCCTGAACCCCCACCCCCCAGCATCCAGGGGCACCCTCCACCAGGCCCCCACTCATGTCCAACTCATGTGCCCCTGCACCTCCACCCCGCAGCATCCAGGGGCACCCTCCACCAGGCCCCCACTCATGTCTCCCATCACCCCCACCCCCCAGCAGTGCAGGGCACCCTCCACCAGGCCCCCACTCATGTCCCCCTGCACCTCCACCCCCAGCATCCAGGGGCACCCTCCACCAGGCCCCCACTCATGTCCAACTCATGTCTCCCATCACCCCCACCCCCCAGCAGTGCAGGGCACCCTCCACCAGGCCCCCAGTCATGTCCAACTCATGTCTCCCATCACCCCCACCCCCCAGCAGTGCAGGGCACCCTCCACCAGGCCCCCACTCATGTCCCCCTGCACCCCCACCCCCCAGCATCCAGGGGCACCCTCCACCAGGCCCCCACTCATGTCTCCCATCACCCCCACCCCCCAGCAGTGCAGGGCACCCTCCACCAGGCCCCCACTCATGTCCCCCTGCACCCCCACCCCACAACATCCAGGGGCACCCTCCACCAGGCCCCCACTCATGTCTCCCAGCACCCCCACCCCCCAGCAGTGCAGGGCACCCTCCACCAGGCCCCCACACATGTCTCCCAGCACCCCACCCCCCAGCAGTGCAGGGCACCCTCCACCAGGCCCCCACTCATGTCCAACTCATGTCTCCCATCACCCCCACCCCCCAGCATCCAGGGGCACCCTCCACCAGGCCCCCACTCATGTCTCCCATCACCCCCACCCCCCAGCATCCAGGGGCACCCTCCACCAGGCCCCCACTCATGTCCAACTTGTTAGGGAGAATTCTCTGTTTAGGCTGAATTTCCTAACCTAGTGAGTCCCCCAGCAGCTTTGCTGGATTTCTGGAGTTTGTTTTTTCCATCCTGCCAAGAGTGAGACTCTTTTTCTCCCACTCTTTGACATGAATGTGTGTAATTCCTTTGACTGTCAATGTGTTCTATGGGCTATGGGGTCTTTTACTCCATAGGGTCTCATATGTTTTTCTATCTGTGTTACCCCGCACCCTACGTGCCGTAACACTGGGGCGTCCTAGCGGACCTCCGTCATAGACTCCATACCCGGGGACTGACTACTGTCTCCTCGGGCATGTAAAGTCACCATTGGCTTTACTAGACCTAAACTTACTAACAGAATTAGTACAAACCATCCTATTGTGGACGTACTAGTAGGGGTAATTCGATTACTCCTGGGTCTGTTATTCGAGGGGGCACTGTCCCGTCCCCCCTCGTCGAGTTTTGGCTGGTGGCAGTGGAAACTACTTGTTATGTTCGACCCTGAATATAACTCTATGGGATTCTTCCCATTGTTGGAGATTGATACTTGTTCTCGTTAGTCTCTAACATACCACCGGTCTACTTATCTTAAATAAGTCTATCGGATGGTATTTTCTGCCAGAACTCGGTTTTTAAAATGGCGTCTGTGTTCGTCTCTGTGACTCCTAAACCAAAGGTTGAGCCCTTTGTTCCACTTTTGGCGGGCCTCTGTACAGAGACCCTCCAAAGTGGTGCCATTCTGTCTGGGTTACCACAGGGGTGTGGGAGGGGGTTTAGGCACCCTGGACCGAGTTGCCTTGCCAACTCCGGTCCACTCTGGTGTGATTGGCCCAAGTGGTGAGCCTCCCCGCTCACCATTTAGCATGTATTGATTGACAGCTAGGCTAAATGAATGGGGGTTTTCTGCATAAAAGCAGGGCTTTTGGGACTGGATCTTCAGAAGGCGCCACAGGACCTAAGAATCCGACAAGGGTAAAGCTGAGCCGACCTGCAACGACGACACCTCCGGTGGAGCCCTGCTGAACCGACTCACCACTTCCCAACGACAGAGGAGATCTCCCTGCCGGAGAGTCTCTTCCCCTGACTGGTGGGAACAACCAGTCCCCTTTGCTTTTTCTTCGCCTCAGGACGCAATGGTCGAATTGCCCGTGCAGAGCACCTCGGCAACCGGATAGCCACTACCCCTGTAGCGCGACCAAAAGGTGGTGCCTTGTGACGGAGCACTCCGCGGCTGGTCTCTTCCATGGTGGTGCACCGGACTTCACTTTTCTTCAACGACGTGATCATCTCTACTCTTGGCATAGACCTGACGTGCAACCACCAGCAGGAACAACTGCCCCCGCCGGAGCTGTCTCTCCACAATCAAGGTACTGTGTCCGCCTGGCTTCCCTTGTTGCCGGATAGAGTGAGGTGTCTTAATCCTCGCCTCTCCATACGGTCGCCTAAGCTTTCTCTAGCATATTGTTCTGAACTGGTTCAATCTTCCAATAACAATTTGCTACACAGACTCGAACGCATTTCCACAAAGAGACTTTTTGGGACATATCGCCTTGCCTCTCTCCGAGTGAGCCTGGCCTCTGAACTTCATGATCTATTGTGGTTCTTGTCTTCTTGCCTTGCATTTTTCCGTGAAGTATTGAACTGTGTTGATTTCGTAACCTACTATTTTGCTCTCCCGTCCTAACGAATACTAGAGTGCCATCTAGGTGGCAGCATACACCTCTGTCTGCAAATAAGTGATGCTGGTAAAACCTAGACTTGTCGAACTATTGTTAGGGGGATTGATCTTTTGCTTCGTAGAGTAATTGTAATTGAATTGTTGCCGTGATAGTGCCAGAGTGTTTTCTATAGATGATCCGTTATAAATAAATACCTGTATATCTTTACACTGAAGCCTTGTTGCGTGTTTGCTTGTCTTACTGTGAAGAATTGCCCTATATTGTATACTCCACATACTGCTTAACTCTTCTTGAGAGAAGTCTGACTGCTCAGCCACAGCTACCAAGTGAATCTGTGTGGTACAGACTGCTACCAAGTGGGTTTACTGCCAAACACCTGTAGTCCTAAATCTTTTGCAGTGATCCCAGAGGGAACTGCACAGGTTTCCGCCTAACACAACTCATGTCTTCCAGCACCCCCACCCCCCAGCAGTGCAGGGCACCCTCCACCAGGCCCCCACTCATGTCCAACTCATGTCTCCCATCACCCCCACCCCCCACCATCCAGGGGCACCCTCCACCAGGCCCCCACTCATGTCTCCCATCACCCCCACCCCCCAGCATCCAGGGGCAACCTCCACCAGGCCCCTACTCATGTCTCCCATCACCCCCACCCCCCAGCATGCAGGGGCACCCTCCACCAGGCCCCCACTCATGTCCCCCTGCACCCCCACCCACCAGCATCCAGGGGCACCCTCCACCAGGCCCCCACTCATGTCCCCCTGCACCCCCATCCCCCAGCATCCAGGGGCACCCTCCACCAGGCCCCCACTCATGTCCAACTCATGTCTCCCACCACCCCCATGCCCCAGCAGTGCAGGGCACCCTCCACCAGGCCCCCACTCATGTCCCCCTGCACCCCCACCCACCAGCATCCAGGGGCACCCTCCACCAGGCCCCCACTCATGTCCCCCTGCACCCCCATCCCCCAGCATCCAGGGGCACCCTCCACCAGGTCCCCACTCATGTCCAACTCATGTGCCCCTGCACCCCCACCCCCCAGCATCCAGGGGCACCCTCCACCAGGCCTCCACTCATGTCTCCCATCACCCCCACCCCCCAGCAGTGCAGGGCACCCTCCACCAGGCCACCACTCATGTCACCCTGCACCCCCACCCCGCAGCATCCAGGGGCACCCTCCACCAGGCCCCCACTCATGTCTCCCAGCACCCCCACCCCCCAGCAGTGCAGGAAACCCTCCACCAGGCCCCCACACATGTCTCCCAGCACCCCCACCCCCCAGCAGTGCAGGGCACCCTCCACCAGGCCCCCACTCATGTCCAACTCATGTCTCCCATCACCCCCACCCCCCAGCATCCAGGGGCACCCTCCACCAGGCCCCCACTCATGTCTCCCATCACCCCACCCCCCAGCATCCAGGGGCACCCTCCACCAGGCCCCCACTCATGTCCAACTCATGTCTCCCAGCACCCCCACCCCCCAGCAGTGCAGGGAAACCTCCACCAGGTCCCCACTCATGTCAAACTCATGTCTCCCATCACCCCCAACCCCCAGCATCCAGGGGCACCCTCCACCAGGCCCCCACTCATGTCTTCAGCACCCCCACCCCCCAGCAGTGCAGGGCACGCTTCACCAGGCCCCCACACATGTCTCCCAGCACCCCCACCCCCCAGCAGTGCAGGGCACCCTCCACCAGGCCCCCACTCATGTCTCCCATCACCCCCACCCCCAGCATCCAGGGGCACCCTCCACCAGGCTCCCACTCATGTCCAACTCATGTCTCCCAGCACCCCCACCCCCCAGCAGTGCAGGGCACCCTCCACCAGGCCCGCACTCATGTCCAACTCTTGTCTCCCATCACCCCCACCCCCCAGCATCCAGGGGCACCCTCCACCAGGCCCCCACTCATGTCTCCCATCACCCCCACCCCCAGCATCCAGGGGCACCCTCCACCAGGCCCGCACTCATGTCCAACTCTTGTCTCCCATCACCCCCACCCCCCAGCATCCAGGGGCACCCTCCACCAGGCCCCCACTCATGTCTCCCATCACCCCCACCCCCAGC
The DNA here is from genome assembly GCF_040938575.1 of Ambystoma mexicanum. Taxonomy (NCBI): domain Eukaryota; kingdom Metazoa; phylum Chordata; class Amphibia; order Caudata; family Ambystomatidae; genus Ambystoma; species Ambystoma mexicanum. The sequence continues at coordinate 723,554,341 of NC_090927.1, read as the reverse complement.
ATCCAGGGGCACCCTCCACCAGGCCCCCACTCATGTCCAACTCATGTCTCCCACCACCCCCACCCCCCAGCAGTGCAGGGCACCCTCCACCAGGCGCCCACTCATGTCCCCCTGCACCCCCACCCACCAGCATCCAGGGGCACCCTCCACCAGGCCCCCACTCATGTCCCCCTGCACCACCACCACCCAGCATCCAGGGGCACCCTCCACCAGGCCCCCACTCATGTCCCCCTGCACCCCCACCCCCCAGCATCCAGGGGCACCCTCCACCAGGCCCCCACTCATGTCTCCCATAACCCCCACCCCCCAGCAGTGCAGTGCACCCTCCACCAGGCCCCTACTCATGTCCAATTCATGTCCCCCTGCACCCCCACAAACCAGCATCCAGGGGCACCCTCCACCAGGCCCCCACTCATGTCCAACTCATGTCTCCCATCACCCCCACCCCCCAGCAGTGCAGGGCACCCTCCACCAGGCCCCCACTCATGTCCCCCTGCACCCCCACCCCCCAGCATCCAGGGGCACCCTCCGCCAGGCCCCCACTCATGTCTCCCATCACCCCCATCCCCCAGCAGTGCAGGGCACCCTCCACCAGGCCCAAACTCATGTCCCCCTGCACCCCCACCCCCCAGCATCCAGGGGCACCCTCCACCAGGCCCCCACTCATGTCTCCCATCACCCCCACCCCCTAGCAGTGCAGGGCACCCTCCACCAGGCCCCCACACATGTCTCCCAGCACCCCACCCCCCAGCAGTGCAGGGCACCCTCCACCACGCCCCCACTCATGTCCAACTCATGTCTCACATCACCCCCAACCCCCAGGATCCAGGGGCACCCTCCACCAGGCCCCCACTCATGTCTCCCATCACCCCCACCCCCCAGCATCCACCAGGCCCCCACTCATGTCCAACTCATGTCTCCAGCACCCCCACCCCCCACCAGTGCAGGGCACCCTCCACCAGGCCCCCACTCATGTCCAACTCATGTCTCCCATCACCCCCACCCCCAGCATCCAGGGGCACCCTCCACCAGGCCCCCACTCATGTCTCCCATCACCCCCACCCCGAAGCATCCAGGGGCACCCTCCACCAGGCCCCTACTCATGTCTCCATCACCCCCACCCCCCAGCATCCAGGGGCACCCTCCACCAGGCCCCCACTCATGTCCAACTCATGTCTCCCACCACCCCCACCCCCCAGCAGTGCAGGGCACCCTCCACCAGGCCCCCACTCATGTCCCCCTGCACCCCCACCCACCAGCATCCAGGGGCACCCTCCACCAGGTCCCCACTCATGTCCCCCTGAACCCCCACCCCCCAGCATCCAGGGGCACCCTCCACCAGGCCCCCACTCATGTCCAACTCATGTGCCCCTGCACCTCCACCCCGCAGCATCCAGGGGCACCCTCCACCAGGCCCCCACTCATGTCTCCCATCACCCCCACCCCCCAGCAGTGCAGGGCACCCTCCACCAGGCCCCCACTCATGTCCCCCTGCACCTCCACCCCCAGCATCCAGGGGCACCCTCCACCAGGCCCCCACTCATGTCCAACTCATGTCTCCCATCACCCCCACCCCCCAGCAGTGCAGGGCACCCTCCACCAGGCCCCCAGTCATGTCCAACTCATGTCTCCCATCACCCCCACCCCCCAGCAGTGCAGGGCACCCTCCACCAGGCCCCCACTCATGTCCCCCTGCACCCCCACCCCCCAGCATCCAGGGGCACCCTCCACCAGGCCCCCACTCATGTCTCCCATCACCCCCACCCCCCAGCAGTGCAGGGCACCCTCCACCAGGCCCCCACTCATGTCCCCCTGCACCCCCACCCCACAACATCCAGGGGCACCCTCCACCAGGCCCCCACTCATGTCTCCCAGCACCCCCACCCCCCAGCAGTGCAGGGCACCCTCCACCAGGCCCCCACACATGTCTCCCAGCACCCCACCCCCCAGCAGTGCAGGGCACCCTCCACCAGGCCCCCACTCATGTCCAACTCATGTCTCCCATCACCCCCACCCCCCAGCATCCAGGGGCACCCTCCACCAGGCCCCCACTCATGTCTCCCATCACCCCCACCCCCCAGCATCCAGGGGCACCCTCCACCAGGCCCCCACTCATGTCCAACTTGTTAGGGAGAATTCTCTGTTTAGGCTGAATTTCCTACCAAGTGAGTCCCCCAGCAGCTTTGCTGGATTTCTGGAGTTTGTTTTTTCCATCCTGCCAAGAGTGAGACTCTTTTTCTCCCACTCTTGGACATGAATGTGTGTAATTCCTTTGACTGTCAATGTGTTCTATGGGCTATGGGGTCTTTTACTCCATAGGGTCTCATATGTTTTTCTATCTGTGTTACCCCGCACCCTACGTGCCGTAACACTGGGGCGTCCTAGCGGACCTCCGTCATAGACTCCATACCCGGGGACTGACTACTGTCTCCTCGGGCATGTAAAGTCACCATTGGCTTTACTAGACCTAAACTTACTAACAGAATTAGTACAAACCATCCTATTGTGGACGTACTAGTAGGGGTAATTCGATTACTCCTGGGTCTGTTATTCGAGGGGGCACTGTCCCGTCCCCCCTCGTCGAGTTTTGGCTGGTGGCAGTGGAAACTACTTGTTATGTTCGACCCTGAATATAACTCTATGGGATTCTTCCCATTGTTGGAGATTGATACTTGTTCTCGTTAGTCTCTAACATACCACCGGTCTACTTATCTTAAATAAGTCTATCGGATGGTATTTTCTGCCAGAACTCGGTTTTTAAAATGGCGTCTGTGTTCGTCTCTGTGACTCCTAAACCAAAGGTTGAGCCCTTTGTTCCACTTTTGGCGGGCCTCTGTACAGAGACCCTCCAAAGTGGTGCCATTCTGTCTGGGTTACCACAGGGGTGTGGGAGGGGGTTTAGGCACCCTGGACCGAGTTGCCTTGCCAACTCCGGTCCACTCTGGTGTGATTGGCCCAAGTGGTGAGCCTCCCCGCTCACCATTTAGCATGTGTTGATTGACAGCTAGGCTAAATGAATGGGGGTTTTCTGCATAAAAGCAGGGCTTTTGGGACTGGATCTTCAGAAGGCGCCACAGGACCTAAGAATCCGACAAGGGTAAAGCTGAGCCGACCTGCAACGACGACACCTCCGGTGGAGCCCTGCTGAACCGACTCACCACTTCCCAACGACAGAGGAGATCTCCCTGCCGGAGAGTCTCTTCCCCTGACTGGTGGGAACAACCAGTCCCCTTTGCTTTTTCTTCGCCTCAGGACGCAATGGTCGAATTGCCCGTGCAGAGCACCTCGGCAACCGGATAGCCACTACCCCTGTAGCGCGACCAAAAGGTGGTGCCTTGTGACGGAGCACTCCGCGGCTGGTCTCTTCCATGGTGGTGCACCGGACTTCACTTTTCTTCAACGACGTGATCATCTCTACTCTTGGCATAGACCTGACGTGCAACCACCAGCAGGAACAACTGCCCCCGCCGGAGCTGTCTCTCCACAATCAAGGTACTGTGTCCGCCTGGCTTCCCTTGTTGCCGGATAGAGTGAGGTGTCTTAATCCTCGCCTCTCTATACGGTCGCCTAAGCTTTCTCTAGCATATTGTTCTGAACTGGTTCAATCTTCCAATAACAATTTGCTACACAGACTCGAACGCATTTCCACAAAGAGACTTTTTGGGACATATCGCCTTGCCTCTCTCCGAGTGAGCCTGGCCTCTGAACTTCATGATCTATTGTGGTTCTTGTCTTCTTGCCTTGCATTTTTCCGTGAAGTATTGAACTGTGTTGATTTCGTAACCTACTATTTTGCTCTCCCGTCCTAACGAATACTAGAGTGCCATCTAGGTGGCAGCATACACCTCTGTCTGCAAATAAGTGATGCTGGTAAAACCTAGACTTGTCGAACTATTGTTAGGGGGATTGATCTTTTGCTTCGTAGAGTAATTGTAATTGAATTGTTGCCGTGATAGTGCCAGAGTGTTTTCTATAGATGATCCGTTATAAATAAATACCTGTATATCTTTACACTGAAGCCTTGTTGCGTGTTTGCTTGTCTTACTGTGAAGAATTGCCCTATATTGTATACTCCACATACTGCTTAACTCTTCTTGAGAGAAGTCTGACTGCTCAGCCACAGCTACCAAGTGAATCTGTGTGGTACAGACTGCTACCAAGTGGGTTTACTGCCAAACACCTGTAGTCCTAAATCTTTTGCAGTGATCCCAGAGGGAACTGCACAGGTTTCCGCCTAACACAACTCATGTCTTCCAGCACCCCCACCCCCCAGCAGTGCAGGGCACCCTCCACCAGGCCCCCACTCATGTCCAACTCATGTCTCCCATCACCCCCACCCCCCACCATCCAGGGGCACCCTCCACCAGGCCCCCACTCATGTCTCCCATCACCCCCACCCCCCAGCATCCAGGGGCAACCTCCACCAGGCCCCTACTCATGTCTCCCATCACCCCCACCCCCCAGCATGCAGGGGCACCCTCCACCAGGCCCCCACTCATGTCCCCCTGCACCCCCACCCACCAGCATCCAGGGGCACCCTCCACCAGGCCCCCACTCATGTCCCCCTGCACCCCCATCCCCCAGCATCCAGGGGCACCCTCCACCAGGCCCCCACTCATGTCCAACTCATGTCTCCCACCACCCCCATGCCCCAGCAGTGCAGGGCACCCTCCACCAGGCCCCCACTCATGTCCCCCTGCACCCCCACCCACCAGCATCCAGGGGCACCCTCCACCAGGCCCCCACTCATGTCCCCCTGCACCCCCATCCCCCAGCATCCAGGGGCACCCTCCACCAGGTCCCCACTCATGTCCAACTCATGTGCCCCTGCACCCCCACCCCCCAGCATCCAGGGGCACCCTCCACCAGGCCTCCACTCATGTCTCCCATCACCCCCACCCCCCAGCAGTGCAGGGCACCCTCCACCAGGCCACCACTCATGTCACCCTGCACCCCCACCCCGCAGCATCCAGGGGCACCCTCCACCAGGCCCCCACTCATGTCTCCCAGCACCCCCACCCCCCAGCAGTGCAGGAAACCCTCCACCAGGCCCCCACACATGTCTCCCAGCACCCCCACCCCCCAGCAGTGCAGGGCACCCTCCACCAGGCCCCCACTCATGTCCAACTCATGTCTCCCATCACCCCCACCCCCCAGCATCCAGGGGCACCCTCCACCAGGCCCCCACTCATGTCTCCCATCACCCCACCCCCCAGCATCCAGGGGCACCCTCCACCAGGCCCCCACTCATGTCCAACTCATGTCTCCCAGCACCCCCACCCCCCAGCAGTGCAGGGAAACCTCCACCAGGTCCCCACTCATGTCAAACTCATGTCTCCCATCACCCCCAACCCCCAGCATCCAGGGGCACCCTCCACCAGGCCCCCACTCATGTCTCCATTCACCCCCAACCCCAGCATCCAGGGGCACCCTCCACCAGGCCCCCACTCATGTCTCCCATCACCCCCACCCCCCAGCATCCAGGGGCACCCTCCACCAGGCCCCCACTCATGTCCAACTCATGTCTCCCACCACCCCCACCCCCCAGCAGTGCAGGGCACCCTCCACCAGGCCCCCACTCATGTCCCCCTTTACCCCCACCCACCAGCATCCAGGGGCACCCTCCACCAGGCCCCCACTCATGTCCCCCTGCACCCCCACCCCCCAGCATCCAGGGGCACCCTCCACCAGGCCCCCACTCATGTCCAACTCATGTCTCCCATCACCCCCACCCCCCAGCAGTGCAGGGCACCCTCCACCAGGCCCCCACTCATGTCCCCCTGCACCCCCACCCCCAAGCAGTGCAGGGCACCCTCCACCAGGCCCCCACTCATGTCCCCCTGCACCCCCACCCCCCGGCATCCAGGGGCACCCTCCACCAGGCCCCCACTCATGTCTTCAGCACCCCCACCCCCCAGCAGTGCAGAGCACCTTCCACCAGGCCCCCACACATGTCTCCCAGCACCCCCACCCCCAGCAGTGCAGGGCACCCTCCACCAGGCCCCCACTCATGTCCAACTCATGTCTCCCATCACCCCCACCCACCAGCATCCAGGGGCACCCTCCACCAGGCCCCCACTCATGTCCCCCTGCACCCCCACCCCCCAGCATCCAGGGGCACCCTCCACCAGGCCCCCACTCATGTCTCCCATCACCCCCACCCCGAAGCATCCAGGGGCACCCTCCACCAGGCCCCTACTCATGTCCCCCTGCACCCCCACCCCCCAGCATCCAGGGGCACCCTCCACCAGACCCCCACTCATGTCCAACTCATGTCTCCCACCACCCCCACCCCCCAGCAGTGCAGGGCACCCTCCACCAGGCCCCCACTCATGTCCCCCTGCACCCCCACCCACCAGCATCCAGGGGCACCCTCCACCAGGTCCCCACTCATGTCCCCCTGAACCCCCACCCCCCAGCATCCAGGGGCACCCTCCACCAGGCCCCCACTCATGTCCAACTCATGTGCCCCTGCACCTCCACCCCGCAGCATCCAGGGGCACCCTCCACCAGGCCCCCACTCATGTCTCCCATCACCCCCACCCCCCAGCAGTGCAGGGCACCCTCCACCAGGCCCCCACTCATGTCCCCCTGCACCTCCACCCCCAGCATCCAGGGGCACCCTCCACCAGGCCCCCACCCATGTCCAACTCATGTCTCCCATCACCCCCACCCCCCAGCAGTGCAGGGCACCCTCCACCAGGCCCCCAGTCATGTCCAACTCATGTCTCCCATCACCCCCACCCCCCAGCAGTGCAGGGCACCCTCCACCAGGCCCCCACTCATGTCCCCCTGCACCCCACCCCCCAGCATCCAGGGGCACCCTCCACCAGGCCCCCACTCATGTCTCCCATCACCCCCACCCCCCAGCAGTGCAGGGCACCCTCCACCAGGCCCCCACTCATGTCCCCCTGCACCCCCACCCCACAACATCCAGGGGCACCCTCCACCAGGCCCCCACTCATGTCTCCCAGCACCCCCACCCCCCAGCAGTGCAGGGCACCCTCCACCAGGCCCCCACACATGTCTCCCAGCACCCCACCCCCCAGCAGTGCAGGGCACCCTCCACCAGGCCCCCACTCATGTCCAACTCATGTCTCCCATCACCCCCACCCCCCAGCATCCAGGGGCACCCTCCACCAGGCCCCCACTCATGTCTCCCATCACCCCCACCCCCCAGCATCCAGGGGCACCCTCCACCAGGCCCCCACTCATGTCCAACTTGTTAGGGAGAATTCTCTGTTTAGGCTGAATTTCCTAACCTAGTGAGTCCCCCAGCAGCTTTGCTGGATTTCTGGAGTTTGTTTTTTCCATCCTGCCAAGAGTGAGACTCTTTTTCTCCCACTCTTGGACATGAATGTGTGTAATTCCTTTGACTGTCAATGTGTTCTATGGGCTATGGGGTCTTTTACTCCATAGGGTCTCATATGTTTTTCTATCTGTGTTACCCCGCACCCTACGTGCCATAACACTGGGGCGTCCTAGCGGACCTCCGTCATAGACTCCATACCCGGGGACTGACTACTGTCTCCTCGGGCATGTAAAGTCACCATTGGCTTTACTAGACCTAAACTTACTAACAGAATTAGTACAAACCATCCTATTGTGGACGTACTAGTAGGGGTAATTCGATTACTCCTGGGTCTGTTATTCGAGGGGGCACTGTCCCGTCCCCCCTCGTCGAGTTTTGGCTGGTGGCAGTGGAAACTACTTGTTATGTTCGACCCTGAATATAACTCTATGGGATTCTTCCCATTGTTGGAGATTGATACTTGTTCTCGTTAGTCTCTAACATACCACCGGTCTACTTATCTTAAATAAGTCTATCGGATGGTATTTTCTGCCAGAACTCGGTTTTTAAAATGGCGTCTGTGTTCGTCTCTGTGACTCCTAAACCAAAGGTTGAGCCCTTTGTTCCACTTTTGGCAGGCCTCTGTACAGAGACCCTCCAAAGTGGTGCCATTCTGTCTGGGTTACCACAGGGGTGTGGGAGGGGGTTTAGGCACCCTGGACCGAGTTGCCTTGCCAACTCCGGTCCACTCTGGTGTGATTGGCCCAAGTGGTGAGCCTCCCCGCTCACCATTTAGCATGTATTGATTGACAGCTAGGCTAAATGAATGGGGGTTTTCTGCATAAAAGCAGGGCTTTTGGGACTGGATCTTCAGAAGGCGCCACAGGACCTAAGAATCCGACAAGGGTAAAGCTGAGCCGACCTGCAACGACGACACCTCCGGTGGAGCCCTGCTGAACCGACTCACCACTTCCCAACGACAGAGGAGATCTCCCTGCCGGAGAGTCTCTTCCCCTGACTGGTGGGAACAACCAGTCCCCTTTGCTTTTTCTTCGCCTCAGGACGCAATGGTCGAATTGCCCGTGCAGAGCACCTCGGCAACCGGATAGCCACTACCCCTGTAGCGCGACCAAAAGGTGGTGCCTTGTGACGGAGCACTCCGCGGCTGGTCTCTTCCATGGTGGTGCACCGGACTTCACTTTTCTTCAACGACGTGATCATCTCTACTCTTGGCATAGACCTGACGTGCAACCACCAGCAGGAACAACTGCCCCCGCCGGAGCTGTCTCTCCACAATCAAGGTACTGTGTCCGCCTGGCTTCCCTTGTTGCCGGATAGAGTGAGGTGTCTTAATCCTCGCCTCTCCATACGGTCGCCTAAGCTTTCTCTAGCATATTGTTCTGAACTGGTTCAATCTTCCAATAACAATTTGCTACACAGACTCAAACGCATTTCCACAAAGAGACTTTTTGGGACATATCGCCTTGCCTCTCTCCGAGTGAGCCTGGCCTCTGAACTTCATGATCTATTGTGGTTCTTGTCTTCTTGCCTTGCATTTTTCCGTGAAGTATTGAACTGTGTTGATTTCGTAACCTACTATTTTGCTCTCCCGTCCTAACGAATACTAGAGTGCCATCTAGGTGGCAGCATACACCTCTGTCTGCAAATAAGTGATGCTGGTAAAACCTAGACTTGTCGAACTATTGTTAGGGGGATTGATCTTTTGCTTCGTAGAGTAATTGTAATTGAATTGTTGCCGTGATAGTGCCAGAGTGTTTTCTATAGATGATCCGTTATAAATAAATACCTGTATATCTTTACACTGAAGCCTTGTTGCGTGTTTGCTTGTCTTACTGTGAAGAATTGCCCTATATTGTATACTCCACATACTGCTTAACTCTTCTTGAGAGAAGTCTGACTGCTCAGCCACAGCTACCAAGTGAATCTGTGTGGTACAGACTGCTACCAAGTGGGTTTACTGCCAAACACCTGTAGTCCTAAATCTTTTGCAGTGATCCCAGAGGGAACTGCACAGGTTTCCGCCTAACACAACTCATGTCTTCCAGCACCCCCACCCCCCAGCAGTGCAGGGCACCCTCCACCAGGCCCCCACTCATGTCCAACTCATGTCTCCCATCACCCCCACCCCCCACCATCCAGGGGCACCCTCCACCAGGCCCCCACTCATGTCTCCCATCACCCCCACCCCCCAGCATCCAGGGGCAACCTCCACCAGGCCCCTACTCATGTCTCCCATCAACCCCACCCCCCAGCATGCAGGGGCACCCTCCACCAGGCCCCCACTCATGTCCCCCTGCACCCCCACCCACCAGCATCCAGGGGCACCCTCCACCAGGCCCCCACTCATGTCCCCCTGCACCCCCATCCCCCAGCATCCAGGGGCACCCTCCACCAGGCCCCCACTCATGTCCAACTCATGTCTCCCACCACCCCCATGCCCCAGCAGTGCAGGGCACCCTCCACCAGGCCCCCACTCATGTCCCCCTGCACCCCCACCCACCAGCATCCAGGGGCACCCTCCACCAGGCCCCCACTCATGTCCCCCTGCACCCCCATCCCCCAGCATCCAGGGGCACCCTCCACCAGGTCCCCACTCATGTCCAACTCATGTGCCCCTGCACCCCCACCCCCCAGCATCCAGGGGCACCCTCCACCAGGCCTCCACTCATGTCTCCCATCACCCCCACCCCCCAGCAGTGCAGGGCACCCTCCACCAGGCCACCACTCATGTCACCCTGCACCCCCACCCCGCAGCATCCAGGGGCACCCTCCACCAGGCCCCCACTCATGTCTCCCAGCACCCCCACCCCCCAGCAGTGCAGGAAACCCTCCACCAGGCCCCCACACATGTCTCCCAGCACCCCCACCCCCCAGCAGTGCAGGGCACCCTCCACCAGGCCCCCACTCATGTCCAACTCATGTCTCCCATCACCCCCACCCCCCAGCATCCAGGGGCACCCTCCACCAGGCCCCCACTCATGTCTCCCATCACCCCACCCCCCAGCATCCAGGGGCACCCTCCACCAGGCCCCCACTCATGTCCAACTCATGTCTCCCAGCACCCCCACCCCCCAGCAGTGCAGGGAAACCTCCACCAGGTCCCCACTCATGTCAAACTCATGTCTCCCATCACCCCCAACCCCCAGCATCCAGGGGCACCCTCCACCAGGCCCCCACTCATGTCTCCATTCACCCCCAACCCCAGCATCCAGGGGCACCCTCCACCAGGCCCCCACTCATGTCTCCCATCACCCCCACCCCCCAGCATCCAGGGGCACCCTCCACCAGGCCCCCACTCATGTCCAACTCATGTCTCCCACCACCCCCACCCCCCAGCAGTGCAGGGCACCCTCCACCAGGCCCCCACTCATGTCCCCCTTTACCCCCACCCACCAGCATCCAGGGGCACCCTCCACCAGGCCCCCACTCATGTCCCCCTGCACCCCCACCCCCCAGCATCCAGGGGCACCCTCCACCAGGCCCCCACTCATGTCCAACTCATGTCTCCCATCACCCCCACCCCCCAGCAGTGCAGGGCACCCTCCACCAGGCCCCCACTCATGTCCCCCTGCACCCCCACCCCCAAGCAGTGCAGGGCACCCTCCACCAGGCCCCCACTCATGTCCCCCTGCACCCCCACCCCCCGGCATCCAGGGGCACCCTCCACCAGGCCCCCACTCATGTCTTCAGCACCCCCACCCCCCAGCAGTGCAGAGCACCTTCCACCAGGCCCCCACACATGTCTCCCAGCACCCCCACCCCCAGCAGTGCAGGGCACCCTCCACCAGGCCCCCACTCATGTCCAACTCATGTCTCCCATCACCCCCACCCACCAGCATCCAGGGGCACCCTCCACCAGGCCCCCACTCATGTCCCCCTGCACCCCCACCCCCCAGCATCCAGGGGCACCCTCCACCAGGCCCCCACTCATGTCCAACTCATGTCTCCCATCACCCCCACCCCCCAGCAGTGCAGGGCACCCTCCACCAGGCCCCCACTCATGTCCCCCTGCACCCCCACCCCCAAGCAGTGCAGGGCACCCTCCACCAGGCCCCCACTCATGTCCCCCTGCACCCCCACCCCCCGGCATCCAGGGGCACCCTCCACCAGGCCCCCACTCATATCTTCAGCACCCCCACCCCCCAGCAGTGCAGAGCACCTTCCACCAGGCCCCCACACATGTCTCCCAGCACCCCCACCCCCAGCAGTGCAGGGCACCCTCCACCAGGCCCCCACTCATGTCCAACTCATGTCTCCCATCACCCCCACCCCCCAGCATCCAGGGGCACCCTCCACCAGGCCCCCACTCATGTCCCCCTGCACCCCCACCCCCCAGCATCCAGGGGAACCCTCCACCAGGCCCCCACTCATGTCCAATTCATGTCCCCCTGCACCCCCACCCCCCAGCATCCAGGGGCTCCCTCCACCAGGCCCCCACTCATGTCCAACTCATGTCTCCCATCACCCCCACCCCCCAGCAGTGCAGGGCACCCTCCACCAGGTCCCCACTCATGTCCCCCTGCAACCCCACCCCCCAACATCCAGGGGCACCCTCCACCAGGCCCCCACTTATGTCTCCCATCACCCCCACCCCCCAGCAGTGCAGGGCACCCTCCACCAGGCCCCCACTCATGTCCCCCTGCACCCCCACCCCACAGCATCCAGGGGCACCCTCCACCAGCCCCCCACTCATGTCTTCAGCACCCCCACCCCCCAGCAGTGCAGGGCACCCACCACCAGGCCCCCACACATGTCTCCCAGCACCCCCACCCCCCAGCAGTGCAGGGCACCCTCCACCAGGCCCCCACTCATGTCCCCCTGCACCCCCACCCCACAGCATCCAGGGGCACCCTCCACCAGGCCCCCACTCATGTCTTCAGCACCCCCACCCCCCAGCAGTGCAGGGCACCCTCCACCAGGCCCCCACACATGTCTCCCAGCACCCCCACCCCCCAGCAGTGCAGGGCACCCTCCACCAGGCCCCCTCTCATGTCTCCCATCACCCCCACCCCCAGCATCCAGGGGCACCCTCCACCAGGCCCCCACTCATGTCTAACTCATGTCTCCCAGCACCCCCACCCCCCAGCAGTGCAGGGCACCCTCCACCAGGCCCGCACTCATGTCCAACTCTTGTCTCCCATCACCCCCATCCCCCAGCATCCAGGGGCACCCTCCACCAGGCCCCCACTCATGTCTCCCATCACCCCCACCCCCAGCATCCAGGGGCACCCTCCACCAGGCCCCCACTCATGTCCAACTCATGTCTCCCACCACCCCCACCCCCCAGCAGTGCAGGGCACCCTCCACCAGGCGCCCACTCATGTCCCCCTGCACCCCCACCCACCAGCATCCAGGGGCACCCTCCACCAGGCCCCCAATCATGTCCCCCTGCACCACCACCACCCAGCATCCAGGGGCACCCTCCACCAGGCCCCCACTCATGTCCCCCTGCACACCCGCCCACCAGCATCCAGGGGCACCCTCCACCAGGCCCCCACTCATGTCCCCCTGCACCCCCACCCCCCAGCATCCAGGGGCACCCTCCACCAGGCCCCCACTCAGGTCCAACTCATGTCCCCCTGCACCCCCACCCCCCAGCATCCAGGGGCACCCTCCACCAGGCCCCCACTCATGTCTCCCATCACCCCCACCCCCCAGCAGTGCAGGGCACCCTCCACCAGGCCCCCACTCATGTCCCCCTGTACCCCCACCCCCAGCATCCAGGGGCACCCTCCACCAGGCCCCCACTCATGTCTCCCAGCACCCCCACCCACCAGCAGTGCAGGGCAACCTCCACCAGGCCACCACTCATGTCACCCTGCACCCCCACCCCGCAGCATCCAGGGGCACCCTCCACCAGGCCCCCACTCATGTCTCCCAGCACCCCCACCCCCCAGCAGTGCAGGAAACCCTCCACCAGGCCCCCACACATGTCTCCCAGCACCCCCACCCCCCAGCAGTGCAGGGCACCCTCCACCAGGCCCCCACTCATGTCCAACTCATGTCTCCCATCACCCCCACCCCCCAGCATCCAGGGGCACCCTCCACCAGGCCCCCACTCATGTCTCCCATCACCCCACCCCCCAGCATCCAGGGGCACCCTCCACCAGGCCCCCACTCATGTCCAACTCATGTCTCCCAGCACCCCCACCCCCCAGCAGTGCAGGGAAACCTCCACCAGGTCCCCACTCATGTCAAACTCATGTCTCCCATCACCCCCAACCCCCAGCATCCAGGGGCACCCTCCACCAGGCCCCCACTCATGTCTCCGTTCACCCCCAACCCCAGCATCCAGGGGCACCCTCCACCAGGCCCCCACTCATGTCTCCCATCACCCCCACCCCCCAGCATCCAGGGGCACCCTCCACCAGGCCCCCACTCATGTCCAACTCATGTCTCCCACCACCCCCACCCCCCAGCAGTGCAGGGCACCCTCCACCAGGCCCCCACTCATGTCCCCCTTTACCCCCACCCACCAGCATCCAGGGGCACCCTCCACCAGGCCCCCACTCATGTCCCCCTGCACCCCCACCCCCCAGCATCCAGGGGCACCCTCCACCAGGCCCCCACTCATGTCCAACTCATGTCTCCCATCACCCCCACCCCCCAGCAGTGCAGGGCACCCTCCACCAGGCCCCCACTCATGTCCCCCTGCACCCCCACCCCCAAGCAGTGCAGGGCACCCTCCACCAGGCCCCCACTCATGTCCCCCTGCACCCCCACCCCCCGGCATCCAGGGGCACCCTCCACCAGGCCCCCACTCATGTCTTCAGCACCCCCACCCCCCAGCAGTGCAGAGCACCTTCCACCAGGCCCCCACACATGTCTCCCAGCACCCCCACCCCCAGCAGTGCAGGGCACCCTCCACCAGGCCCCCACTCATGTCCAACTCATGTCTCCCATCACCCCCACCCACCAGCATCCAGGGGCACCCTCCACCAGGCCCCCACTCATGTCCCCCTGCACCCCCACCCCCCAGCATCCAGGGGCACCCTCCACCAGGCCCCCACTCATGTCCAACTCATGTCTCCCATCACCCCCACCCCCCAGCAGTGCAGGGCACCCTCCACCAGGCCCCCACTCATGTCCCCCTGCACCCCCACCCCCAAGCAGTGCAGGGCACCCTCCACCAGGCCCCCACTCATGTCCCCCTGCACCCCCACCCCCCGGCATCCAGGGGCACCCTCCACTAGGCCCCCACTCATGTCTCCCATCACCCCCACCCCCCAGCATCCAGGGGCACCCTCCACCAGGCCCCCACTCATGTCCCCCTGCACCCCCACCCCCCAGCATCCAGGGGAACCCTCCACCCGGCCCCCACTCATGTCCAATTCATGTCCCCCTGCACCCCCACCCCCCAGCATCCAGGGGCTCCCTCCACCAGGCCCCCACTCATGTCCAACTCATGTCTCCCATCACCCCCACCCCCCAGCAGTGCAGGGCACCCTCCACCAGGTCCCCACTCATGTCCCCCTGCAACCCCACCCCCCAACATCCAGGGGCACCCTCCACCAGGCCCCCACTTATGTCTCCCATCACCCCCACCCCCCAGCAGTGCAGGGCACCCTCCACCAGGCCCCCACTCATGTCCCCCTGCACCCCCACCCCACAGCATCCAGGGGCACCCTCCACCAGCCCCCCACTCATGTCTTCAGCACCCCCACCCCCCAGCAGTGCAGGGCACCCACCACCAGGCCCCCACACATGTCTCCCAGCACCCCCACCCCCCAGCAGTGCAGGGCACCCTCCACCAGGCCCCCACTCATGTCCCCCTGCACCCCCACCCCACAGCATCCAGGGGCACCCTCCACCAGGCCCCCACTCATGTCTTCAGCACCCCCACCCCCCAGCAGTGCAGGGCACCCTCCACCAGGCCCCCACACATGTCTCCCAGCACCCCCACCCCCCAGCAGTGCAGGGCACCCTCCACCAGACCCCCACTCATGTCTCCCATCACCCCCACCCCCAGCATCCAGGGGCACCCTCCACCAGGCCCCCACTCATGTCTAACTCATGTCTCCCAGCACCCCCACCCCCCAGCAGTGCAGGGCACCCTCCACCAGGCCCGCACTCATGTCCAACTCTTGTCTCCCATCACCCCCAACCCCCAGCATCCAGGGGCACCCTCCACCAGGCCCCCACTCATGTCTCCCATCACCCCCCCCAGCTTCCAGGGGCACCCTCCACCAGGCCCCCACTCATGTCCAACTCATGTCTCCCACCACCCCCACCCCCCAGCAGTGCAGGGCACCCTCCACCAGGCGCCCACTCATGTCCCCCTGCACCCCCACCCACCAGCATCCAGGGGCACCCTCCACCAGGCCCCCAATCATGTCCCCCTGCACCACCACCACCCAGCATCCAGGGGCACCCTCCACCAGGCCCCCACTCATGTCCCCCTGCACACCCGCCCACCAGCATCCAGGGGCACCCTCCACCAGGCCCCCACTCATGTCCCCCTGCACCCCCACCCCCCAGCATCCAGGGGCACCCTCCACCAGGCCCCCACTCAGGTCCAACTCATGTCCCCCTGCACCCCCACCCCCCAGCATCCAGGGGCACCCTCCACCAGGCCCCCACTCATGTCTCCCATCACCCCCACCCCCCAGCAGTGCAGGGCACCCTCCACCAGGCCCCCACTCATGTCCCCCTGTACCCCCACCCCCAGCATCCAGGGGCACCCTCCACCAGGCCCCCACTCATGTCTCCCAGCACCCCCACCCACCAGCAGTGCAGGGCACCCTCCACCAGGGCCCCACTCATGTCCAACTCATGTCTCCCATCACCCCCACCCCCAGCATCCAGGGGCACCCTCCACCAGGCCCCCACTCATGTCTCCCATCACCCCCACACCCCAGCATCCAGGGGTACCCTCCACCAGGCCCTCACTCATGTCCAACTCATGTCTCCCATCACCCCCACCCCCCACCATCCAGGGGCACCCTCCACCAGGCCCCCACTCATGTCTCCCATCACCCCCACCCCCCAGCATCCAGGGGCAACCTCCACCAGGCCCCTACTCATGTCTCCCATCACCCCCACCCCCCAGCATGCAGGGGCACCCTCCACCAGGCCCCCACTCATGTCCCCCTGCACCCCCACCCACCAGCATCCAGGGGCACCCTCCACCAGGCCCCCACTCATGTCCCCCTGCACCCCCATCCCCCAGCATCCAGGGGCACCCTCCACCAGGCCCCCACTCATGTCCAACTCATGTCTCCCACCACCCCCACGCCCCAGCAGTGCAGGGCACCCTCCACCAGGCCCCCACTCATGTCCCCCTGCACCCCCACCCACCAGCATCCAGGGGCACCCTCCACCAGGCCCCCACTCATGTCCCCCTGCACCCCCATCCCCCAGAATCCAGGGGCACCCTCCACCAGGTCCCCACTCATGTCCAACTCATGTGCCCCTGCACCCCCACCCCCCAGCATCCAGGGGCACCCTCCACCAGGCCTCCACTCATGTCTCCCATCACCCCCACCCCCCAGCAGTGCAGGGCACCCTCCACCAGCCCCCCACTCATGTCACCCTGCACCCCCACCCCGCAGCATCCAGGGGCACCCTCCACCAGGCCCCCACTCATGTCTCCCAGCACCCCCACCCCCCAGCAGTGCAGGAAACCCTCCACCAGGCCCCCACACATGTCTCCCAGCACCCCCACCCCCCAGCAGTGCAGGGCACCCTCCACCAGGCCCCCACTCATGTCCAACTCATGTCTCCCATCACCCCCACCCCCCAGCATCCAGGGGCACCCTCCACCAGGCCCCCACTCATGTCTCCCATCACCCCACCCCCCAGCATCCAGGGGCACCCTCCACCAGGCCCCCACTCATGTCCAACTCATGTCTCCCAGCACCCCCACCCCCCAGCAGTGCAGGGAAACCTCCACCAGGTCCCCACTCATGTCAAACTCATGTCTCCCATCACCCCCAACCCCCAGCATCCAGGGGCACCCTCCACCAAGCCCCCACTCATGTCTCCATTCACCCCCAACCCCAGCATCCAGGGGCACCCTCCACCAGGCCCCCACTCATGTCTCCCATCACCCCCACCCCCCAGCATCCAGGGGCACCCTCCACCAGGCCCCCACTCATGTCCAACTCATGTCTCCCACCACCCCCACCCCCCAGCAGTGCAGGGCACCCTCCACCAGGCCCCCACTCATGTCCCCCTTTACCCCCACCCACCAGCATCCAGGGGCACCCTCCACCAGGCCCCCACTCATGTCCGCCTGCACCCCCACCCCCAGCATCCAGGGGCACCCTCCACCAGGCCCCCACTCATGTCCAACTCATGTCTCCCATCACCCCCACCCCCCAGCAGTGCAGGGCACCCTCCACCAGGCCCCCACTCATGTCCCCCTGCACCCCCACCCCCAAGCAGTGCAGGGCACCCTCCACCAGGCCCCCACTCATGTCCCCCTGCACCCCCACCCCCCGGCATCCAGGGGCACCCTCCACCAGGCCCCCACTCATGTCTTCAGCACCCCCACCCCCCAGCAGTGCAGAGCACCTTCCACCAGGCCCCCACACATGTCTCCCAGCACCCCCACCCCCAGCAGTGCAGGGCACCCTCCACCAGGCCCCCACTCATGTCCAACTCATGTCTCCCATCACCCCCACCCCCCAGCATCCAGGGGCACCCTCCACCAGGCCCCCACTCATGTCCCCCTGCAC
The DNA here is from genome assembly GCF_040938575.1 of Ambystoma mexicanum. Taxonomy (NCBI): domain Eukaryota; kingdom Metazoa; phylum Chordata; class Amphibia; order Caudata; family Ambystomatidae; genus Ambystoma; species Ambystoma mexicanum. The sequence continues at coordinate 723,536,350 of NC_090927.1, read as the reverse complement.
CCCCACCCCCCAGCATCCAGGGGAACCCTCCACCAGGCCCCCACTCATGTCCAATTCATGTCCCCCTGCACCCCCACCCCCCAGCATCCAGGGGCTCCCTCCACCAGGCCCCCACTCATGTCCAACTCATGTCTCCCATCACCCCCACCCCCCAGCAGTGCAGGGCACCCTCCACCAGGTCCCCACTCATGTCCCCCTGCATCCCCACCCCCCAACATCCAGGGGCACCCTCCACCAGGCCCCCACTTATGTCTCCCATCACCCCCACCCCCCAGCAGTGCAGGGCACCCTCCACCAGGCCCCCACTCATGTCCCCCTGCACCCCCACCCCACAGCATCCAGGGGCACCCTCCACCAGCCCCCCACTCATGTCTTCAGCACCCCCACCCCCCAGCAGTGCAGGGCACCCACCACCAGGCCCCCACACATGTCTCCCAGCACCCCCACCCCCCAGCAGTGCAGGGCACCCTCCACCAGGCCCCCACTCATGTCCCCCTGCACCCCCACCCCACAGCATCCAGGGGCACCCTCCACCAGGCCCCCACTCATGTCTTCAGCACCCCCACCCCCCAGCAGTGCAGGGCACCCTCCACCAGGCCCCCACACATGTCTCCCAGCACCCCCACCCCCCAGCAGTGCAGGGCACCCTCCACCAGGCCCCCACTCATGTCTCCCATCACCCCCACCCCCAGCATCCAGGGGCACCCTCCACCAGGCCCCCACTCATGTCCAACTCATGTCTCCCAGCACCCCCACCCCCCAGCAGTGCAGGGCACCCTCCACCAGGCCTGCACTCATGTCCAACTCTTGTCTCCCATCACCCCACCCCCCAGCATCCAGGGGCACCCTCCACCAGGCCCCCACTCATGTCTCCCATCACCCCCACCCCCAGCATCCAGGGGCACCCTCCACCAGGCCCCCACTCATGTCCAACTCATGTCTCCCACCACCCCCACCCCCCAGCAGTGCAGGGCACCCTCCACCAGGCGCCCACTCATGTCCCCCTACACCCCCACCCACCAGCATCCAGGGGCACCCTCCACCAGGCCCCCACTCATGTCCCCCTGCACCACCACCACCCAGCATCCAGGGGCACCCTCCACCAGGCCCCCACTCATGTCCCCCTGCACACCCGCCCACCAGCATCCAGGGGCACCCTCCACCAGGCCCCCACTCATGTCCCCCTGCACCCCCACCCCCCAGCATCCAGGGGCACCCTCCACCAGGCCCCCACTCATGTCCAACTCATGTCCCCCTGCACCCCCACCCCCCAGCATCCAGGGGCACCCTCCACCAGGCCCCCACTCATGTCTCCCATCACCCCCACCCCCCAGCAGTGCAGGGCACCCTCCACCAGGCCCCCACTCATGTCCCCCTGTACCCCCACCTCCAGCATCCAGGGGCACCCTCCACCAGGCCCCCACTCATGTCTCCCAGCACCCCCACCCACCAGCAGTGCAGGGCACCCTCCACCAGGCCCCCACTCATGTCCAACTCATGTCTCCCATCACCCCCACCCCTAGCATCCAGGGGCACCCTCCACCAGGCCCCCACTCATGTCTCCCATCACCCCCACACCCCAGCATCCAGGGGCACCCTCCACCAGGCCCTCACTCATGTCCAACTCATGTCTCCCAGCACCCCCACCCCCCAGCAGTGCAGGGCACCCTCAACCAGGCCCCCACTCATGTCCAACTCATGTCACCCATCACCCCCACCCCCCAGCATCCAGGGGCACCCTCCACCAGTCCCCCACTCATGTCTCCCATCACTTCCACCCCCAGCATCCAGGGGCACCCTCCACCAGACCCCCATACATGTCTCCCATCACCCCCACCCCCCAGCATCCAGGGGCACCCTCCACCAGGCTACCACTCATGTCCAACTCATGTCTCCCACGACCCCCACCCCCCAGCAGTGCAGGGCACCCTCCACCAGGCCCCCACTCATGTCCCCCTGCACCCCCACCCACCAGCATTCAGGGGCACCCTCCACCAGGCCCCCACTCATGTCCAACTCATGTCTCCAAGCACCCCCACCCCCCAGCAGTGCAGGGCACCCTCCACCAGGCCCCCACTCATGTCCCCCTGCACCCCCACCCCCCAGCATCCAGGGGCACCCTCCACCAGGCCCCCACTCATGTCTCCCAGCACCCCCACCCCCCAGCAGTACAGGGCACCCTCCACCAGGCCCCCACACATGTCTCCCAGCACCCCCACCCCCAGCAGTGCAGGGCACCCTCCACCAGGCCCCCACTCATGTCCAACTCATGTCTCCCAGCACCCCCACCCCCCAGCAGTGCAGGGCACCCTCCACCAGGCTCCCACACATGTTTCCCAGCACCCCCACCCCCCAGCAGTGCAGGGCACCCTCCACCAGACCCCCACTCATGTCCAACTCATGTCTCCCACCACCCCCACCCCCCAGCATCCAGGGGCACCCTCCACCAGGCCCCCACTCATGTCCAACTCATGTCTCCTAGCACCCCCACCCCCCAGCAGTGCAGGGCACCCTCCACCAGGCCCCCACTCATGTCCAACTCATGTCTCCCATCACCCCCACCCCCAGCATCCAGGGGCACCCTCCACCAGGCCCCCACTCATGTCTCCCATCACCCCCACCCCCCAGCATCCAGGGGCACCCTCCACCAGGCCCCCACTCATGTCCAACTCATGACTCCCAGCACCCCCACCCCCCAGCAGTGCAGGGCACCCTCCACCAGGCCCCCACTCATGTCCAACTCATGTCTCCCATCACCCCCACCCACCAGCATCCAGGGGCACCCTCCACCAGGCCCCCACTCATGTCCCCCTGCACCCCCACCCCCCAGCATCCAGGGGCACCCTCCACCAGGCCCCCACTCATGTCCAATTCATGTCCCCCTGCACCCCCACCCCCCAGCATCCAGGGGCACCCTCCACCAGGCCCCCACTCATGTCCAACTCATGTCTCCCATCACCCCCACCCCCCAGCAGTGCAGGGCACCCTCCGCCAGGCCCCCACTCATGTCCCCCTGCAACCCCACCCCCCAGCATCCAGGGGCACCCTCCACCAGGCCCCCACTCATGTCTCCCATCACCCCCACCCCCCAGCAGTGCAGGGCACCCTCCACCAGGCCCCCACTCATGTCCCCCTGCACCCCCACCCCCCAGCATCCAGGGGCACCCTCCACCAGACCCCCACTCATGTCTCCCAGCACCCCCACCCCCCAGCAGTGCAGGGCACCCTCCACCAGGCCCCCACACATGTCTCCCAGCAGCCCCACCCCCCAGCAGTGCAGGCCACCCTCCACCAGGCCCCCACTCATGTCCAACTCATGTCTCCCATCACCCCCACCCCCCAGCATCCAGGGGCACCCTCCACCAGGCCCCCACTCATGTCTCCCATCACCCCCACCCCCCAGCATCCAGGGGCACCCTCCACCAGGCCCCCACTCATGTCCAACTCATATCTCCCAGCACCCCCACCCCCAGCAGTGCAGGGCACCCTCCACCAGGCCCCCACTCATGTCCAACTCATGTCTCCCATCACCCCCACCCCCCAGCATCCAGGGGCACCCTCCACCAGGCCCCCACTCATGTCTCCCATCACCCCCACCCCCCAGCATCCAGGGGCACCCTCCACCATGCCCCCACTCATGTCTCCCATCACCCCCACCCCCCAGCATCCAGGGGCACCCTCCACCAGGCCCCCACTCATGTCCAACTCATGTCTCCCACCACCCCCACCCCCCAGCAGTGCAGGACCCCCTCCACCAGGCCCCCCACTCATGTCCCCCTGCACCCCCACCCACCAGCATCCAGGGGCACCCTCCACCAGGCCCCACTCATGTCCCCCTGCACCCCCACCCCCCCAGCATCCAGGGGCACCCTCCACCAGGCCCCACTCATGTCTAACTCATGTCCCCCTGCACCCCCACCCCCCAGCATCCAGGGGCACCCTCCACCAGGCCCCCACTCATGTCTCCCATCACCCCCACCCCCCAGCAGTGCAGGGCACCCTCCACCAGGCCCCCACTCATGTCCCCCTGCACCCCCACCCTCCAGCATCCAGGGGCACCCTCCACCAGGCCCCCACTCATGTCTCCCATCACCCCCACCCCCCAGCAGTGCAGGGCTCCCTCCACCAGGCCCCCACTCATGTCCCCCTGCACCCCCACCCCCCAACATCCAGGGGCACCCTCCACCAGGCCCCCACTCATGTCCCCCTGCACCCCCACCCACCAGTATTCAGGGGCACCCTCCACCAGGCCCCCACTCATGTCCAACTCATGTCTCCCAGCACCCCCACCCCCCAGCAGTGCAGGGCACCCTCCACCAGGCCCCCACTCATGTCCAACTCATGTCCCCCTGCACCCCAACCCCCCAGGATCCAGGGGCACCCTCCACCAGGCCCCCACTCATGTCCAACACATGAGTCCCCACTCATGTCCCACTCATGTCTCCCATCACCCCCACCCCCCAGCAGTGCAGGGCTCCCTCCACCAGGCCCCCACTCATGTCCCCCTGCACCCCCACCCCCCAACATCCAGGGGCACCCTCCACCAGGCCCCAACTCATGTCTCTCAGCACCCCCACCCCCCAGCAGTGCAGGGCACCCTCCACCAGGCCCCCACTCATGTCCAACTCATGTCTCCCATCACCCCCACCCACCAGCATCCAGGGGCACCCTCCACCAGGCCCCCAGGTTTTATTATGATGAATGGGTCTGGCCCCACAGATCATCCTCCTCAAAACACCTGGTTGCAAAGAGGTTCCTGTGGAATCGACTACATTTACCCAAGTGGCGCACTCTCCACATATCCATTTGAATTCAAAATTGAACAAACAAAGAATAGTGATCACAATATGCTCTGCCTACAATGGTTAACTCCTCAATGCCAACTACCGGTTATTGAAACAAATTGGGGTCATTCTATAACGACAAATAACAGTGTCAATAGAGTACGTTGGACTACAGACACCATTACTCAATTTGGCATAATGCTGGAAACAGCTTTTGATAGTGCTCGTATAGTCCCCAGCTCCGTTTATCATGAAATATTGCAAAAAATGAGACAAGCAGATAACAAGGATAAACAATATATGCCTCGAAATCATGTGTTCGACTTTAAAATCAAGGAAAGAAAAGCACTTTTCAGGAAGGAAAAGCGGCAGGCGAAGCTTCTACCAGCATGTATTCGTTACCAAAAGCTTAAATTACTCAAAACAAATTACAAAAATTGGATCCGACACCACAAAGTACAAATGTTACAAGTAGACAGAGAACAAATGCTTGGACTTATAAAAGACAAGAACACCACACGCATATGGAAAGTCATAAATGAGTTAACTTCGTCTCAACAACACTGCAAACAAATCCAACATGTTCCAGAAACTACATGGGTGGAATACTTCCAGAAAATCCTTGCCTCACCCAATCAGGATGATCATGGGCACTTTAGAACTAAGGCTTTTCCATTCCATCTCAACATAGACAGAACAGACATATTATATTATATTAAAAAAATTAGCGCTTCAAGAGCTCCAGGGCCCGATGGCCTGTCAAACTATATATTCAAACAAAATCCAGAGCTATGGACTAACATCTTATTTTCCATATTTCAGCAAATGAATTCCCTCTTTATAAACAAGGCAATCGAGAGAAACCAGACAGTTACAGGCCAATTGCGCTGCTTGATGCGCCGGAAATAATCTATACCAGAATTGTTCTGAAAGAATTGAATACTTGGATGAACTTAGTCAATATGCGTGATCCATTCCAAACTGGGTTCGTGTCCGGGTTCGGCACGGCCCCAAACAAGATAGTTCTCCACATGCTAAGAGCAAAATATATCAATCGAAACCAAAACCTTTATATGGCATTTGTTGATTTCCACTGTGCATTTGATTCTGTTGATCGAAGCTTGCTATTTTCTAAAATTAGAAAGTACGGTTGTCCACATTCATTACAACGAATAATAGAAGAACTTCACTCCAACACAACGGTCCAAATTAGACTATCTACAAAAGGCCTGTTATCCAAGAGGTTCATTTCGGAAAGAGGCGTCAAACAAGGGTGTATTTTAGCCTTGACGCTCTTTAACCTGTTCTTACTAGATTTAGGAACTGAATTTGAAGATACAGAAAGTGAGGCACCTAAATTAGGGACACAAACAAAAAATTAGATGGATCCTTATGCAGACAACCTAGTGCTTGTATCACAGACCCCTAGAGGCCTTCAGAAATTACTTCAATGCCTAGAGAACTACAGCAGAGTAAATAATTTAGTAATTAACACAGAAAAAACTCAGGTGGTTATCTGCCAAAAGAACAAAAAAAAGAAAAACATCAAACAATGTAAATGGATATTAAACAAGCAAAATCTATGTGTAGTTAATAACTATAAATATCTAGGCTTACATTTCTCTGGCAGTTCAGAGCCTCTTTTGCAAGTCTCTATCCTAAAGGCCAAAATTGTATCATTAGCTTCTCAAGCTTCCATCATAATGCGCACATACGGGAAATTTACAACAAATCACATACTACTATTCTATAAGCAAAAAATAATTCCCATAATATCTTACGGGGCCGATTCTCAATTACCTCAACCAAGAAACTATTGGGATAGGTATGAAGGTTTATTCTGGAAATCTGTTTTTAAACTTCCCAATTGCACCCACGTGGCTTTGTTGAGACTGGAAATGGGCACTTGTTCAATCGATTGTCATGTTATGTGGAAAATGTGCTCTTTCTTTAGGAAGTGCCTGGTAGGTGCCTCTAAGAAAAACGTGTTGAACACCAGTGCACATTACCTCCTAATGTCCACTGATCATTTTCCAAAAGTGTGGTTTAAATGTGTACTCAAAACGCTTACTGAAGCTAATATTTCTTTGCAAATGCTAATCCTAAATCCAACAAAAGCCAAGAAAACACTGTTTCTTTATGATTGGATTATGACCCAAGATATGTGTAAAAAAATTAGTTGATTTTTCCTCTTTAATCTTCCATCCAGAAAAAATGGGTACAATGGAAAAATATCTCCAAAAATGTCCTTCTCACTTTGTGAGAATACAAATGTTAAGAACGCGCCTAAATCTCCATCCAACCTATGAAATTTTGGCCAGACGGGATAATGAATTAAAGCAAAGTAAATGGTGTTGTTTTTGTAAGAACAATAAGCTAATTGAGTCGCTCATGCATTTAGTAGTGTGCTGTCCAGCTTTGGAAACATTACGGCAAACTTATTTTAAAAATATGTTGCAGCTCTACTGCTCTCGTACTGATGAAGAACTTTGGGGGCTTTTGATCAATAGTGAGCGTTCAGCAATATACATTGCTTTAGTTACATTTTTATCTACAATTCTTTATTAATGTGAATGCCAAAAGTATAAAGAAGGTTTATTTTTAAGCTATGGAAAATTGTAATTCTACTTGTAAAATGATTAATTGTAATGTAATGATTGCATTAAGATTTTCTTTTTATGTTTTGTACCAAATATTTGAAAGGTTGAATTTCAGACAAACAAATAATAATAATAAAAAAAAAATAATATCAAATAGGCATTCACTTTAAACCAAAGAAGTGCAGTAAAACAAAAACGGTCACATCTGGGAATCTTCCTAATAAATTGGTACAAAAGGTGCACATAATGATAACCTGGCTCACTTGTAGTCTCACACAATGCCTCTTTCTTGCAACCTGTCAATCTCACACCCTGCAGTCAAAAAGTATGCTGCAAAAATGCACAGTAAATACAATTTTGTGCTGAAAATTGTGCTTTTTTATGCTGCAAAATGTTCAATTTCATGCCACATATTCTGGAGGGTCTGCAGTTAGAGGCCTAGAACCTTCATACTAAGGACTAATGAAAGAGTCTGATTTTGTGGAGTTGGCAATTTGCACATCAGATGGAGGTGTAGTCGGCTGGCTTTGAACCAAGTATCTCCTCTGCCGTAGAGTCTCATCAGCAGAGGAGTTAATGTGAGTCCCCTTTACCTCTAAGTTCAACTGAGGAGTGCTCTTCACCCGAGCTACCTTATTGGTTGCCGTGGCAGGTGTTTGTTTGGAGTTCTATTCTTTTTTTAGGGGTAGTTGGGCTTTGTACTCCATAGATCCTCATAGCTTGCATGACACTCCACTTGAGGTTTCATTGGGTCTTTTACAAAATGTAATGGCAGTTTTCTTTTTTATGCCACCCTCCCTGCTTGGATATCCTTCCAACATGTCATAATGATGGTGTATGGTGCAAAGTGACCCACCTTCTCTCACTCTCCCTTCAGTCTTCTTGGTTATGGGCCTCAAAACCTCACTGATCGGTTAGATAGTAAGGCCTTTCTTTATATTGTTTTTCATAATCAGTGTATGCCCGCCTACCCAGGGTTTGTGAGGGATCCTCATAATCCATAACATAGTTAGGTATTTTTAGAATGCCCTTTTGGTGTCTCAGTCTCTATCTCTCCATGTAAGTCAAATGATCTAAATGCTCTCTCTTTGGGATCACATACTGTAGTTCATGCTCCCTTAACTGATCATGGCACCTTTCTTCACTGCCTCTCTGTTAGGAAAGTACTCTCATTCCCCCTCCTGTCCATTCCCAAAATGCTAAGTGGACCACTCCCCCTCACACTTGACACTCTTGAGGTTCCTCTGTCTCTAATATGAAACTCAAGTCTTCCTGTGTGTCTGGGTATGTCTGGGTATGTTTGGGAGGTGTGTCCCTAGGATCATCTGGACAATGTAGAGGTAGCCTCATAAATAGAGTAGGATCTCCCTTATTTGATTAAACTGCTTTTTCTATGTGTTTTGAAAGCTGAATCGGAACTTTCCTTAATATCTTTAATTGTTTGACTTCATTTTATCATTTTATCATCTGCTGTTTACTCTCTTGTAGCTGTTCCCTGCATTCATTCTTACTAGCTTGGCCAGTGTCAAATGTTCTGGGTTTGGAAGCCAATTTTTCTTGCATGTTTTGTTGTTCTTTTTGCAATTAATATTTTCTTTATTTTTACAATGTTCTTTGATTGAAAACAGTGATCAGTTAAACATATGAAAACCATTGAAAGACAGTAGTGGGCCTCATTACGAGGTAGGTGGTAAGGGATTACTGGCACCGGTAAGGACACCGATGCCGGTAATCCCTTACCACCCTATTCCGAGGTCCCTTAGCGGCTCCCTTCCTTAACGCCTGGTTTTACCAGCCGTCATGGATGGGACCCATTAAGGGACTTCAGAGCTAAAAAAGGTACCGCAAATTGCGGTAGCGTTATTAGCTCCATCCCCATTCCCATTGAGCCTTATGGGGGCTCGAATGGGAATGGGGAATCGTTCCCTGAATGGGGATTTACTGGGTCCTCCAAGGTTGGAATGACCCGGTAAGTCCCTATTTCGGGAACCCGGACCTGGAATGCGGTAAGGGGGTAGCCATGGTGCTAATAGCACCATGGCTACCTCCTACCTCGTAATGAGGCCCAGTTTCTTCATTTATGTACATTAGAAAAATATCGGTGCTGGAAATCATGTTTAATTTGTCAGAAAACAATATATTTTTAAAATAGCCCCAAGGTGGTGTGTGTATCTCTTGACATAAATGAACACTGATTCATATGTAACAACGTTTCATATATGTTTTGTAATTGTAATTGTTTATTTGTAAAGCGCTTATACACAAGTGAAGTGCTTCAAAGTATTCAGATAGCTTATAATGGCGGGTAAGCTTGCAACATGTAACACGTGTAATAGATTACCAGAAAAGATGATGCTGAGTTTTCTAATTAGAGACACATAAGAATGAGGTTTGCCTATTTGATTTCCACCAGCAAAAACATAAATGCACAACTTTAGGCAAAACTAAAGGTAATTTACATAACTAACGTTGTTGCAAAAGAGGCTAACACGTCGTTTGAGACAAATTGCTTCGTGACATTACACAGGCATTAATCCCATAATTAGAACACGTGGCACCAGACCCTCTAAGCTTTGCCTCTGAACGATATGACACTACCTTATTTAGCCTTAAATGGGATTTATAATGTGAACATAAGGATATTGGACATCACATCAAGCTTCTCTCATCATCTATAATTTGGAACTTATAAACCTGAGAAGTTCATAATCTATTTTATATCTTGCCTTGAAGACAACCAAGTGATGGTCGAAACACGTGTCGCTGTACTAACCCAACCATTAAAAGACTTTCTACTCAAGGGAATACTGACCTTGTATTACAATTAATATTGAATATTTAGACTTACTTGACAGGGAGAGCGCTGACACCATAAGACCTAATTTGTTTATTTTTGATTTACCCTTCTGATGCCATAGGGGTGGTTTTGTGGGTCATTTGGCAATCGCTGCCTCCCACCATCTATTATCACACACTACTCCACAGCGTTTTAGCGCCTTCCAACCTAAGGGTCGTATCCGTAATTTATCTTTTACCTCTTGTTGCAAAAGAGTGCAACACTGATACACCACAATTATCAATTATAATTCCAAGTGTGCGGTTGTTAGAGCACGAATTTCAGTTTATACTTTATCTCCCATAGCAACGGCGATGCGATGGGCAGGGACCTTCTTTACTGATAAGGTTCTATACATGGCTGTGAGGACTGGTGCCCTTTTCTGCTGCCCATTTGGATATTCACATTGTGTTTTGTAGGCCCTCTGTGCCTCCTGGTGGGTCCTAGTGTCCTTTCCAGGCACAGAAGCTGTCAGCCAGACCCTGCATCTGGTATACAGCTTCTTTACGATTTTTTAGAAACCTTTACTCTCTCTATTTTTACCAAATCCGATTATGAATCTGTAGTTTGTGGATTTTCTTTGGTGTCTCTTGCCTGTCGATTTCCATGGTGTCTGGAATTTAAAGAAAAACTCCCTCGAACATGATTATCAGTGATGTGGTGTGGTCCATTAGTCAAATCTACATTTCACATTTGTAGGACCTGCTTGGCCTCTGTCCCATGAAAGGACTCTACAGGATACACCCACAAGTTGATAGCGTTGAAAATGACAAAGTGGTAGATTCATTTTAACATGTAGGACGCCCTTACATTCTAAACTCTTATACTCTACTTATCCTATGTTAATTGTGTCGACTTTTGAGTATCTCCTTTAATGTAGGACAACACCTGCATGTTACAATATTATATCTCATGAAATGAAATCAGTTTCATTTGCATTCCCATTAATTACCAGGTCACGCGTTGGAAAAAAAAACATGCTTTTTGATAACTATTTTAATCTCGTGAGGGATAAATTGGGAGAAACATTTCACCAGGAAGGCTTATCATTCTTTGAACAGCATGTTTCACTCTTAATCCTATTTCTTCCATTTCTATCCAAGAAGTGCCATTTCGTGGACATTATTGAATCGATGGACCAGGCACATTTCAAATTTGATTTGCATTTAAATGTATGCATTTAGGTGGCCCTAGTCCCCCCACCGACCCCACCTCGCAGAGTTTCTTTTGGTAATTTTAGGTACACATCGGTTTCAATCACAGTTAGCAAAACAGTTCTGGGGATCCACCCCACTATAGTCTGGTTTTGTTTTAACAAAATGACTGTCTATCACTTTGTGATTGACACTTGCCAACCAATTTACCTTTTACCTTCCCTCAGACATTTCACTGTTTCATTGAATTTCTAAGTAATGCTATGACTAACATTTCTGGGACGTTTCCTTTTCATGAACCTAGTTTTCATCATGACTTATAACCTCAAGAGAGTCAACAAAGTAAGCTTAAAGAAGTAATGCGTCAGTGACCTTTATTTCTTTACTATTTCTCTACTTTTTATTTAGGAAAGCTACATCCCCAGAGATCCATATAGAACTATGTCTCATGCTCAGAGGCACAGCTATTTCTGATGTCTAGCGTTTCATACGATTGAAATGGGCCTTCATGTCAGTCTCTGTTTTCCTAACTAGTTGCATGCATTGAATGACACGCAATGCCTAAGAGAAAATCAACAGCACATATTTACACTTTTTCAAAAAGTCACCTGTAATTTTATATTGTATATTGGCTAGAACTTTGTGTTATTGGAATCAATTAGGGGCCTCATTCAAAGTTTGGCGATATTAAGAATGCAATAAGGGAAAGGTTCTGCCTGATTCAAAGTCACGTGGAGCCTTCAGTTGTTTGAATTTTTTAGTTCCTTAGCACTCTACGGAGATCCGTAATTACTGCATGCATTAAGAACCACATATGGTAATTATTACATGTGGAAATGGGTTTGCGAGGAGGAAACTTCCTCAATAAAAACCAGGTGGAATTTCAGAGTTTCAGTTAGAAACTTTAAATTTACCTATGCAGTGAAAGTGATGGCAATCCCTTTACTGGCACATTTTTACTGCTCTGCCAAATTCTGAATAAGGCCCTCAATGTGAAATTTGGGGTAAAGTATTGTAATGTGGCAGTTCCATGTAGTGCTTTAGAACCTTATATTCAAGCACACATTTGGGTAACATTAACCCTTGATAATAAGGCAGACGTATAGTTTGTCTTCCCCATGGAAAATAAAGTGGTTTGTGGCATGATTATGAAAAAAAACTTCATTGTAAAATGTTTGGTACAGCACCGGCCCCCTTCATTCCGGGAGTGCCAATTACAAGCTTCCCATCGCGGGACCCGGATCGCAAGCCTGGTAAAACCAGGCATGCTTTCCGGGTCCCGCGAGGGGAAGAGGGAGGCAATAAAGGGCCAGATGTAATCTGCCCCGTTATTACCTCCCTCCCCATTACCATTGAGCCCTATGGGGGCTCAAATGGGAATGGGGATGGGTTCCTGCAAGGAGGAATTACTGGGTCCTCCTATGTCGGTGTAACCCGGTAAGTCCCCATTGCAGGAACCCGGTAATGGAGCCCGGAAAGGAAGCAGCCATGGAGCTAGTAGCTCCATGGCTACCTCCATTCTCGTAATGAGGCCCCATGTATTAAAAGGAATACAATAACCTCAACCATACCTAAAATGTTTACTGCAAGTCACCACAGGGTTCTGTTCACTTACAAAGGAAGTTGGCCATTGGCCTCATTAGTCTATTTCACCATAAACATCCTTGGCCACTTGCAATGCCACTATAATAATGAGTACTGGTACTTTATCCCATACGCTATTAAGACAAAGGACCTGAGAGAGACAACATATTACCACAAAGGCTATTTTTTTTATCCAAGTTTGGTATTATCAAGAACAAAGTTGGACAGGCCTATGTTTTAAAGGAGAGCTCTGAGGGTGTTTGGATTGTTCCAAGAGATGAGCCCTTATTCATCAGTTTGTTATATAAGACAGAGTTTACAGTGATTTCGAGGATATCGAGAGCTTTGTTTTATTAACTTGAGTTCTGGTTGCATTGCTCTAATATTAAGAAAAGACCAGTGAGTGACTTTCTGTATTATGACGTGATGCATTTTGACGGACTTGATGGTATTCAGATAAAAGCCACTTCACTCTACAAGTATCATAATGCAGATACTTGTAGAGACTGACTATTTGAACTGACAAAATATATAAAAAAAGAACAGGCATATTTTCCTTAGTCTCTCTCTCTGAATATCCCACTAAATATGCCAGACTCCAGTATCTCTGTGGATGATTTGAGGTAACGAAGATGCCCTGCCAGCATTAATATCACAAGTAATGTTCCCATGACAACAGCACAATATTCAAAGCCTATGTCCTCTGCCTCCATGTCCCATGATTATGCCCTGGGATTATTTCATGGCACAGCATTTAGAAACACTTCTCGATTGCATATTAATATTATTGAGCAATATTTCGACTGAACACACATTATTTCTGTTAACCCTGTCCATCCTGGCACATTATTCAATTTGAGAGCAGCACAGAATACTGAAGCATATAGGGGAATGTTAGGTATTTACAAGTAGTGCATTAATTCATGAGGTCGGCGTCTGTTTTTAAATTAAGTCACAGCGAGGTTTGAACATCTTTGCATTCTTGGGTCTTCCCGTGGTAAGAACATACATCTTTTATTTCGTGTCTTTTTTCTTTGTTCACTTCGAATCACTAAGAGTCCATTTAAATGGAAAACGTGCTGCCTCGAAATGACCACCCTCTGCTTCATATGTTACAGTTCTATTCAGTAAAAGGTGCTGTAAAGTGACCCGCAGCAACCCCTGTCTAGATGCACTGATGGGATTCCTCATCTCCCTCTTCGCGCCTTCTCTGAGAAAGCTCTTAGATTTCCCACTCCCTGTAGTTTGGTTGCAATTGTCCTCAACCCCTATTATTTTGGAGAAGTGATGTCAGTTGTCTGCACCCCCACACTGACACGTTTTCCAGTGCTGCTGATCTTTTCCAACCAAGGAATGTATGAATCCAGCGGTTTACATCTGGCGATATATCCAGCCGCATATACACGGTGCATTGCTGCAAATCGTGCACAGACCCCTTTATACCTAGATGGTCAAACAAAGATCAATGACCGTACCATGAAGGAAAGACAATGGCAGACATTGCACAATGCTAAAAGCACATTACATGAGACAGAAGCGAACACACTCTTTGCCGTGCTGCTTCACTATGTGGTTAGCCTGCTCATGCTTATACCTTTTTGTTATTGTGAAACTGTGCCACTTCAGAAGATAATACTCAAGGACTACAAAAAGAACTGCTGCCAGGGATAAACGGAGAAGGGATCTATCAGTTGCCTTTCCCTTGTGGCCATGATGCAGGAGGCGCAGCAGCAGTTGGGAGAGCGGTAGCAGGAGAGGAGTACGTGGGGGACAGGGGCGTGGAGGGGTGGGGAGAGTAGACTGCGGGGCTTTTCGGTGGGTTGGTGGGTCGGTATAGACCGGGGCGAGATCGGGCAGAACAGTGGGTAGGAAGAGGAAATGGTGGAGGGGTGTGTGGAGTGATCAGCTTTCTTTGAATGCAGGCTGGGATCATGAGATTCAGGCCACTTTTAGGAGCTAGCTGATTGGATCACGTACCAACATCGGGTGTTATAAGGAACACTGTTATCCAGTATTGCACCGGAGACCATGCCAAACCATAACCTGTGAGCCAATCAGGAATCACTTCCAAGTATAACAAATGAGGCCTACCTGTGACGTGAAATATGAAAATCCAAGTAGCGTTTTTCTGGCAAAACAGAAACTTGCATAATGCAGTCAGCTTGTAAGGTTATTTTTTGTGAATGGCCAGGCTTGAGAGGCAGTAATGTTTCTCGCAAAGGGCACAGTCCCTTCACCAATACTGAACACACAGTTTTCTCTTTCTCCGTTTATCTTTTCTATTCTACTCATCGCACCGAAAAAAAAAAAATCCGTTCATCAACCCTGTAATGGAACACTGTTACAAGGCAATTCAGTTAAAATGTTATGAACTGGATATTTTCTGCAATAATTTGGTACTAGGTTTTCATCCATCAAATCATCCACTTATGTTTGCTACGCAAATTAATTCTGTCAACAACAGTACAGAATCCCTGGTACCAAAAGCAGGAATGTGACACGATGATGACAATCTGCTAATGGGCCTGGCCCATACTCAATGGACACCGTGCTGGGCCTTGCACTCTTTTGTTTTTAACTTACAGCATTATCTTTTAAATGAAAACCGCAGATTGTTGTTGTCTGCTGTCTCGCTATTTGTTTCTGCATG
Source organism: Ambystoma mexicanum (assembly GCF_040938575.1). Classification (NCBI taxonomy): domain Eukaryota; kingdom Metazoa; phylum Chordata; class Amphibia; order Caudata; family Ambystomatidae; genus Ambystoma; species Ambystoma mexicanum. Next base: position 723,520,742 of record NC_090927.1, on the reverse strand, counting down.
GACACTGTTGCAGTGACACCACCTGGCCTCCAAGACTGTGGTGCAGTGGAGTGCCACAGAATGCAGCAGAGTGCTGTTGTCTGCTGTTGACTGGCTCGTGGCTGAATCTGGGGAGCGTTGTAAAGCGTGAGGTCCAGCTTGGGAGCCGGAGAACACCCCCTGCACAGAGGACACAGACACAGGTGTTTCCCGTCCGGGCTCCTGTGCTGAGGCAGTTATGCCCCGCTTATTACACGCGACAGAGTTCTGTCACTCTGTCACGTGCGGTCACATGATATTATTGCACTCTTCCTTTTTCATAACAGCAACTAAAACCGTTATAACAGTTATCACACTAACATTAGTCAGTCAATGTTGTGGCTGCACATAATTTCAAAACCGAGAATCAAAATCAAACCGGGACATAAACAGTCATACGCCAACAACATAGACATCAAGACGAGAAGGCCTCTTCCTATCATCTCTTTGGGGATAGCTTCTCAACTGGTTCAGAATCACAGTGCCTCTAACACAGAAACTAACAGCACCTTGCAACTCCCTCCATAGTATGGTGCTAACTTGAAAGCGTGCTGACCATGCACAAGGTTTTGCCCGAGCAGAGAACATGGTCACCTGTAGGGTTGTCTTAATGCGTATCTACCCTACGTTGTGCTCCATGTGCACAGCGTTGGATTCTGAATTGGTTAGTACATGGTCTCAGAATGAGGAGCAGTTTGTGAGAGTCTGGTTTGAATACTACCCCACAATGCCTTTTTGAATTGGCCTTGATTTCTTTTTTATTAATTACATTTTATTTTATTGTGCTACTTTTGTTTACCAATTGACAAATTAAACAAAAACATACCGTGTACAATATAGGCTTGAAGCGTGTGTATGTATGCCACAGGAACACCTTTTAGTTCCATTTCTACAAACAGACCCAGAGGCATGCCTAGAGTGAAAAGTATGTGTTTATGGTAACGCTCAGCTATGCTGGAGCTGCAACAACCTGTGTGATAGGGTCAAGTAAAAAAGCACAGATTTTAAGCTCCATCACATCCAACCCCAAATTGTGGTTATCAGTCAAGGGTCACACTTTTTAATCTTTGATGAGCTGTGTGTACCAGTTCCTTCTCTCTACCAAGCTGTGTCCATTTTTTCATTCAGTTTCATTTTATTTATTGTGAATTAGTTTATAAAACCTTACACAAGATAAAACATTACAGCAACAATTCATGAATATGGCGCAGACCATAAGACAATAAAATATCACCACTGACGTTTAATAATACAAATATGATCATATGAATACAGCAGCATTATTCAAAAGAGTTAATCCAAATTCGCCAATTTAAATTAGTCTCTGTATATATTCAGTGTGCAGCATAGAAGGTCTCTCCAAACATATCATAAATAATGTGTACTCATTTTCTTAGAGATAAAATCAGAGAGTTTTGATTTCCCACAAGTAGTCGCTGTCAGAAGGATACGTGTGAATAAGTAGGTTGCCTCGTAATCTAAAAGTAGATGACTCCAGGTTTCTAAAGATTTTGGGCATCTGCAGAAGTGACAAAACCAATGTTAAAGGGCATGCCTGTGTCGAAACTGCATAATATGTTAAAAAGAAAACGCATGAAAACAATTCTACATTTTTGATCTGGGATTGAGCGCAAATAACGTGGGTAGAGTATTACATGTTCTTACTATATTTGTGTAATCGCTAGGCCCAGTATTTATAAAGTGCATCATATTGTTGAATCCAGTCATATAAGCATATTTTAAGTTTTACTAGCTCCTCCCAATTGGTCTAATTTAATTCAAATATTGTAAGCATTCAAATCTGAATTGGTCTAGAGCTAATGTGGAATTGTTCAAGATCACCTGCCATAGATCTTCAAATAATGAGTTATTTGGAGGAGTGACTATCTTTGCAAAGAGCAACAGCCACTTAAAAACAAACCGTGGCAAATATTTATTGCAAACCCAGTCCCAAATGAATTACTGAAATGGGTAAAGAAGATGGAAAAACGTCACATTTTCATGCATAGCCCCTCTTCCATTTCCATGGTGGCCCGGGAGGCTAGAGCGGCTGAGTGCTGCTGCCAAAAAAATAAGGTGTGTGGCGGAGGGAGGAGCAGTATGAGCGGGGAAGGGAACAGTGACGAGAGGGCAGGGGAGGGTATGGGGAAGATGGCGGGGGAGAAGCCGTCAGGTTGCTTGGAACGCAGGCTTGTATCTTGAGATTCAGCCCGCCATCCAAGTAACCTGATTGACTGGCTCCCCCACCATGGGTGCTTATTTTAAGTAACACACGTTCTCCTTAAATTCCTCTTTTTCCCCTGGACCTCTTGATCAAATACATGGGGCCTCATTACAACATTGGCAGAATGAGTTAACGGGTGCCGCAAATGGATGCGGACCCGTTAAACCCATTCCACCAGATTACGAGGTTCCCTGGTGGGACCTGGTAAGGACACCTGGTAAAATCAGGCGTCGTTATCGGGTCCTGCGAGGGGACCAGGGAGCTAACAACGGGCTGGTCATAATCGGCCCGTTGTTAGCTCCCTGCACCCATTCCCACTGAGCCCTAGGGGGGCTCGAATGGGAATGGGGAAGGTCCAGGCACGGTTTCCTTGAAGGAGGAATTATCGGGCCCTCCAAACTTGGAATGGCCCGGTAATTCCCCATTCAGGGAACCCGGACCCGGTTTTGGTGGCAGCCATGCCGCCACGGCATGGCTACCGCCAATGTTGTAATGAGGCCCATGGAGACTAAATAAATTTACAGATTTAAGAGAGGGAATTAGCATGTCCTTAATTATTGTCAACATGATTGAATCCAAACATCTATTATAATTGGAAATATTAACAGGGTAATTTATAGAATTTCGCACAAAAGTGGCACACGCGGCTGGAGCACAGTGTGCGCGTGCGAATGTCTGCGCCAGCCGCGTGTGCTAAAATCGATTTCCGCGCACAGCGTATTCATGGATTTTAGCCTCCAAAACCAGCCGTGGCGCAGAGTGGCGCAGCGACCCTGCAGCAGCGCCAGTTACGCCCCCAAGAACGCCCTCGCGCAAGGAAAAGCCATCAAAATTCCCAATTCAGCACAAAGGGCTGCGCTAACCCTGGACCAGTTTACAGGGCTGCCAAACAGCAAAGCCAAGCGGGGAACGTTTATTACTGGGGTGCGCGTGAAGTTTCACACGTGAAAGGGCCTGTGCGAGTGGGGTATGTGTATTCCTGGGTTTGCGTGAAGTTTGACATGTGAAAGGGCCCTGTGCGAGCGGGGTACGTGTATTATGGGGTTAGCGAGAAGTCTCACATGCCATTTCAGCAGGGTACGTGTATAACTGGGGTTCGCATGAAGTTTTACATGCGAAAGGGCCCTGTGCGAGTGGGGTACGTGTATTCCTGGGGTTCGCATGAAGTTTGACACACGAAAGGGCCCTGTGCGAGCGGGGTACGTGTATTATGGGGTTCGCGGGAAGGCTCACATGCCATTTCAGCAGGGTACGTGTATTATGGGGTTAGCGGGAAGTCTCACAAACGAAAGGGCCCTGTGCGAGTGGGGTACGTGTTTTACGGGGTTCGCAGGAAATCTCACACGCGATTTCAGCAGGGTATGTGTATTATGGGGTTCGCGGGAAGTCTCACACGCCATTTCAGCAGGGTACGTGTATTCCTGGGGTTCGCGTGAAGTTTGACACACGAAAGGGCCCTGTGCGAGCTGGGTACGTGTATTATGGGGTTTGCGGGAAGTCTCACACACCATTTCATCAGGGTACGCGCATAACTGGGGTTCGCGGGAAGTTTTACACGCGAAAGGGCCCTGTGCGAGTGGTGTACGTGTATTCCTGGGGTTCGCGTTCAGTTTTACACACAAAAGGGCCCTGTGCAAGTGGGGTACGTGTATTCCTGGGGTTCGCGTGAAGTTTGACACGCGAAAGGGCAACGCCCATGCGCGACACGTCACAGACGCGCTTACGGGCAAAGGGCCTTTGGTCCAATGAAATCGCGTATGTGTGCTGACCCGCTTACACGCTAAGGGCCTTTCCTCGAATTACACGCTGACGTGCATATTTTTCACGTGCCAAATCACTCCGTATCAAGCTGGCCACGCATACACACACGGAAGACCACGCTCCTGACCTGAAGGCCATTTTTCTACCCCCCAGAGCCCCGAGCACGCTCCCACCTGCCATCTGCTGCTGCCTGACTGTCTGCTGCCCACGTGCCCTGCTATTTGGTGCCTGCACATCAGCGATCTGCAGGGGTCCAGTTGCTGTGTCCACCCCCCACTGGAACAGAAGACTCCCGACTGGGATACCATCGCTCCACAGCCCAGCCCCAGGACCCAGTTGCCCACCCACACCTGCCTCGGGGGTCGCCATGTCAGGGCAAATACCATCCGAGACCACTGGCGACCCCCAGCCAGAGAGGCAGAGGGCCACCAGCTTCAGTGAGAAGGAAGTTGGTGTCCTGGTGGAGCATGTCCTGGGGCATTATGATGCCCTCTTCACACCATCGCGTGCCGACAAGGAAGGACGGGAGAGGATCTGGGAGGACGTTGTGGTTGCCATCAACGCGGAGGGGGTGGCAACCCGCGACATCAAGCATGTCTGGAAGCGCTGGGAGGACCTCAGGTCCAGGACCCTCAACAATGCCTGGCGCCTCGTGAAGGCAGAGGATGCAGAGGGGTGCCGGGTCCACCTGAGCAACATCCAGATGAGGGTCCTGGAATGCATAAGCCCAACGCTCCACGCCCAGATCCTTCAGAGGAAGACCTGTCTGGAGTCGAGCAGTAAGTGGCCATGCATTGCTGTGTGAAACAGGGCATGTTGCAGTGTGCTGGTAGTCAGCTACTCGCCTGTATGTGTTACATAGGCCATGTATGAATGTGTGTGCGCCGGGACATCATGGTAATGCATGTGAGACCAGTAATGCGTGAACCACATGGATGGTGCAAGTGTTCCAATAAGACATGGGGAGCTCTATGCGGAATGCACACATGAATGCATGCCAGTCCCTGTTCTTGGACATGGGTGGGGGGTGAGAGATGGGTGCTTCTCTCATGTACATGTATGGTGTGCATGTCTGTGTGTCTGAGAAGCGTGTGTGTGACTTTGAAACGCCATGGATGCATGACACATGTCTGTGACGATGTGTAGATTCACTCATGCAGTCTGGTCACCGTTGTATCCACTGTGTCTGTGGTGTACGAGCCATGATGCATGACCCTCCGGTGATATGTGTGCATGGGATCAGTATGAGCCATGATACATGTGAGTTTTAAGGCAACATTTATGTTAATAGAGGCCCTTGTACATGGATGCTGATTTTGATTGCATGCGCCGTGCCTGTTTCTGCATGTGTGTTGCCTGCATTGACCCATGTGTTGTGGAGGGACAGGATGGAAGTGACGTTTGACAGTGCCACTCATGTGTTATTGCTTCCTGTCTAGGAGACTATTGTACAGTACCCTGATGCTTGTGTTCTATGTCTCCCTCTATGCAGTGAAGAAGAGGGGGGAGATGGCGCTGTGGAGCTAAGGGGCGGGGATGCCTGCACCGGGCGGCGACACAAGGCCCAGACACCCTCCCAGGAATTGCCATCATCCGGGAGGGAGAGGACTGGTGCCGCGTCTGCTACTACGGCTGTAGTGGAAGGGCCGGGTGAGCCCCCACAGGGATACTCCCGAATGGGATACCATTGCTCCACAGCCCAGCCCCAGGACCCAGTTGCCCACTAACTCCTGCCTCTGGGGTTGCCATGTCGGGCACATCTCCATCTGGCACCACTGGCAACCCCCAGCCAGAGAGGCAGAGGGCCACCAGCTTCACTGCCACCGAAGTTGGTGTCCTGGTGGAGCATGTCCTGGGGCATTATGATGCCCTCTTCAGAGCATCACGTGCCAGCAAGGAAGGATGGGAGAAGATCTGGGACGACGTAGTGGTTGCCATCAACGCGGAGGGGGTGGCAACCTGCAACATCAAGAAGCGCTGGGAAGACTTCAGGTCCAGGACCCTCCACAAGGACCGGCGTCTCGCGGAGGAGGCCGGGCACGCATGAGTAACATCCAGATGAGGTTCCTGGAACGCATAGGCCCAGCGCTCCACGCCCAGATCCTTCGGAGGCAGACCCGTCCGGAGTTGAACGGTAAGTGGCCAAGCATTGCTGTGTGAGACAGGGCATGTTGCAGTGTGCTGCTAGTCTGATGCTTGCCTGTATGTGTGACATAGGCCATGTATGGATTGGATGTGTGTGTGCAGGGACATCATGGTCATGCATGTGAGACCAGTTATGTGTGAACCACATGGTTGGTGCATGTGTTTTAATGCAACATGGGGAGCTCTATGCGGAATGCACACATGAATGCATGCCAGTCCCTGTTCTTGGACATGGGTGGGGGGTGAAAGATGGGTGCTTCTCTCATGTACATGTATGGTGTGCATGTCTGTGTGTCTGAGAAAGCATGGCTGTCTCTGTTCTTGGACATGAAGGGGGGTGAGGAATGGGTGCTGATGTCATGTACTTGTATGGTGCACGTGTGTGTGTGTGCCAGAGAAGTGTGTGTGTGAGACTTTGAAACACCATGGCTGCATGTGACTTTGAAGGCAACATCTTGGTTTACAGGGGCCCTTCTACATGGATGTTGATGTTGATTGCAGGCGCCGGGACTGTTTCTGCATGTGTGTTGTGTGCATTGTCCCATGGGTTGTGGAATGACAGGAGGGAAGTGACATTTGACAGTGCCACTCATGTGTTATTGCTTCCTGTCTAGGGTATTTTGTACTGTACCCTGATGCTTGTGTTCTATGTCTCCCTCTATGCAGCGTCAAGTGAAGAAGAGGACGGAGACGGCGCTGTGGAGCCAAGCGGCGGGGATGCCTCCACTGGGCGGCGACAAAAGGCCCAGCCACCCTCCCAGGAATTACCATCATCCAGGACCGAGGGGGCTGGTGCTACTTCTGCCACAACGGCTGTGGCGGAAGGGCCGGGTGAGCCCCCACAGGGGCTTCCAATAGCGGAAGACGGTGTGGAGACATCCAGGTTGCTGGTCTCCACAGAGGAGGAGGACCCTGCTACTGAGCTGCACATGGGGGCTGGTGGGGGTAGTACCACTGGTGCAAGTGGTGCAGTCCTGGGCCAGGGGCAGGAGGCAGCACAGGTCACCGCGGAGGGGCCTGTGCATCTCGCTGTCCCTGACCCTGTGACTGCACCACCATGCACCAGTAGGGAGGTCCCGTCCCAGGCCCGTCCACAGGTAGGGGAGAGTGCCATGTCATCTGCCTCTCCACTACCTGCGGACGAGGGGTCCCACGAACGTATGGTTTCCGACCTGGTTGGTGGGTCCCTACATGTGTTGCGCACTCTGGCGGACCTCTCCTCCTCTGTGGAGACTATGCGCCAGTCGTTCTCCACACCGTCTTCCGGCCCAAATTCCACCAGGGCCCCCTGTGGACCTGGCCCGACAAACACAGCCAGCTTGGTGGAGCTCACATCCCTGCCACAGTCGGGAGTTGTTGGCCCAGCAGGGGTGGACACCACAACTGGAGACCAGCTGATGGAGGAGGTGCAGGCACCATCAGACACGGCACATGGACAGCAGCAGCAGGAGAAGGCTCTAGGTGGGAGCAATGATGGCTCGGGGCCTTCAACATCGGAGGGGCAGGCATCGGCCAGAGGACAGGAGGACCCAGGACTGGAAGTGTCTTCCGTATGGCAGCGGTTAGGCCATGCTATAGATGCGGAACGGCAGCGGGCAGAAGAGGCACAGCTCACGGTGGTCAGGGCGGAGAACTCCATGCAGAGGGCCCTGAGGCGGGCCGAGTGCCTTGAGGCAATTCGCAGGGAGTTGGAGGAGAACATGTCGTCGTCCCTGCGAATGCTCGGGGCCATGGAAGAGGTCCGCCTCCAGGACATTGAGCAGGAGTTCGATGATGCCCTGGCCCGGGACATCCAAAAGTGAGCCGTCGGACTAGCCCGCTGCCCTTGTAAATAGTTTTTAGAGTTAGGTTTCCTTTATGTTTTCCTTTTATTTGTGGTCAATGGCCAATGACACCCAAATTTGTATATAGTCATATTTTTAGGTAGGTAGGTTTCATTTGTTTGGTTGGGATCATGGACCCTTTACATCCTTGGACAATGGATTGTATATAGTTTCATCATGTATCCTTTTTTTTTTGTTTTGCATTATGGACATGGAGCAATGGATTTTTTTCCCCGGACAATGGATTGTAAATAGTTTGACAATGGATTGATTTTTCTCTTTTTTTTGGTTATGAACATGAACAATGGATTTCTTTTTTTTTTTACATTTTTCTTTGGATTTGCGTTGTTGGAGGCTGACTTTGGACTGTGTTTCGTTCAAATTCATATGGATTAGTTGTCATTTTCATTCAATCATCATTTTCACACGCTTTTCATTTCATGTTTCATATTTTGGTATGCTTTCATTTCATTTTTGATTTCATGTACATAATACATTTTCATTTTTTAGTTCCATGTGTGGGATTCGCTCATTGGCTTGATGCATGTGAAAATGTGGGTTTACACAAGCAATGCCAACCAGTGTATGTGTGTGACGGACATGTGTTGATGTACATAGTTTTGACTTTTGGTTTGTGTCATGAGATCAGCATTTCACTGCTGGGGGGTGAGGGTGCAAGGGGACATGAGTGGGAGCCTGCTGGCAGGTGCCCTGCACTGCTGGGGGGTGGGGGTGCAAGGGGACATGAGTGGGACATGAGTGGGGGCCTGCTGGCAGGTGCCCTGCACTGCTGGGAGTGGGGGTGCAAGGGGACATGAGTGGGACATGAGTGGGGGCCTGCTGGCAGGTGCCCTGCACTGCTGGGGGGTAGGGGTGCAAGGGGACATGCGTGGGGGCCTGCTGGCAGGTGCCCCTGACTGCTGGGCGGTGGGGGTGCAAGGGGATATGAGTGGGACATGAGTGGGGGCCTGCTGGCAGGTGCCCCTGACTGCTGGGGGGTGGGGGTGCAAGGGGACATGAGTGGGACATGAGTGGGGGCCTGCTGGCAGGTGCCCTGCACTGCTGGGGGGTGGGGGTGCAAGGGGACATGAGTGGAGGCCTGCTGGCAGGTGCCCCTGACTGCTGGGGGGTGGGGGTGCAAGGGGAAATGAGTGGGACATGAGTGGGGGCCTGCTGGCAGGTGCCCCTGACTGCTGGGGGTGGGGGTGCAAGGGGACATGAGTGGGGGCCTGCTGGCACGTGCCCTGCACTGCTGGGGGGTGGGGGTGCAAGGGGACATGAGTGGGACATGAGTGGGGGCCTGCTGGCAGGTGCCCTGCACTGCTGGGGGGTGGGGGTGCAAGGGGACATGAGTGGGGGCCTGCTGGCAGGTGCCCTGACTGCTGGGGGTGGGGGTGCAAGGGGACATGAGTGGGGGCCTGCTGGCAGGTGCCCTGCACTGCTGGGGGGTAGGGGTCCAAGGGGACATGAGTGGGGGCCTGCTGGCAGGTGCCCCTGACTGCTGGGGGGTGGGGGTGCAAGGGGACATGAGTGGGACATGAGTGGGGGCCTGCTGGCAGGTGCCCCTGACTGCTGGGGGTGGGGGTGCAAGGGGACATGAGTGGGACATGAGTGGGGGCCTGCTGGCAGGTGCCCTGCACTGCTGGGGGGTAGGGGTCCAAGGGGACATGAGTGGGGGCCTGCTGGCAGGTGCCCCTGACTGCTGGGGGGTGGGGGTGCAAGGGGACATGAGTGGGACATGAGTGGGGGCCTGCTGGCAGGTGCCCCTGACTGCTGGGGGGTGGAGGTGCAAGGGGACATGAGTGGGACATGAGTGGGGGCCTGCTGGCAGGTGCCCCTGACTGCTGGGGGGTGGCGGTGCAAGGGGACATGAGTGGGGGCCTGCTGGCAGGTGCCTGTCAATGATGGAGGGGTTGGGGACTGGGGGACATGAGTGGGGGCCTGCTGTCAGGTGCCCTGCACTGCTGGGGGGTGGGGGTGCAGGGGGTCATGCGTTGTTGATCAGTTGTGCAAGGTGACATGTGGCTTGGCTGGGGGGCATGCCCATGGTGGATGGGCTGCCTGCGGGACATGACCAGGGGTGCAGGGTAGTCCCCTGTGGTGTGGGCTGCCTGCAGGGTCTGTGGAGGGTATAGATGGAACACCTGGGAGGACCCACACTGCCAAATCACGTGTAGGACTCCCCTGCACCCCTGGTTCTTTTTCCAGGCAGACAGTGAGGTCAGCACGTACTTAGCAACTGTGCTTGCCCCGTGTGTCGCGTTCCCCTTCAGAGGTCATTGTAGGCTGCGTGTATTATGCGTATGCTTATTTTTGTGTTTCTGGGAGCCACAGCATAGTGCGGGTTAATTTTTTCACGCACGTGGTCTACGTGGGGTTGCGTTCACGTTTATTTTTGATTTTGGGCTGCCTGTGCATTGCGTGACCCGTCATCTTCCCCCAGGGGTCACAGACAGCCTTGTTAGAGCACTAGGGAATTAATTCCATCTGATATCCTACCCCTTTGACCCCCAATTGCCCAGGACAATCGTTTACTGCAACTCCCATATGCACAACAACATCAGTGCCATGGCTGGGAGGCGACCAAGCGGTAAGGGAGGCAAAGGTGGCCGACCCTCAAAAGGTGGGCATGGTGGGTGCAGTAAGGGACGTGGCCGGGATTTGCAGGGTACCCCTATGCCCCCATGTGTGGAAGAACAATCAGGGACACCCATGCCCCCCCGTGGTTGAGGGAAACGTGGCTGACACCATCCAAGCTCAGCCCCTGTTGGACCAGCCCATTGTGGCACCTGACCTGGCACAGGATGTCTCCCTGGCTGACTTCCAGGTCAGCAAGTCTAGGCCACGTGTGGCGGTGCAAGTTGTCACCAATCCACGTGACTCTGGGGCAGCTATGTCATCTGCTGCCCCAAGTATGCAGGGTGGGGAGGCTGCAGGGGCAGCTGCAGCTCCATCCACCCCAGCTCTGACTCTCTCAGCCAGGACAGTGTCAGTCCCATTCCATCAAACTGACGTTCCCCCTGCCAACATTACCCTGCAACCAATGCCTGCATCAAGACCTATGGTCATTGTGCATTCCCACACTCCTACTACCCAGTCCACTGGTGATTCTGCCCCTACTGACCAGAGCGGCGTAAGCCACTCTGGCTCTGCTCCACCTTTAAAGAAGAGGAAGAAGGGTGCTCTGGCACGACAGGCTGAGACCCCAGACACGGCTACACACTCCGGTACCTCAAGGAAGCCTTGCTTCAATGATTCAGAACTTGATGCACTTGTGGGCTATGTGTCGGCACATAGCCACGAAATGGTGGTGACTGCAGGGTGCAAGACAACACCTGGTCAATGTAAGGCACACTGGCAGACCATCGCCGACCGCATAAGTGCCCTTGGATTTGTGAGGCACTCAGCTGATGATTGCTACAAGCGGTGGAATGACCTGAAACGCAGAGCAAAGAACGAGCTGGCCTCAAATCATGCCGCTACTCTGGTGACTGGCGGTGGGTCTCCACAAGAGGACAACAAACTCACTGAACATGAGTCTGTTGCTGGGGCCTACGTCACAGAGGAACAGATCCAAGGTGTGGGAGGACTACCTGATTATGATGCATTGTCCGGTGAGTGCCCATGCATGTGTGTGTAATGCATGTGTATGTTGTTTGGGTGACGGGTTCTGATTGAGTGCCAGGTGAGGGTGTGTGTGTCTGAGTGGTATGGGTCACCCATGTGCTTTATCCAAAACATTCAGCGGCCTTGGATTTGGGTGTGACAGTATCCCTTCTGCCCACATAAGTAATTTGGCTCAACATTACGGCAGTTGCCCTTGAAGTGGCATATTGCAACAACATTGTATGTATTTTTCAGTGTTCGTTCAGGCTGATTGTTTCAATTCTCCCACTTTTGCTAGGCATTCATCAGCCCTATTGTCACATTTGTGAAATTCTTCTGTCATTGATGAACCCCACATTGGACCACATGTGTTACCTTGTTAGATGAATGATTTGACCATTCAGGCGAATTGAGTATTGGCCTGATCACAGGAATTTGTGGGGCATGTTTGAATGTGGAACATGATAGTTGTTTCCTGTCATGTTGAAGTGACAAACCATTGATGTGTACATCGGCCTGCAATCACTGTATTTTTGTACACTGGATGTGTTGCAGTGTGTGGCACATGCCTATTTTGTCACACTATGTAGCATTTTTCATCTCATCATGTCCATCTCACATGGATGGCTGACAGTATTCATTCACTGACATATGGATGTACTTGTGGAATGTACCATGGCTATGGTACATGCCATCTGTGTGATGGCATGTGTCATGTATGTGTATTGGACATGCCACTCACAGCCCAATGTGTGATGGCAGTACTACCCAGCATGCAGCAAATGTGTTGCTCTTCCATGTAGGTGTCATCAGTGTCTGCCTTTTGGCTCCCCTTCAAACTCAGTGACAGTCCATGCATGGGAGGGTTATAGTCATGTGGGACATGTGTAAATCATGTACTGGTAATGTAGCTTGTCAGGCCTATTTGTGTGCTATGATGCTAATGCCTGTTTCCATTTTTTGTCTTTCATGTTTTTGCAGGGGATGACGCACTTGATGCTGTTGAGGTTGAGGAGATGGTGCAGACCCAGGAGGAATCTCAGGCACGACCGGGCACCAGTAGGGGACGTGGTGTGGTGGTGGGTGAGAACCCAAACTTGCTGCAGAACATTCTGTCGAGGGGTGCCTCTGGGTGCACCTCCCCAGACCTCTATTCAGGTGCTGATTCGGATGATGAGACATATGTGGCGTCGCAGGTAAGTGTTTTTGGCAGGGATTCTGTTCTGTCCAACCCACCTGTACCAGTGGTAGAACCCTCTATGGGGATGTCAGTGTTGGTAAGTCCGCCTTTGGCGGTTATGGATGCAGGGTCACACTCCACAACATTTGATCCTGTTCCTGGGCCAGCAGATCAGAGGGGGAATGCAGTCCTGCAGCCTCAGGCAGTGCCGGCACAGCAAGGCACAGATCGCCTTGCCCCAACAGGTGTGGTGCCCGCCGACGCGGTGGCCGTACGCCACCAGGCAATACCGCATGGGAACAATCCATTTACGGTATGGCAACCCAACGGGCAGCATCAGTTGAGATGATGGCTCAAGCAATGGAGAGGGTGGCCACTTCCATTGTCCCCCCTGAAAGGCAGATAGAGCTACTACAGCAGGCAACAGACTCCATTTGCCAATCACACAGGGAGTGCATGTTGGCGTCCAACAGGGACAGATGGGCGGCACTGGAGACTCTACGCCAATCGATATCAATAGAGTCCCAGGGCCACAGGGAAGCCCTGCGGGTAGAACTCCATCACCTCAGGGAGACTCTTGTTGACCTTGAGGCTTCCACTAACTTGAGGACAGAACAGCAGCTGGAGCGGCTCACACATTCGCTCTCAGCTGAGATGCAGGCAGCTCGGGAGGAGATCCGTGCATCACGTCAGGTGCTGCATGGGGATCTCCGCACTATAATCCTCCAAAAGGGGACCTTCCACACCTGCATGCTTGCTGCCATGGAGGACCATACCAGGGCTTTGCGTGGGCTGCCTCCCATAGCACCACCACCTCCTGTGGCAGCACCACCTCCTGTGGCAGCAGCAGAGGGTGATGATAGCGACAGCAGCAGTTCTCTCACATTGGCAAAGCCGTGCAGGCCATGAGACCATGGAGGTGTTTTTTTTTCCCAACATCCACACAGGTGGGTGTTGGTGCGCACCCTGTCCTCAGACCTCCTGGGTGGCCTCCCCCACCCTGCCCTGGCCCCCACATGGCCATTTTTGATTTTTGATTTTTTTTTTGTTTTTTTGCAGTGTGTTGCCTTGTGTGGCTCCCATGGGCATCCACTGTATTCCGGCTGGGCACATGCAGGCTTGTCCTGAGTTTGGGTTAGATGCTTGGGTTCGTGAGACACACATCCCTCCTGCTTCCCGTTTCCATGGGCTTGCAAAGGGTGTGCCCAAGTGACATTGACTTACACGGTGACGTAGGACTCCCATGAGCTGTGTGGGCAGTCTGTAGTCAATACTGTGTATACATTCCTAGTGGATATTGTTGTTGAATTGTACACTGCATGGTGTATTGCTATGTGCTTGTGCATCCATGTCTTTCGCCTAATTTGCAGGTTAATTCCTCATGTCTTCACAAGGCCGTCTACTTTGGAGATGGAGTTCATGTTGTAAGCAGTGCGCTTGGACATTTGCGTGGCAGCAGCACTGTACAGTTGGAAGTGGCCGATGTGCTGGCATGATCAGGTTGTAAGACTACCACTACTTTAATTTAGTACTGTCATGTTTATGCTATGTTTGAGGTTGTGTAGCTCCATTGTATTGTCAGTAAGTATTTGGTCATGTGTGTTGTTAGTTCTACATTACTGGGAGCATATTGTGTGTGGGCAGTTTCCATTAAGGACACTGTACTTTGACACTTGTGTCATGTTTTGGGGATTGCTTTGTTTGCTCTCACATAGCATGACATGCCATGGTGTGTTGGGTGGCGGTGCTGGGGAGGGGTTGGGTGACATGGCACTGTTGTCATGTTGTATTTTGCAAGGGGGTAATGATTTTTGCAGCATAGAAGTGTGTCTTTTGATGACACAGCATTGGTGGTGTTTGTGTAGGTAGGGATGCACACAATGTAACACTTCCAGGTGACCAATCTCAGGCTGATATGGTTGTGACAATTGACTGTCCCTTATGTCATCATCATTGATTGTCAGCTGGTATGTGCCAGGGCGGTGTGCACTCCACAGGGTGTGATTTTAGGTGAAGTAATTAGCCACCAGCTGCGTACGGGCTGCCTCACCCCGTGCCCTTTCCCCTCCCATGCGCAGCGGGCGTGCATGTGGTTGGGGATGTGGGGGTACCACCATGTCCACGGGCAGGCCCCGGCGTGTTGCAACGTTGTGCAGGACACATGCTGCCACTATGATCCTGCACACTACTCGGGGAGCGTATAACAGCTGCCCGCCAGAACGATCAAGGGAGCGAAAGCGTGACTTCAGCACTCTGAATGTGCGCTCCACTATGCCCCGGGTTGCAATGTGGGCTGTGTTGTATCTTACCTCGGGTGGCGTGGTGGGGTTCCAAGTTGGCGTCATCATGTGGGTGCTCAGAGGGTAGGCACTGTCCCCTGGGGAGGTGGTGATGCGTATCATTAGTGGGGTTGTTACATTGCTCAGTATCTGACATGCATGCATGTGCTGTGGCATTTATACTCACCGAGCAGCCATGTGTCGCCATGCCGCCCAGCTTCTAGGTCCCGGTTTAGGGTTGACATTCTGTAAATGAAACTGTCGTGGGTGGACCCTGGATAGTTGGCATATACTGAGGTGATGATTCCCTTGGCATCACATACTACCTGTACGTTGATGGAATGCCAGTGCTTGCGGTTTCTATAGATGTACTCTGATGCCCTGGGGGGACGTAGAGCCACATGGGAGCAGTCAATGGCATCTAGCACTTTGGGGAAGTGTGCCACCCTGTAAAAATCTTGTATGACAGCTTGCCTTTCTGCAGGTGTTCTGGGCAGGTATATGGGCCTGCGGACTTATGGGCGTGCAGTCATGATGGCCAAGACCTGGTGTAGGCAGCGTGACTGTGTGACCTGTGATCCCCCCCACTATAGCAGTTGTCCGTTGAAATGATCCAGTGGCCAAGAAGTGCAGTACATTGAGGACCTTATGCAGGGGGCTGAGTGCTTGGGAGCACAGGGTGGGTGATTTGAGGTCATCCTCCCACTCACTGACCAGGTCGAGTATTATGTGAGGTGGAAACCTGTACGTCCCATACACCTGGTCATCAGGCATCCCAAAAAGGCTGGTTCTGGGTGTAAAAATTCTGGGCCTGACTATCCTCCTCCTCCTCCTGCGGTATCCCACGACCACTGCTGCTAGGAACGGTATATTCATCCTGACGTCTGTGTTGTTTGCGCATACTTTTATGCAGCGCGGGTCCACGTACGCCTGCTTCCTGCTGGAGTACGTGTTTCCTGATTAGCGCGTCTTTTTTGGCGCATGTCTTAGCCCCGTTCGATTACACAAATACGTGTTTTGAATGTGCGTGTGGGCGTTCCGCGCACTTGCCTCCTGTACTTCCTCCGGGACGCCCACATTTTCACGAGTTGTTCCCCATTCCGCGTGTCACGCCCCCTGTTCCTCCTACTTTTGTTGTGTGCGCCGCGCTATGTGCGATTTCGCTGTGCGCTTAGCGTGCGCCACACAGAAATTTGGCGCACATCCTGGGATTTCCACGCGCACAGACTTCCATGAATCGCTGTGCGCGGGTTTCGCTGCGATTTTCGCACTGGCACTGCGATTCGCACGCTTGCGCTGAAAATTTCAGCACACATTCATTCCATGAATCGGCCTGTATGTGTTTCATTTCTATTAATTAAGAACACAAATACATGTGCATTAACTTTGTAGTACAGTGGTGCTGATCATCGTATTCGATTTCTTCCATTATTCAGTGACAGATTTGCTAGGGCTGGCACTGTAAATTGTCGTGGCATGCAGATAGATAAAGTGAGTATTAAACAAATATGATCACTTCTGTCATATTCTACCATGCAAAGAGTTAATATTTTAAAGACATCCATTGTCACATATATATCACAGGTGAACATCTTTCGACTGTTTGCGCTTAATGCAGCCTTGACCAAGAGTAGCGCCCCTGCCACCCCTCATGTTTTGTTTGCACATCTAACTGGAGACTGGGGCTCCAGAGGGGCTGCACCTGGGCTACTCTTGCTTAACTGCGGAGTGCTATACTGATGGTAATTCCCTCCACCTCCCCACTGAGGGCTAACATTGAAAATGGGGGAGGGTTGGATCCTGGCTGGCTGTACACTACAGTTAACAGAATTCCCTGCTGCCACTGCCTGGTACGTACCAGAGGGATTCAACCCTGCACACCTGCATCCAATCCGCCTCCCTGAGGCTTGCTGAGACATGAAAGCGTGCTAGGAGAGCAACATCCTTGGACTGTTTGAACTTACTGCGGTTGGGACCCAGAGTAGCGCCCCTGCCCACACCTCAAGTTTTGCTGTCACATATATATATATCTATAAAGGGACGTTATGGTTAAGTTGCACTACTAAAAAACCTATGAAATTAAATGGAAAAACATTGCTACAGGGAAGTTATGGTTACAGCTAAAACCTAAAAACACCATAAATTCACCAGTTTGTGATGTCATCTTTGATGTCATGGGTGTTAGTGTTAGCAGTGTATGGTGGTGGAGCGAGTTATGGTTGCTTAGCTTACCATAACTGGTGAATTTTTGGGGGTTTTTGGTTTTTACTTGTAACCATAATATGGATAGTTTGTTATTAGTGAAAAGTAACTATAACGTCCCTTTAACAAGGTTTTTTCACTGAATTTGATAGGCTTTTAGTAGCGCATCTTAACCATAACATCCCTTCAACAAAGTTTTTTCTCTGAATTTCATAGATTTTTACCAGTTTACCCTTAATTTGTATAGATGTACCATATATCATACTAAACCCCCCAGTCCCATGCAGATAGCCACTGGGTCCAAGGACTATGCGACAGTTTGCTGACCTCGGGTAGCATCCAAACTGCCCAAACAGGTCAGGGGTTCTCTTACATTGTTGTACCATGCAGCAAAGACGCTGAGCATGTAGAAAGAGCAACACATAAGTGAATTAGAAGGAACAATTAAGTATGTCTACAAAGTCTGTACTTATGAAAGCAACAGAGCAATTGCATAGGGTATGCAACATAATAGAATTCACCAACAAGAAAAATAACCTGTGCTTCCAACAATATTACCTCAGTGCTACTTTACATACCAACTGAGAAGCAACTGTTAGCGGGACAACTATAAAGTAGTGAGAGCAGAACTGTACTACTACGCGGTATGTACACTAAATTTTTTCCTATAACTGCACAATTTGTTCAGTGTACAATACTAGAAAAAATATTTTTCATTTTTTACAGAGAAATGGCAAGCACCCTGGAATGGCTTGAAGAAAATGTCCCTCGGGATGAAATGAGTGAAGACAGTGGGCCTCATTACGAGAATCCCGCTAAAAACAGAGTCATTACCGGCATGGAGGAAGTAGCAGGTCCGTGCCCCCTTGACGCCGTTAATAGCGGCTGATTACGAGTGCGCGAGCACGCGTAAACTCCCATGCCGGTAATGGCCGTACCGCCATGCGGCTAAAGGCCTTCCAACCCTCCCGATAGCGGCATTGCGGGAGCCGCTGATACCACCTCTGCCAAGGAGCAACCCCTTAATAACGACCCAGTAATAACATCATAGTAATACCGGGCTCGTAATACCGGACCCGGAAGTAACGTCATCACGTCGGAACGGGAAATGCGCCGGCGCCCATCATTAAAAACACAATCCATTGCCATCCTCCCAATCCGGCAGTGATACAGATGAGAGAGCAGTGCCATACCACCCAGCATGTCGAAGGCTACCCGCAAAACCACCCCCCCCGCTTGCGCAAGAAGTGCTTCTCCGATGAGGAGCTAAACATGCTGGCCGACACCCTTGCAGCCAATGCAGAAGAGGTTTTTGCTAATAACCCCAAAAGGGAGGTCCAGCTGAGGAAGAAGAAAATCTGGGAGGAGGTTGCACGCAAGGTGTCAGCGGTCGGCACCACCCCCTGCACAGTCAAATACTGGGACGTTCTCCGTCTCAGGGTCCGGAACATCCTGGCCAGCAATCGCAGGGAGGCCATGGCCACAAGTGGGGGTGCCCACTCAACAGTGAAACTGATGTGCTGGGAGGAAACCTGCAGCACGACCATCCAATAGAGGGCTTCGGCGAAATGGAGATGGGTGCTGCAACATCGGGAGATGGAGGTGAGTGACCCTGCAAACCCCAGTAGGCCATACCATGACGTAGTACAACTGATGTGAAAGTGAGCCAAGCCAAGGCAATGTATGGCCCCTCATGCACACATATGCAGATCCATGCACAAGTGGAGGCCCAAACCCTGCCACAATGAAATGCATGCTGTGTGCCAAACCCATTACCAACAGACACCCAACACACAGGGACCATTTGCATGTCATACATCACAAAAACCTCAATACAATGGCATACCACCTGGTACGCATCAGTGCCGAATGGAGACGTCACGGCTCATGCCAATATGCCCCGTGTTAGGGAGAATTCTCTGTTTGGGCTGAATTTCCTAACCTAGTGAGTCCCCCAGCAGCTTTGCTGGATTTCTGGAGCTGTTTTTTTTTCTCCTGCCAAGAGTGAGACTCTTTTTCTCCCACTCTTGGACATGATTTATGGTGTTCCTTTGACTGCTAATGTGTTTTATGGGCTATGGGGTCCTTTACTCCATAAGGTCTCATGTGTTTTTACTATGTGTGTTACACAGAACCCTCCGTGCAGTGACACAGGTGTGTCATAGTGACACCCCACCATAGACTCCATACCCTGGGACTGACTACTGTCTCCCAGGGCATGTAAAGTCACCATTGGCTTTACTAGTCCCAAATTATGAACAGAAACCAGTACAAACCATCATATTGTGGACGTACTGGTCGGGGCAATTCGATTGCCCCGGGGTCTGTTAGTCGAGGGGGCACGTCTCCGTCCCCCCTGATCGAGTTTTGGCTGGTGGCAGTGGATACTACTTTTTATATTCGACCGCGAATATATCCCTATGGGATTTTCCCATTGTTCGAGGCTACCAACTTTAATTATTTAATTCTCATAGCCTCGAACATACCGCCGGTTTATTTATTTAATATTAATTCGCCGGTTGGTATTTTTTGCCAGGACTCAATTCTAAAATGGTGTTTGTGTTCTCTCCTGTGACTCCAACCCAAGTCGAGCCCTTTGTTCCACCTTTTGGCGGGCTTCTCCACAGAAGCCTCCAAAAGTGGTGTCACTCTGTCTGGGTACCACAGTGGGTGTGGGAGGGGGTCTAAGCACCATGGACTGAGTTACCTTGGTAACTCAAGTCACACTCTTGTGTGATTGGCCCAAGTGGTGAGCCGGCCGGCTCACCACTTTGCATGTTTGATTGACAGCTACGCTGAGTGAATGGGGGTGTGCTGCATAAAAGCAGGGCTTTGGGGACTGGAACTTCAGAAGTCGCCACAGACCTGAGAATCCGACGAGGGAGAAGCTGAGCCAACCTACCACGACGATACCACCGGTGGAGCCCTGCGGAACCGACTCACCACTTCCCGCCGACAGATAAGATGTCCCGGCTGAAGAGGCTTCTTCCCCTGACTGGTGAGCACAACCAGTTTACCTTCTTCTCTTCTCACCCCAGGCCGTCTTGTGGTCGAATTGCCCGTGCCAAGCACCCTGGCAACCGGATAGCCACTTACCACTGGACCGCGAATAAAAGGACTGCTCCTTTTACCTGAGAACTCTGCGGCTGGTTTCTTCCCTGGCAGTGCAACGGACTCCTGTCTTCCTCCCCGACGAGATCCTCCCTTCCCCCGGATGAAGCACCGACTTGCATCCGCTGCCAGGAACAACTGCCCCCCGCTGGAGTATTCTCATCACTTTAAGGTACCGTGTCCGCCAGGCCTCCCTTTCTAAAGATTGCTACAAGGTAATAATAACCCCTTAACCTTCTGGACTGGGCTGGCCGCCTTGACCTTCTAACCGGTCCCTTTCTTTTTGGTCCAACTCTTTTTGAACCTTTGCAAGACTCTTGTGCACTTCAACCGTGTGACCTTGGGCACATTTCGTTCTGATCCTCTTAAAGTGGATCCGGTCTACTGAACTCTAACTTCACGGTTGTACTTGCCTTCCTCTCTTGTTTTGATCTTATGAAAGTGTTGGGATCTGTTTCATATTATACTCTGCTTTTCTCTCCCTTTTTAACGAATTATTAGAGTGCCATCTGCGTTAAGCGCTCACCACTGTCTGAAAATAAGTGGGGCTTTACTTAAGACTTGTCTAATATTCTTCTAAGGGAGTGTATATCTTTTAGTGACCGTGTTTTTGAATTGCTTACTATTAGTGCCTGTGTGTTTTTCTAGATGTGGTTTTAAATAAATAATTATATCTCTTTTACACCAAGCTCTGGTCAGTGTTTACTTGTTCTACTGTGTTATTTTGACCTATTGTGAATACTCTGTATACTGCCTAACTCTTCTTGAGGGAAGTCTGACTGCTCAGCCACAGCTACCAAGTGAATCTGTGTGGTACAGACTGCTACCAAGTGAGTTTACTGAAAAACACCAGTAGTCTTAACTCTTTTGCAGTGGTCTCAGAGGGAACTGTACAGGTTTCTGCCTAACACTGGTGTACAGCGGTGGGATTAGTATTGAGTATACACTTCAGAGTGCTTTTTTGAACATTTTAGGACAACTAACCAAAGAGCTTTGCACTAAAAAGCTGATTTTCTAACTATGTCTGCTATGGAGAGTTATACCCTAGAATCTTTGTCTGCCAAAACTGCTGATTGCTTAAAAGTATTGTGTAAACATAAGAATCTCTCTGAGAAGGGCAAGAAAATGGAACTTATAGAAAGATTGTTAGAAAACCAAAGTCTGGGTGGTACAGAGGAATCTACCCCCCCAGCAAATGTAGAAAACAGTGATGGTATTGATCTGAATCAAAGTCTTGATAATGAGTCAGAAGAGGAAAGTGAACCTAATGAAGTTAGCTACTCTGAGCCTCTGTATGCCTTACCTACTGTACCTACTGGGCCTATACCAGGTCCTACATGTAACCCTGCTTATTTTGAACTTGAAAAAATGAAGCTTGAATTAGAGTACAAACGTTGTTTAGCTCAATCTGAAAGAAACCAAGAGCTAGAGTTCAGGAGAATGAATGCCCAGGCTGAGCAGAAGCACGCTGAGTTAAGACTCAGAGAAATAGAGCTTAATCATGAACTAGAAATGAAGAAGTTGTCTGTGGAAAATGCTTCTCTCTCCTCTGGTTCCTCTAGGAGTTCCAGTCCCAAAAGACCCCGGATGCCTAAGGAATTAGTGGGTATGTATGAACCTAAGTTGGATGTGTTGGATTGGTTAAACATTTTGAGTATAATCATGGGCTCCAGGACATCACAGGGAATGAGTTACTTCCCTGGTTGTTCGCTAGGCTTCCCCCTGTTGCAACTGATGTGGTAATGAAGTTGGGGGAGGTGGATAAGAAGGATTATGAATGTGTGAAACTAGCTTTGATAGCTAGATTTGGGAAGACCCCTTCCCAGTACCTTAAGAGGTTTAGGACCCTCAAAAAGCATGATGGTACCTGGGTGAGTGAGTGTTTGAAAAACCTAGAGGGATGGATTAAGGGTTACAAGGTGAACACTTATGAGGGAATGAGAAATCTTGTAATGTTGGAGTCCATTTATGATGCCTGTTCTCCTGAGCTCAGACAGCACTTGGCTGATTCAAAGGAATTAGATCCTAGAAGACTAGCTAAGGCTGCTGACTTGTGGGTTGCCAACAGGGCTACTCACAAGGATTCAGGGGTAACTCAGAAAAAGGATGAGGGAAAGCAGCCACCAAAAGGGAACCAAGAGATTTCTAATACCTCCCAACCCAAAGAGGGCCCCACACAACAAAATAACCAGGGTAAGCCCCAGGGTAAACCACAACAGGCTAGTGTACCTTCTGGTCACAAACCAGAAGGAGGTCAGGCCAAGCCACCCTTCCAGAGAGCATTTGGAACATGCTATCTATGTGGGGCAACTGGCCACATCAAAGGAGATCCCAGATGTAAGGGTAAACCTACAGGGATCAGCACAGTCTCCTTATCCTTCACTCCTGAGGAGGAAGTCCAAATGGCTAGTGCTCACTTTGAAGTCTTTGCTGAAGAAAATTTGGGTCTTCAAGCAAGTGTAACAGTAGATTCCATGGGTCTGGTTAGTGATCAGAATAGGAGTGTGTACAACTCCATACCAGAAAACTCTAGAGTTTATTATATGGACAGTGTTCTTGTCAATGGCCAGGATACTCCTGCCAGGCGAGACTCTGGGGACAGCAGAACAGTAGTAGATGAAAGCTTTTTCAGGCCTGAGGATGTTGCTAAGGCACCCAAGGGTCCCACTAAGATGTCTGGAGGCCCTGTCCAAATGGTTCCAATTCTACCAGCCCTCATTCAGTGTAATGACATGACAGTGTTGATTCCTGTCAGTGTTCAGACTGAGGTGCCTGGGAGAGTCCTGTTGGGGAATGATCTAAGAACTCTAGGAGTAGTATCCAGTACCCCCAGGCCTCCCAGTATTGAGACCCAGAACCAAACCAAATTGGCTAGAGAGGTCACCTTAAGGAACCACTCTAAGCCTGTGGGAACCTCTACTGAGAACCCCACTACAAGCCCTGGTGTTGGTAAGTTGACCTCTGACCAGGCAAATTTCAGGCTAAAATGATAGGGAAATGGGAGCCCCAACCAAGCTCCATCATTGTTCCCCCAGTTATAGAGTCTGTAACTCCCCTTGCTTCTGAGGAAGAGGTGGATAGACCTACTGGAACCCTAACTAGGCATAAGAGAACTGGTAATTCTCAGTGCTGGTGGAAAACCAGAAAAGAAAAGTCTAAGGCCAAAAACCATCAGACTGTTGGACCTTCCACAGAAGACTCCAACCCAATTCCTAGTCTTAAGGGGAAAACTCCTAAAGTAGGTAAAGGTAGATCTAAGAGGAAGGAGAAGCCTGTACTTTGCTTATCTCCATCCCCCCCAACCAAGAGGCCTAAAACCCAACCTTCTCCCAACAGAGAGGTGGTGAGGACCTCTGGAGGCCCCTATAGATCTAAGGGAATCCTTTATAAGGACCCCTTAAAAAAGCCTAACACAGGTTCAGGGGTTGTACCAACTTCTGAGGGACTGGTCAACCAGATCCCCTATAACTTTAAAAAGACTGATGTTCCTCAAAGGGTTTGTAGGTCATATAGCTTACAAAGGAAATCCTTTGATTTGACCATAGAACATAGGTCAGGGTGTCACCACCAAAATGCTGATGGTCTCTCTAGGATGTATGTCATCGACTAGAGGTATGCGATTCATCCAGGAGTGGATTAAATCCTCCTGTCCCTTAGTCTGGGGGGGGGGGGGCGAGTGTTAGAGAGAATTCTCTGTTTGGGCTGAATTTCCTAACCTAGTGAGTCCCCCAGCAGCTTTGCTGGATTTCTGGAGTTGGTTTTTTTTCTCCTGCCAAGAGTGAGACTCTTTTTCTCCCACTCTTGGACATGATTTATGGTGTTCCTTTGAGTGCTAATGTGTTTTATGGGCTATGGGGTCCTTTACTCCATAAGGTCTCATGTGTTTTTACTATGTGTGTTACACAGCACCCTCCGTGCAGTGACACAGGGGTGTCATAGTGACACCCCTCCATAGACTCCATACCCTGGGACTGACTACTGTCTCCCAGGGCATGTAAAGTCACCATTGGCTTTACTAGTCCCAAATTATGAACAGAAACCAGTACAAACCATCATATTGTGGACGTACTGGTCGGGGAAATTCGATTGCCCCGGGGTCTGTTAGTCGAGGAGGCACGTCTCCGTCCCCCCTGATCGAGTTTTGGCTGGTGGCAGTGGATACTACTTTTTATATTCGACCGCGAATATATCCCTATGGGATTTTCCCATTGTTCGAGGCTACCAACTTCAATTATTTAATTCTCATAGCCTCGAACATACCGCCGGTTTATTTATTTAATATTAATTCGCTGATTGGTATTTTTTGCCAGGACTCGATTCTAAAATGGCGTTTGTGTTCTCTTCTGTGACTCCAACCCAAGTCGAGCCCTTTGTTCCACTTTTTGGCGGGCTTCTCCACAGAAGCCTCCAAAAGTGGTGCCACTCTGTCTGGGTACCACAGGGGATGTGGGAGGGGGTTTAGACACCCTGGACTGAGTTACCTTGGTAACCCAAGTCGCACTCTTGTGTGATTGGCCCAAGTGGTGAGCCGGCCGGCTTACCACTTAGCATGTTTGATTGACAGCTAGGCTGAGTGAATGGGGGTGTGCTGCATAAAAGCAGGGCTTTGGGGACTGGAACTTCAGAAGTCGCCACAGGACCTGAGAATCTGATGAGGGAGAAGCTGAGCCGACCTGCCACGACGACACCACCGGTGGAGCCCTGCAGAACCGACTCACCACTTCCCGACGACAGAGAAGATCTCCCGGCTGGAGAGGCTTCTTCCCCTGACTGGTGGGCACAACCAGTTTACATTCTTCTCTTCGCATCCCAGGCCGTCTTGTGGTCGAATTGCCCGTGCCAAGCACCCCGGCAACTGGAAAGCCACTTACCACTGGACCGCGAATAAAAGGACCGCTCCTTTTACCTGAGAACTCTGCGGCTGGTTTCTTCCCTGGCAGTGCAACAGACTCCTGTCTTCCTCCCCGACGAGATCCTCTCTTCCCCCGGACGAAGCACCGACTTGCATCCGCTGCCAGGAACAACTGCCCCCCGCTGGAGTATTCTCACCACTTTAAGGTACCATGTCTGCCAGGCCTCCCTTTCTAAAGATTGCTACAAGGTAATAATAACCCCTTAACCTTCTGGACTGGGCTGGCCGCCTTGACCTTCTAACTGGTCCCTTTCTTTTTGGTCCAACTCTTTTTGAACCTTTGCAAGACTCTTGTGCACTTCAACCGTGTGACCTTGGACACATTTCGTTCTGATCCTCTTAAAGTGGACACGGCCTACTGAACTCTAACTTCACGGTTGTACTTGCCTTCCTCTCTTGTTTTGATCTTATGAAAGTGTTGGGATCTGTTTCATATTATACTCTGCTTTTCTCTCCCTTTTTAACAAATGATTAGAGTGCCATCTGCGTTAAGCGCTCACTGCTGTCTGAAAATAAGTGGGGCTTTACTTAAGACTTGTCTAATATTCTTCTAAGGGAGTGTATATCTTTTAGTGACCGTGTTTTTGAATTGCTTACTATTAGTGCCTGTGTGTTTTTCTAGATGTGGTTTTAAATAAATAATTATATCTCTTTTACACCAAGCTCTGGTCAGTGTTTTCTTGTTCTACCGTGTTCTTTTGACCTATTGTGAATACTCTGTATACTGCCTAACTCTTCTTGAGGGAAGTCTGATTGCTCAGCCACAGCTACCAAGTGAATCTGTGTGGTACAGACTGCAACCAAGTGGGTTTACTGCCAAACACCTGTAGTCTTAAATCTTTTGCAGTGGTCCCAGAGGGAACTGCACAGGTTTCTGCCTAACACCCCCCCTTGAAACTACCCTGTGTGACACACCTATAAGATTGCAATGCATGAGAAATGATATACAGTGCAGCACCAACTCATGCATCTTGCATGTAACACCATCACTGATGCCCTGCATCTCTTCTTACCCCACAGGCACTGATGCTGAAGGTGAAAGTCAGGACCCTGCCCCAAGGCCATCTACTTCCAGGGCCTGACCACAGGACACTGGCCATTCCACCTCCGGGGAAGCACCGCGGCCCACAGTGCAACCCAGGGCATGTGCACAGGCCAGGCTGGCACATGAGGAAACCATATCAGCGGACGAGACTGCGACTATTGAGCTGACAACAACAGCTGAAGGGGAGGCTGATGGCACCCAGTCTGCTGCCACACGTTCAGTGGGTGAGGCAGCAGCCACAGCCTCACTCAGTGATGTGGATGTGGAAGCGGAGGAGTACGCAGACCTTGATGGAACAATCCATGTGGAATGTCCCCACACCCCAAACCCCCCTTCGACCCCCAACACACCACTCAGGGCACACTCTCCAGCCCTATGCTGGATTCTGCGGTTCTACTGCACAGTCCAGAACTCACAACCACCGCAGAGACCAGCCCTGCAATGGCCCACCCAGCCGCAGCACCCTCTACCTCCACAGCCCCCACTGATATCGAGGAACGCCTTTCAAGGGTAGAGGCCCAGCAGGATTCGATGATCGAGCTAGTGCGCCAATATGTGGCTGACGGCGAGGAAACACGCCGAGAGATCCGTGAGGCCAATGCTGGGACCATTGCGGCCATAAATTCTAGTGCAGTCATGATCCGTGACAGTTTGGGGGTCATCATGCAGGTCCTAACCAGCATGCTCAGACACATGCAGCGGCAACAACCTGCACCGGTGGTGCAAATCCCATCTGCATCCACCCCATCGTCCACACCTGCAAGCTCCGCTCCCTCCAGCCCTGTTCGGATGACGAGGCGCAGTGCTAGGCAGACCAAAATGCTTTCCCCGGACACAAAAAAAACGGAAATAGTGTGGGTTGACAATGAGTGAGGGGGGAGGTGGTGTTGGTGGTGTAGGGGGGATTAAGGGAGTGTTCATTGATGGGTACGGGGTGTTCATTGGGGATATAGGATGTTGGGGGGTATAGGGTGTTTGGGGGGGTTATGGGGTGTTTGCATGTGAGTGGTGGAGGTGGGAAGCACTTTTTTGTAAATATTCTTAATATACCTTCAGAATCATTTAATACCTGGACGTTGTTAATTTCGTGTGTGTCCATTCAATTCACGACAGTGCACAGTGCCCAACTCCCCACACACCCTGTGTCCATGTCCACACAGTCCCAGTGCTCAGTGTAGCACTAATACATAACCATCAATGTACCTGTGGTTCAGAAGTAATCGTCAATCAGTGATTGGCATATAGCACGGCCATCTTGTGCATCACGTACTGGCAGGGGTGCTGCTTCTCCTCCATCACCATCCTCATCATCCTCATCCTCATCATCCTCTCCCAGTGCATGCCTGTCAATGTCAGGTGGTAGTGGTACATTTCTCTGGATGCACATGTTATGCAGCATTACACAGACCATGGTGATCTTTGCCACCTTCTCAGGGCCATAAAGGAGTGCTACACCAGACCTGCTTAGGCAGCGGAACCCTGCCTTAAACAGGCAAAAGGTCTGCTCAATCACGACACGGGTATGTACCCGATTGTACTCCTCTTTGTGCCTGTTACGCGGGTTCCACACAGGGGTAGGTAGCCACGGCTTCAAGGGATAGCCTCCATCACCTGCATCGGAGCACAAAGAGATATTTGTGAGTCAATCTGAGCTGACACCTTTAGGATTCACAGCCATGGCTGAAGCTATTTGGTGTTTACATGCACATGTACCAGTATGTATGTACACAGGTCCATTTGATGCATTGTGTACTGCACTATGGTCTGCTAGTGTGGATTGCGTTGTAGAGTCTGGGATGTATCAACCCACTAATCCAAGCCCTGCAACATCACTGTGCATTGCTGGCAGCAGAAACATCATAATGGCCACTGGAAAGCATGCTGCTCGCTAGAAATCACCAGAAATTGCGCAGTGAAAACCTGAAAAATAGGCCACCATCTACTTTTGCCTATCTTAGTGAGCACATGAGATCACTGCCAAAAACCACCATTGGGCTGCCCACAAAGTAGCCTGAAACCACTTGGAAATAGCAATGCTGATTGAAAAAGAAATACATGGCCGTTTGAAAATCCGTTTTCTTGATTGTCAAAAATAGCTAAAATCATGGCTCACAAATCACCTAAAAGATCCAACCTCTTTGTTGGGTGTTCCACATAATTTACTGTAAGAATCCACATCAATACAATGTCAGCAAAAATCATATGTTCTCAGAACAAAATCCTATTTTAAAGATACTTGATGGAAAGACAGCTGTCAAAATGGGTGTTGCTCACCTCTACCAGAAAGCCGGCGTTTTAAAACCATTTTGTGTAAAGTTGAACAATTGAACTCAAACTATGCCAAATAAGAGGATTCCATCAAAATGCCATATAGAGTGCCACACAGTGATTTCATGTTGAAAAAGACTTGATTTAAAGATATGTTGCTTATTTTAAGTTTATAAATGTTATTTTTTTCACAAGGAACTATATTACAATTGATCAGAAAGTAACCTGATGCAGTTAAAACTCCAAAAGTCTTGCTTCCCTGAGAACCCTTCACACCTTGTCATTCCCACCAGAAGGAGGATGTCGCATTGTCATGCTAATCAAGAGGGGAGGAGATTTTCTCTGCAGCCCGGAGAAAGGAACAATAGATGCCTTGGACTGAATAGCGAATGCTAATTTGGGGTGTAACTGACAACAAACTGCTGGCAGGAAGGCAAGCCATGTGACCCTATGACTCAGCCCAGCTCTGGGGGCAGGCCAGACTAAAAATGTGAATTGAAGTTGGAGTAAATGTATGTTTTATAAAAATGCTTATAACAAAGTGTACTGAACTGACAAAAATTAGAACTTTGAGATTGTGAAAATGAAAAATTCACTCACAGTTTAAGACTAAGCTGGACTCCGTGCGATGTTCTGAGACTAAACCCCGAAATGTATCCATATTGTAGCGACTGTGTTTATGCTAGAAACATGAAAACTTACAGTAATATGCTCAGAGAGGATATGCATGCATGTATCAAATTTGGTGCAGAATGAATATTGAGAAACCCTCCAAAAGCGCGAAAATGTTGTAATTTCTGAACCCAAGCTCGTAGAAACATGGGACTTGAACAGAAATGTACCTTAAGCAATCTGTCATGTAATTATGTATTCTCAACAACTTGTGTATCTAGGAAATATTTGTTTTGGGAAAAATAGATTTTCTAAGTAAAAGCAAAAGGGAGGGATTTCTTTTGGACCATAAACACAGCATCACTCTGACTCATTCTGACACGCTGATCCTTTCTCCAATAAGCAGATAGGAAATCCTCCAACCTGTCAGATCCTTAGAGGGTTGGGCATTGTAGAATCAGCCTCCCCACCCACTTTGGAAATAAATAAATAGGGACTGTGAGGACAGATAGGACACACACATTTTTCCACTACTCGACTGATTTCTTGGCACAGCACCCTGCAGGAAGACTCCAGATCTAGAACCAAACTCTAGAACCAAACTCTAGAACTCTGAAGCAGAGGCCTAACCCAAACTGAACTCTTTGCAGCAGGCCTTCAGAATCTTTTGCAACCTGATTCTAACCCCTAAACTTCCACAGAGCCTAACTAAATCATTCAACAGCCTGGCTGAGCTGTTTTGCTTCTAGCTAAGAACACTGTGCTAGAACCAGACCCAGAAAGCAGCACTGTATCCAGAACCCGTCATATCCAGTCCAAGAGGCCGTCCAGGCCGCAGTGCAGTGCTGAGAGCAGAACCCAGAGTGCCTAAGACCTGTCCGGTGACTAGTGAAGCCAAACCCTTGACCAGATCTTTGACGAGGCCCATTCCAGTCCAAACCCTAGGAGTGAGTATTTAGTCTAGAACTGTCCATAGTCATTTCTTAGTGTAAAGTAATACTATTCCATCCATTCCACTTATCCAGAACTGCATTATAGAATCCTGTGTCCATCCTGAATCCTTTTCTTGTCTGTGATAATTGTAGTAATAATCATCTTTACGCTGATATTTTCTGAAGAGGGAGAAGTGTTTTGACGTACAGAGATCAGAGCGGAGGCGCCCTGTTCTGGTGGCTGCCCATTGAGTGTCTTGCTTCTTCATAGCTCCTTAGTCTAAGCCTATCCTTGTTGCTAAATATTTAAAGCGCGATCTGTCATCTTTGAAATCTTGACTTTATTTCTGAAAAACCTACCTTCACAAAAACCTCCATAACTTTTGAACCGCACGTCCTACAAACGAAAACTGTCATTTTGAAGCTAAGATCCTAAGCTTTCCAATGACCCTAAAATGACATTCCAATTCATTATAGTTTTTCCGTAATCGCGTTTCACGCACGCGGAAAAGTTGCAGCGAATTGCAATTTAGCTCAATTTCACCACTTGTCAAAATAGCTGTTTCTTGTTTTCAACTGCTGAAATTCATTTTCAATCTGATAATCCTTCATGAATCATTGCTAGTGTTGACCTGTACCAATCCAAAGTAATTCTCACTAGTGCTGAATCTCCATTAGTGAATTAAAATCATTTTAACATATTTTCCCTTACATTGCAATCACATTCAAAAGTATTTTTGCCTGTTTCAAAATCATACCTGTTTTCTCTAAGCTTGCTGGGGGGAACTGGGATTGAACTGCATTATTGATTGTATTCTTGAAACCTGTGTGCCCTCATTTCCATCTCTTCATATTGCATAGTGGGGGGAATGAGTAGTCACAGGGAAAAAAAGTGATTATATTGTCTTTTGATTTAAACCATATCTAGTTTATTTCTGCACTGCATTCTTTCCCATCTTGCATTCCTTGAACCATAAAAGTATTCTCCTATTCCTACTCCTAACTGATTAGAGAGATTGTTGATATTGTGATATTACCCATTACTGATTACTGTTCATATTCATAAGTGTGCTATTCAGATATATTTTATTCATAAAAGTGATATATATAGTTCAATTCTTCAAATAAACCTTTTAATTTGCAAAACAAACCTACTTCTTGGCTCAGTGAGGTCGGGGAGATTCAAAGAGAGGGGCGTTATATAAGGGTTCATCACCCAGATTTAAAGAACTTTGACATAAAAATATATAAATAAGGGCTTCCATTGGGCATCCCAGACTAGGCATTGACTTAGTTGGAGTGCTGGATTGAAGTCACTTACAAGAGATGATGCAGGGTGTTCTCTTGCATGCTGATGCGGATGTACTGTGGATGCGGAACGATGTCTTGCCACCCATAATTGAGTGTATGCTACTCTGTACCTAATCACACTAGCGGCATTGGCACAGTTGTAATCATGTTCAATCATTCATCGCTTGTCATACCCATGGTGGCCTGCTTGTGCATCTTGCATGTTGTCATTGATGTACGGCATTGGTGTTATGTATGCAATTGATGTGTCATGTTCAGGTTGGGATGTTCAGGACAACAGTGTTTAGCTCTGAGTGCATTGTCTACTCACTGCCCAATCCCACCCAGGTGGAGTATGCATCCCCCCCAATCCCACCCAGGTCGAGTATGCATCCCCCCGCCAATGACACCCAGGTGGAGTATGCATCCCCCACCTCACCACCCCGATGCACTGTCATGGT
The DNA here is from genome assembly GCF_040938575.1 of Ambystoma mexicanum. NCBI lineage: Eukaryota > Metazoa > Chordata > Amphibia > Caudata > Ambystomatidae > Ambystoma > Ambystoma mexicanum. The sequence goes on along the minus strand of NC_090927.1, from coordinate 723,488,873 downwards.
CCAGTCAGGCAACTTAGCGAGCAGCCAGGCACGTCGTCCAGCATGTCGCTCCATGTAACGGGGTAGCGTGGAGATGCGCAGCACCATGGCATCATGTGTAGATCCAGGATATTGGGCGCAACAATGTGTGATGATCTTGCAGGAGTCACATATCATCTGCACATTGATGGAGTGGTATTGCTTGCGATTGCGGTACACCGCCTCTTTTGCATGAGGGACAACCAATTCGACATGGGTGCATTCGAGGGCACCGACGCAATTGGGCATGCCTGCCAGTACATGAAAGCCTACTTTAGTGTCGGCAAGCTTCTGGGCAGTCAGTGGTAGGGATATGTGGGTGCTAGCGTGCTTCAGGAGGGCATCCAGCACTTGGGTCAGCATGCATGAAAAGAGTGGTAAACCATGCAGCTGGCCCACTGTGTGCTGGTAGGTGCCTGTGGCCAGGAAGTGGAGCACAGACACCACCTTTAGTAGCAGGGTGATGGCAGTGCGTATTTCTATAAGGCTGACAATGTCGTTGTGTATCATGTCCACTATGGTGGTGATGGTGTCCCAGTCCAACCAGTACAGGGTGTGGATCTGCTTAGGGGTTAGATTGACTGGACTGGGTCTGATGCGAGGGATTGGTGGCTGCCTATGTGGTACCACTGGCTGCACTGATGGAACTTGCTGGGCCTGTCTCACCCTCCTTCTCCTCCTGCGTCTCCTCTGTGCTGCCTGTTGTTGTAGCTGTAGTTGTTGTTGTTGCTGTTGTTGCTGTAGTTGTAGCAGTACACACATGCCCTCCAGCCCCATGATTGCAACAGCTAGTGGTATAATTTTGGTGTAGGAAGGGGTGTTTTGTGTGTGGGTGTACTCCTTTTGTACTGGGACAGGCTCCATTGACTCCACCTGTGGTGATTGTGTGCACCTGTGGCAGTTGCCTACACTGGCGTTTCTATTTACGGGTGGTAATTGTGATGTCCTCCTATTAGCAGCATCCCAGTATTTCTGCCGCAAAGGGGAGCATGTACGCGCGCATGCCGGTAAGAAGGGGCACGGTATTGGCAGGTTGTCGGCTCGTAATGGCCCGGACCTGTTAGCGATGCCGGTAATACTATTCCGACTTCCTTTTTTCATTACCTCCATGCTCGTAATGAGGCGCAGTAACTCCATTGGTACATAACACAGGTTGAAAAGTAAGACAGTAAATACGCATTGCTTTGAATATACCTGACAGCTATTTTTTTCTTTAACAGTACATACATAAAATGAAGGACATGCCCCAGAAGCAGCAGGTCCTCCACAAGTAATGACAATGATTCGTTATTTATATAGCACTTTTATCCAAAGCGCTTTACAGAGCACATATTTACATACAATATCACCCAACTGAAATTGAATTGGTACTCATTTATTGACCTCGGACGGATGAAAGGCTGAGTTGGCCTTGCCGGGATTTGAACCTGTTACCTGCAGATCACGCTCAGATTGCAGCAGCGAGTGCTCAACCCGCTGAGCTATCTTACCAGCTGTGTACATGGACACATAAGCAATGAAACAAACACTGCACAAAAGAAACTAGACAGCCAGGACACAAATATTGACCAAATACAGAACACTTTTGCCGACTTAAAAGATTGTATACAGGGACATATCATGGAAAACATTTTATACCACTGCCCCACCTGAACCTGGTCCCCTTGCCCCTATCCCAGCCAACCATCCCCACAAATTCTCTGTAAACAAATATGTTACAATGAGACCTTACTCACTTCCTCCCCTGAAGCCCCACCTGTGGAAAACCCTAATTTCCCTGTATGTGTTGCAATGTCTACTACCCCTTCTCTTTCCTAATTTTGTTGATATATGTGTATAATAAAGTGCTATGGGTGTAATGTTGCTCTGTGTGTGTGTGTTTTTTTTAAAAGCCCCGTTATGAGTCTGCAGAGCGTGTGACTGTCTGAGAAGTCCGCAATTAATCAAAATGGAGGTGTCATGCGGACAGCGCGCCAGTCCGGAAGGTCCATATTCAAAAAGGAGGTGTCTGTTGGACCCCGTTTCTGTCCGCATGTCTGCAAAGTTGTGACATACCTTTAACTAGTTTGTGGACCCTAACTGGGGGCATGCCCATCTCTCCCCCCTGAGTCCTACGAACATACAGCGTATCCGGCATGTCCGCAAAACAGCGACGTACTTTAATTAGTTTGAGCACACCACACATGTCTGGCAGACACCTGGGCGCATTCGCACCTCATTCCCGTGTCCTACAGACAAAGAGCCTGTCTGGCATGTCCGCAAAGTTGTGATGTACTTTTAATTAGTTCGGGCACCCCGACCATGTCCGGCGAACACCTGAGCGCATGCGCATCTCTTCCCCTGCGTCCTACGAACACCAAGCATGTTCGAAACTGTCAGCCGCATGTGTGTCACAGTTTTAATTAGTTCGGGGAGCCCAATACTATCCGTAGGACACCTATGTGCATGCGCACAACAGATCCCGTGCCATTCGCGAAACGTCCGCGACGTCACCATGTGACCGCACCCACGCTGAGCGTCGGTCATTATCCGCGGACAGGGTCTGGGCCCCTGGACAGCAAAAAAGTGCTTTTCTGAGCAACCCAAAGGGTTTAACTGTGAAATTTCACCCTTACAGAAGTCCCAGAGCATGCCCCTGACCATCTGGACACTTTCTGGAACTTTTAGAGCTCAGCTTGGGGTTGGAAGTGTCCGCGGAGCACGCGATTGTCCGCGAAGCGCTCCCCAGCATCTCTATAAAAGGCCACACCCCAGTGCTGCTCCTAATTCTGTTTTATCTGACCAGGACAGAGCACTGCTCCACATTTGTACTTTTGCAACTTTGCTTTTGCCTCCTTGGTGGAACTGCTTTTGCTCCTGGCTTAATTGCTTTACCTACTAGCAGGAATTACTTTTGGCTCCTTTCTGGTGACCAGGACTATTAAGCACTTCTGCAGCTTGCAGTTTGCTGTTTCCTGTTTGCAGATTGCAGCGTCCCTGGATCCTGATACCTTTGGTGATGGTATCCAAGGCTGCTCCTGCTGCTACCGCCTCTGCCTCAGCACCCCCACCCCCCACACCACCACCATCAGCTCACCAAGGCCCTGGAGAGGGGAACAGGTGTACAACGCAGAGGAGGAACAAGAGGAAGAAGAGAATGAGGTAGTGGAAGTCCTCACTACCAGCTTGCAGCATGAATCTTGGGTGTGGAGGCTCTTTGCCACCGTTGGAAATAAGCCCAAGGCTAGTGCGGTCAAGGTTCACTGCACTGAGTGTGGCTTCATACTCAGTCGCGGCAAACCTGGGCTGCACAGATATGGGACTACTTCCATGCAGCGACACCTACAATCTAATCACAAAGCAGCAGTTCAGAGGGTCGTCCCCTTCGAACAGGGTAGTAGGTTGAGTTCCTCTGCAGCATCCTCAACATCCTCTCAAGCAGCCTCACGGGCCATACTCAGCGCAGTGAATCCTTACCTTTCCGAGGTCACTGTTTTGTGTATGTACTGCGACGCAGTACTCGACAGGGGTGAGCAGTTCTGGAGTGGTTTTGAGGCTATGGTCCGGGAACACAAAGGAAATTATACCCTATCTCCATGAGGCACACCCAACATCTTCCTCTTTCCATCTGCCCTTTCTTATCCCTGTGGTTGGTGCTCCTTCCCTAACCTCCCTACCCTTCCCTACCCTTCCCTCCCTTGTGTGTCGTGTTTAAAAAATCCCCAAAAATACACAAAACTAAAATATCAACAAAGGAAAAAGGCTCTTTTGAGAGCCACCTTTCACAGTTTAAAAATAGAATGCCAATGTAATGGTGCAGAGCCCTGGGCATTCCAAAAAGTGCACGGACAGCGCGGTAGTCCGTGGACTTCCAAAACATGAAGGGGGTGGCATTATCAAAAACTTTGCATTCTTTTCAGGGTGAAAGTGGTGGCTCTGAAAAGAGCCTTTTTGGGGTTTCTTTCTTCTTTGTGAAAGGTTTCAACTGCACAACACCAACTGCGAAAATGCTTGCTAGGGTTGCAAAAAAGGCTGCAATGCATTCTGGATATTTCACAAAAAAAGCTGATTTCCAGCATCAGTAAGATGGACTCCATCTCTGTGAAAAATGTTGTTGCTACGAAACATAATATTTTCATTGTGGAAGGAGGACATGCCAACATCTCTCAAAAAGGCGCAAACAGCCTTGTTCACATTGCCTCCCGCTTTCTCCATTTGCGGACCAAATGAAGAAGTGCGCAGCCACATCTGTTTCTGGGCAATGCGAGAGAAAATTACTCTGGAATTTGGAAACATGTCCATGACTTTCCCAAGTGCCCCATTCCTCGCAAACTGCAATGAGATTCCGGTAACATGTCCTAAACTGTTCCCTCCACAATGGACAATAATAATGGCAGGATGATGCTGCATCACCAAAGTGGCACAAAGAGGAAGCAAATCCAGCCACCTCATGCCATGCATTCCATGCCAGTGCACATCCACATGAGGGAATCCAAGATGTGCGGCCACTCCATGGTGCCCTGCATGCACCTGCAACCAATGTATTCATGAGTCTCCCAAAATCCCTATACTATGCCTCCTGAAATACACAGCCATAGCCATAGCCATTTGCACTCCTCCCAGCAAACAGACCTTCTGCCACATTCTCTCCTTGCACACCACACCCAGGAAACCTTATTGACCAATCCCCTGGCCTCCACAGTTCAATTTCCGTGCCTGCCATCCTCAAAAGCCCCAGATGTGGTACGTGCGATCCGGGGTCTACCGCGGTGTCCGTGAACATATTGAGCATTGCACCGGGCTGGGGGAACACATTTCAACCAGGGAAGAGGATTTCCTACCTCTTTTTAGATTTTTAAAGGTGTTTAAAAAAAACACCTTTCTATTTTTTTTTTCTCTTACTTTCCTCCTTATATCAGCATCCCTCAGATTCTGGAAAAAATAAGCATTCCCCAGAATGCACAAAGAAACTCCATCGGCATAAAAAAAACTGCACATTAAGACAGTCAATGTTGTCATTGGAAAAAAACATATTTGCACGCCGCATAACTACAGCCATACCTTTCTTCACATGCAACCTTCCAAGATTTTGCTGGGGATTGAACACATTTGTTTGGTTCCATAGTGCACTTGGTAATATTTCCGAAAATACCACCTTTGCACATGGGAAAATGTGCATTTGTCTCAACACAAAGGACTTCAAAACAGGAATCAAACTTGTAGCACTGATGGACCCCAAATGTTCTCCTTCCAAGATTTTGCTGGGGATTGAACACATTTGTTTCGTTCCATAGTGCACTTGGTAATATTTCCGAAAATACCACCTTTGCACATGGGAAAATGTGCATTTGTCTCAACACAAAGGACTTCAAAACAGGAATCAAACTTGGGGCACTGATGGACCCCAAATGTTCTCCTCCACAGTGCATCATCAAGATGTCTGGACTACCAAAAGTAGACATGTTTCTACAAAGACAAACCTTATATAAACAATGCTTCGTTCCAACTATATTGTATGGTCCGGAAGCATTGTCAATAACATGGCTTGACTTAATAGAAGGACGCTTCTGGAGAAGAACATTGAATTTAAACCAGTCAATGCCAGTCCAATATATCCGCTTAGAGCTGGGGCTGACATCATTGAAATAAAAATACACTCTAGCCCTCAATGTAAACTGTTGCTCCTCCTCGAAAACAGAACACATACTAACGATAATTTTGAAAAACTCGCAGAGAGATTATTCAAGGATTTAGAATGGTCGACTGATTATGCAAGAAATACCGCATAACAAACATTAAAGTTGATATTGATAAGGAAAATAAAAATGTGGGACTGGGCCCGTAATTACGAGCATCTTGAGATCCTCTCATCTCATAAATATGTGACTGAAGTGTCCCATATGTTTCTGCGGACTCAGCAATATCTAAGAAAATGCCCAAATTTATCTGTGAGATCCTTTCGATTAAGATTACGCACCAATCAATGACCACTATTGGCACTGATGGGAGCAGGATTAAAAATTCCAAGAAATGAAAGATACTGTAAAATCTGGAAGAAGCCGAATATTTTGGAGGGCCCTCGGCATGTACTAACAGAGTGGCCCTCATTACGACCCTGGCGGAAAGTGACTGACCGGACCGCCACAGCGTAAATAGCGTTTCCGCCATTGCACGATGGAGCAAAGTGCGGCCCATTCCGACCCATCGGGCACGAGCACCACGGCATGGCGGAAGTGCAAAGTCCGCGATGGCGGAAATGACCCCAAAACGGCCCACACCGCCGCCGTACGGCGCCCTAGGTGCAATACCGCCACCCATTTTAGCGGACACCGCAGTGAGCGCCAACCGCAAAGTACGGTGACCGGAAATATACGGAAACGGAAGTAAAAACATGGGCCCGGAACGGGAAACATCCCGCCGTACACCTATAAAACCACAAAATCCACACAACCACTAAAAACACTACCCTGAGACACACCCCAACCCGTCATCCACCCTAGCGAAACCAAGAAAAATGGGAAAAGTAGCGAAGAAAGCGTGCGACCGCAAGCGGCAGGTCCACTTCTCCCGTGAGGAACTCACCGTGCTAACAGAGACCCTCCAGGAGAATGCCGCCGCCGTCTTCTCCACGCAAATGACCAGGACGGCACTTGCGAACAAGAAGGCCATATGGGCTCTGGTGGCACAGCGGGTAAGTGCGGTGGGGACCGCACCCCGCAACCCACAGCAATGCAGAAAGCGATGGGACGACCTGCGGATACGCGTCCGTAGCATACTTTCTGCCAACCGCAACATTGCCACAGCCACCGGGGGAGGATCGGAATCACCCATCAAGTTGACCCCCTGGGAAGAAATCTGTGCCTCCACCATTGGAATGGAGAGTATAGAGGGAGTCGGAGGGATGGAGAAAGGAGTGCAGACATCCGAAGAATCAGGTAGGTGGGCCAAATAAAACAATGCTAAATCCACAATGTCCAATCATGTGAAGTACCATGTGTCCACATAGTGCAACAGAAACACATGGCCAGGAGAACGTCCACACACATTGGCCTGATAGCGCACTTTAAAACTCACAATAAATACATAAATAATTAAAAACCCCAAAAACACCCACTACACGTGCAGCAGGCACACCCTAACTGCAGGCTGCCAAACAACTGCACCCTCACTCCACACACAAATGAAAGCACCTCCAAGGCCCCGACCCAAATCACCCTCAGGTACCACCCCAATGCATGTGATACATTGCCATTCCAATTCCCACAGACCCATTAATAACGCTCGCCCTCCTTTACTCCACCACAGGGTCCGATCCAAACGACGAGCTTCAGGACACCCCTACCAGCACACCTGCAAAGAGGGCCAAGACCAACGGCCAAAGACCCTCCACCTCAGCTGCACGCATCAAGACACGGCAGCAGCACAAATCAGGTGGCAGCACAGAGGAGGGAACATCAACAGGCACCCCAGCAGCCAGCATGCCCACAACAGCAGCACCACAGGTCCCCCCAATGGATGCCACAGAAGGCACTGCCTCTGGTGGCAGCAGCACCATAGGTGACACCCCATTAATGGCAGCATGCTCCGACACAGAAGACGGGGATGTCGAAGTCAGATCCATCCATGACCTGTCCCAATCCCCCTGTCTGTCCCATCCCGTACACCATGAGGATACCACGCAGGGGCACCCACAAGACAACGACTGGCCATCCCCCACAAGCCCTGTGGCAGGGCAACATGAGGCGAACAGCCACTCTGTGACACCACCGCAAATGGCCATGGCCCAGCAGAGGCAACAGTCCCTCGACCAGTTAATCGTGCAACAGCAGCAACTGGCCACGCTCCTCAAGGACCATGCCGATGAATGTGGGGGCACTAAGGCAGACATAGAAACATCAACTGAGACACTTAGGGCAGAAATGGAGAGAAGTACAGAGACACTAAGGGCACAAATGGAGAGTAGCACCGAGAGCCTGAGAGTCCAAATGGAGAGTAGCACCGAGAGCCTGAGAGTCCAAATGGAGAGAAGCACTGAGAGCCTGAGAGTCCAAATGGAGAGAAGCACCGAGAGCCTGAGGGGGGAACTGCATGCGACGTCCAAAGACGTATGTGCCGAACTTGCCGCAGTGCGCCGTGTGCTCACTGAGCTCTCACAAACCCTTAGGGACATGCATGGACGTGAGCAGGCAGAGACATCATCCGTTGCAAGTTCCGTCCAGGGCAGCCCCCAACGTAGATCTGGGAGGAACCTGCGCTCCACAGGCAGGGGTGCCCCTGATACCCGCAGAGGGGGCTTGCAATAGCGACTGCCCACTGACAATGAGCATCTTTGGACACTGGTGTTCGGGGGGGAGGTAGGAGGGTGGAGGGGGTGTGTTGGGCTCACTTGGGTGGCGGGTCGATAGGGTGTTTAACATGATATCACATATGCCATAAACAATGCACGATCAACCAATGAGATGTGTGGACAATGATCTTTGTGTACTAGGCCATCATAGGCGTACAGTCCATATTGTGCATGTACCAGACACACACAGTGCCACGAGTCCCGTGTCCATGTATCAGCCACCAGGCGTGAGTGCTAGAAGCATGCATCAATGAGATGCTGACGAATGTCACGGCCCTCCTGTGCCTCGCAGACTCCTTGAGGTGCTGCCACATCCCCACCCTCATCATGACCATCTTCAGGTGCTTGCAGTTCTGCGTCAGGGGGCATGGGCACATTTCTACGTACGCACATGTTGTGTAGCATGACACATGCCATCACCATCTTTGCAACCTTCTCATGGCGGTACAGGAGTGCCCCGCCAGACCTGCTGAGGCAGCGGAAACGAGTCTTCAGTAGGCCGAATGCCTGTTCAATGACTACACGGGTACGTGAGTGGGCATGGTTGTAGTCCTCCTCATGCTGGTCCCGTGGGTTCCGGACTGGTGTGAGGAGCCATCTCTTCAGTGGATATCCAGCATCACCTGTATGTGGACGATAAACGAATTATGTGGAATGCCATTGCTACGTACGCACCCCCCCCCTTCCTGCCAGGTCATTGCCGCATCACATACCCCACATCATCATGCATGAAATGAGACTCACCGAGTAGCCAGGATCTGTTCCCTGCGTGTCGCTCCATGTAGCGTGGTATTGTAGAGTTCCTCAAGACCATAGAATCATGGGTTGATCCAGGGAATCGGGCACAACAATGTGTAATGATCCTGTTGGAGTCACACACCATTTGTACATTCAGAGAATGAAATTGTTTTCGGTTGCGGTACTGGGCCTCCATGGCATGTGGGACGACCAATTCCACATGGGTGCAGTCGATGGCACCAAGGCAACCCGGTATGCCGGCAAGTGCATGGAATCCCACTTTTGTGTTGGTAATTTCCTGCTCCGAGCGTGGTAGAGAGATGTAGTCGTCTGCGTGCTGCAGGAGGGCATCGAGCACTTGCAATAGTGTCCGTGAGAACAGTGGCTGAGAAATGCCATGCAACTGTCCGACTGTGTGCTGGTAGGTGCCTGTGGCCAGGAAGTGGAGTACAGACACCACCTTCAGTAGGGGTGGGATGGCGGTTGGGCTATCTATCATGCTGACAAGGTCAGCCTGTGTCATGTCCACAATGGCGGCTATGGTGTCCCGGTCCAAACGGTAGAGGGTGTGGATCTGCTCATCAGTGAGGTTGAACGGATGTGCTCGGAGGCGTGGGATTGCGGGCTGCCTGCGTGGTGGTAGTGGCTGTGCTGGGGGCCCTTGCTGGCCCTGCCTTGCCCTCCTCCTCCTCCTGCGTCTCCTCCGTGCGGCCGGTTGTAGTTGGTGTTCGTCTTCTTCTTGGAGTTGGAGTACTTGCAGTGCTATCAGGTCCCCCAGGGCCAACATCGCGAGTCCTGCCGGTAGCATTTCGGAGTGGGTGTGGTTGTGGGAGGAGACTGGGTGTGCAATTTATGTGTTTTCAGGCTGTATGGCCTCCACCTGTGGTGATTCATTCCACCTGTGCAAACTGCTCTCCCCTTTGGCCGAGCACGTCCCGCACACAACGCTGCAATTCGAGGAATGGCATCTTGCTATTACAATCATGTATTTGTACCCGATGGCCGTGTAACATTGGTTGATATGTTCATTCGGCTATGGTCCCATTGTTTCACATACAATCTTTGCAGTCGCGAACAGACTTGTGAAGGGTCAGTGGAACGTAGTACTCGAGTAACGGTGGACCCTCATGCATCACTGTACCGAGTTGCAACGACGGGCGGGGCGTCCCATTTGTGAGTGAAGGCAGTTGCCATTTTCACACACAGCCGCACTAGATGGATTAATTTGTGATTTCAAGCGGCCACAGATGCCTTTTCGCCGTGATGTTGCAAATGAGGAATTCGAAGGGCGGCGCTTTCGGTTATCAGCTAGCGGCGAGGAGATGCCCACAGGTCTGACTGCAAATATAACGTTCTATTGTTCAATGTCCTTGGGACAGGGGCCATGGCGAGGATGCAATGATTGATATGAATAGTTTGGGATGCGCAATAGCGAAGTGGACGGTGAGGCCGGACGTTCCCAAATACATGTTACTTCACAACACTGGAATAACGGGCTGGGGCACAGTGGATTTTGCAGGCTGCATAAGGCACAGACTCAATGGAAATTTCACATGTTATGTGAGTATGGAAACAGGCGTTTACATTACGGGATGAGGGAATGATGTATGGATGCATGGACAGATGATTTGATACAGAGTTTGCCATGTACAGGGCTTCTTGGAATCTATCCGCCTCCCCTGCGCTATGTGATGCAGGGCTGCCATAGTGGGACCATCGTCTATCTGGCCTTGTTGAGCCCTCCCTGTCTCGACGCGCCTTCAGACACTTGTGTCCATGCACGTTACCAATCCCATCTGATGGATTCTGTTTTCACAGACGCATGCACAGGTACACTCGTTTGTGATGGTGTTTACACCTCGCTATAGATAGTTATGAGTCGCAAGTGGTTTTGGGGTGGTGATGATCCTTTGGAGTGGGCTAGCATGCATATGGCTGTGGATTTAGTGTGATCATTGAAGTGAGTTGTTCGAATGTAGTTCTGATGGCCATTCTGTTCTTTTTCTTTTCTTTTGGTTGACAGGTATCTCCTCCCCTTTTGCCACTGCCATCTGTATGCCACTCCTGCAGATGGCTTTTACTCCCGACACCTGCTGCTTCGTGTTAATCAGTGGAGCAGCATTACGATCTTATGGGACGATCGCCAATGGGCCACATGCCCTTACGCAGTACTAGTGGCTCGGAGCAACATTTCGGCCTTTCAGCTGGACTAGTGCCTCCCCATTGGGACGGCCCTGCGGTTCTGTGCGCTTCCATGTTGCCTTTTCGTACGTGAATGTGGCTCTGTGTACCATGAAGGAACAGGGCGTCACACAAGAAGTAGCTGGTCATTTCTTGCGGATGCAGCCCACGATGGTGAAATGTGTTTTGGAGTTCATGGCCTAATGGCTGTATGGGCTTGGTGATTTTGTTGTGCATTAAATTTCTATTCTGATATGGGCCGTGTAGCGTTCTTCTTTGCAAGTGATGTGGCATATTCCTATTTGGGGAGCGATGTATTGTGAGGAGATCTGCATTGGGTTCCAGCTTCGGAGTATAGTTGCGTGGTACTGTGCTGGGCGCGTTTGCCTACGAAGCCCAGTGAGGTCAGGGATGAGGGCTGCCAATATGACTGTTTGAATGTTGTCATGCTCAGGGGCGGGGGATTAGGTTTTGTGTAACAGATGCCGGTCAGCCAGGTGGACTGGTGGAATGATGTGATTTTCGGAATATTGCTGGTCACAGGTGCCTGTGTTTGCGTGCGTTTCTTGGTGGGGGACTGTGGTCATGTCCATTGGAATGGCTTCTGTATTCGTGCCATCTGTGCCCTGCAGCTCCCATTGGCCCCTCTTGAGATTCTTTTGTTCGTTGGCATGCATGGGTGACTTGTACATTTCACTGGTTGCATTGTGACTTCATTGCACCTACGGGGAGTTGTACTATGTGGGCAGGGAGCGGTGTACAGGCACTCAGTGGGGCCGTTTACGGTTGATTCCCGATGCCGTACTTCTCACCATGGCGGAATGGTACTTTCCGCCGTGCTTGATGGCGTTAGGTACATGTCCGCTAGGGTCGGAATTCGCGTACCCTTGCGCCATGGTGGTATTTACGGTTTGGCATGGCGCGCGCGCGTACTTGGTGCAGTTAGCGTTGGCGTTCACTACGGTGTCGCTAATGGCATCGTACTTTGCGGTGACGGGTCATAGTCGCACCGAGCGCTATTCGATGGCGGTATTGCATTTCCGCCATCGTTTTTCGATTTCCGCCAGGGTCGTAATGAGGCCCAGTGTCATGTCTTGGGATGATTATGAGGCAATAAAAAGCAATACATTTTGGATTTATTGCTTGAACACCGAGTGCCAGGGGGTGCATATTGCCCTGTACCAAATATGGTCACGAATTAAGATTCAGTTCAATAAAAGTACTATTGTGAACACGCTAATATGTATTTAATAGTAGCTAATTCACAGGTTAGGTAGACAAAAGAGATAACAGGAAATGAAATGTGAAATATAATAGACCAAGATGTAGACAAATATAGTTTAATTAAGAGTGCATTTTAGAATAACTATGTAATACAGTTTTAAAATATTTTATACATTTTATAGATTTAAGATTGAAAATGTTAGAGGTACCAAGTATGCAAACTAACATTGTAAATGCTGTTAAGATGTGGACAAAGAAGGAACAATAATGAGTATTAAGAAATTGCTTGACCAAACATTGTGTTGATTATACCGAACAAAGTAGTACTCTATGGTAAACATGTGACATGTAAAGGTAATCGACATGCAAATGTAAACGTGTAACCATGTTTTATTTTACTTATTTTATTGTATGCTATGCTGATTTTAGATGATGTAATATACATTTGTAAAGTTTTTATGAAACTAAACAAATAAATGTAATAATAATAATAACAAAGAGAAACCAGTTCACTCAAATTGTGTACTGGCACACAAAACCTCCATGCCTGGAAACCCAACATCTGCAGAAACACCTCTTGATTTTTCATACCTTTCCAGATCAGCAACAAACCTATCACCATGTACCCAGACACAAAATTCTGCCATCTTCACCATACAACCAAAACAGCAATGAAAACAAGTATAACCCTCCCTTCCTGTAAAGCGCACCCTTAACACCTGAATAGATAATCCCCATAGTACACACCCATTTCCATGTCAAGCATGCTCACAAGTCTGCAGACTGGTTTGGTGTCCGCAGACCTAATAACACAGGGGCAGCCCTTCTTTCCTCTACACTTCACTCTTTACAGCACTCTTTCATTGGCTACTGGTAAGCAGTCCCACACCCATCCACCAATCACATCCAAGATCTCTTCATCTAACTCTGTCATCTCAGTTCAACACTGCAGTTGTACAGCTCAACACGCAGAGTACAAGTCTCCTGTGATTCCAAGCACCGGCATCCAAAAGAACTGTAAAACTCTCCAAGATTACTTCCAGATTCATCTACATCTACATCCATCAACACGAAATACAGCTATGCATATATTGTGCAATGCACATAGAAAATGAAACCTTCATGTATGTTACCAAAGCATAGCAAGTACATAGATTCCATGCATGGGAACAGGGTGCCTGCCACTTACTATGCATAACCTAATCAACAACCATAATCTCATTTGTTGCATGTCCTGACATCAAGTGGCAGTTCCTTACAATGCTCTGTGCTCTAAATGTTTTCTTTAAATGACCACTTGCATAACAACTGCAAACCACATATTTTAAGTTTAGCACCACTCTCTGATTTTTTTTTGTAAAAACACACATTGGGAACATTTGCACAGGAAGTTCAAGTGCCAGATCCTACGTGAAACTTCAATATATTACTACATCATGTATGCTTTAACCTATCAGCCACTGTAATGTGCAAACTGTTATTTTCTTCTTTTCTTCTGTCACTTTTACAATCACTTCTCCCACTAACACACATACTGTAAAATGACCAGAATGCATATAGAACATGAAAACTGCATGTATCTTACCAAAGCATAGCAAGTACATATATTGCATGCATATAAACAGGGTGCATACCACTTGCCTGTATAACCTACCAAATAATCATACTGTCATTTGTACCATCTCCTCACATCAACTCACAGTTACTTACAATGCAGTTTGCTTTCACAGTTTTCTTTTACTGCCCACCAACATAACAGCTGCAAACCACCTATTTCAATTTCATCAACACTGCCTTTGATATTTTTTATAGAACACCACATTGAGAACATTTTCACACCACATGCAAGAGCTACATCCTATGACAAATGGCCAGAATGCACACAAAAAAGGAAACTACATGTACATTAGGATAGCATACCAGGCACATGCATTGCACAATTGACAAAATGCACCATTGGAAAGAAAGCAAACTAATGCACATGTACATTGGAAACACTGCTATCTGTAAATTTGCACACATAAATGCAACAACTAAAAATAACTTCTGCACTCATATAGAAAGCATCTGTCAGAAACTTAACAAAATTCCACATACGTTAACATTCTCCTTTCCAATCTCTATATCTTTCTGCCCTTTTTCTCACTCTACTATATCTTCCTGATCCATTTCCAAAACAAATAGTACAGAAACCTCTCACCCACTTCAAAAATGCAGCGCCAAAGGCCACAGTAATCACTGCAGCACTGGCCCCTATACCAACAATGCTAATACTCACAAGTCCCCACTCATATGTAGTGCTGTACAATTGCACACACACACTAACTCTTCCTGCCAACACATCCTCCTACAATCTACAACAAAGTATTCTACTACTGCTATTAGTGTACAATTAACACACATACCCACTAACTTCCTTTTTTTGCAATTACAGTGAAGAACCAACTGCTGAAAGCCAGTGACATCTCTGCTAGAAAATAAAACCCAGAAGTAACCTACTCTTCACACCCAAAAAGTAAGTGCAGTACTGTTGTAGTGTTCTGCCTGTCAATAAGACAGTGCAGTGTTGTTGTATTGTAGCCTACACAATGTTATGTAAGCCCACAGCAGTCGTTTCACCCTTACTCATTGCACATTGCCAGGTGCACTGTTTCTATTGTCATTGGAACACTATGCACAATAAAGCAAACCATTCCTACAAGAACACACACACACATAGCACTACAACCTTCCCAACCAAAACTAACAACCTATGTACAATTACACTCCTCTATATTTACCTACACACTCAAACACTCATCCACAGTACACACAAATACATTGCACAACTTCCAAACCCACACTTCCTTTTTTCTCCAACAGACACAAGACAACGCCTACCAAAAAGTAACTCAGTAGAAAACAACGCAGAAACAGAGTAGATAAAACTCAACCCAAGCAAAATGCCCATCCACGTCTAGCAGTCTTTGCACAAAAAGTTCAAACAAAACAGCTAATAAAATCACTAAACAAAACGGAACCAGGTAGCAGGAAAAAAACTTCTCTTTCAAATTCTAAAACTAAAGCTAAACGTATTAACATGAATGCAACTACCAGTAGTGCAAACACTGCATCTAACAACAGTAACTTAGCAACAAGCATTAAAAGAAAAAGAAATACCAAGCATTTTCCACCATAGAATCCTTCAGAACCTTATAAAAACAGGTCAGAAATCAGGCTCCACCCTTAAAATGTACCGCATAAAACTGATCCTGGAAGCTCTCATAGACAGTGCAATGCTCCTCAAAAGGAAAGTATTTATATTAGTTTTAAACAGAATGAAACCACTAACAAAATTAATTAGTAAACTACAAAAAATACTTCACAACAGACGCCATATCAGTATAGATACCTTTGCAAACATCTGTGCAGGTGAGCGGATTCACACCACCAGCAATGCACCCTATTTCAACGAAGAGGCATACAAACAAGTACAAACAAACCCAATTTCTATACAATGCACTGGGCAAGGGTATGAAAAGGTAGACAATACCATTATGGAAGACGAAATGCTGCTTGCAAGAATATCCCCAACAAACTTAATATCAACTCTCCATTCCACCGAACCAATACGTCCCGTGCACAAATGTCCGTGCACATCAATGTGTAACGTGCGCAAACAATCTTTCAAATTTTTGCAGCAGTGCCTCAATCAATATGTGAAAGCCAAAGACAAATTAAAAATTAAAATATTACAAACTATGGACTCCTGTCCTGTGCGCAAATACACAGGACTATGAGGACATTCATTAGCCTGCATTTCTGGACCTGCTTGCAAAAGCACCTTCCACCACATCAAAATGTTAGCAACACACCATACCACAGTACGAAATCTCGTTCATAGATTACACTATGCAAAAAGTCCTGCTTTAGCACTCAAACATTTAAATTGCATTCGCCTACATCGTACAGCTAAAAAACTGCTTGAACAAATAGACCACATCCAAAACAAATATTTCGGCACTGAAGAGCACTTACAAAATCCAGTAACTTTACAAAAAAGTACTGACAACCTTGCAGATGTCAACCTTCTACTACACACATACAAAAAAGAAATAGCAAAGTTTAAAAGCACATCTGCCGAAATACCAAACCAAGTATGTTGTGTTTCCACAGAACTTTTTATACAAAGAGCACCAAAACTGTAGATATAACATACAAAATAGACGACAATGATCAATGCCAGTGGTTCCAATTAGCTCTCTATTTTATAGCAGAAAACAAATACGAAGTAACAAACCCCTCAATAGTTTGCACATCCTGTACTGAAAAGCTTGAAAATAACCAAATGCCTTCACAGGCTATCACTATTAACTTGGAAATATTCCCTGTGCCAAAACCAATCCAACAACCCACCTTGTATGAGAGCATTATAATCCAAACAGTGCACCCATTTCAAGCGATAATACGCCTTCAACCGAAAACAACACAAATGCCTCCCTCTGAATTACTGAAAGGCATTTGTGGCAAAGTAGTTTATTTGCCATTAGATCTCAAAGAAAATGTAGACACTCTAGGAGTACAACGGCCAATAGATCAATCTTTAATTATCCTAGTGAATGGGGTAGCTACAAAAGACAAAATAATTTGCCAGCAACTAGTAGACTTAAAGAAAGTTAGAGAAGCCCTGCAATAACTTAAAGACAACAATGAATACTACAGAGAAATAAACATTGAGGAAATCCTGAGAGAACCACCAAAATAATTCAGGATTCCTCATCAACTGGACAATTTCAACGTCTAAATCCTACTACAGCCTCCAATATTTTAGACCAGTATACAATTCAACGACTACACTTCAAAGACACCATAGACGATGCACTTGAAACATATCAAATGCGGCAAACCAAAGGATCTCCAAACAGCACATGTGAAAAAAGTGTAGAAGCTCGCTCCTTTCCTCTACTGTTTCCTTTTGGAAAAGGAAGAAGATAGGATAAAAGATGCAAACAAATAACAGCATCAGAATACCACTCTTTGCGAATGTATTCTGAAGACCCCAGATTCAGACGAAACGTGGAATGCATATTCGACCTCCTCTTTGGAAGTGAACTAGCAACTCTTTTTTACGGAGTTGCACACAGATTGAAAACAGGTTCCAATTTCCTACACAGCTACTTCCAATGGTGCAAAAGAAAGATTACGTTTCACAGTCAAGTATTACAAATCTCTTGGCAAACATGTGTGGTACAAAAGAATACTGGTTCCGACATCACGCAGATGTACGGTGTATGCTACACAACCTTGGCTCACACACATGGGTTGTCACTTTAAGTTGTGCAGAGTATGCATGGGAAGACTTGCATGATTTCCTACGCATAGCAAATGAAAACATATCAGGGATTAACATGCAAACACCAGGAAAACTCTCCTCTCTTGACCCTGTAAATGTGTCAAGATACTTCTGTCATCGCTTTATTGCCATGCTGCACTTCATTTGTAATAAAACAATTATTCCCCTCGGAGAAGTGGAACACTTCTTTTGGAGAAAAGAATATCAAGCCAGAGGAGCACCACACATCTACATGCTTTTGTGGATTAAAAATGCTCCTAAATCTGGTCAGGACATTGAGGCCAGGGTTTTGCAGTTCATTCATAAATATGTCACTTGCAAAATCCTTTCAGAAAGTACACATAGTGACCTACACGCAAAAATGTTCCCGTTTCAATAACACAAGTGTGGCAAGTATTTTTGGTGTCAATATAAAAAGAAAGGCAAATACTACACCAAATGCTGCTTTGGTTTCCCTAGACCTGTTTTGGAAAAAGGCCAAATAAACAACTTCATGTCTTCTGTTAGACACAGCGTGAAAGGCAAATCGCCTAAGAACACATACTAGATAAAAAGAACCAAAGCATCAAAGTACATTGATGATTACAATGCAATCATTGCCCTCCTAGGAGTCAGTATGAGCAATCTGCAGAAAACTTTGGTCTACTAAAATCACAACTGAACAACGAGGAGCGTAGCATTTTCCTAGAAGTAACAAGAAGGCAAAACATTCTTGATGAAAATGATCAGTAAGTTCCTCCAACAATTGACAAACAGGCTTTCAGCTGTTGTAACTGCCCCCACAGGTTTAGCTGCATACAGCATAGGTGGTGTTACTTTACACCGATTGCTACTCCTTCCAGTGGAGCACCAAAACAAATTAGGCAACTACAAACTTGCAGCAGAAGCTGCAATGGATCTATGTAGAGTTTTGAAACAAATTAAAATGCTCCTAATAGATGAGGTGAGCATAGTTTACAACCTAATGTTGGCCTTAATTCACCTCAGATTGCAAGAGGTCCTTAAAACAGACTACGAAGAACTCTTTGGAGGAAAATACATTATTGTTTTCAGAGATCTTCTTAAATTAACACCAGTAAAAGGTGTACCTATATTTAAAACCTTAGGACACAAACTGTGCCGTAAAACCCTTGGCAGCATAGGAAATGTAATTCTTTGGCAACATTTCCAATACAGAGAACTAACTGAAAACATGCATCAGTCTGCAGACCTCACCTATGGCAACATTTTGAAAAGCTTTCGCATTGGTGTGCTTTCTAATGAAGCACAGTTTATCTTAAATACCAGATGCATCCATGCGCTATACTGGCATAACACATGTCCTACTGATGTCATGGAACAATTAGCACACACAAATGTAAACTGTATGTCATTAATGCCAACCCTAGCAAGCTGTGCACAATTCAATGAAACAATGTTGAAAATATAAATGCAACCACGAGTGCAAATTTACTCCACAGACAAACTGTACGTGCATGGTATGACAGTATCTATGTGTCAACAAGCACGACTAAATACCTTAGAGAACTCTATCTCTTTTTTTTTATTTGATATGGATAATAAAATCATCTTTTCAAATATATAGAAAGAAAAATTACAGGTATTTAGTCAAATATAAAACAGCTTAACAATTTTCAAACACAAACAAATTTAGGTCGCAATAAAAATCACAATTTTTGGATAGATCAGGTGCAATGTAACATTTCATCATTAACATGAACATAATCATAATTGCAGTATTTAGTTGATTCTTAAATCAATATGACTTAATTGATGCTAAGTTCTTGAACAGCAATCGTAAAAGGTAAAATTATATAAACCCTTCCTCCGATGTCATTTTGGGAAGAATTGCATCAAGGAAATGGACTATGGCCACCCGCATTCCCAGGTCGGGATTATTTGTAATGTTAGACCACATATTATTCATAGACATATAATTGTATCTCGTTAGATTACATTTTTTGAAGTGTGTAATTCTTTGATTAGCTAGCATAGAACAATACAAGATGCAATGTCCTAAGGTTTCTTTTTGGGTTCTATTGGAACAAAAGCAACAGTAATTCTGATCTGGTCGTAGCAGGTTTCATCTAACTAAGATCTCGGTGGTAGGGTAAAGGTTTAGTTGAAACCTGAGAGATTGGTGTCTGATAAACTCTATCTGTAACACAGCTGGTTTTGAATTCTTTTTTACATTGCGTTTAAACTGTAGAGTATTGCTTAAGCGTAACCATGACGTCAAACAAGGTTTAGTTAATGGAGCACTTGGTACAGTTGTTGGATTCCAGATATACCCACGTGACAACAGCATTCAGTTTGTCAATATTCAGTTTGCCAAACTTTCAGAAATTAAAAGGATAAGACGCTCAACAGCCCGATTCCTTCTTTTCAAAGACATGTATGTACACAGAGAACACTTTTTTTCTGTCTCTAGCATACGCATGTCACTATTCATAATTCGCAAGGTCTAACCCTGGATAAAGCATTGATTGGCATTGGCAGCATCGTCTTTAAAGAATGCATTAGTAACGTAGCACTGTCATGCCTATGTACACTTGAAGGACTATTTCTAGTCAATTTTGATGCAAGTAAAGTCAAAGCTGACAATCCTTGCATCGTAGAGTACAAGAGACTACGTGCACTCTTCACACCTAATCTCAAAATGTACCTTGTTCCTTAAAGAGGCAAACTTTGTAAAAGAATACTAGAGCAAACACAACTTATACATGATCTCCCAACAGTACCACTAATGAAATTGAGAACAGCTGGTACTCCATCAATTACCACAACCACAGACGGATGTACTGAAAAGGCAAATGCATACACAACTGCACTAAGAGAACTTCATCTTAAAAATAATCACATGGACTTCCATCAAATGAGTCAGACACAGAACTGTCTGGTCCATTCAAATTTTCCAAAACAACTGGTGTAAATTGCTATGCAAATGTAGCAATCAATGTTCTATTCCAATTGCCACCGATTGTTAAAAACATTTACTTAAACGGCATGGACCAGTTGTGTTTGCCAATGCTTCTCCTTCACAGAAATGCAAAAAACAATCCTGAGAACACTTACAGTGGCAATGATTGACTACTGTGCGGGAATGGTGAGATTCACTATAAACACACAAGAAGATCCACAAGAATTTCTAATGTACTTACTACGAGTACTGTAAAGCAAAAACATACCTTTAAATGAAATCTTACAGATTTCATACATTTTGAAACATACGTGCACTATCTGCAGCCATGTGGTGCAGGAACAAGTCCCTAACAATCCCTTCGTGTATGTATCTAGGCCTAACTGTGAATCCATTCCATTTCAGCAGCTTTAACAAAATGCAAACCATGGCATATTATGTACTACTTGCAATTCTGACAATCGTTCCACCTTACAGGTACAATCACATAGCCAATACGTAATAGTAATGCTTTTACGATACAATGCAGATGGTACCAAAAACAACTGCAAACATACTAGCTTCACACACGGACAAATATCACTTGGGAAGAAAACCTTCACAACAGTAGGCATAATCTACCACACAGGCACCACAACCAGTGCAGGTCACTATGCTGCGTACATTAAAAAGAAATGTGGATGGCTTGAATGCAATGATACTTCCATTACTATGAAGCAGAGATTAACAGCAAATCTTGCAAATGCCTACATAATATGATTGAAACCAAAATTAATCACTGATCTACTGCCCAGTACCCACCATCACATATGAGAAACTGTAAACAGTTAGAATACGCCAATTGGTATCTAACTACAACCATAATACTGCAATATTACTTCCCATTAATCCGCCAGCAAAAATGAAAGTTCTTCTGAGGAAACCCTTCAACACTTATTAAGTATAAACAACCAGCTATAAACATACCCTCAACTTCTTTGAAACTACCAACAGTTGGAATACACCAACAGGTATCTAACTGTCCCCACAATCCTGCAATATTATTCTGCAATACCATGGTACTTCGAAAACATCAACAGCAAGCAAATGCATAAACAAATACTGCTTAAAAGATAAAGCAAATAAACAGTTAGAATACACCAAGTGGTATCTAACTGCAACCATAGTACCACCACTTCCAAAAGGAAAATCATACACCATTTCAATTCCTCCTACTGCAACAGTGCCTATAACCACAATACCACATATATATGCACCTTAAATATTACTGTAAGCAGTGCACACATCACTGAAATAGAGTGTTCCACATAACAACAAATTAATGTAGACTTTTCTTTTTAATCCTGCATGGATTATTTTCCCCACAGACCAAAGATAATGCGAAAAAACACAGGCACATATTGTTTAAAGCATACTACTTGTGAGCACAAATGTCTGCAATGCAATGGAATACGACATTACAAGTACTTACTTTAACATGTTATGTTTTCTTTTATCACATACAATGAAACAACGATTTCTCCTGCATTTCCACATACCACATTAGGCAAATCTGCTATTGCCGCTTGAACAGTATTCTGCAGTGCATGGAAAAAAGGTGTACAGGGCCTCAACAATACATACAGTGAGTATACAATCATTGGTGTCATACTTCTTTCTAATCTACAAATTGCATTTTATACACATATTTATATAATCCATATGCCACTGTCAAAAAGTTGAGTTCATGGCTGTATTATGCTGTGGTGGTAGTGGCCAGGGCCTAGACTCTTGGGTGCATGGCCGTAGGCCGTAAGCCATGGACCCAAGAGTCTAGGCCCTGGCCACAACCACTGCAGCATAATACAGCCATGCATGAAACATCTGCCCACTTACCACAACCCACACACATAACATAGCCACCTGAGGCCATATCCACTTCAGTTGACATACAAATACAGTACTTCCAGCCAATGGACAGACTCTTGTGTGCATGGCCTCTGCACCCATTACTCTACTTACTGCCCACAACCAATACAGCATAATACAATAAACTAACCAAAAATCTGCCCAGTGGCCACAACCCAAACACATAAGCCAACCACCTTAGGCCCTGTCAACTTCTCTACACATAGTATTCCAGTAAGTACAACCAGTCAGCACACTCTTGAATCCAATAAGCTAGCCACCTAAGACCCCGTGCACTTTTCAAGACATACTATTACAGTACTTCAAGCAGTAGGCAGACTCTTGGACTCTTGGGTGCATGCACCCAAGACTGCAGTAACTGGCCACAATCACCTCCCACTGCATAGAGTATCATACACCCAATAATCTCAGGACAGTCCAACAAGCCACCTGCCACACACCCTGTCCACTTTTGTACACATACTATTACACTACGTACAGGCAGTGGACAAACTTTTGGGTGCATTGCCTCCTATACAATCCATATAGCACTGACAACATTTTGAGTACATGGCTGTATTATACTGCATTGGTTGTGGCCAGGGCCTAGACTCTTGGGTGCATGTCCGGAGGCCCTATGGCCTCTGGCCATGCACCCAAGAGTCTAGGCCCTGGCCACAACCACTGCAGCATAATGCAGCCGTGCATGCAAACATTTGCCCACTTACCACAATCCACACACATAACACAACTGCCTGGGGCCCTATCCACTTCAGTTGACATACCATAACAGTACTTCCAACCAATGGACAGACTCTTGGATGCATGGCCTCTGCACCCAAGACTCTACTAACTGCCCATAAACAATACAGCATAATACATTAAACTACCCAAAAATCTGCCCAGTGGCCACATCCCAAACACATAAGGCATCCACCTGTAGCCCTGTCCACTTCTGTACACATAGTATTTCAGTACGAGTAACCAGTCAGCACACTCTTGACTCCAATATGCCAGCCACCAGAGGCCCTGTCCACTTTCCTACACGTACCATTACAGTACTTCAAACAGTGGGCACACTCTTGACTCTTGAGTGCATCAACAAAGCCTGCCTGCAGTCACCACATAAGCTACTCACCTGAGGACCTACCCACGAAGTGCCGCAGAGTACTTGCAACCATTCACATTCCACTCCCCTACCCTAAACCGCCTGCAGCCCTGTACACTTCTCTACACATACTATTACAGTAGTTCAACCAGTGGGCAGACTCTTGAGTGCATGGTCTGTGGCCATGCACCCAAGACTCTAGTAGCTGGCCACAAACACCACAGCATAATACAGCCTATACAAACATCCTCATATCATCTACATTCCACTCCCCTACCCTAATGAAGCCTGCCTGCAGTTACCACATAAGTTGCTCACCTCAGGACCTATCCTACCCTAATGAAGGCTACCTGCAGTCACCACATAAACTGCTCACCTCAGGATCTCTCAGCGAACTGCTGCGGTGTTCGCGGATACTGCGAACACAACACAATCTTCTTCCACTTAAACAAATACATCATATGAACCATATTTCACTCCCCTAACCTTTTCCATCCCCTCTTCCCAACACCATATGCCTCAAAACATGCTTTCCAGCCCTGTTCGTCACTGCGCTATTAGCGAATATCCACGGGTACAATATGGCGTGTGTTTCAGAAAAATATGACGCTCAACAAGCTTCTGTCCAGCCAATCAGTGGGCATGTCGTATGTCTGCGAACATCACATGTCCATCTGAACCAATCTGAGTCCTGTCTGCGGAGCGGACAGGGAAATGGGTCAGCGGAGCCATATCACACATTTTTTGCCACCTACATTTTGCCTATTTTTTTTTAAATCTACTGGGCGCATTTTCACTAAATTTACAAAAGCACGCTCTCAGGACCAAGCCGCCGCTCCTGCTGCAAATTTGGTGAAAATTCTTCCAGCGGTTTGAGCTGTAGGTGTGAGCAAAGTTTCTTTCCTTTCAGTCTATGCCTACCTGCACTACGGGACTGTCTCTGTATCCTACAGCCCCTTCTCCCGGCACTTACCTTGCACTTGCCACCAGCGGGCCCTATTATTTATCTTGTATTCTACTAACCATGTACTGCACTTTCTTTGCACTTGCCACCAGCTGGCCCTATTATTTATCTTGTATTCTACTAACCATGTACAGCACTTTTCCCAGTCCCCTCTACCCTTGCACTTGCGCGATCTGAATGACACCTGGCCTAGTAGGATTGTTGTCTGTCTCCCCTTGTTCCCCCCCGCCTTGTCAGGCCTTGAAACACTTGTGTATAGGCGTGTTACAAATGCCATATCATATCATATGGAAAAAGAAAAGTATTTGGGACCCCCCTACAACTTTTCCCCCCCTTCACGAAACCTCACCAAACTTGCCAAAAAATTCAGAGCGGGCATATACTTCTTTTGTACGGTTTGGTAAGGATTCATCCAGGGGGAGCGAATTTGTAAGCCGCCCAAGAAGTGGTTTTCCTATGGGTTTCGCAACGTAACCATAACTACACTTTGTCTATATAATTGGTTGTACTATAACGGTTGCCTCTGAACCAAGTATAATGACATAGGGAATCACTGGAAACATTCCCGTTCACCTTTAGAAGATCTGAATATTTCATCACGTTTGACCCCCATCTAAATCATCCAATAAATTACCACATTTGCTTTCAAGCATGTCGAATTTAGATCACAATCTATAATTATATTATTTGATCTGGTGGTATTATACCAATCTGATAGGGGGTGATCAATCTCTGGAAATTGGGTATCTTTAGAAGTCCTCATGGGATTTCAGTAAATATTAACAAATAATATTTGAACCATTTCCACAGAATATTCTCACTGCTCTCATGGCTTCTAAAGATGTATGCCATTCTTGCATATGAGAACAAGCTGAATTATCGGAACCCATCATCAAACCATATGAAGGATGGGAACTTTGTTGGCTTTTTTTAAATAAAGAAAAGCCATGAAATTAAAGAATGCCAGATAACTAGACCCCCTGTAATAAAAATACATGTACATTTATGGGATTCTCTATAACAGATTGTAAAATGGTATTCAATCCCCTAGAGTTCCAAGAGAAGATTCTCAAATGTATTTAATTAAAGGTTCTGAATATTTGTACCCTTGTTCCTCCTTGAGGCCAATAGAGCGGATAGCCAAGGCCAGTCTGGTGGATTGTTGACTGAATTATTTTCTTTATTTGCATTCGATTCTATATTCATTAAACAAGCACATTATCAGTCAAAGTGGACACCTAATAAGGGAATTATGTTTAAAGTATTTTGCCACTTTTGGTCTCAAATCCCTATCAGTGGATTTTAGTATTAGAGACTTGGTGAACAGTATACATATATTCCTAATGATGGAAAAGCTTCTGCCTCACTCATAATCAGGTTGCACATTACCCTTAAGTTTATATGAAGTACAATTATATATACCCCTCTCTTATATACTCTGACAGAGTACCCGCCACAAATAACCACTCTGATGCCGATGACAGTCCAAGGATGCTTATTTAGACTTTACAAATTGGCTGAGCAATTTTCAGGTAGGCTTTTGGGCCAGGTGGGTTTGTGAGGTGAAGTTTGGCGATGGGCAGTCCTTCTCTCTCTTGTCCCCCTTCGGCTCCCAGCCCCTCTAACCCAGACATCCTTATTGGGTGTTAGTTGCTACCAACAGGTAACCTCTACTATCTGTTGTCTGACTTCAGCTGCATATGGGTTTACCCTAAGGCAATTGCTGGCTGACTCCCTAGGGGCCTTCTAATTCTCCCTATTTTAGCCCACTTACTATTCTAGGGAGTTAGGGATCAGTGACTTCTTTCACCCGTTACCAATCAGTCACCATGCACGCTCAGTGTTAATTGACCCTCTCCTACTGTGGGTCCCAAGATGTCCGCCTCCTACCCCTCTGCTATCCCTCGGATTTCACACTCCTTCTTCCTACCTCCACCCTTTTATCGTTGCTCAGTCTCTCCACTGCCTACTGTCACAAGCACCAGTATTATACTCTCCTCCCTCCTACGCTACTCCCTTAACTCTGCTACTCCTCCACTATTACCACCTCTCTAATACTACTACTACTTGACTACTCTTCCCACTCTCTACTACTTCTGCTTCTCTAGTACCTCTTCTCCTTTTATCACATTTCACTATAGCTGGCTGTGACTACTGCTACAACTACTTACTACCTCTCCCTCTCACTGCTACTACCCTCACTATGAATACTCCCACACCCAACTACTACTACCTCCCTTCTACTCCTTGTCTATAACCGAGTCACTCACTCCTTACTCTCACACAGAAACACTCCATCAACTCCTCTCTCCTACAACCTCCACACTCCTTTGCCCACTCTCTTTCGTTAGTCTCTCTGACTTCCTCCACCACCGCCTATCCTCACCCAACTAACCCTACACTCAACCACTCACACACACCTTCTTAAATATGCACCCCTCCCTTGATTGATTATTTACACTGTCCAATGATTCACCTGCCTCCATAGATGTGTGAAAGGGAAAGAGCTGCAGAGTCATCTTAATGTCCTGCAAGCCCTGCCCTTTCTCAGGCAGTATGTTTGTGTTTCTTGTTTGGAGCCTGTAATTGCTCACAGGACCCGTAGCTGAGGTTTCTCTGGTGGGTTAGTGGGATTTGCAAGGCTTCCACGAGGTCTTATTTTATTATTTCATAATTTCCCTGGTAGATTAGTGGATTTCCCTTTCCACATGGGGACTCCCTGTTGTTGTAGTGGGCCTGCTTCCTGTGCAAGGGCCAGTGTGGTTCAGGATGCGACATCCCGGACTCTTGCTTTGCTGCCCTCTGGCATCTCTGTGTGGCTCCTCCGCAGCGTCACTGTCGGGTCCACCCTCCCTTTCGCCTCGGCATGCCGGAGGGCTGGAAATGTCTCCAATGTAATTGTTTTATAGAAAAATAGCTGTAAAGACTCTCACAAGTGGGCTGCGTCACTAAAGTAGGTAAACTCAACCACAAATGGTCTACAATTGTTCTGATTTATTGAATCATAGAGCCCTTTAATGAGACACGTGTTTCGACACTTACCATGCATTTTTCAAAGCTATTACGAGATATAATTTCATAATTAACCAAAATGCCACATTTACAAAATAATGATTATAAATAGTATAAAACAGACAATTCTGAATAAAAAGTCAAATGCCCACAGTTCCAGAGTACAAACAAAAATTGTTAACAAACAGTGGTATTCAAGGTTATGAACACATATTATGCACAATTCTTCACAGAGATTAAGGATTGGGGTTGAGGGGTACTTGTTTACAGGAATTGTAAAAAAAATATATGAAGAAAAACATATGAAGAAAATGAGAGAGAGAAAGGGGGGAGAAATAATAAATGTCGGATTAGTAATGTTATACACTTATGTGAATATTAATATCTCGTATCTTTGTTTACTTTAACATTGTCGCTAGTTCCTTACCAATAGTGGTTCGTTTGTCGTTTACATTGTCGCTAGTTCCTTACCAATAGTGGTTCGTTTGTTCGTTTACATGTGACGTGGAGGGTCTAAATTCTCTGTTCTCATTGTTGTCAAGGGTTAAATCCCATCTCTGAAACATATGTAAAAAATGTGCTCTGCTAAGTGCTAATATGTGGATCTAATATGCCAAATCACTGAAGTT
Organism: Ambystoma mexicanum; assembly: GCF_040938575.1. NCBI lineage: Eukaryota > Metazoa > Chordata > Amphibia > Caudata > Ambystomatidae > Ambystoma > Ambystoma mexicanum. Next base: position 723,460,534 of record NC_090927.1, on the reverse strand, counting down.
AGTAAGTGGCCCTTTACCATTAATTGGCCACTATTTCATATATTACAATTATGGTGGGTTAGCCTGCTGTTTTAAAAACGTATACTTCACAATTAATAAGCATCTATTAGGTTTACATTTGTATTCTGGGTGTCATTTTAAATATACAATTATCCCCTAGCGTTTGGACTAGCATTGTTGCAAAGATCCGATATTACGTTTATACAAACTAAGCGGTTGCGGTTACGTATTTATAACATCACTTTTGTCCATCCGCACCCCGAAGACGGAGAGTAAGTCAGAGCGCATTGATCAAGGGCTTACCTAAAAAGATACGTGTCAGTCTCCGCACGTCGGCACCACTGTGAGTCTGCGTGGGCATTCTCTCCCTTCTTGTGTTTACTCGTGATTATTCTAATTACCATGGTCGCCATGGTGTTACTAGTCCCTCTTTCATTTTTAGGTTCTTTAACCGGGGAGTTTCACGGAGGCCATATTTTGGGAAATCATTACCGTGTGTGTTGGTAATGATTGGATTCTGCCCTTACTTGGCAAAGTGTGTGTTTTATGTATTTTTAAAGTTAATCCGAATTTGGCGAATTATAATTGTTATCATTCTTAATATTTGTTAAGGCTGCTTCCTGTATTATCTCTGTTAGTAAAAGGTAGCAACATACATGATTTCGAAAGAAAGTCTGGTATTCATGCTGTCATGCAGATCATTCTAATTCTATAAGTTATTAATCATGCTTGGTTTTTAGTACAAAGTCATTCCTTGTATAAATAAAACTGATTTTGGAAATCCAATTTTTTCTATACTGCCATGCCAGTCATTGTAAATACAATGCTTTGTTTTTTGCACAAAATAATTCCTGTTATATAGTTAAAAGTAAGAAACCCCTTCTTTCAAGTGCATGATATATATGTGACATTAGTGATACATTTTTGTTACCAAGTCTGTGCTTCCAAATCTTTTGTAGAGCTTCCTGCTCATGATTCCCCATTGTGCTAAATTAAGTAATTCTTTTATAATATTGCATATGGTGGGACGTATTGTGAGGTGTAGCGCTCAGAGCTTTTTGGTAGTTTTGGTCCTTTTTTACCGACTTAGAAACGCCCTAAAATGTCTTGACTGAAGCAACGGCTATACAGGACGTTATACTGTAGGAGGTATGGGGTGCACAAACTTTCCTTCCACCTATCCCTAATTAGGGGGGTAGACACCTGATTTATTTAGACCAAAATGTTGCTATTTTTCATATATTTTTCATAAATGCTGATAAAGTAATATTCCCTTTTGAATGTGCTTTAGATATTTCTGCATTACAATACATCAGATGCTGCAACAAAACGAAGAGAGAACTGTGTGGCAGCTAATGGTGATCCTTTTGTAAGATTACAGGATTAAGGTCAGAAAGGTGTTATGTACCATGCTTGCTGGGCTATTGGCTGGTAGTGTAGGACTGCAAGGTCAGTTATATTTTGGTTATTTTTTTTTTATAAGCGTGACTTCTTTGCTCTCCTTGGGCTTCCAATCTCACTAATGATGTAATGGTGGGAAGGCCTGGCTAATAATTGTTTACAATATGTATGCATTTTCAGAAAAGATAGTATGGTTGCCAAAGTAGGATATGGATTCCATAAGTATTTTATCTCATAAAGGGTGATATACCCATCTATCTACCAAGTTTTATATTAGCATGTAATGCACTAACTAGCTGCTGAATAATTAGCAGTTTAAGGTAAATAATTGTGAGGATTCATAAGCAGAATTTGATCTCCCTTTTCTGCTTCTTTTACTATATCCCTGTCATTAGTCGGAAATTCTGTTTGTGCAAATTGATAATTAAGGGTCAGGTTGTGTCGGCATCTAGGCCGTGTCTTACAGATTTCAAAGTATTTAAAAGTCATATTTTCAAGATCTCAAGCCACCAACGCTATACAAGTTTCATTTGCATTGTCTTTTGATAGGACTGATGTAAAGTGAGATTTATTTTCAAGCCAACATAATTGTTAACAGGAGTATCAATATTAAGATCAAAGATTATAGCCCTGGCCTCATTGTTCAATCTAGACAATCACTATTGTGTTGTGTTGTAGGTCAGTAACAGAACACTCTGAGAATTCTAATGAAGAACGGTTACTAGCATGCCCAGTATCATTGATATTAGCGCAAACGTTTATTTAAATTTCTGTTTCCTTGTAAACTTAAAGACATCAATGTGTATGTTATCAAAGTCCATTTTCATTGTTGGTAAGAAGGCAGACCTTTGTTAAATGCTAATTCGAAACCAGAGGTCAATTCAAAATTAGACAAATAATATTCTAGCACCACTGTTTGCATTTTTTCCGTATTTTTAATTCTGTCACCACTTGGATTGTGTCATTACCTGGAGTTTCTGTGATTTGTGTCACTTTTCTTGTCTTCCACACCTTCCTCTGTTGTGTTTTTTGAAGTTGTTGTCAGATCTTGAAACATAACTCATTTGCACTACATGGTTTCTCTTTGACGGACCACTTCTTTTAAAAAGAGGGTCTAAATGAGCCAGTTGCACTGCTAATCACAGATGGCACTGGTGATACTTTGATGTTGTCTCCTGTGTATTGAGCTCTTGAGCAATCAAGTTCAGATGTAGATGGTGATGAGCGACGATGGTTGTGGATCAGATTTCCTCTGAAGTATGTATACTCTGCCTTGCTGATAATCCATCTCATCGTCTTGGAATCTTGATTGTTTCCTGGCTCTAATATCACCAGTTTAATGGCTCCTAATCTCATTTTAGATTTGATTTTTGTAATGTACTTTCAGGTAGCTTCAAAGACTTCATTTTATCGTTAAGTACTGAAATGTGTTTAACAGTTTCACAATGTAATTTTTCATCTTAGTTTATTTGTTAAGCATCCTTACAATTAGAAACAAGTTCCACATTATTCTCTTGCTCTAGGTCCATGGTTAAGGGTTAGCAGCAATGCTCTTTTAAGGGTCGCCATTTCCCACCATTTGGACACTTCAGATTTTGATAGACATTCGCATTTCTGAAAAATTATTTAAAATACATCAAAGAGAGCATCAGGTACATCCTGTCTTCTCCAATAGTGGTTTAAATTCATGAATAGTTTACTGCAGCTTGTTTCACAAAATGATTATAAAAATGCAAAGAATAACTGTATGTCAGATTAAAGCTAATCCTCTGCTGCATACCATTATGGATGAGAATGCCCCTGTGGACAAGAAACTTCTTGGACTGCAAGGCGGTGTACATTAATGAAGACTTTAATTTTCCTCCTATATAGGGAAGCACATACTTCCGCAAGTAATTCATCACTGACCATGTAATATTTCAAGAAATAGTTCATCATTTTCATTGACTAACATGTGTTTGACCCTTTCTTTACTTTCTCAGGCTGCTCTTTGGTCATATTGTAGTGTAGACGCAATAACCCCTGACTGACAATACTTTTGCTTTCGCTGGACCTGATAAGTACAGAATGAGTACGTTGGTTACCTCTGTGGTATCCCTGCAACCTACTTCTCTTTTTAATTTTAATTAATTCATGGAGCATTTGCCATACTGAATCCAAATATTGCTTTAAACTGCTTAATGTGTTAAATTACTCATAAAGACCTGAACATTCTCATTTGGTGCTGATGAAGGTGAATGCTTAAATCGACATGTTGACATTGCACATCTATGAAAAAGAGAATGTAGGCCATATTTAAGCCTACCTTCCTTTTTTGTCTTACAAATACGTTTCAACTGGTTTAAACTCATCTCCTTAAAGTATCTCTTGAAATAGGGCATGCGTTGGGTACATCAATGAGAATTTCAAATAATATTTTAAATAACATGATTCGACCGCACATTTGTTTAAATGGTGTATGATTGCACATGTCTAGTGGATATGTCGTTTCTTTTTTTTCTTTAAAATATTTTTTGATTCTTTGTACATTTCGTTCTTCCACATTTGCTCTGCTTGTATCTATTATTTAGCTTAGTCTGCCATTTCATCTCTGAGCAAACTCTTTTGAATTGCTTGACCCTGTCCTTGTAAATGTAAGTATTTCTTTGAAAATTAAAATATATTTTGGACAAAATATAAGCTCTCTTTTTGTGAATAATATCTTAAATAATACAATATTTTCAGATATTTGTATGCATGGGAACTGGGTACATTTGGGTGAACATGTTTTGTTCCTATTAGGGGATAGTTAAATAAGATCCATGTAAAACAAACCACATACAAATATTTTCTGTATAATATTTTATATGTTTGGTGATCGACCCAAGCTCCAGTACGAATTCAGTTTCTCTTTCTGGGTACATATAACTCCTGGCTCTCAACCAGCATGTTCTAAGCTGGTTTACTCGATGGATAAGATTCGAGATTCGGAAAAGAGCTTCCTGTGATACAGCGCATCGAATCTTGTCTGCATACCGAGCACTGCTTGTTGGGGGTAGCAAGATTACCTTTAGTTCACTTAGTTCACTAAGCTGTTCTGGTTCCTTGATCATTTCATGCCTCTATCAAATATTGGGATCGTTCCATTCTCTCCTTCTCTACTTCCAGGCCACTCATCTGTCGGGCTTCTGTAATGAAATGTAAGCATACTCTTGCCATGAGAGAGAGTGAGAGAGGGAAAGAGAGGGGGAAGAGAGAGAGGAAGAGAGAGAGAGAAAGAGAAAGGGAGAGATAGAGAGATATAGAAAGAGAGAGAGAGAGAGAAAGAGAAAGAGAAAGAGAGAGAGAGGGGGGAGAGAGAGAGAGCGAGAGAATGTTGCAGTGCTTGGAAATCATATAAATGGCAGCATAGCACTGGAAATCCAAGTAATGGAACATAACCTAAAATAATGAGACGGACACAAAGAGATGACAAAGACTGCACTGACAGAGAGAGTGTTATGTCTACTCTGTACAATATACATCACAGTATCATGATATCACATCTCATCCCATTACACCCCATCACATATCCACAAGAACATTGCATATCCACATCCATATAATACAAGCAGAATGTACAAATTGGTTAGCCACGTTCAATGCTGAACACCATGCATGAGTGTCCATTCAAGATGCAGGTGATCAAAGGTGGCTTTCCATTGCGGGGATTGGCTCTTGGAGAAACTTCTTCCTTCTGTGGTCATGGAATAGTGATGGTCTTGCAACTATGGGACAGACAATTATTGTTTGATATTGGTTGGGCTTTTAAGTACTATAAGGTCTATTTTTCTGGTTTCATGCACATGTGTGTGCTATTTACAGATGTCATCTAACATCGGGGTGTGAGGTAAAAACAGAATTCGAAGTGCAACGTAATGCAAGCACTTAGGGATTTGTCAAAAAAAGCACAAGGACCAAATGACCTGTACTCCATTTTAAACAGATGTATGTAAAACTGTGGAGGAAGGAAATAAACGTATTCACTGTATGTTTTCATATTGTGCCACATTAAGTCAATTACAATGTGGACTGCTTCACCACATCATGAATCTATGGAGGAAACAAAAATGCTAATGACCTCCCACTTTGCTAGTTTCCAAGCAAGGGTTTGACTTCTCTTGCACAGTTGCAAGATTATCTTTGGTCTTGGGTACCTAGATTTGAATAGAACATGCAAGACAGTACATTTAGATGATGCACTTTACTATGATGAAATCATATAAAACTCCACTGTCTGTGTCTGTGTAAAACCTACATAACCATGAAAGATATAAAAGCTTGTTGAATACTCATTTCTGTTACAGGGGTGTCCTTGTGTGTTTTAATGTTGTCTTCTAAGTGAATAGGGCGAATGTGGGGCGGATTACAAGAGACAAAAAGTGCATTGCACCTCCCCAGCTTTGCTGTAATTATGTAATAATGCTCAAGAATGATGCAAAATATACAGCCAGGGTGACGTGATGCGTGTACTGTAACAAGGTGTGCTGAAAAAAACAGTGCTGTTGAAATATCGTCAGACACGAGATGAGTCTTTTGCCATAACCCAAGACCCTTTGTCTTAATCGATGGTTTTTGCATATCAATTGTAGCAACAGACCTGCATCTGCGACAGAGTGTATGTTGTAAAATGATTAAATAAATGCACAAACTATAACAATATCTACCAAAAACAAAAGAAGATAAATAAAAAAAAGTAAATAGTAAACAGGTTAAATTTAAACAGAACAAAGTATAAGTCATTTATAAAACAATTCCACTGTGTAAAATGTACTTTTTACTGAACACATTAAAAGTAACAACGGCGGAGAAGGTCAAATCTTAAAACCCAATTGATTTGGGGTTCATCTAGTTGTTGATGCCTTTGCCCACTTGATGAGACTCACATCAGGTTAGATCCCATGTCCCTAATCTATCACGGTCCCTAACATTGCCAGCTACAACACCTTCCACCTCATGTTACGCGACCACCGCACCCCTCTTTTACCCAACAGACGCCAAAAAGCACCTACCACACCTGCCATGCACAACCACCGACCGAAACCAACGCCCCAGAGCCAGACTAGCTAAGATATATGAGCCCCCTGCTAGTTCGCTTAACATATCCTATGCTTCCAGGACCCAGAGCACGCCCTTGGCACCTCTGTGCAGCCCCAACACTTCTAAAAAAAAGTCTACAAAGCCTAGTAAACCCAAAACCCCACATACCCCTCTGACCCTCACTCTCAACTCCATGAGCCCCCAGATAAAAGGCGCCCTAATCAACGCCAGATCAATGGTAGCACATGCTACCAATGTAGCTGATCTGATCGTGAACGAGGACTTAGACTTCCTTGCCATCACCGAAACATGCCTACACCCTGCGGCTGGCCCGAAGATCATGCTTGCAGTCCCCGAGGGATTTTCCATCCTAAAACAGGACAGACAGAATGCAAGAGGCGGAGGCGTCGCCTTTATTTACAGATGTAGCATCAACATGCGACTGGCTGCCCAGCCTAACATCCAATCATGTGAAGCACTTTCAATCAAAGTTCCCCTCTCCAACGACCAAACTTTAAACATCCACCTAATATATCGTCCACCAGGCCCGCCTGGAACCTTCATGGATGATATTAACTCCATCTTAACCAATAACCTTAAAAGCACATCACAAGTACTTCTTCTTGGAGACCTGAACATGGGATAGAATGACCATTCAGACCAGCTTGCCACTACTGTAGCCAACACCCTGTCTGACCTTGAATTTACCCAGAGAAGCAACACTGCTACTCATGAGAAAGGCAGGATCCTTGACTGGGTCGCAGACCATAACTGCCAGGCTAACATCCTTTCCATCCTTCCCCTAGTCTGGACTGACCACCACCTAGTATCCTTCTTGCTTTCGACTAACAAACCCACAACCGCTGCGGCCATCAGGGCTCCCCCCACCTTAACCAGAAACAAAAAAAACATCACTACGGACAGGCTTCTACCGATACTAATCCCTACCCTCAATTCTCTCCATGACAACTCTGACCCTGAGAGTCTAGTTGAAGAATTCAACAAAGCCATGATGACCTCGTTGGACCAGCGAAACTAAGACCTAGCAAACAAAAAACCCACCTGAATAATTGGTTCACACCATTCCTAAAAGGCCTTTGACAACAAAAAAGAAAATGCGAGGCTATTTGGCGCAAATACCCATCTGAAGCTAATAAACTCAAACTTGCAAAACTGTCATCCTTGTACAAAAAAGAAATCTACCTTGCAAAACGTACATCCTTTGACACACGCATAGCCAATGTCAAGTCAAATAAAAAGGAACTGTTCACTATTCTTAAGGAAGTAGAGACCCTAATAGCACCACCTGATACCTGCTTAAAAGACAAGAAATGGTGTGAGGGCATCCAATTCGCCCTTTCCAATAAAATAGCTACTCTACAAAATAAAATCTCCCGCAAACGAAGCAGCCTACCTGATCCCTCTGCATCCAATTCTACAGGCAAAGACAGTAGAGATGATGCTATGCAATTCAACTTCACCAAGGTCTCCAGCATTGAAGTGGAAAGAATAATCTTTTCCCTTAAACCGTCAAACTGTCAGGGGGATATATGTCCGGCAGAACTCATCAAGGATGCGGCCTGCGACCTATCGCCATTCATTACCAAACTTATCAACTCTTCCTTCACTACTGGCACTATGCCCACCAACCTGAAACAGTCATGGGTACTCCCACTGCTAAAAAAAAATACTCTCGACCCATCTATACCGACAAACTACAGGCCCATCACTACGGTGCCTTTTCTCCTAAAAATCCTGGATAAAGTAGTGTAAGCAGATTCAATTCAACACTACAGCTAAGTCAATGCCTTGTCTGGGATGCTGATGGAAACCCTTATTGATATATTTTTATGTCCAGTTCATGTACTCTGGATGACAACCCTTATATCACACCCCTCTCTTAGAATCCCCCTGACCCCACTGAGCCAAGAAGTAGGTTTGTTTCGCAAATTAAAAGTTTTTTTTTGAAAAATTAAACAGTATATATATATCACACTTTTATAATAAATTAATAATTAATATCACCCTTATGAATATAATGTTGATCAACAATGGGTAATCTGACACTAGCACACTTCTTTACAATCAACGAGGAGTTGGTATAGGATGGATAAGGCAGCGAAAATACTTTTATGGTTTCAAGGGAAAAGCAATGAGGAATGAAATGCAGTACAGAAATAACTTGATATGATTTTAGCAAAAGATAATATAATCACTTTTTCTCTGGCAATTCACCCCCCCCCTATGCAATGTAAGAAATGGAAGGAGAGCACACAGTCTTCAAGAATCCCAACAAACATGCAATACGAAATGCAGTTCCCCCCTAGCAAGCTTAGAGAAAAACAGGTATGATTTTAAAACACAGGCCCAAAATGCTTTGAATGTGGTGGCAATGAAGTGAAATGATGCTAAAATTGATTTTAATTCCCTGTAGGAGGTTCAGGGTGGGTGGTAGACACTTTAAATCAGTTCAGGTCAGCCCTAACAATGATTCAGGGATGGTTATTAGGTTGCAAACAAATTTTAGCAGTTCAAGCAAAAGCGGCTATCTTTTTACAGGTGAAGAAATCAGGCCAAATTGCAAATCGCTGTAATTTTTGCGAGTACGTAAATCGCGATTGCGGAAAAAGTATAAGGAGTATGAAGTCGGTTCTAGGTTCGTTGGAAAGCCTAGAATTTCGCTTCTATCACAAACGGTTCAAGCGATAAAGATGATTTCGTGAAGGTAGATTCTCAAAAGAAAAAGTCAAGCTCAGAATGACAGATGACAGTTTTCAGTTTTAAAGATGACAGAATGACACGGTTTCTAGGAGGCAGTTCTAATTAGGTCAAAATAGTTTGGATTAGATTATTTTAAACTAAGAGATTAGTTCTGGCACAGTCCTAGCTGGGTACTCACACTATATTTTGGACAGGAATGCGACTTTGTCACGGATCGGGTCAGGATTGGCTGCGGTCCTCTCGCCACTTGGACTGGTTCTGCGCACAGCACTTCACAGCGATCTGGTTTGGGTCTGCTAGCGGCACTGCACAGCGGTCTGGATCTCTGGTTCTGGCAAAAGTTCTTGGCAGAGAATTCAAACAGCTCACCCGGCTGTTGAATAGTTTGGTTGGTTTTGAGGCCTGCTGAAGAGAACTCAGCTTGTGGTTTAGGCCTTTGCTTTAAGTTCTGAAATTAGAGTTCTAAGTTCTGGTCTCTGTTTTGCTGGAAGTCTAAGTGCTGGATCTCTGGATGTGAAGTCGTCGGTCAGCGTGCTCTGCAAGGAAATGGAATTGAATGTGTCCACCCATCCTGCACTGTCTCCTGGGGGCTTGCATTCAAAAATGACAACATTTTGCGCTTTTTGACTGGTTTTGCAATATTAGATTTTCATCAAAAATTACACAAATGTACACCCCCCTTCTACACATATCCCAGTAAATTTCCATGTCTGTAGCATAAACACAGTGTCTGGAATATTGATAAATAGCGGGGTTCGGTCCCAGAACACCGTAGAAATTGGAGTTTGGACTCAAATCGTGAGGGCATTTTTCATACTAAGAATCTCAAAGTTGTACATTCCTGTCATTTGGTTATAATAAGTTATCAATGTTTCTATAAAATATATATTTGATGCAATAGGAATCCACACTCAAGTCTGGCCCGCCCCTTTAAGCTGGGTGGGTCAGGGATCACATGTCTCTGCTCACAGGCAGCTCTCTGTTTACAGTCCACACTCAAAATTAACATACCCCATTCAACCGCAAGGGACTATTTTCTCTCTCCTCCAGGCTGAAGTGGAAACCCCCTCCTTCTCACTCAGAAGGGCCTCCTGGTGTGGGCCTCTGGGGTGTTAAGGTTTCCCAGCCTCTGGGCCTCTGGGAACAGCAGGTGGCTAAGATTTTTAATTAACCAACAGGCTTTGAAGTCCCTGCCCCTCTTGCAACTCCTAAATACAGTTTCCCTGTCAGAGTTTAGACCGCTAGCGCCGGTTTGTGGAAATTGTCGGTACTGCACCTATTTTTTTAGGAGTTGTCTTGAATTTGACAGGAGAATTTTGCTATTGTTTTGATGGGCATCCGTACAGTAGAGTGGTGCTGTGGAACACCCCACAAGAGGTTGAATCTTGAGAGTGGTCTTGTGCCCATGATTTCAGCAACTTTTTGACATCAATAAAAACAGATTTTTGAACAAAGGTCTCCTGTATTAGCTATCTTGCAATGTTTGAAATGGACATTTTGAGCTTGCACTTCAGAGAAACAGAGGTGATTTCACGGCGCTTTTGATCTAACAGGCCCTGCTAGTCTCTTGATTTAGTTTTGTTTTGGGATAGAATGATGGGCGGCGACAGCTCATCCCCACATCTACCCAGTCTATCGATTTTGTTTTGTTTTGGGATAGAATGATGGGCGGCGACAGCTCATCCCCACATCTATCCAGTCCAATAATTCGACATGGGTCAAAACCATTGACAGTAGTTTACACCCAAATTCAGAAACACTTGGAACAACATCACCTGCTAGTGGCCACACAATCTGGCTTCCGCCCCCAGCATGGCACAGATACTGCCCTCATTCACCTAAAGTCCGAAATTGATGAGCTTAAAGATAAGGGGACCTCAGCACTTCTCCTCCTTTTAGATCTCTCAGCGGACTTCAATCTTGTGGACCACTCCATCTTATGCAACCACCTCAACACAGCAGCACATTTCTCCCATCAAGCCATCACCTGGATTAGATCCTTTTTAAATGGCAGAACAATGAGGGTCTTCTCGCCGCTAGTGGCCGCTGACCCCATACCCATCACCCCTGGTGTGCCTCAGGGATCTTGTGTCTCGCCAACACTCTACAACATTTTTACTTAGCCCCTTTTTGATGATCTGAATCATCTTGGTATCACCTACACTAACTATGCAGATGATACCCAGATCCTCCTCCCGCTTTCTGGGGATTACGAAAAGGATTTGGCCTTGGTGAATAGAGTGTATATCATCATCCAGGCATGGGTAGCTAGCTACTCATGGCCTGTGCCTGAATGATGATAAAACGGAACTCATCTTCCTAGGCACTCAACCCAACCTAAAAAAACTAGGACCCAAATACTCATTGTTCACAATCGATGGTAACATCATAAAAGTAGAGCATGAGGTAAAAACACTCGGCTTCTACCTCGATTCGCAATTATCATTCACTAAACAGGTTAACTCCCTTGCATCTTCCACAGCATACACATGCAAATTGATACGTACTGGCAAACCATTCCTTTCAGATAACAGCTGCATTACTTTAGCCAGAGCTCTCATCCTCTCACGTCTTGACTACTGTAATGCACTCTACTTAGGATCATCTAAAGCCATTATCAAACGCATCCAAATCCTTCAAAACAATGCCTTGAGAGCTGCCCTAAGCATGTCCCGAAAAGAACACATCTCCCAGGTTAGCCGACAGCACAACTGGCTCCCAACCTATGAGAAAACTCTCCTGAAAACTCTATCTCTGACTTATAAATCCCTCAACAATGCCGCTCCCATCTATCTTGTGGGGAGATTCCACAAGCAGACATCCTCCAGACCCACCAGATCTGCCAAGAAAGACCATCTTATCGTACGCACTTTCAACCGGGCCACAATTGGAGGTAACAGTTTCTCGGTGAAACCATCCAAACTTTGGAACAATCTGCCTCCCAGTTTAAGAATGAACCAAACCTACAACAAATTCAGATCCAACATTATTACATGGCTAAAATCTGAACAAACCCACTCACTTTAGAAATAGTAGGCTATCTATCTGACCACGTAGTCCTCTGTATATTATGTATGTAAACATGTCTCCTTGTAATTAACCCCCACATGCCTACACTATGCATACTGACATGTATATAAGTCTTGTATAACTCTTGTATAATTTTTGGTGTATTCCTATTGTCATATTTTGTGTGTAACCAAGTCTCGCATAATCTTGTATCTGCTGCACCCTGTTACCCCTGGGTATGATACGCATTATAAATAATAAACAAACAAACAAACAAACAAACAAACAAACCTATTCAGGATAGCACAATGCGTTCATACCATTGGGGATTAACAATCTGGGGATGTGGCACTGTGAGGGTAAAAGTCTAAACTGATTACGAGCCAGTCCCTCCCACTGATTCCTGTGCGAGAATAACTCCTGCCTGAATGGATAGAGCCCGAATAGTGCCCCCGTCCTACTATCAGCCAATTTGGCACTTGAAAGAACCGTTTGAATTCAAACATAGACTGCGTTGCTAACAGGTATGTTTGGAACTCTGAACTCTAGAAAAATACTATGGTAAACAAGGTTTGCTTACCTGTAGGCTACATATAATGTGAATATAGGGTCTGGTTGGCTCTAGGATTGGAACCTGCCCAGGCTAAGCACCATTTATAGGTTGGAAGGTTTGTTCTGGTGTCGCAAGATCACAGGAGTGGTTAGGGGTTTAGCCAGGACCCCCAACCAGACCCTATATTCACTACTAGGGAACCAGCCTTGCTCACAGCGCCTGGAATTTTCCAAACAAATTCAACACGAAAAGGGGAACAGCCAAAGAATGGCAGAATACATGATGTCAAGGAACGAAGACATCAGAGCGCTATTTGCCCCACGAGGATCCACGGATAACGCCTTCCGAGATTCAAATCTACAAGAAGATCTGAAGCACAAATTCATGAGACTAGAGAAATTATCTAAAAAAGAAATCAACAAATTCTGGGAGAAAACAACAATGCAGGAATATGCGGAACAAAAGAAAATACCGAGGGGTCTCAGGATAATTATCTTTCCGGATTTCGATGACCCACTCGACTCAGATTTAGCAGATGAATGGGAACAAAATCTCATAACAGGCTCTTTACGAATGATAGAACTGCTGATCGAACACGCAAAAAGAAAACATGAAAGAATTGTGATCCTACTAGAAGAGTTAAAAAAGGAAATAGAGATATACGATGCCCCCAAAGCAACCAAGGAGAAGAACTACAAAACCATGTATAGAATACTCAAAACCCATCAAGATGAGGTCAAAATGAGAAAGCTGCACAAATTCTTCAGAGACGACAAAGACTACAGGGAAGATCAGGTCTTCACCTACCAACCCAAATATGATCAGAACCAACAGCAACAGAAGTCCAAAGAAAGTACCCCAAACACCTCGGGTGCAAGTTCAGAAATTGATAGCGATCAGGAAGAATCATCAAATTTACCGATAAAGGAGACAGCTAAGCGGTCTTTTTTAGACCAAATAAAACTACACAAGAAGGCAAGTCGCCTGAAATCACAACCCAACAGCAACAAAAAATCGGTATCCTTCGCAACTCCATTGACAAATACAGGAACCCCTCAAGAAGAAGAAGGGGGGGAAGAACAGACAGAGGACGCAGGAGACCTGGAAGAGGAAATCGAACAAAGACAAACAAGGTCACAATCACAGAAAACTGTGGGACAGAAACACAACAAAATCTGATCATGAACCTGTCACACAAAGAACTCACGAATCTGGAAATAAAGGTACTTAATAAGGGATTGTCCTTCTCACCATCAAGCAAGAACAACTTTGTAGACATACAAATAGATCTATTCAAATTTACTAGACGCCTCAAACTTACAAAATTCTTCGCAACCAAAACAACGGTTTACAAACCACCAGAAACGGTACCAAAACCCAGCCTGCTCACCATCAGAGACCTTGAAGACATCCACCTCCTAAGCACGCTTGCAGAGAACAACAAGAGCAAGCAAGAATGCATGCAAGAATTAGGGATTCAGAGTGTATCCATGAAAATCCCAGAGCTTAAAAGCAAATCCAAATTCAATCCACAACAATGTGCGGAGAACTACATAGACACCTTTCATCAAGCTGTGACCAATGACCTCCACAAATTGGAAGATCGATGTACCAGAGGTAGTAATAATAAAGACAACCTAACAAAAGAGGAACAAACGGTACTCAGGAATCTACAAAAAGAAACCAGCATCGTGATCAAGGAAGCAGACAAAGGAGGCAATATAGTTATTATGGAAAGAACAGACTACATCAAAATGGCCCATAACCACCTCCAAATACCGGGCAACTACGAGAAACTGGACAACAATCCCCAAGCCAGGATTCTCAGGGAACACCGAGAACTCCTAAACAAATACCAAGCGATAGGACTCATTACAGAGGATGAATATGACTATCTCAGAACGGATCATCCAATTATGCCAACGCTGTACTTCCTACCGAAGATCCACAAAACCTTTGACACCATTCCAGAAGGAAGACCAATTATGAGTGGCATTGGCGGTATTACTGAAACACTAGCAAGATACATCAACAATGTAATACAGCCACTCATCGTCAAGATCCCTACCTATCTCAGGGATACCATGCATACTTTAGAGATACTTTCCAGAATCAAATGGGAACCGAATTTCTTAATGGCCACCTTAGATGTCAAGGCCCTGTACACATCAATAGACCATGAACTTGCAATATCGAGTATGGGGTACCTCCTCAAATACGAGTCAGCGTCACACCTCGATCAAGTAGAAATGACCAAATCCTTCCTGAAATTTTCACTCAACAACAACATATTTATTTTCAACGGTGAATACTACAAGCAAACCAAGGGGATCGCTATGGGAGCCAGCTATGCTCCAGCATTAGCCAACTGCTTCATGCATACCTACGAACAAGAGCATGCAATGAAGGAAACCAAATACACCAGCCTAATTGTCAACTGGGCTCGTTTCATAGATGATATCATCCTGATATGGAAAGGGACAGAAGATGAACTAAACCAATACATGGATTACCTCAATACTAATAACTATGGCATTGAACTAACTAGCCATATCAGCTCGGAACAAATAGACTTTTTGGATCTCAAGATTATGATTGAAGACAACAAAATTACAACCAGAACATTTCGTAAACCAACGGAAGTGAACTCAACCCTTCATGCACAAAGTTGCCACAGGAACAGTGTTATACGAAATATCCCAAAAGGTGAATACATCCGAGCGAGAAGGAACTGCAACACAGACAAATCCTTCACAGAAGAATGCGACCTATTGGATCGCAGATTTAGATGCCGAGGCTATTCCGCCCAAAGCCTGACACCGGCAAGAGAACAAGCTATACACATTCCAAGATCTACACTGTTAACACCTAAACCCAGAAGACAGGAATGCAACCCCAAGATTAGATTTGTCACAAGATACAACCAAGACAGTCATGCCCTCCAAAAAATCTTGACCAAAAAATCTTGACCAAACACTGGGAGCTACTCCGTATGGATGAACATATCGAACCTCAGCTTGAGACATATCCAAGCATGTCGTTCAAAAGAGCACCAACTCTCAGGAACCTACTTAGTCCTTCCTTTCTCGCGGAGAAACACATCATGGCACAAGACTGGCTCAGCAAGCAAACACCAATAGGCTTCACTAAATGCGGAACTTGCTCAATGTGCAAATATGCGACACAAACTAACTGTGCCAAATTCGCAGGTTGCCCAATATTTAAAATCACGGAGCACATCAATTGTAGAAGTAAGTATGTGATCTATGCTTTGATTTGCGTATGTGACAAGATATATATTGGCAGCACCATCCGAGAAGCTCGCATCAGGATAAGGGAACATATGAACAGCATACATTCGCAAGATCCTAAACTACCGCTGGCCAACCACTGGCAGAAGTACCACCAAATGAACGACAAAAGTGAAATAAGGTTCATCGGACTGAAAATCGTCAGGATGGGCCCGAGAGGAGGAGACAGAATCCAGAAACTCAGACAAGAAGAAGCGCGACTTATCTGTCACTTTAGATGTGTTAAAAATGGTCTTAACAGAGATCACGACCTCAATGTCTTTCTGTAAACCCTCTCAACCACTAAATCTGCCTCCACCATGATATACTTCAATGGGCATCACACCCTGGCCCGACCGACGAACACGAATAACAGTTTCAGACATCGACAAATTTCTTGGCAAGCCACGACTGACCATCCGTAATGACTTATCCAATCACACTTTAAATGAGCTATCCACTCATAACAGAAATTAGCAAACCACCACTTACACCCTTCCATTCTGATCCCCCTCGAATTGCCCTCCTAGGTTCCAACAAAACCGCCCCATTCCACCGGGCCATGGCCCAATCAGAAAAACATCACAATGTGCACACTTCAGTATCGCAAACTCGCACCCGTGCATGCGCAATTGCCTCCCAAGAACACTATCGCTTTGCGCACGCGCAGTAGCACCCGCTGGGACACCACACGCTCACGCATGCGCCGCCAGTCCAACCATGGCTGGTAGGCGCATGCGCAAGTATATTAAACATGGTGGCATTCATTCACCACTGAAGCCGCAGGGAGCAACGCATCACAGACACTACTCAGACGAAGGTAAGCAATGCCACCTCGATCCAACCCTCGCTGAAACTCGCCATACCTAAGAAAGGGCTCAACCCACCCCCTTCGAACTATACAAATCTAAATCATATACCAGTTGTAACCACGGACTATTTCATGAATTATTTTCAGAGCCCAATAGGAGCTAGACTGCCATAAGGACAGCCACCCACAACAAAACAAGAACCCCACCTAGGGACCGCAGCAGGACATACTTGGTAAGAAGACCATTTATCTCTCCAATCCTCCTTCCGCCCATCCTCCTCCCCACCGCTCTTGCTAACCTCTCTCTTTTCTCTCTCCCCAATTTTCTTCTGTCTACTGTGTTAATAATCCAACTTGTAAATGCAATGTATAATTATGCAATGTTTTTAAATTTCCCACCACCACCACACATCACCCACCACGTTTAATGTTTGTTAATTAAACATGCTGGTCACAAAATGTCTTTTACCACATATCACTTTGCACCTTTTGAATATTGTTCAGCCTTGAGAAAGACCCGTTTGGGTTGAAACACGTGTCGGCTGACCGCACCAAGGCATAGAATGCCATAACAGTGTTCTACACACTAATCATTGTATCAAGTGGAATCTTTCATAAACCATCAATAAAAGCGAACCTGTATCGCACTAACTACCGTGTTAAAAGGATTATTGATACCGAATCAGACAAGATAACCAGGAGTAAACCCACCTCTCATACGCACCAAATTGGGGTCCTGGCTAAACCCCTAACCACTCCTGTGATCTTGCGACACTAGAACAAACCTTCCAACCTATAAATGGTGCTTAGCATGGGCAGGTTCCAATCCTAGAGCCAACCAGACCCTATATTCACTACTAGGGAACCAGCCTTGCTCACAGCGCCTGGAATTTTCCAAACAAATTCAACACGAAAAGGGGAACAGCCAAAGAATGGCAGAATACATGATGTCAAGGAACGAAGACATCAGAGCGCTATTTGCCCCACGAGGATCCACGGATAACGCCTTCCGAGATTCAAATCTACAAGAAGATCTGAAGCACAAATTCATGAGACTAGAGAAATTATCTAAAAAAGAAATCAACAAATTCTGGGAGAAAACAACAATGCAGGAATATGCGGAACAAAAGAAAATACCGAGGGGTCTCAGGATAATTATCTTTCCGGATTTCGATGACCCACTCGACTCAGATTTAGCAGATGAATGGGAACAAAATCTCATAACAGGCTCTTTACGAATGATAGAACTGCTGATCGAACACGCAAAAAGAAAACATGAAAGAATTGTGATCCTACTAGAAGAGTTAAAAAAGGAAATAGAGATATACGATGCCCCCAAAGCAACCAAGGAGAAGAACTACAAAACCATGTATAGAATACTCAAAACCCATCAAGATGAGGTCAAAATGAGAAAGCTGCACAAATTCTTCAGAGACGACAAAGACTACAGGGAAGATCGGGTCTTCACCTACCAACCCAAATATGATCAGAACCAACAGCAACAGAAGTCCAAAGAAAGTACCCCAAACACCTCGGGTGCAAGTTCAGAAATTGATAGCGATCAGGAAGAATCATCAAATTTACCGATAAAGGAGACAGCTAAGCGGTCTTTTTTAGACCAAATAAAACTACACAAGAAGGCAAGTCGCCTGAAATCACAACCCAACAGCAACAAAAAATCGGTATCCTTCGCAACTCCATTGACAAATACAGGAACCCCTCAAGAAGAAGAAGGGGGGGAAGAACAGACAGAGGACGCAGGAGACCTGGAAGAGGAAATCGAACAAAGACAAACAAGGTCACAATCACAGAAAACTGTGGGACAGAAACACAACAAAATCTGATCATGAACCTGTCACACAAAGAACTCACGAATCTGGAAATAAAGGTACTTAATAAGGGATTGTCCTTCTCACCATCAAGCAAGAACAACTTTGTAGACATACAAATAGATCTATTCAAATTTACTAGACGCCTCAAACTTACAAAATTCTTCGCAACCAAAACAACGGTTTACAAACCACCAGAAACGGTATCAAAACCCAGCCTGCTCACCATCAGAGACCTTGAAGACATCCACCTCCTAAGCACGCTTGCAGAGAACAACAAGAGCAAGCAAGAATGCATGCAAGAATTAGGGATTCAGAGTGTATCCATGAAAATCCCAGAGCTTAAAAGCAAATCCAAATTCAATCCACAACTATGTGCGGAGAACTACATAGACACCTTTCATCAAGCTGTGACCAATGACCTCCACAAATTGGAAGATCGATGTACCAGAGGTAGTAATAATAAAGACAACCTAACAAAAGAGGAACAAACGGTACTCAGGAATCTACAAAAAGAAACCAGCATCGTGATCAAGGAAGCAGACAAAGGAGGCAATATAGTTATTATGGAAAGAACAGACTACATCAAAATGGCCCTGAACCACCTCCAAATACCGGGCAACTACGAGAAACTGGACAACAATCCCCAAGCCAGGATTCTCAGGGAACACCGAGAACTCCTAAACAAATACCAAGCGATAGGACTCATTACAGAGGATGAATATGACTATCTCAGAACGGATCATCCAATTATGCCAACGCTGTACTTCCTACCGAAGATCCACAAAACCTTTGACACCATTCCAGAAGGAAGACCAATTATGAGTGGCATTGGCGGTATTACTGAAACACTAGCAAGATACATCAACAATGTAATACAGCCACTCATCGTCAAGATCCCTACCTATCTCAGGGATACCATGCATACTTTAGAGATACTTTCCAGAATCAAATGGGAACCGAATTTCTTAATGGCCACCTTAGATGTCAAGGCCCTGTACACATCAATAGACCATGAACTTGCAATATCGAGTATGGGGTACCTCCTCAAATACGAGTCAGCGTCACACCTCGATCAAGTAGAAATGACCAAATCCTTCCTGAAATTTTCACTCAACAACAACATATTTATTTTCAACGGTGAATACTACAAGCAAACCAAGGGGATCGCTATGGGAGCCAGCTATGCTCCAGCATTAGCCAACTGCTTCATGCATACCTACGAACAAGAGCATGCAATGAAGGAAACCAAATACACCAGCCTAATTGTCAACTGGGCTCGTTTCATAGATGATATCATCCTGATATGGAAAGGGACAGAAGATGAACTAAACCAATACATGGATTACCTCAATACTAATAACTATGGCATTGAACTAACTAGCCATATCAGCTCGGAACAAATAGACTTTTTGGATCTCAAGATTATGATTGAAGACAACAAAATTACAACCAGAACATTTCGTAAACCAACGGAAGTGAACTCAACCCTTCATGCACAAAGTTGCCACAGGAACAGTGTTATACGAAATATCCCAAAAGGTGAATACATCCGAGCGAGAAGGAACTGCAACACAGACAAATCCTTCACAGAAGAATGCGACCTATTGGATCGCAGATTTAGATGCCGAGGCTATTCCGCCCAAAGCCTGACACCGGCAAGAGAACAAGCTATACACATTCCAAGATCTACACTGTTAACACCTAAACCCAGAAGACAGGAATGCAACCCCAAGATTAGATTTGTCACAAGATACAACCAAGACAGTCATGCCCTCCAAAAAATCTTGACCAAACACTGGGAGCTACTCCGTATGGATGAACATATCGAACCTCAGCTTGAGACATATCCAAGCATGTCGTTCAAAAGAGCACCAACTCTCAGGAACCTACTTAGTCCTTCCTTTCTCGCGGAGAAACACATCATGGCACAAGACTGGCTCAGCAAGCAAACACCAATAGGCTTCACTAAATGCGGAACTTGCTCAATGTGCAAATATGCGACACAAACTAACTGTGCCAAATTCGCAGGTTGCCCAATATTTAAAATCACGGAGCACATCAATTGTAGAAGTAAGTATGTGATCTATGCTTTGATTTGCGTATGTGACAAGATATATATTGGCAGCACCATCCGAGAAGCTCGCATCAGGATAAGGGAACATATGAACAGCATACATTCGCAAGATCCTAAACTACCGCTGGCCAACCACTGGCAGAAGTACCACCAAATGAACGACAAAAGTGAAATAAGGTTCATCGGACTGAAAATCGTCAGGATGGGCCCGAGAGGAGGAGACAGAATCCAGAAACTCAGACAAGAAGAAGCGCGACTTATCTGTCACTTTAGATGTGTTTAAAATGGTCTTAACAGAGATCACGACCTCAATGTCTTTCTGTAAACCCTCTCAACCACTAAATCTGCCTCCACCATGATATACTTCAATGGGCATCACACCCTGGCCCGACCGACGAACACGAATAACAGTTTCAGACATCGACAAATTTCTTGGCAAGCCACGACTGACCATCCGTAATGACTTATCCAATCACACTTTAAATGAGCTATCCACTCATAACAGAAATTAGCAAACCACCACTTACACCCTTCCATTCTGATCCCCCTCGAATTGCCCTCCTAGGTTCCAACAAAACCGCCCCATTCCACCGGGCCATGGCCCAATCAGAAAAACATCACAATGTGCACACTTCAGTATCGCAAACTCGCACCCGTGCATGCGCAATTGCCTCCCAAGAACACTATCTCTTTGCGCACGCGCAGTAGCACCCGCTGGGACACCACACGCTCACGCATGCGCCGCCAGTCCAACCATGGCTGGTAGGCGCATGCGCAAGTATATTAAACATGGTGGCATTCATTCACCACTGAAGCCGCAGGGAGCAACGCATCACAGACACTACTCAGACGAAGGTAAGCAATGCCACCTCGATCCAACCCTCGCTGAAACTCGCCATACCTAAGAAAGGGCTCAACCCACCCCCTTCGAACTATACAAATCTAAATCATATACCAGTTGTAACCACGGACTATTTCATGAATTATTTTCAGAGCCCAATAGGAGCTAGACTGCCATAAGGACAGCCACCCACAACAAAACAAGAACCCCACCTAGGGACCGCAGCAGGACATACTTGGTAAGAAGACCATTTATCTCTCCAATCCTCCTTCCGCCCATCCTCCTCCCCACCGCTCTTGCTAACCTCTCTCTTTTCTCTCTCCCCAATTTTCTTCTGTCTACTGTGTTAATAATCCAACTTGTAAATGCAATGTATAATTATGCAATGTTTTTAAATTTCCCACCACCACCACACATCACCCACCACGTTTAATGTTTGTTAATTAAACATGCTGGTCACAAAATGTCTTTTACCACATATCACTTTGCACCTTTTGAATATTGTTCAGCCTTGAGAAAGACCCGTTTGGGTTGAAACACGTGTCGGCTGACCGCACCAAGGCATAGAATGCCATAACAGTGTTCTACACACTAATCATTGTATCAAGTGGAATCTTTCATAAACCATCAATAAAAGCGAACCTGTATCGCACTAACTACCGTGTTAAAAGGATTATTGATACCGAATCAGACAAGATAACCAGGAGTAAACCCACCTCTCATACATATAATGTGCTTTACTTCATAAAAGATAAAGTGTTACTGTAATGGTATCACTGCGGACATTTTCTTACTTAATGTAATACGTCTTGTACTGTGTTATCAGACCACCCTCCTCCCCTTCAAAGAGTTGACCCTGCCCAGCCATCACCACCAATAGGTGAGCCAGGAGCAGCTTGCAGGAAGCTATGCAGCCTAGCTGTGGGTCTGTGACTTTCTTATGCTGACCATAGGGCTGGGGGAAACCGCCGCATCATCTTGCAGAGACTGTTTATTTGATATGCTATCACATTTATTATTTATGAGCATCCCTAGGTATACTACAAGTAATATCACAAATGCATGTGTTTTTCTGAAATGTAAACATACAGCCGTGCTATGTTTTCTTCATCGTTTGGCATTGGAATATTGGGGAAAAAACCTTACTCTCTTTTGAAGAGTATTTGAGGGAATTTTGACCACTCTGCGCGGAACAACATTTGTATGTTTTTTTGCAGTAGACAAATGAACACGTGCTTCATTTTCCAGCAGCGAAAGATAAGTTTCATCTTTAGCCGACTTTCATAAAAGATGAGATCATGTGCGCTTCAATGACACATTAACAGCATGCTCGTCAGTGGACGTGGCCATGTAACAAAGGTCACTTGTACCTATAGTAGAACAATATGAATTTTTGTATAACTCTCAAGATGAAAGCAGAATATAATTGGAAAACATGTAATGCTAAATATTTGACAGTTTTATTGTAGGCCGCCTTTGTTACATCCAATGCATATATAACGTGTATCTGCTAGAATATATGCATTGCTCAATCCACATGTAATGCTAGAAGAGCAGATTTATGACCACTGGGAAGACACCGTGATATGCTCCCTCCCTGTAACTCAGGCTGCCTGTCACCATAAACTCTGGGAAAATAGGTGCTTGAGTTAAATAGAATCGCAATTTAGTATGGACACTCACATCCTCCTGCATGCATTTACAGTACTGCAGTGCAGGTAGATACCAGGCCCGGGGGATGCTCACATTATCTCGCAAAATTGATTACTGCCCTGATGCCAGACAGTGGTCGCAACTTTCCACTCATGCGCTGAATTTTAAAACAAGCAAGTGCCACTTGGCCTCTGATTAAAAGCGAGGCACTGAAATCTGCCCTGCTGCTAATCTTATTGCTATATCATAAAACGATCACCGGCAGAGTAGGTTTTTATTTTGATCCATGCTAATACCTTTTCCAATACAGCAGCCCAGACATATTTTTACCTGTTAATTCCTCTAAGGTTTACAATGGTAATAACTTCATGGAATTTCACATTGTTCCTATGTTAGCTATTTGCATCCTGTTTTTATCTCAAGTGTGGGGAATATTCTGCCTTGTCAATATGTGTTTGTGAGTGTGTGTTAGGAAATGTTTCCATTTGACATTAAAGTATAGTGCACAATGAGCACTGAGAGACACGTTGTAACCATCAGGGCTGTTCTATAGTGGAGCAGCCTTCCATTTTAGGCGCTGAGCAATCTCTATTCAAGGTTGACATAAACGCAGGTGTGTGACATTATAAAGGTACACCTGTAACTTTGCTTCAGATCAGCACACACAGAAATGTGCAAAGCGCTAAGTCAACCACCTAAGCAAGCAGCTAGTACACAGTATGTATGGGCAGTGGGTGATGGGTTTATATGCATGAGGGTTCTATCATTGCCTCATTCTGCAACTGTCCCATTCCGAACATCCAAGCCAGAGTTTTATTTAAAGACAAGTCTACTTGTGAGTTACAGATCCTACATATATTTTTCGTAGGATGTCTGTGTATTGGGAACTGACAACCCATACAGCATAGCTCTCTACCATTTGTGTTGCAAAGGGGGGTGAAATCACCCAATTTTGTTTTTGGCGGTTGAGACGCCCATTGGAATGAATGGGCGTGCAGGAGGCTTGGCGGGTGAGTCAGCACTTTACAAGGCGGGTGACACCTGCCAAAAGCGTGTGAGTTGAGAGCTATGCATACAGCCATCCATACCGTGAGACCCACCTAAAAATCTGCTTGGGGAAAGGAAACATTGGGGCTCATTACGAGTATGGTGGAGCAGTAAAATATTGGCAGTAACGGAATTACTGCCACTTCTACAGCACCACCATTCTACGAGTAGGGCCCAGGAGTGGGTGAATTTACCTCCAGCGTTATGCTGTGGTACATTATCCCACTATCTGCCAAAGAATCAGCAAAATTGCCGGTAATTCCAAAGAAAAAGCCCCATAGAGTCCAACGAACTCTGAAAGAAATTGGGATTTATTCCGCAACCACCACTTGTAATCTGGCGGTAATTCTGTCGGACCAAGTGGCTGTAACAGTAATTCAGTTGGTTGGTATTCTGGCAGATTTGCCACTGGAATACCACTCATCTCCTAATGAGCCCCTTTATCTTTGGATGGTCCTTGGGCCACAGTAAATTGCACTGTTTTACTTTTTAACCATATCTTGACTGATGTTGCAGCCATTCTATGTTATGATATGATATGATAAGTCATTTATAATGCGCCTGTACACAAGTGTTTCTAGGTGCAATAAGACAAGGAAGGGAGGACAGAAGGAGGACAAAACGACAATCTTACTAGGCCTTGTGCGATTCAGATCGCGCAAGTGCGGGGGAAGAAAGGGGGAGAAGTGCCAGGGGAGGGGGGGAGAGGAGAATACAAGTAACTCATAAGTGCTGCCAGGTGGTGGCTCATAAGTGCAGAGAGTAAGGGTACTGTGGGGTTGCAGATACAGTCCCCAAGTGCTTGGGAGGCACGGAGACAGTGCAAGCAGGAGCCTGGTCCCGTAAATTCAGTGGGTGGCCAGGTAACCAGTATGTGCAGCAGAGAGATACGCAAGGGAGAGGGAGAAAGAAAGCAGAAGCGAAAAGGAAGGTCTTCAGTTGCTTCCAGAACCTTAGGCGGTCCTGCTCAATTTTGAGAGAGACAGGGAGGCTGTTACAGAGGTAGGCCCCAGCCGAGGACACAGATCTACCCCAAGTCTCAGCCTGGAGAAGAGTCTTAGGGCCTCATTACGAGTTTGGAGGTGACTGCCTCCAAAGTGGGTTCCGGGTCCGTGGTCCCTAAATGGGGAAATACCGGGCCATTCCGACTTTGGAGGGCCCGGTATTTTCCCATGCAGGGAACCCAGACCCGGACCATCCCTGTTACCATTTTATCCCCCATAGACCTCAATGGGAATAGGGAGCATGCTAACAACAGGCTCATTAATGACGGGCCCATTGCTAACATGCTGGTCCCCTTGCGGGACCAGCAAAGAAAGTCTGCTCTGACCAGACGTCCAGAGTGGGTCCCGCAAGGGTACCTCAAAATGAGGCGGTACGGGGTTAACGGCGCCGGTACCTTTACCGGCATCATTAACCTCTTACCACCTCAATTGTAATGAGGTCCTTACCCTCAGAGAGTTGGAGGTGGATGAGCAGAGGGCTCCAGAAGGAAGATGCTTAGGAAGTGAAAGCTGGATGTAATGTGGTCCCCATCCCCACAAAGCCTTGTGGACGATGCAGAGGGTCTTGAACTTGATCCTTGCAGCCACAGGGAGCCAGTGGGGAGATTTCAGGACTGGAGAGATAAAATCCCTGGGCTTGATGCCAAGGACAAGTCCTGCAGTCCTGTTCTGGATAAGCTGTAAAGGGTGAAGAGTAGAGGCAGGCAGATTTAGAAAGAGGCTGTTGAAGTAGTTTAGCCTTGAGAGGACCAGTGTTCTGGAGACGGTGAGCTTCTGGGAGAAAGTGAGAAAAGGAAGAATACCTCTGAGGAGGTGCAGCTGATAGTGTGACTTCGTAGAGATGTCAGAGATGTGAGGAGAGAAGGAGAGGGTGGAGTCCAAGATGACCTTAAGGTTCTTAGCCTCACATGAAGGAGCAGGTAGAGGGCCCAGGGTGGGTGGCCAGAGTGAGAGAGGGAAGACGGGAGCGGGTGTCCCAATGAGGAGGATCTCAGTCTTACTGACATTAAGGCAGAGATAATTGGAGGTGCACCATTCCTGATATGTTATCTTGCTTTTCCTGAGGTTCAAATGCTAGGGTTCTTTGATGCCAGTGTGCATTACATACTTAGTGATTCAAGAATACAACCCTTTTTACCAAAGATATATTTGTCACATATAAAGACCTGCAGTAAAATGTATGTTCCCAAAAAGCTCTTTAATTTTATGCAAAGTAGGTTGGAGGTCCTCATTGATATGAATTTTCCTTTTCTCCTCCGTCAAAGGGGTATTTTCAAAGTGCACACTAGGAGTGAACCAGACTGTCCATCTTGGAAGGATAAGCTTCAGTTAGAAAATACTGTAGGTGGGTGTTCTAGGTTTTGATAATGTGTGTGCAAGTGTAACTTTCTTATTATGACTACAATATCTATTGGAGGTGATCTTTAGAAATAAACATTTAAAAAAGGCAGTTTTCTATTTTAGTACAATGTAATCTTTTCTTTAGTTTTATTTTATTTGCTGCTTTTGCAAAAAGAAAAACAGTTTCTGCCCCCCAAGATATCTATATTTTTCCATTGGTCATGTGTATGTCCGCAAGGGCGTGGGTGGCTTAAGCAAATGCTCACATGACAACACAACTCCCACCGAGATAGAAGAAGACAGAGAGATAGAGCGCGATACAGAGACATGGAAAGAACAAGAGCACATAGAGAGAACGAGAGATAAAAAGAGACAGAGAGGGAGAGAGAGCTCGATCGCCATATGATGCCCTGGGCATAGGTAATGTTTGTTTGTTTGTTTTCATATTTATAATGCGCGCCTGACCCAAAGGTATCAGGGCGCTGAAGGCAAAAGAGGGTTGTTCAGCTTAGGTTACATTGCTGTAAAGTAATATACAATTATATACAATATATATGTTAGGGAGAATTCTCTGTTCAGGCTGAATTTCCTAACCTAGTGAGTCCCCCAGCAGCTTTGCTGGATTTCTGGAGTTTGTTTTTTCCATCCTGCCAAGAGTGAGACTCTTTTTCTCCCACTCTTGGACATGAATGTGTGTAATTCCTTTGAATGTCAATGTGTTCAATGGGCTATGGAGTCTTTTACTCCATAGGGTCTCATATGTTTTGCTATGTGTGTTACACTGCACCCTCCGTGCCGTAGCACTGGGGCGTCCTAGCGGACCTCCATCATAGCCTCCATACCCGGGGACTGACTACTGTCTCCCCGGGCATGTAAAGTGACCATTGGCTTTACTAGACCTAAATTTACTAACAGAACTAGTACAAACCATCCTATTGTGGACGTACTAGTAGGGGTAATTCGATTACTCCTGGGTCTGTTATTCGAGGGGGCACTGTCCCGTCCCCCCTCGTCGAGTTTTGGCTGGTGGCAGTGGAAACTCCTTGTTATGTTCGACCCCGAATATAACCCTATGGGATTCTTCCCATTGTTGGAGATTGATACTTTTCCTCGTTAATCTCTAAC
This sequence comes from Ambystoma mexicanum, assembly GCF_040938575.1. Lineage (NCBI taxonomy): Eukaryota > Metazoa > Chordata > Amphibia > Caudata > Ambystomatidae > Ambystoma > Ambystoma mexicanum. Next base: position 723,432,774 of record NC_090927.1, on the reverse strand, counting down.
ATACCACCGGTTTACATATCTTAAATAAGTCTATCGGATGGTATTTTCTGCCATAACTCGGTTTTTAAAATGGCGTCTGTGTTCGTCTCTGTGACTCCTAAACCAAAGGTTGAGCCCTTTGTTCCACTTTTGGCGGGCTTCTGTACAGAGACCCTCCAAAGTGGTGCCATTCTGTCTGGGTTACCACAGGGGTGTGGGAGGGGGTTTAGGCACCCTGGACCGAGTTGCCTTGCCAACTCCGGTCGCACTCTGGTGTGATTGGCCCAAGTGGTGAGCCACCCCGCTCACCACTTTGCGTGTTTTGATTGACAGCTAGGCTGAATGAATGGGGGTTTTCTGCATAAAAGCAGGGCTTTTGGGACTGGATCTTAAGAAGTCGCCACAGGACCTAAGAATCCGACGAGGGTAAAGCTGAGCCTACCTGCAACGACGACACCTCCAGTGGAGCCCTGTGGAACCGACTCACCACTTCCCGACGACAGAGGAGATCTCCCTGCCGGAGAGTCTCTTCCCCTGACTGGTGGGAACAACCAGTCCCCTTTGCTTTTTCTTCGCTCCAGGACGCAGTGGTCGAATTGCCCGTGCAGAGCACCTCGGCAACCGGATAGCCACTACCCCTGTACCGCGACCAAAAGGTGGTGCCTTGTGACAGAGCACTCCGCGGCTGGTCTCTTCCCTGGTGGTGCACCGGACTTCACTTTTCTTCGACGACGAGATCATCTCTACTCTTGGCAAAGACCCGACGTGCATCCACCACCAGGAACAACTGCCCCCGCCGGAGCTATCTCTCCACAAACAAGGTACCGTGTCCGCCTGGCTTCCCTTTCTGCCGGATCGAGTGAGGTGTCTTAATCCTCGCCTTTCCATTGGGTCGCCTCCAAGCTGTCTTTAACGTGTTGTTCTGAACTGGTCCAATCTTTCCATAACAATTTTGCGATAAAGACTCGAAGCGCATTTCCACTGAGACACTTTTTGGGACATATCGCCTTGCCTCTCTCCGAGTGGGCCTGGCCTCTGAACTTTGTGATCTGCAGTAGACCCTGCCTTACTTGCCTTGCATTTGTCTGAAAAGTATTGGTACCGAATTGATTTCATAACCTGCCTTATTTTTCTCTCCCGTCCTAACGAATGCTAGAGTACCATCTAGGTTAAAGCATACACCTCTGTCTGCAAATAAGTGATGCCGGTGAACCTAGACTTGTCAAACTATTGTTAGGGGGATTGATCTTTTTCTTCGTATAGTAATTGTGATTGAAGTTGTTTGCCGTATTAGTGCCAGAGTGTTTTCCATAGATGTGTTGTTATAAATAAATACCTTTATATCTTTACACCGAAGCCTTGTTCCGTGTTTGCTTGTTCTACTGTGTAGATTGCCCTATATTGTATACTCCACATACTGCCTAACTCTTCTTGAGGGAAGTCTGACTGCTCAGCCACAGCTACCAAGTGAATCTGTGTGGTGCAGACTGCTACCAAGTGGGTTTACTGCCAAACACCCGTAGTCCTAAATCTTTTGCAGTGGTCCCAGAGGGAACTGCACAGGCTTCCACCTAACAATATACATAATACGGAGGTAATGGTTGTACAGCTTCGGTTAGATTGCTGTGAAGTACCATACATTTAAATACATAATTGAGGCAGATTACATCGGGTGAGCAAATATGTACAGTAAATGCAGATAGGGCACATAGTGTTATCTGAAAGTAATGTAGTGTCAGATGTAATTTTCCTTAATCAATTTGATGAGGTTGGATCTGAAGCTAGGATATGGTAGTTCTTCTCTCAGAGTCGGTGGGAGCAAGTTCCAGTATTGGGCGGCTTTGACCGGAAAACTGCTTCCGCCAGTTTTAGTGCGGTTAAATCTGGGCACTAGTAGAAGGTTGCCGTTGGCTGTTCTCGAGGGGTGAATGGATGATTTTCTGGAGTATCTGGCAATGAGGTATTGTGGGGCAGCATGGTGTAGGCATTTATGTGTCAGGGATGCTGTTTTGAGGAGAATTGTATCTTTTGTAGAAAGCCAGTTGTTAGCTCTTCTAAGGTCAGATATGTGGGCTTTCTTGTGGATGCTTAGGGCTACCCTCAGGGTGTTGTTTTGAAGAATCTGGATCTTATTGGTGATGTGCTTATTGCTCACCACATATAAAGCATTACAATAATCCAGTTTGGATAAGACAAGGGCTCTTGCTAAGGTAATACAGTTGTTCAGAGAGAGGAAGGGCTGAGCTGCTCTGTTTAGCTTACTGGTGTAAGCTGTAGCTGAGGCCATGGAGGTAACTTGTTTTTTGAAGTTTAGAGTAGAGTCTAGATAGAATCTGAGGGTTTTGACTTCCTTGGCTACTGTGATGACATTATTGTCTGTTGTGAAGTTCATGTACGTCTGGCCTAATTTGTGGAGGTTGGCGGGTGTGCCAAGAATGAGGAGTTCCGTTTTGTCATCAAATAGGCATAGACCATGAGCGGCCATCCATTCCTGGATGATGAGGTACACTCTATTCACAAAGGCCAAATCCTTGTTGTAATCTCCCATCAACGGGATGAGGATCTGTGTATCATCTGCATAGTTAGTGTAGGTGATACCCAGGCCATCTAGATCTCAAAAAGGGGCTTCGTGAAGATTTTGTACAGAGTAGGAGAAACACAGGAGCCCTGGGGCACACTACAGGTGATAGGTATGGAGTCAGCGGCTGCTAAATGTGAGAAGACCCGCATTGTTCTATTATTGAGGAAGGATTGAATCCATCCTATAGCTCAGTGGTCTTCAAACATTTTTGGCCGGGGCCCCCCTGAGCAAAATTTGGGCAGGTCGGGACCCCCAGACATGCCAAATGGACAGTATGTATTGCGCGCTGTCACCTGCTCCCATCACAGTCACTGGGCTTCCTCATCCCACTCCTACCCAGTCCCTGGTCTCTCCCCACCCCATCACACACCCTGGGCTCTCCCCACTCTGCTCCCACCACTATCCCATGGTTCCCGCCCATTGTGCTCCCACCATAGTCCCTGGGTTCCCCCATCCCGTTCCCAACACAGTCTAAGGGCCAGTGGTGGCTGGTGATTTTTTTAAGTGGAGGGGCATAACTATTTCCCCCAAAAATGCCATAGCGACCGAGCACAGCGAGGGAGCCCGAACCAATAAAGTGGGGTTCGGGGGGGTTTCCCCCTGTGAATTTTTTTTAAATAATGGGTTAAAATGTTGCATTGTAGAGCATACTTTTAACAAAAAAATGGGTAAATAGCCAAACAGTTTGCAATTGGTGCTGGGGGGCCCAGGGGGCAGGCATGACATTTTTACTGGACATCTATGATAGATGTCCAGTAAAAAGATACCATCCCTGTCCCCTAGGCCCCACTGGGCATAACACAATCAACATGATTATGTGTGTATGAAAGGAACTGCACATTCATACAGCAATCACTCTATCATTCACACGAGCATCCATCACTATACACTCACTCATAACATAAGCATACACGCATCCATACGCATGTTTAAATAAAAACAATGAACATAAACGTACCTTCTGCATTGGCCTGCATGTGGGTGCTGAAACACCCTGCTCCACGCTGCTCTGTCTGTATGTGCGAGGAGGCGCAGGAGCTCCCCCTCGGACATACAGACATGCAGTGCCCCAGCCAGCATTTCCAATGAGCCTTGCAATGCTGGCGAAGCAAAACACCCTCAGCACTTGCATGGCTCAGTGAGCATGTGCGGCTGGGGAACTAAACTGAACTGTCAAAGGAAAACAGTGTTTCCCTTTGAAAGTTCAGCCAGCCCAGGAGCACTCCATCAGCTGGAAAAAGCAGCTGCTTGAGTGCTCACTGTTTCAGTGGGCTGGCTCCTTAGTTCCTCCATAATGGGTGAGAGGCCACTGGGTGGGCTCCCCCTCACCATTATGGATGAGCCGCCAGGCTCGGACTCGCCTATAGGGCAATGCCTGTACCAGAAATGTAAAATGCTAATGTGGGCCAGTCAAAATGGTCCACCATTTTGGCCAATGTGGACCAGTTTGATGAGTTACTTAACTATGCAGTTAGTAATTTTGACCATTGTTGCTGAATATATCACAATTTACTCACATTTTAACACAAAGCACCCCCCTGGGTACTATTGAAACAGTGGGGCCTCATTACAACCCTGGCGGTAGCTATGCCGGTAAAACCGGCACAGCTGCCGCCGGAGTTGCATACAGGTCCGGGACCCGCGAATGGGCAATTACCGGGTCATGCTGCGTTAGGCGGACCTGATAATTGCCCTTTCGCGGGTGCCGGTACTGGTAGATCCCCATTCCCATTGAGCCCCATAGAGCTCAACGGGAATCGGGTGCTCAGATGCACCGACACCGTTAATAACGGTGCCGGTGCATCCAACAAGCCCGCAAGCACAACTCGTATTATGGCGGTAAGGTAGCAACGGTGCTGGTAGCTTACCATCACCGTTGTTACCGTACTGCCATAGTTGTAATGAGGCCTAGTCTGTGACAAAAGGAATTAATATCCATTTACAACTGCAGGCCACTTTTTCATTGTTGCCTGAGACAGTTTCATGCTTCAGCCCGACCATGTGAGCCACCCCTGCACATTTCTTCCAATCTAAAAAAAAAAAAAAAAATTATATTTCATGTTGAGCTCTCAGGGCCCCCCAGGGATGCACCCGCGGACCCCTGGGGGGTCGCGACCCACAGTTTGAATACCGCTGCATAGCTTCTAGTGAGAAGTGAATGGCAGAGTCCAGATGGTTACAGAGAATCTTATCGTCGACCAGGTCAAAAGTCGCTGAGAGATCAAGTAGCAGTAATAGTGCTCAAGACTTCTCTTTGTGCTTTATGGTCAATGAGCGCAGTTTCCGTTCCATGTTGTGGTCTAAAACCTGACTGGTGCACTCCTAAGAGATGGTTGCATTCCAGATAGTGTTGGATCTGGAGGTACGCCACCTTGTCTAAGATTTTAAGCAGGAATGGAACTGTAGTGATGGGGCGGTAATTGGTAAGTATGGAGTGGTCAAGTGTTTGTTTTTTGAGGAGAGGGAGGACTCATGACTGTTTCAGGTTCTGGGGAATGGTGCCAGTGGAGAATGAGGCATTTATAAGTTTAGTAATAAATGGGCAGAGGTCATGGGCAGATCGATGAGTTGAGAGATCAAGGAAAAACAGCATTATTTCTGCTACTTGATCTCTCAGCTGCATTCGACCTGGTTGATCATAAGGTCCTCTGTAGGCATCTTGATACAGCAGTCCATTTCTCCATAGGCGCTGTTAAGTGGATAGAATCATTCTTGAGTGACAGAACTGCAGCTGAGGATCCCACCCCTATCATATGCGGGGTCCCTCAGGGTTCCTGTGTGTCGCCCCTCTATACAATATATTCACCAAGCCACTGTTCGATGATCTGGACCTACTGAGTGTCACCTACACTAATTAAGCAGATGACACTCAGATTCTCCTCCCACTTTCTGGGGATCATGGCAGGGACCTGGCGCTGGTGAATAGAATCTATCTCATCATTCAGGCATGGATGGCCACTCACAGCCTATGCCTGAATGATGACAAGACAGAGTTGATAATCCTCGGCTCCCCCTCCAACATTTCCAAACTAGGTCATGAATATGCCTCCTTCATCATTGACGGTAATAACACCAGTGTCTCCAAGGCGGTAAAAACACTTGGTTTCTGCCTTGACGCAATGATGTCCTTTACTAAACAACTAAATTCTCTGGCTTCTACCACAGGCTACACATGTAAGCTGATTAGAGCAGGCAGGCCCTTCCTTTCTAATGACAGTTGCCTTATACTGGCTAGAGCATTAATTCTATCAAGACTAGACTACTGCAACACCCTCTACAGCAGTGCTAATAAAACCATTATCCAAAAACTCCAAATACTACAAAACAATGCCATTAGAGCTGCACTAGGCATCAACAAAAGAGTGCACATCTCTGCAATCAGACGCCATCACAAATGGTTATCTACCCACAACAAAATACAACTAAAAATCGCCTCCCTGACACATAAAGCACTACACAATGTCGCACCGAGCTACCTAATTGACAGAATATCTAGAAGAACCTCCAGTAGACCGTCTAGAACTATCAATACTAATTGCTTGGTAGTACCCAGATTCAAATCTTCTAAGATTGGGGGCAACAGTTTCCCTATGAAGGCTGCTAAAGTTTGGAACTCCCTTCCACATCAGTTGAGAGCTGACCTCCCCTACTCTTTCTTCAGAAAGAACCTCATCACTTACCTCAATCTGACTGAGAATTAGTCTCCTTTGAAACTTTGGTACGTTAGTACGACCTGCTTCTAGATTGTAAATTTTGTACATCCTTAAATACTAAGTTGTAAATAACTCTGCCTCTCTGCGCAACTTGATTTGTATATTGTATATTGTATTATCTCTTATGTAATGTGACTATTCATATATTGCCTGTACATTATGTAACATGTGTAAGCTTCGCATATCCTTGCTGCGCCTTGCTACTGGGCTGCTGGCCTCTTGGGTTCCTAGTAGTGTTATTGGGGAGAGTATGTGAGATTTTGGCGAGAGGTTCATAGATTTTGGGGAGTCTGGCGTGAAGTTTGAGGTTTCTTTGGAGGAGACAGCAAGGTCTCGTAGTCAGGCCATTTGGACAAAAGGGTTTGTTGTGGAGCGTTACATATGCATGCGTTGGTAAAGGCATGGTGTAATCTAGTATCCTTAGTAGATATTGGATAATCCTCAGTAGGAGTGTAGATCAGAGGTAAATACATAATATGTGTGTAACATGACTAGCTAGTCATAGGTGTGGCATTAAGGTAAGATCAGATATGTGCAAATATCAAAAGCAGGATAGGCACAGATGCATAAATATCTGGAATCAAGGTGAGCATATATATCTTGGTGCAGGACTGATGCAGTGGTCACAAGGGCAAGAGTCAGCATGAGCATAGGGCAAGATTCCAGGTGTGCGCAGTATATAAGAATTAAAATGTACAGGAATACATAAATGTCTACGGTCAAAATGGGCACAGATGCAGAAGTACCTGAATACAGAATAGGCACCAGTGCATAGATATCGATGTTCAAGGTATGTGCCGAAGCCTAGGTGCAGAGCAGTTACAGTAGTTGCAAAGGCATAAACACACAGGCTAGGTTCAGGTATGCATAACTATCTAGCTTCGAAATAGGCATGGATGCGCAGGCGTAGGGGGCTGCAGACAAAGAAAGCAATACAATACAGTGTGGGCGAGTTTAAAGGCACACATGTAAATTATAGGCAATGGTAGTGTGCCAGGCACAGATGCGCGGAAGTTTCCTGTGCCAAATCAATACATAGGCACACTTAATCTGGGCACAGTTGTCGCACAGAGCAGGGGCGCTTAGGTGTATTACGTGCGGTACGGTGCATCAGCTAGTGTTGTGGAGCATAGGTTGGGTATCGGCTAGGCTATGTAGCGTGGTCAAATGGCCAGGTATACAGTATACAACATACACATTTCGAGGCAGGAGGGCATAAGCAGTCAAATAGAAGGGCACAATACTATATGGTGGATATTAATTTGAATATGTTTAGTTTGGTAAAGGAAAGAGGTTGCGAGAGAAGAGCAGCTACAATCATGCTAAACTAGGTTTGTATCCAAGATAGAGTCACTTGTTTTTTTTATCGATTTTTAAATATATTTAGATATATTTCAAATGCAGTTATTCTTTATACAGATTTGGGTTAAAAGTATCCTTTATTTCCTGGTCCTCTACACGTGTTTCACCAGCAGGTAGAGTGCTGGCTCATCAGGAGGAAATGGATGCATAATTTAAGGTTGTGATGCTAATAGAGTTTCGACTTGTTAGCAATTTCCAATGAGTCTCTAATAGTTGAAGATTGTATCCTTTTGTCACATGTATGCGTTTTTTGGTTTCTTAGGGAAGAAGGAGGACCGCATATATGGGTTCTTTATCAATGGCTGGGGCAAGTCCTGGCTGTGGGTCTGGACGCTCTTAGGTAGGATTTGTCTGTCAGACAATATCGCTTCCTGAAACCTCCCATACGAGGAGAGTTTATATTGGTAAAAGCCTGTAACATGGTCGCTTTTTTAAATTATTATTTCTATAGTGCTGAAAACCCACAGGCATCAGGGTGCACAAAGACACAGCAGTAAGAACAAATGGGACAGGACAGAGCGAGATCTCTTATGGGATCAATTGCAAAGCACCCTTTACCTGAGCAGCACCGTCTTCAGGGATTTGCAGAAAGAGGGCAGATTAGCTTCTATTTCTTCACTTGTTTCCTGTAGATCGCTTGCTGCCAAAGTGCCCGCTCCCTCACCATTGTTAGCGCCCTACTCCCTTGGATCTCTGCTTCCCTCACTGTGTTCTCCCCCTATTACATGTAAAGTTTCCCAAAGCTAGTGGCACACTCAATAAAAACCCCTAATAATAACAAGCCCATAGCCCTACTATGGGTGGCATGATTCTCTGTGTCTACTGTACACTCATTCTAATCAACATCTTGCAATAGAAGCCATCACTCAAAGCACATCTTGCTATGGCATGTTTATTGGCCTCCAGTGAATTTATTTTTTATTTTATTCCCATCAACGGTCCAAGCTAAAAGGTGCACATTGTTTGTTAGAAGACACGCATGATGATTGTGGCTATTTTCTGACAGGGAATAGTGTATGCTTTGCATTCAATTGTATCTCTTTAAAACAAAAATTCATAAATAAATTAAACTAATTAGGTAAAAAAACAACACATGACGCTTAGTAGTGTCTATCGTATAGCATGATAAATTCAACTGGAGGAGCAGATGGATTCCTGGTATTCAGTTGATCCCGTAGTTTACCTACTTAATGAGTGGCTCAACAGGATTGAACCCTAGTTCCTGTTACATTTTGCTTACACAAATGAGGAGCTCAACCTTGTGTCCACCAATGTTACAGAGAACAAAGACTAACAGCCACTATACAGGACTCTCAGACCTAGGTGTGTTTTTCCTCAGGTACTTAAATTGCACGGTGAAAGTATTTAAATTGTATTGTGAAAGTATTTAAATTGTATTGTGAAACCTAGGCCTTTCTCCCACTATACAGCACCCTCAGACCTAGCTGTTTTGTCTCTGGTGTTGAACTATATCAAAAGTAGTGCTGTCCTTGGTTTTGCCTTCTTAGCAATGCGTTCATCTAGTAAACTGTTCTACTACTGTCTGAGCTCTTGTCGTTTTGTTCAATTGTCCACTATTGTCTCGTCTCTCCTTGTCTTGTCTGCTTGCGCCCCTCCCTGTGTCCTTCCCAGGTTTTCTCCCTGCCCCAACCCCTCTTTCCCTCCCCCCTTCCTCTTCTCTCCTCTCCCTACCTACTCTATGGTGTAATCTGTCACTCCTATCTTTTCTAACTGCTTCTCTGTCAACTATCCTGCTCTCCTCACGAAATCTGGTAGGAAGAAGTTTAAAAAGGACATCCTGGTCTCCAAACCAGGCCTCCCTATCGCTGACATGTAAACTAGTGCTTCCTGAAGGCAAACCCTCACCAACATCCTCTTTGTCATTCCCTCACCTGACCTTTAAACTCTTCATATGGTCTCTGTGCTTTCTCCTTTCTCTTCTTCTCCCATTAATGGTGGCACCCAGCGTGAGGCCCTCCTGGCCTCCTTCCACTTCTCTAGGGTCATCATTAATGTTTACCTGAATGGCACTGTCTTGTTCCAAGGCCCTCAGGCCAACCTTCTCCTCTTTGATAGACGCTTCCCGCACCTGATCAATTTCCTTTCTTCTCGTGTTGTCCCCTCTCTTCCCTCCATGGCTTCCTTGTCTCCCCCTGCTGTCTCCTCCTTGAATATTTTGCCCTCTACTCCTTCCTCTTCTGCCCCCCCTTGGGTTTCTTCTACACCTCTTCAGGGCGTACCTCTGATCTGTACCCCTCCCCGAAAGTCTTTCAAGGATGGCAACTTTCTCCATATTGCCACTCTAAACTATCGCTCAGCTGTCAAACACTCCTCTGACATCTGCTGCCTCCTTGAAGAACTTGACCTCGATGTCCTCGGTGTACGGAGACATGGTTCACGGCCAGCTCTGTCACAAGCTTTGACACTCTCCTCCTCCTCCCTGATGGCTACAAGACCCCACGCATCCAGGTACAATCGGGTGTATCACTGATATTCCCTGAGTGGATTCCTGCCTCTGTCATTCCTATGTAGGCCTATTCCTCGTTTGAATGCCTTGTCTGCAGGCTCTCTCTCTCTCCTAGCCATTCCTTTACTGTGGCAACTATCTATGGGCCACCCGGTCAGATCTCCTCCTTCCTCTCTGAGTGGGTGGACCTCTCCTCTTCCCTCCTTGTCTCGTCCACTAAACTACTCCTTCTTGGAGAATTTAACATCCACCTGGATGCTTCCAGTTCTTCCTCTGGACTCTTTCGCAACCTCTGCAACTCTCTCTCACTCTCTATCTCCCCATCTGGCCCGACATACTCTGCAGGGCACACTCTGGATGTTCTGATCTCTTCAGACCTTCCCATTTCTATCCCTCTCACCACTCCTCTCTCCTCTATTGATCACTTTTTTCTTTCCTCCCAGCTCACTCTCTCAACCCCTAAGGCCAAGCCAATTCCAACACTGCCACCTACCTTCTCGGTTATCTGACTCATGAAGCGTGTGTCAGTTGAGGCCTTCGCCGCCACTTTCTCAACCCCCCCTCAACACTTTGGCTGACTCACACCCTGACACAGCCCTTTCCATGCTCCACTCTGCTATAGCTGATAATCCTGATGTTCTTGCCCCTGTCATAAGGATCCGCTTGAAGCCCAAAGCCAATTGCAACTCCTGGTACGACTCAGACCTCATCACCCTTAAGCGCAAGGGCAGGGTCACTGAGAGGAATTGGTGTGCTTCCTCTACATCCTCTGACAAAATGGCCTGCCCCTGCTCCAAAGGCAAAACCGGCTCTCTGTCTGCACCAAGAAGAGAGCCCTCATTCAAGCCCATGTCTCTGCGGCATCCAACAACTCGGCCGAACTCTTTAAGATCTGTAGGGAGCTGGCCAATCCTACTGCAGTCTCTACCTCTCCTGTCCCTTCACAGGCCCTCTGCAAGGCTCTGACTTCTCATTTCATCTCTAAAACTCAGGACATCCTGTCCTATCTCTCTTCCTCTCCTCCTCCCTCTACTCCATGGTCTTCCTCTGGCCCTTCTGTGGCCACCCCTCCTCCCTCCTTCTCTGCCTTTCCCCTGTTCTACCCTGACAAGTCTGATCTATGAAAGTCTTGTCAGAACAGGTTCTCCCCTGTTCCTCTAAAACCATCAAGGACCACAATGACACCCTGGCTTCTGCTTTGGCTGACTTCTGCAGCCCCTCCTGCACCACTGGAGTCTTCCCTTCCTGCTGAAGCACTCCCTAGTGCACCATCTTTTTAAGAAACCCTCAGACGACTCCTCCTGTCCTGATAACTACCACCCAATCTCCATCACTCCTTTCCTGGGAAAACTCCTGGAAAAGCTGGCCATCTCCCAGCTTAATCTTCACACTGAAATGGTTGGTTGTCTCCATGACCATTAGTCTGGTTTCAGAGTTACAAGAAGCATGGAAACTGCTCTCCTGAACATGCGTGAAGACCTGGTCTCAAACCTTGACTCTAATACCTCCTGTGTCCTCATCTTACCTGATCTCTCTTGTGCCTTAAACACGGTCAACCATGCCATCATGCTCAACAGTCTCCAAGATAACCTGGGTATCACCGATCAGGCCCTGGCTTGGCTGACCTCTTTCCTCTCTGATCAATCCTCCCAGGTGCAAATTGGGTACTTCTTCTCCTCTTTCTCCATCTCTACCTGTGGTGTTCCTCAGGGGTCTAACCTCTCTCCCTGGCTGTTCAACCAATACCTGGCACTTCTTGCCCACTGCATTGCTGTTCTCTGCCCTAACTTGCAGTGCTACGCGGACGACACTCTGCTCATTTTCAGGCTCCCTTCCGCCACCCCTTCTCCTACTGTCATCTCTGACTGTGTGTCCGCTATCCAGGAGTGATGTGCCGCCAATGATCACTGCCTTAATGCCAGTAAGACTGAGATTCTCCTCATCGGTACACCTGTTCCCTCCTTTCCCTTTGCTCTCTGGCCAGCCTCCCTTGGCCCTCATCCTTCTCCCACCTGTGAGGCTAAAAACCTCAGGGTCATCTTCAACTTCACACTCTCCTTCTCTCCTCACATCTCTGACATGTCTAAGAAGTCACACTACCAGCTGCACCTCCTCAGAGGTACTCTTCCCTTCCTCTCCTTCCCACAAAAGCTCACTGTCTCCAGAGCTCTGGTTCTCTCTAGGCTGGACCAGTGAAACAGCCTCTCTCTAGATCTGCCTGCTTCTACTCTCTGCCCTCTGCAACTCATCCAGAACACGAATGCAAGATTTATCCTTCGTCTCAAGCACAAGATTCGTATCTCTCCAGGACCGGCTCCAAGTTGCTGTGAGGATTAAGTTCAAAACCCTCTGCATTGCCCACAAGGACTTCTGGGGCCTGGGGCCTCCATACCTTGAACTCTCTCTTCCTAAATATCTTCCCCCTCAAGCTCTTCGCTTATCCACCTCCAACTCCCTCAGGGTCAGTCGTTTCTCCAAGCAACAAGTTGGTGGTAGGTCTCTTTCTCCGGCTGGCGCCTCCCTCTGGAACAGCCTCCCTGCCTCCCTGTAACTTGAGGAGAACCATCTCTGGTTCTGGAACCACCTCAAGACCTTCCTCTTTGCTTCTGCTTTCTCCCCTCCTCTCCCCTGATGAACTCCTGACTGAAACTGCACTGGACACCTGGCTACCCTCTGTTCTCGGGCCCAGGTCCCCTCCCCCCTCACCAGCTGCACACCTGCACTGCCTCCTGGGCAACCCCTGCACCTGGGGGATGTTTCTGTATCCCTACAGCCCCCACCAGCTCTTGCTACTTGATGTATGCAGTTACCCCTGCACTTGCCACAAGCTGGCCGCTCTTTTTACCTTTTTTAAAAATGTATTCTATCTATTATTACTGTTGATCCTAGGTACTGCACTGCCACTCCCCTTCACCCCCACACATTCCCTTTCCCCCATCCCCTGGACTTGCACAATCTCAATGTCACCTGGCCTAGTAAGATTGTTGTCTCTGTCTTCTGTCTGTTACTCCTCCCTTGCCACTTGTGTATAGGCGTGTTATAAATGCCATATCATATCATAACACCTATGAACACCTATGTGCTTGAAAGGATGTTTTCATCACACTTTACTCCTCCTCCCATGGGCTTTTACTGATGTGATGTGTTGGTGAGATAGGCATTGTGGCCAATGAAAAAGAGTGACATTTTCTAATAATACTGATTATGGGACGATCAGACAGAAGCTAGATATGCCTCCAGCGCTTGCATTGGGAAAGGGAAGAAATGAATAAAAAATCCAGAAACTTGGCCACAAGAGGTGGCACTCCTCAAGAAAGTTCCTATGCTGGCTAAATCCAGCTGATTCCAACTTGATGGTTCTGCCTGGGGAAACCTTGGATCCATGGGCATTCAAACACAGAATGTTAAGAAAAAGAAAAAAGTCTTCCGGTGAGGGTGTAGCAAATAATAACATTGTAGGGAAAGATTCAATTCAGGCCTATTTACAGCTCCCTCTATGGAATCGCAGGAAGGCACTGGTCCAACTGGTCCCCCTTTTAGAGGCAAGAAAGGTTGTTCCTCCTTCGGCTGGTCTTGAAGGCCCCTCACCCGAGACAGCTGACTCAAATGCCTCTATGCTTAAATCAATCAGTGTGTATAAGGCTGGAAGATCATCAGTTGTTCATATACAATGGCCTTAAGAGGCATGTCTTATTGTGAAAAATCTTCAGCAGAACAAGAGAAAGATCATCATTCTACGAGGCTATATGCTTTAGAGAAGCCCTCAATACAATCAAAAAATGTGGGAGTAGTAAATTCAGAGCCTTTGATCCTCCTAATAGAATATGTTTTTCCTGCCTCAGACTCAATGCCTCTTAATAGATCCTAGATTCTGAAACTTTTTTCATCAATTCCATCTTTAAGATTACTGGACTCTTCTGATATCCATTTGGTGGAATTTGTTGAGGACCTTCTAACGAATAGAGTGGTTCTGCATCTGAAATTTTGATTAATCTTTAATTTGATTTGGATGGAACTGGATGTATCCAGATAAACTAAAACACCAGAAAAAATGCTCTTGACTTATATGGTTACCGATCCCCCTGATGGGTTGCGCGGTGCTTTATGCTGCAAACTGCAAGGGAACGGTACAAGAGTTATAAAGGTGAAAACCCAGGCACCTCCTGTCCTATCTACTGGTCATGATTGGTCTTAGTTGGCCTCCTCTCTTAATCAAACAAATGGTACAGTGATTCAACAGCATCTTTAACCCATTCATTTGTTCCCTTTTATCATGGAAAACTAGGGGTTTCTCTAGTTTTATTTTTCATTCTCAGGGGTTACTTAATATATCAAATTACAATATATTTGCATTTCAGGAAGTTTGTTTGTCGACCACACCAATCTTAGATGGCTTTACCATCAACTAGAATACAGGGGTGAAAAACTCTTTTGCCGTTCAACTTTGGGATGGGGAGTCAGACTCAATAATTGCATTAATTCTTTCTTGGCCAGGGACAGGTATGGGAAAACCAGTTTGTATTCTACTTATTACACTCTACAGGAATACTATGAGAACAAAAGTCACCCTTATCCTAGAGTCACTAGATAACATTCTTCTAGCTTGGTGCAATATTTATGGGATGGGTGATATTGTGATCATTTGTGATTTTAACCCTTTTTTTACCAGATACAAGAGTCCACTCGAGTATACAACCGTGGAGCGCACACTAGGATAGGGACAGGTTAGTATGAACGAATATATGACAGATTTGAACATGTGTAGGGTAAATGGTAATGTTTATGGTGATATGCCTAGTCATCATACCTGGCACTGAGGAACTAGCCCATCTACAATTGACTTTATTTTTGCCTCTGAACCTTTATTTGATAAAATAAGGTCACTAAGTGTTACTGAAACTGATCGAAGTGATCATGCCAATTTGCTAATGAAGTTTTCAGTGCATATCCCCAACTTGCTCTTATGGGCCACAAAATCTTGCAACCTCACACCAAATGAATTGTGTGTATTGATCATATAAAGTGACTAAAAATGTTAATGTGATGCTGGACTAAGTCTAGATTCTCTCTCCTTTTCTTTATTAGTTAAGACAACATTGAATGCAGTATTTAACATATTACCTTGGGGGGTAATGCTAAAGTCATATGCATACGCATAAATGTGACCATGCTGTTGCAGATAGGGAGAAGATGATTCATAAAAATCTTAGGGAAATATCTTGGGGTAAAGGTTTATCACTCCCTGAAAGGCTTTCTAAATCATAGACACGAAAACAAAACTGCAGGAATTGAGTCACAAGATACAATAAGAGTCAGAAGATACATTATTTTATAAACACAAAACCATACAGACTTTCACTTCCCTTCAATGATATATCCTGACTTCGTCAGCAATAAATCTCCAGTGTAAGCAAGTTAGGCCAAGTTATATTGTATCACACACAGCCGTATCATGACATCTCAAAACTACCCTAGCCTCCTCCCTCCTCCCATTTGCCCCAGATTTTCGTGGCCTTTGCTGGACACCCCTGTGCAGTATATTTTCGGTGTTCCACTGCCGCACGCATGTCTACATAAGCGACCCACTGGGCCAGCACTAGACACTCGGGTAAGCCCCACCGTTGAGCTATATTATGTTTTATCAGACCAACTGCAGTGGATAAGAACAGTGTTTCCCATCGGTTGGTAATGTTTTCATCAGGAATGCTCAATAATAGTAGTTTAGGGTCCATTGGCACAACTCTTCCCAGAGTACTAGTCAGTTTGTTACAACATTGTCGCCAGAAGTTTCGAAATCGGGGGCATTCACACAGGATGTGTATAAAAGTGCCCTCCTCCTCCTGGCATCGTAGGCAGTTCGAGTCGAGATCCCGGTTCCATCGGTGCAGTGCAACCCTGGGGTAGTACACTCTGTGGAGAATTTTAAATTGTATCAACTGGAGCCTGGTGGTAATTGCAATCTCTCGTGGGTGCTTTAAGACTGCTATCCAATCTTCCGGATCAATAGTGCCTACATCTATTTCCCACTTCAGTTTAAGATTTGTCAGTTCTGGAGTGGCAAAGGCTGTTATGGCATTGTATAGAATCGAGGTGACTTTGGTGGGTATGCGCTCTACTAAGTCTTTGCAGATGCGTGCATTGAGGCATGTTAGTAAGTGCTGGTAGGTGTCCCCGCAAGGCGTGGGTCGTTTGCACATAGTGATAATGTTCTGTGTCTGTGAGCCCAAACTTCCGCTGCAGTGTTTCAAATGCAGTGATATTGCCCTCGGTGGGAATATACCCAACCTTTGTAATACGGGCCTCTACCCACATCGGCCACACAGCGAGCTTCCCCATTTCCGTGATATTGCTGTTGTTCCAGAGGGATTGCATCTGAGTTACCCTAATTTCCTACCCAATGTGTGCCTTCTTCCAGATTATAGTAGTGTGTGCTACCATCGTCTGCGGGGGAGGTTTAGTGAGGGCCTGGTGAAGCATTGCCAGTGGTGACATATTCTGCCGTCCCAGCATTTCAGCCCTGATGTGTGGTAGCTCTTGGCTACCATGAAACAGATAATTGATTACTGCCATCTGGCTCGCCTAGTAATATGATTGGATGCGTGGCATTCCTAGTTCCTCTATCCGGTGAAATTCTGAGTCATGAATCCAGAGCGGGGCATTATGTAAAACATACAAAAAGCGTGGCAATGTCAACATCTTGAACAGTGCAGTCCTACCTAGCAGCGCCAGGGGGAGAAGCATCCAATGTCGAACATCATTGGAGAAGCAGTCAGTAATCGGGTGTAGGTTACAAGATATATAGTTCAAGAGGTCTCTCGAGATCTGAATTCCCAGATAGAGGAAGCTCTCGCGTTCCACCCAATACGCACAATCTGGTGGGATAGCGTGCTCCCCACCTTTCGCCGGGAAAAGGACAGACTTCCCCCAGTTGACTCCTAGTTCGCTAAACTCACTAAAAAGACAGCCCCAGAGAGACACAGATGGAGAGGCCATGCTAAGCCCCATTGTGAGAGTGAAGCTGGCTAAGTGTGGAGTTCCATTGAAATATACAAGCCTGTACAAAACAGTGATTTCAACATGAGGCCTAATGAATGAGCAATAACGGGCCTCCCTCCATTTTGCTAGAATGCACAGACATTCAGCCAAAGAAAAGTGAGACTTAGAACTGGAATATTGTTAACTACGTCCAATGGGTTCCAAAGGACATGTGGCACTGCAGATGCTGACTTTGTGTAAAGGCACATGGAAGGAAATAAATACATTTGAAATACTGTGCATTTGGAAGCTAATAAGGAGGAATGATGCCTTACATTTGAAAAAGAAAAAAGTCGAATGACAAATTGCAATCATGAGGAATAAAGAGACTTAAATTCAGCACATCAAATAACATTTATAGGGAAAGGCCTATTTCGTTTTTTGTAGCAATGAACACTGGTTCTTATGTAAGTGGGGCCTATATGTGTGCACTAGAGTAATAGTGAATCTACCTATATTCTAATGTAGTAGAAAAGAAAGATTGCATTTATGAACAGCAGGCCTAGATATAATGCTGAAATGCATTATAAAAAGCACATCTTGTCGATTTAAAGCTGTATTGTCTGAAGGGTGGGTGCAGCTGGTGTTTTTCCCACTAAACTGAACGGTCTGTGCCTTTGAAAATATGAACTCAAGACCTTTGGCTCAGGGCCCCTAGGAGAAGAATCAATTTAAATGCTGAGATATACTAAGAAGTAGATTGAATTCATGGGATTTACAGATAACACGACCGACAGAAATGACCTTTAAGATCATGTTCCCCATAAAGTGTGCATTATCTCTGAACAAAGACCCTTTGAAGCTCAGGAAAAGTAGATGGAATAAACATTGGCCAGCCAGATGTCCTGATCTGGTCATAGAAGAGAATTGAAACTGCTTGGGGTGATCAGAAACGAAACCACTTGTCATATAATTGCCATATGTTTAACATTGAACACATTTTCCTAAATTAAACTAGCATTGTGTGTCCCAGCGGACTCACCCCGGGTTCATTTTAAAGGGGATAAGAAACCCAGTTGGGACCATGTAAAAACAAAATGTTTGTGATGCACATATCTTAAATTATGTCAAAATTATAATTCTGACATTTTCATAAACTTGCGGAACTGAAAATATGTATTGATAGAGTGATAGACAGTGAAATAAATGTTGGAAGCATGTAGTGTCAGGGTTGTAACTATTTTGGTGCAGCAGCAAACCGTGAAAAACAGTGGCACCACCCAGTAAGGGCGTGCCAAAATAAAACTAGTATTTTCCGACTTGCCATAAAATGTAGAAATTGAAATTTATAGATTCATGTAGTTATCTGAAAAATTTGCATAGCTGCCATGTTGTTAGATTTTTAGAACCCAAAAAGGTAAATCCCACATGTCATTTTAAGATGACAAATCTTCCTCCCTCCTCAGCCTACATCATACGCACGCACTAACTCCTGGTCCTATAAGCAGCCAGTGGAAGTCTTGGTGGGAGGTGAAGCTGAGTGCTAGCCAATCCTTACAGTGGGAATTATGATAATGTAGGAGTGTCATCAGCCCTATTAAAGGGCCATTTTGAATCAGAAGAGGGCTTTTCCACTTGATTCCAAGAGGTAACCTTCTGCCAGACTCTTTTGAGGAACAACTAACTGAGAGACCTCAATCTTTGCATTGGAGAAAGTGACAGGGAAATCTAGAAGCTAGCTGGGATGCAATCAGAGGAGCCAGAGGGAGTCTGGGTACAGGAGAAAATCCTTGACTGAAGCCGTTGACCAGATCTTTGCTGTTCCCAGAGGAGCCCTGCTCACCAAAGGTTCCCAGGTAAATAGAGATATCTTAAATGCCATCAAATGTGTGAGGGGGAAACTGCCAGCCTTAATCTCCATCTTGCATAGTGGGTGGAGGGTGGTACTGGGAAGGCACTTGGCACATTGTATTAAATCCAATTCAAATTAATTCCACTATAGGAAATCACCCTATCCATTTCAATTGGATTGTGCTGGGACAGGCAGCATTAATTTATAACATTAAATTGTGTGGAGGAGAATAGCTGAGTAGATCCTGAGCGCATTGAATTGAAATTAAATAAATTAATTCCCACATAGAATATCACGGGGTGGGTGTTGTTAGAATTCAAAACTAACAACGTTCATGCACAGTGTGCTAGAGACTGTGCTAGAGCCTGTATAGACAGTAAAGACTTGGAGGACTGTTCTTCTGAAACTTCTGATTCCTGTCCCAAAAGGGGATGTCCATAATCCCAAAATAAGCAACCCTAAAACACTGCTTTTCAAGTGAATTTAGAGTGTGCCAAACAAAATTTCCCATTGATTCCCTTACTTCCCAAACCAGGGTTTGAAGTAATTCCATCAAAAACACTTACAATAGAAAATGTCCTGCTGTCTATGCCTTCAGTTTGTTTTCAACAGGAAGATAAATCTACCTTGAGCAGAAGATACATTTTTGATTTGTTGCATACCATTACTGTGGAGATTAAATCTAGTGCTATTGATCTTGTGAAGTTTGTGGATGATGGTTGTACTAACTTGGTGTTCAATTTTTTACAATCTAAAATTGTCAGTGATTTTGGCTCTAAGTTATTAACTGTTTGTTCTTGTTAGTTCACTACTCATTAGCCCAACGTCAATTTCTAACAGTATTGACTCTGTTGGGCATCTGGTCCTTGGAAGTTTGGGACATGTTTTAATATATCATGCTCCAATTCAATACCTGACTCAATATCATTGAATTTTAATGATAATAAGATTGTTAATGATTCCGTTTCTGCTTTAATTGCAGGTTATTTGAACACCACCTCAACGACATTTGTCATGATACAAATTCTTTTGGTTCTTTTGATAGACAATGTAGATCATCATCTTAAATGGGAGAGATGGGTGCATTTAATGAAGGGCTGGTATTTGTTAAGATATAACGGTAATATGATTAAAGATACTCCATCAAAGTCAATATTGTGACATCAAAATTCTTATTCATAATTGATTATGCTTTGTTTTAATTTCATTTTTATGAGAAATATTTTAATATGATCATTATACATTTCTCTTTAAGGGACCACAAGGCAATAATCTGCCAATTTCTCCATGACTGGTGTCCTGTAGAACATTTGTCTGCTCCCTTTGATGTTTTACTTAATAGCGCAAGCAATAGGCTTGTGTGGTCTTCAAGGTCCCGAGAAAAATGTAATGGGAAATTACAAATATTTTTTTATTTATCTCCAATAGCAAGATTTTGTACATGTTTTGCGTAAGGGAATTTGGTAAAATGCTTGAGTCAATCCTTCACTATCTTAAACCAGGTAGAAACTAAAACAATGTTCTTGTTCTTCAGGGAACAAACACATCTTTGACAACCTAGTCAATTCAGGGAAAGTAAAGCTAAGGTGGCAAGTCAGAAATCTATGGACATTTTTAACTCAGACCAAGATGCTACAACAGAAATTATTAAAACAAGCATATAATAACTGGCTAAAAGACCATAGACAGGTTATGTGTCAAAAAGATAGCAAAACTATGCTATTAACCATAATATAAAAGGATTTATGGTCCTTCTAGTATTTTATCAGTGGCAAATTGCATATCCAGCCTTCCCTTCAGTTTGTTACAAAATGGGGCTCTTTATCTTGCCATTTACAGTATATAGAAGAGGACATTTTAGGCTCAATTATCAAAGCTAAACAGTCCAAGCTTCCAATGCTGTTGGTCCTGATTGGCATGTCAAATTTGACATTAAAGGGCAATCATACTAGGGACAGTGTCCAGTTTATTCTTTTTACAAATATTCTGAAATTAAAAGAATTTCCTCAGACTTGGAAAGTAGGTTACTTGATCCCATTTTTTTAAAAAAGGTGCTGGACGTCTGTAAGTTATACCAGGATAACATTGATTGCCATGCCAAGTAAAAAAATTGTTGTCAATTAGATTAAAGCATGCTGCTCTCAGGGTGGGTCCATGTAATACAATAGACCAATTACAGTTTGGCTTTAAAAGGGGTCTGGGAAAAAGCAAAATTGATTTTTTTTACGGCTGTTATTCTCACAGATTCAAATGTTAAATAAGACACTTTACATTGCTTGTATAGACCTTTCTAGGGCCTTTCACAGTGTGACCCCTGGTAGACTAATGCACACTACATGGTGGGGGCTTTCCTCTGTCCTTAATAGACCTACTCAAGAATGTATAATCTGATTTGTGTTTTCAGATACAGTTGTATTTGAATGGCTGTATGTCAAATAAAGTTTCTACCTTTGAGGGGCTGAAGCAGGTGTGTGTTCTGGCCTGTGCATGCTTTAATCTATATATCACAGACCTCACTGCTTGTTTGTCTGATAGTAATGATTTTCTCTCAAGATTGAGATCTATGACTGGTTAATGAGTATTAACTAGCCTATGCAGATGACCTTCCTCTTCTTGATCAAACACTGATTGGGAAACAGAGGTCCCTTAATTAACCTATTTGCCAATTATATGTTTGTGAACAATTTGAACATCGACACTCAAAAACGTATATAATGGCATTGGCAGCACCATGGATTCAGATTCTCTTGCCAATTGAATCAATTTAAGCCAAGTATTTAGGTTACAGTATATATAACTCCAGTAATAATGTGATTTTTTAAAATAGAAACATCAGTGTAAAGGCCATGACCTATGTGGCTTAGATGAGAAGAATTGATTACAAATATGGGAAATTCTCAGTTTTACCTTTAATAAAGTACTATACAGCTAAGGTGATTGCTTGTTTATAATTTGGTGTAGAGCTGCTACCCTTTAAATAAATAAAGAGATGAACTTACCTAGAGGGTTTATCACTTCTGAAGTTCCTGGTAGAAGAAGACTAATTGAGCTTTCTGTTGAATTGGTTGAATGACTGCAAGTGTATGCTAGGTGATTTAAATCAGCTGTCAGATTTATTAATTAATCCTTTGGCAATCAGGAAAGCACTTTGGGAATGTGGCTGGTGTAACACAATCGATGCAATTAGTAGTTACAAACTGCTTTGTAGGGCACAGTGTCAAAAAGAGATTGGTCTAACTTGGGTATCTTACAATATATCCCTTGTAGATCTGTGAGAAATTCTTTCTTGAGGCTGTGCTTGAATCTTTTCTGTTCTAATGAAGTAATGGGGGCAAGATCCAAAGTCACTGGACAGGAAAGATCATGTAGATTTTGTAAAGATGCTGTAATATTAGAATACTTAGATCATACATTAACATGCTGCACTTTTTTTTACAGGAGTTAAAGGAGTATTATTTCTTACATTTTATTCATGATGTCATGACGACTTTTCCGTCTTTTTATGGAAGTATTTATATTATGCATTTGTTTACTTTTATGTGTGAAAGGCTTCTTGTAAACTATATCGCACAAATAAATGAAATAAAACAATAAGTCCTATCCTTAGCCTTCCTCCCAGAACAGTGCACTCTCATTGGTGGGATGCTGGTTAGTTTGTGGTCCGCTCCTTCCCATGCCATGTCTTTCCCATTTTTCTATGGGCCACCAGGTTACAATTCGACTTTTGGAGTGCACTGGGAAGACTTTGGGTCTAGCTCATTCACACCATATCTTGACTTCAGCATATTAGGGAACTTTAATTTGTGACTTGAAGACCCACAGAAAAGATTTACTAAAAGCCTAATTCTGAACTTGGAATGTCTAGATTTGCACATGCTGATCATGCAAGTGACTCATATAGCTTGTCCCAACCAAGACACTCCCATCCTTTCTCTGATCTTCGCTTTACTTAATCTACATTCTATGACAGTCCTCTCTTTAATATCTTTAACTTCTGTTATTGGCAATGCCTTTTACAGGAAATAAAATGTGATTAACATAATAGATAATCCCATCCCATCGGTAGCCCACTCACAACTATTTTTACATAGAGCCCAAGTCATGTGAGTTTGCTGCCCGATGGGCCCACCTGCCTCCCGCAAGACTGGCTTCTTGGTTGCACCAGGCACTTCCTATAATAAATGTGTTGAGTTGGAGTTTGGGGATGAGGGTTTCTTTTGCAATGTGCCAGTAGGCTGGGGTCTGTGCTGGGTGGAGGGGAGTCTGAAAGAGCTGAAGCAGGCTGTGGGCAATTGCTAGGGGCTTAGATGAAAGTGGTGCCAATGCCAACAGACCTGGCAGTGTCTATGTTACAGGTAACGTGAGAATTATTTGCCACAACAACATGGCCATATTGGCCTTATTGGGAAGGAATACCAAATGTGAGTGTTTTAAAATGGTAATACTTACCTATATTGGCACACTCAGCATGATATTTTCATCATACAGTGACAACACTGACATTATTGAGCACAACTAAGCCGAGTGTGGTCTGACATTGGCAATGCTGGCATATATTGTGAACAAATGCATCATGAAGTGTTGTCACAGTGACATTGCTAGGATATATTGTGGCAAAATTATTATGAAAAATGCAAAGTGTTGGTGATTTGATAGATATTGAATTTGTTCATGTGTTACCAATGGAACATTGTAAGCCTCTTTAGCTAATTTTCCATAAAATGTGTGTTGCAAAAGGCACCATGTATTAGAGTTTGTGCGTGTGCAATGACTACACATGCTTAGTTGGTGGGGGAGGCAGGTGACATCATTAAAGTGTTTTCCAGATTACAGTGGAATCCTGGCATATATTATGGATGTAAATTGAAGAAAGTGATTAAGGGGTCGATTCATGGAGCAAACGTGCGCCGAAAATCCCAGCGCAAGCAGGCGCAAGTTAGCGCAAGCGCGAGAAACGCAGCGCACGCGCACGTGTGCGATGCAAGGAAGACGCTGCGCGTGTTTCCCGCTGTCCGTGCGCCCAATCCAGCCTTGGCGCACGCAGGCATACATGGCGTGCGCTACGCGTACAGCAAAAGCGCACATAGCGCAGCGCACACAACCAAAGTGAGCGGAACAGTGGGCGTAACACGCGGAATGGGGAATAATGCGTGAAAAAGAAGGCGTAACTGGGGAAGTACTGCAGGGAACTACACGGAACGCCCACACGCACGCGAACAACCCGTATTCATGGATTCGAATACGGGAAACCCGCGCACGGCAAAAGACGCACACAGGCGTCAACGCGTCCGCCACACGAAGGCAGGCGGAAGCGTCCCCGCGCACAGTATAAAAGTGCGCGCAAACAACAAACACGTATATACAGCTACGATGAATGCCCCATTTGTTGCAGCACTGATCGTGGGACACTGCAGGAGGAGGAGAATAGCCAGGGCACGCATTTTCGCACCACGGACAAGCCTTTTTGGGATGCCTGATGACCAGGTCTATGGGAGGTATAGGTTTCCACCCCACATCATCCTAGACCTGGTCAGGGAGTGGGAAGATGACCTTACATCCCCCACCCTTTGCTCCCAAGCATTGAGCCCCTTGGAGAAGCTGCTCAATGTCCTGCATTTTTTGGCCACTGGGTCATTTCAGCGGACTACTGCCATAGTGGGGGGGGGGTCTCACAGGCCACGCAGTCACGCTGCCTACACCAGGTACTGGCAATCATGACAGCGCGCCCCTCAGTCCGCAGGCACATATGCATGCCCAGAACACCCGCAGAAAGGCAGGCCGTTGTCCTGGATTCTTTCAGGGTGGCACACTTCCCCAAAGTGCTCGGTGCCATAGATTGCACCCATGTGGCCCTACGTCCACCTAGGGCCACTGAGCACATCTACCGAAACCGCAAGCACTGGCATTCCATCAATGTACAGGTGGTATGCGATGCAAAGGGAATCATCACCTCTGTCTATGCAAACTACCCTGGCTCCACCCATGACAGTTTCATATACAGAATGTCTGCCCTGAGCCGGGCCCTGGAAGCTGGGCAGCATGGCGACACATGGCTCCTAGGTGAGTATAAATGCCCTTGCACATGCATGCATGTCACACACACACACACAAATAAACAAACTCCAATAATCACAACCATTTACACCTCCACAGGGGACAGTGCCTACCCTCTGAGCAACCACATGATGACGCCAATCCGGAACCCCACCACACCACCCCAGGTAAGATACAACGCCGCCCATATTGCAACCAGGGCCATAGTGGAGCGCACATTCGGAGTGCTCAAGTCACGTTTCCGCTCCCTTGACCGCTCTGGCGGGCAGCTACTCTATGCACCACCAGTAGTGTGCAGGATCATTGTGGCAGCATGTGTCCTGCACAATGTTGCAACACGGCAGGGCGTCCCGGTGGAAATAGTGGTGCCCCCACATCCCCAACCACAGGCACAGGCGCTGCCCATGGGAGGGGACAGGGCATGTGGCGAGGAAGCCCGACCCAGCTTGTGGCCACATTTTTCACCTAAACTCCCACCCCTGCGGAGTGCACACAGGCCTGGCACATACCAGGTGACAATCGGTGATGACAAAGAAACAGTCAACTGTCACAACCCTACCACCCTGAGATAGTTGCCATGGAAGTGCCACATTGTCTGCATCCCTAGCTACTTAAACACAAGCTATCCTGTGTGACCAAAAGGCACACATATGACATGCCATGATACGGCCTATACACAAGTATTTCAAGGTGCGATGAGGCAGGGAGGGGGGAACAAGGGAAGACAGACAACGGTACTACTAGGCCAGGTGTCATTTAGATTATGCAAGTGCAGGGGTAGGGGGAAGGGAAAAGTGCAAGGGGAAGGGGAGGGGGGGCAGTGCAGTACAGGGTAAGTAGACCAAAAAACAAATCCATAGGCCAGCTGGTGGCAACTGCAAAGGTAAGTGTAGACAAGTGCTGGGAAGGGGGGCTATAGGGATAGAGAGACAGTACCGCAGTGCAGGGGTTGCCAGGGAGGCAGTGCAAGTGGAGAGTGGCTGGGCCAGGGACCGAGGTCGGAGATAGTGGCCCAGTTGCAGATCCAGTGCAGTTCCAGTGAAGAATTTTGCAAGGGAGAGGCAGACAGAAAGCAGAAGCAAAGAGGAAGGTCTTGAGGTGCTTCCCGAACCGGAGATGGTTCTCCTCAAGTTCCAGTGAGGCAGGAAGGCTGTTCCAGAGGGAGGGCCCTGCCGCGGAGAGATATCTACCCCCAGCTAGTTGCTTTGAGAAGCGGATGACCCTGACATGCAAGGTGTGAATCACACACACCTGCAAAACAGGCCATGGCCATCACTGTTATGTCACTCAAACCCTCCCAAACCACAACATGACATGGCAAGCAATACCCATACACCAACACAGTAACAATAAGGTACACATTGCCATGTCCAAAATGTACAGTGGCATCAGACAATGATGCCTGACCTGGAATCAGATGAAATGACTGACCAACAACCTCCCACCCAAAATAAGTAATTTCCAAATGCATTACAAGAGTTGTAGACGTAACATAACAATGAATGTCTGTCTACATGCACATTGTGCATTGCAAAATCAACACTGCAGCTTCTGTGTGCTGTGTCCTACTCCTGCAACACACTGCTCAGCGCACAGCGAACAGCCATTGTGTGTGATGCACACCCTGAGCATCACATCTAAGCGACAGACCACATCAAAAAGCAAATTAGGCATGTACAGGATCCATAATTGGTCACAGAACATGTGCTGCAGGGACACAGTGGGCACCAGAAGGCAAACAGTGTACACGTGGATATGCAAGGGTGGTAGTACATGTAGTGCATCAGAGTGCACGTGTGTGGGTCAGCAAGGACATGCACTCAACATATGCATGTGCAATCAAGTGACCATCAGTGTTCTCTACACATCACATGTGAACATTCACCATGTGTACACCCCAGCGTGTCAAACCACAACTATCCCCTTGCACCTGAAAGGTAAACACAACACATGAACAGGCATTGATCAGCAGAACACAACATGTGCATAGGATACCACCATTAGAATGTCAGGGTTCCCATCACACTGCAGGGCAAGGCAACTATCAACAACAACCCCCCCCTCCCTCAGAAATGACCATGACCCACTGAACAACTGCACCTGGGTCATGGAGCCTTCAACCCTCAATTCCACCTGGCCACAGGATCACCTTTACCCTTCGTCACCATCTCCCACCTTGTGTGTAAAAAGGTGCCTGCACCCTCAGAATCCACACTCATTTCCAAAATCACAAAATCCAAGGCATAAAAACGAACCAGAACACCCTCCAGTAGATGACTTGTCGTAGCAGTACCTCACAAAGGCCAAGTACTGCCACAATGATGCAACAACCAAGGTAGCACAGTAAAACAATGTCACAACAGGATGTGAACCATGTGTGGTACATAACATAGAATGATGCACAAAGAACGGATGTGTACTGTCACAGGTCCCGTGTACAGGCGCGGGAGTGTCACGAAACAACCACCCCCACCGTGTCCCGGGTGCCTGCAAGGTCAAACTCACACAGGCCCCTGAGACCCTGGTGGGGAAGCAGGTTCAGGGATATGCAGTCGGCACAGGTGTTGGCACACTGGATAACTGGAATGACTGGCAGGAGAGGGGAGGAGGAATGACACATGAAAGTAGGGAATGCACGAAAATGTACTACCTGCATGAACACATACACAATCCAAACAAACTTGGACATCATTGTCATGGCCTTCTGTAGTCCAGGCTTAGGAGTGGCACGAACCAACCACCCCCTCTAGGGTTTTGGCGCCTGCAAGTTTGGGGCTTACACAGGCATCCGCAACCCCAGCAGGGAAAGAGGGTTAGGGAACGTTGCTTGGATAGGTACGGGAAGCAGGAACACCGGGTAGAGGGTACAGGGTTCAAAATTGCATAGGATTCCGGGTGATTAGGGGGAAAAAAACATACCAAATTGAATTACACATACTTCCATGCATTAGTGCACCCCCCAGCAAGCCTATGCAGAGCAGTTTCAAAGAAAAACAACAAGACACTTAGCTCTGGTTTTGAGTGCTGGCCTCCTGCCTGCACACTCTCAGGTCCGGTTACAGGAGCACTGCAATGCTGCAAAGAGAGCCACAGTCAACAACCTGTACGTGCCAATTACACAAAAACACACCACCAAACATGCCCCATAGCAACAAACTACTCTACAAACAGACAATCTGGTGTAGATGCTTCGTACCCATATATAACATTACCCCTGTGATGGGTCATACACAGTCAATGCAGTAAGTCAGCCGCCGGTGGGTGCGTGGCAAATGGAACACCAATGTGTCACAATTCACACAACATGCAATGTTCCCTGGGTAAGCAGACATACCCATATAGCAAGCCATGACTTCAGAGCAAGTTGTGTACCACCATGACCGAAACAAAGTTGGCAGTGCATTTATCATAATGTACATGGAAATGAAATGCACTGCACCCAAGTATGTCCCTTGCTGTATGTCCCTGTGAGCTGCCCCTTTCCATGTCTCGGAAGGCTACATGGTTGATACAAGTGACTCGATGGACCTTGGTGTACCGGAGGGTATGTGCCACTGCCCCTGCAGGTGTCCCAGACAACCTTACAATCAACAGCCATCAGTCCACCAACACATCTGAGCTGCATTGTGTGCTTCAACACCAATATTCGTCCAAGCTCACCCTCAGTGCTGTGACTAAGCCTGCATGTGCAACTCGCCTGGTGCAAGCTTTGCTGTGTTGTGGCCCCCCTGTGCTGCTCACCTTGCCTGGAGTCCCTTGGAACACGTCAGCAGTTCTAGGATGTAGGGCTGCAATCCCTGTGCCTCTGCTTGTGCACACATGTGCATGTGGGCACCAACAAACGTGTCCAGAATTCCGTCGTCCAATGGGCCATGTCTGCTGGCAAAGGTGCTCTGGAGGCTTATCCCCCTGCAGAAAGGGCATGAAACACATGATTAATGATTCAAGGTCATCTGTGTGTGTCTCTTCAGGCATCTCATTACTTGACCATGTCAGAGAGTCACATCATAAATCACACCATCAGTCCGTCTTTCACATCCAAAGTGTGGAACACTATCTACAGCATGAATTGCAACAAGCAAGTGTACAGTAAAGATAAGAAACATACTACACAATGCATAGCAATGAATGTACACATTAATCATGAAACACCCCATCTAGCAAAAGCTGAACAGTGGACAATAACACCAAAATCATCCCCACTAGGGGTGTAAACACAATTCACACAGCACCAGACATGCCACAGATATGACAGTCCAAAGCCCTTGTGTAAAAGGTTGTGACACCGAACCATCCTTGCGAGCCCATGGATAAGGGAGGCAGGAGTGGCATATGTGAGTCAAGGACCCCAAGCAGCAAACACATACACAAGACAAGCCTGAAGGGCCCAGCTGGAACAGACAGTGGATGCCTTCAAAAGCCACAAAGCACCACACCGCCACATGAAAGCACAATAGACAAGCAATTTTAAACTATATTAACTAATTACACTAACTATGGAAAACCTACATTACCTAATTAAACTAACTATCAAACAGAAACTTAACTAACTAAACTAAAAGAAACATCAAAAATGGCCACATACGACCCGGGGGAGGGGAGGCACCCAGGATGGGGGAGGTACAGGGTGCTGCTCAACATTCACATGCGATGATGCTGAGCCAAAACAAAAACCTCCATGGGCTCAACGCCTGCACAGCCCGACCTATGTGGGAGATAGATGGTCGTCCGAGTCTGGCTCATCCTGTAAAGGAGGACGTGGCACAGTAGCCTGGCCACGCCTAGCCGCAGCTTGCCCCTCGTCGGCAGCAAGTCTGCCGGACGGGTGAGCCTGGTTCTGTGTGGCGATGTGACGTAGGTCTGCATGAAGAACCTCACGTGATACACGTGCTTCCTCTTGCAAGGTAGCACGTGTAACACAGAGTTCCTCCTGCAAGGCCTGGCTGGACAACCGCTGCACCTCCCGGCAAGCCTGTAGCTCAGCCGAGATGGTACGCTCAAGCTGTGCAAACCTCTCCTCTGCCTGCTGCCTCTGGGACATCATAAGGACACCCAAAGTGGATCTGACGGAAGCATACTCCTCCCTCAGGGCATCCATGTGCGCCTCTGCGTGAGCAGCAATTGCTTGACACAGAGATGACATTTCAGCCTGGCGTACCCTGTCTGAGGCCGCCATGCCCAGCCTGAGCGAGCGGGCCGTGGACCGTGCCGCCTGCTGCTGGAGAAGCACCTGCCTAGCAGGGGGGAGCACAGATCGGGCCACACGCTCCATGCTCTCAGCCATGTTCTCCATTGCTGCCCCTTGCCGTTCTGAATTGGCAGTCATGTCTTGCTCCCACTCAGTATACTGCGGTTGTACGCGGCGACCGCGTTGCCGGGTTTGACCCCCGCGGGACCCAAGGACTGGGGGTCCTCGCTGTGTTGGCACCGCCCGCGGCTGCACGACTACATGCCCCCGTCGACGTGATGTTCCAGGCACATCAGTGACTGGTGTGGAGGGTGACCCTGCGTCCCGATCCACCACGGGCGGAGGAACCAAGACTGTCTGATCCCTCAGTGCAGGTGTCACAGACAGAGGAGTGTCCACATCAGAATCACTCACCCCTGACACATGGACTTGATGCTCATCCAACTCAACATGGACGTCAGAGTCGTCATCAAGGCTGGACTCATAGGCAGCCAGAGACAAGATGGACTGTAGCACTTGGGGGTTTTCGTGGCCTACCACCCCACGACCCCCACTAGTGCTGGGTTGATGTAGTGGTAACAACCCTGTGGCTGGCATGACAACACCATCCTCCGCCTCCATTGCGTCATCACCTGAAAAATAGAGAGAAAAAAGGTCACTACACATGTCAGAAGCACACAACACACACACACACACTGACAGCAAACGCATCAGGAAGACATGTGACACACAACATATAACCTGGCATGCATGCTGGGTCAGCTTTGAATTGCTTCTATGATCAGACCTGTTGAAAGGTGGCAGTTTCCATGGAAGTGGGTCTATGCAGTGCAGAAAATGTGTACGCCACTCACTACCTACATGTACAAGGACTCCATGGTATGTGCCAGGAAATGTGAAGGCAGTGCAATGTCAAAATCAGACATCACGTGAATTGTGCATTCAATGTGTACCATATCTAGAAGCCAAGCACCCCTCCACCCCAGTACCAAAGCAGGGATGCCTAGCATGGCATCAAAAGGCTGACCATACACCTGTGTATTGACAGGCAGTGTTGACTGGCATCAACAGCTTAATGTGATTCAAGTGACAACACTGCAAATGATGCTGGGACAGTAAGCAGGACACATGATGAAAACTTGGATTCCGCCCATGTGTGAAGAAGACACAACAACAGTTGGACAGAGTCATTGGCCATTGAACAGGCTGAGGCCTGTGAGCCACACAGATTGTCAGACCCTAAACATGTGTGCAATGCAGGACTGAGCCACAGTTGACATGGGAAGGCTGATGAGATGGCAGGCAACGTATGTAACCAAGGACTTGTATTACAGTGATCATCCAGTCAAGGACACATAGGGGCATGCGTGCAATGCACATGGAGCATGAATGGGCACTCATGTCTCTGCGGGACATCTGACCTATGCACAGTACAAGTGAGATACCCTGCATCAAGTACTAAGGCTGTACCACACGGCATATGTCTGGCAGATTCTACGCTGGAAGTTAGCATCTACACAGGATGCATGAACAAGAAAGTACACATTGGCAAGATTGAAGAACACCAGTGCAAAGGTGGAACTGGGGTGCAGAGTGGCGGAGAGGGGCAAGGGAGCATGCCTACATGGAGTCCCCGCATGCAGGCAGAGGAGACATGCATGACGGAAGCATTGCATTACTTACACATCAGAACCATGTACACGTCACATGTAGTGGCAATCATGCACAACACATCCCACAAGTGAAACACACACGTCCTCAACAAACACGCATCAACACTCACTGGACTGGGCATCAAAGTCTAGCATCTCTCCCACTCCTTCGACCAATTCAGGTGGTATGAACTCCGCAACGAGTGCCTCATGCGGAGTGAGCTCTTCCTCCTCTGGTGCAGGCCCACCGCCAGTCACCAGAGTCAAGTTGTAATTAGAGGCATGCTTAACCTTAGTGCTGCGTTTGATGTCATTCCAACGCTTTTTGCACTCTTGCGCCGTGCGCACCTCATGGGCGAATGAACTGACATGTTCCGCAACATGCTTCCAGTGGGTGTCACGTTGGGCAGCCGTAGTCTGACTATTGGCACCCACTAGCATGTCACGGCTGTGGCCCCGCACGTAGTCCACGAGGAAGTCCAGTTCCTGCTTGCAGAAAGGCTTCTTCCCCGACGTGCAGGAGGTCGTGGCTGAGTGTGGGGTCCCAGCCTGTGCTGCAGGTGCAACCTTCCTCCTCTTGGACTGTGGCGCAGACCCTGGCTGGCTAATGCCGCCCTGACCAGTATGGCCAGTGGGTTCGGTGGATTGAGCCAAGGGAGTGGCAGGTGGAGGGACGACCAAAGGCCTGACTTGTGTCAGTGGCAGCTGGGTGCCCACTAATGGACCCTGCGCAGCAACATCAGCTGTGGCAGGGTCATTGACCGCAACGGTCCTGGTTGGCAGACTCACAACCGGGGTGTTGTTGGGTGCATCTGCCCCTGCACTTGCCAACACCCGGCTGTTCGGGGCAGCAGATGACATGACTGCCCCAGGGACACGTGTCTTGGTCTGAGCAGCCCGGCCTGCCCCTATGGTTTCCCTCCTGGCCTGTTGGAGATCTACCAAGGGCTCCTCAAGTGCCAACGCAGCCTGCACTGGCAGACCCTGAGCCTGGGTGGCAGTGTCCACAGCTGCACCTGCAGCTACCACTACCCTTGGGCCCGTGGCAGTCGATGGAACGGACTGCCGGGTCACACGGGCGCCAGTGCCAGATGCAGAAGCTGCATCCCCCGGAACCACAGGGGGTGGTGGCATGACTGCACCGACACATGGCACAACATTGTGCTCAAGTGGCGCGCCCCTGCCTCTTCCCCCTCTGTGGCCGCCCTGGACACCCTGGAGTCCCCCTACTCCCTGGTCACCACGGCCACGTCCCCAACCACGCCCGCCACGAGGAGGACGCCCAGCTGAGGCGCCCCTCACCTTTGGTGGCCTCCCAACCATGGCACAGATGTAGTAGTGCCGGCACAGAAGGAGTGGTGCCAATGGGAGGTGTACACCACAATTGACCTGGGCAATTGGGGTGAAGGGGGTGGGAAGCAAGATGTTAACAGCCCCCCTGCACCTGCAAGGCTGTATGTGACCCTGGTGATGCAGTGACGGGTCACGCAACGCTCAGGCACCCCAAAACTGCAGTAAAACCGTGCACGCAACCCTGCAGCCTACGTGCGTGGATTCAACCTCCCACAGTACGCGGTGGCACCCAGTAACACGAATAACGCGTACGCGTAGGACACGCAGGCTACTATGACATCGAAAATGGGTGCGATACACAGGGGCACCCGCAGTGGGAAAAAGAGCGTGTGTGACTCACCGTCTGACTAGCGCGATGCAGAAAAACACGCATAGCCAATACCCCCGCCAAAAGAAGAGATACGTCCTTGATAGCTGTGAAGTTGTGATGGCGCACAAAACAACAGGAAGCAGCAACACACATCGGTCTCCACGAAAGGCACGTACAGCGAACTGCTGGGCCCGCTCACCTTTAACCCGTGCTGAGGGAAACGCCCGCGCATGTCACGTCACTTACGCGCATGGGCCCTTTCCTCGGATTACACGCGGACGTGCAGTTTTTCACGCGCGCTGAAATGCCCATGCACGCCTGTGCGCGTCACGTCACAGGGGCGCTTGCGCTTGAGGGGCCTTCTGTCCAATGAAATTGCGTATGCGTGCAGACGCGCTTACGTGCTAAGGGCCTTTCCTCGAATTACACGCTGACGTGCAGAATTTTCACGTGCCAAATCACTCCGTATCAAGCTGGCCACGCGTAAGCACACGGAAGACCACGCTCCTGCCCAGAAGGCCGAATTACTGCCCCCCAGAGCCCCGAGCATGCTCCCACCTGCCATCTGCTGCTGCCTGACTGCCTGCTGCCCACGTGCCCTGCCATTTGCTGCCTGCACATCAGCCAGGGGTGCTGTTGCTGTGACCACCCCTGCTGGAACCGAAGACTCCCGACTGGGATTCCATCGCTCCACAGCCCAGCCCCAGGACCCAGTTGCCCACCCACCCCTGCCTCTGGGGTTGTCATGTCGGGCACTGCAACATCTGGCACCACTGACAACCCCCGGCCAGAGAGGCAGAGGGGCACCAGCTTCAGTGCCAGGGAAGTTGGTGTCCTGGTGGAGCAAGTCCTGGGGCAGTATGATGCCCTCTTCGGAAGTTCCCGCGCCGAAAAGGAAGGACGGACTCGGATCTGGACTGACATCGTGACTGCCATCAACGCGGAGGGGGTGGCAGTCCACGACTTCCAACATGTCAAGAAGCGCTGGGAGGACTTCAGGTCCAGGACCCTGAACAAGGCCCGGCGCCTCTTGAAGGCAGCGGATGCTAAGGGGCGCCAGGGCCACTTGTCGGAAGATCAGATGAGGGTCCTGGAACGCATATCCCCAGCGCTCCACGTCCAGGTCCTTGAGAGGCAGACCCGTCTGGAGTCAAGCGGTAAGTGTACATGCATCCTGATTGTGAGCTGTGCGTGTGGTGATGTTTCAGTAGTGTGCAGGTTGCACATCTGTTTGTATGGGGTCGAGTATGGGTGGGGGTGTACAGGGCCGTGAGGCTAACACATACGAGGGCTGTAGTGTGTGAGACATGGATGGTGCTTGTGTGTGTAGGCTTGCATGCCAAATGCAGTTGTGTGGGCACACATGTTTGGATGAATGTGTATGTAAGTAGACATGTTTGTGATGTCACGCATGTATGTTGTTTTCAGCTGCATGTATCAGCACTGTGTACATGTGCATTTGTGTGTATTTGACAAGGGTGCAACAGTGATGCAACATGGATGCATGTGACAGCGGGATGTGGACGCCTAATTGGCAGATGTGACATGGATGCCCATCTGAACACTGCAACACTTGGCAGAGGTGTACACATGCATGCAAGTGTGGTGGTGTGTGTACATGTGTAGTGCACTTCCTGTGTTGCATGTGATGTCTGGCTCAGCTTTACCTGCTCATGCTGTTGTATGTGTATGGATGGTGCTGGCAGTTGTGATATGGCTGTGGTATGGCTCATGTGTGCGAGTTGAAATGACATGTGTGTTGGGGATTGTGATGGCATATCTGAGGTTTGCCAATGCCACTCATGTACAACTGTCATGTGTGTATGTGTCCATTGTACAGTGCCCTGATGCCTGTGTTTTATTTCTCCCTGTCTGCAGCGTCAACTGATGAAGAGGGCGGAGAAGGTGCTGTGGAGCACAGCGGCGGGGATCCCACCGCCAGCCGGAGACGCAAGGCCCGGCTCCCCTCTCATGTTGTGATCTCGTCGGGGAGTGAGGAGTCCGGTGCCGTGTCCCAGGCCGCAGCTGCCGGGGGGAGGTCCAAGAGGCGGAGGTTGGAGTTGGACTCCTCGGCAGCAGAAGGGGCAGCTGGGACCCCACAGGGCCCAACGGGGGAAGATGGCACGGAGTCATCCAGGTTGGTGGGGGGTTTGGTGGAGGAGGAGGCCGTGCAAGCAACAGAGACGGGGTCTGGAGGTGGGGATTCCCCTGGTGCTAGTGGTGCAGTGCAGGGCCAGGGACAGGAGGCAGCACAGGCCGCCGCGGAGGTGCCTGTGTGCAATCCTGTCCCTGATCCTGTCCCTGCATCATCTTGCACCAGCAGGGATGCCTACGTCCAGACCCGTTTTCAGGCAGGGGATGAGCTCACGACAACTGGCCTTCCTCTGCCTGTGGACGTGGCTATCCGGGTCCGGGTTGAGCCTGTCCTGACTGGTGTGGCGTTGCGTCAACGGGCCATGCGAGGTGACCTGCAGTCTTTTCATGAGGAGACTGCATGTCATCTCAAATGGCTCGTTGACCGCGTCGGCCTACTGGGACAGGTCACCCAGGCCGGATTCCTCCGTTTGATGGGGCTTGCTGCGACCCCCTCCTCAACTGAACCCCCTATGCGCCAGTCGTCCTCCGTGCCATCTCCCCACCCATCAGTCACCTGGGTGACCTGTGGAGCTGCCTCTGACGGTGCGGCCAGGCTGGTGGAGTAGGCATCCCTGCCACAGTCGGGAGTCGGACGTCCAGCAGGGGTGGCCACATCTACGACTGCACCCCAGCCAGCGGAGGATGTGCAGGCAGCAGGAGGCAGTGCACGGGCAGAGGCACAGCAGAAGCAGCAACGTGGTGGGAGCCATGAAGGCTCGGGGCCTGTTAGGGAGAATTCTCTGTTTAGGCTGAATTTCCTAACCTAGTGAGTCCCCGAGCAGCTTTGCTGGATTTCTGGAGTTTGTTTTTTCCATCCTGCCAAGAGTGTGACCCTTTTCCTCTCACTCTTGGACATGTATGTGTGTAATTCCTTTGAGATGTCAATGTGTTCGATGGGCTATGGGGTCTTTTACTCCATAGGGTCTCATAAGTTTTTCTATGTGTGTCACTCTGCACCCTACGTGTCGTGACACGGGGGCGCCCTAGCAGGTCCCCCCACCATAGACTCCATACCCGGGGACTGACTACTGTCCCCCCGGGCATGTAAAGTCACCATTGGCTTTACTAGACCTAAATTTGCTAACAGAACTAGTACCAACCATCTTATTGTGGACGTGCTAGTAGGGGTAATGCGATTACTCCTGGATCTGTTACTCGAGGGGGCACTGTCCCGTCCCTCCTCGTCGAGTTTTGGCTGGTGGCAGTGGAAACTTCTTGTTATGTTCGACCCCGAGCATAACCCTATGGGATCCGTCCCATTGTTGAAGATTGATACTGTTTTTCGTTAATCTCCAACGTACCACCGATCTACTTATCTTAAATAGGTTTATCGAGTGGTATTTTCTGCCAGAACTCGGGTTGTAAAATGGCGTCTGTGTTTTTCTCTGTGACTCCTAAACCAAAGGTTGAGCCCTTTGTTCCACTTTTGGCGGGCCTCTGGACAGAGACCCTCCAAGGTGGCGCCATTCTGTCTGGGTTACCCCAGGGGTGTGGGAGGGGGTTTAGACACCCTGGACCGAGTTGCCTTGCCAACTCAGGTCGCACTCTGGAGTGATTGGCCCAGGTGGTGAGCCTTCCCGCTCACCACTTAGCATGTGTTGATTGACAAGCTAGGCTGAATGAATGGGGGACGTCTGCATAAAAGCAGGGCTTTTGGGACTGGATCTTCGGAAGTCGCCACTGGACCTAAAGAATCCGACGAGGGTAACGCTGAGTCGACCTGCACGACGACACCTCCGGTGGAGCCCTGCGGAATCGTCTCACAATCTCCCGACGACAGAAGAGATCTCCCTGCCGGAGAGTCTCTTTCCCTGGCTGGTGGGAACAACCAGTCTTCTTCTTTGTGCTTTTTGGTCGCCCAGGACGCAGTGGTTGAATTGCCCGTGCAGAGCACCCGGCAACCGGATAGCCACTACTCCTGCACCGTGATCGGAAGGTGGTGCCTTGTGACGGAGCACTCCGCGGCTGGTTTCTTCCCTGGTGGTGCACCGGACATCTTCTCTTCGACGACGAGAGCATCTCTTCTCTTGGCCAAGACCCGTCGTGCATCCACCACCAGGAACAACTGCCCCCGCCGGAGCTGTCTTCCACAACAAGGTACCGTAACCGCCGGGCTTCCCTTTTCGATCGGTTCGTGTGAGGTATCTGATTCCTCTCCGTTCCGTTGGGTTGCCTCCAAGCTTTATTCACTCTTTGTTCTGAACTGGTTTAACCTGTTGTTTACCAATTTGCTAAACAAGACTTGAATGCATCATCCGTAGAGACTTTCTAGGACATCGTGCCTTGCCTCTCACCGAGTGGGCCTGGCCGCCGAACTTTGTGATCTAGTGTGATTAATGCCTTCCTGCCTTGCATTTTTACCCGCTTCAGTACGAACCGTGTTGACTTCATTACCTGCCTATCTCTTCTCTCCCTTCCTCACTAAATATTCGAGTGTCATCTGGGTTGAGGTATACACCTCTGTCTGAAAATAAGTGGTGCCGTAGAACCTAGAGTTGTCGATATTGTGTTTCGGGGGATTGAGCTTTATTCCATTCTGCAGAGTAATTGTATTTTGAGTTGTTTGCCGTGATTCGCTTTAGTATTTTTCGTAGATGTTCTGTTATCAATAAATAACTTACTATCTTTATACTAAAGCCTGGTTGCGTGTTTACTCGTTTTGCTGCGAAGGATTACCCTATCTTGTATACTCCCTATACTGACCAACTTTTCTTGAGAGAAGTCTGACTGCTCAGCCACAGCTACCAATTGAATCTGTGTGGTACAGACTGCTACCAAGTGGGTTCATCGCAACACCTGTAGTCCTAAATCTTTTGCAGTGGTCCCAGAGGGAACTGCACAGGTTTCCGCCTAACACTGGTGTACAGCGGTGGGATTAGTATCGAGTATACAGTTTAGAGTGTTTTTCGACGCTGTAGGACGACTAACCACAAAACTTTACAAAAGCAACTTTCAAAAAACATGTCTACGATGGAAATTTACAGCCAAGAGTCTTTGTCGGATAAAAATACTGAGAGTCTGCGAGCTCTCTGTAGACAAGAGAATCTTCCTGTAAAAGGCAAGAAGTTAGAACTGATAGAGAGATTGCTGGCGAACCAAAGTCTGGGTACTGGTTCAGAGGAACCAAACTCTCCAGCAACTGTAGATAACAGTAATGGTGTTGATCTGAATCGTAATTCTGATGATAGCGATGAAGAGGCTGACGAGGACGGCGAGGCTAACGAAACTGTCTCCCCCGCTCCTCTACCTGCCTTACCAACTGTGCCTACGGGGCCCATACCAGGTCCCACAAGTAATCCTGCTTATTTTGAACTTGAAAAAATGAAGCTCGAATTAGAATATAAACAGTTCTTGGCTCAATCTGAACGAAACCAAGAGCTCGAGTTCAGACGAATGAATGCCCAGGCTGAGCAGAAACAAGCTGAGTTAAGACTCAGGGAAATAGAGCTTAATCATGAGTTACAAATGAAAAAGTTGTCTATGGAAAATGCTTCTCTCTCCTCTGGTTCCTCTAGGAGCTCCAGTCCCAAAAGACCCCGGATGCCGAAGGAATTAGTGGGTATGTACGAACCGAGATTGGATGTGTTGGATTGGTTGAAACTGTTTGAATACAATCATGGGCTCCAGGACATCACCGGGAACGCGTTGCTTCCCTGGTTGTTCTCTAGGCTTCCTCCTGTTGCGACTGATGTGGTAATGGAATTGGGGGAGGTGGATAAGACGGATTACGAAAGTGTGAAACTAGCTAGATTCGGGAAGACCCCTTCCCAGTATCTTAAGAGGTTTAGAACCCTCAAAAAGCATGATGATACCCCTTGGGCTACCTGGGTGAGTGAAGGGTTGAAAAACTTAGAGGGATGGATTAAGGGTTACAAAGTTGACACTTACGAGGGTATGCAAAATCTTTTTATGTTGGAGTCGATTTATGATGCCTGTTCTCCTGAGCTCAGACAGCACTTGGCTGATTCGAAGGAATTAGATTCCAGGGCTCTAGCTAAGGCTGCTGACTTGTGGGTTGCCAACAGGGCTACTCACAAGGATTCTGGGGCAACTCAGAAAAAGGACGAGGGAAAACAGCCTAAAAAAGACTCAAATGAGAATTCGAATAACTCACATTCCAAAGAGGGCCCCAAACAAAACCAGAAGGGTAAGCCACCGGGAAAACCACAGCAGAATAGTGTGTCTTCTGGTGCCAAACCGGAAGGAGGTCAGAACAAGCCACCATTCCAGAAAGCATTCGGGAAATGCTTTGTTTGTGGCTCGACTGATCACGTGAAAGGAGATCCCAGATGTAAGGGTAAACCTTCAGGGGTCCAGCTTGTCTCCTTAGCCTTCGCTCCAGAGGAGGAAGTCCAAATGGCAAGTGGAAACTTTCTACTGCTAGCTGACGAACCCATTGGAGTCTCGGCCAGCGTTTCTTTAGTATCTCTGGGGTTGTGGGAACAACAGAATTTAGATGTCTATAATTCTATCCCCGATAATACTAAAGAGTATTATAAGGACAGTGTCCAGGTGAATGGTCAGGAGACGCCTGCCATTAGGGACACTGGGGCCAGCATAACTGTGGTGGATAAATCGTTTTTTCAGGCTGAGGATGTTGCTAAGGCACCCAAACGCCTCACCAAGTTAGCTGGAGGGCCTGTGCAGATGCTTCCCCAATTACCAGTTCTCATCCAGTGTAACGACAGGACTGTAAAGATACCTGTCTGCATACAGAGTGAGGTACCAGGACGCGTACTGTTGGGTAACGATTTGAAAACTCTCGGAGTTGTATCGCATACTCCCAGACCTCCTAGTAAACGGTTACAGGAGCTAACCAGACCTGCAAGAGAGAGGACCCTGCGCGGTACTCTCGGGGAGATGATGAAGAAAGAAATCACTCCTGCTCCATTGGAAATGGCGGCCGCTGTCTCTAGGAACACAGAAGTAAAGGGGAAACCTAAAACGTCTAAACCGAAACCAACAGCCCACATTCCGATGCAGCCGACACGGACTTCCCCGCGGTTGTCCAACGTCACACCCGTAACTCCACCTCCAGCTGAGGCTGAGGGGGAAGTACAACCCTGTATGGTAGAATTAGACTCTGAAGAAGAGCTAATGGAAGGCCAGGAACTCATTGGAGATCTGGATCCTGTTGACCATCCTGAGCTGCAGTCGTTACTGGCAGAAGGTGGACCCAGCAGGGCAGACTTCAGCAAGGGACAGAGAGAATGTCCAACTCTGGAAGGTCTTCGCCGTCAGGCAGAAACTCAGGCTGAAGGGCAAGAGCCTGGGAAACATAGGTTGCACTGGGAAGATGGCCTCTTCTATAGTGAACCGACCGAGTCTGCACCTGGAGACTACAAACGCCTTGTAGTACCCCAAGAGAACAGACCACAGTTCTTGCAGTTAGCCCACGAGATTCCTTTGGCTGGTCACTTGAGTTTCAAGAAGACTAAGGAAAGGCTCTCACTCTACTTCTATTGGCCAAAGACGGGGGCCGAAGTAGAAAAATACTGCAGAAGCTGCCATACCTGCCAGATCTCTGGTAAGGTTGGGTCCAAGAATGTGGCACCGTTAGTGCCTCTTCCCGTTGTGGGAGTCCCATTTGAGAGAGTAGGGATTGATATCGTCGGTCCCCTTGATCCTCCAACCTCCTCAGGCAACAGGTTTATACTTGTTGTAGTAGACCATGCTACTAGGTATCCTGAAGCAATTCCTATGAGGACTGTTACAGCTCTGGCTGTGGCTAAGGCCCTCCTTGGTATTTTTACTAGGGTCGGATTTCCT
Organism: Ambystoma mexicanum; assembly: GCF_040938575.1. Classification (NCBI taxonomy): domain Eukaryota; kingdom Metazoa; phylum Chordata; class Amphibia; order Caudata; family Ambystomatidae; genus Ambystoma; species Ambystoma mexicanum. Next base: position 723,391,383 of record NC_090927.1, on the reverse strand, counting down.
AAGGAAGTTATCTCTGACAGGGGGTCAAATTTTATGTCCCACTACATGAAAGCCATGTGGAAAACCTGCGGGGTAACTTACAAGTTCTCAACGGCTTACCACCCACAAACCAATGGGTTGGTAGAACGGTTCAACCGAACCATGAAGAGCATGATAGGTGCTCTAGAAGAACCCCTTAAGCGTAAGTGGGACCTTCTATTGCCATGCCTTCTTTTTGCTTATAGAGAAGTCCCTCAGGAGGGAGTAGGCTACTCTCCCTTCGAACTGCTCTATGGTCATCCCATCAGAGGTCCATTGGCCCTGATTAAGGAGGGGTTGGAGAGTGCTCCTTCCCCCAAGCCAGTCAGAGTGACTGACTATGTGATAGGTCTCCGGAGGAGAATGTCGCACCTGATGACAGAAGCAAGCGATAACTTGAAAGCTGGACAAGCATTGGTCAAGCACTGGCACGATCAAAAGGCTAACATGGTTGAGTTCGCTCAAAACCAGCTTGTTCTTGTTATGATCCCCACAAGGCAGAGGGCCTTGCAAGATAAATGGATGGGACCCTACCGAGTAGTGGGTAAGCTCAGTGAGGTTAACTATCTGGTGGACTTGGGCAACCCCAAGGAGGCTCCGACAGTCTTTCACACCAACCGACTTAAAGCGTATGTCTCACGACCTGATGTAGGAGCGTTGCTTCTAGCATCGGCCGAGGAAGAAGAAGAGAGTGAAGCTCTTCCGGATCTCCTCAGAGGCTTACCTTTAGATGAAAACATTGAAGGAGTAAATCTCTCCTCCAATCTGACACCCGAGCAACAAGAAGAGTGCAAGTCTATGTTGAATCAGTTTGCCTCTCTGTTCTCGCTCTCACCAGGCTTGACCCCTTGGGGCCAGCACGAGATACTCACTGGTGACTGTCTGCCTGTCAAAAGCAGAGGATATCGCATGTCAGAAAACGTAAGAACCCACATCAAAGGTGAGGTCAGCAAGATGCTTGATCTCGGGGTAATATAGCCCTCTACTAGTCCATGGTCTAGCCCAGTTGTGTTAGTACCAAAGGCCGGATCTAAAGAACTTAGATTCTGCGTAGATTATAGAGCTCTTAACGCAGTCACCACGACTGATGCCCACCCTTTGCCAAGAACAGATGAGTTGGTGGATAAACTTGGCGCCGCCAAGTTCCTCAGCACATTTGACTTGACGTCAGGCTATTGGCAAATAGCCCTGACCGACCATGCCAAGGAGAAAACTGCATTTTCTACCCCCGTTGGTTTATACCAGTTTACGGTAATGCCTTTCGGACTAAAAAATGCACCTGCTACGTTTCAACGGATGGTAAACCAGGTTCTAACCGGGATGGAGGACTTCTGCATGGCATACTTGGATGACATAGCAGTGTTCAGCAATTCCTGGGACGAACATGTAACCCACCTGAGAGATATTTTGCAGGCTCTTGGACAAGCCAATCTGACCATAAAGGCGAGTAAATGCCAAATTGGACAGAGTAAGGTAGTCTACCTTGGGCATGAGGTAGGCGGTGGAGAAATAAGGCCTTTGCTCAGTAAGATTGAAGCTGTGCAAAATTGGACAACACCGACTACTCAGACTCAGGTGAGAGCCTTCCTAGGCCTCACCGGGTATTACAGGAATTTCATAGAGAACTATGGGACCATAGCTTCTCCACTGAATGTCATCTCCTCGCCCAAATTCCCTAAAAAGGTTAAATGGAACGAGGAGTGCAATCAGGCTTTTGAAAACCTGAAAAAGGCTCTTTGCCAAGCCCCAGTACTCAGAGATCCTGATTACCGCCAACACTTCATTGTGCAGACAGACGCTTCCAATGTAGGGATAGGTGCCATACTCAGTCAACTGGATGGGAAAGGTAGGGAGCACCCCGTTTGCTACATCAGCCGCAAGCTGAAGGATCCTGAAACAAGGTGGGCAACAATCGAAAGAGAATGCTTTGCTATCGTGTGGGCTCTGAAGAAGTTTAGACCGTACTTGTATGGTTCTACTTTTATTATTCAGTCTGACCACCAACCCTTGAGATGGTTAATGCAAATGAAAGGGGAAAACCCAAAACTACTGAGATGGTCGATCTGCCTGCAAGGGTTCGATTTCACCATTGAGCACAGGTCAGGGTGTCACCACCAAAATGCTGATGGTCTCTCTAGGATGTATATCATCGACTAGAGGTATGAGATTCATCCAGGAGTGGATTAAATCCTCCTGTCCCTTAGTCTGGGGGGGGCGAGTGTTAGGGAGAATTCTCTGTTTAGGCTGAATTTCCTAACCTAGTGAGTCCCCCAGCAGCTTTGCTGGATTTCTGGAGTTTGTTTTTTCCATCCTGCCAAGAGTGTGACCCTTTTCCTCTCACTCTTGGACATGTATGTGTGTAATTCCTTTGAGATGTCAATGTGTTCGATGGGCTATGGGGTCTTTTACTCCATAGGGTCTCATAAGTTTTTCTATGTGTGTCACTCTGCACCCTACGTGTCGTGACACGGGGGCGCCCTAGCAGGTCCCCCCACCATAGACTCCTGTCTGGGACTGACTACTGTCCCCCCGGGCATGTAAAGTCACCATTGGCTTTACTAGACCTAAATTTGCTAACAGAACTAGTACCAACCATCTTATTGTGGACGTGCTAGTAGGGGTAATGCGATTACTCCTGGATCTGTTACTCGAGGGGGCACTGTCCCGTCCCTCCTCGTCGAGTTTTGGCTGGTGGCAGTGGAAACTACTTGTTATGTTCGACCCCGAGCATAACCCTATGGGATCCGTCCCATTGTTGAAGATTGATACTGTTTTTCGTTAATCTCCAACGTACCACCGATCTACTTATCTTAAATAGGTTTATCGAGTGGTATTTTCTGCCAGAACTCGGGTTGTAAAATGGCGTCTGTGTTTTTCTCTGTGACTCCTAAACCAAAGGTTGAGCCCTTTGTTCCACTTTTGGCGGGCCTCTGGACAGAGACCCTCCAAGGTGGCGCCATTCTGTCTGGGTTACCCCAGGGGTGTGGGAGGGGGTTTAGACACCCTGGACCGAGTTGCCTTGCCAACTCAGGTCGCACTCTGGAGTGATTGGCCCAGGTGGTGAGCCTTCCCGCTCACCACTTAGCATGTGTTGATTGACAAGCTAGGCTGAATGAATGGGGGACGTCTGCATAAAAGCAGGGCTTTTGGGACTGGATCTTCGGAAGTCGCCACTGGACCTAAAGAATCCGACGAGGGTAACGCTGAGTCGACCTGCACGACGACACCTCCGGTGGAGCCCTGCGGAATCGTCTCACAATCTCCCGACGACAGACGAGATCTCCCTGCCGGAGAGTCTCTTTCCCTGGCTGGTGGGAACAACCAGTCTTCTTCTTTGTGCTTTTTGGTCGCCCAGGACGCAGTGGTCGAATTGCCCGTGCAGAGCACCCGGCAACCGGATAGCCACTACTCCTGCACCGTGATCGGAAGGTGGTGCCTTGTGACGGAGCACTCCGCGGCTGGTTTCTTCCCTGGTGGTGCACCGGACATCTTCTCTTCGACGACGAGAGCATCTCTTCTCTTGGCCAAGACCCGTCGTGCATCCACCACCAGGAACAACTGCCCCCGCCGGAGCTGTCTTCCACAACAAGGTACCGTAACCGCCGGGCTTCCCTTTTCGATCGGTTCGTGTGAGGTATCTGATTCCTCTCCGTTCCGTTGGGTTGCCTCCAAGCTTTATTCACTCTTTGTTCTGAACTGGTTTAACCTGTCGCTTACCAATTTGCTAAACAAGACTTGAATGCATCATCCGTAGAGACTTTCTAGGACATCGTGCCTTGCCTCTCACCGAGTGGGCCTGGCCGCCGAACTTTGTGATCTAGTGTGATTAATGCCTTCCTGCCTTGCATTTTTACCCGCTTCAGTACGAACCGTGTTGACTTCATTACCTGCCTATCTCTTCTCTCCCTTAACTCACTAAATATTCGAGTGTCATCTGGGTTGAGGTATACACCTCTGTCTGAAAATAAGTGGTGCCGTAGAACCTAGAGTTGGCGATATTGTGTTTCGGGGGATTGAGCTTTATTCCATTCTGCAGAGCAATTGTATTTTGAGTTGTTTGCCGTGATTCGCTTTAGTATTTTTCGTAGACGTTCTGTTATCAATAAATAACTTACGATCTTTATACTAAAGCCTGGTTGCGTGTTTACTCGTTTTGCTGCGAAGGATTACCCTATCTTGTATACTCCCTATACTGACCAACTTTTCTTGAGAGAAGTCTGACTGCTCAGCCACAGCTACCAATTGAATCTGTGTGGTACAGACTGCTACCAAGTGGGTTCATCGCAACACCTGTAGTCCTAAATCTTTTGCAGTGGTCCCAGAGGGAACTGCACAGGTTTCCGCCTAACAGGGCCTTCAACATCGGAGGGGCAGGCATCGGCCGGAGGGCAGGAGGACCCCTGACAGAAAGTGTCTTCCGTGTGGCAGCGGTTGGGCCACGCCATAGATGCGGAGCGGCAGCGGGCGGAAGAGGCACGGCTCACGATGGTCAGGGCGGAGAACTCCATGCGGAGGGCCCTGAGGCGGGCCGAGTGCCTCGAGGCAATCCGCAGGGGGTTGGAGGTGGACACGTCGACGGCCCTGCGGACCCTCGGGGCCATGGAGGAGGACCGCCTCCGGGACATTGAGCAGGAGTTCGATGATGCCCTGGCCCGGGACATCCAAAAGTGAGCCGTCGGACTAGCCCGCTGCCCTTGTACATAGTTCTGTAGTTAGTGTAAGGTTTCCTTTGTTTTTGAATTTTTTTGGGACCTTTTTGACAATGGGCCACATTTTTGTATATAGTTTTTTTTTATTAGTTAGTGTTGTTAGATAGGTTTCATTTCTTTTGTTGGGATAATGGACCCTGGCTTGTTCATCTGTACATAGTTCACTGTTGGATTTTCTTTTTATTTTACAATTTACCCATGGAGCAATGGCTTTCAATTATAATTTTCCATTGGATTTTCTTTTGTGGACTGTGACTTTGGACACCATTCCTTTGGATTATGATTTTTGGTTTTGCATTTTTTCACGGACATGGTTCCTTTCATTTTTTTACATCCCCATTTCTGTTTGTTTATTTTTGATTCAATGTATGTTTCCTTTAATACATATTTTTTGATCAAACTTCAATGTGTAGTATCATCTCATTGGTTTCATACAAATCATGATATGGGTTTTGAGATTCACTGACACCCATTGGGTGTATGTGAGGGACATGTGTTCGTTTCCAAACTTGCAATTGGTGTTCTATCATGTTATTGCCATTTCTAAGTGGGTGGATGCAATACTCGGGTGGGTGTTTTGCATTTGGAGGCTGACCATAGGGACCAGGGATCTAGATTGTGATGACATGTTGGCTGGGGAACATGAGTTGGGGCCTGGTGGAGGGTGCACCACAGTGCTGGGGGGTGGGGGTGCAGGGGAACATGAGTTGGACATGAGTTGGGGCCTGCTGGCAGGTGCCCCACAGTGCTGGGGGGTGGGGCTGGTGGTAGATTTGGGTGGGGGCCTGGTGGAGGCTGCCCCTGCACTGCTGGGGGATGGGGGTGGTGGTAGACATGGGTGGGGGCCTGGTGGAGGCTGCCCCTGCACTGCTGGGGGGTGGGGGCGATGGGAGACATGAGTGGGGGCCTGGCGGAGGCTGCCCCTGCACTGCTGGGGGTTGGGGTGGTGGTAGACATGGGTGGGGGCCTGGTGGAGGCTGCCCCTGCACTGCTGGGGGGTGGGGGTGATGGGAGACATGAGTGGGGGCCTGGTGGAGGCTGCCCCTGCACTGCTGGGGAGTGGGGGTGATGGGAGACATGAGTGGGGCCTGGTGGAGGCTGCCCCTGCACTGCTGGGGGGTGGGGGTGGTGGTAGACATGGGTGGGGGCCTGGTGGAGGCTGTCCCTGCACTGCTGGGGGGTGGGGGTGATGGGAGACATAAGTGGGGGCCTGGTGGAGGCTGCCCCTGCACTGCTGGGGGCTGGGGGTGATGGGAGACATGGGTGGGGGCCTGGTGGAGGCTGCCCCTGGTGGCTGGGGGGTGGGGGTGATGGGAGACATGGGTGGGGGCCTGGTGGAGGGTGCACCACAGTGCTGGGGGGTGGGGGTGCAGGGGAACATGAGTTGGACATGAGTGGGGGCCTGCTGGCAGGTGCCCCACAGTGCTGGGGGTGAGGGTGATGGGAGACATGGGTGGGGGCCTGGTGGAGGGTGCACCACAGTGCTGGGGGGTGGGGGTGCAGGGGAACATGAGTTGGACATGAGTGGGGGCCTGCTGGCAGGTGCCTCACAGTGCTGGGGGTGGGGGTGGTGGTAGCCATGGGTGGGGGCCTGGTGGAGGCTGCCCCTGCACTGCTGGGGGGTGGGGGTGATGGGAGGCATGGGTGGGGGCCTAGTGAAGGCTGCCCCTGCACTGCTGGGGGGTGGGGGTGATGGGAGACATGAATGTGGGCCTGGTGGAGGCTGCCCCTGCACTGCTGGGGGGTGGGGGTGGTGGTAGACATGGGTGGGGGCCTGGTGGAGGCTGCCCCTGCACTGCTGGGGGCTGGGGGTGATGGGAGACATGGGTGGGGGCCTGGTGGAGGCTGCCCCTGCACTGCTGGGGGGTGGGGTGATGGGAGACATGAGTGGGGGCCTGGTGGAGGCTGCCCCTGCACTGCTGGGGGGTGGGGGTAGTGGTAGACATGGGTGGGGGCCTGGTGGAGGCTGCCCCTGGTGGCTGGGGGGTGGGGGTGATGGGAGACATGGGTGGGGGCCTGGTGGAGGGTGCACCATAGTGCTGGGGGGTGGGGGTGCAGGGGAACATGAGTTGGACATGAGTGGGGGCCTGCTGGCAGGTTCCCCACAGTGCTGGGGGGTTGGCGTGGTGGTAGACATGGGTGGGGGCCTGGTGGAGGCTGCCCCTGCACTGCTGGGGGGTGGGGGTGGTGGTAGACATGGGTGGGGGCCTGGTGGAGGCTGCCCCTGCACTGCTGGGGGGTGGGGGTGATGGGAGACATGAGTGGGGGCCTGGTGGAGGCTGCCCCTGCACTGCTGGGTGGTGGGGGTGGTGGTAGACATGGGTGGGGGCCTGGTGGAGGCTGCCCCTGCACTGCTGGGGGGTGGGGGTGATGGGAGACATGAGTGGGGGCCTGGTGGAGGCTGCCCCTGCACTGCTGGGAGGTGGGGGTGATGGGAGACATGGGTGGGGGCCTGGTGGGGGCTGCCCCTGGTGGCTGGGGGTCCAGGGGGACATGCGTTGGTGGGCAGTAGTGCAAGGTGACATGTGGGTTGGCTGGGGGGCATGGCCATGGTGGATGGGGTGCCTGCAGGACATGTGCAGGGTAGGCCCCTGTGGTGTGGGCCACCTGCAGGGGCCGTGGAGGGTGTAGAGGGAACACCTGGGAGGACCCACACGTGCAATTCACGTGTGGTGCTCCCCGCGCACCCCTGTAATACACGTACCCTGATGGAATCGCGTGTGATACTTTCCGCGCACCCCTGAAATACACGTACCCTGCTGATTTTGCGTGTGATACTTCCCGTGCACCCCTGGAATACTCGTACCCTGCTGTTTTTGCGTGTGATACTTCCCGCGCACCCCTGGAATACACGTACCCTGATGGAATCGCGTGTGATACTTCCCGCGCACCCCTGGAATACACGTACCCTGCTGATGTCGCGTGTGAAACTTCCCGCGCACCCCCGAAATACACGTAGCCAGGACATTTGCGTGTGGAACTTCCCGCGCACCCCTGATATACACGTACCCTGCTGATATCGCGTGTGAAACTTCCCGCGCACCCCAAGATACACGTAGCCAGGACATTTGCGTGTGGAACTTCCAGCGCACCCCTGGAATACACGCACCCTGCTGATATCGCGTGTGAAACTTCCCGCGCACCCCGAAATACACGTAGCCAGGACATTCGCGTGTGGAACTTCCCGCCACCCCTGATATACATGTACCTTGCTGATATCACGTGTGAAACTTCCCGCGCACTTCAAGATACACATAGCCAGGACATTCGCGTGTGGAACTTCCAGCGCACCCCTGGAATACACGTACCCTGCTGATATCGCATGTGAAACTTCCCGCGCACCCTGAAATACACATAGCCAGGACATTCGCGTGTGGAACTTCCCGCGCACCCCTGATATACACGTACCCTGCTGAATTCACGTGTGAAACTTCCCGTGCACCCCTGATGTACACGTACCCTGATGGAATCGCGTGTGGAACTTCCAGCGCACCCCTGAAATACACGTACCCAGCTGAACTGACGTGAGGTAATTCCCACGCACCCCAGTGATACACGTAGCCCGCTTGCCGTGCTGGTACAGGGTTAGCGCAGCCCTTTGCGCTGGATTGGGGATTTTGATGGCTTTTCCCTGCGCGAGAGGCGTTCTTGGGGGCGTAACTGGCGCTGCTGCAGGGTCACTGCGCCACTCTGCGCCACAGCTGGTTTTGGTAGCTGGAATCCATGAATACGCTGTGCGCGGAAATGGATTTTAGCGCACGTGGCTGGCGCAGGGATTCGCACGCGCACACTGTGCGCCAGCCGCGTGCGCCACTTGTGCGCTAAATTCTATGAATTACCCCCTTAGAGTATTAATACTAGCATGAATTTTGGGACAGACATCAACGTGAATTAAAGTATGGATGATGCCATCAATTGTGCTGGTGCAGCATCATGAAAGTAATATACAGTGACAATGCTGGCATATATTTGTGCAACTTAATGAAAGTGATTTACAGTAGCAGTGCTGGAAAATATTGTGGGCACAGCTTAATTAACGTGTTTTACAATGGCAATGTTGGCATGTATTGTCGGCACAGTCACTATGAGCAAGCATGTTATAATGACATTGCTTGCATATATTGTGGGAATAAGTATAATGAAAATACATTGCAAAATGCTCCTGTTTACTGTTGGCGATACTGAACAGATTGTAGATTGCACCACCCCCACAAATGGCCCAATTGGAGCCTTCTGTCAATCATTCCTATGGGGCTCTTTGCCATATATATATGACTGATCCAACAGCTTGTATTTGGGTCCCCAAGCGTACTTAATTACAAAACTGTAGAGATTATAATATGCTTTGGCATGTTCTCTTCTAAGATTGGGGTGAAGGAACACATATTCCTACCCTTCTGTTCTTTCACTTGATCCCTTATGGTCGTAAAACAACCTTCAAAGCCCTATGTATCACATTCAAAGGTATACATGAGACAGGTCCAGTATTAGTGTAGTCTTAATTTGAAAGACAGTAACTTACTCAAATTCTCTGGTCTTCCATCTTCATAGATGTTGAAGGGTTTTTCCAATTATATGTCCACAAGAGACCTGAAAATAAATGTGGCAAAATCAAAAATGATGTGCATTGGGACCACAAAAAGTAAAACAAGAATCATATTGGCTGAAGGATATGCTATGTTATGCAATGGGTTAGCTATTTCACGTACTTGGCCGTGAAATTTTCAAAAGGTCTCAAGTGGCATATGCATATGCATATTGAATCGCAGGCTAGTAAATGTGCCCAAATAAATGGCTCCATATTGATCTATGGGCACGGCATGGGCAGGCTCTTAGTTGATCATGCCTTACATATTTACAAAGCAAGGTCTGTACCGGTGGCCACATACGGAGCAGCAATCTGGGGGCACCAGGTGCATTGTCAACACAAGATGAAATGGCTGAATTATATACGTGTAACCCTTACCCAGCTTGGTCTGGTGGATTATTTCCATGGTAAATCCGGTGGGTGGATGAGGTCACAGAGACTCTGACCATTATATTTTTCAAATCAAAACAAATCGAAAGAGAGGCTTGTGAATCTCATAAAAAAAGCACTGCAGGTAATCTCAGTAGGAAGAAAGATCTGGGACTGTCAAAATGTATGTTCTGGTTTAATGATGCCAGGAGGAGGGCAGTTTTCATTCGCCTGAGGTCCAACTTACTTTTTACAAAAGGAACTTTGCAGGATAAAATAACTAAAGGTTTTAACAGCTGCTTTGTAATCGGCATGACGTGGATCATTTGTTATATTTTCTGTTAATATGTTCTTTATACGCGAAACTGCAGCGCAAATATCTCTGTACATTGTTTGTAGACCCCGGTTTAACAAGTGCATGTAGAGCTTTTAACATGATTTCATCCCCTGTAAGTTGTATCTATGCACAAAAAATCTATTTTGATGTTGAGCGTGCGCTGGTTATTAGAGTGTTTTTATTGTAGTATTTGTAACTTCATCGTGGTATTTTGTAGCTATTGCATTGAGACATATTATACTTGTGTTGCTCTGGTTTTAATGTACTTTTATGGGGCACTGCCCGAAATAAAGTTCTATCTATCTATCTATCTATCTATCTATCTATCTATCTATCTATCTATCTATCTATCTATCTATCTATCTATCTATCTATCTATCTATCTATTTGTCATGTTGTTCTGTGTTCTGCATGTTGTCTAAGGAGGTCCATGAATTAACATCATTGCTTGTCTGGTCATGGTTTTCTGACTATTGTGGAAATGACTCCACCCCATCTCTTGTAACTGCTGACATGATCGATTGTCCTTTGTTGTGGGCATACTCAGTAATGGAATGAGTTCCCTAAATGGGGAACTCCTGTCCCCTGCACACTATCTTCAGCTAATCGCCAAAGGTTTTAACATTCCTATTCAAAAATGGTAATTAAAGGATTTTAGATAGATATGCTAAACCGTTTTTTAAATGACTTTCAATCATCGAAGCAAAGCAAATACTTGTATTAATTTTTTAACATTAATTTGTACAAAGTGATTTATTAATACAAAAGAAATTATTATTAGTACCCGGCGAGGGACAATCAGATTGTAACATGCAATCTGATTGGCCCTCGCCAGGGCTTTACCTGACCAGAAATCCCTCTCCCAATGTTCTTTTCCTTTGTCCCCAGTGATGGGGGATGTGGTAGCCCCTCAGCCAATGAGGAAGCTCAGAATGGGGTAATCCCCGCCCGAGCCACAAGATGGCTGGAGGCTGCCATCCTCCCCCACCAAGGGGTGAGGTAAGTGTTTTCTCTCCCCCTAAACCCGCACCAATCCAAATAATCCCTTCCTGTCCACCCAACCCCAATTGCCTTATTTTTTATCCAATTTGGGAGCAGACGTGCTGGGAACACTTCTGTCCCCAACGCATCCGCACGCTATACAGGATAGGCCATCATGGAAAGTAAGAAGGGACTACACATAGTCCTTTCTCTCCTTTCCATGGTGGCCATTTCTTTTGTTTACTTGTTTTCAATTTTTATAATGGCTGACAGGTAAAAAGGGAGAAAGGACTACTTGTAGTCCCTTCTCCCTTTCCATGGTGCCTATTTTATGTGTTTACCTTTTTCAATATGCTTTAAATGGCCACCATGGAAAGGAGCCCCGACAGGCATTTTTTCTCTGTTCTGAAACGCTAGCGCGTTTCGGAACACAAAAATAATGCTATTAATAGCCCAGTCTTGTGGGCTGGGGTACTAATAGCAATAAGCTATTCGCTCTGGCCTGTAATTATGTGCCCCGGGGCTTTACCTGACTCGGTAATGCCCCTGCGGCTCATGGCTTATTGCTTAAATAACAAATCATAAAAGGGAAATGTCCCAACGCGTTTCTAGAGGATCTCTCTTCATCAGGGGAATTTTTGTTAAGATATTTCTACAGACAATTCAGAAAACATTACTGTCAATAAGTATCATTCTTCAAGTTCCAGATCGGTCAATGACAATGTTCAACATAAAAATGTACTTCTTTCAACCAATACCTCTAGTATACTGAAGCCGTACGGAGTACCCAATTTGGTTAACTTTTCACATAGTGACATGTTATATGCACTACCCTGAAATTCAAAGGGGGGGGGGTAATGTCAAGCGGAACTCCACAATGTATTAGATAATATTCAACAGACTTCTAATGAACAGCCATAGGAAGGCTTAATAAAAAATGAAACTAAAGAAACATATTTAAATATACCAAGTTTTATTAATATCAAATAGATAAAAACATATTAAATCTACACATCTAGCCCATAATGCATATTGGGTTTTCATAGTTAAGTCTATTATTACATAGTCTCAAATATCGAGTTAGGCATCCTAATTCAATGGGGTGCAATTGGTCAACTACAACATCCTAGGGATAACAAGCAAAGTGCCAAGTGTCAACCTATTGGGACTTTTTATGAGGTTACTAGTTTCGACAGGATAACACTTTTAACTGGAAACCAGCTGATGCCCATCTTCTTCAGGACATCGCACTCCGATGTACTAAAAGCCACCACTTTGGTCTAAATTGTGGCTAATTCCATGGGTTTGTAATATAATTCTAAAACAAACATATCTCTAAATGATTTTTAACATAGTCAGAAATATATGACTTTGGAATCCATATTCTCAACCAAGGTGCGGGACTCCATCATACAATCACTTCCAATATAGAGTCAACCATGCAGCACACAGACCTCAATAAATTGGTCTGTCTAAAGGTAATCTCATTCTTTGCAGAGTCAACGTAATATAAGCAGCACATTGTATATCGATAAATGTGTCTGTAAATATTCAAAGCCCACAACAGTGGCCAACATATCGCACCGTATTAAGGGGCGCCAACATGTGCGTAATCAACATAGGCCTCCGGCAGCAGTCCACGTAGCAGCTGGTTAGGCAAACACGGCCCTGGTGATCGGAAAATAATCTCAATTATTGGAATTAACCTTTTATGGTTTGATTAAAATATATGTTGGATCATGTGTGTACGATCTCACCTGCCTCGTATATGGGCTGGGCCTCTTAATACCTTATTCTGTTCAACTGTGTCTCTTGATATCTTACCAAAAGATGATTCCTTACTAGGTAAGACATGCCGTTTCTATCTGTCTCTCATACATAATCTCAAATCCAATATGTAATCTGATGTCAATATGCGCTCACCTCGCTAGATGTTCCACTTTGTGTGAAGGCTGATGTGTGGGATTCTTCAAGGGGTCCTCCAGCTTATGTACTTTTCTATCTAAAACAAATTACACCCAAGTCGATCAGGCTTCCTGTCAAGTTTAAAAGTGCTTCCAATATACTCAACTATATGTGGTGGGAGCCACCTCTTTTTACTGTCCCAAATTTCTCACACTCACCACGTAGTAGTTCTTTCTGTGCTCAACTGGAATAAAATGGATAGATGGATGCTTTCCCTCTTTGCCGTTTACTTGGATCCACACAATTCTAGAGATAAATATATATGTTTTAGGGGCAGATGGATCCGGTCCATGATGGTTTTTGGCATTCTGTTAAAGCAATATTTAAGTGCACACAACATGATTATACGTATTTCTTCCTTCAAGTCTAGGAACCTCCCACTGTGTTTTCGTGAAGCAATAAACTGCATTCCTACAAAATGCCCCATTTAGGGAACTCACTTGACTACATATATACGTGCTGCCCATGTGCCAGGGCAGTCATTCTCCCCTACACCTTGACCTGTGACAAAACAGCCCAGAGCTGAATACTTTTTATTAAGTTACCACACAATCATCTACTCTAGGGTGTGAAAAGTGCAATTAAATAAGCACATACTCAGTAATGGCTCAGGCTGGAGGAATTGTATGCATAGTTTTTAATTATGTAGTTGATAGAGTGGCTACTTATACAGCATGCATTCATGTGCCCTTGTCCCTAGGTGTCTTATTGTGGGGTTGGGTGATGACATTTTAGTATTGACCTATAACTGGGAATACTGACATTGGTGTTGAATTTGTTGTGCATGGTGGGGATTGTTAGTGACACACACAATGGTTGCTTTGATACTAATTTATGTTCCTTAGGATGTTGAATTAGGGGAACTGTATTATATGTTGCCACGTGAACATTCTCTGCTCCTTGTGGCACAAGGGTAAAGGATACACATGCAGTACAAACGTGTGATGTGTTTCACACTCATTCATGCCGCCTAATTCATTAGCATGGTGGTGGGTACATATGTGGGTGGCAATCCATGATCTTATCTTTTTGTATTACACAATTACATGGACAAACTGTTTTGATATTTGTTAGTATTATTTTGCACTACATGGCAGATAGTTGTTGATGTACTCAAAATCAGCAGCTTTGCATCTCCATAGACAGTCATGTCATGACATCAATGATGGAGGAATCTTCAACTCCGAAGGGTGCATGAAGAGATCCAGAACAGTGCCTTCTCCCTTGGCAGTGCATTCCTGCCTCTGGTGCGCAATCAGGTTTGGGATACTGCGCTTCAGGTCATCCCATATGTTTGACACTTGTTTACTGGTCATGTGTGTTTAGTTACTGAAAGGCCTGTGTTGGGGACCCTAGATACAAAGGTTGGACTGATTTAAGAACAAAGACACCCCCTTTCCTTAAGAAGTCAGGGTCAGCTGGACAACAAGGATTACCCAATTAAATTATAGGCTATACTTTTCAGTGCACACTGGGAAGTGAGCTTTGTTATTTTTCGTATTTTACCCCGTAGTGTTCTGCCAAAGGGGGAATTAATTTATATTTTTGGTTACATAGTCTAAGGATCTACACAGCTTTGCCCCCCACCCCCGCCCACTACAAAGGGAAAGGATTCAAGGCAAGCAGACTCCCCCACCTTCTGGCATCCCAGGGCTCAGTTCTACTTACATAGCAAGCCTCTGTTTAAGGTCCAGGAAAGCCAGCTGCATCTCAGGACACTCTGGAAATAGAGGGCAGGGGTCTGGTCACTCTACTCTCAAAGATGGCCTCTCACTCTCCACCATAGGACCCAGTCAGCTTTCAGGCCTTCCTAGAAATAGACAGCTCCACCCAGATGCACTCTCAGTAATCTCCTCTGGTGTTTCCTTACACCTGTCTAATGGTAAGTTTCAGTAGCCTACCTGAATGTCTGTCTCTTGTCTGTCTGTCCTCCTATCTTTCTCCTTTTTCTGTCTCTCTGTCCTAGTGCAGTCCCCGTATATAGCAATGATGACACCACCAATTGTACAGTCTTGGGGAGATACCCTGCAATAATCCCTGCTACTAGGATTGTACAGTTACCCTTCTCTCTCCTCCCAAACCTATCCCCCATGTCAGGATTGGTTGAGGGGTTTGGAGCAACATATGGCAATTCCCATTTGTCATCATCCTTTGTTCTCCATTCAACTTTTTGGCAAAAACTAGTTGTGTATCACAACTTCATAATTTTACTAGCAACTGTCAGACTAAACATATTTTCTGTTTCCGCTAATCATGGGGAATTGAATGAGCCGACCACCAAATCTGTATCATGTAGCACGGCCATGTGGCACCTGTCTGCCATTTCCATAAAAAGCACAACGGTTATGAATATGTAAGTTATTAACCATATCTCTAATTTCAATTTCCACCTGCTCACCAACTCTCACTTTTGCAACATGTTCCAATCAGCCAGAAACCTAGTTTACCTGGCCCTTACAGTTCCCAGAGTCACAGGAAGATGAATTTTATATCCGCAGAATTGCCTGGAGATTACATAAAAATGGTACATTGATTAAATCCCCCCGCCTTATGATGGTTGAGTAGAATGCCTAAATGATAATAGTCCTTTTAAATAATTGGGAATGTTCATGTGGGACCAATGGTCCTGCTCCTGCTTCTGGCCATTTGTTTTCACTGGGTCAGCCTGTACCTTTATCAGTCTCCTTTGTGTTGGAAACTTGCTCTTTGAAGTGGGTGCCCCCATTTTCACAACTATTAGTCGTGCTCCAGACAAGGATCACTTTTCTTGAAGTCCCTGCTTTCAGAGCCAGCAGGTCTGGAGAACACTGAATTTTGACTCCTTTAGCAGGACATTTTTATTGTGTTTGGTCATTAGAGGTGAGATGTGATATCCAGGCTGGAAGTGGGAGATGTCCTTATGAAGTTTTGCCCACAGCTAGCAAAAGGGTCTGCCTTTGGCTGACATTTTTTTCATGAAGACAAAGTGACTCTTCAAATGTCACTGGAGTTTTGTGGGTGTAATATAATGTATGTTGCTTTTTGTCAACTCACATATCATGTTTAATTTTCCTGACATTTTGCTCTTAGCAGTGATATTTTTTCACTTTTACTTTTTCCAAAAACGTTTTTATTTGCACACCTATGTGCAGGCCGTTTTTGTTTTCAATGTTTAAAGATCCTGATGTCCATGTGACAAGGATCTTTGATTCCTCCTTCTTTTGAAAATTAAAATGCTGCTTATCTATTGGTAATGAGGTAGGCCCTGTTCCACATGGCTCTTTAATTTTACTTGAAAAACAAAAACTAATGCCAGGACGTTTTTGTTTCAGTATTTAAAATCTTGCTATTCATGTGAAAGGGACTGACCCCCTTACTGATCTATGCTGTTTGTGCGGGTCTAGTTGTGAGTCCCTATGAACTTTTCTGGATGTCTGACTATGAGATCAGGGCTGCAGGCTAGGAAATTAGGCGATACTCATTGAGCTCTCTGACACTAGCAGACTTATGGATTCCGATGTTTAGTGTCAGAATAGGGATATTATACTCCCTTAGACAGTTTCCATAACAAAATAGAACGAAAAAGGCTATGATAAAAATAAAATAATCCCAATGTTGAATTCCATCTCCAAATAATGACTTAAATTTAGAAATTAAGAGAATGAAAAAAGTAAACGAATATTTAAAATAGGAAGTAAAGCAGGGGGGCTAAAGGTCCAAATGAAAAGCAAGGGTGAGATCAAACTGTGTGAAAGGAAGTATAGAATGGAATAGGGAGTTTGATTGCAGAATGGTGCAGAAACCATTAAAAAATAATCCAATAAGCAACCTAGACAACAGCGTCCCAGCCAGGCAAAAAGGTTCAGATTGAGAAAAACGCAATAGCACAAAATATTGTGGGAATAGGCCGAGGGTTGTGCAGTAGAAGGTGCGTGTATTGCTTTTAGTTAGGTTTGACACATAGTAGATGCTTGCATATAGCAACACGGAAAGAGCAACACATTGGTTGCAGAGGTGGCAGTATATTATAGGCCCGTTGTTCAGTTGATGTATTCAAAGTTAGGAACAGCAGTGAGGTGCGGAAAGAGTTGAAGCAGGGTAAAGATGGAGTCAGAACGGTACTATGGTAGAAGCAAGGTCAGCGTGTTAACATGGCAGACGTATTGCCATATTGGAAGCTAAGGCCTGGTACACTTTGAACAGAATATAATGCAGGCCTTGATGTGGAGCTGCGGCTCTGTGCAACTCAGCTCCAACAACAAATCCCCTTTTCTATTCCCCAGTAGAGAAGCCAGGGTTAGAGGCACCTGCAGTGCACAGATAAATGCTAATTGTATCCAGCTGCATAGCCTGAATAGGGTGGGAACTAATTGTGAGCTACCTGTGTGGGCCACAGTGTCTGGTATAATGAGAAGGCCTATTGTCTATTAATGCAGATTTGGCCTCACCAGTTTACTTCGATGGTGTCTGGGCAGGAGGGGTGCACATCACGTGATGGTTTCGATTTATCAATGTGCCAATAAGGTAAAAACACCCATTCCATTCTTGGAGTCCATAGTGACGATGTAGTTAACCACGTGTATAGGGGAAGGGGCTTAGATTAGATGTGGGAAATCTGTCCAGGGTCTATAGGGGGACATAAGCATGTTACATAGGTGGCAGCCAATGAGGGTGGAGGGATTATGTTGAATCGTGTTATTATGTTAGTATTGCTAATTCTGTTTTATCAGCCTATAAAAGATGTAACCCTTTGAAAAAAAACAGAGAGCTTGTGTCAGTTTGGTTCTACGGGACCACCTGAGACTTTTTGGGATGTAATAAAGCTTTTATGCCCTTGCAAAGAGGTTCAGTGCTTATTAGACTTTTTGGATTCGTTTTCCATGCAGCTTTGGTGTTATTATCCTTTCAACAGCAAAGGTAAGGACAGGATTTATTTCCATATAGCTGTGCAGAAATGAACATAGAAACCAGCAAATCTGCCACAAAATTGCATCTCCCGGCTGTAGGGTTTTTATAGGGTTTTACACAATGGAGCTCACGCAGAAAAGTAAGATATCTTAGTTACATTAGCAATGACTTTTGCCTTGAGGGGAATGACTTTACATTACCAGTCTGAGACCGCTACAGTTTCTCTTGTTATACTCACTTAATGCATGCTACTGCCTCCAGCAGATCATTTCATTATACAGCATACGGTCTGATCCATCGTCTAACACCCACATGATCACTAGCCTGGTTAAGTAAAACCTGTTTAATTGGAGATTTTCATGAGTCGCCAACCGCACAATATCTCTAGGCAGAGAATAATCTCATGACCGCAAAGCCTTATGCGCTTCAGTGTGCATGGCAAAGATTCTGATTTCTCACCTCGCCACTGCCCCAACCGTGCAGTAGTTTTGCTTTGCCCATGGCGCATGTGCGTTGGCCCATCAGATGTGAAATACGTTTGACTTCAATGAGGGAAGCAAAGGGTTCTCCTCATGAAAAAAGAAAGGAAACCAATGATGGCAATCGTCAGAGTCTTGGAGGGTGAAGCAGGGAAATTGGTTAATTGAGGTGACTGATGGTAATCCAACTAATTGTCCGTGAGCTCAGGGAGGAGGAACATTGGAAGTACTTTTTCAAAAATCTAATCAAAAGTGAAATAATAAGTTATCACAGTTTCTGTAGTCTTTATTTCATAGTTAAGTTTGTTAAATGTTAGTGATTAAACCGACCCTTCAGCTTGCCGAAATGTCATGCTTTTTACACATCATGCACACAAACTGTTCACACTTTTTAATGTGCAGCTGAATCACAGACGTTCGGTGGAAAACTTGGCATTTTAGCCGGTTGAAGTGTTTTAATTGAGTACACAAACACATGATTAACCTACATTTCAAAAATGAAGGAACTGGAAAAGGGTGCCTTTATGTGCCCCATCAAAAATAAAAATACATTTAAAAAATGAAAACGGCCACAGGAGACGTTTGCTTGCATAGTTCGAACCCTGGTTCGCAATTTTAGGATATGAAATAATGTATTTTTGATGGGCCACAAACCGAAGATCCAGACGGTGTTGCTCATATGTATAATACTGATTTTTATCATAACCTGCATTGCAGCTACACAATATATCTCCTTTTAATTCTATCAGAGTTTACTCATATTTAAACAACTTCAGTAAGTGCCTGCATACACTAACATAACAGCCTGGCATTTAAGGGGTTAAGCCTCCTTCCTAAATGGAGCACGAGGGTGATATTATTTTTACATTGTTTGGTTGAGGGCAAATCTCAATATCATTCCATTGGTGCACAAGTCTTTCCGTGGTTATTTCTTCCCTGTTGTTGATGTACCGGCCCCTTTCAATTGCCATGCTTGTGCGGAATGGAGCCGTGTCAGGACAGTACCTCAGAAGACTCCCCTCTGCATCCTTCGGAGGTCAATACATTGAATACCATTAAATCCGGTAATAATAACAGTCATTATTATGGTGATTAGAAGCCTGAAAAATCCTCCGTGATCCGCTATAAAAACTTGATATTATTCTTATTATTAATTATTTTAAGAAGGTATAATTGCTGTAAAATATACAGTGTAGTCTTGAAATATTTTCTTTTTTTTTTTTACACAAATGCCGGCATATGTCGAAGTCTGTTTATTAGTACCCGTCAATCAGAGGAGCATGGGCTGAAACTTTTTTCTCTAAGTCCCTGCGAATATGCAGGCTGTGATGCCCCAACCGCTGTATGCTCTGTCCACCATTTGCTTCCTACTCAATCCACATACTGTCACTCTCCATCTCCTCCTCTGCTCTCAGTTCTTCTTTGGGTACCACCTTCACACTGCTATTGCATTATTGAAATGGAAGATGGACTCCACTTGGCGCCTGCTTTCCAGTTTTATAACAGTCTCATGAAGCAACCCGAACGCACCCTCGCTGGACCGTTTGATTTTGAAATAAAACACCATTAGCACCTTTGGGCTCAGCGGGAATGCTATCAGAAATAATATTCATCGTAATGGGCTCTGTTAGCAGTCACCCCGACTGCATGACCGTGAGCCCCCACACGCACATACACACCAGACACAGAGACATGATGCAGTCCGTGCGGGCTCCCCGGTGGCTCTGAGGCCACCGGGAACGCCCCGTTTATTTATACTGTGCACGCGACGGAGTGTACGTCACCCCGTTGAGTGCGCGCCCTTTACCGGGCCAGTGCCACACTCCTCCTTTTCCATAACAACAAAACTTGAAAAGAGAGGATCTAAACTACCACACATTTAACAGCACACATTAGAAAAACCCAACAGTCCCCCGTTTATTGGAAGCCACCCTGGATCTCCCGATGGCATCTTGCCCAACGGCCTGGGCGTCTCTACCGACCAGCCTTACCATCTCAGTCTGTCACATAGTCTGCAAGACGGGCAGGTTTCCCACGCCCTGTTCTCAGGGGGTACCTCCTGCCTGCCTCTCTGGCCGGTGTCCCTTCACCTAGCCCCCCACGGACCGGAGATTCCACTGTGGGGGCTCAACCCCCTCCTTCGTCCGGTGCATCCTCAATGTCCCTGTCCTCGATGGCTTCCGCCCTCGGCTCACCCAGCCTCTTAAAGAAGCTGGCATTCCTAGTCACTGATGCTGTTCCATCGGATGCAGTCACCATAGATCCCTTGACCGCCATCACATCCAATGGAGCCGGTTCATACGTGAGAGACATTTTGCCCTGTGGGAGACGATTCCTCACTAGTACTTCGTCTCCCAGGGCAATCCTTGGGGGTCTCAGACCTCTTCTGTTGTTTTCCATTTCAGTCCTTACCCTTCTCTCCTCTTACACCTAGTCATTGTCGATGACAGCCGGCTCTCGCTCCCCCACCTCAGGTTTAATGTCTCTCGGGCATCGTTGGAACAGTGCCTCCGCTGGTGCCACACCCGTGGAGGAGTGGGGTGTCGTCCGGTATACCCGTAGGAACACATACAGTGCCCTTTGTAGGCACTCGCCCTTTCCTTGAGCGATCCTAAACACTTTGTTTAGCCTGCGCATCATGCGGCCTGCTTCCCCATTCGCCCGAGGCCAGAGTGGAGTGACCATTTCTATGATGGATGCCATAGTTCTTCATGAGGTCTGCAAAGCTGTCTCCTTGAAAGGGCACCCCATTATCGGAGCACAAGACAGTGGGTAGGCCATGGGTGGCAAAGACCTTCTCCAGTGCTATCACCACCTTGTCGAATGCCACCGACTCCACAAACTCGACCTCGGGGTACCGAGACCATTCGTCCACCACCACTAGGAAGTGGGTGCCCCTGGTTGTGGAGCGAAAGTCAGCATGAACCACTTCCCTTGGCCTAGTCCCTCAGGGCATCGTTTTGATGGATGGTTCGCGCTGGGCCGGTGAGGCAACGTGGCACCACACGCATGATGCCACAAACTCCTCCGCTCTCCTTTCCAGCTCCGGGAACCACACCTTTTGACGGAGACGAGCCTTTATCTTGGGGGCACCTTGGTGACCCTTGTGCACCAGGGTGATAATTTGCTGAACCTTGGCCTGGGGGATCACAATCCTGTCTCCTCTCAGCAGGAGCCCAGAATCCAAGAATGTCAATTCTTCGCGCACCCGCCAGAGTTGTTCCAGCATCACTTCGGACTCATTTGTTCTTCGTCCCACAGCTTCCAATACGGTCTTCCAGGCACCTTGTTCCATGGCCGTTTTCAGTATTCCAAAGCACTCATCGTTCTTTGACGCATGCTCTAGCTCCTCCATCTGCTTTGAGTTTGGGGGTCGCTGTTTCTATGACAAGCCGAACGTGTCCATCCGCCTCCTCTGCTGACGTGGACGACTGGGAGCCCCCTCTCGGATGTCTGGAAAGGTAGTCAGCAGCGTTATTACTTCCCGGACGATAGATCAGTGAAACTCCATACTCGAGGAGCGCAAGCATCCAGTGCTCTATCCTCACTGGTGGCTTGGACGAGGAGCCCACCATGATGGGCAACAGAGGCTTGTGGTCCGTGATCACAGTCACTGGTCGCCCCAAGAAGTATAGGCAAAAGTGTCTGCAGCCCCACAGCACCGCCAGGGCCTCCCGCTCGATTTGCGATTACCGTTGCTTAGTATCAGAGAGAGCCTTGCTGGCGTACGCTATCGGGCGGACTTCCTGATCACTCCTGACCTGTGTGAGAACCGCCCCCAGATCATAGGGGCTAGCATCTATGACGATCTCAGTCTGTAGGCTCGGATGGAAAAACGCCATGGTGTCCTCAGCAGCAAGGGCGCTTTTGATGTCATCGAAAGCTGCCTGTTCAAGCGGCCCCCACTGCCACACGGTGTCTTTCTTCGTTAGTGTCCTCAATGACTCCGAGCGGGACGCCAAGTTCCGGATGAAGCGGCCACAATACGTGACCATGCCCGAAAAGCTCCTCACATCAGCTACATTCTCAGGTGGTCTGGCCTCCTTTATGTCCCTCACCTTGCAGGGATCAGGTGACATGCCGTCTGCCTTGAAGACGAACCCGAAAAACTCAATGGTAGTTTTGAGAAACTCGCATTTCTCTCTGTGCAGAGTGAGTCCCAGCGAACGAAGGCGCTCAAATGTCTTGGCCAGGTGTGCCAGGTGTTCCGCCTCTGATTTAGCGTGCACCAGGATGTCATCGCTGATGTTAAGAACTCCATACAGGTCCGCCAATGCCCCTCTGATGATGTTTTGGAACACCTCTGCTGCCAATGAGACCCCAAAGCTCAGCCTTTTATATCTGTACAACCCCCGATGAGTGATGAATGTCGTTATATAGCGGGACTCGGGGTGCAGGACCACCTGATGATACCCTGCTCTTAGATCCAACTTAGAGAAGAATTTCACCCCTTGCAGTTCCGTTACAATGTCTTCAATGGTGGGGGTTAGATGCTGCTCCCTCTTTATGGCCTTGTTGGGGAGGCGCATATCCACACAGCACCTCACCGCGTCGGGTTGTTTGGGCTTGCAGACAATTACAATGGGGACACCCATGGGGTGGGGCCTTCTGCCTTTTCAATGATGCCTAGGCCGACAAGGTTGTCCAACTCCTGGTCCACCAGGTCTCTAAGGTGGAAGGGTACTCGGCAATGTTTGAGCGCCATTGGTTGGATTGATTCGTCTATATGTAGCCTTACAGGTTCACCCACCATCTGTCCTATTCCTTCAAACAGGGAAACGTGCGTGTCCAGCAGTACCTGTATGTCGTCCAGGTATACCGAGTATGCAAAATTCACAATGCCAAGAACCTCTGCCGCCGCACAGCATAGCAGGGTGTTATTGCTCACCGGTGTAACGTAGAACCTGGCTCGGACTGATGTGTTGCCGTACTTGACCCTTGCCACAAACACGCCGTCTAGGGGTATTGGCTGTTCGCCCCCAAATGTGAAGATACGTGCCTTTGGTGCCACCAGAGCTGATGGGGATTGCATAGAGTCATAGTGTTCTCTGGCCATCACATTGACTGATGCACCGGTGTCCACCAGCATCGGTATTGAGTCCCCGTTGACCAACACTTTACACCTGGGCTGTCTCTTGGAGTTGTTCTTCAGGACGCCAATGCTGGACACAAAGAACATGTTTTATTCATCCTCCTTGTCACCCTCCTGAGGAGCACCATCATCACCCTGGTCCACTTGGGTGACATTAGACGACCTCTGGGGGCGGAAAAAACCAGCCCGGACGGGTCCTCTGGGAACCACCGTCGGAGCTGTGGCCCTACACATCCTGGCGTAATGGTCTGCTCCCCCACACCAGCCACACGTTTTACCTATGGCTGGGCACTCTGCCGGGTGCGGGAGATCGTATCCGCATTTCAGGCACGAGTTGTACCCTGCTTGTGCTCTTGGTCCTTGGCTACTCACCAGGCATCTCGACCCACGGCCTCTGCCTCTGCCAACTGCGCAGATGTCATCTGCCTTGCTCGGGAGCACTCCGGCCTCCATTCTGGTTGCCCGCAGTTCAGATACCTCATGGCACCTGCCAAGTTCTAGGATGCAGGGAAGGGTGATGCCAGGCTCTAGCAGGATTTGGCGCTGCAGCTTTCCAGACACACACCCTTGTATGAGTTGGTTACGAATCATGGTGTCTGGGACTGCCAGTCTGCGCAACCTCCCATAGAAACCATCAAGAGTCTCATCATCCTTTTGTCACGCAGCCCCCATGAGGAAAAGTTCATAATCTGCATTTGCCATTGGCAGAAAATGGTTGTGCAGCGCATCCTTTGCCGCTGCATATGACCGATCTGCTGGTTGCAGGGACAGGAATATCTCATGTACCGCAGGGCCTGAAAAGTATAGGAGGGTGGTCAATTTACTGTCATCACTAGTCTCCATTGTGGCCCTGAAGTACATCTCGAGTCTGTCCATCCACATCTTCCACCTTGATCCCAGACTTGATGGCGTGCCCGAGACATCAAACTCAGGCATTGATTGTAGGGCACCAGGTGGCTTGGGCAAAGGTCTTGGTGGCAGGCTGGGTGGTGGCTGTTGTGCAGGAGCAGCCTGTTGTTGGGCGGCAGCCGCAGCCGCTGCAGCTTGGCTCATGATGGTAAGCGCACAGGCACCCCAGGGATGTAAAAGTAATGGGGCCGCAACTCACCACCACACAAGACAGTGTTCCTCTGCAGTGGATGGCCCTTGAATGTCGCCACAGGCAGTCCACTGATACCACTGTTCCTCAGATGCAGCCAGGCATAGGCAATTCCACGATGTGTAGATCAGGTAACACCCATTCCATTCTTGGAGTCCATAGTGACGATGTAGTTAACCACGTGTATAGGGGAATGGGCTTAGATTAGATGTGGGAAATCTGTCCAGGATCTATAGGGGGACATAAGCATGTTACATAGGTGGCAGCCAATGAGGGTGGAGGGATTATGTTGAATCGTGTTATTATGTTAGTATTGCTAATTCTGTTTTATCAGCCTATAAAAGATGTAACCCTTTGAAAAAAAACAGAGAGCTTGTGTCAGTTTGGTTCTACGGGACCACCTGAGACTTTTTGGGATGTAATAAAGCTTTTATGCCCTTGCAAAGAGGTTCAGTGCTTATTAGACTTTTTGGATTCGTTTTCCATGCAGCTTTGGTGTTATTATCCTTTCAACAGCAAAGGTAAGGACAGGATTTATTTCCATATAGCTGTGCAGAAATGAACATAGAAACCAGCAAATCTGCCACAAAATTGCATCTCCCGGCTGTAGGGTTTTTATAGGGTTTTACACAATGGAGCTCACGCAGAAAAGTAAGATATCTTAGTTACATTAGCAATGACTTTTGCCTTGAGGGGAATGACTTTACATTACCAGTCTGAGACCGCTACAGTTTCTCTTGTTATACTCACTTAATGCATGCTACTGCCTCCAGCAGATCATTTCATTATACAGCATACGGTCTGATCCATCGTCTAACACCCACATGATCACTAGCCTGGTTAAGTAAAACCTGTTTAATTGGAGATTTTCATGAGTCGCCAGCCGCACAATATCTCTAGGCAGAGAATAATCTCATGACCGCAAAGCCTTATGCGCTTCAGTGTGCATGGCAAAGATTCTGATTTCTCACCTCGCCACTGCCCCAACCGTGCAGTAGTTTTGCTTTGCCCATGGCGCATGTGCGTTGGCCCATCAGATGTGAAATACGTTTGACTTCAATGAGGGAAGCAAAGGGTTCTCCTCATGAAAAAAGAAAGGAAACCAATGATGGCAATCGTCAGAGTCTTGGAGGGTGAAGCAGGGAAATTGGTTAATTGAGGTGACTGATGGTAATCCAACTAATTGTCCGTGAGCTCAGGGAGGAGGAACATTGGAAGTACTTTTCAAAAATCTAATCAAAAGTGAAATAATAAGTTATCACAGTTTCTGTAGTCTTTATTTCATAGTTAAGTTTGTTAAATGTTAGTGATTAAACCGACCCTTCAGCTTGCCGAAATGTCATGCTTTTTACACATCATGCACACAAACTGTTCACACTTTTTAATGTGCAGCTGAATCACAGACGTTCGGTGGAAAACTTGGCATTTTAGCCGGTTGAAGTGTTTTAATTGAGTACACAAACACATGATTAACCTACATTTCAAAAATGAAGGAACTGGAAAAGGGTGCCTTTATGTGCCCCATCAAAAATAAAAATACATTTAAAAAATGAAAACGGCCACAGGAGACGTTTGCTTGCATAGTTCGAACCCTGGTTCGCAATTTTAGGATATGAAATAATGTATTTTTGATGGGCCACAAACCGAAGATCCAGACGGTGTTGCTCATATGTATAATACTGATTTTTATCATAACCTGCATTGCAGCTACACAATATATCTCCTTTTAATTCTATTAGAGTTTACTCATATTTAAACAACTTCAGTAAGTGCCTGCATACACTAACATAACAGCCTGGCATTTAAGGGGTTAAGCCTCCTTCCTAAATGGAGCACGAGGGTGATATTATTTTTACATTGTTTGGTTGAGGGGAAATCTCAATATCATTCCATTGGTGCACAAGTCTTTCCGTGGTTATTTCTTCCCTGTTGTTGATGTACCGGCCCCTTTCAATTGCCATGCTTGTGCGGAATGGAGCCGTGTCAGGACAGTACCTCAGAAGACTCCCCTCTGCATCCTTTGGAGGTCAATACATTGAATACCATTAAATCCGGTAATAATAACAGTCATTATTATGGTGATTAGAAGCCTGAAAAATCCTCCGTGATCCGCTATAAAAACTTGATATTATTCTTATTATTAATTATTTTAAGAAGGTATAATTGCTGTAAAATATACAGTGTAGTCTTGAAATATTTTCTTTTTTTTTTTTACACAAATGCCGGCATATGTCGAAGTCTGTTTATTAGTACCCGTCAATCAGAGGAGCATGGGCTGAAACTTTTTTCTCTAAGTCCCTGCGAATATGCAGGCTGTGATGCCCCAACCGCTGTATGCTCTGTCCACCATTTGCTTCCTACTCAATCCACATACTGTCACTCTCCATCTCCTCCTCTGCTCTCAGTTCTTCTTTGGGTACCACCTTCACACTGCTATTGCATTATTGAAATGGAAGATGGACTCCACTTGGCGCCTGATTTCCAGTTTTATAACAGTCTCATGAAGCAACCCGAACGCACCCTCGCTGGACCGTTTGATTTTGAAATAAAACACCATTAGCACCTTTGGGCTCAGCGGGAATGCTATCAGAAATAATATTCATCGTAATGGGCTCTGTTAGCAGTCACCCCGACTGCATGACCGTGAGCCCCCACACGCACATACACACCAGACACAGAGACATGATGCAGTCCGTGCGGGCTCCCCGGTGGCTCTGAGGCCACCGGGAACGCCCCGTTTATTTATACTGTGCACGCGACGGAGTGTACGTCACCCCGTTGAGTGCGCGCCCTTTACCGGGCCAGTGCCACACTCCTCCTTTTCCATAACAACAAAACTTGAAAAGAGAGGATCTAAACTACCACACATTTAACAGCACACATTAGAAAAACCCAACAGTCCCCCGTTTATTGGAAGCCACCCTGGATCTCCCGATGGCATCTTGCCCAACGGCCTGGGCGTCTCTACCGACCAGCCTTACCATCTCAGTCTGTCACATAGTCTGCAAGACGGGCAGGTTTCCCACGCCCTGTTCTCAGGGGGTACCTCCTGCCTGCCTCTCTGGCCGGTGTCCTTTCACCTAGCCCCCCACGGACCGGAGATTCCACTGTGGGGGCTCAACCCCCTCCTTCGTCCGGTGCATCCTCAATGTCCCTGTCCTCGATGGCTTCCGCCCTCGGCTCACCCAGCCTCTTAAAGAAGCTGGCATTCCTAGTCACTGATGCTGTTCCATCGGATGCAGTCACCATAGATCCCTTGACCGCCATCACATCCAATGGAGCCGGTTCATACGTGAGAGACATTTTGCCCTGTGGGAGACGATTCCTCACTAGTACTTCGTCTCCCGGGGCAATCCTTGGGGGTCTCAGACCTCTTCTGTTGTTTTCCATTTCAGTCCTTACCCTTCTCTCCTCTTACACCTAGTCATTGTCGATGACAGCCGGCTCTCGCTCCCCCACCTCAGGTTTAATGTCTCTCGGGCATCGTTGGAACAGTGCCTCCGCTGGTGCCACACCCGTGGAGGAGTGGGGTGTCGTCCGGTATACCCGTAGGAACACATACAGTGCCCTTTGTAGGCACTCGCCCTTTCCTTGAGCGATCCTAAACACTTTGTTTAGCCTGCGCATCATGCGGCCTGCTTCCCCATTCGCCCGAGGCCAGAGTGGAGTGACCATTTCTATGATGGATGCCATAGTTCTTCATGAGGTCTGCAAAGCTGTCTCCTTGAAAGGGCACCCCATTGTCGGAGCACAAGACAGTGGGTAGGCCATGGGTGGCAAAGACCTTCTCCAGTGCTATCACCACCTTGTCGAATGCCACCGACTCCACAAACTCGACCTCGGGGTACCGAGACCATTCGTCCACCACCACTAGGAAGTGGGTGCCCCTGGTTGTGGAGCGAAAGTCAGCATGAACCACTTCCCTTGGCCTAGTCCCTCAGGGCATCGTTTTGATGAATGGTTCGCGCTGGGCCGGTGAGGCAACGTGGCACCACACGCATGATGCCACAAACTCCTCCGCTCTCCTTTCCAGCTCCGGGAACCACACCTTTTGACGGAGACGAG
Organism: Ambystoma mexicanum; assembly: GCF_040938575.1. Classification (NCBI taxonomy): domain Eukaryota; kingdom Metazoa; phylum Chordata; class Amphibia; order Caudata; family Ambystomatidae; genus Ambystoma; species Ambystoma mexicanum. The sequence continues at coordinate 723,362,794 of NC_090927.1, read as the reverse complement.
CCTTTATCTTGGGGGCACCTTGGTGACCCTTGTGCACCAGGGCGATAATTTGCTGAACCTTGGCCTGGGGGATCACAATCCTGTCTCCTCTCAGCAGGAGCCCAGAATCCAAGAATGTCAATTCTTCGCGCACCCGCCAGAGTTGTTCCAGCATCACTTCGGACTCATTTGTTCTTCGTCCCACAGCTTCCAATACGGTCTTCCAGGCACCTTGTTCCATGGCCGTTTTCAGTATTCCAAAGCACTCATCGTTCTTTGACGCATGCTCTAGCTCCTCCATCTGCTTTGAGTTTGGGGGTCGCTGTTTCTATGACAAGCCGAACGTGTCCATCCGCCTCCTCTGCTGACGTGGACGACTGGGAGCCCCCTCTCGGATGTCTGGAAAGGTAGTCAGCAGCGTTATTACTTCCCGGACGATAGATCAGTGAAACTCCATACTCGAGGAGCGCAAGCATCCAGTGCTCTATCCTCACTGGTGGCTTGGACGAGGAGCCCACCATGATGGGCAACAGAGGCTTGTGGTCCGTGATCACAGTCACTGGTCGCCCCAAGATGTATAGGCAAAAGTGTCTGCAGCCCCACAGCACCGCCAGGGCCTCCCGCTCGATTTGCGATTACCGTTGCTTAGTATCAGAGAGAGCCTTGCTGGCGTACGCTATCGGGCGGACTTCCTGATCACTCCTGACCTGTGTGAGAACCGCCCCCAGATCATAGGGGCTAGCATCTATGACGATCTCAGTCGGTAGGCTCGGATGGAAAAACGCCATGGTGTCCTCAGCAGCAAGGGCGCTTTTGATGTCATCGAAAGCTGCCTGTTCAAGCGGCCCCCACTGCCACACGGTGTCTTTCTTCGTTAGTGTCCTCAATGACTCCGAGCGGGACGCCAAGTTCCGGATGAAGCGGCCACAATACGTGACCATGCCCGAAAAGCTCCTCACATCAGCTACATTCTCAGGTGGTCTGGCCTCCTTTATGTCCCTCACCTTGCAGGGATCAGGTGACATGCCGTCTGCCTTGAAGACGAACCCGAAAAACTCAATGGTAGTTTTGAGAAACTCGCATTTCTCTCTGTGCAGAGTGAGTCCCAGCGAACGAAGGCGCTCAAATGTCTTGGCCAGGTGTGCCAGGTGTTCCGCCTCTGATTTAGCGTGCACCAGGATGTCATCGCTGATGTTAAGAACTCCATACAGGTCCGCCAATGCCCCTCTGATGATGTTTTGGAACACCTCTGCCGCCAATGAGACCCCAAAGCTCAGCCTTTTATATCTGTACAACCCCCGATGAGTGATGAATGTCGTTATATAGCGGGACTCGGGGTGCAGGACCACCTGATGATACCCTGCTCTTAGATCCAACTTAGAGAAGAATTTCACCCCTTGCAGTTCCGTTACAATGTCTTCAATGGTGGGGGTTAGATGCTGCTCCCTCTTTATGGCCTTGTTGGGGAGGCGCATATCCACACAGCACCTCACCGCGTCGGGTTGTTTGGGCTTGCAGACAATTACAATGGGGACACCCATGGGGTGGGGCCTTCTGCCTTTTCAATGATGCCTAGGCCGACAAGGTTGTCCAACTCCTGGTCCACCAGGTCTCTAAGGTGGAAGGGTACTCGGCAATGTTTGAGCGCCATTGGTTGGATTGATTCGTCTATATGTAGCCTTACAGGTTCACCCACCATCTGTCCTATTCCTTCAAACAGGGAAACGTGCGTGTCCAGCAGTACCTGTATGTCGTCCAGGTATACCGAGTATGCAAAATTCACAATGCCAAGAACCTCTGCCGCCGCACAGCATAGCAGGGTGTTATTGCTCACCGGTGTAACGTAGAACCTGGCTCGGACTGATGTGTTGCCGTATTTGACCCTTGCCACAAACACGCCGTCTAGGGGTATTGGCTGTTCGCCCCCAAATGTGAAGATACGTGCCTTTGGTGCCACCAGAGCTGATGGGGATTGCATAGAGTCATAGTGTTCTCTGGCCATCACATTGACTGATGCACCGGTGTCCACCAGCATCGGTATTGAGTCCCCGTTGACCAACACTTTACACCTGGGCTGTCTCTTGGAGTTGTTCTTCAGGACGCCAATGCTGGACACAAAGAACATGTTTTATTCATCCTCCTTGTCACCCTCCTGAGGAGCACCATCATCACCCTGGTCCACTTGGGTGACATTAGACGACCTCTGGGGGTGGAAAAAACCAGCCCGGACGGGTCCTCTGGGAACCACCGTCGGAGCTGTGGCCCTACACATCCTGGCGTAATGGTCTGCTCCCCCACACCAGCCACACGTTTTACCTATGGCTGGGCACTCTGCCGGGTGCGGGAGATCGTATCCGCATTTCAGGCACGAGTTGTACCCTGCTTGTGCTCTTGGTCCTTGGCTACTCACCAGGCATCTCGACCCACGGCCTCTGCCTCTGCCAACTGCGCAGATGTCATCTGCCTTGCTCGGGAGCACTCCGGCCTCCATTCTGGTTGCCCGCAGTTCAGATACCTCATGGCACCTGCCAAGTTCTAGGATGCAGGGAAGGGTGATGCCAGGCTCTAGCAGGATTTGGCGCTGCAGCTTTCCAGACACACACCCTTGTATGAGTTGGTTACGAATCATGGTGTCTGGGACTGCCAGTCTGCGCAACCTCCCATAGAAACCATCAAGAGTCTCATCATCCTTTTGTCACGCAGCCCCCATGAGGAAAAGTTCATAATCTGCATTTGCCATTGGCAGAAAATGGTTGTGCAGCGCATCCTTTGCCGCTGCATATGACCGATCTGCTGGTTGCAGGGACAGGAATATCTCATGTACCGCAGGGCCTGAAAAGTATAGGAGGGTGGTCAATTTACTGTCATCACTAGTCTCCATTGTGGCCCTGAAGTACATCTCGAGTCTGTCCATCCACATCTTCCACCTTGATCCCAGACTTGATGGCGTGCCCGAGACATCAAACTCAGGCATTGATTGTAGGGCACCAGGTGGCTTGGGCAAAGGTCTTGGTGGCAGGATGGGTGGTGGCTGTTGTGCAGGAGCAGCCTGTTGTTGGGCGGCAGCCGCAGCCGCTGCAGCTTGGCTCATGATGGTAAGCGCACAGGCACCCCAGGGATGTAAAAGTAATGGGGACGCAACTCACCACCACACAAGACAGTGTTCCTCTGCAGTGGATGGCCCTTGAATGTCGCCACAGGCAGTCCACTGATACCACTGTTCCTCAGATGCAGCCAGGCATAGGCAATTCCACGATGTGTAGATCAGGTAACACCCATTCCATTCTTGGAGTCCATAGTGACGATGTAGTTAACCACGTGTATAGGGGAATGGGCTTAGATTAGATGTGGGAAATCTGTCCAGGATCTATAGGGGGACATAAGCATGTTACATAGGTGGCAGCCAATGAGGGTGGAGGGATTATGTTGAATCGTGTTATTATGTTAGTATTGCTAATTCTGTTTTATCAGCCTATAAAAGATGTAACCCTTTGAAAAAAAAACAGAGAGCTTGTGTCAGTTTGGTTCTACGGGACCACCTGAGACTTTTTGGGATGTAATAAAGCTTTTATGCCCTTGCAAAGAGGTTCAGTGCTTATTAGACTTTTTGGATTCGTTTTCCATGCAGCTTTGGTGTTATTATCCTTTCAACAGCAAAGGTAAGGACAGGATTTATTTCCATATAGCTGTGCAGAAATGAACATAGAAACCAGCAAATCTGCCACAAAATTGCATCTCCCGGCTGTAGGGTTTTTATAGGGTTTTACACAATGGAGCTCACGCAGAAAAGTAAGATATCTTAGTTACATTAGCAATGACTTTTGCCTTGAGGGGAATGACTTTACATTACCAGTCTGAGACCGCTACAGTTTCTCTTGTTATACTCACTTAATGCATGCTACTGCCTCCAGCAGATCATTTCATTATACAGCATACGGTCTGATCCATCGTCTAACACCCACATGATCACTAGCCTGGTTAAGTAAAACCTGTTTAATTGGAGATTTTCATGAGTCGCCAGCCGCACAATATCTCTAGGCAGAGAATAATCTCATGACCGCAAAGCCTTATGCGCTTCAGTGTGCATGGCAAAGATTCTGATTTCTCACCTCGCCACTGCCCCAACCGTGCAGTAGTTTTGCTTTGCCCATGGCGCATGTGCGTTGGCCCATCAGATGTGAAATACGTTTGACTTCAATGAGGGAAGCAAAGGGTTCTCCTCATGAAAAAAGAAAGGAAACCAATGATGGCAATCGTCAGAGTCTTGGAGGGTGAAGCAGGGAAATTGGTTAATTGAGGTGACTGATGGTAATCCAACTAATTGTCCGTGAGCTCAGGGAGGAGGAACATTGGAAGTACTTTTCAAAAATCTAATCAAAAGTGAAATAATAAGTTATCACAGTTTCTGTAGTCTTTATTTCATAGTTAAGTTTGTTAAATGTTAGTGATTAAACCGACCCTTCAGCTTGCCGAAATGTCATGCTTTTTACACATCATGCACACAAACTGTTCACACTTTTTAATGTGCAGCTGAATCACAGACGTTCGGTGGAAAACTTGGCATTTTAGCCGGGTGAAGTGTTTTAATTGAGTACACAAACACATGATTAACCTACATTTCAAAAATGAAGGAACTGGAAAAGGGTGCCTTTACGTGCCCCATCAAAAATAAAAATACATTTAAAAAATGAAAACGGCCACAGGAGACGTTTGCTTGCATAGTTCGAACCCTGGTTCCCAATTTCAGGATATGAAATAATGTATTTTTGATGGGCCACAAACCGAAGATCCAGACGGTGTTGCTCATATGTATAATACTGATTTTTATCATAACCTGCATTGCAGCTACACAATATATCTCCTTTTAATTCTATTAGAGTTTACTCATATTTAAACAACTTCAGTAAGTGCCTGCATACACTAACATAACAGCCTGGCATTTAAGGGGTTAAGCCTCCTTCCTAAATGGAGCACGAGGGTGATATTATTTTTACATTGTTTGGTTGAGGGCAAATCTCAATATCATTCCATTGGTGCACAAGTCTTTCCGTGGTTATTTCTTCCCTGTTGTTGATGTACCGGCCCCTTTCAATTGCCATGCTTGTGCGGAATGGAGCCGTGTCAGGACAGTACCTCAGAAGACTCCCCTCTGCATCCTTCGGAGGTCAATACATTGAATACCATTAAATCCGGTAATAATAACAGTCATTATTATGGTGATTAGAAGCCTGAAAAATCCTCCGTGATCCGCTATAAAAACTTGATATTATTCTTATTATTAATTATTTTAAGAAGGTATAATTACTGTAAAATATACAGTGTAGTCTTGAAATATTTTCTTTTTTTTTTACACAAATGCCGGCATATGTCGAAGTCTGTTTATTAGTACCCGTCAATCAGAGGAGCATGGGCTGAAACTTTTTTCTCTAAGTCCCTGCGAATATGCAGGCTGTGATGCCCCAACCGCTGTATGCTCTGTCCACCATTTGCTTCCTACTCAATCCACATACTGTCACTCTCCATCTCCTCCTCTGCTCTCAATTCTTCTTTGGGTACCACCTTCACACTGCTATTGCATTATTGAAATGGAAGATGGACTCCACTTGGCGCCTGCTTTCCAGTTTTATAACAGTCTCATGAAGCAACCCGAACGCACCCTCGCTGGACCGTTTGATTTTGAAATAAAACACCATTAGCACCTTTGGGCTCAGCGGGAATGCTATCAGAAATAATATTCATCGTAATGGGCTCTGTTAGCAGTCACCCCGACTGCATGACCGTGAGCCCCCACACGCGCATACACACCAGACACAGAGACATGATGCAGTCCGTGCGGGCTCCCCGGTGGCTCTGAGGCCACCGGGAATGCCCCGTTTATTTATACTGTGCACGCGACGGAGTGTACGTCACCCCGTTGAGTGCGCGCCCTTTACCGGGCCAGTGCCACACTCCTCCTTTTCATAACAACAAAACTTGAAAAGAGAGGATCTAAACTACCACACATTTAACAGCACACATTAGAAAAACCCAACAGTCCCCCGTTTATTGGAAGCCACCCTGGATCTCCCGATGGCATCTTGCCCAACGGCCTGGGCGTCTCTACCGACCAGCCTTACCATCTCAGTCTGTCACATAGTCTGCAAGACGGGCAGGTTTCCCACGCCCTGTTCTCAGGGGGTACCTCCTGCCTGCCTCTCTGGCCGGTGTCCCTTCACCTAGCCCCCCACGGACCGGAGATTCCACTGTGGGGGCTCAACCCCCTCCTTCGTCCGGTGCATCCTCAATGTCCCTGTCCTCGATGGCTTCCGCCCTCGGCTCACCCAGCCTCTTAAAGAAGCTGGCATTCCTAGTCACTGATGCTGTTCCATCGGATGCAGTCACCATAGATCCCTTGACCGCCATCACATCCAATGGAGCCGGTTCATACGTGAGAGACATTTTGCCCTGTGGGAGACGATTCCTCACTAGTACTTCGTCTCCCGGGGCAATCCTTGGGGGTCTCAGACCTCTTCTGTTGTTTTCCATTTCAGTCCTTACCCTTCTCTCCTCTTACACCTAGTCATTGTCGATGACAGCCGGCTCTCGCTCCCCCACCTCAGGTTTAATGTCTCTCGGGCATCGTTGGAACAGTGCCTCCGCTGGTGCCACACCCGTGGAGGAGTGGGGTGTCGTCCGGTATACCCGTAGGAACACATACAGTGCCCTTTGTAGGCACTCGCCCTTTCCTTGAGCGATCCTAAACACTTTGTTTAGCCTGCGCATCATGCGGCCTGCTTCCCCATTCGCCCGAGGCCAGAGTGGAGTGACCATTTCTATGATGGATGCCATAGTTCTTCATGAGGTCTGCAAAGCTGTCTCCTTGAAAGGGCACCCCATTGTCGGAGCACAAGACAGTGGGTAGGCCATGGGTGGCAAAGACCTTCTCCAGTGCTATCACCACCTTGTCGAATGCCACCGACTCCACAAACTCGACCTCGGGGTACCGAGACCATTCGTCCACCACCACTAGGAAGTGGGTGCCCCTGGTTGTGGAGCGAAAGTCAGCATGAACCACTTCCCTTGGCCTAGTCCCTCAGGGCATCGTTTTGATGGATGGTTCGCGCTGGGCCGGTGAGGCAACGTGGCACCACACGCATGATGCCACAAACTCCTCCGCTCTCCTTTCCAGCTCCGGGAACCACACCTTTTGACGGAGACGAGCCTTTATCTTGGGGGCACCTTGGTGACCCTTGTGCACCAGGGCGATAATTTGCTGAACCTTGGCCTGGGGGATCACAATCCTGTCTCCTCTCAGCAGGAGCCCAGAATCCAAGAATGTCAATTCTTCGCGCACCCGCCAGAGTTGTTCCAGCATCACTTCGGACTCATTTGTTCTTCGTCCCACAGCTTCCAATACGGTCTTCCAGGCACCTTGTTCCATGGCCGTTTTCAGTATTCCAAAGCACTCATCGTTCTTTGACGCATGCTCTAGCTCCTCCATCTGCTTTGAGTTTGGGGGTCGCTGTTTCTATGACAAGCCGAACGTGTCCATCCGCCTCCTCTGCTGACGTGGACGACTGGGAGCCCCCTCTCGGATGTCTGGAAAGGTAGTCAGCAGCGTTATTACTTCCCGGACGATAGATCAGTGAAACTCCATACTCGAGGAGCGCAAGCATCCAGTGCTCTATCCTCACTGGTGGCTTGGACGAGGAGCCCACCATGATGGGCAACAGAGGCTTGTGGTCCGTGATCACAGTCACTGGTCGCCCCAAGATGTATAGGCAAAAGTGTCTGCAGCCCCACAGCACCGCCAGGGCCTCCCGCTCGATTTGCGATTACCGTTGCTTAGTATCAGAGAGAGCCTTGCTGGCGTACGCTATCGGGCGGACTTCCTGATCACTCCTGACCTGTGTGAGAACCGCCCCCAGATCATAGGGGCTAGCATCTATGACGATCTCAGTCTGTAGGCTCGGATGGAAAAACGCCATGGTGTCCTCAGCAGCAAGGGCGCTTTTGATGTCATCGAAAGCTGCCTGTTCAAGCGGCCCCCACTGCCACACGGTGTCTTTCTTCGTTAGTGTCCTCAATGACTCCGAGCGGGACGCCAAGTTCCGGATGAAGCGGCCACAATACGTGACCATGCCCGAAAAGCTCCTCACATCAGCTACATTCTCAGGTGGTCTGGCCTCCTTTATGTCCCTCACCTTGCAGGGATCAGGTGACATGCCGTCTGCCTTGAAGACGAACCCGAAAAACTCAATGGTAGTTTTGAGAAACTCGCATTTCTCTCTGTGCAGAGTGAGTCCCAGCGAACGAAGGCGCTCAAATGTCTTGGCCAGGTGTGCCAGGTGTTCCGCCTCTGATTTAGCGTGCACCAGGATGTCATCGCTGATGTTAAGAACTCCATACAGGTCCGCCAATGCCCCTCTGATGATGTTTTGGAACACCTCTGCCGCCAATGAGACCCCAAAGCTCAGCCTTTTATATCTGTACAACCCCCGATGAGTGATGAATGTCGTTATATAGCGGGACTCGGGGTGCAGGACCACCTGATGATACCCTGCTCTTAGATCCAACTTAGAGAAGAATTTCACCCCTTGCAGTTCCGTTACAATGTCTTCAATGGTGGGGGTTAGATGCTGCTCCCTCTTTATGGCCTTGTTGGGGAGGCGCATATCCACACAGCACCTCACCGCGTCGGGTTGTTTGGGCTTGCAGACAATTACAATGGGGACACCCATGGGGTGGGGCCTTCTGCCTTTTCAATGATGCCTAGGCCGACAAGGTTGTCCAACTCCTGGTCCACCAGGTCTCTAAGGTGGAAGGGTACTCGGCAATGTTTGAGCGCCATTGGTTGGATTGATTCGTCTATATGTAGCCTTACAGGTTCACCCACCATCTGTCCTATTCCTTCAAACAGGGAAACGTGCGTGTCCAGCAGTACCTGTATGTCGTCCAGGTATACCGAGTATGCAAAATTCACAATGCCAAGAACCTCTGCCGCCGCACAGCATAGCAGGGTGTTATTGCTCACCGGTGTAACGTAGAACCTGGCTCGGACTGATGTGTTGCCGTACTTGACCCTTGCCACAAACACGCCGTCTAGGGGTATTGGCTGTTCGCCCCCAAATGTGAAGATACGTGCCTTTGGTGCCACCAGAGCTGATGGGGATTGCATAGAGTCATAGTGTTCTCTGGCCATCACATTGACTGATGCACCGGTGTCCACCAGCATCGGTATTGAGTCCCCGTTGACCAACACTTTACACCTGGGCTGTCTCTTGGAGTTGTTCTTCAGGACGCCAATGCTGGACACAAAGAACATGTTTTATTCATCCTCCTTGTCACCCTCCTGAGGAGCACCATCATCACCCTGGTCCACTTGGGTGACATTAGACGACCTCTGGGGGCGGAAAAAACCAGCCCGGACGGGTCCTCTGGGAACCACCGTCGGAGCTGTGGCCCTACACATCCTGGCGTAATGGTCTGCTCCCCCACACCAGCCACACGTTTTACCTATGGCTGGGCACTCTGCCGGGTGCGGGAGATCGTATCCGCATTTCAGGCACGAGTTGTACCCTGCTTGTGCTCTTGGTCCTTGGCTACTCACCAGGCATCTCGACCCACGGCCTCTGCCTCTGCCAACTGCGCAGATGTCATCTGCCTTGCTCGGGAGCACTCCGGCCTCCATTCTGGTTGCCCGCAGTTCAGATACCTCATGGCACCTGCCAAGTTCTAGGATGCAGGGAAGGGTGATGCCAGGCTCTAGCAGGATTTGGCGCTGCAGCTTTCCAGACACACACCCTTGTATGAGTTGGTTACGAATCATGGTGTCTGGGACTGCCAGTCTGCGCAACCTCCCATAGAAACCATCAAGAGTCTCATCATCCTTTTGTCACGCAGCCCCCATGAGGAAAAGTTCATAATCTGCATTTGCCATTGGCAGAAAATGGTTGTGCAGCGCATCCTTTGCCGCTGCATATGACCGATTTGCTGGTTGCAGGGACAGGAATATCTCATGTACCGCAGGGCCTGAAAAGTATAGGAGGGTGGTCAATTTACTGTCATCACTAGTCTCCATTGTGGCCCTGAAGTACATCTCGAGTCTGTCCATCCACATCTTCCACCTTGATCCCAGACTTGATGGCGTGCCCGAGACATCAAACTCAGGCATTGATTGTAGGGCACCAGGTGGCTTGGGCAAAGGTCTTGGTGGCAGGATGGGTGGTGGCTGTTGTGCAGGAGCAGCCTGTTGTTGGGCGGCAGCCGCAGCCGCTGCAGCTTGGCTCATGATGGTAAGCGCACAGGCACCCCAGGGATGTAAAAGTAATGGGGCCGCAACTCACCACCACACAAGACAGTGTTCCTCTGCAGTGGATGGCCCTTGAATGTCGCCACAGGCAGTCCACTGATACCACTGTTCCTCAGATGCAGCCAGGCATAGGCAATTCCACGATGTGTAGATCAGGTAACACCCATTCCATTCTTGGAGTCCATAGTGACGATGTAGTTAACCACGTGTATAGGGGAATGGGCTTAGATTAGATGTGGGAAATCTGTCCAGGATCTATAGGGGGACATAAGCATGTTACATAGGTGGCAGCCAATGAGGGTGGAGGGATTATGTTGAATCGTGTTATTATGTTAGTATTGCTAATTCTGTTTTATCAGCCTATAAAAGATGTAACCCTTTGAAAAAAAACAGAGAGCTTGTGTCAGTTTGGTTCTACGGGACCACCTGAGACTTTTTGGGATGTAATAAAGCTTTTATGCCCTTGCAAAGAGGTTCAGTGCTTATTAGACTTTTTGGATTCGTTTTCCATGCAGCTTTGGTGTTATTATCCTTTCAACAGCAAAGGTAAGGACAGGATTTATTTCCATATAGCTGTGCAGAAATGAACATAGAAACCAGCAAATCTGCCACAAAATTGCATCTCCCGGCTGTAGGGTTTTTATAGGGTTTTACACAATGGAGCTCACGCAGAAAAGTAAGATATCTTAGTTACATTAGCAATGACTTTTGCCTTGAGGGGAATGACTTTACATTACCAGTCTGAGACCGCTACAGTTTCTCTTGTTATACTCACTTAATGCATGCTACTGCCTCCAGCAGATCATTTCATTATACAGCATACGGTCTGATCCATCGTCTAACACCCACATGATCACTAGCCTGGTTAAGTAAAACCTGTTTAATTGGAGATTTTCATGAGTCGCCAGCCGCACAATATCTCTAGGCAGAGAATAATCTCATGACCGCAAAGCCTTATGCGCTTCAGTGTGCATGGCAAAGATTCTGATTTCTCACCTCGCCACTGCCCCAACCGTGCAGTAGTTTTGCTTTGCCCATGGCGCATGTGCGTTGGCCCATCAGATGTGAAATACGTTTGACTTCAATGAGGGAAGCAAAGGGTTCTCCTCATGAAAAAAGAAAGGAAACCAATGATGGCAATCGTCAGAGTCTTGGAGGGTGAAGCAGGGAAATTGGTTAATTGAGGTGACTGATGGTAATCCAACTAATTGTCCGTGAGCTCAGGGAGGAGGAACATTGGAAGTACTTTTCAAAAATCTAATCAAAAGTGAAATAATAAGTTATCACAGTTTCTGTAGTCTTTATTTCATAGTTAAGTTTGTTAAATGTTAGTGATTAAACCGACCCTTCAGCTTGCCGAAATGTCATGCTTTTTACACATCATGCACACAAACTGTTCACACTTTTTAATGTGCAGCTGAATCACAGACGTTCGGTGGAAAACTTGGCATTTTAGCCGGGTGAAGTGTTTTAATTGAGTACACAAACACATGATTAACCTACATTTCAAAAATGAAGGAACTGGAAAAGGGTGCCTTTACGTGCCCCATCAAAAATAAAAATACATTTAAAAAATGAAAACGGCCACAGGAGACGTTTGCTTGCATAGTTCGAACCCTGGTTCCCAATTTCAGGATATGAAATAATGTATTTTTGATGGGCCACAAACCGAAGATCCAGACGGTGTTGCTCATATGTATAATACTGATTTTTATCATAACCTGCATTGCAGCTACACAATATATCTCCTTTTAATTCTATTAGAGTTTACTCATATTTAAACAACTTCAGTAAGTGCCTGCATACACTAACATAACAGCCTGGCATTTAAGGGGTTAAGCCTCCTTCCTAAATGGAGCACGAGGGTGATATTATTTTTACATTGTTTGGTTGAGGGCAAATCTCAATATCATTCCATTGGTGCACAAGTCTTTCCGTGGTTATTTCTTCCCTGTTGTTGATGTACCGGCCCCTTTCAATTGCCATGCTTGTGCGGAATGGAGCCGTGTCAGGACAGTACCTCAGAAGACTCCCCTCTGCATCCTTCGGAGGTCAATACATTGAATACCATTAAATCCGGTAATAATAACAGTCATTATTATGGTGATTAGAAGCCTGAAAAATCCTCCGTGATCCGCTATAAAAACTTGATATTATTCTTATTATTAATTAATTTAAGAAGGTATAATTACTGTAAAATATACAGTGTAGTCTTGAAATATTTTCTTTTTTTTTTACACAAATGCCGGCATATGTCGAAGTCTGTTTATTAGTACCCGTCAATCAGAGGAGCATGGGCTGAAACTTTTTTCTCTAAGTCCCTGCGAATATGCAGGCTGTGATGCCCCAACCGCTGTATGCTCTGTCCACCATTTGCTTCCTACTCAATCCACATACTGTCACTCTCCATCTCCTCCTCTGCTCTCAATTCTTCTTTGGGTACCACCTTCACACTGCTATTGCATTATTGAAATGGAAGATGGACTCCACTTGGCGCCTGCTTTCCAGTTTTATAACAGTCTCATGAAGCAACCCGAACGCACCCTCGCTGGACCGTTTGATTTTGAAATAAAACACCATTAGCACCTTTGGGCTCAGCGGGAATGCTATCAGAAATAATATTCATCGTAATGGGCTCTGTTAGCAGTCACCCCGACTGCATGACCGTGAGCCCCCACACGCGCATACACACCAGACACAGAGACATGATGCAGTCCGTGCGGGCTCCCCGGTGGCTCTGAGGCCACCGGGAATGCCCCGTTTATTTATACTGTGCACGCGACGGAGTGTACGTCACCCCGTTGAGTGCGCGCCCTTTACCGGGCCAGTGCCACACTCCTCCTTTTCATAACAACAAAACTTGAAAAGAGAGGATCTAAACTACCACACATTTAACAGCACATATTAGAAAAACCCAACAGTCCCCCGTTTATTGGAAGCCTCCCTGGATCTCCCGATGGCATCTTGCCCAACGGCCTGGGCGTCTCTACCGACCAGCCTTACCATCTCAGTCTGTCACATAGTCTGCAAGACGGGCAGGTTTCCCACGCCCTGTTCTCAGGGGGTACCTCCTGCCTGCCTCTCTGGCCGGTGTCCCTTCACCTAGCCCCCCACGGACCGGAGATTCCACTGTGGGGGCTCAACCCCCTCCTTCGTCCGGTGCATCCTCAATGTCCCTGTCCTCGATGGCTTCCGCCCTCGGCTCACCCAGCCTCTTAAAGAAGCTGGCATTCCTAGTCACTGATGCTGTTCCATCGGATGCAGTTACCATAGATCCCTTGACCGCCATCACATCCAATGGAGCCGGTTCATACGTGAGAGACATTTTGCCCTGTGGGAGACGATTCCTCACTAGTACTTCGTCTCCCGGGGCAATCCTTGGGGGTCTCAGACCTCTTCTGTTGTTTTCCATTTCAGTCCTTACCCTTCTCTCCTCTTACACCTAGTCATTGTCGATGACAGCTGGCTCTCGCTCCCCCACCTCAGGTTTAATGTCTCTCGGGCATCGTTGGAACAGTGCCTCCGCTGGTGCCACACCCGTGGAGGAGTGGGGTGTCGTCCGGTATACCCGTAGGAACACATACAGTGCCCTTTGTAGGCACTCGCCCTTTCCTTGAGCGATCCTAAACACTTTGTTTAGCCTGCGCATCATGCGGCCTGCTTCCCCATTCGCCCGAGGCCAGAGTGGAGTGACCATTTCTATGATGGATGCCATAGTTCTTCATGAGGTCTGCAAAGCTGTCTCCTTGAAAGGGCACCCCATTATCGGAGCACAAGACAGTGGGTAGGCCATGGGTGGCAAAGACCTTCTCCAGTGCTATCACCACCTTGTCGAATGCCACCGACTCCACAAACTCGACCTCGGGGTACCGAGACCATTCGTCCACCACCACTAGGAAGTGGGTGCCCCTGGTTGTGGAGCGAAAGTCAGCATGAACCACTTCCCATGGCCTAGTCCCTCAGGGCATCGTTTTGATGGATGGTTCGCGCTGGGCCGGTGAGGCAACGTGGCACCACACGCATGATGCCACAAACTCCTCCGCTCTCCTTTCCAGCTCCGGGAACCACACCTTTTGACGGAGACGAGCCTTTATCTTGGGGGCACCCTGGTGACCCTTGTGCGCCAGGGCGATAATTTGCTGAACCTTGGCCTGGGGGATCACAATCCTGTCTCCTCTCAGCAGGAGCCCAGAATCCAAGAATGTCAATTCTTCGCGCACCCGCCAGAGTTGTTCCAGCATCACTTCGGACTCATTTGTTCTTCGTCCCACAGCTTCCAATACGGTCTTCCAGGCACCTTGTTCCATGGCCGTTTTCAGTATTCCAAAGCACTCATCGTTCTTTGACGCATGCTCTAGCTCCTCCATCTGCTTTGAGTTTGGGGGTCGCTGTTTCTATGACAAGCCAAACGTGTCCATCCGCCTCCTCTGCTGACGTGGACGACTGGGAGCCCCCTCTCTGATGTCTGGAAAGGTAGTCAGCAGCGTTATTACTTCCCGGACGATAGACCAGCGAAACTCCATACTCGAGGAGCGCAAGCATCCAGTGCTCTATCCTCACTGGTGGCTTGGACGAGGAGCCCACCATGATGGGCAACAGAGGCTTGTGGTCCGTGATCACAGTCACTGGTCGCCCCAAGATGTATAGGCAAAAGTGTCTGCAGCCCCACAGCACCGCCAGGGCCTCCCGCTCGATTTGCGATTACCGTTGCTTAGTATCAGAGAGAGCCTTGCTGGCGTACGCTATCGGGCGGACTTCCTGATCACTCCTGACCTGTGTGAGAACCGCCCCCAGATCATAGGGGCTAGCATCTACGACGATCTCGGTCTGTAGGCTCGGATGGAAAAACGCCATGGTGTCCTCAGCAGCAAGGGCGCTTTTGATGTCATCGAAAGCTGCCTGTTCAAGCGGCCCCCACTGCCACACGGTGTCTTTCTTCGTTAGTGTCCTCAATGACTCCGAGCGGGACGCCAAGTTCCGGATGAAGCGGCCACAATACGTGACCATGCCCGAAAAGCTCCTCACATCAGCTACATTCTCAGGTGGTCTGGCCTCATTTATGTCCCTCACCTTGCAGGGATCAGGTGACATGCCGTCTGCCTTGAAGACGAACCCGAAAAACTCAATGGTAGTTTTGAGAAACTCGCATTTCTCTCTGTGCAGAGTGAGTCCCAGCGAACGAAGGTGCTCAAATGTCTTGGCCAGGTGTGCCAGGTGTTCCGCCTCTGATTTAGCGTGCACCAGGATGTCATCGCTGATGTTAGGAACTCCATCCAGGTCCGCCAATGCCCCTCTGATGATGTTTTGGAACACCTCTGCCGCCAATGAGACCCCAAAGCTCAGCCTTTTATATCTGTACAACCCCCGATGAGTGATGAATGTCGTTATATAGCGGGACTCGGGGTGCAGGACCACCTGATGATACCCTGCTCTTAGATCCAACTTAGAGAAGAATTTCACCCCTTGCAGTTCCGTTACAATGTCTTCAATGGTGGGGGTTAGATGCTGCTCCCTCTTTATGGCCTTGTTGGGGAGGCGCATATCCACACAGCACCTCACCGCGTCGGGTTGTTTGGGCTTGCAGACAATTACAATGGGGACACCCATGGGGTGGGGCCTTCTGCCTTTTCAATGATGCCTAGGCCGACAAGGTTGTCCAACTCCTGGTCCACCAGGTCTCTAAGGTGGAAGGGTACTCGCCAATGTTTGAGCACCATTGGTTGGATTGACTCGTCTATATGTAGCCTTACAGGTTCACCCACCATCTGTCCTATTCCTTCAAACAGGGAAACGTGCGTGTCAAGCAGTACCTGTATGTCGTCCAGGTATACCGAGTATGCAAAATTCACAATGCCAAGGACCTCTGCCGCTGCACAGCATAGCAGGGTGTTATTGCTCACCGGTGTAACGTAGAACCTGGCTCGGATTGATGTGTTGCCGTACTTGACCCTTGCCACAAACACGCCGTCTAGGGGTATTGGCTGTTCGCCCCCAAATGTGAAGATACGTGCCTTTGGTGCCACCAGAGCTGGTGGGGATTGCATAGAGTCATAGTGTTCTCTGGCCATCACATTGACTGATGCACCGGTGTCCACCAGCATCGGTATTGAGTCCCCGTTGACCAACACTTTATACCTGGGCTGTCTCTTGGAGTTGTTCTTCAGGACGCCACTGCTGGACACAAAGAACATGTTTTATTCATCCTCCTCGTCACCCTCCTGAGGAGCACCATCATCACCCTGGTCCACTTGGATGACATTAGACGACCTCTGGGGGCGGAAAAAACCAGCCCGGACGGGTCCTCTGGGAACCACCGTCGGGGCTGTGGCCCTACACATCCTGGCGTAATGGTCTGCTCCCCCACACCAGCCACACGTTTTACCTATGGCTGGGCACTCTGCCGGGTGCGGGAGATCGTATCCGCATTTCAGGCACGAGTTGTACCCTGCTTGTGCTCTTGGTCCTTGGCTACTCACCAGGCATCTCGACCCACGGCCTCTGCCTCTGCCAACTGCGCAGATGTCATCTGCCTTGCTCGGGAGCACTCCGGCCTCCATTCTGGTTGCCCGCAGTTCAGATACCTCATGGCACCTGCCAAGTTCTAGGATGCAGGGAAGGGTGATGCCAGGCTCTAGCAGGATTTGGCGCTGCAGCTTGCCAGACACACACCCTTGTATGAGTTGGTTACGAATCATGGTGTCTGGGACTGCCAGTCTGCGCAACCTCCCATAGAAACCATCAAGAGTCTCATCATCCTTTTGTCACGCAGCCCCCATGAGGAAAAGTTCATAATCTGCTTTTGCCATTGGCAGAAAATGGTTGTGCAGCGCATCCTTTGCCGCTGCATATGACCGATCTGCTGGTTGCAGGGACAGGAATATCTCATGTACCGCAGGGCCTGAAAAGTATAGGAGGGTGGTCAATTTACTGTCATCACTAGTCTCCATTGTGGCCCTGAAGTACATCTCGAGTCTGTCCATCCACATCTTCCACCTTGATCCCAGACTTGATGGCGTGCCCGAGACATCAAACTCAGGCATTGATTGTAGGGCACCAGGTGGCTTGGGCAAAGGTCTTGGTGGCAGGATGGGTGGTGGCTGTTGTGCAGGAGCAGCCTGTTGTTGGGCGGCAGCCGCAGCCGCTGCAGCTTGGCTCATGATGGTAAGCGCACAGGCACCCCAGGGATGTAAAAGTAATGGGGCCGCAACTCACCACCACACAAGACAGTGTTCCTCTGCAGTGGATGGCCCTTGAATGTCGCCACAGGCAGCCCACGGATACCACTGTTCCTCAGATGCAGCCAGGCATAGGCAATTCCACGATGTGTAGATCAGGTAACCAGGCAGATGCGGAGGATCCAAAATTGAGCAGGGTGGGCCCCAAAGTGTGTACCCAGCAGGCCTTCCTTGGTGCCCCACCCAAATACTCGGTGAAAAACAGTGAAACTGTAAATAAGTAACTATAAAAATTACATGGTTTGCTTCTAGTGGCTATCTGCCACTGGATCGTCCAAAAATTAGGCTTGGATGGCTCACTGGCGCTTCGTTACGAAGCCATGACCTCCCAGGTATTTTGCAAAATGCGCTCACGTCAGATCATCCGCACATTCTGCAAAGATCACTACCTGCCCCGGGGTTGGATCCGCCATTCGTCGCCACTGTTAGCAGTCACCCGACTGCATGACCGTGAGCCCCCCCACGCGCATACACACCAGACACAGAGACGTGATGCAGTTCGTGCGGGCTCCCCGGTGGCTCTGAGGCCGCCGGGAACACCCCGTTTATTTATACTGCGCACACGACGGAGTGAACGTCACCCCATCGCGTGCATGCCCTTAAAGGGCCAGCACCACAGGCTCCAACAAACAGAACAACATCTGGGCCCAACGTTATGTAACAACCGGGACAACATCTTTGCCCAATGTTAAAGGCCCATGCTTCGCTCAGGCCTAGAACGTGGTCCTTGAGAATTTTCCAGCCGATCCAGCTCACCACTGCAGGTACGATTGCTTAATAAAAATGCAGGTTTATGGTTGAGAGTGTTAAGGAGTTTTCAGTTGTCCTTAAGATGTTGATCCAGATTTGATGTATATGGAACAGAGATCCATTCATGAACAAGCCTGAATACAAATATTATGATGTGGAGGGATCAGGGTGGAGAATGCCTGGGGCAAACACTATGGGAGGACTGACTCATGGTTCCTTGGTGAGGAGCATGATAGAAGTGCATATTTTCTGGTGGGAGAATATGGTACATAGCAGCTGATTCATAATGCAAGATACATGCCCAAATACGTAGGATATTGTTGGAAAAACCAGGATCACTTATCAATTATGGGTGATGATAAATCGAGGCAATTTATTCATTAGCTTGCAAGTGAAGGAAAAGATCATCCTGTATCTAACAGGACCCCACATAACGGACCGGACCGGCACTGCAGACCCCTTACCTTTATAGGGCTTTGGTCACCTGACTAGGGAATGTTTGAAAATACTGTGTATAGGACATCCAACACCCTTTTCCTGTCTCCTACCGAAACAATGGCCCCATTCCTGAGTTTGACAGTCCATCAAAGCTATACAGTAGATTTGCTGCTATATATGAATTATTTTTTCGTGTGTAACATTGTCTCTGTGTTAAATAATTATTTGTTTTTAGATTAATTATTTGTATTCTGTACTCTTTTAGTAAGCACTAACTGTCGGATGCATTTTTTTGACTTTCCTGTATTTTTAAACCGGTTCTAATTTTTTATATGAATATTAATACATTGTTTAACAATTTGAGGAAGCAACAGAGAGTACATTGAATTTTTGTCATCTCTAAAGCCTGCAT
Source organism: Ambystoma mexicanum (assembly GCF_040938575.1). Lineage (NCBI taxonomy): Eukaryota > Metazoa > Chordata > Amphibia > Caudata > Ambystomatidae > Ambystoma > Ambystoma mexicanum. Next base: position 723,343,689 of record NC_090927.1, on the reverse strand, counting down.
TGACTAAGGGCGCAGTGTTGTGCGATGCAAGACCACAGGAGACGCTCGCCGATCGAACATATAATGTTTCACTATGCCCACTCAGAGTATTCTTTAAGAAGCTAGGACCGGAACCTCTGTGACAAAGCTTGCGTTTGCGAAGGCCGCAGTGTTGTGCGATGCAGGTGTTGGAAATGAAGGGATAGCAGCACAGAGTGCAAGTATGCTGCACAGTCATCGACCATCAGCGACCAAAAGGTAAGAAATGTGCGGGAAGGGGGAGCAGCCACTACTGCTATCTACTGAACTACCTGCCATTTGCACGTACTTCCACCTTATTGTCTACATAAAATTCTCAGTCACTGCACAATTCTACATTCCCCCCTCTAGCGTACGTGTGTTTTGTGTCCCTTCTCTAGGTTCCTTTCTTCTGTGGTTACCATTGCACTGTGAACTGTGTCCCATTAGGCTCTCTCCCACTCTCTAGGTTCCCATCCACTGTGGTTACTGTTGTACTGTGAACTGTCTCCCATTCGGCTCTCTCACACTCGCTAGGTCCCCTTTCATCTGTCGTTCTATTGCTCCGTGTACTGTGTCATTTTAGGCTCTCTCCCACTCTCTATATCCCACCCAGCTGGGGGTACCGTTGTACTGCTGTGTGTCACCTGTCTGCTCCCCCTGTGTGGTCCCTACTGTGTGACCCCTCTGCACATCCTGTATTGTTTGGCATTGGGCTTTGCTTCTCTCTTTTGCCCCCTCCTCTTCCTACTTTCCTTTCTTCGCACCCTCTATGGTGCTTTCCAGCTCTACCAGTTAGAATTTCCCCCTGCAATGTTCCCGCAACCCACAAATAATACATTCTGAGTGGATAAAAAGAAGTAGCAGGTAATCAGGAATAAAAAACAGGAAATGGAATCCAAATCTGACCTTCCCTCCCCAAATAAGAGAGAAAACGGTTTTTAAACCCCTTGCAATTTCATGAAATGACACTCGGAAATGGACAAATAAATAATGAATGGGTGTTAAAAACCTTGAAGCAAATATAATTCCTTACTAAAGCAACAATGCAAAGACACTAATAATCACAAAGAATGAGTTACCAAGAGCATACAGTTCGAAAATGAGTGGAAAGTTTAGATTTGGAGTGTGGTTATTCGGCTGGGGGCTAGAGGTATATCCCAGGGATATTCTAGAAGTGAAACTAGGTCTCTAGCTGGTAAATTGAAGGGGTTATACAAGATATAAAAAGGTGCGCTTTGAGTAAAATGAAGCTGTGAAATAGGAAAGGAAATCAGTTGTGACAAGAACAGTTTTACTTTAAACTAGAGTATTCAGGCTAGCCCACCAAAGAGGGACACAGTAAGATCCAGGGTTGATTCGCAATGTCAACCCTGTCACCCCAGCACACAACCCTGGTGGAAACCAGTCCAATCACTCGAAATAGGACTAATGGCTTAGGATTACACAAAACAAAATTACTGAAGAGATGATGCTAGCACTAGAAATCAAGGGCAGGGTTGAACAGATAATTCTGACAGTTTTACAAGTTACCAGGATAAGTATATGATGGCTTAGAGAGTGGGATAAGGACAAATACAAGATATGCTATGGGTTTCTATGGGGTGGCGATTATAGTCACAGTCCACTTTTTAGTTCTGGGATTTTTGAACTGTCAACGGTTCTGGTCACCACACGGCAGCACGCCTGGCAAAGAGCTGGGCTGTTCTGGTCAACGGATGGCACTGGACTGGAATAGCTATTCTGGTCACTGAATACTAAAGGTCAGCTGGATGGCAGGATTGCAGGATGTCAGCGGGCATGCAGTTAGTGGGCAGCAAGTCAGGCTGGTTCAGGATGCAAAAGGTACCACAGCTTTCCCCTTTTTAATGGGAGATTAGTGGGCTTTCAGATTTGAGGTCTTGCTTGGAATAGGAGCAGCACTGCTTTAGTTTTACAGTGGGCCCTGGAGTACTGTCAGCAATGCTTTGGCCTTGTAGTTGGGGTCTGGAATCTGAATGATGAATGGAACCCAAACGCAGAGCAGGAACTTTAGGAAGAGTGTGTGTCTAGAGTCTTGTCAGGGACTCTTATTCATAATGCATAGTGACATCATCAAAGTATATGGATGGGGCAGGCTTAACTAAACACACCTCTAACAACGGGATTGGACAAGGGTGATAGTCTCCGCCTCACTCTCAGCTGGTTGGATTTCAGGAAAATGATGTCAGATTTATGATGTGAGTTTTACAATGTCCAAAACCTCCCACAATTACTTTACTTAAAATCAATCTAAACACTTACATATGCAGGTTACATATGTTATGCAGCACATGGCAGTCCAATCCTCCAGTTTGTGAGACCTTGTTTCGTCCTTCAATCAGTTTTTTTGCGCTTTTCAATGGGATTTATACTACTCAAAATTCTATAACTTTTGTACATGGGTGTGGATGATCAGAAGGGATGTATGTACAAAACTTTGCATTTGCAACATGGATGCTTTTCTAGTAAACCGCAATACTTAGCCATTTCTCTCCCAAAGTGTCAGTGAATTCTGCCATGTCTTAAAAGAAAGGCCATAAAATCACTTTTAAACTGCAAAATTGTTACATTTTTACAAAGTCTTGCTGCAGAGATAAAAGTCCTTAAAGTTTGTTTGTGAAATGGTCTCTGGAAGAAAATGGCAATCCTTTGTCACTGGACATTTTTTTTTCTTCTCTTCAGTAGCCACCAACTGTCACTTCCTCCAGAGCATGGTGGGGGGGTTACAGCTTGATTGACAGTTTATTGCCCCTTCCCCTCATCACACTTCCTGGCCCTGGGAGTTCCATTGTGAGTGGGTTCATCCCAGCCTAAATTATTTCCAACCTAATAATTATCAGTGGGGTTTTAGTTTCTGCTGAGAGTTTATGGTGTGGCTCCCTTCCTTAGGGGAAAGCTTTAGCTGTGGTAACTGGAATGACCTGTTTTTGACAGCTTGCAAATCCAGCCAAGGTAGTTTAAAACCTTTATTTTCTGATATTTGATCCTGAATTAAAACCAGCCTGTGGAATAAAATAGCCCATGTATGTTTGTTCACCAGCCACAAATCCCTTCACATTGCTAGGTAATGGCAGGCTCTCATTCAACAGTTTACTTTTTAAACAGGCATTTTTCTCCTTTAGTTCTGCAAAGCCCATTTTCTTTACACATGGTGCACAGCTGACATTTCCTTTTACATTTGTTTTTGCATCTCCATCAGATTCCCACTCTGTCCTACAGCCAGTGTTATTTTCCTGAGTGCTGGGGTTCTGTGTGAAGCACAGATGCATTGAAACTGGCATGGCTCAGATACCTGGAGTCTCTTTTGAACTACTGAGCTTTGATACATTTGTAAAGAAATGAACGCATTTTCCTGTGTGGGAAAAGTACAGCTCCTTGTTGATTTTTCTCAAAGTTGGTTTGACAGGGCATGTCATCCAGAAATCATGCCTGGCTTTGCTGAAGCACAAAGAGATATCCTGGGTATGGCAGGGACTTATTGATCACAGTGTTTTAAGAAAGAACAGATGGAATTATCATCAAAGCAGCATTTTTTTTAAATGTGAAAAAGTTTCTTTTTCAATGGGGATTTTGGGGTTTTCAGCAAAGCAGTGCTGCCTTTTCACTTTCTTCCTTTTGTATATGTCAGAACACACTGGCACGCTCTCTGGGTGTTCCCTGGTTCCATCCTGCTTCATTTGTGCTTGGCAGGACGGTGCAGCCATTTTATTTTGTTTCTGCAAAATGCAGTTTTGAGGCAATGGCGCTCACAGGAGCCAGCGCAGCCATTTTGCTGTTTCTGCCCCAATGCAGCTTGGTGATGTGGGGAAATACTGTTGACTGGGTCAATATATCCCACACGCTTTTCCAGGAGTTTGCCTGGAAAGGAGTGATAGAGATTGGGCAATTGTTTGCTGGACAGGTAGGATTGGCAGAAGGATTTTTAAGGAGGGGTACACAAGGGAGCGCTTGAGTAGAGACGGTAAACATCCAGTGGTGAAAGAGTGATTGCAGAAATCGGCCAAGGCTGGAGTTAGGGTGTCAATATGGTCCATGATGGTCCTGGAGGAGCAGGGAAGCACCTATTTGGATTACCCTTTCATAGATCAGACGAGTCTAGAAACATTGTCAGTTGTTGTTGGAGAGAAAGAGGAGAAAGGAGGAGTAGAGGGAGAAGCGGCCGTGGGGGGCATGAGAGGAGGAGGAGAGAGTGGACAGGATCCCTGTGTTTTAGTGCTGAAGTGAGAAGCCAGAGCCGTGCAGAGGGCCTGGGAGGGAACAATAGAGGTGGACACTCTAGAAGGATTGGCCAGCTCCCTGCAGATTTTAAATTGTTTAGCCGTGTTGTTAGAGGCTGCAGAAAAGCGGGCTTGGATGTGGACTTTCTTCTTGGACAGGACACAGAGTCTGTATTGCCTTTGTGGCAGGCCAGTTTGTCAGAGGATGCGCCCGAAGCCCTCCACGTCCTCTCAGCCACCCGCACTTACATGTCAGGGAGGCGTCTTCAGAGTCATACCAAGAGTTGCACTTGAAGGTACGCTTCAGACGGATTCTCATGACAGGGGCAAGGGCATCCAGAGTGTTGGAGATAGAAAGATGCAGGTTATAGAGGGCTGTGTCAGAGTGTGAGTCAGCCTCTGGTGTAGGCAGAGCAGAGAAAGTAGAGGCCAAGGCATCCACTTACACATGCTTCAATGATCGAGAAGGTAGGTGGCAGTGCTGGGTGGGCTTAGCCTAAGGCACAGAGAGTTTCAGGTGAGAGGAGAGCAGAAATTGGTCAGTCCAAGAGAGAAGAGTGGTGAGAGGGTTAGCGAGGGTGATGTCTGAGGAGATGAGAACATCCAGGGTGTGTCCAGTGGAGTGTGTCAGACTAGAAGGTAGAATGGAGAGATAGAGAGTGTCAGAGAGGTTCTGGAAGACCCCAGACGAGGGATTAGAAGAATCCAGGTGGATGTTGAGGTCTCCAAGGAGGTGAAGTTCAGAGGTAGAGGCAAGGAGAGAGGAAGAGAGGTCAGCCCACTCTCAGAGGAAGAGGGCAACCTGGCCAGGTGGCCTTTAGATGGTGGCCACAGTCAGAAAGTTGCCAGGAGAGATAGAGAGCCTGAAGATGAGGCATTCAAAGGAGGAACAGGCCTGCATAGAAATGACAGAAGCAGGGACCCACTCTGGAAATATCATAGCTACTGCACCACCGGGTCAGTTGTTTCTGGGTTTGGAGAGGATCCTGTAGCCATCACGGAGGAGAGTGTAAAATCTTGTGACAAATCTGGCCATGAACCATGTCTTGGTGGGAGCGAGGACCTCCAGTTCAAGTTCTTCGAGGAGGTGGCAGATGTCAGAGTAGTTTTTTACAGCAGAGCGAGAGTTGAGAGTAGCAACGTTGAGAAGGCTCTCACATTTGAAAGACTTCCAGGGTGGGTCACAGGCTTGAGGTACACCCAGCTGAAGTGGTAGAGGGGCCCAAGAGTAGGCAGAGGTGGTAGCAGGAGGTGGCATAGTAGCCAGAATGGGGGAGGAAGGTGACATAGTTGCCGCGTAGGAAGGGATGGGAGAGGAACAAGAGTGGTGCTAGTCGGAGTAGCAGGAGAGGGAAGGAAATTGCTAAGAGGCGGGAGACCCCTATCAAAAAGGAGGCAATTGGGCTGAGGGCCCTAGACCAAGACGGTGCCATTCAGATAGACATTGATGATAGTTTTGGAGGAGTGGAAGGAGGCCAAGAGGACCTCCCACCCAGGGCCACCATTAATGGGAGAGGAAGAGATAGGAGAGAAAGCCAAGACTATATGAGAGGTCCATAGGTGTGGTGAGGGAATGATAAAAATCAATGTTCACGAGAGTCTGTCAGGAGGAAGCAGTGGTGTAGGTATCAGCGATAGGGAGGCCAGGGTTGGAGACCAATATGTCCCTCTTGAACTTCTTCCTTCCAGACTTCGTGAGAGGGATACGATAGGAGATAGAGTAGCAGTTAGAGAACATGGTAGAGCTGGAAAGCACCATAGAGGGTGCGAAGAAAGGAAAGTAGGAAGAGGAGGGGGCAAAAGAGAGAAGCAAAGCCCAATTCCAAACAATACAGGATGTGCAGAGGGGTCACACAGTAGGGACCACACAGGGGGAGCAGACAGGTGACACACAGCAGTACAACGGTACCCCCAGCTGGGTGGGACATAGAGAGTGGGAGAGAGCCTAAAATGACACAGTACATGGAGCAATAGAACGACAGATGAAAGGGGACCTAGCGAGTGTGAGAGAGCCGAATGGGAGACAGTTCACAGTACAACAGTAACCACAGTGTTCACAGCTATCTTTCCTAAATCAAAATGTGTTCCTATTCTGCTGTGCTGTGTATATGTTCCACTAGAAGGTTAAACCCTGTGCATTGCTCACATTCTCATTGTAATTATCACCCCATTGGTGATTGCTGCCCCATATTAAGTGTATGATTTCTTTTGAATTTTAAAATAAATAAACAAATATTGTATTTTACCAACCAGCCTGGTTCTTGGTCCATTGTGACCAGGGGTGTCATATGAGCATGTACCATCTCAATATTGAATCTATGTAATATAAAGAGGTAATCATTTCAGTCATGCGCCGCATACTAGGCCAAGACCAAGGTGTGTGTTGCCTGATTGAAATCCTTAACAAGCTGGCCATCTCCCAGCACACTCTCCACGCTGATTCTGTTGGTTGTCTCCATGACCATCAGTCTGGCTTCAGAGCGGCAGAGGCACTGAAACTGCTCTCCTGAACACCTGTGAACATCTACTCACTAATCTTGATTCCAGCTTGACCTCAGTCCTCATCCTTCTTGACCTTTCCTCTACTTTTGACATGGTCAATCACACCATCCTGATCAATCGACTCTGTGAGAATCTGGGCATCACAGATCCGGCCCTGGAGTGGTTGTCCTCTTTCCTCCTGGACCAACCCTCCCAGGTCCAACTTGGATCCTTTCTCTCTGCCACAAACTCTCTCTCTAAATGTGGTGTTCCCCAGGGCTCTATCCTCTCAGGTTGGCTCTCCAATGTCTACTGGGCCCATTTGGCCCACCTGATCTCTACCTTCTCTAAATTTCAGTGTTCATCCAATGACACTTAGCTCTCTTTTAGGCTCCCCTCAGCCTCCTCTTCTCTCTCGCTCATTCCTGACTGGCTATGCGTGATTTAGGATTGGTGCTCCTGCAATGATCTCTGTCTTAATGGCAGCAAGACAGAGATCCTTCTCATTGGGACCCCTGCTTCCACTTTCCCTCTCTCACTCTGGCCACCCTCCTTGGACCCTCTTCCTTCACCTTCCGGTGAAGCAAAGAACCTTGGTGTCATCTTCAACTCCACTCTCTCCTTCTCTTCTCACATCACAGACCTTGCCAAGAAGGCCCACTACCAGCTGCACCTCCTTATTTATTTAATTGTGTTTATAACACTGCTAATAACATACCTGAGTTTGGTTTCTAAGCACAGATCAGGGATTCAAACCTCTGTTGCTCTGCGTGGTCTTGCTTTCAAGACCAGCACGTTGTCCCTGTGCTATCCTTGTTCACTCCTCCTCAGAGTTAGTCTTCCTTTTCTCACTTTCCCCCAGAAACTCATTGTCTCCAGAGCCCTGGTTCTCTCTAGGCTGGACTATTGCAACAGCCTCTTTCTCAATCTAGCTTCCTCTACTCTTGTGCTTCTGCAACAAATCCAGAACAGGACTGCAAGACTTGTCCTTGGCCTCAAGCCCAGGGACTGTATCTCTTCAGCCCTGAAATCTCTCCACTGGCTCCCAGTGGCAGCAAGGATCGAGTTCATGACCTTCTGCATTGTCCACAAGGTTTTCTGGGGCCGGGGCATGCACTACATCCAATTCTCTCTTCCAAAATACCTTCCTTCCCAAGCCCTTCTCTCAGCATCATCTAACTCTGTGAGGGTCAGACGCTTCCGAAGGCAGACAGTGGGGGGAAGATCGCTCCTCTGCAGGTGCCTCCCTCTGGAATGGCTTCCCTGTCCCTCTCAAACTTGAGACGGACCACCTTAAGTTTCCGGAAGCAGCTTATGACCTTACATTTCTCTTCTGCTTTCTCCCTCTCTTTCCCCTGATGACCTACCTGTGCTGCTGTGCCAACTGGTTGCTTTGCTACCCCTAGAGTCTCATTGAGCACCAGGCACCTTCATGATCAGTCTCCCCTGCACTGCCTCTGGGCCTACCGTGCCCTGCAGGGATCTAACAGTAATCCTACAGTCCCCTGCCTCCTTGCACTTTTCTAGAGCCGCACTGCCCTAGCTGTACTAACTCAGAGCAATTGCTGCCCTGACTGCACTTCCCCCCTCCCTCTCCCTGGCACTTCTCCTTTCCCTCTACCTGGCACTTCGACATTCTTCCTTCCTCCTGCTCTTTGAGTTGTCGCACTTGCACAATCTGAATGACACAAGGCCTAGTAAAATCGTTTTTCTTGTCCTACCGCTGTCTTCCCTCCCTTGTCTTGTCGTGCCTAGAAACACTTGTGTACAGGCGTGTAATAGGTGACATATCATGTCAAATCATATCATCTTTATACTGTGGTCTCCTGTAGCCATAATTCATAACACTAGGTCCCTATATTATATAAAGGAGACATGGTAGTCTAACCAATTCAGATAAAATAGAAAGGGGTACATGAGTGATGTGATTTCATAGAGGTGGGGCAATTTCACGTTAGTTCATACTTTTATGAGTCCACCAGCAAAAGCAACTCCTGCTCCTCATTCTCCATTCCATTATGTTTGTATATATATATATATATATATATATATATATATATATATATATATATATGTATATATATATATATATATATATATATGTATATATATATATATATATATATATATATATATATATATATATATATATATATATATATATATATATATATATATATATATATATTAAACAACCTGCTTTCACAATATATTGAGTGACATATTTATGTCAGTCTGCTTGGATTTCCAGAGTAAAAAAATGGCACTGTGCTTGTCCAATTTACTTTGCTAGCTATCAAAAGAAAGATTTGGGAATTCGTCTGAGTATTGTTTACTTTGTTCATTGCAGTTCTCTTCTTCAAAGAGCCACCGGTGTCCTTCCTGTCCAGCAAGAAAACTGTAGAACTTCTGGACCAGTTGGAAGAGCAGATTAGGGTAATCTCTGAGGAAGATTTTATGAGTTACTCAAAGCCCAAAAATATTGGAGAGGTTACCTGTAGTCCACAAAATCAAACTCAGTGTGAGGGATTGCTATCTGATAAGAGTGTAGAATCCTTGCATTTGTTTTTAATTCACTAACAAAATTAGAGGGGTAATTCCATCTGAGAAAGAAGGACCTGCCAGTCAGTTCCCCCTTTCAGGAACTCTATGCCAAAGGCATAGTGTACTTCTGTGCCTTGCTGAATCAGAAGCCTGATTTGCAGTGCCTGCTCTCCAGTGGCATAAAGCAGGTTCATGGAACAGGTGCCTGCTTGATAGCTGAAGTGACAGTGAAATCCCTACAGCACAGGGACTGCATTTAAGATATGCACCCTTTTCCAAAACCTAGATAATTCTGAGAATTGTTATCCTGGCACCATGTTAAAATGTAAAAAATAAGCTATAACGGTGCGGTGGCTAGCATCTATCATAATTTTCCAAGCCAGACCAATTTTGTATCACACATGTGTCAGCCTTGTGAGCCTACATCAGCTTTGAAAGGGTTACATGTATTCCCCTCAGCTAGGCTGTCTCTGCTGCTCCCAGCAAGATTGTAGCCCTGGAAATTGCCTCTCTTTGATCCTTTGTGATGAGAGGTGGTAACACCCTGTCCAATAAGACAGCCAGTCCACATGAAGTTGTACTGCTAACAGGAATCAATAGGAACACCCTTCACAAAAAGACTATCCTCATACAAGGATGCTGCATACCAAAAGGGGCTTTGATGCTGTGGACATCGGAAGGGGTTGGGGTTACTAAAGGCAGAGGGAGTTTAAACCAGCAGGAGGAAGGCTCCACAATCTTGTTTAATCTCTGCCTCTATTCCTGTCCCCTTCACTTCATGTAGCCCAAAGCAGTTTGGGTGTGATGTCAGAAGGCAAGGTCCACTTGTTCCAAGAACAGTGATTGGACCCCTAAGTTAGGCTTGCTTTTGTCCAATCATCTGTAGGCCTTTGCCTTTCCCACTCCTTCTTTGAATCATCTCTGGACTGTAACCCTTGAAGAAGATGTTGTTTGGACCCTTTTGGGAGAGAAGTCCTTTCCAAAGTCTTTCAGTTGTGAGGCAAAGGAAGAATTCCAAGGCAGAGTTAAACTCTGCCCCCAACCATTCCCAGGGCACATTGGGGGTGAGCTGCTGCTGAAACAATACCTCCATCTCTGCCAGCCACACTGCTGCACAGGGCCTCACTGTGCTGATGGGCCCCTGAAGATATAGGCACAGAGTGTGCAAGGCATACTTATTTCATGAGCCTGGTGCCAGAGGCGCCAGCACTGGGTCCATTTGGACCCTGGTGGTGAGGAAGGACTGGATCCTTGTCCAGTGGCCATGACAATCCAGGCTGAACTAAAATTAGCAGAACAAGAATTATAGAAGAGCCAAGAGTTGGAAGTAGAATCTGGAAATTACATCATACAATTAAAAGAGAACTTGGCCCTCCAACAACAGAATAATGTAGACATAGAGACCCAACTAGAAGCAGCAAAAATAGAGTGTCAGGTAAAGCTTGACTCTAACAGAAGCTGAAACAACAATTAACATATAATAGGGCTGCTCAGGACAAATAACCATGCTGCAAGATCAGGTTGAAAGGTTGAAAGAGGAAAATAATAAATGAATTATGAGCGGCCTCCACTTTCAAGCAGAATTTGATCAAGAGCCTAAAAAAATGAAATACCATCAAGCAACAGATGGATGACGTGGCTGAACAGAGAGGCACCCTAAATCAGGAGAATGACGCCCTATGCCAGGAAGTAAGCAAATTAAAAACAGAGTTACAGGGAAGTGAGTTAGCCCTCCAGAAACTCAATGAACTCAAAACAGAGTATGGGAATTTACTGGAGCACGCCAGACTGGTAGAAGGTGCTCTGGAAGAGAACTCACAGACCAAAGATGCAAAAACTCAGCAGGAGAGTCTCCTGCAACAGAAATTGTCTCATTATTCCCAAACCATACCAGAAGCGCAGAGAGAGAATGAGGCTCTCTGTGAAAAGAATGATGGGCTCCACAAACAAGTGGCAGCACAAGAGTGGGTCATAGAGGCCAGTAAAGCCTTGATAGCTGAACAAAAGGCTCAGATCTTTGCTTATTATCAAGAAGCAGGGGCTGAGAAGGAAAAACTAGCGAGGTTAGAGAAAGAGGGTGCTAGATTTAATCCTAACTGGAGCGACCCCGAACAGGTAGAGAGGGACAGGCCAATCCCTGATCATAACATAAGGACCTCTGTACTGAGGGACTCAAACCCATTTAATACTATGAACACTGCCGACTCCATGTCTATCGGTTCACATGAGCCAGAAACCAGGAGGCCGACAGAATTCAATAATTTTAGCATGATGGAACTGACAGGTCAGCGCCCCCCAGAAATTGATGGACGGGCATCCTTGTATAGATACCCAAACATTAAGGTTGATGCCTCTGACAAGGAAAACTCCTATGAGGGGAGAGTCAGGGAAGTAGATCCATAAAAATACTACCTTCAAAGGGACCATTTGGTTCAATTTGATGAAAGACCAAATGAAATGGCGCCCAAAGAGAGCACCCTGAAGACCTCCACCCAATTAGGGCAGTGGGGGGATACTCTGCCAACCCTGGAAGCAGAGAAGAGTCAGAAGACTACTCTCCTGAGCACCACAGGAATAGAGAAACTAGGTCCCACCATTCTGCGAGCCCCTCTCAAGCTCGCAGAATTAGGGAATGCCTAGATGATCATGAGGGGACCCCATGTAGTAGCACCTCTGAGTCTGAGGGAGAGTGGACTCGGGTGACTAAACCAAAGAAGCCAAATAAACTCTAGAGAGTTATGACAAAAGACCCCATTAGGCAGATTAAGGCCATTAGGAGTGTCATAACCCTATAGCATAAAAATGCAAAATATTCTGTTTGGGAACACTTGGAACTCTGTGAGCAGATGATGCACACTTTTCATCTGAAAGACAACCAGAACTGCATAGAGTATGTAAAATGGACCTTCTCCTCTTAGTACTCCAGCTTTGCTGGACTGGAGGACCAGAGCCATTCAGGGTGGCCATCTTGAAACACTTTTCCACCCACAGAAACCCCCAAGAAGCTCGCAAAGCGGCCTACAATCTGCAGTGCGAGAAGATCAGGCCCCAAAAGAATTTGTGTAAGAGCTCAAACGCGGCTTTGTACAAACCACTAGGAGGGTGCACACAGATAGCAGGGAGTTCATAACCACCTTCTTTCATGCACTGCCCAAGTATATCATGACCCAGCTGGTGAGGGATTTCCATGACAAAAGATCTTTGGACTGGGTCATAGAGCAGACGACCCGCATTTATGAGGTCCAAACATCTGCAGAGATGGGGGGGGGCCTACAAATATCCTTAGAGGATTCTAAGGACGGGGTTGTCTGGGTTCTTCAAATCGGGGAATGAAAGGAGGGTTGTCCTGCAGTTTGGGGTTTTGTGAGTACCGTGGGAAGAAACTTAACCCAGTATTTGGGGGATTACTGCCCTCCTGGGGAAATTAGGAGGGCAGTTTCCTGGGGGAGGTACTTACCTGATTGGATACCCCCTTTTGCTGGGGTAGTCCAGACAATCCCCAAGATTGGTTGGTTGCCCTTGTATCTGGGACTGATATAATCAGGGGAGTTAGGGATCCCATTGGTGGGATTAGCTCCCTGACTGCCATCTGGTTGTGATTGGCCTGAAGGCCTTCAAGGTCTCTGATTTTACTGATTTTGTGTGGGTATATTTGTAGGCACAAGCACCTTATATAGCTTACCCTGTCAAAAACAAGGAGTTCTTCTTGGAGACAGGGTTCTCGAATACATGATTGATGGCAGTATTATATCAAAAGCATGACAAAGGTCAATAAAGTCATCTCCTATTCAAGCAAAACTTCATCCTCTGTGGAGGAAACATTCAATGATTGTGAGAAGGCACTCCTGGCAACCAGGGGGAACACATCATAGTGGAGACTCCACACCAGCCCTTGCAATACCTCCAAAGTGACAGAATCTGTGCAGGAAATGTGAGTTATTCCCAAATTACTTCCTGGATTCTGTCAATGCAAGGCTTTCCTGTGGAGGTCAGATATGGCCAAAACAAGAAGAGTCCTCTCGCGCAAGGTCTGGCTGACTTGCATGATTGTGCCAGAGAAAACTGTCTCGAGGATGAAAGTTTTAAAACCCAGGACGACATGGAGGCGTACCTGAATTCCCAGCACAAAGTCTATGAAGAAGACAAGTGCGAGGGAATGCCCACAGTTTATGTGGACGGGTGCTTCTACCATGTTGAAAACAACGGGGTAAAGGACCTGGTGGCCGGCGTTGGGAATGCCTGGGTGAATGATGCCCCGGAGCCCTCCGCTGGGTACAAAATTGGTCCCCGTAGTAGTCAGGTGGTGGAGTTGATGGCAGTTCATCAAGCTATCCTCACTGCCGTCCAACACCAACTCCACGAACAGGCCATAATCACTGATTCAGATTATGTCCGGAACGTGTTTGTGGATCACTTGGCTAATTGGAAAAACAGATGCATCCTATGTGCTAACAATAAACTGCTTAAACATGGCAAGCTCATCCAAATTATTGATGATCTGGTCACTTCTAGTGGGATGACCATCTACTGGAAGAAGATCAAGGGTCATTCCAGAATAGAGGGCCCAGACAAAACTGGAAACGACCTAGCGGATCAGTTGGCCAAAACCAGAGCCATCCAGGGGGATCTCCTTGAGATCGAGTCCCCGCTGGGGGAAATCCAGGTCACTGTTATCACTAGATCCCAAACAAATGCTCACAATGAACTCTCAACTGCCCAATGGAGTAAGGAGACCCCAGATGCTGATTTAATCACGGCACAAAAAGAGGATCCGATTATTGGTAATTTTTATCAACACATTGAGGACCCTGAGAACTTTCCCCTGATGGATACCAATTACATTGGGAAAGAGGACCTCAAAGTGTTGATGAAATGTCCAAACATTTTCCAAATCCAAGACAATTTTTTGGTAAAGAGATCCATATCTGGCTGAGACCAGTGGGTGGTCCCTACCTCATTTCGAAGCCCATAATGCGGCCACAGCCGGTCATCGGGGGTTTCACACTACTTTAGAAATCTTGCGAGAGGTTGCATACTGGCTACACATGGGGCAGGACGTCGACCAATACTTGAAGGGGTGTCTTGTTTGTGCACAATTACAGCCAACTCCTCTAGGGCGAACAAGTAAATTTTAACCGTAACATGCTTGTTTACCAAATGGGTGTAATGTCTCCTGGCCCCAAATTGCAAGGCAGAAACAGCAGCTGCCCTGATGATCAACCACATCTTCTCGCATTTTGTCCTACCCCAAAGGATTGAGTCAGGCCGAGGTAGTCACTTCACCAGCAAAGTGATGACAAAGATGTGGGAGATATTTGGGGTAAAAAGGAAACTTCACATTGCATACCGGAGGTCCTCTAGTGGTGGAGTTGAGAGGTACAATAAAACCATTGTGAGCAGTCTAAAAAAGTTTGTGGCAGACTCTGGGCCAAGTTGGGACATCCGATTACCGCTTGTCCTGATGGCCATCAGATCTACACCTTCTTCTGCAACTAAGATGTCTCCATTTGAGCTGATGACTGGATAAAGGATGGTGCTACCTCAGCATTTATAAAACACAGGAGCAGACACTGATAAACGCCTCCACAACTCATGATTATGTTGAGAATCTAAGAAAACATCTACAGCATGCTTTTGCGTATGCTCAGCAGAATCTAGAAAGATCTGCAAAGGGGATGAACACTCAATATGATCTAAAAACAACCAAAAAGGAATACCAAGTAGGAGACAGGGTCTACTTGTACAATTTCCAAAGGAACCATACCAAAGAGCGCACATTTTTGCCCAGTTGGCACTGTCCTTTTGAAATTGTAGATAAAAATTCACCTGTCGCCTACAGAATCTGCATCCCCAAAGGCGAATTGACAGAAGAGAAATGGGTCCATATTAATCAGCTAAAGAGTTGTCACCCTAGGCACACTTTGCAATAAATTGAGGAGCCCAGAGAGAATCAAATAGAGGAGACATCTGAAACATGAGAATAAGAAAAAAAATAACCAGAAGGGAACAGATAGAGTTTTTGGTATAATTATGTAACAGGGAATATTTTTCTTCATTGTCAACTGTCATTGTTGAATGCCTGCGTATCCCAGTGCTGTCAACCTGATTGGAGGGCAGTTAGTAGGAAATGGTAGTAACCGGTTTGTGTTCTCTTTCATAGATTTGTACTGATTTTACCTTCACTACCAAGGACTACCTCCTCGGGGACCTAGAAAGTAGAAACCCAAGGAAGCCCGGGGTTGTCGCTCAACACCATAAAGGAAGATCTAAGAGAAAGCTGGGGATATCGTTCCATGTTCCAACCAGAGACAGCGAGAGCAGCGTGACGCACCGCTCTCTGATGGAAGAAGGACTCATACCTGACTGATCCTGCTTTGCCCCATTGAGGAATCCCACATGCCCGATTCTCCCTCGACTTGGAATCGCAGAAGAAGTTGGGGGGATATGTGGGATATATTGACCCACTCAACAGTATTGACTCACTCAGTATTTCCCCACATCACCAAGCTGCATTGGCGCAGAAACAGCAAAATGGCTGCGCTGGCTCCTGTGAGCGCCATTGCCTCAAAACTGCATTTTGCAGAAACAAAATAAAATGGCTGCACCGTCCTGCCAAGCACACATCATGTGGGATGGAATCAGGGAACACCCCGAGAGCGTTCCCCAGTGTGTTCTGACATATACAAAAGGAAGAAAGTGAAAAGGCAGTACTGCTTTGCTGAAAACCCCAAAATCCCCATTGAAAAAGAAACTTTTCACCTTTAAAAAAAATGCTGCTTTGACGCTAATTCCATCTGTTCTTTCTTAAACAACTGTGATCAATAGGTCCTTGCCATCCCCGGGATATCTCATTGTGCTTCAGCAAAACCAGGCATGATTTCTGGATGACAGGCCTTGTCACACCAACTTTGACAAAAATCAACAAGGAGCTTCATTTTTCCCGCACGGGAAAACGCTTTCATTTCTTTACAAATGTATCAAAGCTCAGTAGTCCAAAATAGACATCTGTGCTTCAGACAAAACCCCTGCACTCAGGAAAATAACCATGGCTGTAGGACAGAGTGGGAATCTGATGGAGATGCAAAAACTAATGTAAAAGAAAATGTCAGCTGTGCACCATGTGCAAAAATTGGGCTTTGTAAATAAATGCCTGTTTAAAAAGTAAACTGTTGAATGAGAGCCTGCAATGACCTAGCAATGTGAAGTGGTTTGTAGCTGGCGAAAATACATACATGGGCTATTTTATTCCATTGTTTTAATTCAGGACCAAATATCAGAAAATAAATGTTTTAAACTGCTTTGTCTGGATTTACAAGCTGTCAAAAAGTGGTTATTCTGGTTGGCAGAGGTAAAGCTTCCCCCCAAGGAAGGGAGCCACACCATAAACTCTCAGCAGAGACTAACACCCCACTGATAATTACTAGGTTGGAAAGAATTTAGGCTGGGCTGAACCCACTGACAATGGAACTCCCAGGGCCAGGAAGTGTGAAGAGGGGGCAGTAAACATTCAGTCAAGCTGTAACCCCCACCCCACCCTGCTCTGAAGGAAGTGACAGTTGGTGGCTACTGAAGTGAAAAAAAATGGTCCAGTGACAAAGGGTTGCCATTTGCTTCCAGAGACCATTTCATAAATAAACTTTAATGACTTTTATCTCTGTAGCAAGACTTTGTAAAAATGTAATAATTTTGCAGTTTAAAAGTGATTTTATGGGCTTTCTTTTAAGACATGGCAGAATTCACTGACACTTTGGGGGCAGAAATGGCTAAGTATTGCAGATTACAAGAAAAGCATCCATGTTGCAAATGTGAAGTTTTGTACATAAATTCTTATGATCATCCACACCCATGTAAAATATAATAGAATTTTGAGTAATATAAATACCATTGAAAAGCATGAAAAACTGGTAGAAGGGTGAAACAAGGTCTCACAAACTGGAGGATTGGACTGCCATGTGCTGCATAAATTAAGTAACCTGTTTATGTAAATGTTTACATGTTTCCACTGTATGAAGGTGCCATTTAGGGCAAACATGGATTTTAAGTAAAGTAATTGTGGGAGATTTTGGACATTGTTAAACTCACATCATAAAGCTGACATCATTTTCCTGAAATCCAACCAGCTGAGAGCGAGGCAGAAACTATCACCCTCATCCAATCCCGTTGTTAGAGGCGTGTTTAGTTAAGCCTGCCCCAGCCATATACTTTGATGATGTCACTATTCATTATAAATAAGAGTCCCTAACAAGACTCTAGACACACACTCTTCCTGAAGTTCCTGCGCTGTGTTCCTGTTCCATTCATCATCCAGATTCCAGACCCCAACTACAAGGCCAAAGCATTGCTGACCCTACTCCAGGGCCCACTGCAAAACCAAAGCAGTGCTGATCCTATTCCCAGCAAGGCCTCAAATCTGAAAACCCACTAATCTCCCATTAAAAAGGGGAAAGCTGTGGTACCTTTTGCATCCTGAACAAGCCTGGCTTGCTGCCCACTAACTTAATGCCTGCTGCCATCCTGCAATCCTGCCATCCAGCTGACCTTTAGTATCCAGTCACCAGATCTGCCATTCCAGTCCAGTGCCATCCGGTGACCAGAACTGCCCAGCTGTTTTCCAGGCACACCGCTGTGTGGTGACCAGAACCGATGACGGTCTAAAAATCCCAGAACTAAAAACTGGACTGTGAGTATAATCGCCACCCCATAGAAACCCATTGCATATCTTGTATTTGTCCTTGTCCCACTCTCTAAGCCATCATATCCTTATCCTGGTAATTGTAAAATTGTCAGAATTATCTGTGCAACCCCGCCCTTGATTTCTAGTGCTAGCGCCATCTCTTTAGTAATTTTGTTTTGTGTAATCCTAAACCATTAGTCCTATTTCGAGTGATCGGACTGGTTTCCGCCAGAGTTGGGCGCTGGGGTGACAAGGTTGAAATCGCGAATCAACCCTGGATCTTGCTGTGTCCCTCTTTAGTGGGCTAGCCTGAATACTCTATTTTAAAGTAAAACTGTTCTTGTCACAACTGATTTCCTTTCCTATTTCACGGCTTCATTTTATTCAAAGCGCACCTTTTTATATATTGTATAACTCCAATTTACCAGCTAGAGACCTAGTTTCACTTCTAGAATATCCCTGGGATATACTTCTATCCCCAGCCCAAAAACCGCACTCCAAATTTCAGCCATATTTATTAAAACCGCTTGGGTCATTTCAGGTGGCAAATGAAAAATGTGCAAAGTTTCCAACGTGTCATTTCGCTGCAATCTGTTTTAAACTTTCCACTCGTTTTTTAACTGTATGCTCTTGGTAATCCATTCTTTGTGATTACTAGTGTCTTTGCATTGTTGCTTTAGTAAGGAATTATATTTGCTTCAAGGTTTTTAACACCTATTCATTATTTACTTGTCCATTTCTGAGTGTGATTTCATAACATTGCAAGGGGTTTAAATTCCGTTTTTCTCTCTTATTTGGGGAAGGAGGTCAGATTTGGATTCCATTTCCTGTTTCTTATTCCTGATTACCTGCTGCTTCTTTTTATCCGCTCAGAATTGATTATTTGTGGGTTGAGGGAAGATTGCAGGGGGAAATTCCAACTTGGGTGCTATCTTTCCTAAATCAAAAAGTGCTCCTATTCCGCTGTGCTGTGTATATGTTCCACTAGAAGGTTAAACCCTGTGCATTGCTCACATTCTCATTGTAATTATCACCCCATTGGTGATTGCTGCCACATATTAAAAAGTGTATGATTTCTTTTGTATTTTAAAATAAATAAATAAATATTTTATTTTACCAACCAGCCTGGTTCATGGTGCATTATGACCTGGGGTATTTGAAAAGGGGGTGTTATATGAGTGTTGTACGATCTCAATATTGAATCTATATAATATAAAGAGATAAGCATTTCAGTTGTGCGCCGCATACTAGGTCGAGACCAAGGTGTGTGTCGCCTGATTGAAATCCTTAAGAAGCTGGCCATTTCCCAGCGCACTCTCCACACTGGTTCTGTTGGTTGTCTCCATGACCATTAGTCTGGCTTCAGAGCGGCAGAGGCACTGAAACTGCTCTCCTGAACACCTGTGAACATCTACTCACTAATCTTGATTCCAGCTTGACCTCAGTCCTCATCCTTCTTGACCTTTCCTCTACTTTTGACATGGTCAATCACACCATCCTGATCAATCGAATCTGTGAGAATCTGGGCATCACAGATCCGGCCCTGGAGTGGTTGACCTCTTTCCTCCTGGACCAACCCTCCCAGGTCCAACTTGGATCCTTTCTCTCTGCCACAAACTCTCTCTCTAAATGTGGTGTTCATCCAATGACACTTAGCTCTCTTTTAGGCTCCCCTCAGCCTCCTCTTCTCTCTCGCTCATTCCTGACTGGCTATGCGTGATTCAGGATTGGTGCTCCTGCAATGATCTCTGTCTTAATGGCAGCAAGACAGAGATCCTTCTCATTGGGACCCCTGCTTCCACTTTCCCTCTCTCACTCTGGCCACCCTCCTTGGACCCTCTTCCTTCACCTTCCGGTGAAGCAAAGAACCTTGGTGTCATCTTCAGCTCCACTCTCTCCTTCTCTTCTCACATCACAGACCTTGCCAAGAAGGCCCACTAGCAGCTGCACCTCCTTATTTATTTAATTGTGTTTATAACACTGCTAATAACATACCTGAGTTTGGTTTCTAAGCACAGATCAGGGATTCAAACCTCTGTTGCTCTGCGTGGTCTTGCTTTCAAGACCAGCACGTTGTCCCTGTGCTATCCTTGTTCACTCCTCCTCAGAGTTAGTCTTCCTTTTCTCACTTTTCCCCAGAAACTCACTGTCTCCCGAGCCCTGGTTCTCTCTAGGCTGGACTATTGCAACAGCCTCTTTCTCAATCTAGCTTCCTCTACTCTTGTGCTTCTGCAACAAATCCAGAACAGGACTGCAAGACTTGTCCTTGGCCTCAAGCCCAGGGACTGTATCTCTTCAGCCCTGAAATCTCTCCACTGGCTCCCAGTGGCAGCAAGGATCGAGTTCATGACCCTCTGCATTGTCCACAAGGTTTTCTGGGGCCGGGGCATGCACTACATCCAATTCTCTCTTCCAAAATACCTTCCTTCCCAAGCCCTTCTCTCAGCATCATCTAACTCTGTGAGGGTCAGATGCTTCCGAAGGCAGACAGTGGGGGGAAGATCTCTCCTCTGCAGGTGCCTCCCTCTGGAATGGCTTCCCTGTCCCTCTCAAACTTGAGCCGGACCACCTTAAGTTTCCGGAAGCAGCTTAAGACCTTACATTTCTCTTCTGCTTTCTCCCTCTCTTTCCCCTGATGACCTACCTGTGCTGCTGTGCCAACTGGTTGCTTTGCTACCCCTAGAGTCTCATTGAGCACCAGGCACCTTCATGATCCGTCTCCCCTGCACTGCCTCTGGGCCTACCGCGCCCTGCAGGGATCTAACAGTAACCCTACAGTCCCCTGCCTCCTTGCAGTTTTCTAGAGCCGCACTGCCCTAGCTGTACTAACTCAGAGCAATTGCTGCCCTGACTGCACTTCCCCCCTCCCTCTCCCTGGCACTTCTCGTTTCCCTCTACCTGGCACTTCGACATTCTTTCTTCCTCCTGCTCTTTGCGTTGTCGCACTTGCACAATCTGAATGACACAAGGCCTAGTAAAATCGTTTTTCTTGACCTACCGCTGTCTTCCCTCCCTGGTCTTGTCGTGCCTAGAAACACTTGTGTACAGGCGTGTTATAGGTGACATATCATGTCAAATCATATCATCTTTATACTGTGGTCTCCTGTAGCCATAATTCATAACACTAGGTCCCTATATTATATAAAGGAGACATGGTAGTCTAACCAATTCAGATAAAATAGAAAGGGGTACATGAGTGATGTGATTTCATAGAGGTGGGGCAATTTCACGTTAGTTCATACTTTTATGAGTCCACCAGCAAAAGCAACTCCTGCTCCTCATTCTCCATTCCATTATGTTTGTGTATATATATATATATATATATATATATATATATATATATATATATATATATATATATATATATATATATATATTTAAACAACCTGCTTTCACAATATATTGAGTAACATATTTATGTCAGTCTGCTTGGATTTCCAGAGTAAAAAAATGACACTGTGCTTGGCCAATTTACTTTGCTAGCTATCAAAAGAAAGATTTGGGAATTCGTCTGAGTATTGTTTACTTTGTTCATTGCAGTTCTCTTCTTCAAAGAGCCACCGGTGTCCTTCCTGTCCACCAAAAAAACTGTAGAACTTCTGGACCAGTTGGAAGGGCAGATTAGGGTAATCTCTGAGGAAGAGTTTATGAGTTACTCAAAGCCCAAAAATATTGGAGAGGTTACCTGTAGTCCACAAAATCAAACTCAGTGTGAGGGATTGCTATCTGATAAGAGTGTAGAATCCTTGCATTTGTTTTTAATTCACTAACAAAATTAGAGGGGTAATTCCATCTGAGAAAGAAGGACCTGCCAGTCAGTTCTCCCTTTCAGGAACTCTATGCCAAAGGCATAGTGTACTTCTGTGCCTTGCTGAATCAGAAGCCTGATTTGCAGTGCCTGCTCTCCAGTGGCATAAAGCAGGTTCATGGAACAGGTGCCTGCTTGATAGCTGAAGTGACAGTGAAATCCCTACAGCACAGGGACTGCATTTAAGATATGCACCCCTTTTCCCAAACCTAGATAATTCTGAGAATTGTTATCCTGGCACCATGTTAAACTGTAAAAATAAGCTATAACGGTGCGGTGGCTAGCATCTATCATAATTATCCAAGCCAGACCAATTTTGTATCACACATGTGTCAGCCTTGTGAGCCTACCTCAGCTTTGAAAGGGTTACATGCATTCCCCTCAGCTAGGCTGTCTCTGCTGCTCCCAGCAAGATTGTAGCCCTGGAAATTGCCTCTCTTTGATCCTTTGTGATGAGAGGTGGTAACACCCTGTCCAATAAGACAGCCAGTCCACATGAAGTTGTACTGGTAACAGGAATCAATAGGAACACCCTTCACAAAAAGACTATCCTCATACAAGGATGCTGCATACCAAAAGGGGCTTTGATGCTATGGACATCGGAAGGGGTCGGGGTTACTAAAGGCAGAGGGAGCTTAAACCAGCTGGAGGAAGGCTCTGCAATCTTGTTTAATCTCTGCCTCCATTCCTGTCCCCTTCACTTCATGTAGCCCAAAGCAGTTTGGGTGTGATGTCAGAAGGCAAGGTCCACGTGTTCCAAGAACAGTGATTGGACCCCTAAGTCAGGCTTGCAATCATCTGTAGGCCTTTGCCTTTCCCACTCCTTCTTTGAATCATCTCTGGACTGTAACCCTTGAAGAAGATGTTGTTTGGATCCTTTTGGGAGAGAGGTCCTTTCCAAAGTCTTTCAGTTGTGAGGCAAAGGAAGAATTCCAAGGCAGAGTTAAACTCTGCCCCCAACCATTCCCAGGGCACATTGGGGGTGAGCTGCTGCTGAAGCAATACCTCCATCTCTGCCAGCCACACTGCTGCACAGGGCCTCACTGTGCTGATGGGCCCCTGAAGACATGTGCCAGCCTCCCATGCATTTGGGATCCTGAGAAAATGAATCATCCCATCCCTGAACCCCTGGAGTAGGACTTACAGCTCTTGAGAGCAAAGACAGGCAAGATTCCTTCTATTTTGCTGTCAAACCTCTGAAAGTCATGATTTGAGTGAGTTCAATGCTGTTCAAACCACCAGATCCCTTTGGAGTTGCATTTGGCACTCCCTGATGTTCTAATCGCTGTTGCACAATTTCAAACATGTTTGCTGATGCACCGTGGCACCTGAAAGCATGCCATTAACCCAGCTAGAACAAAGAAATACCACTGCAACTGCACTGATCTAACTGCTGTTTGGGCCTTCAGCTTCTTCATCGCTGAACAAATCGCTGATCGAACTGACCCTAGTGGTCTTCCCCAATTGCGTCCTTTGTGCCCTCACAATGAACCGATTCACCTGTGCATCCTGTCATCATTCTGCCTGCTGATGAACATTAACCGCCAAGCCAAACCTGGTGTTCTCCATGATTCACGTCCCTTGACGAATGTTTCAAATCGGAACCTTCTTCAGATCTTCACCACTTCGACATCTGCTTGCCGCTGGACTACTGGAACTGCTGCATTTTGAACCGTTTCAATCCACCAAAAATCACTAAGAAGCCTGATTCACTCCTTGGTGAACCACCAAGACACTGCAAAGCTACTATTTACTAAACACTGTCCCCCATGTCCATTTTGGTTAGGCCACGATAAATCCCTTTTTATAACTCAAGAACCTATGCCTTTTTGAACATTGTGGTTATTGCCTTTTCTCCTGCCGTGCTGCATCATGCTATTAATTAATTCATCTTTTGTAATGTGCTTAATACCGGAGACCAGTCACTAATCGCAAGACCGGGATTTGAACTTGTGTTGCTCTGCCTTGTCTTGCTTCCAGGACAAACGCGTCGCCTCAAGCCATCCTCCTGACCCTATCTTGTATGTTCTGGGTTCTTTCTACAGGGGAAGGTTTTTATGGTGTTTTTCCATTTAGTTATTATTGCATACGGTGTGTTTTATTAAAGTATATGTATACTTATAGAACCTTGATTGGATATGGATGGACTGTTACACTTTACCACTTGGCCTGCTACTGAACCACATTCACACCCTTCTTGAGAGTATAACGTTCACTCTGCCCACGTTACCTCAAAAGGAGAAGGAGACAAATCTCTTAACTGTTTTTGTTTTACCTTTATGATTGGGTTGGCTTTTGGTTTGTAGAAGTGTGAGGGCTGGGTAGGTGTTTTAGCCTCTAGTCATTTGTGTACTCCATACAGGGCAGAAGTAAATTCGTCATACAGGCAAACCAGTCTCTCTAGTAAATTAGTCAAACTTAGTCACATAGGGCAACACGGTTCCAGGGCTGAAACTGGTAGACAACATTGTGTGAAAGAACTAGCATGACACTGATTAACGATGGACACTTCCAGTACATGGTTTTAAAATGTAGATTTTATTTTAGGATATACCGGAAAGCTATAATATTAAAATGGCTTATCATTCAGTGCAGTACCACTTCTAAAGTTTAATTATTGCTTTAGTTTATGTCTATTAGAATGATAGTATTCTGTTGTTGGGAATTCATGTAGTTACAATTTCTAGAATGTATTGATCACATTTGATTAGAGTGAACACACTTGGGGGCTCATTTTTCGAGTCCCCGTAGCGTAAAGTGAAGCACTGAAGCCAGGCATAACAGTGTTACTCCTGTTTTAAGGCTTCCATTCATGCTCTGGGTATTTTCATTGCTTTTGAATGGCTGAGGGTGGGGGTGCAATGGGAGTTACGTTTCCACCTCCTGTTTGCCCTCCACCTTCAAAAACAACTTGAGATTTTCATGCCTGCATAAAACCAACGATTTCCTATGGAATACGTCTTCTTGCTGCAAAAAGCACTCAGATTGCATAGGAAATGATTCTAAACGCTGCCTGCCATGTGGACATGGCAGCCAGCGTTTACTCCATTTGCACTGCAGAGTGCAAGAGAAAGGGGGTAAAGATAATTCCACCATTTCTTTACACTTCTCATTTGCACTCTGCAGTGTAAATGATGAAAAATTCCCAGAGGGGACCTGTTTGCAAATAAGTGCAAACATAAGCGGTCACCTTCAGGCAATTTACGATACAGAGTAAAATTAGCTGCATAGCATCTTTACCTACTGGTGGGAAACTATTCAGGCTTATATCCAAACAAGAACAAATCAAACCGCACTCCTGATTTATATGCAAGAGTAGTTTTTAGAATTGTCCAATGAAAATTAGTTAATTTAAAGGTGCGGAGGAGATAAAAGACAACCCTGGCACATGGGTTGCAAATATGTACACACTAGATCAAGTTCAAGAACTTGATTTATTGTAAACTATTCAGGCTTTTCATGGGCTAGGGTCCCCTTTTTAGAACAATGACGGTCTAGTTATAAAACCATTAGGGGCCACCGTTTATAATCCATCTTTCTTTTGTTGTATAGACAAAACAAAATCTAAGTTTTGATACCTTTTATTGGA
Organism: Ambystoma mexicanum; assembly: GCF_040938575.1. Taxonomy (NCBI): domain Eukaryota; kingdom Metazoa; phylum Chordata; class Amphibia; order Caudata; family Ambystomatidae; genus Ambystoma; species Ambystoma mexicanum. The sequence goes on along the minus strand of NC_090927.1, from coordinate 723,318,358 downwards.
CAAATTGATAATATTACGCAGAGATGATAAGATGCATACAAAGTCCCATAGACATCTTTCTCAGATGATGATCACATGATCAAAATATGTAATATAGATGTAATAGCCAGAGAATGGCCAGAGAAGAGAGGCATTTGGGCTCATTAGAAAATTGCTGGTATCCTGGCGGATTTACCGCCAGGATACCGACAAATGGAAGTACCATTACTGAGACTTGGTCTGGTTGAATGTTCACTGGATTACAAGTGCCGGGCGACAGTGTGACTCCCCATTCCATGGAGTCCCATTGGACCACATGGGGGATTTTGCTGGTATTACAGGCATCATTATTACCGGCGTCTGTAATACTGGTTATTTTTGCCAGTAAGGTGTCGGAATGACCTTCAGCTCTTAGCTGGAAGTCATTCCTCCACCTTCCGGCAAACTTGTAGTTGGCCACTGTGGTAACATGCCAGTATACGTTAATACCAGCATGTTATTGCTGTACAAGCCAACTTGTAATGAGCCCCATTGTTTGGATTTTATTTAGGGTTTTCTCAGGGACGTCATTTAATCAAAATGTCAGGGGTAGCGGAAGTGACATCACACATCCCTTGCCCTTCAATGACATCACAGGAAGTGATGTCATTTGACCCCGCCACAAAGTGATATCATGGGAAGTGATGGCACATGACCTTCACATTCGTCTAACACCCATGTTTCAAGGCACTCTCATTTCAGTCAGATATAAGAACTGAGGCACAGAGGGAGGTGAGATTTGTCCACGATCACACATTTGGGGAATGTAATTTTTCATATTCGACGTGGAGCCTATATGTAACAGTACTTGTATCAGGCTTACCAACATCTCTAACGCAGGCTACATCTAGTGTATGAAACATCTATAGGTCAGTGGATATAGAAGTACTCATTATCTGTGGCATTGATGCGTTAGACAAGCCACAAAAGCACTGACCTGGGTAGGCATGCGCTGTCTATTTAGCCAGGAGCAAAATGTTGCACAAGCAAGGCCTGAAAATGAAATCATTGACCAGGATTTAGAATCAACAAAACTCTCTAGTTATAAATATATCTATGGGTCAGCTTCCACTATGATAGAAGAAACCTATTGTGCAGATGTAAACTGATGCCATCTGTCTCTGTGTGCATTTATCTTTAAGTTATGTGACAAGAAACCACATGTTGTCCCCCACAACCCAGAGCTGAACATAACACCTTAATGTCCTAGGCTTTGATACATGAATCTTCTTCAATCTTTTTTAATAGGGTGAGGTGTGGGGAGGAGGGTGCTACACTTCCCTCAAGAGTGGGGATCAATGCACTACAATTTTCAGAGCTCTATGTGCGAGGTGCGTTATTCAATGACCCCCCCCAGGACCGGCCCTTGAATGAAGCTTCCACAAAGCCTTTTACAAGAAAGAGTTTGAGTGAGGAGGGGTGTGTCACTCAATGGCTTTCTTACTTCTGAGACCCTGTGTCCCACGCTTATTTTCTTAAACAGTGTTGCACCAGATCAGGATCCTGATCAAGTCTGCAGCCCGTCTCAACCATTCACATCACAAGTTAATGCATTGAAGGTGAGCAGAGCCCAATCAGTGGTGTAGCATATACTTTGGGGGGTCCCCTGCGAGCTATGCTGAGCCCCCCCAGCCAAGCTCCTTAACAAAGCACAGGGCACGCCACACCCTGGGCCAGCCCAGACCACCATGTGTGCGCAATGCCCATGATGATTATGCCACTCCAGGGGCATGCACTTCTCCACATGAAAGAAGTAAATATGTTTTTTTAATCAAAGCGTAAATCTTTCACCTAGTGTAGAAAGAAGGGGGCTGTGCCTGCTCCCAAAATATACCAGCTACCAGTGGTGGTTGGTAAATTGTTTTATTGGAGGGTGATTGTGATTGTGACTGAGCATAGTGAGGGGGCCTGAACTAACAAAACTGGGTTTGGGGAGTCAGGGTATTCTTCCCCCTCTCTTGAGAAAATGTTTTGAATAATGGGTTAAAATGGTACATTACACAGCACACTTTCTGTGAACATTTGGGTAGAAGGCAAGACAGTTTGCAGTTGGTTTTGTAAGGTATAGGGTAACTCATGGACACAAATGAAAATAGATGCAAGTCACCAAAAGTCCACAAGCGCATTTCCCAATGTATTGTCATGCTGGTCTGTTCAATATATGCCAGTATAAAAAACATTTTCATACTGGTGTTGGGAGGAAGTGGTCTTCCCCCAGCACCCTCTAGGCACCACTAAGGTATATAGGCCCATTGAGGCTAAGGCGGGAGGAGGTCCCTCCTCCCCTGTTCGTGCACGAACCCCATAGTATATCCTGTGTCCCAGCATGAAGACTCCTAAAAAAAAAGAAGCCTCCATTTTGCATTAGGCCATGACGCCATTTTCTACAAGGCCGAAACACCACCACCTTCTGGGACTGCGGAAATCACATCTCCAGCCTCTCACACAAAGGAGTCAAGCCATTAGCACATCAGGCCAGCCCCACACGAGCCTTGTTCTCACGTCAGCTCATCCGATCCTTGTCCTTCTAATGTTGCAAATCTCTAGTATCATTCTGTCACAGAATGCGCTCTGCAAAGAGCGTGGGACAGAGACAGGCCACCGCTTGAATGCCCATCCATCACCACTAAACTGCCCGTGCCCCCTGACCCTCCACCCCGCCAGGCCAGAGCTCCCCAGCACCGACCCCCCCAGTCCCTTTCATGATAAGAATCCTCCAACATTCCAGAACACCCACCCTAGGCCTAATCCTGGATAGCAATATATTCTTCCTATAACAATACATGACTGTTTGTATCATAAGGCACCAGGAAGAGAGGCAGTAGATCAAGCCCCCAGGAAGGACACTGGGTGCAGGAGGTGAGGTATCAATGAAGCCCCGAATTTGGAGGTTGGCATGCCAATATATTATTCCCTCTTTCCAAAGGACCCCCTGGCATGTGATGTCCAGGTATCTGCCATTACTCAGTTACTGTTGCTTAGCTTAGATAGTTAGAAATGTTGCACTCACTTGAACTAAACTTCACTGCAATGATGAGCCCAGATGACCCACGTGCTACAAGATGGACTGGCGGAGCAACGTCCAATAGGCACCTGGCATCCCCTATGGAGCGGGTGTATCCATATGTTCCCCACCAACCAGCAACCTTGCATCTACCACAGTCTAAAATCGTCATAGATGATGCAATTGTTTTTTACAATGTACTGCCCGTGTAATTTTTGGTAGAGCGCTCTCGGGCAGCAGATTTCTTTGCTGGCATTTTCTATATCATATAAACTTTGTAGTCCTTGCAAAACTTGGTCTCATTCCCTGATGTACTTGTGTGACTGCTATTTGGGACACGTGTATTGAGTATGTGACTTCACTGGCTGTGCCCATACATTTCCATGCATTATCCACCAACATGAGTATTCCCACATCATTACTAGCACTAGGCACAAAGCTGGCTCTACCAATATATACCAGTACTCCTATGTAAGAAAATACTCCCTTTAAAAGCCATTAAAAGAGATATGTCACAACAAGAAAACATGCCCAAACTGTTTCCAATGTAAGCCATTCTAGACCCATACGAACACTTATTATCCTTGCTTCATAATAGATGCTCAGATAATAAAAAGTCATGATACAGTAAGAAATATACAAGCTGCTACAATAAAACGTCAGTCTAATGAGGTTATACTACTTTTCATGCTTGATTTATCAAAGATGCCGAGTAATACATGTCATGCCACAGTAAGCAATGGCTAGACTGGCTGTACCAAAATGCCAATCTTGCCAGGTAATGAGAAACATCAACTTGGCTTTGCCTGGAAATACCAGTCAAACATGCAAAGTCAATAAAGGATTTGTCAGAAATGCTCTAGCGATCCCCTGTCTCCCAGTGCCTTACAAACACACACACACACACACACACACACACACACACACACACACACGCACACACACACACACAGACAGACACACACAAAGACACACACACTCACACACAGACACAGACACACACACACACACACACACACACACGCATCCCCTTTCACCCACCCATACTTCTCTTTCACATTTATTCATACTGCATTCACCACACATGCATGCACACACCCACCCAGAACATTCACACACACAATCACATTGATACCCATTCATGTATCAGTCACTCACCAATATACCTTCTCTTACATACACTTACACTGGCACCCACCCACCCAGAACATTTACACACACACACTCACATTCCTACTCACTCATCCACCTTTCACTCAGCCATAAATCATTCACGTCGACTTGCACTGCATTCTCCACACAGGATTGCACCCACCCAGAGCATTCAACCACACACTATCACATTCCTACTCATTCACTCACCACTCACTGACCCATGCATCTTCCCTTGTGTCCCCTCACACTGCATTCTCCACAGAGGCATGCACCCATCCAGAAACTGAAGCACACTATCACATTAATACTCATTCACCCACCAATCACTCAGTCATGCACCTTCTCTTACATCCATTCCCACTGCATTCTCTACACAGGCACATACCCACCCAAACACCCAGAACATTCCAACACATACTATCACATTCATACTCATTCACCCACAAGTCACTTATTCATAAACCTACTCTTAAATCCACTCTCACTGCATTATCTACAAAGGTGCACACCCTCCCTCCCAGAACATTCAAACAAACACGCAATCACATTTCATCTCATTCACCCACCACTTAATGACCCATAGAACATAGATACATTTGAGACGCACTTCACACATACAAAATGCACATCACATTCAAACAAAAAATGCCTTCTTACCTGTTTTTTCAGATTCTGTCTGTCACTCCAGGTCACTCTTGGCTCCTCCGTACTGCTCATAAACAGGAACCAGGCAGCTGGGAGAGCTTCCTAGTTCCTGTATATGAGCCGCACGGAAGCCGGAGGAGAAGGGGTTGGTGCTGAACGTGGCATGTGACACGTGCCACATGTCATGGCCAGCTCCTACTGAGCGCTTCCTTCTCGATCTGCAAGCCTTGACCCAGCTTTCACCCTGATGGGTGAAGACTGCGCCGGGGCACCACCAGTCCTGGTGTGGTGGGCCCCCAAACTGCATGGGCTGCGGGTGGGAAGGGGCACTACTCCAGAAGCTTCAGTTTAAAAATGACATCCCTGGGGTTACTGTGTTATAAAATGTAGCCGAATTCCTTCTAAATGTTTTCCGACTAATACAAAGCAGCTTCATCATTTTGAACATGAAGCAATGACCAGGACATTGCATCGCCAGAAAGATGTAACTAAAAGGCTGCCATTCTAAGCATCATCTGCAAGCACCTGCTTACATTTTTGGGTCTCCTGAGTACCACTCATGTACAGCGTAAAGGGACAGAAACATATATTCTAATGGTCATTGACATAACTGTTGTCATGTATTCCTCAAAACAAGCCCCTAACCAGCCCTAGGGTAAGTTCTTTCCAGATACTGGAAGATTAGGATTTAGTGTGACATTAATAACGAAGCCTCTTTTAACTGGAACATTTCATGTACTAGAGAAGCAATTGAATCCACAGGTTCACCACCGGTAGGTTGATTTTGGTGTACGGGTGTGTCCATTGTGTCGAGATGATATACAATCTATGGGCTTGACTTTCTGCCATGGCACCAATCAATAATCACCTTATGCATATTAAGTAGATTTGGGTTTTCACCCTAAGTACTGGGGTATTCCAGACGTGGAACCCTTGCTCACTGTTCTTAGAGAGGCACAGTTCCACCTCACTGATGAGGGCCAACCAGGCCGAAACACTTGTCTGGGGTTGCTGTTGGTACTCTTGTTCAGAAGAGAATTACCTGGCATTTCGGTGCTGGACTGCCTTTGTGCAGGATAAAGACTGATATGTAGTGGACGTTTCTCTTCTTTGAAAGGATGGTGAGCTAAAGACCCTGGTTGATACTCAAACCTGGGATATAGGCCGGTAGAGAGAAACTCCCAGAACCCCCCTTACTTATCCTTTTTCAATACTCCCTATTTTCTTTGTTAGAAGTATTTGACTGTTTTCCGGGAGTAAAATAGACGTGTACACCACTGATACATTAAAAGCCGCTTCATATGGCAATGGTTCACGCTAGTTCATCATTGTACTTCCTTGTGACACTTTAGGCCAGTGTATAATTAATGCAACGCAGCAATCTGCAAGGTATCTGTACACCCAATTATCAACAATGTTTTTCTCCCTCATTCATTGATGTGGAATGGAGGACAAAAAAAGAAGCACTCGCGCTACAATTAAAGCATCAGTCCACTAAAAGGTAAAAAATGGCATACTTAATTTATCTTAATATCGTGAGCCAGACACTGTGCATGCTAATTACATTAATTTGTTTGAAAATATAGCAACTTGTCTTCGCTCCCGTTCCTTTTTTCTTTTACTACCTTTGTGGAAAAGCATAACAGATTAAATTTTCTTTGCAAATATTAGCCGTTCCCTAATTGCTTGATGCAATCTGTTATTCTTATCCAAATCTTCCGGGCAATTGCTTTTTCAAATATTTTCCAAGCCATGGGTTGTAACACACCAGGTCATAATTTACCAGAAAGACTGCATCTGAAATTCATTTACTGAATTGATGACTGAAAAAAAAACAATTGTCTAAGCAAAATGATATTTCACTACCTCCTTGTTTACTGGCTCTGTTTTGCATGATTCAGTGCAGCTGAAATTGCACTGCTCTTTTTTGGTCAGTAATTAGAGTCTGGCAGGTTTATCAGAATGCATGGCCCAAGGACAGTCGCTTCATTGCCTCTGCTCTCAAATTCAAACTGAATGGAGGGTTTTTAATGCGGCACACACATTTGTGACATAGAGGAAGAGCGGTTATTTTTAAAATGTATGTAAGGTGAAAGGGGTGTTTGAAAATATGCAGATTTCATACAAAACTCTAGTAAGCAAAAAACATCACTTGCTACAAACTACAGACATTTCTTTCAATTCAGGAACATAAAATATAAAACAGTTTGGTGTCTCAAAGGATAGACATCATATATGCCTGACAATTCGGAATTGTGAAGTGCTATACCCCCTAATTTAACCATTGTGATGCTAGGACATGGCATTGTGAGCAACAGGCACTTTGGCAAACATCATCCAAAAATCACTCAGTTACAAAAGAGACGTCTGATTTACAGTAGCCTAGGATAGCAAAGCTCGAGTTCTAAGTCACCTGAACTCCGGAATCTACTGCACCACTGCTCACTTGCTCCTTTCTCCTCTACTTCTCAACCATTTTACCTCAGAAGAGAAGGGGGGGTGGGAGTGACTGAAAAAAACTGTGGCAGCCACAGGAGAAACATGGAAGGTGGATCGAAGGCGGCCGAGGCAGATCTCATGACGCTTTATTCTGAGCCTGCAAAGAACACTGGCAGGTATTGGAAGCTGGGATTGCAGAATGCACGATGCAGAGTTTGAGCTGTTTTTTTTTTTTTTTGTTGTGGCATGTGATGAGAATCTTGGTGTAAAGAAGCGTGCGGTATTACTTTGATAGGGAGCAACCAGCTCTCAGTGCTTAGTCAGGGGCAGAAAGATGGCACAGTTAATTGACATATGATATGTTAGTATATGACATCAAAAGATTTAGTGAACAAAATGTATTTGAAAGGCGTGATATAGTCCTCTAGAGACCAAGGGCCAGATTTTACAAAAAGGAGTAGGCCAATTCACAATTCAGATGCCCTTTTCCATCCCTGGGTGCATTTGCACATATCGGGGGCATTCTGTGTATTTAAAAGCCCAGCATTAATTCACAAATGGCATGTGCTTATGAATGCATAGAAATTAGGGTCACCCCCCTGTGCCTGCGGAAACAGGTGCACAGGGAAGCACGAATCATGACTGGGTAATTTCTGACACAGGCAGGATTTAAAAAAAATGTTTTATTTATTGTGTTAGTTTGTGAAAACCTTATAAAAGCAAAAACAAAACATAAGAAAACAATTCAATTGACAAAATTAAATAGAAAAATCAGGAAAGTGTTGATATTAGTTAATTCCAAAAATATCATTATAGCATCCATTTTGGGAAAATAAAACACATCATGACAATTAAAATTCATCAATTAATTTCAAATTGTGTAAAAAGAAGACAACTGTGATTGAAAGTGCTCCTGGCAAGCCACTAAGGGCCTTATCATGACATGGGTGGTATCCCGGTGCTAATTGCGTCAGGATACCACCCAATGCAATTTGCGTTACCGCAACTCAGTCCGGCACAATTTGCGCCGGATCCCAAGTTGCAGGGGGTAGGGGATAAATCCCCATTCCCAATTGCGCCAGCACTAATAGTACCAAAAAACGGCCGAAAACAGCCGGTAAGTGCAACGTTTTACCTCCAGCTTTTTGCCAGAGGTAAAACTTCAATTTACCGCCCAACTTGAGATTGGGCCAACCCTTAAATGCAGCTGTAATAGCATTACCGCCACATTTAAGGGCTGAAGACCAACTCGTGATGAGACCAGGGCCATCTTAACAGTTTTGGGGGCCGGGGCACAAACAGCCTTGCCCCCCCCCAAAATGCATGTTGCCCCCCCGAAACCCATGACCTACTCCCACCCCCTCCAAACCCATGTCGCCCCCCGCGACATGACACCCATGCCCCCTCCCAATGTGAAAAATGAAGGGATTACATACCTCAGTGCCTGGTGTCCGTAAACTCAACAGTGCAGAAACACTACATTCACAAAAACACAGCAGCGTTTGACATTACTCAACATCATTGACCTTAGAGACGGTCAACAATGCTGATATTAGCACGTGTGTGTGCCCAGGCCCCAGACTGACACTGCACACCACGTAAGCCCTTAGCAAGCGGCTTGTTGTGAGTGAGCGTGTCGGTGCTGGCGGCATGACTTCAGGTTTAAGCAACCTGATTGGCTGACCACATTCACCATTCCAATGCACGTCTATTGTCCTGCACATGGTAACTTTTCACTTATCGGTTTAGCCTAAGCACCGATACGCCCACCTGGCCCCACACACAGTATTTGATAATGATAGTCAAATCCTACAGATAAGTGTCACTTTAACAATAATAATAATCACACTAATACGAATATTAATCATAATAATCTAGGTTCTTTTATAGTGCTTTACGCAAATTCCTCCAGCTTCTAAGCCCTGTAACAGGCCATTTAATTGAATCTTCTGCCACAGCGCTACACCTGGTCCCTTTGGTCAAGGCAGGGCATGCAGCATGCAAATTCTGTGTAGAAATGTCCATTAAGTGACCTGCATGGTAGGAGTGCGGCAGGGCTGGCTCGAGGCATCGCCCCTTACCTTACGCAGGCCCTGTCACAAGCTTTTCGAAGTGCAGGCGCCAGGAGGCCCTCCCACAAATCGTGCACAGGGTGCTGGGAGACCTGGGACCGGAAATGGAGTGGCATAGAAATAAATAGCCAGCCCTAGTATGCCCCTATCATGATACTTCTGAGGGGGTGCAGGGCAGTTTCCTGATAATCTGCCAGGCAGGCATGGCTTCTTTCCCAGTCCATCTGCAGCACCGGATCCTATTCTCAAAAGTCCTGCTGCGATTAGGAAGTGGGCGGGGCACATGCCATCCCCAGCATCGAACCGAAAAGACATTTAGGTGGCCAGGACCTAGAGATGTGGCTGACACCACCCAAAAAATAATTTGGGCTTGAGTTTGAGGCTTTAGTTCAAAAGTTCTATCATTAGGGCATGGCTGCTGTTTAGTTCTGTTCAGACCAACTCTGCAGGCGCTCGGCCCTGTGGCGGGCGGCAGGCCCTTTAAGAGGCTGTATGAATGAGGCATGTTTAATTGCTGTTTGATGGCAAGTCCGTCTGAACTCCATTGGTCCACAGTAAAAGCGGCGCCAGTCCAGCTCAGGGGACGACGGCCAGCTGCGAGAAGACATGATATTTCCGAAGACATCCCAGCAAGACAGTTCAAACGAGAGGGTCACACGCTGCTCGCCGAAGCATCTATCATCACTCCGCGGAGGACAGGGAAAGCCTGTCTGTCATCAGTGACATTTTAATTTAAAGAAAAGCGTAGCCAGATCTGAAACTGCAGCGTGTGTTTATGCAAGTGCACCGGGAGAAAGCATATATCAGCTCGGCAGTGGCAGGGAATCACTTAGGGCACTGCCACTGACTTCTATGGTTGTCACTTACCTGATTTGGAGTCGGCTCGGCTACCGGCGGGGACTCTGTCTCCTCTGGGCCTCAGGGGTGGCCGGTGCACAGTGCTGGTAGTGGCACGCTGACAAGGCCCAACTAGGCCGCACACACCGTCACAGCAGGCTCTTTCAAGACCAACACATGCCACGCCTAGACACCTTCAACTTGTGAAATGAAGGTGGCGTCGCCCTGCCTCCTGTGGCAACAACAACAGGTCACCAGGTCATTTCACTGCAGCCAATGAAAACTGCACATTCTGTGTTACTATGCAGAATATATCAAATACTGTATAGTAACAACAGAATATTAGTTTTCATTGGCGCTGTTTGTAGCACTTTCTTGTTGCATTGCTATTGCTGGTCCCTCCCAGGCCCAGCCATGGCCTGCAATGATTTATGATCCATCCCGGCAGAGTGGAAGACTGCACTCATGTGACTTCACTCTTGTTGTTGTCAACTTAAAATCAGCAAGCCGACCCGGTGGGGGTGGGGGCACAGAGAGGAGAGCACTATGTTGTTACTTCTTGCCCTTTCAGTTTCTTATAATTGAACTTTAAATTAAAGTCACAGCAGGGGAGGGAACCAGCAGTGCGCAGTGCACCCGTGCCTCCTGCTGCAGGCAGGCTGGCACGTGTTATTGTCACACTCTCCAGGATCTGTGGGGGCCCCCTCCCGGGCCTCCAGGATGGGGGCCCGGGGCATGTGCCCCATTTGCCCCCCCATAGAGACATCCCTGAGTGCGCCTGTGCCTCCTGCTGCAGGCAGGCTGGCTGGCACGCGTTATTGTCACACTCTCCAGGATCTGTGGCGGTCCCCTCCAGGGCCACCAGGATAGGGGCCCGGGGCACGTGCCCCATTTGCCCCCCCATAGAGACGTCCCTGGATGAGACCCTAAGAATCATGAATCAAAAAGAGAGCTCATTCAAGTAGACAATCATGAACAAACTTTGTAAAAAACTGTACTCTTTGGGCTTGTGGCACAGTACATTGAACACAAATATGTTTCAATGATTCAGCTGTTTGATGGCAGAATCTGCAGTTATGATCCACATTGAGGGGGTAATTCATGGAATGAATGTGCACTGAAATTTGAGGTGCAAGCTGGCACAAGTGTGAAAAAGCTAGCGCACGTGCACGCGTGCGTTTCATGGAAGGCCCTGCGTGTGTTTTTCCCGGGATGTGCGCCAAATCCACGCGTGGCGCACACGGGCGCACACATCACTGTGACATCCTGAACGCCGTGCGTGACGTGCACAGCAAAAGCGCACAATGTGTAGCCCACACACCAAAAAGGGGGTGGAACATGCGGAATGGGGAACAATGCGTCAAAATGAGGGTGTAACTGGGGAAGTACTACTGGGAAATACACAGAAAGCCCATACACTTGCGAACTACACGTATTCATGGAATCGATTAGGGGAAACCCATGCACGCCAAAAGACACGCACAGGCATAAACACGTCCGCCACACGAAGGCAGGCGGAAGCGTCCCCGCACAGTATAAAAGTGCGTGCAAACAACAAACACGTATATACAGCTAAGATGAATCTCCCTTTTCTCACAGCACTGATTGTGGGACACCACAGGAGGACGAGAATAGCCAGGCCCACATTTTTGGCCCAGGACCAGCTTTTTTGGGATGCCTAATGACCAGGTCTATGGCAGGTATAGGTTTCCACCTCGTATCATCCTAGACCTGGTCACTGAGTGGGAGGGTGACCTCACATCACCCACCTTGTGCTCCCAAGCACTGAGCCCCCTGGAAAAGGTGCTGAAGGTCCTGCATTTTTTTGGCACTAGGTCATTTCAGCGGACAACTGCCATAGGTGTGGGTGTCTCACAGCCCACGCAGTCACACTGCCTACACCAGGTGTTGGCAATCATGACTGCGCACCCCTCAGTTCATAGGCACATATACATGCCCAGAACACCCGCAGAAAGGCAGGCCGTGGTCCAGGACTTTTACAGGGTGGCACACTTCCCCAAAGTGTTTGGTGCCATAGATTGCACCCAGGTGGCCTTATGTCCACCTAGGGCCACTGAGAACATCTATCACAACCGCAAGCACTGGTATTCCATCAACATACAGGTTGTATGCGATGTCCATGGAATCATCACCTCTGTCTATGCAAACTATCCTGGGTCTACCCATGACAGTTTCATATACAGAATGTCTGCCCTGAGCGGGGACCTGGAAGCTGGAAAGCATGGCAAAAAATGGCTCATTGGTGAGTACAAATCTCTGTGCACATGCATGCATGTCACACACAGACAAATACACAACCCCAACTACGACAACCATTCTCACCTCCCCAGGGGACAGTGCTTACCCTCTGAGCAGCCACATGATGACACCAATACGGACCCCACCACAGCACCCCAGGTAAGATACAACGCAGCCCATATTGCAACCAGGGGCATAGCGGAGCGCACATTCAGAGTGCTCAAGTCACGCTTCCGCTCCCTTGATTGCTCTGGCGGGCAGCTACTATATGCACCCCCAGTAGTGTGCAGGATCATTGTGGCAGCATGTGTCCTGCACAATGTTGTAACATGGTGGGGCGTACCGGTGGACATGGTGGTGCCCCCACATCCCCAACCACAGGCACAGTTGCTGCTCATGGGAGGGGAAAGGGCACGTGGCGAGGCAGCCCAGACCCAGCTTGTGGCCACATTTTTGCACCTAAACTCCCGCCCCTGCGGAGTGCACACAAGCCTGGCACATACCAGGTGACAATCGATGATGACAAAGAGACAGTCAACTGTCACAACCTTACCATCCTGAGAATGTTACCACGGAAGTGCTACATTGTGTGCATCCCTAGCTACTTAAACATAACCAATCCTGTGTGACCAAAAGGAACACATTCAAGGTGCATATCACACCACCCCCCTGCAAAACAGGCAAGGAAAATCACTGATATGTCACCCAAACCCTCCTAACCCCCATCACCCTCATTGGCCACACCATGACATGCAACAGCAAAAGAGCAAACCAAAAGCACAACACATGACCAATTAGTTACAAAGTGACACGTGACAAATGAAAAGAGGCCTGAGACAATCACACCTGACATGGAATCAGATGAAATGACTGACCAACAACCACCCACACATACAAAGTCATACACAAATGCATGCCACCAGCGGTACCATCAACAAAAGACACAATGCCTGTTGTCATGCACATTGGCCAATCCAAATCGGCAAATCCCAAAACTGTGTGCTGTGTGTGTCTCCTGCAACACGCCGCTCAGCACACAGTATATTGAGCAGTCATTGTGTTGGGGATACACCTTGAGCATCATATAAAAAGGACAAGCAACAAAATTAACCCAGTGATGCATGTACACGATCCCTAAATGGTAAATGATCATGCGCTGCAAGGACACAGCATGTCATGAAGGCAATCTGTGTGCATGTGTGGGCATGGAAGGGTGGTTGTATGTGTGGTGGTGCATTGTGTAAGTGTGTGTGTCAGTAGGGACATGCACTCAATGCATGCATGTGAAATGAAGTGACCCTCAGTGTCCTGTACACATCGCATGTGAACATTGCCCATGTGGACACCACAGTACTGCAAACCACACCAATCCCCTGACACCTGAAAAGTAAACCCAACACAGGAACAGCCATTGACCAGCAGAACACATCAATTACATAGTACCCCACAATGACAATGTCAGAGAGTGCCCAATCACTGTAGCCCAAGCGTACTGTCCAAAAACAAAAGCCCCTCCCTCATTTCCTCATCACCATGACCTTCAGAAGAACTGCGTCCTTCTAGTCTACCTGGCTTCAGGATCCCCCTTCCCCTTGGTTTCCTTGTTCTTCCTTTCGTGTAAATAGGGTCCAGCCCCCTCAGAGGCCACCTTGACTGGTAAAAATACAAAATTGCAGAGAACTCCAAGGAGCCAAACCCCCAAACCAGGGAAAAATCCTCTAGGCACCAGAAAACCCCGGAAGAGTCTCCAGTAGATGACTTGAAGTCGCAGAATATGGCCAAGCACAGGTCCAAGCTGAATGATAGAATAACTACCAAGGTAGCACAGTTGAACAATGGTTCAACAAGATGGGTAGCAATTTAAGTACACAATAATTGATGAGGATGCCACAACTGATGGGTAGAGCTGGAACTTGTGTAGAAAATAACCAAGGAGGCTGGCACAACTGTATGGTTGAGCTGAAACCCAATCAATCCTTGATAGCGTGAACAAAGAAAGTCAGAGACAGCACAAGTCAGGAAAGGCACAGTGAATGCGAGATAGCCGGAGAGTTAAGAGCCACAACAGTTGAATAGCATTGGTAAAAGGCCAAAGTGAACATAAATGTATGGATGTAATAGATGAAAGACAGGAGGAGCGAGAGAGAGATGCTGTGGAACAGAAGTGTACTGAGGCAAACCGAGGCAGTGTAAGAGTACATGTAAATAACTGCCCGAGAGACGGGCGGACAGATCTGCAACAAGGATAGTAGCAGGAAGAAAAACAGGGACTAAAGGCACCAGAGTGTGAAAAACAAGTAAAAGAGCTGTAGTCTAGTAGGAAAACTTCGCCGTCAGGCAGCAGCGAAGTCCAAGAGGGAAGACAGATACAGCGTGCTGTCCAAACAGAACGGAGCGGAGTAGTAGTATAGGTGGACATCTCAGGTGAGGACTGGACCGTGAGTTGTGCCTCTTGGGTCACATTCCTAATGCATCCTCCTTTGCCACAATACCCAGGGGCTGAACTCAACACATACCAATCTGACATTGTCAGCACCTGGTCCCCTCCCACCATCAGTGTGACTTTGACAGCTAAAGGGTGCAGGCTACCGTTTATAGCATGAAGTGCATCAAGCGCGTAAACAGGCAAGAAATTAAAATACATCACAATCAACTTCAATAAATGGACAGTTCAAAAATGTACTCACCAAAATTGATTGAAGACATGCCATGGAGAAAACATCCATAATACCCATTGGGGGTGTACACATAAGTAGTACAGCAGCAGACAGGCTGCAGATATGATGAAAGTCCAATGCCCTTGTGTAAATTGTTGTCACACCGAACCATCCTTGCAAGCCCATGGAAAGGGGAAGCAGGAGTGGCATATGTGTCAGGACCCCAAGCCACAAACACATACATGAGACAAGCTTGAATAGGCACAGCTGGAACAGACAGTGGATGCTTTCAAAAGCCACAAAGCACCACACCGTCACATAAATGCACAATAGACAAACAATTTTAAACTAAGAAAATAAAAAATGGCCACATATGACCCGGGGGAAGCCACCCAGGAGGGGGGAGGTACAGGGTGCACCTCACCACCCACATGCGATGATGTTGAGATAAAAAAAACCTCCATTGGCTCAACGTCTGCATGGCCCGACCTGTGTGGGAGATAAATCGTCATCCTGCTCACCCTCTGGATGGAAAACAGACGTTGGACGTGGCACAGTTGCCTGACCACACCTATGTGCAGCTTTCCCCTCAATGGCAGCAAGCATGCAGGTCTGGTAATTCCGGTCCTGTGTGGCGATGGCAAGTAGGTCAGCATGCAGCACCTCACGTGATACGCTTGCTTCCTCTTGCAAGGTAGCACGTCTTACACAGAGTTCTGCCTGCATGGCCTCGCAAGACATATTTAAGCCCGGTGTGCCCTGTCTGAGGCCCCCATGCCCAGCCTAAGTGAGCGGGCATGGACTGTGCTGCCCGCTGCTGGAGCTCCACCTGCCTAGCAGGGGGGAGCACGGATTGGGCCACACGTTCCATGCTCTTAGAGATCTTATCAATAGCTGCCCCCTGTTGTTCTGAATTGGCATACATGGATTGCTCCCACTCAGTATACAACGGTGGCGCACAGCCACTGTGTTGCTGGACTTGACACCCGCGGGGCCCAAGGAGCCGTGGTCCTCACTGGATTGGCACTGCCCGCTGCTGCAGGACTACATCCCTCTGTTGACATGATGCCCCAGGCACAACAGCTACTACTGTGGAGGGTGAACATGCGTCCCGATCCACCGCAGGCAGACGTTTCAACACCGTCTGGCCCCTCAGTGCATGTGTTGCGGACAGAAGATCGTCCACATCCGGATCACTCACGGTCGACGAATGGACATGATGCGCAACCAACTCAACATTGTTGTCAGAGTGATCATCAGAGCTATAGTGATTTCCACAGACACGATGGTCTGGAGAACAAGTGGGTTCTCGTGGTCTACCACCCCACAACTCCCACTTGTGCCTAGTTGCTGATGTAATAGCAACCCCGTGTCTGGAATGACATCACCATCCTCTGGCTCCATTGCATCATCATCTGTAATTTGGAAAAAAGAAACATGAGTGCACATGTCAGAGGCACATAACAGACATACACATAGACATCACATGGACAGCCAACACATGAAGCAGACATGTCACACACAACTGAAATTCTGCCATGCATCCAGTGTCATTGATATGCAAACGAATCCCAAAAAGCAGAAATAGACATGTGTAAAAGGCGAAACCTACACTTGTACTGAATGTAGTATATCACCTCCATCACACACCACCTCTGTCAAGCACACAAGCAAAAATGACAGATGGCAACAAAGAAATGGCACATACCATAAGCATGTCTGAACAGCCAAATGGCCACAGCTGCAAGTGAATCCAAACACACCATGACACAGGTAATATGCATGTACACATGCATCACTAAATCATCATCACCAATATAGCTTCATCCATCTGCAGTTTGGCCCGTACCGAGCATCATGGGCCATGTAGACATAGTGAATGTACCGAGCAAAGTGAGGGCCTGAAACCAGGCATGAGGGACCATAACGCCCAGTACTGTCTGAGCTGCCGGTCCATGAAGCCTCCAGAACACCTCTCAGGGCCTGATACAGCACATTGTGCCCTAAAACATTATTCAGTGTGTGAAATCATCACAGCCATGCCCCACCAGATTAGCTAAGTGGGCCTGGGGGTACACATAGTGCACAACAGTGCACCTTTAGGATTGTGCCAGTTGAACATAATGGGCGCAATGCTGAAATCGCAGCAGCATTTACGTTAATCAACTACATATTAGTCATTCAACAAAAAAGCTGCAGAGAACACATGTGTAAATGAACACTTTCACACACACATAAGTGAGTAGCTGCAATGTTGCACTACACAACATTGAAGCTGTTTGCAAATATACATGTGAAAGTGTTCAAGAACACCCGTGTTCATATACACCCGTATGGTGACTATGAACAGCATCCTATACAGCAAAGCAAGTAGCTACTGCGCTGCTTGCTTTGATGTATGTGAAAGTGTACACATACACACATGAAGTCAGCTCCACAGTCATTACAACCTGATTGGCAGGCTATAATCAATCTGCGGCTTATACCAGTTAGTATAGGCCGCAGATTGACCAATCAACTTTGCTAAACACCCGCTTGGGTGTTCTAACACTGAGTACATGTGTCACAGGATGCATCTGTAACCGTGCCTTACATGACAGTGAACGGATTACAATCTGGCCATACATGCCAGGTCACTTTGACATTGCAGCAGTGAGTAGGCATGCAGAACGGTGTAACATGGCTCAGAAGTGGGTTGGTGCAGTGCAGAACATTTGTACGGTACCGACTATCTACATCAACAAGTACATTATAATGTCAATCAATAAACATGAAGGCAGTGTAAAGGCAAGTTCAGGCATCACGTGCAATGTGCATGCAATGGGTTGCATGGCTACAGGCAACCCCTCCCTTAGTGAAAATGCAGGGAGGCATTGCATGGCAGTGAAAGGTTGACCAGAGAACTGTGTATTGGCAGACAGTGTTGAGTAGCATCAATTGTATCATCAGAGTCAACTGACAACACAGCAAATGAGAATGGGATAGTAAGCAGGACGCAGAAGGCACTACACAAGTTGAACAGAGTCAGGGGGCCTGAAACAGGGGGAGGCCTGTGCCCCACACAGGCTATGACACCCTAAACATGTGCGTGATGCAGGACTGAGCCAGAGGGAGCATCGAATAGATGATCAAATGCCATTAAATGTATGTCATCCTGGACACGTACTACAATGATCATCCTGCCAAGGACACATAGGGGCATGCATGGAATGCACATGGAGCATGAATGGGCTATCATGTCCCTGCAGAGCATCTGCCATCTGCACAGTCCGAGTGAAACACCCTGCATCAGGGACAAAGGATGTACCCCACAGTATGTGTCTGGCAGGTTGGCAGGGGGAAGTGTGCATGTTCACAGAAGCGTTGAACATGCCATTGCAGTAGTCCAACATGTTACCCACCAGTGCCATAGTGTAATTGTGGTGCAGGGGAGTGGAGGGGCAAGGGAGCATGCCTACTTGGAGTACCCGCATGCAGACAGAACACACATGCATGTCAGTCATGCGATGACATAATCCGAGTGCTGAGTGGAAGGACACCCCAGGCTACATGCAGAAGGGCCAGTGAGATGGAACATGGACCGGAGGGGCAGCCGGGTGACTAGCATGTGAGTAGGGTGCAAGTGTGGTAATGAGGACAGTCCCCCTCTGCTCTACATGTCCAGCATGCTGCACAGCAGGCACGCATTAGTGAAGCATTGCATGACTCGCACATGAGAACCATATACACATAGCATATAGTAGCAGTCAAGCACAACACATCACACAGGCAAACCACACATGGGCTAGACAAACACGCAACAACACTCACTGGACGGGGCATCAAAATCCAGCATCTCTCCCACTCCTTTGACCAATTCTGCCGGGATGAACTCTGCAGCGATCAACTCGTGTGGAGTTAGTTCTTCCTCCTCAGGTGGTGACCCACTGCCAGTCACTCGAGTCATGGCATAATTGGAGGCACGCTTTAGCTTAGCACAGCGTCGGAGGTCATCCCAATGCTTTTTGCACTCCCGAGCTGTGCGCACCTCATGTCTGAATGCACTAACACCCTCCGCAACATGCTTGCAGTGGTCCAAACGCTGGGCAGGCGTAGTGTGACAATTTGGGACCACTAGCATCTCACGTTCGTGCCCCGACACATAGTCCAAAAGGAAGTCCAGTTCCTGCTTGCAGAAAGGCTTCTTTTTTGATGTGCCGGAGGCCAGCCTCTTGTGCAGGAGCAATCTTCCTCCTCTTGGACAGTGGTCCGGACCCTGACTGGCAAATGCCGCCCTTTTCAGTAGGGGCTTTGGCGCTGGTGGACTGGACCAAGGGAGTGGCAGGTGGAACTAGGACGGAAGCCTTGACTTGCGTCAGTGGCTTCTGGGTGCTCTTGACTGGACCCAGTGCAGCAACCGCTGCTGTGCCAAGGTCATTGACCGAGACTGTCCTGGCTAGCAGACTCACAGCCGGGGTGGTGTCGGCTGCATCTGCCCATGCAGTTGCCAACACCCGGCTGTTCGGGGAGCAGATGATGACACTCCCCCAGGGACATGTGCCTCGGTCAGATCACCCCTGCATGCACTTGCCTTGTGCCTCCTGACCACCTGAAATTCTGCCTGGGAATCGCCAGGTACCAAGGCATCATGTGCTGGCTGACCCTGCGCCTGGGTGGTGGTCACCACACCTGCAGCTACCACTACCATTGGGCCTATGGCAGTCGATGAAACTGACTGCCGGGTCACATGGGCACCAGTGTCAGATGCAAGAGCTGCATCTCTCGGAGCTGCAGGGGGGGTGGCATGACTGCACCAACACGTGGCAGGACATCCTGCCGAAGTGGTCCACCGCTGCCTCTTTCCTCTCTGCAGCCACCCTGGGCACCCTGGACTCCCCCTACTCCCTGGTCACCCCGGCCACGTCCATGACCACGCCCACCACATGGAGGATGTGCAGCTGAAGCGCCCCTCACCTTTTGTGGCCTCCCAACCATGGCACAGATGTAGTAGTGCCAATGGGAGGTGTACACGGCAATTGTCCTGGGCAATTGGGGTTAAGGGGGTGGGGTACTAGGTGTAAACAGCACCCCTGTGTGCCTGCAAGGCTGTATGTGACCCCGGTGAGAAAATGACATGTCATGCAACGCTCAGGCACCCCAAAACTGCAGTAAAACCATGTACGCAACCCCCGGTAACCCACGTGTGTGGAATTAACCTCCCACAGTATGCAGTGGAAACCAGGGACACGAAAAACACATACGCGTGGGACACACAGGCTACTATGACCTTGAAAATGGGTAAGCAATACACAGGGGACCCACAGTGGGAAAGATAGCATGTGTGACTCACTGTCTGACTAGCGTGGTAATGAAAAACACGCATAGGCAAGACCTCCGCCAAAAGAAGAGATACGTCCTCAATCCGCTGTGATGTAGTGATGGCGCGTGAAACATCAAGAAGTAGCAACAACACGCGTCGGTCTCCACAAAAAGCATGAACAGCGAACAGCTGGGCCCTGCTCACCTTTAACATGTGCTGAGGGAGACGCCTGCGTGCGTCATGTCACTTAAGCGCTTAGGCCCTTTCCTCGAATTACACGCATTGTCATGCACATGCGGATTCACTATGCACCCGTGCCGAGGGAAATGCCTACGCGCGTCATGTCACTTACATCCTTACACGCTAAGGGCCTTTCCTCGAATTACACACTTATGTGCTGTTTTTTCACGTGCCAAATCACCCTGCATCAAGCAGGCCACGCGACAACACACGGAAGACCACGCTCCTGCCCAGAAGGCCATTTTCCTGCCACCCAGAGCCGCGAGCCGCATCCCACGAACCATCTGCTGCTGCCTGTCTGCTAGCCATGTGTCCTGCTATTTGGTGCCTGCACGTCAGCCATCTGCACGGGTCCAGTTGCTGCAACCACCCCTGCTGGAACAGAAGACTCCCGACTGCAGTTCCATCGCTCCACAGCCCAGCACCAGGACCCAGTTGCCCATCCACACCTGCCTCGGGGGTTGCCATGTTGGTTGCCACAGTCGGGAGTCGGAGGTCCAGCAGGGGTGGCCACCCCACCAACTGGACCCCAGCAAAAGGACGACATGCAGGCATCAACAGGCAGGGCACGTGCACGGCAGCAGCAGACTCAGGGTGGGAGCGATCATAGCTCGGGGCCATCAACATCCCAGGGGCAGGCATTGGCTGGCAGGCTGGAGGATCCAGGATTGGGAGAGTCTTCTGTGTGGCAACGGTTGGGCCAGCAAATAGATGTGGAGAAGCGGTGGGCAGAGAGGGCACGGCTCACAATGTTCAGGGTGGAGAATTCCATGCACCGGGCGTGGAGGCGGGCTGAATGCCTCGAGGCAACTCACAGGGAGTTGGAGGAGGCCATGGCTGCATCCCTGCGAGACCTCGAGCCCAGGGAAGAGGCCCTCCTCCGGGACATTGGAGTGGAGTTCGATGATGCCCTGGCCCAGGACATCAATGAATGAGCTGTTGGACTAGCCTGCCACCTTTGTATATAGTTATTTAGGTTTAGGTTTCATTTGGTTTTTATTATGATTTGGAGTCGACAGACTTTGCTCCACTTTTTTTATATAGTTGTATTTTAGATAGGGTTTTAGGTAGGTTTCCTTTTGTTTTGGGATCATGGACCCTTCAGACTTTCATTGTAAATAGTTCCGGATATGTAAATGCTTTCTTTTTTTTGTCATCCCATGGAGTAATGGTTTTTTATGCTTTCATTTTTGGATTTATTTCTATGGACTTGGCAATGGACCACTTTTCTTTTTTCCTTGGATTTTCATTTTTCCTTGGATTTTACTTTCTTTTTCAGATTGCATTCATTATTTCTTCATTTGTATGTGTGTTTTTCATTTTGTCATTTTGTTTTATTTTTAATACATTTCATTATTCTACATTATTAGTGTGGTGTCATATGATTTATTTTGCGCATGTCTCCATGAGCATTGGCTCAGTCATGTGTTGCCACTGTGTGGCTCTGTAGGACATTTGTTGATAGGCATGCTGGTTCTTTTCAGACTATCAATGAATGGGTAATTTACTAGGGAGTGGGTGCAGTGGATCGTTTAGTGTTTGCACTGGGGGGTGGGATTTGGGTTGGCATTAAGGCCATGGGTCTGTATAGTTATGACGTGGTGTTTGGGGGGACATGAGTCAGGGCCTGTTGGCAGGTGCTTGTTAATTGGGGTGGGGTGGGGGGACATGTGTCGGGGCTTGCTGGCAGGTTGTCCTCACTGGGGGTGGAGGGGACATGAGTCGGGCCTGCTGGCAGGTGCCTGTTAATTGGGGTGGGGTGCAGGGGACATGTGTTGGGGCCTGCTGGCAGGTTGCCCTCACTGGGGGTGGGGAGGACATGTGTTGGGGCTCCCATGTGCATGGTGACATGTGGCCTGCCTGCGGGGCATGGTGAGGGTGGATGGGCTGCCTGTGGGGCATGGTCTGGGGTGATGGGCTACCTGCAGGGCATGGGGAGGGGTTTTAGGTATGTCCCCTGTGATGTGGGATGCCTGCAGGGCATGGGGAGGGTAACACCTGGGAGGGCCCACACTGCCAAATTGTGTGTAAAATTCCCCGCACACCCCCCGTAATACGCATACCCTGCTCGTGCCAGGCCGATCGCGTGTAGAACTCCCCGCGCACCGCCGGAACATGCATACCCTACTCACGCTAGGCCGATCGAGTATAAAACTCCCCACGCACCGCCGGAATATGCGTAACCCGCTCGCGCCAGGCCGATCACGTGTAGAAATCCATGCGCACCCCCAGAATACGCTTACCCCACTTGTGCCAGGCCGATCGCGTGTAAAACTTCCCACGCACCCCTGGAATACGGGTACCCCACTCGCGCCAGGCCGATTATGTGTGAAAATCCCTGCGCACCCCCGGTATACACGTACCCCACTAGCGCCAGGCTGACCGTGTGTAAAACTCCCTGCGCACCCCACAATACACGTTCCCCGCTTGCGCCAGGCCGATCACATATAGAACTCCATGCGTACCCCCGGAATACGCGTACACTGCTTACGCCAGGCCAATCGCTTGTAAAACTCCCTGCGCACCCCTGGAATATGCATACCCCGCTCGTCCCAGGCCGATCGCATTTGAAAATCACCACGCACCCACGGTATACCCGTACCCCGCTTGCGCCAGGCCGATCACGTGTAAAACTCCCCACGCAGCACCAGGTACGTCAACCCCGCTTGCGCCAGGCTAAACGCGCGTAGCACTCCCCATGCAACCCTGGTATATGCGTACCCCGCTCATGCCAGACAGATCACATGTAAAACCCCCGCGCACCCACGGAATACGTGTACCCCGCTCGTGCCAGGCCGATCACGTGTAATAGTCCCCGTGCAACCCCGGAATATGTGTACCCTGCTCGTGCCAGGCCGATCGCGTGTATAAATCGGTGTGCATCCCCGGAATACGCGCAAGCAGCCCTCAACCCTCACCATGTCCTGCAGGCAGCCCATCACCCCAGACCATGCCCCGCAGGCAGCCCATCACCTCTGGACATGCCCTGCAGGCAGCCCATCACCCCAGACCATGCCCCGCAGGCAGCCCATCACCCCTGGGCATGCCACACAGGCAGCGCATGACCCCTGGCCATGCCCGACAGGCATCCCATCAACCCAGACCATGACCCGCAGGCAGCCCTTGACCCCTGGCCATGCCCTGCAGGCAGCCCATTCTTAGGCAGAATCCAGTGCAGTTCCCTTAGGGAGCACTACACCAGATTAGGGCTACAGGTGAGAGCAATAAATCCCCTTTGGTATCAGTCTGTACCACAAAGATTTAGTTGGTAGCTGTGGTGAGCAGTCAGACTTATCTCAAGAGGGAGATGAGCAGTATTCTGGGTTTACACAATAGGTATCACAGTACTATGGGACAAGGAAACACTGACCAAAGCTTTGTATCAAAAAGAGAATATATTTATTCTATACACATCTAGTTTCAACACATAGATCACAGTTGATAAAGTAAGTTAAGTTTAGTCTAGAAAAAGCATATACAACTCCCTATTCAATTGTAGACAAGTTTGCGGTAGCGTGAAAACAGCAAAACGGCACAGTGAAAACCAACTACAAATGGCACTCTAACAATTTAACAAAAGGGAGGGAAAGCACAAGATAAACCGAAATATCTTCAGACACCCCCTAACAACACTTCCCTGAAGTTTTGTGAACAAGTAATCACGGTAACACTTTAGCAGAAGGATAAGTGAATGAAAACTGAGCAAAATGGCACTCCACAAGTTAAAACAGTAGGAAGGAAGAGGGGTTTAGAAGATTTAGGTGCATCAACACATTTCTCATTGAAAAGCAATCTAGTGAGAGCAGATAAAAAAAATCAGCCAGAGTCAATAGGCCTGAGCCAGAGTCAGTGGTACAGGACCAAGAGCTTAGGAGCAAAAATGTTCTTGTAGCTGCAGTCAAGTCTTTAGTAGAAAAATATTGAAGAGGTAGATGCGAGGCAAAAGAAAATGTTAAGAGAGAGGGCGGCCAACCCAACAAGTAGATAAAGGATTTAAAACACCTTTAGGGGTACCACGGTGAAAGGGAGGCCTGGTGGAACAATGTACCTTAAACGTGAAGAAGTGGCTCCTGGGGTGGCGGTTGTTCCTGGTAGTTCCTGCAGTTCGAGGTGTCCAGCAGAGGAAGAGAGGCTCTCGTGGAGGAAGGTTCAAGTCACTGCATTACCCAGGGATGAAAGCAGCCACGGTGCTGCCAAACAAACTTTAAAAGGTACGCTCCTTTTAATTGAGGTCCGGTTTGATTGCTGCCTGGATATCCAGTCTCCAAGTGCTGGGCACTGTCGATTCGACCAAGGCAGGTCCGGAGAAGCGATGGGTAAACTGGTTGTTCCCACCAGCTTAAGGGAAGAAGGCTCTTTCGATGAAGAACTCCTCTCATCGTGTGGAAGAAAAGTGGTGGGATGATCCGGCAGGGCCTCACCGGTGGTGTAGATGCTGAAGATGTCTGTTGCTTCTCTCCCCTTCGGTTCCGTAGTTCCAGTGGCAACGTCTTTCTCTTCCAGTCCTCAGGACCCTTCTTCTATGCAGAAAGAGACCCATTCATGCAGCCTAGCTGTCACTCACAGAGTGGAGTGGTCTTCTTGGCGGGAGACCCTCCAGCCTATCAGGTTAGAGTGCGACCTGAGTTGCTGTAGCAACTCTGTCCAGGCGTTCTACTCCCCCTCCCAAACAACAGACCCACCCCAGACTCAGAGGCGCCGAAAGGAGGGCTTCTTGGCAGAAGCCTGCCAAAAGAGCGAACAAAGGATCCCCGACCTGGGTTAGGAGTATGGAGTAAGACTCGAGAAAGAAGTTATATTAAGGTTCTGGCAAATAAAACCTACCGGAGTAAAGTTAATAATAAAATAAACCGGCGGTATGTCAGAGGCTGTCAGTAAAAGTATTAGCCTCGAACAATGGGAAAATCCAATAGGAAAATATTTGCGGTTGAATATTTTTGGTAGCAACCACTGCCACCAGCCAGAAACTTTAAAAAGCGTGACTTTAAGGTACCCCCTCGTATATGAACCTAAGGGAAAAACTATTAACCCTTTCCAGTACACCCATAGTAAGATGGGTTGTACTGGTAAACATTCCCACTGATATCCTGTGGTCATCTGGAAAGTTATCTCCTTATATAAGAAAATAATCATGAGGAGGGATAACACCTTATGTCAGGTGTTATGCTCACAGATTGAGAAAAGCAATCCGGGCTGTCTGAGCAGTTTCAAGTATAAATGCATTGACATGCTGGGTAGATTGAATGTAAATAATGAACTTCTTGTTGTTAAACCAGAGGAAGTAAACATGAAAATGTTTGATGATGATTGGATCCAAGCATGGGATTCAAGGGGCTCTTATAAATTGTATCAAGATATTAGTTTGGAGAATAAAAGCTGGGGTACTCTTTCTCTTTATATAAAACAATACCCTGATTGAAGCTTTCTAACAATTTTTCTCAAGTTTAGGTTCAATCTTCTGCACACACGCGAGATAGTATACATTAGCAGACTCAGGGGGTAATTCATAGAATTCAGCGCAGAGAGGGAGCGTGTGCCAGCGTGCGCCAGCGTGCGCAAGCTATGTGCGCTAAACAACCTTCTGGCGCACAGCGTGTTCATGGATTTCCCAAGCCATTTGGATCTGTGGCACAGCGTATATCCCGCAGCGCCATTTACACCCCCAAGATCGCCCCTTGCACAAGGAAAAGCCATTGAAATCCCCAAAACGGCGCACAGGGCTGCACTAACCCTGGACCAGCTCACAGGGCTGCTACACTGTAATCGCGTGAAAAAGTACACATACCCTGTGAACACAACCGGTATGCAATTAGACACATTTCCCCTTCTCATTTTTCAAAGGAAAAATCCTCTGAAAAACAACAAATTTCAAGTCTGTATAAAACAGCTGTGAGAACTTTCAAGTTTATGAGTGGAATCAAAGAAAGATGGCCGTATTTCTGCGCAATATTCCACATCTGGATCCCAAATTGAGACCTCCATTTAGGATAGCTTGTTGCATAATACTGCACAATGAGAGAGTTTTATTAAATTTAAACCCAGGTATCTAATGCTCTGAACATCCATCAATTTGGAATACTCCAAAGTCCAAGTATATTTGGGAGGCATTGATCTAGAGCCACTAAAACACATTATATATGTCTTCTGGGGGTTAGCTTTCAACGTGTTCCTACTAGTATAGTTTTAAAAACTGGATAAAAGACGTTGTAAACCCTCTTGGGTCTGATCCATTAAAAGTACATTGTTGGCCTAACTAAGCCAGGAGATTTGTTCACCTGAGATTTTAGGCAGCACAAATGCAATAGGGTCTAAGGATTCTCTCAAATCAGACAAATGTAAATTATAAAGGCAGGGGGTGAAACCGCACCCCTGCCTCAGCCCTCTGTAGGTGACAATTGCCTTAGAAACCAAACCCTTCATATCCCGACTGACTCTAAGCATAGTGTTAATATTTAGATGTACAAGAATTGCCTAAAGTGGATCTGGAGAGTTCAATTCTTTAAGCTTAGACCAAAGTCCTGACCTGTCCACCATGTCAAATGCTTGAGTCAGATCCACGCACCGTACATACAGAGGATCTGCTCCCTTCTCACCCACCTTTTCAATTAAAGCATTAATCAAAGCCTGTTAACCACAGCCCCATATCCCTCCTGAAGCTGGTTTGAAATGTTGACAAGTGATTTGTTTTCAACATTCACGTCTCAATTTCTTTCAAAATAAGTGCAGAGAAAAACTTACTGTCGGCATCCAGGAGGGCAAGGAGTCGATAGTTACCGGGACAAGTTTGATCTCCCTTCTTAGAGATTGGGATTATAATTGAGGTTTTAAGTCCGGTTGGAACCGCTCTAGTTTCTAAAATATTATTAAAAATTAAGAGGAGAATCAAAGCCCAAATCTCCTGAGCTAGTTTCATCACCCTGTTGCATAAGCCATTAGGGCAAAGGGCTCGTGAATCTGAGTTACTCCATATTATTGCTAGAATTTGCTCCACAATCCAAGATCCGTCATATGTAAAATCATTCAATCATCAGTCAATGAGACACCTTTATATAGCGCCAAAAGTAACTTATCCATTGTCTCTCAGCAACAGGATTAGTCAGTGACTCTAAACAGAAGGCATCCTTATGCTGTATCAATGCCCACAAATTCTGAGAATTTTTTTTAAAAATCACCTCTAAAATAAATTTGCTGTCACGCTGTAATAATAAGCATCTATGTGCCGTTATCCAATGTTTGTATCCCTGATGCAGCTTCCTAAACCGTTCCAATATCCTATATGGGGCAGTCAGGCTAGCCTGAATAGCTCTAACACCTGCCTCATTTTCTTTTTCCTGCATTGTACCAATTCATCATGGTTGTGGGGTCGAGAAGAATTTTTACCAATGTGTCCACCCTAACAGAATTTCTCCACTTTTCTAATATTAAAAGCGGGATATGACTCTGAGGAAAAAAAATGTTAATAGATCTAGAGTTCAGAGGTTCCATATGGCATGTGTTTCCATTTGGTCAACCTCTAGATTCCCACAGGTAGTTATAGAGTGAGAGAACTTGTTGCTCACCTGATTGCAGCAATCAAGTTGCAATGACAGCTATCAATAATCTCAACAATTACAAATTGCTCACAATTATGGAAGAAACATAATCAATCCAAGATGATTGCTTGTCTCTAAGCTAAGTGTGTCTGTTGGACATGTTACCTGTCACATGGCCATTTAGCATTAGGAGGCCCCATGCATTACACAGTTCACTCCACTATTTTCCATGTTCTTGTTGCCACTTAAGGTAGTCCGTCCCCCAATAGTTGTCAAGGTACCCACATTTCTCAGCTGACATACACATGGAGTTCCAGTCCCCTGCTTCAATAATCTACCCATCGGTGCGCATATTTTGAAATTAGCTAAGAGCAGGAGGTAAGTCAGGCATCTTAGCAGCAACAATCGCTGGTATTACCAGCACTGGTAGCACTGGTATTACCAGTGCTGGTAAAATCAGCATAATCACCCATGGAGTTCAATGGGACTCAATGGAATGGGGATCTACCACCAACACTGGCACTCATAATCTGCCGGTAATACCACCGGACTGAGTGCCCATATCGATATTTCAGTTTGCCTGTATCCTGGCGGATTTACTGCCAGGATACCAGTAAACTTATAATGAGCCCCATTGTCTGCCTCCCACTTTCAATTAATTATTGACAGATAAGGCAGCCGGCAGCCATGTCCAAGCTTCTTGCGGTACAGATTGCAGAATATGAGAGTTAGCAAAGCAAACCTGTTAGTATTGCCAGTAAAGCAAGGAATTTTCATATCCTCGCCTAAAGGAATACGGCCATCAGATTCTTTGACAACCGTGATTTCAGGTTCCCTGCTAGAGACGGGACATCCCAAGTTCACAGTTCTCGGGTGTCAATTATATCTCATAGATCTTAAAGCCTCCGCCTCTTCTTGAAGCATAGAATAAACACCCCATGATGGAACCTTGAAGGCCACAATATCTGTTCTTATGTCATTAAGAAAGTCAACAAGCTCTATATCCTGAGGCGGGGAACTTCATTGAAGAAGGACAACATGTTGGAGTGATTCAGTAGCGGATTATTAGACCCCAACATGAATTCTAATATGAGGACTAGACAGCAGCCCGACTTGCCTGGACTGAAGGGTCATCAGCCCCACTCCCACACCCACCAATCGGCTGAGGATATATTTCCGCCACATGCGTCAGAGGAGGAGCAGATGTCTGATCATTATTATTAGGCCCCAGAAGCTTGGCAGCCCACTATCCCCAGCTGTCAGCTGGATATAGTAGCCATGCACTGTATGGGGCAGTGAAGAAGCTAATATCTGACAACTCCAGCTCTCCATAGGATCCTCTAATCCACCAAATGCAAGGCGATGGTCAGCCACTATGGTTGAGTTCTTACTCCAAAGAGGGGCTCTGCCATGAACTGTACACTAAAGTGTGGCTCCCATGCTCGAGCAGGATGGAGGTAAGGAGTCTACCAGGTTCCTAATGGCCCGAGATGGCAGAGGGAATTAAAGACCAATACTGTGTTCTGGTCCTAGTTTCCTGTTCCCCATCCCCAAGGGATGGTGCACATTTGTCTCTAATGCCACAGCGGGCAGTGCTCAGAATCAAACAGGCAGGATGCACCCCCCGCCCCCCACACTGTGTAGATACATCACAATTCCATTTTATAGTAGTTGTCACACAGATTACCTGCGGTGTCCTAGGAGATTTTAGGACCACCTCTGCCTGGGCGTTCCCATCTTTTTCCATCAGACTATTAGCCTGTGTTCCATGATCACAACTTGCAATACCTTGCAACTGGGAATTTGCGCCTGTATGAGTTGTTATATTGGAGCTGCTGCTGGGCCCCACAGTGACATCCAGTGAGGTTGTGCGTGTATCAGCCTGTCTCAGTTTGGAATCCGAGCCAGCAGCTTTATTCAAGGCATTTGTAGCTACCACTTCCATCAAGTGCATGGAACGGAGAAACCTATGCAAGTTTCTTTTTTTTTTGGTTTTGATACTTCACTCTTACACGACTCAACTTGGTTAGTAAGATTGATAAACTTTTCTATAACGGGCTAAGCAGTCACCTTAGTAATTGATTTCTTTTTAGACACATCAATTTTTTTTAGGATATACACCCTGACAATCCACTTCTCCAATTATGGCCACATTCTCGCCAGCCTTGGTTGCAGCTCCATGTATGGCATCAGGCTTGTTGCAAGATATCACGGGTTGCATAGAGTTACTCAGTAATTCCAGTTTTAGATTGAGTTCACCGAGTACAATTGAATGTGCTCTTACATCATTCCGTATATTATCATACAATTCTACAAATGCACTTAAGCACTGAGATCGTGGGAGCCATAAGCTTGATTCTTGTGTCTGCATCTCTTAGAGTGTGGTGTAATGGAGCACTGTCCCTTATATTTCTTTGATGAGAGGAATCACTATTGGTGGATGGAAGCTCCGTTAACATGGAGGGAGTCCCAGAGCGAAAGTCGTTTTGTATAGGGCCTACATACTCTTCCACCACCTGAGCCTCCTGAGCCCCACTACGGGCAGAGGTTGGAGAGAGTCATACAATCCCTTCAGTCACTTCAAGCATACTTTATGCTGGGGTGCTCCTGAGTCAGTTGCGCACTGCGCAATATTGATAGCCTTATTTCAGTGCTGGTCCCGGAAGGGGGGGGGGGGATTCTGTGATCTTTTGGCCTGCTATTGGTGTCATATTCCATATTCACAAACTCCATGTTTTTAAATTTGCCACATGATTTTTTTTAAAATGTGAAAGATGCAGTTTAACCTCTGGTTGTCACACTTGAATTTCAATCCCCTAAAGAGTGATGGAAATGCGTTTTATTTAGAATTCACAGAGACGGCCCCTAGCCCCTTCAGGGCTAAGGGTACCTATGTTTCTCTTGATTTCCCTTAAGGAATCATCATAGGCTCGGCCTATTTCAGCATTTAAGGGACCCATCTTGGTGGAATGCACTCCCTTCAACCGTGTAGTCGGCGGTACTCTGCTATACATTAGTGTTGGCATGCAAGGGGACAGAACAGCACATCTTTACACCACTGTCCTGCCACTCCCGAATCCTCAGGTCCCCTTTGAGAATAAGGTGACTTGAGCATTTCTGAAAGTAGCGCAAATGAAACAAGCACATTCTCTGCGCTCCTTTCTTTTGCTGTACTTTCTGAGAATCTGGTCCTTAATTGCTAATCTTGTAACCTGCTGAGACATTGGTTGCACTTGACCAAACCTCTTTTGATTCTGGGCATATCACTCGACAGCCTCATTCTGCAACCTGTAATGTACTGTTTACTACTATAAGGATTCATGGAATAACTTGCGCAGAAAATAGGGAACTTGAGTGCCAAAATGCGTGTGTAATCATATTCGTCGATTCATGGAATCGAATGCGTGGCACTTTTTTCTAACTTGCGTATATTTCGCACAGGCTCCGCAACTCTCTACGAGCGGTCGAGTGCCTTGTGTGAGACACCACGCAGAGCATGGACGAGGCCTTCACAGAGGGTGGAGTAGAAGGTGGAACTTGGAAAATGAGGAAGAACAATGGAAAAAGTGGATGTTACGAGAGACGGGACGCAGGCAGTCCATAGCATGGCCACAAATGCGCATGACAAAGCGTATTCATGGCTGTTACCACGCAACCTCCCACCTGTGAAATGCCCACGCACACCCCTCCATGTCTACGCCACTCAAAGGCAGGCGTAAGTACAAATGCACATAGCAATTGCAGTACGTGGGTGGGTTTGCATGTCGGATTTAGGGGTGTGTGTACGCAGCCGGGGACCGATCAGACTTACGAGTGCAAATACTCAGTGTAGTGTGGTGCAGGAACAGTTTACAGGGGTTCACATGCAGATTTTCAGAGTTCTACCTGAGTTGTGATACAACGTACCCAAGTTGTGGGGGTGCCGGTAACAGTTATGGAGGACCCCGCGCATTGTCCTAGACATGCAGGCCCACTTGAGTGGGATCCCATACACTGTTTGAAGGGTGCGTGTATTTACACCCACGCAAAGGTAGCTGTACTGGCTATTTAGTGCTTTGCGTCGGGGCAAGCGGGGGCGTTCTGTCTGCGACTTGTGTATACTGTTACTTTGCACAAAATATTCCATGAACACGGGGGCACACATTTTTTTATTCTGCCCGCAGGCTTGCGCAGTGTCGACGTCGGCGCGCGGCCCTTGCGGGATTAATGCACTCTTTTCCATGAATCGGCCTCTGTGTGTCAAATGCTGTGATAATGCCCCAACGATGAATTGAGAAAAATGTGGAAATAAACTCTGCACTTCATAATTCTGTTACTTTGATAGCCAGATCAGTGCTGTTATGAAAGACTAATGAGCATTTACAGATAATTTGCAAAATCATTTTTCCAATTAGAAAAATAGAAACTACTCTGTATTATATTTAGGATTTTTCATAGTTTTCTGTGAGAAGGTCCTTTCAGTTTTACTTAGATGTTACAGAAATGTATAACTTTTCCCATGACTGCAACAGTCTAGAAAATTTGGGATGGTTTAACCTGTCCTGGAAAAATATGATCAAATCCTGTATATAATGTATGGTGTAGCGCCCATTTTGATGAGAAACAAAGCAACCCAACTTTATTTAAATGATATATTGAAGTCAAATAACATTTTTAGAACTGTTAAAAAAGTTAAGTTAGAATGTTGTATGTTTCTTAGCAACGTTACTAAAATCACATAAGATAAGGTCTCCACTAGCGCCAATACACCATGCCCCTGGTCGGGCTACTACATCATCCACTTCTCTATCCCTCAACCCTCTAAACATAAAACTACACCCAACCCTCTACCTCCAGCCATAACACGAAGCTCACAGGAGCTCACCAGAGACAACATCCTGCTCCTGCTCAACACCGCAGGCCTCCAGCCACCCTTCGAATCCAACTCCAACTCATTAGTGGATACATTCACCTCCATCTTTTCCAATGCAGTGAACACCATAGCCCCCTAGCTCCTCACAAATCCAAAACAGTCAGACAGTCAAACTAGTGGTTTAGCCCCAACCTTTTGGAACTGCGCACTCAGGATTGACAGGCCCAGCCAACTTAGCTAAAGGATACTATCGGCCCTCTAAAAAATGAGTTCATCAAAATATCCAGACTCTACAAATCTGCCGCCATTGCAGCCAAATCAAATTCCTTTCTAACTGTGGAATCAGCAATGCCTACTCTGATGTAAAAGAAATCTTTACCATCTTCAGAGAACTTGAAGCTCCTGCCCGACCCCCCACCACCCTCACCAATGACATGATGTAATGTTCAGACATCCAAGTAGTGCTACTAGGTAAAATCAACATCCTGAACACTACAATCCTCTCTCAACAAGCTACATTCAACAAAGAGCACACAGCCACACATATCAGCTGCTCTCCTCCCCCTTCACTCCCTCCACCAAACAGTTTTTTTTTCAGAGACCTCTCTAAAAGTGAAGTCCTAAAGCTGATCAAAAGCCTGAAACCCTCCAAATGCAAAGGCAATATATGCCCTGCATCACTCATCAAAAATTGCGCCGATGTGCTAGCCCCCATCATCATGGCCTTCATAAACGCATATTTCTCTAAAAGCACAATTCCAGCTAGTCTCAACGAAGCCTCACTAGACCCAGCCAATTTCATCCAACTATAGGCCAATGACCGCTGTACCTTTCCTACTAAAAATCTTAGATCACACAGCATACCTTCGAGTTCCGCAGTACATGGAGGACAACACAATCCTAGGGATGCATAAATCCGGCTTCTTCACAGGGCACAGGATTGAATCTGCCCTTCTGGACCTAAAGAATCAGCTTGAGGAGATTAGAGATGAAGGAAACTCTGCCTGGCTCCTCCTCATAAACCTATCTGCTGAATTAGACTTGGTTAACCACCAAATACTCTTCCATCACCTCACCACTTACGCCAATTTCTCCCCACCTGTCACTGCTGAAACTGGTCATGAGGGTCTTCTCAGAGATTGCAAATGCCTCGCCCTCTCCCATCACCTGTGGTGTACATCAAGGGGCTTGCATCGCCCCAACCCTCTACAACATCTCTACCAGGCCACTTTTTAACTTCCTTTACTCCCTCGGCATAGCTTATATCAACTATGCCGATGACACTCAAATCCTGATCCCACTCTCAGGCAACTACTCTGACTCTGCCACCCTCCACAATATCTACTCTACTCTAAAGTCATGGATGGCAGCTAATCATCTTTGTCTCAACAGCGACAAGATGGAAATACTTATTGTCGGCCTACCAAATGCCCTGAAGTATCTTGATAATCAATACACTGCCTTCCAGATCGACAATTGCCTAATTCCTGTCTCAACCTCGGTAAAGACTTTAGGAGTTTACCTTGACACCTCACTCACCAAGTCCAGACAAGTAAGTGCCATTGGGCCTCATTACGACTCAGGCGGTAAGGGTTTTACGGCGGCGTAAACAGCGCCGACCCTTACCGCCTGATTCCGAGGTCCCTTAGCGCCATGGAGGTTTTAACACCTGCTTTTAGCAGGTGTTAAAATCCATGGCGCTAAGGGACCTTGATGTTAATTACGCCACCGTAATTTACGGTGGCGTAATTAACGCCTTCCCCACTCCCATTATGCCCTATGGGGCAAAATGGGAATGGGGAAGGGAAAATGGGAAAATGGGGATTTACCACCCCGCCAAGGTTGGAATGGGGCGGTAAATCCGCCAACCACCATGGCGTAAACGTAGTTTACGCCATGGTGGTAAAGTCACGGCCCAGGCGGTAACTTACCGCCTGGGTCGTAATGAGGCCCATTGTCTCTTCAGCAGCAAACGCCAACAAGGTCCTCAACACAGCCAGACCCTTCCTCATCAAAAATAGCCCGTGTCATCATTAGCTCTAAGATTGACTACTGTAATGTCTTATTCACAGGCACCTCCTCTGGAAATATCCAGAAACTACAAGTCATCCAAAACAATGCCTTGAGAGCAGCCATCCATATCTCGAATAGAGAACTCATCTCGAAAGCTAGAAGAGAAGCACACTGGCTCACCATCCAGGAGCGCATCAGATTTAAAACACTTTCAATTAATCACAAGTGCCTCTCCAATACAGTGCCCCCTCACCTCACCCAAAGAATCACTAAAGCTCACTCCTCAAGACCCACTAGGACCCCGTACACGGATCGACTAGTCATGCCCAAAGTTAAGAGTTGCAAAGCCGGAGCCTCCAGTTTGCCTTACCTTGCTGCGAAACTCTGGCACTACCACCCCATCCCCATCCCCCCTGAGGGGTGAGAAATCCTACTGGATCTTTTGCAAAGCTCTCAAATGTCAGCTCTTCTCTGAACCTGCAACGCCACCTGCCCACCGAACTTACTTGTCAAACACTGATCCCTATTACCATCACACTTAACACACTCCATTAACATGCATGATACTGCTTCTCAATGATGTAACTGTGCCTCAGTTGTTACTGCACCTATGACACCCATGTTTTTTTTTTAACTGTGCCTCAGTTGTTACTGCACCTATGACACCCATGTTTTTTTATGTGACAAAAAAATCTTAATTATAAGAACATTTATGCTTTCTTGACTTGTACCTGCAACAGCACCTCGATGCTTCCGGGTTTTATGTGTGCTTTACAAATGAATTAAATAAGTAAATAATGATAATTTGATTTTGACCATTGGTCATTCTGTAAAGATTATGTACAGAATTAACAATCCAAGTACTATATTCCTGTAAAACTTGCTGTGAAAATATAAAACCCATGGAAATAGCACTTTTGTTAATATTTCTCGTTTGAATTAATAGAAGTGTGAAACTTTCATTTTGCAGGTATAACATCGGGAAACACCTATTTCTTACACTTGTTTGCATGTTTTAATAAATTGCTAAACGTTCAAATGTAATTAAACTGGAAGCATGTTCAATGCAATTGAATGACATTTTCTTAATGGAAATTATGCAATTTTGCACACCTCTACCATGACCAACAACTCAATTGAGGGTATTTAAATGATAGGGGACAAGTAACTGCACAAAACTACCATCAGTGAAGATCAGTGTGTGATATGCATAAAGAGAGGCAGAGGGTAAAGATTTTTTCAAATGCTCAGTCAAGGATGGGTTAGACACAACACACAGGACTTGTTGATCATTACTGCAGGTTAGGGCTGCGCAGGGACCTTTATGTGCACGAGTAACATACCAATTGCGCGTGATTTGCAATGGAAGTTTTCAACCAACAGTCCTCCACAAAATCAAATAGTGTTAATAACGGGTTTTGTGGAAAAGCAAACCACGACCAAAATGTAGTGGACCTAACAAAAAGATATGATATGTTTTAACAGAAGCTTTTAATTTGAAGCAAGACAATGGTGCTGGTAATACTGCAGAATGAAACATTTTCAAAATCAAATTATCATGAGAATATCTTATGTGATTTTATTGTGTGGTTACTTTGCTAAGAAGCCAAGAACAATGAAACGCCGGATAAAAAAACTGGCTATATGCATCCCTTTCTATAGCGCCTTGCCATACACTGACAGCACTGCCATTAAGTCCTTTCCATTTCCTCGGATGAATTGCATTAAATTATACAAAAGTCTGGTTCGGTCTTGGAAAGTATATTCCTTGGATAATACACGTTTTTAAGAACACCTGTCCTTTCACCATTAAAAAACAAAGCTAAGTGTAACACAATTTAACAATAACACCATTCTTAAAAGTTGGAAGTGGCCTTCTTATAATTGGACTTTTATTATTGCCAGTTTTATGCCTTGCCATGGTGTAGAAATACAGGATGTTATCCTAAAACTTCATATTGACTAGCTAGGGCCTCGATAATTCCTTGCATTGATCTTCCAAGTGCAACACTCTCTTTTGAAACTGCAAGGATTCTGCTGTTTACATTTTATCTATCATCCTCCCAATTGTGATCCTGGATTTATTCTTCATTTTATGCAAATTATTCCATTGGCTCTGAAGTTATCTTCACTTTTATTGATTTTAGGAGTTTTCGATCTAGATTGTATTGACTTGAATGATTCCCAAACCTTGTTAATATACTCTTGGCTTATTGAGCTTCTATTTAATTTCCTAAAGACCGCTCCCATTCTCAATAATGGTCACACCATGGATTGAGGTATCACTCAGAACATTATACTGACTAGTTCATGTGTGCTTCCGATTGATTGGTCTGACCATGATGCAATCCTGTTACATTCCCCAGTTCTCAGCATGCAACACCTACAAGTTCGGCTTACACCTCCATAACATTCCGTAACAAACAGAAACTAAATGCGTTAACTCTTAATTCTTTGTTTAAGAACATGGAGGAAAGATTAACCAAGGAAACAAATGTAGATCACCAAGTTTCTTTCTATCATTCTTAGTAACCAATATTATGGACTCTTTGCACTGGTGAGATCAAAGATGACTACGATTAAGCATGCTGGGAACAGTTAGATGTGTTGAACGAAAATGGAGAAGGATCCCTTCCAAAGGTATATGCGAAGAGCTCGAATTGGCCAGGATTCATGATAAAATGCCATTTTGGAAGCTAAGCAGAGTCATTATGCCTCACAAATATAAGCAACCTTGCACTCCTCTAAAGGGGTATTCACCATATTAAATAGTTTGAAGAACTCTTCCCCCAGGATCATTGCCCCACCTTCATCCTTGCATTGGTGTAATAAGATGCAGACCTTATTAGGGTAAAGATCCTACAGATTAGAGCCTGTGTAAGCTATTTGAATGCCATTTTGGCACAAGACATCAATTAATTACCTTCATCAGATCTAAAACAGCTGACATTATTGAGTCCGGGCCAAGACTTCAA
The DNA here is from genome assembly GCF_040938575.1 of Ambystoma mexicanum. NCBI lineage: Eukaryota > Metazoa > Chordata > Amphibia > Caudata > Ambystomatidae > Ambystoma > Ambystoma mexicanum. The sequence continues at coordinate 723,280,361 of NC_090927.1, read as the reverse complement.
GGTATTGCTTGACTTGTATTCAATCCCCATAGAAGAGAAACAATCCTTATTGGCTTTGTTAAAGAATGCAAACTGTTCTAATGACGCATGCCCATCTGTTATTGTATAGGCTTGCGCAGAGGCTTTAAGTCTGTTCATCAGGGAGTTCATCACAGCTTCATTTAGAGAGTGTCATGTGCCCAAAGCCCTGAAACAAGCATGGGGGTCTCCTCTAATGAAGAAGCCTAGTTTCACTCCAGAGTATTGTGTGAGCTATCAACCAATAACTAAAACTCATTTTCTGTTAAAAAAAAGCCTGGACCTGCTGGCAACCTCTCAGCCTTGAACACATCTCCAGCTTTTCCCCCTTTTAGGAGATCGCCAAACCTGGGTTCCGCCTGGGAAGAGGAACAGAATTGGTGCTTGTATATATATTAGACACAGGACAAGTTGGTGTGTTGGTGATTTTGGATTCATCTGCAGCATTTTATACCACTGATAATGTAGTTTTACTTCACTACTTTAAGGAAGCTGCTCATGCGTCAGAGAAGTCTCTGCTGTTCAATAGATCCTACAGAGTTAAAGTCAAAAGCCATGTTCCTCAAATTGAAACCATGGTTTCTGGTGTCCCACAGTTCCTGTGCATTTCCCACTTGCTGTTCAACTTATATATAAATCCTAGTGGTGATTTTCTCTCTGAGCATTGCCGTTTTTTCCAAAATTATGCACTTGATATTCAAGTTGTCACCTTTGCAAATCAGGACCCAGAGACTAATATAGCCCACATCCAATACATTTGTGGTCTCATTGAACAATGAATGGTAGAACATTGTTTAGCTCTTAACCAAGGAAAACACTGAAATTATGCTTTTAGCATCGTTCCTCCATTTACCAAAGCATTAGACACATACCCACATTTCTTGCTTGCAGGTCATTTATAAAAACACAGACCAACGTAAACACGTTGGAAGAGGTTTTGGATTCTTCTCTATTGTTAAACCCAAAAGTGAATAATGTACTTTGCACATCCCACATCCAATGAAGATATTAACCCAGATCAAAACAATTTTGTGGAAGGAGCATTGTGCCATCATAGCTCAAGCCATTGTGGGGTCTCATTTAGATAACAGTATTGGCCTTTATGCTGGCATTACCATATCTGCTTTGCATTGTTTACAGGTTCTAAAGAACAGACATGCTCACATTCCCCCTATTTTAAGGAAACTTCATTGGCTGCCATTTAAAGCTAGGATGGATTTCAAAGTTCTAATCAAAGTTCAGAAGGCCCTCTATGGTTCAATCCCCTATTATGTCCGGAAGTGTCGGACATAGCGCACTTCTTCAAGACCTCTGCGATTGGACGTTCGTTATATGATGATCATGAACTGTTTCAGACTTTCAAATGTCTGGCTAGGGCTTGTTCATTTGTCTTGGCCAAATTGATGCTGAGGCATTCACTCGTCCACAGAACCAGTGTGATGTGGCTAATATGGTGGGAGTTATGGTGTTGGTTAGAAGTTGCATTACTTGCAATGTGCTAGTCAAACTAAGTCAAAACGGTGGTGTGCCAGTATTTTCTACCAAATATTAGAGGATGTTAATGAGATGGGAAGGGGAATAACAATGCAGGATACCGATGAAGTGGCCCATTGGGGATTCCATCAGACTGTACTTATCTGCAGCAGACCAGCTACGCAGGTGGATATATAAGAGTGAATCACTGTGTTCTAAAGCACTTAGAAGAATCAAAGCAATCGCCATTCTCATCCATTTCTATGGTACACACTTAGGTCGCAAGTAGATTGATCCAAGAGGACTAGTTTGCACCAGCCACAAACTGGGATGTAGGGGTTGGCCAAAAACAAAGATAGAAACGCAAAGACTAGCTAATTTAGCATAATGACAGAGATGAGAGACAGCCTTATCATGTTGAAAATAATCACTGAAAGGAAGACAACCTTGTCTAAATCCCGAAAGACACACAATAGGAGTGTGGATTTCTCCGGACTACAAGGCTACTTACCAATCCTAAAAAAGAACTCCCCCATCCTCAGCACATCTCTCACACTATTAACTAAACACAACCACACGTCTTAAACCACAGCAACTCGCATGCACCTTACCACACCGCAACAACAAACACACCACAGAGACCCTCACACAACAGCACACGACGGACTCAGACCGGATACCACACCAAAAGCTCAGCGAAAGGTGTTAACCGAACTGAAGCTGCCAACAGTGCATCACAGCTCCCTTGCTCCTCTCCAAGCTTTGTCCTACTAACACACCCTAACCTACCCCCCTTTTCCTTCAGATCCATCAGAGCCCCAGGGCACCACTCGGGTGGTGATAGTGCGCGGTACAAATGTCCTATAACATTAACATTTCACACTATCAACACATGGGACGTGGTAGGCTATATCTTTGAGGTGAACAGACATGGAAGCCAATGTTGAAATATGATCTAATATTTGCACAGTAATATGTGTTAGGTAAAAAATAAATGGCAGATATGCGTTTAGGAAAGCAATAGTCATGTCAGAATAACTTCAATTTGAAAGAAAGGTACACATTTTATCACGGGATTCAGTTGCTGGAGATGCGCTTCTTTTCACAGTAGCAAACCACATGTCGCTGAAGGCAGTTTGAATATGTCAAGCTGCAGAGGTGGACGGAAAGGCCCAGGTAGCAGGCATATTGACCTATGAGATAGTCAGAATGCTGCAGAAATATGTCTCAAACGTGTACACCTTTTAAGCAAACTGGAACTTTTTAAATATGTATTTAATTGATTTTTGTTTTTTTATTTAATTCATTTATAAAGCACACACCAGCCCAGGGGCATTTTGGCACTTTTACATGAGTCTTAGGCATATGATATACATGGTGAATACAGGAATCTAGGCATTTGATGCAAGGCATATATATGAAGTTATCGTTGGCATGAGTACACAATACATATTGGTCTTATTTGAAAAGCCATGTTTTGAGTGCTTTGCAGAAGGCTCCCTGGAAGGGTTCAGCTCTAAGCGAGGGGGGCAGTGAGTTCCAATGTTTGGCCGCAAGCTAGCTTCACCTGCTTTGTGCGTTTGACTTTAGGTAACATAAATCTGTCAGTATATGGTGCTCTGGTGGGCCTGGAGGAGTGAGCGCTACTTATTTTCTGGAAGAGATAAGGCAGGGTTGAGTTATCGAGGCATTTGTGAGTAATGGCTAGTGTTTTGAGCAGGACTCTTTCTCTGATGGGTAGAGTCGTGATGTGTTCCCTTTTAGGCATACTGAGAGCTGCCCGGAGTGCATTATTTTTTGGAGGACTTGGAGATTTTGGAGGTTTTTAGAGGAGGTGCCAGCAAATAGTGCATTGCCGTAATCTAGCCTAGAGTATATGACAGCTCTAGCTATGGTGAGGCAACTTGCTGTGGAGAGGAATGGTTTTGCTGCATTCAATTGTTTGGTGAAGTATGCTGCAGAGGAGGCGATGGTGCTTACTGCCAAGACATAGAGAAGGTGGCGTCTAGATATATTCCTAAAGTCTTGACAGCGGGAGGGACCGAGATTTATATGTTCTGGATCAGGAATGTGGAGTGTTGGTTGGTGAGTTTATTTAGTGTCGCCGGAGGCCCTATTAGCAGGATTTCAGTCTTGTCCCTGTTGAGGCATAGGCCGTTTGCCACCATCCAGGTCTCGATGATGGAGTAGGCTGTATTGAGTGCCTTGGAGTCTTCCTCGTAGATACCTGTTAGGGGGAGGAGGACTTGGGTGTCATCTGCATAGTTGGTATAGGTTATACCACTGGAGTCTAAGAAATTAAAGAGTGGTCTGGTGAAGATGTTGTATAATGTGAGCTAGATGCAGGAGCCCTGTGGGACTCCACATAGAATGGAGGCGGGGAGAGTGCTCGCCTTTTCAGCAAACTCTCTCATCTTTCTGCCCTCTAGGAATGAGGTGATCCAGGTTGTTGTCTTGTGCGAGAAGTGGGATGAAGTGGTAAGGTGGTGGTATAGCATTTTATGGTCCACTAGGCCGAAGGCGGCAGATACATTGAGAAGGAGGAGCAGGGCAGGTTTGACATTGTCCCGAATTTAATTCATCTGATGTTTTAGATCTAGTAGTGCTGATTCTGTGCCATAGTCGGGTCAGAATACTGATTGGCGTAGGCCTAGTATGTGATTTACTTGCAGGAAGTGTTGAATCTGAAGGTAGGGTGCTCTGTCCAGGATTTTGAGGAGAAAAGGGACACTTGTGATGAGCCTGTACTTGTTGGGACCTCAGAGGACTAGAGAGGGTTTCTTTAAGAGTGGGATGTACCCAGGCTTCTTTGAGACATAATGGGACCAGTTCAGAGGCGAAGGAGGCTTTGATGAAAGTTGTGAGGAAAGGGGCTGGGACATCAGCATTTCTTCAATGATTGTGGCAGGGCATACATCGCCTTTGCATTTCGAGGGTTTGAGGGTTTGAGATTTTTTAGAATGGAATGCACTTTTAATTCTCAGATGTCCTTAAAGGAGAAAGGAGGTACATTTAAGGAAGATGTGTTGGAGGCAGAGGCTGCTGTTGTGAGGTGGGGTGAACCCATTCTATTTTGGTTAGTGCATGTTTTATTATTGAGCAAGTCTATTTTGCTTGTCATGCCGGTTTGAATGTTGTTGCACCATGCTTCATCTTTGATGATAGATTGAGGGGTGAGGACTTGGGTCTCAAGTTTCCTGAATATAGACAAAATGTCCCTTACATCTAATTTGGCTGATCCCAGTATTGAAGTAAGAGGATTTGGCTGCCATGATTGCCTGTTTGTAGACTCTGGATGCTTTCGAGAATTCCCCTTTATCAGGGTCATTATTTTTTTGTATCCAAGCAGATTGGGCTTTATATTTCAGTAGCTCAGGGGTGTACCAGGGGTTGGTGTGCCTGATGGATTTCACTTTACTTGCTATGAGGGGGGCAATGGTATCGACAGCCTGCTTCAGGATGATGTTGTATAGGACTGCAAGTGTGTTAGGATCCTTGGAGAAAAGCGGCTTGAATTCTGGAATTCTAGGAAGGGGTGAGGTTGTCTTTTGTCTGCTTTCTTGAGCTGCGTGCTAGTGCTCATGGTAGTAAGGGGGTGGCGGGCTTGTGTTTCTTGGGATGAGGGATGGAGAAGTGGATGGTATGGTGGTCTGACCATGGGCATGGGGAGATGGATGTGATGTATGACTGACAGTTGAGGTCCGCTATCCAGGCCAGAGTGCGGCCTTTGTTATGCGTGGGGCTGGTGATGTGATGTGTGAATCCTAGGGTGTCTAGAGCTTTCTCAAAGGTTTTGGCTTGAAAGTCTTCCGGGTCATTGAGGCCTAGGTTCAGGTCGCCTTATAGTATGATTTTGGAGGAGTTCTTAAGATTTTCATTGAGGAGATGGAGGAGGTTTTCCTGGAGGGTGGATACAAGGCCGGGGGGGGGGGCGGTAGATGATGTGGTGAGTGATGGTGCAGGTGGGGGATATGACTAGCTTGAGAGACAACATTTCCCCATTTACCTTCTAGGGAGGAGTTGATTTTGCAGAAGGGAGGGGTCTCCATGGCTATGAGAGCTACCCCTCCACCACTGGCATTGGGGTGGTCCTATCGATAGATATTGTAGCCAATGGGGAGGGCTAGCGTTAGTGCAGGGCCCGAGGCCTCATGGAGCTAGGTTTCAGAAATAGCTGGGGCATCCAGGCTGTGGGATTTGATCAGGTCATTGATGTCCAGGGCATGGGCTGGGAGGGAGCAGGCATTGTTGAGGGCATAATTAATGGGCGATGTGGTGGGACTCTGGTGCATGTGTTTGGGTGTGGTGGAGTGTACAAAGAATTGGGCTGTGAATGTAGGTGAGGCAGAGGCAATTGGCCTCTGGGCTGTAGGAGCAACAACATGTTGACACTGGGCTGTAGGAATAAGATCATTTGGCATAGCAGAATGAGGGGTCGGAATAACGGCATTTGGTATAGCACACTGTATCATAGAACTAACAGCATTTGACATAGCACACTGGTCTGTAGGAATATCAACATTTTGCTTAGCATATTTGGCTATAGGAGTACCAACATTTGGCCTAGCTCACTGGGTTTTGGGAGTAGCAACATTTGGCATAGCACATTAGGCAGTAGGAATATCAATGTTTTGCATGGCATACTGGGCGTTATGAGTAACAACATTTGGCAAATCACACTGGGCGGTAGGAGTATCAGCATTTAGCATAGCACATTGGGCAGCAGGAATGACATCATTTGGCGTAGCAGGAATATCAACATTTAATATAGCGCCAGGCCATGTTTCGCTCAAATCTGGCATGTTGTTTGCAGGCTTGCACTGATGGGATAACCTTGTTAGGGGTGGAGGCTAGGTGCGCAGAATGAGTCAGCGGTTTCTTTTTTTTTAAGTCTTTGGGCGGGCGGGGCAGAGCAGCAGCGTGTTCGGGTCTGCAGTGATGCATTGCGGGCAGTCAGGGATTGCTGTGAGGGGGGCATGTGGAGTCCATAGCTGGATGAAGTTTGGACTTTCCGTACTTGGGATTTCTGTGGGTCTTTGGTATGGGCGTGTCTGTCTTTGGTTGCGCAGTAGGAATGCGCCACTTTCTTGCTGGTGTTCGACGCATCCAGTTCTGGGATGTCCGGTGGGGGTGGGGGTAATTGCTTGAGTGTCTTTTTATCACAAAAGTATGTACAATAGATAAGAAATCCAATTTGATGAGAAGCGATGAGCTTCTTACAATGGGTGAGGTTGAGGAATATTCTGACCAGGTTGTGGAGGGGAGTAAATAGAACAGTCATTGGGACAATACATAAGTCAACATACATAAAGGACTACCAATGTTGGACATTTTTAAGTGCAGGTAGGTGGTATGGCCAGCTGTGCTCAAGATGTGACCACAATGGGAGAAGTGCTAGAGTGGAGGCAGAGTAAGTGAGGGAGAGTCTCTGTCAGTCCACAGAGTGGGAAGCATCCACCGTCGATCCACACCAGCTCCCATTCACTTGCTCAATACACTGCATGGTCCCTGTACAACATGGTAAGATGGCAGATGCCATCACTACATGCCCTGATTGCCCTGCATTTGCTCCAGATTTGAAGAGTCCTGATTGGATATCCAGCCCATCTTACCAGAAGCCAGCTTTTTATTGGCAGGCAGAGCCAGCCTGTGACAGACGCTTGTGCCTAAGGACTCCAGTTATAGTCTCTGCCAGGCCACAGTGTGGGAAGCATCCACTGTGGACCCCAGCCAGCTTCCATCCACTTGCTCAATAAACCGCATGGTCCCTGGACAACATGGTAAGATGGCCGCCGCCATCACTACATCCTCTGATTGTCCTGCTTTTGCTCCAGGTTTGAAGAGTCCTGATTGGATATCCAGTGCATTTTACCAGAAGCCAGCTTTTTGCTGGCAGCCGGAGCCAGCCTGTGACAAAGGACGGTGCCTAAAGCCTCCAGTTTCAATCTCTTCCGGTTCACAGTATGGGAAGCATCTGCTGTGGACCCCCAGCCAACTCCCATCCACTTGATCAATAAACTTCATGGTCCCTGGACAACATGATAAGATGGTCGCCACCATCACTACATGCTCTCATTGCACTGCATTTGCTCCGTGTTTGAAGCATCCTGATTGGATATCCAGCCCATCTTACCAGAAGCCAGCTTTTCGCAGCAGGCAAAGCTGGCCTGTGACAAATGCTGGTGCCTAAAACCTCCAGTTTCAGTCCCTGCCAGACCACACTGTGGGAAGCATCTGCTGTGGACCCACAGCCATCCCCCGTCCATTTGCTCAATACACTGATTAGTCCCTGGACAACATGGTAAGATGGCCTCCACCATCACTACATGCTCTGATTGCTCTGTATTTGCTTTGCGTTTGAAGCATCCTGATTGGATATCCAGCCCATCTTACAAGAAGCCAGCTTTTTGCCAGCTGGCAGAGCCGGCGGTGCCTAAGGCCTCCAGTTTCAGTTTCTGCCGGTCTCTGCTGGCAAAGTCATCAAGCCAGAGTCCCTGCTTGATGCGTTCACAAAACCTCCTTATTCCCAGAAGGTAAGCCAGGCCACCCTCTTTTTGGTTGCGCTCCTGTAAATCCTGCCTAGTTACACCACCTTGCCCCGCAAGTGCCAGGCATACATACCCCTTGCCACTCTCCACTTACACCCACCCCTGTCCGCCCAGCGACCCAACATAGCCCCACAGCATCCTCCCTGCCTTCACTGCTCTTAGCTATTGTTGCACACTGTCCACATACTTACGACACAGCCCTCTGTTCCTTTGTCCGACACGGGTTTAAAACTCACCCTGCACTGGCCAAAACACCTTGCTATTATAATCCTTGCCCCCAATATCCTTGTAACTGATGTAGCCCCCAGTTATGCTGTGTGGCCTTACCAGCATGCACTGCTCTTTCGGCTGTCTTCATGATTTGACTGCCAATATATTATACTATCACTATTATTGTTCCCTACAGGAGGGGTTTTTGACTGTTTCACTGAGCGGTCAATATTGATCCCTATGACCTCCTGTCATCTTGTGTACCTTGTGCTGCCAATGAAACTTCCTATCTGACCTGTGCAACATTGTGTTTCATTTGGAACTACCTATCTGACCTGTGCAGCATTGTGCTGTAATTGGAACTACCTATCTGAACTGTGCAGCATTGTGCTGTAATTGCAACTACCTATCTGACCTGTGCAGCATTGTGCTGTAATTGGAACTACCTATCTGAACTGTGCAGCATTGTGCTGTAATTGCAACTACCTATCTGACCTGTTCAGCATTGTGCTGTAATTGGAAATACCGATTTGACCTGTGCAGCCCTGTACTGCAATTCGAACTACCGACTTGACTCATGCAGCCTTGTGCTGTGAATATAACTACTTATTTAAGTTGTGCAGCCTTGTGCTGTGAAGTTAACTGCCTATCTGACTTCGGAACCTTGTGCTATGAATGTAACTACATTAATGACCTATGCAGCCTTGTGCTGTGAATGTAACTACCTAATTGACTGGTGCAGCCTTGTGCTTTGAATGTAACCACCTATTATGACTTGTGCAGCGTTGGTGCAAATGTAACTTACCTGCAATTTACTTTTCTAAGTATTAAAAATGCACATTGGAAATTGGAACTGACGTGCAACATACCTATTATGTCCTGTGCAGCATGTGCTGTGCATGCAGCCTATTCGTAACATCTGACAGCATCTTGTAACACCATATCCACTGTAACTAGTGATTAGATTCCTGATGGCTTTGTTCGCTGTTATAAATACACAAATAAATAAATAAATACATAAATAAAATACGCAGGTTAGAGGCGAGGGACATTTTTTAGCAAGCAGGCAGTTGAGAGGTAGGTTAAGAGGGTAACTCAGAGGCAAGGGTGTAGGCTTTTAGTTCCGTTTTGTACAAATCCATGTGTACTGTCACTAAGATGTCTGGGGGAAGAGAATTCCATGCAAGTGGAGCAAGAAGAGAGAAAGAGCAGAAGCAAGAAGAAGCACATGGAGGGCCAGTACCCACAAGTGTAGTCAAGGAGGCATAGCAGAGATTACGAGAAGACTTATAGAGTTGAATAGAGGAGGATAGATACAGTGCCATGCCTTACCATGGTTAGATTTGAGAACCAGCCTGGTGACGGTACGAGGAAGTAGTTGTGAAGTGAGGGAGTTCAAAGAGAGTCCTGGCAGTGACGTTAATGTTCTTGTTTAGATGACATGCATCATTGTTGGGGAGACCAAAGAGGATGCCAGCACAGAAGCCCAGTTTAGAGAAGACAGTAGTCATTAAGAGATGTTTGGCGGTGTTCAAGGGAAAGATGTGCCTGATTTTCCTAATATTTAGGAGGTTGAGGCTAGTTGCTATTCCAGTTTTGGAGATGAAAGTAGAGATGATGTGAGAGGGATCATAGATGATGCCACTTTTTCTAGCTGAAGAAGGGTAAGGGAGAATGTCAGGTGGTAACTGGATAGGCAGAAGAAGTAACGAGAGAGAACGTTTGGCAGGGAGGAGGAGTACCTCTGTTTTGGTAGAGTTTAACATCAGGGAGTGCAAAGCCATCCAAAATATAATGGCAGAGAGAAAGTTGGAAATGTTGATAGAAAGATCAGACGAGAGTTCAGGAAAAGAGAAGAAGATGTGAATGTCATCTGTGAAGATTTGGTACGGGAACCCAAAGGAGAATATTAGTGCCCCAAGAGCAGAGGTGCAGAGTGTAAAGAGGAACAGGCCCAAGACAGAGCCTCGTGGAACACCAACAGTTAGAGGAGAGAGTTGAGAGGTGTTGTAGCTCCAGGAGACAGAGAATTGGTGAGCTGAAAGGTAGGATTCAATCCAGGCAAGGGCTCGATCAGGAATCCCATGAAGATAGAGAGTATTAAGGAGATCAGAGTGATCGACAGTGTCAAAGGCAGCAGACAGGTCAAGGAGAATTAGGATAGAGGATAAGTTGGAGTGCTTAGCAAAGGCAATGAAGTTGGAGGCATTCATGAGAGCAGTTTCTGTGGAGTAACAGGAGCAGAAATCTGCTTGTAGGGGATCTCCAAGGTTGTTGATGTCTAAGAAATTGGTAAGACAGTTGAACACAACCCTTTCTAACACTTTAGAGTAATGCAGAAGGAGACACACACAGCGAAAGTTAGATGGTAGGTTCGGGTCAGCCCCTTGCTTGTTTAGGAGAGGGATGACCGTGGCTGTTTTGAAAATAGAGGGAAAGCAAGCAGAGTCGACAGACAGGTTCAGTGAGGTGAGAGGACACTAAAGGTCCAATAGGCTTGACTAGCCGAGGATAAAGAGGGTCTGATGGGCAACACAAGGGGTTAGCCTTCATCAGTAGAGATAGCACTTTGTCGGTATTAGTGGGAGATAGAGGCAGAGGATGATGGTAGAGCAGGTGGAGTGTAAAATGTATGAGGAGGGAGTGTGAGAAAAAGTCAGGAGAGAGTCTCTAATTTTGGAAAATTTTGGAGCAAATTATTCAGCTAGGTCATTAGCTGTGACAGTTGAGTTAATAGTCATAGGGGGTCATTATGACCCTCGCGGTAAGGAGTTAATGGCACCGGTAAGGATCCCTGTGCCGATAACCCCTTACCGCTGCATTCCGAGGTCCCTTAGCGGGTCCCACTAAGGCCGGCTGGTAGAACCCAGACACAAGTTTGGAGGCAGCCGTAATGACCCCCAAAGATTTAGGAGGGGTGAGTTTAGGGTGCCCTGTAGCCAGCGACAATGGTTGGAGTGAAAGTCAATGAGGGGCAGGTAGAATTCCCTTTTTTCGCTCTATTCAGAGTGGACTTGTGCAGGGCAGAGAGGTATAATTGCAGGCCCTCACGTGAGTTGGTATGCCTCCTTTTGCAGAGCAGCCGATGCACGTCTGTGCGGAGAGTGCATATGAATGGGGTGGGTCATGGATGAGGATGTTGAGACTTAGCGGTGAAAGTAAGCAATGGGAAGTCAGAGGAGAGTGAGTCATATGGTAGGGATTGGAAGCTGGAGAAGGCAGTGTTGGTGGTGATGCATCAGGTGTGAAGGAGAAGAGTGAGAACTGTAGGTTGGAAGAAAATTGGTGAATGACACAAGGTTTAAATTTCCTCTTAGTAACAGATGAAGCAAGTGGTGATGAAAGGTCAAAGGGTGGTCAGAGGGTGGAAAGGAGATGGTGGAAATGTAACATAAATATCTATATAGTTTTGAACTTTAAGTCACAATTATTTTAAGATAACTTTCATGTTTAAAATGTGTTATATCTTATGACTAACAACCACAGTTTTTTAAAACTCATAAAATAGACATTTCTATACAAAAAAAGACATGGTGTGTGGGCAAGGGTAACCAGTAAAAGTTGCAATCATTGAGGGAGAGACCAGAGAGACAGTTGTCATCATGAGAGGGAAGGAAGAACCAACGCTGAGTACTAACTTGCATTTAGCACCTACAGTGTGTCATGGGAGGGTCTATATAAATCGTTAATGGTGAGTGGGGCAAGTGGCTGGGGGCCAGTGCACAATAACAATTAGTGGGGTTGGGGGGTAGCCACTGACACAGGAGTGAAGTGGGAAAAATCAAGAGAAACAAATGGTGCAGGAGATATGAGTCATCGAGACTGAACGGGGGCGTGAGTAGTGAGCAGGTAGTAGTTACTACTGGCACCATTGGGAGGACAGGAGTTGAAAGGGGGAGGTAAATGTGCAGTACGGGAGAAGGGGCCACTGACATCATGAGGCAAAAGGAGAGTTGGTATTAAAAGTGTGGGGTTGACAATAGACATCAATGGCAGGCAGGAAGACTGAGACATGAAGAGGAACTGGGGAAAAAGGTGGAGAAACAGACACTTTTGGCAGGGAAAAGTGAAGGTTTCACCCAGAGCAAGAGTGAAGAGAGAAGGTGCCACAAACTATGCCACAAAGGCAGCGTAGATGTTGTGAGCAGAGAGGTAGGATGTTTTTTTACACCATTAGCGAAGTGGGATGGAAGGGACCAAAGTTGCCGTCGGTGCGGCAGGGGTCAAAGTGGCAGCCGAAGAAAGTGATCTAATAAAAATGGTGTTTTACACCATTGATAGGGAAGAGGATAATGCTGCACTAACACTGGTGTGTGAGAGCCAAATACATCATCAGTGGAACAAGGGGGAGACGGTATGAGTAGGAAACAGTGTGGAGTGAATGACTCCGTCAGGGATATCTGCAAAGCGGCGCCAGTAATGCGTAGTTTGAGAGAGGTCATAGACACCATTATCAGGGTGGGGAAGAATGCTTCAGTACTTGTTTCAAGCAGTGAAGGAGTAGATTCCATTCACACCAGCATGAGTGGGAACCAGGACTGAGCCAAAAGGTGGGACACAGACAGGGTAGAAGTGGGCAGCGGGAACAAAAGCTGTAGACCTCATTGTCAGGGTACGTGTCAGGGGACAATGGAGGCACAAATAGGCAGCAATTCTAATTATTATACAAGTACAATAGAAAATGGAAGTCAGTAGATACGTTGCCTTTTGTGACTGCAACACTTGTCAAAGTTGACATCTTCCAATAGACCCAGCAGGAAAATAATGAAATGAGCTCTGACCCTGAAACTCAATCACCAAAACAACGTTTGAAACAGCACTTACGTCTCTTGAAACCACATCGCAAATCTACCAGTATGATAAATAGCAGAACCCGACACCTTGCCAGAGATGAGGAAGGAAATACACCGGAGGAGGACCTATTGCATGCTTACAGGCATGAGAGAGGCGAGCTTCTCCAGGCGGCTGATCTGGGAGCTCACTTGACCGTTGCTACTGCCCCCCACTGTTCTAGAGGCCCTGTGGGCCTGTGGAGACAGAACAGGTAGAATAACCATGTGATCAAATGATCCAAAGTTCCCCATTATGATGCTTTAGATCTTATATCTGTTACGATGCAGATGTTTCATACACTCAGAAAGACATATCAGAAGGTGTGCACCTGGACGTTGCTCTCCAATAGTACTTGTGCGATCCTTCAATCCTGCCTTGTATGTGTGGACACAGGGTGTTGCCACGTGTGTAGATAGTGAATCATTGACACTTGGTCTTTCGTTTGTCCAGAATTGTGGCTGCAGCAGGGGAAGGATGGAAAGTAACAGCTTGACAGAATGTGCTGCACGGTGGCTCCTCTGTGAAAGGATCGATGATACATTGTTCAACTGCTCATTACTGAAGAACTACGCCTGGTGTTCATGGTGAACCCTACTAAGCAGGGGTCAAGCTGTGCCTTGGGAGCTGAGTCATCCAGCAATTTATGCATTCATCACATCCCAAGCAAAGAAGGAGAGTGCACAGCACCCCTCCCAAATGCATAGTTCTGAACATTGAAATGAGTTTCTCCGACAACAGAAAGCTGCTAAAATGGGACTTTTTCCTTGAAGTTTATTTAACTGCAGGAATAGGCCACACAAGGACATGCATCCTTTTTTAGATTGAACAGTACCCCTCCTCACCAAATACACAGCTCTGAATACTATCCACTGCAAACCATTATAACATAAGTGTGGCTGAGGTAACTACATTGGGTACGTGGGACAGGTGAAATATCCCTAATTGTTCATTACAAAGTGCTCGTCACCAAGGAGTTCTATGACGATATAGAGGCAAGAGGCAGCATGCTGAGTGCCTTGAGAAGATCACAAAACCCTGAGGCGGTTTGCAATATCCTCTTTGTGCGCAGTGGAAGGATTTGATTCCACATAATATTTAGGCATCAGTGAACCCATGCAATGCCTCATGACATTTCATAATCTCCACTTAATTAACTGTACATGGTTTTTTTTCACTTCCATTTAATATTGTATCCCTCCTCCCACCCTTCTCCCTCTATTTTTTCAACAATATAAACAACCGGTGCTGGCTATGTGCCTCTGGAGCTGTTCACGGGGCTTTGTGACATCAACAACCGGCCTGATTAAACTTTGTAGCTATTTACTTAGTTGAGTATCCTATTGCAAGAGCAATGCGACTTGACAATTCACTTGTAATGAAAGGGATTTCGTATGCCCGATTGTACATTAGCAGGAGATCACCGTGCCATTGATCCTCTGTATGTATATGGCCTTGGAATTTAGTCTTGACTTGGAATATACAGTAGCATTAAAATCTGCGCGAATGGGGAGAAACACACCATGCGACACCTAAAAGCCCCCTTGTTATGTACAGCAAATGCCAACATGCAGACAGAATCATTAGCTCACATTTGAAAAGCGAGCAGTCCCTTCACTTAAATGTTTTAGGGCCTCATTACACGGATGGCGGAGAACCATGGCGCTATTAGCGCCATGGTTCAGGCCGGTAAAATACCGGCACCGCCTTGGCGGAAAAGGGAATTACCGCCCCATTCCAAGGTTGGTGGGGCGGTAATTCCCCCTTCCACCATTGCCCTTCCCCATTCCCATTTTTGCCCTATAGGGCTCAATGGGAATAGGGAAGGCGCTAATTACGGTACCGCAAATTGCGGTACCGTAATTAGCTCCCTGGGTGCCTTTGAGGGTTGGTTTTTAACGCCTGCAAAAAGCAGGCGTTAAATCCCCCAACCCGCAAAGGGACCTCGAAGTAAGGCGGTAAGGATTTACCGGTACCGGTATTTTACCGGTACCGGTAAATCCTTACCGCCATCCGTGTAATGAGGCCCTTAGCGTTATCCTGAGTAGTGCAACACAATACATTGATAGTATTTAAGCAACATTAGTGGAGAGCTTGTCTCGGGAGAATAGCTCAGGGGCAACATGCTCGCCTTGGAAGCAAGATGACACGGAGCACCACAGGTTCGATCCTGGGTCCGTGCTCAGAAACCTCTGGGTATTAAGCACTGTTTTCAGAACGGACATCTGACATCTGACATGCCTAAGGTTAGCCTACTGGGCCTGTCTAGTCTAGTCAGATTTCCCTTTTAGTATATTCATACTGAATCGCTTCCACAGTCATTTTCGGTCCCCTAACCCTTGACCTTGCTTTGCTGGTTGTATGTGCCCTCTATAAGAATAGCCTATCCAAGCGCTTCCCTCATATAGCAGGTGCAACATGGGCCAGAGGAGTGCAAACGTCACATACACATTTTCGCAGCATGGGCCACAGCAGGGAAAACTTCACTCACACATATACAGAAGGGGTGCAGCATGGTCCAGTGTAGAGGAGGAGCCACGTACCCCCACCTCAACCATCTAGCCCACATTACCTATATGATATGATATGATAAGGCATTTATAACACACCTACACACAAGTGTCTCAAGGCGCGACGAGGCAAGGGAGGGGAAACAGAGGGAAGACAGAGACAACGATCCTACTGGGCCGGGTGACATTGAGATCGCACAAGTGCAGGGGACGGGGGAAGGTGGAAAGTGCAGGGGGGAAAGGGGAGGGGGCAGTGCACTACATAGGATAACAGTAAATAAGGACAATAAATAAAAGTCCAGCCAGGTGGTGGCAAGTGCAAGAGTAAGTGCAGGCATCAGTTGTCGAGTGCTAGTGGGGGCTGCAGGGTTGAAGAAACAGTCCCAGAGTGCAAGGGTTGCCAGGGGGGGAGTGCAGGTGTGCAACTGGCAGGGTGGGGGAACCTGGGCCCGAGATCAGATGGTAGCCAGGTAACCAGTGCAGTTTCAGGTTAAGCCAGGAGATCAGCAGGGGAGAGGATGAGAGAAAGCAGAAGCAAAGAGGACGGTCTTGTGGTGCTTCCGCAACCGGAGATGGTTCTCCTCAAGTTTCAGAGAGGAAGCCCAAGCAGAAGAAAGAGAGCTACCACCAACTCGCTGCTTGGAAAAGAGACTAACCCTGAGGGAGTTGGACACGGATGAGCGAAGAGCTCGAGAAGGAAGATATTTAGGAAGAGAGAGTTGAAGGTATTGAGGTGGTAGGCCCCAGAAGTC
Source organism: Ambystoma mexicanum (assembly GCF_040938575.1). Classification (NCBI taxonomy): domain Eukaryota; kingdom Metazoa; phylum Chordata; class Amphibia; order Caudata; family Ambystomatidae; genus Ambystoma; species Ambystoma mexicanum. The sequence continues at coordinate 723,264,020 of NC_090927.1, read as the reverse complement.
CTTGTGGACAATGCAGAGGGTTTTGAACTTAATCCTCGATGCTACTGGGAGCCAGTGCAGAGATTTCAGTCCTGGAGAGATACGATCCCTGGGCTTGAGGCCATGGACAAGTCTCGCAGTCCTGTTCTGGATGAGTTGCAGAGGGCGGAGAGTAGAGGCAGGCAGATTTAGAAAGAGGCTGTTGCCGTAGTGCAGCCTAGAGAGAACCAGAGCCAGTGAGCTTCTGGGGGAAGGAGCGGAAAGGAAGAATACCTCTGAGGAGGTGCAACTGGTGGTGTGACTTGTTAGAGACGTCAGAAATGTGAGGAGAGAAGGAAAGTGTGGAGTCGACGATGACCCTGAGGTTTTTAGCTTCACAGTGGGAGCAGGAAGAGGGCCAAGAGAGACAGGCCAGAGAGTGACAGGAAAGGAGGGAGCAGGTGTGCTGATGAGGAGAATCTCTGTCTTACTGGCATTAAGGCAGATGTTGGGAACCAGAGTGTGAGACACGTGCAGTACAAGTGAAAATAACAATACCGAGGAGAATCCTGGAAGCAAGGTTCCCATTGAGAAAGCCATACTTGCATACAAGACAGTATGATGGCCATTTGAATGAAATCCCAGAAGAAACAGGACAGCTGAATGGAAGAGAAGAATGGTGACGTCACACATGAAGCTGAACTGACGTACATCGAAGAGATGCAGACACAAGAGAAAATATTCTTTAAGGCATCATGAAAGTATTAAAGAGAAGTCACATCTTGAGCTCAGGATGAAGAAATTTATGCTACAGTAACGATGAAGATATCAAGTCATTTTACACATATGCAATGAAACGCAAGTAGATGACGTATTCTTGAGGCTAGCTACATAGTGAATAGATTGCGGCATGTGCCAACATATGCATATAGGAATAAACAAAGAATGGATGTTTTCCATGACGTGTTATAGCAGAGCTAGACCAGTTAAAAAAAAAAGGCAATTGAATTACAGAAGCAGATCTCAGAAAGGTGAGGCTGGATGAGACCCAAGAAGCCAAGGTCTTATCAGACTTGGATGAGCAGACAATAGTTACAAATCGTGTGAAAGAACAAAACTCCTCTTCAGAAGGCATGGACAAAACAAGGAAGATGTCAGCGGTCTATTAAAAAATAGTATTTGAATACACCAGAACTCGAATTTGTGGTCTTCAGTCACATGTAAGGATGAAGAGCATGCCTTTACTCCCTTGAATTCTCCAGAGCAAGGAACATTTTCAAGGACATGTTCAAATCCTTAATTGACAGCAGACCACTGAGGTGATGATAGATGATATGCTAATTGGTGGGAAGCTATGGTTATGACCAGCTCACCAACACCTGGAAGTCTAGCCTGCCTGCTGCTAAAAGTAGGTGGAGAAGTACTGACAAATGTAAGAGTGCCAACTAATTGTAGGGGGGCGCATGATTAAGAGCCCTATAGTGTGTATAACCAATGGGACTTCATGTATTTAGTGACATTAACCGTGACTTGGTTGAGGGACGGACTTAGTAGTCCCACCTGATGTTGAAGAGCCTATCACTTTCTTAGACTAGTATGGAAAGTATACCTTGATGTTCCCTCTGAGCCTATCACATTTGCCACTAGGTTTTAATAGTTTGCCATGTAGGATGATGTTAGTAAATACGTTGGTTCACGTCATCCATGATGGGTTTTTGCTAGATAACGCATGTTTTTTCTGAAGCAAATTGAGAGACCATGCTATGAGACGTCCGTTGATGTCCGTTCACTCACGCAGAGTCTGGCTTCAGACAGCAGAGCAAATCCCCTCGTTTGCATATTATGCACCATTACAGAGACAGGCTTTAGCGGGAAGAGCGATTTCTCTAAATTACACATACTGGAGTCCGTGAAGGGCTTGCAGGTCACAAAAAAGGCATCCCTTCTCTATTACTCCTCTTTTGTAGTGCAAATAGCTGTTGATGATTGGCTCCAAGAGATCCCATGTGAGACAGATTACATCTTGTGCAAATCATTGGGCCTCCTTACGAGTCTGCCGGTCAGGAATCCGTTGTTTCCGTGATGGCGGTGACACCGTTATTGCGTTTGCAAGCATGCAGAAATAAGGTGCGCTTACGGGTTGTCGGTCACGTGCAGCAGACCATCACGGAAACGGTGACTCCGCCGGCACGGAAACACCCATGAACATGCATTCACTGTGAACCACAGCAGTGGTATATCCATATTCGCCTCCACGGCAACGGAAACGGAAATGCCAGATCCGGAAACACTGTGATCACGAACACCGGAAGGAGAGCGTTGGCCATTATTTAAAGCACAATCCACTGCCATCCTCTGAGACACAGGACACATCACCTCTGGGAACAGGTAAAATCCACCTCTACAATGGCATCTCCCATGCCGGCCACCAGACAGCGGAAGCCACGCTTCAGCCAGCCAGTGCTGACGGTGCCCATTGAGCACATTGTGAAACATGCCTCCATATTCTTCAGCACTGACCAGTGGCGCAGCACCCAGCATCGGCGGAAGGAGGTGTGGGCAGAAGCAGCACCGAAGTGCACCGCTGTTAGGGTGACCGCCCGCACGGACAAAGATTGCCACAAAAGTTGGGATGATCTACGGCTGCGAGTGCGCAACCTGATTGCAGAACACCGCCAGCACAGCACTGGTACAGGTGGAGGGCCTGCATTGCCACTGAGGCTACAGTCATAGGAGGAGAGGTGTAGTAGTGTCCTGAACCTCGAAGGCATATAAGGCGTAGGCAATGGAGAGGACAGAGTCAGCCCAACTGCAGATGCTGGTAAGTACACAGAGATGAAACCCATGAGTGTGAATGTCCCCCGCCCCTTCCAGACAGGGCAGGACTGACCCAACGCATCCACCAATGACCCATTCCCCCCCCCCGAGCCAGGACAGGACTGACCCAACACATCCACCAATGACCCATTCCTCCCCAAGCCAGGGCAGGACTGACCCAATGCATCCACCAATGACCCATTCCCCCACAGGCCAGGGCAGGACTGACCCAACACATCCACCAATGTCTCATTACCCCCTCCTCAGCCAGGGCAGGACTGACCGAACGCATCCACAAATGACCCATTCCCCCCCCCCCAGCCAGGGCAGGACTGACCCAACGCATCCACCAATGACCCAGACCACAACCACTAATCTCAGCAAAACAAGGGTACTGGTATGCTTGGGGTTAGCCAGTGTGAAATATAAATGAATTAGAAATGTTCACCCGGTCTAGACCCACATAACCTAAATGGTTATCAATTTTGCATGCAAATATGTGTACTGAAACACTCCTTGACAATGAACAGATATTCAGAAAGATTGACGTTAAACCTTTATATCAAAAAATGGTACATATAATAAAATCCAACTTGGAAGAACATATACAATCAAAAACATAAATGTAAATCTTCAGATCACAACCACAACACACATGAGACATGGCCCCTGCACACGCAGACAGTGCGTGACTGAGTACCAGCTGAGACACATACACCTGAGTACATCACCCATCACCCATTAAATGTGTGTACATGCAAGTGGACAGAGATTGTGTAGTGCATTGCATGTGATGGATCCATTCACATCACACCACACAACTAACATCATGCCCTCCTTTCCCCCACAGGCACGTCAACCAACAGTGACACAGCACAACAGGCTACGTCATGTACTCCTGCACGTGCCCAACGTCGCCATCCTGCACAGGATGCCACTGCCAGCACCTCTGATACACAGCCACCGGCACCTCCAACATTGGGCACGGATGCCCCCATCCCTGCAGAGACCACTGTGCTGCCTGTTGTCACAGTAGTAACACCTGCTACCACGATGGGCGCAGGAAGAAGTGCCCATCCTGTTGCCAGGAAGGAGGAGGAGGAATCAAGCGGCAACAGTGCACGGGTGGTACTATCGGACGATGCACAAAAGGAGCAGGATGAAGGTGGCCGACATCAATCCCCTACCTGACCTGGTGTTCAGCCCCTCAGAAATGCACAGCCCAATGAGTTGGCCCACACCCTCGATGGTCGAAATGAGCGCACGCCTCCAGTGCATAGAGGAACACCAGGCCAGCCTCACACAGCTGGGTGAAAAACAATTGGAGGAGTCTAGGCAGCAGCGGGAAGAGGCAAGGCTGCAGTGGGAGGAGGCAAGGATGCAGCACGAGGAGGGAAGGCTGCAGAGGGAGAGTACTGCACCCTCTATGTGACAGCTGTCGAGGGCCAGAGGCCGATTTTCCACTACAAACGTGACCCTGTCACGGCATGTGAGGGAGGGGAATAACATAATGTCCTCCATTGAGGAAACAATGTTGGTGGCGCAGCTGGAATATTTTGGCAAATTGCCAGCTGTTACAACAACAGTTGCGTCCACGAGCACCACCCCCAAAAGCTCTGTTGCGAGTAGCCCGCCGAGGTGCGCAAGCCAGCTAGACGGACCCTCTGGGAAAGACACATCCGTACACAAGCGTACCAATAGTGGGATGACCATCTGACTGACGTCCGCACATTTGGGATGGGTTGGCTGTATGGGGGTGGGTATGTTGGGGAGGTGGGGGAGGTCTGTAATGAGGTTAGTTGCTTTGGGTCTGGTTGGGGGTGGGTACATTGGGGAGGTCTGTAATGGGGTTAGTGGCTTTGGGCCTGTTTGGGGGTGGGTACATTGGGGAGGTGGGTGGGCACGGGTGTACATCTTTCCCTTCCAATTCACCTTCATCCCTGTATTGTTAAAAGTAAAGCATTGTTGAAAAAGACGTGACGAGCGGACATCCTTGTTTCAATGTGCATACATTCCATTTAATGTCGTACAACATTACATATTGCCATGATGTGCATGTAGAGTCTCTCAGAAGAAATTGTGAATGAGTGCTGCCCGTGCATGTTGTCCATCCTGGGCACCCCTGCCAGGAAGTGCACCCATCCCCATCGTCGTCACCGTCATCGTCATCATCATCACCATCATCCTCTGTGGCTGGGGGCAGAGCAACGTTCCTGCGCATGCACATATTGTGCAACATGGCACATACAAGCACTATTTTACCTGTCTTTATTTGGCTGTACAGCAATGATCCACCAGATCGGGTCAAGCAGCGGAACCTGGCCTTGAGTAATCCAAATGTCCTCTCTATCATGCCACGTGTGCAAATGTGTACCCTGTTGTATGCCTCCTCATGCCTGTTCCTTGGCCTTCAAATGGGCGTCATCAGCCATGGTGTGAGTGCATATCCTGCATCACCTACATGGGATTTCAAACAAGGGTGTATGTTAGTATTCGGGGTTTCTATTTGTGAATTAGATGCAGTACAATTATGTTTGGTTCATTCATTGGTCATGTGGGGCATCCTATGATCTGACTTGTAGGACAATACCATTCCAGGGCCATTGGTGGTCACATTGGTGCTTTGATATTGGGCAACAGCTCGATGCACACAGGTTTATGCCCATGGGCTCATGTGTGGTTGGTGAGTTTGGCATTGTGCAGTGATGTCCACAGATGGTGCTGTCAGTCAATGGTCACTGAATTTGTGGTCAATTCACAATGCCGGGTAGGCACACATCATGTTCAATGTGGGAGCTCAGGAGTATTGGGCGGGTGTTGGACACTTTTCCTCATGTCAGCCTTGCTTGTGCTGCAACTACATATCTAGGGTGTGCTTCTGCGTTGGCAGGGTGGGTACGTGCACATTGTGGCATTTTGTTATGTATAGCAATACGATGTGTGGGGTGTGGTGACTGTCCATTCCATTGGCCAGGGGTCATGCATTGGCAGTTGTACCATCCCAAATTCCCAAGACATTGCATTTACCACCACCCCCCCTTGCACAGTGGTTATGCATTGGCAGTTGTACTTACCCAATAGCCATGTGCTTTGTCCTACATAGCAATCCATGTAGAATGTCAATATCGAATTCTGCAGGACCATCAAATCATTTGTTGACCCCGGAAAAAGTGCACAGCAATGGGTTATCACTTGTCCAGCATCACAAACCATCTGGACATTCAGTTGAGTGGTATTGTTTCCTATTGCGGCACACCACCTCCATTGCACGTGGGACTGTCAGCTCTATGTGGGTGCAGTCTAATGCACCGATGCAATTTGGCATGCCAGCAATGGCATGGAAGGCCAACTTGATGGCAATGACCTGGACAGGGGTACGGGGGAGGGCAATGTGTTCTGACACATGGCGCAGCAGAGTATCCAGTACCTGGTCTAGTATTCTGGAGAGACAGGGTTGTGACAGCCCGTGCATCTCACCAACAGTGTGCTGATATATTCCAGTTCCAAGGAAATGCAGTAAATGCAGTACCGAGACCACCTTCAGCAGGGGGGGGCTTGCAGTCCGGATGTCGATGCGGCTGCTGATATCGTCCTTGATCATGGTGAGGATGGACATGATAGTTGGACGGTCAAGCCGGTACAATGTGTGTATCTACCCTGTGGTCAGGTTCCAGGGTGAGGCCCTGATGCGCGGGGTTGCAGGCTGCCTGCGGGGTCGTGCCGGCTGCACATTAGGGTTTGGTATGGGTATAGGGTTTGCAATTTTCTGCCTGCGCCTCCTCCATCTCCTCCTCCTTTGCCCCACTGCTGCCACAATGTGCAGTGCTGCCTGTAGGTTCAATAGACCAAATGCTGCTACAGCGGCTGCCTGCATGGTTGTGTTTGGAGGTGGCCTGGGTGTGGGTGTGGCCCTTTTCTAGGCTCCCAGTTGCCTGCAGGGTGCAGCTGGCCTCATTTTGTGCACCTGTGGCCTGATTCAGCTCACCTGCCACTGTTTAACGCCATCTCCGCGGTGCCGGCGGTACCGCCATGATGTTCACAGTGTTTCCGCCATTTATTTGGTGGTTTTTCAATGTCCGTGCTACTTGCACGGTTTTACGCATTGCCGGTAACTAGTGGTGCGTCAGTGTATCGAGGCGCTGTTTCTTCCTAGGCGGTTTCAGGGTGCGTCGTCACCACAGGAGTGGCTCCAAGGTGATGGTGTTTCTGGGATCGCAGGTCTGAATTAGCCAGCCGGTCCGGTAGACGGTGCCGGTATGGTTTTACCAGCAATGTTAAATCCGGACCAGCAGACTCGTAATGAGGCCCATTATCTCGGACTGCCCCTCACTGTCTTTGGAAGGACAGTTCCTAAATAAAGATAAATACTGAATACATACCTTTCACTCATATCATGAGTTATCTGGCACTAAGCTTTCCAAGCATCTCAGGTAATACGGCTCCAGAGATACAGCAAATTCGAGATTGCATTGTTAAAGCACTACACTGCCTACCCTGAATCTGGTCCCCAAATCCCCTTTCCCCATCAACATGCTTCTCTTTAACTTCCAGCACCTGAAGCTGCCATTATGACTAATGGGTGATGCACTAGCTTTGTGGGGGACTTTGATGTATCCAGAGATCACATTTAATCTTTCCTGCCCCTCATTTCACCATAAATAACCCCCTGCAGCATAGGGTGTTGTGGGAGAGGAGCGTTGATTGCGTAGCTTAGAATACATGGAGAATTTGTATCGATTTTTGATTTTGCACTGCAACAAGTTTTTTCACTGAATTTCGGAGATATTATTAGGGCAACTTAACCATAACATTGGGCCTCATTACACGGTAGGTGGTAAACCATGGTGCTGTTAGCACCATGGTTGCCGCCAGTACCATACCAGTACCACCATGGAGGAAAGGGGAATTACCACCCCATCCCAAGGTTGGCAGGGCGGTAACTCCAACTTTCTCCATGGCCCTTCCCCATTCCCATTTTTGCCCCATAGGGAATAATGGGAATGGGGAAGGAGCTAATTATGTTACCGCAAATTGCGGTAACGTAATTAGCACCAAGGTCCCTTTGCGGGTCCCAACTTTAACGGCTGGTCTACACCAGCTGTTAAGGTCGGGTCCCGCAAAGGGACCTCGTAGTAAGGCGGTAAGGGTTAACGGTCACCGGTACCCTTACCGGTGACCGTTAACCCTTACCGCCTTCCGTGTAATGAGGCCCATTGCCTTTTAACATTTTGTCACTGAATTGTGCAGGCTGTTATTAGGGCAGTGTAGCCATTAAGTATATTTAACAAATATGTTTGAATGAATTTCACATGTTTTTAGTAGGACAACCAGATCATCACAGCCCCTGTAGGAAGAACTAGACTGTCTCCTCCATTTTGCTAATTGTATTATTTCACCTTGGACCTTTAGCTATGCACCATCAAACTGTATTCACCTTTATATACGCAAATAAGACAACAATTCGCAATTATGCTCTTACTATGCAATCTCATTAGCTTGAACCAAACACTTGGCTGTGCACAAGTATCAATTCACATGAAAACAGTTATTTTAAGGCACGCGTGCAAAACAACATTCACTTTGGTGTGTCATTAAAACCTATACGACTTGTTAGATTTCAGTGTCCTTTTATTACTACCAAATGTGTATGAACCTTTGTGTTTCGATTTCCTGTTACATTCCCTTACTCATTTATCATTGGATGGCTCGTTATAACCTAACCCTCTGTACTAAAGGGACTCCCACTAAAAGGTGTTATGCACAGCTTACTTCATTTACCTTTTGAGCCTGTAAAGTTTAGGGAAGTATTGTTTTTTTGTCCAGTCTGACACCTTGCCAAATATCCTGCGAGAGGGATTTTGCTTATTTAATTATCCTTTATAGTCACCCTTCAAATGATTTCTGCTTTTTTTGTCTTAGATAGGCCGTCTAGCCTCTGGACCTTTTCTGCGCCCATGCTCACCAACTCCTTTCCTGCCACTAGATAGGACTCCATTCGGTCTTCTCAGAGAAATACCCCAGAGCTGAACTTCAAATCCTCCCCAGCATAGGCCTTCGACAAACTCCTTACACAGCTATCAGTCAGCCCGGACCACAGCAACACTGACCAGCATTCCTCGAGCAAGGGCCAGTCAGACCTCCTCACTCCCCCTTTTCTCCCCTATATCAACCCTTCATTCATCTATGCCCCTTCTATATGCCCCACTGTGCATTTGCTTTAATTTTCCCTACCTACCTCATGGTGTCATCTCTCACCACACCACCTGTCAACTCATGTAATTTTTCAGCTCCTAGCTCTAGCAACCTTTGAACAGTATTCCGCTTGGTACAATCTCATGCTGCCCACAGAATACTATTTCTTTCACATCTCCTTTGTTCCCTCCTCCCCTCCTGTTACAACTAGCATGCACAATGAATGCTTTCTCTCATGGCCCATCTCGCTTTTGTTACATGCACTGCCTGCTATGAAACGGTCCTCCATGAAGCACTTCTGTACAGCTTTTAATGATGCTTTATTTCCAGAACCCAACTAAGTTTGTGCACCTGCAGTTATGCTACCATTTGTCTGGCCTAAGTGAATCTACCATACTGCACAAATTCTTCAGCCATTATATTCTCTAACATTTCCCCCCTTTTCTGCAGAGGACACTGATCCAAACATGGGGACTCTGCAAAAGTGCTAATCTCGATAGCTAGAAATCATGCGCCACGTTTACAAGTATTTTCCTTTTTTCCATGATCATCAATCTAGCTGCATTGTCATGTATCTTTACTGAAAGTGCCACTAATCATATTATAATAATCATTAGTACCCAGCGAGAGTCAAGCAGAATGCAACACTCATTCTGATTGGCTCTCGCCGGGTCCTTACCCGGCCGAGAATCCTTCGATTCTCAGCCGGGACTCCAGCTGCCTTGTCCTCGGCGGGGGGGCATGGCAGCCCCTCAGCCAATGGGGAGGCTCGAAGCAGGGCCTTCCCCGCTCTGACCCTCCCCATGGCTGAGAGGCTGCCTCCGCCCCCCGTTGGGGACTCGGGTAAGCTTTTTTTTTTTCCCTCCCTCCTCCCTACCCCACCCCACTTACCTTCTTGCTCCTGCGTCCCTGGTGGGGGAAGATGGCAGCCTCCACACAGCTTGAGGCTTCCATCATCCCCTGGCAGGGACGAAGGTACGTGTTTTTTTTTTCTCCCCCTTCCCCTCCCTCCCACCCTCCTAACCCCACTTACCTTCTGCTTTTTTTTTCGAGAGCCGACGCGCTGGGAACACTTGTGTTCCCAGCGCGTCCGCTCCCGAAGGCCGCCATGGAAAGAGAAAACTGATTCCCGTTTTTCCTTTCCCGGCAGCCATTTTCTTGGTTGTTTTTTTTTTTCCCTGTCCTGAAACGCTGCAGCTTTTCGGGACAGAAAAAAATGCTTTCAGTGCCCCGGTCACACATATAATGCGGGCCAGGGTACTAAAAGCAATATGACCCGAGCGGCGGGGGCATTACCGACTCAGGTAATGCCCCGGGGCCTTCGTTAAGGTCCTCGCTTCGCTCGGGCCTATAACTATGGGCCCCGGGGCATTATCTGAGTCAGTAATGCCCCCGCCGCTCGGGTCATATTGCTCAACTATAGACACATCTACAATTATCATTCCTTTCTCTGTCCACCGGTTGCATCTTCCATAATAATGCCTGATGCTGGCCCTGGCTCGGACAGAACTTGCTGGTGTGGCCTCTGTCCAGATTGTTTGTCCATATTATAACAAAAACATCCCTCACAAGAATAGAATACAAGTTCTTAAAGTTGTATCAACATAAGTGATATCTTTATGTCTGATTTCCTCTGGTGCATAAATACATTGATAAACATAAAATACACATTCTCAAACTGAAATTGTCAGCTCACTAAATCAAAAGAAGTCAAAATAAATGTGATGATACGATAAACAGAATTTATCATCAGAAATCAAGAAAACTATTCATTTGCAAGTACGAATGTACAGCAACTTGTGCCAATGTTTGCACATATGCCTCCATATCAATAGCGGTAAGGAGGTCATGGCCACACCTGTTCTGCAGAGTGGTTAATCTGACAGACATAAGTTCTTCTTTGATAGAGTTCAGTCTTTTTTCTATAGTAATAGCAAGCTGGAGCAGCTCCTATCTGGTAATCTGCACCCACTTAGCGTTTATTGTTGCTTGAATACCAGGTGCTAAAAGCAATGTGAAGAATATGGGGGCCTTGCTGAAAAATCTGTCTTTGTAGGAATTGCCCCCAAACTGTCAGAGGAAGACTGCAAAAAGTAATTTATTCTCTTACTCCTTTTTAATGTCAAAGAACTACTATCTTTTTTGCAATAGTTCACATCAGTTAGGGTGGGGTACAATGTGGCTTTGTGGTACCACCAAGGCGGGTGAATGAAGATTTGTTAACGCAAAAGAGACACTCCAATTCGTTGGGAGCTCTGTGTAGGCATGGGTGCCACAGGACGAGTAATCGTCGATGAGGGCTGCTGTCCCCAATTGAGGGGGTAATTCATAGAATTCAGCGCACAAGTGGCGCACGCGGCTGGCGCACAGTGTGCGCGTGCGAATCCCTGCGCCAGCCGCGTGCGCCAAAACCCATTTCCGCGCACAGCGTATTCATGGATTCCAGCCACCGAAACCAGCCGTGACGCATAGTGGCGCAGCGACCTTGCAGCAGCGCCAGTTACGCCCCCAAGAACGCCTTCCGCGCAGGGAAAAGCCATCAAAATCCCCAATCCAGCGCAAAGGGCTGCGCTAACCCTGTACCAGCACGGCAAGCGGGCTACGTGTATTTCAGGGGTTCGCGTGAAGTTCCACACGCGAATAGCCTGGGCGCGTGTATTTCAGGGGTGCGCGGGAAGTTCCACACGCGAATAGCCTGGGCGCGTGTATTTCAGGGGTGCGCGGGAAGTTCCACACGCGAATAGCCTGGGCGCGTGTATTTCAGGGGTGCGCGGGAAGTTCCACACGCGAATAGCCTTGGCGCGTGTATTTCAGGGGTGCGCGGGAAGTTCCACACGCGAATATCCTGGGCGCGTGTATTTCAGGGGTGCGCGTGAAGTTCCACACGCGAATAGCCTGGGCGCGTGTATTTCAGGGGTGCGCGTGAAGTTCCACACGCGAATAGCCTGGGCGCGTGTATTTCAGGGGTGCGCGGGAAGTTCCACACGCGAATAGCCTGGGCGCGTGTATTTCAGGGGTGCGCGAGAAATTCTACACGCGATTTCAGCAGGGTACGTGTATTTCAGGGGTGCGCGAGAAATTCTACACGCGATTGGCCTGGGTACGTGGATTTCAGGGGTGCGCGAGAAATTCTACACGCGATTGGGCCTGTGCGAGTGGGGCAGTGTATTACGTGGGTGTGCGGGAAGTTGAAGAGGTGAATTGCCAGTGTGGGTCCTCCCAGGTCTCCCCTCTACCCCCTCCACGACCTCTGCAGGCAGCCCACACCACAGGGGACTACCCTGCACCCCTGGTCATGTCCCGCAGGCAGCCCATCCACCATGGGCATGCCCCCCAGCCAAGCCACATGTCCCCTTGCACCCCCACCCCCCAGCACTGTGGGGCACCTGCCAGCAGGCCCCCAACCATGTCCCACTCATGTCCCCTTGCACCCCCACCCCCCAGCAGGCCCCCACTCATGTCCCCTTGCACCCCCACCCCCCAGCACTGTGGGGCACCTGCCAGCAGGCCCCCAACCATGTCCCCTTGCACCCCCACCCCCCAGCACTGTGGGGCACCTGCCAGCAGGCCCCCAACCATGTCCCCTTGCACCCCCACCCCCCAGCAGGCCCCCACTCATGTCCCCCTGCACCCCCACCCCCCAGCACTGTGGGGCACCTGCCAGCAGGCCCCCAACCATGTCCCACTCATGTCCCCCTGCACCCCCACCCCCCAGCACTGTGGGGCACCTGCCAGCAGGCCCCCAACCATGTCCCACTCATGTCCCCTTGCACCCCCACCCCCCAGCAGGCCCCCACTCATGTCCCCCTGCACCCCCACCCCCAGAACTGTGGGGCACCTGCCAGCAGGCCCCCAACCATGTCCCACTCATGTCCCCCTGCACCCCCACCCCCCAGCACTGTGGGGCACCTGCCAGCAGGCCCCCAACCATGTCCCACTCATGTCCCCTTGCACCCCCACCCCCCAGCAGGCCCCCACTCATGTCCCCCTGCACCCCCACCCCCCAGCACTGTGGGGCACCTGCCAGCAGGCCCCCAACTATGTCCCACTCATGTCCCCTTGCACCCCCACCCCCCAGCAGGCCCCCACTCATGTCCCCTTGCACCCCCACCCCCCAGCACTGTGGGGCACCTGCCAGCAGGCCCCCAACCATGTCCCACTCATGTCCCCCTGCACCCCCACCCCCCAGCACTGTGGGGCACCTGCCAGCAGGCCCCCAACCATGTCCCACTCATGTCCCCTTGCACCCCCACCCCCCAGCAGGCCCCCACTCATGTCCCCCTGCACCCCCACCCCCCAGCACTGTGGGGCACCTGCCAGCAGGCCCCCAACCATGTCCCACTCATGTCCCCTTGCACCCCCACCCCCCAGCAGGCCCCCACTCATGTCCCCTTGCACCCCCACCCCCCAGCACTGTGGGGCACCTGCCAGCAGGCCCCCAACCATGTCCCACTCATGTCCCCCTGCACCCCCACCCCCCAGCACTGTGGGGCACCTGCCAGCAGGCCCCCAACCATGTCCCACTCATGTCCCCTTGCACCCCCACCCCCCAGCAGGCCCCCAATCATGTCCCCTTGCACCCCCACCCCCCAGCACTGTGGGGCACCTGCCAGCAGGCCCCCAACCATGTCCCACTCATGTCCCCCTGCACCCCCACCCCCCAGCACTGTGGGGCACCTGCCAGCAGGCCCCCAACCATGTCCCACTCATGTCCCCTTGCACCCCCACCCCCCAGCAGGCCCCCACTCATGTCCCCCTGCACCACCACCCCCCAGCACTGTGGGGCACCTGCCAGCAGGCCCCCAACCATGTCCCACTCATGTCCCCTTGCACCCCCACCCCCCAGCAGGCCCCCACTCATGTCCCCTTGCACCCCCACCCCCCAGCACTGTGGGGCACCTGCCAGCAGGCCCCCAACCATGTCCCACTCATGTCCCCCTGCACCCCCACCCCCCAGCACTGTGGGGCACCTGCCAGCAGGCCCCCAACCATGTCCCACTCATGTCCCCTTGCACCCCCACCCCCCAGCAGGCCCCCACTCATGTCCCCCTGCCCCCAGGTCCTGACGAAACGCAATCATGGCAGTAATGGGCAGCATACCCAGCACAAACACCCAGCCAAGGATTGCATCCACCCACATAGTAGATGCAATTACATGATACAACCCCAATGGCAAGTATGTAAATGAACACATGTCCGTCACACACACATACACAATGGGTGCAAGTGAATGTCAAAACCCATATCTTGACATGCATGAAACCAATGAGAAAATACCACAAATGTAAGTAATAAATATATGTATTAAAGATGAAAATGAAGTAAAGAAATAAAACACACAACAATGGGGATGACAAAACAAATGGTCCATGTCCGAGAACTAATAGAAAAAATCAAAAAACAAAGGAATCCAAAAACTAATGTAGTCCAAAGAAAAATAATGGGGGGAAAAAATAAGGAAAAACCATTGCCTCATGGTGAACACAAATATAAATCCAACAAATGTTTTCCAAACATCAAACTATGTACAAGAATATCCCAGGGTCCATGAGCCCAACACCATAAATGAAACCTACTACTACTAACTAATAAAAAAAATATATACAGAAAAGTGGCCATTGTCCGAGCGGTCCAAAAAAAACTTAAAAAATAAAGGAAACCTAACACTAACTAACTAAAGAACTATATACAATGGCAGCGGGCAAGTCCTGCGGCTCACTCTGTGATGTTGCCGGCCAGGGCATCATCGAACTCCATGTCGATGTCCCGGAGGCGGGACTCTGTCCTGGCCCCGAGGTCTCGCAGGGACAACCCCGTGTCCACCTCAAACTCCCTGCGAGCTTCCTCGAGGCACTCAGCCCGCCTCAACGCCCGACGCATGGAGAACTCCGCCCTGACCATGGTGAGCCGCTCCTCTTCCGCCCGCTGCCGCTCCGCACCTATCCGCTGGACCAACTGCTCCCACACGGAAGACACTGCCATCCCAGGGTTCTCCTGCCCTCCGGCCGATGCCTGCCCCTCTGATCTTGATGGCCCCGAGCCATGATGCCTCCCACGTCGAGCCTGCTGCTGCCTCCGACGCCACTGCCTCTGCCAGCACGACGGCATCCAGGCTGATGGAATCCACCGATGCCGTGGGGCACGTGCCCTGCCAGATGATGCCGGCACATCCTCCATCTGCAGGGGGACAGTTGCTGGTGTGTCCACCCCTGCTGGACCTTCGACTCCCGACTGTGGCAGGGATGGGGTCCCCACCGAGCTGGCTGCATTGGTCGGGGCAGGTCCACAGGGGGCCCTGGTGGCATCTGGGCCGGAAGACGGCATGGAGCACGACTGGCGCATAGCCTCCACAGAGGAGGAGAGGGTCGCCAGAAGGCCACACACATGTAGGAAACCCCCGACCATGGCGGCTCCCAAATGGTTCACGTACGCACGGTGCTCTTCGTGATGATGTGCATGCTCCTCCCGGGAAGCATGCACCTCATCACGAATGCCAGCCGTGCGCAACGCGACACCGATCCGGACCCTCTCCACACGGCCAGGGGTCCCCTCGTCCGCAGGTAGAGGAGTGTCAGATGACATGGACATCTCCCCTACCTGCAGACGGGCCTGGGATGGGGCATCCCTGCTGGTGCATGGTGGTGCAGTCACAGTGTCAGGGACAGTGACATGCACAGGCACCTCCACGGCGACCTGTGCTGCCTCCTGCCCCTGGCCCTGGACTGCACCACATGCACCAGCGGGGATGCCCCCAGCAGGCCCCATGTGTGGCTCAGTAGCGGCCTCCTCCCCCTCTGTGGAAACCACCAACCTGGATGTCTCCACGCCGTCTTCCGCCGGTGCAAGCCCCTGTGGGGGCTCACCCACCCCTTCCGCTGCAGCCGTGGCGGTAATCCCCGCCGCTCTGCTCCACAGCGCCTTCTCCGCCCTCTTCTTCACTTGCCACTGTGTAGAGGGAGACATAGAACACAAGCATCAGGGTACTGTACAATGGTCCCCTAGACAGGAAGCAACAGCAGATGAGTGGCACTGTCATACATCACTTCCATCATGTCCCTCCACAACACATGGGTCAGTGCAGGCAAAACACATACAGTAACAGCCATGGCGCATGCCATTGGCATACATGACCAAGGGACTCATGATTCATACAATGTTGGTTTTAAACTCACATGCATCATGGGTCTTGCCATCACATGCACACACCTCACCGTAGTTCCATCCATCTGGCCTCCTACACCACAGACGCAGTGGATACAAGGATGACTAGGCTGCATCAGTGAATCTGAACATTGTCACAGACATGTGTCATGCATCCATGGCAGTTACAAGTCACAGACACGCAGGTCAGACACACACACATGGACACCATACGTGTACATGGGACCAGCACCCATCCCTCACCCCCACCCATGTCCAGGAACAGAGACTGCCATGCTTCCATGTGTCCATTCCGCACAGAGCCCCCCATGTTGCAATAGAACACATGCACCAACCATGTGGTTCACACATCACTGTACTCACATGCCTGACCATGATGTCCCTGCACACACACATACGTACATGGCCTATGTCACACATACAGGCAGGTATCAGACAACCAGCACACTGCAACATGCCCTGTCTCACACAGTAATGCTTGGCCACTTACCGGCCAACTCCAGATGGGTCTGCCTCTGAAGGATCTGGGCGTGGAGCGCTGGGTCTACGCGTTCCAGGACCCTCATCTGGATGTCACTCAGGCGTGCCCGGCCCCCCTCCGCGAGGCGCCGGGCCTTATTGAGGGTCCTGGCCCTCAAGTCCTCCCAGCGCTTCTTGATGTGCTTGATGTCGCGGGTTGCCACCCCCTCCGCGATGATGGCAACCACTACATCGTCCCAGATCCTCTCCCGTCCTTCCTTGTTGGCGCGTGGTCTTCCGAAGAGGGCATCATAATGCCCCAGGACATGCTCCACCAGGACACCAACTTCCTTCTCACTGAAGCTGGTGGCCCTCTGCCTCTCTGGCTGGGGGTCGCCACTGGTCTCAGATGGTGCTTGCCCCGACATGGCGACCCCCGAGGCAGGCGTGGGTGGGCAACTGGGTCCTGGGGCTGGGCTGTGGAGTGATGGTATCCCAGTCGGGAGTCTACTGTTCCAGCAGGGGTGGACACAGCAACTGGACCCCTGCAGATGGCTGATGTGCAGGCACCAAATGGCAGGGCACGGTGGCAGCAGGCAGGCAGGCAGGCAGGCAGCAGCAGATGGCACGTGGGAGGCTGCTCGGGGCACTGGGGGGCAGTAATTCGGCCTTCTGGGCAGGAGCGTGGTCTTCCGTGTGTTTTCGCGTGGCCAGCTTGATACGGAGTGATTTGGCACGTGAAAAATCTGCACGTCAGCGTGTAATTCGAGGAAAGGCCCTTAGCGCGTAAGCGCGTCAGCACGCGTACGCGATTTCATTGGACCAAAGGCCCTTACAGCGTAAGCGCGTCTGTGACGTTTTGCGCACGGGCGTTGCCCTGGCAGGGCTTGGAGATCCCGCGTGCCTTTATGTTCTGTACGTGCTTTTCTTGCGGTGCGTGTGTTTTCCATCCATTGGGGTTCACACGCTATTACTTCACAGCGGGTGTTGGCTACGCGTTCTACTACACGCAAGGCAGACGGTGAGTGGTACCCCGCTCCCCCAGGCCCGATCGCGTGAGAAAATTCCCGCGCACCCCTGAAATACACGCGCCCAGGCTATTCGCGTGTAAAACTTCCCGCGCACCCCTGAAATACACGTACCCTGCTGAAATCGCGTGAGAAAATTCCCGCGCACCCCTGAAATACACGCGCCCAGGCTATTCGCGTGTAAAACTTCCCGCGCACCCCTGAAATACACGTACCCTGCTGAAATCGCGTGAGAAAATTCCCGCGCACCCCTGAAATACACGCGCCCAGGCTATTCGCGTGTAAAACTTCCCGCGCACCCCTGAAATACACATACCCTGCTGAAATCGCGTGAGAAAATTCCCGCGCACCCCTGAAATACACGCGCCCAGGCTATTCGCGTGTAAAACTTCCCGCGCACCCCTGAAATACACGTACCCTGCTGAAATCGCGTGAGAAAATTCCCGCGCACCCCTGAAATACACGCGCCCAGGCTATTCGCGTGTAAAACTTCCCGCGCACCCCTGAAATACACGTGCCCAGGCTATTCGCGTGTGGAACTTCCAGCGCACCCCTGAAATACACGTAGCACGCTCCCCCAGGCCCGATCGCGTGACAAAGTTCACGCGAACCCCTGTAATACACGTAGCCCGCTCCCCCAGGCCCGATCGCGTGAAAAAGTTCACGCAAACCCCTGTAATACACGTAGCCCGCTCCCCCAGGCCCGATCGCGTGAAAAAGTTCACGCAAACCCCTGTAATACACGTAGCCCGCTCCCCCAGGCCCGATCGCGTGAAAAAGTTCACGCAAACCCCTGTAATACACGTAGCCCGCTCCCCCAGGCCCGATCGCGTGTAAAAGTTCACGCGAACCCCTGTAATACACGTAGCCCACTCCCCCAGGCCAGGTCGCGTGTGTGACTTCCCGCGAACCCCCGGAATACACGTACCCCGCTCAATCGCGTGTGTGACTTCCCGCGCAACCCCGAAATACACGTGCCCCGCTCGCACAATTGCTGTATGTTGCCACGTTTGTAATGCGCAGGGACGCTACCGCCTGCCTTCTTGTGGCGGACGTGTATCGGCTTGTGCGTGTCTTTCGCTGTGCGTGGCTTTGCCCTATTCGGTTCCATGAATACGTGTGGTTCGGGTGCGTGTGGGCGTTCCCTCTGCTTCCCTGCAGTACATCCCCAGTTACGCCCTTGTTTTCGCAAGTTGTTCCCCATTCCGCGCTTTACGCCCCGTGTTTCCACGCGCACGTCTTTCGGGATGTTGCAGTGACGTGTGCGCCATGCACGGGTTTGGCGCACATCCCGAGGAAGACACGCGCAGGGACTTCCATGAATCGCACGCGTGCGCGTGCGCCTCTTTTTTTCCGCTTGCGCCTGCTTGCGCCTGCTTGTGCCTGCTTGCGCGTAGATTTTCGGCGCACGTTTGTTCCATGAATCGGCCCCTTATTGTTCAAGTGCTCAACCATTTCTTTTGCTAATCCAGCCATTGCTTCTGCTCTGCATCCCATTATCCCCTCTTCCCATTTCTCTCTGTGAAAAGCTTCCCCCATAATGTGCAGCTGTGGTCTTTGTGTGCAACAAGGCAGCACGTTTCCTTGTTCATCTGTGCATGTCTTTAAACTCATAGTCCTAAATGTTACTTCCCCCTTTGTGGACACTCCAGTGTATAATGCATTCAAATTTCTTTTGATCCCAATCAATCTGACATTTTCTTCATCTTTATAAAGTCATCAACAAACACTGATTTCTCTTCCCATGTTGTATATGCCTAATGTTCCTCAAATAACCCTTTCATCTTGCATAGGGCAAAATTAATTAGACAGTCTGATATGATATGATATGCTATGGCATTTATAACGGGCCTATACACAAGTGTTTCAAGGTGCGACAAGGCAAGGGAGGGGGAACAAAGGGAAGACAAAGACAAAGACAAACGATCTTACTAGGCCGGTGACAATGAGATCACACAAGTGCAGGGGAGGGGGAAAGGGTAAGTGTGGGGGCAAAGGGGAGGGAGCAGTGCAATACATAGGATCAACAGTAAAGAATAAATAAAATAAATAGGTAAAGGTGTGGCCAGATAGTAGCAAGTGCAGTAATAAGTGCAGATATCAAGTGTCAAGAGCTGGTGGGGGCTGTAGGGATACCGAAACAGCCCCAAGTGCAGGGGTTGCAAGGGAAGCAGCGCAGGTGTACAGCTGGTGGGGGAGGGTACCTGGGCCCTAGATCAGAGGATAGCCAGGTGACCAGTGACCAGTACAGTTTCAGCTAGGAGTTCAGCAGGGGAGAGGAGGAGAGAAAGCAGAAGCAAAGAGGAAGGTCTTGAGGTGCTTCCGGAACCGGAGATGGTACTCCTCAAGTTTCAGGGAGGCAGAGAGGCTGTTCCAGAGGGAGGCCCCAGCTGAAGAAAAAGATCGACCACCAACTTGTTGCTTGAAGAAGCGACTGACCCTGAGGGAGTTGGAGGCGAATGAGCGAAGAGCTCAAGAGGTAAGATATTTAGGAAGAGAGAGCTGGAGGTATTGAGGCCCCAGGCCCCAGGCCCCAGAAGGCCTTGTGGACATGCAGATGGTTTTGAACTTAATCCTCGCAGCCACTGAGAGCCAGTGCAGAGATTTCAGTCCTGGAGAGATACGATCCCTGGGCTTGAGGCCAAGACAAGTCTTGCAGTCCTGTTCTGGATGAGTTGCAGAGGGCTGAGAAAATAGGCAGGCAGATTTAGAAAGAGGCTGTTACTGTGGTCCAGCTTAGAGAGAACCTGAGCTCTGGAGACAATGAGCATCTGGGGGAAGGAGAGGAAAGGAAGAATACCTCTGAGGAGGTGCAGCTGGTATTGTGACTTCTTAGAGACATCAGAGCTGTGAGCAGAGAAGGAGAGAGTGGAGTCGAAGATGACCCCAAGGTTTTTAGCCTCACAGGTGGAAGAAGGAAAAGGGCCAAGAGAGGCTAAGCCAGAGAGCAACAGGAAAAGAGGGAGCAGGTGTGCCGATGAGGAGAATCTCAGCCTTACTGGTATTAAGGCAGAGATTGTTGGTGGCACACCACTCCTGGATAGCGGACAGACAGTTAGAGATGAGAGAAGGAGAAGAGGTGGCAGAAGGGAGCCTGAAGATTAGCTGAGTGCCATCCGCATAGCAGTGAAAGTTGCGGCAGAGAGTGGCAATGCGGTTGGCAAGAAGTGCCAGGTATTGGTTGAACAGCCAGGGAGAGAGGTTAGACCTCTGGGGAAGACCACAAGTAGAGATAAAGATAGAGGAGAGAAAGGACTGAAGTTGGACCTGGGAGGAATGATCAGAGAGGAAAGAGGTCGGCTAAGCCAGGGCCTGATCAGTGATACCCAGGTTATCACGGAGACAGTTGAGCAGGATGGCATGGTTGACCATGTCAAAGGCAGAAGAGAGATCAACTAAGATGAGGTCACAGGGGATATTGGAGTCAAGGTTGGAGAGCAGGTCTTCACGGATGTTCAAAAGAGCGGTTTCTGTGCTTCTGCAAACTCTGAAGCCAGACTGATGTTCATGGAGATAACCAACCAATTCAGTGTGAAGATTAAGCTGGGAGATGGCCAGATTTTCCAGGAGTTTGCCTAGGAAAGGAGCAATGGAGATTGGGTGGTAGTTAGCAGGGCAGGTGGGGTCGGCAGAGGCTTTCTTAAGAAGAGGGTGCACAAGGGAGTGTTTCAAGGGGGAAGGGAAGTCTCCAGCGGTGAAGAAGTGGTTGCAGAAGTCAGCCAGAGCCGGAGCAAAGGTGTCAATGTGGTCCTTGATGGTTTTAGAGGAACAGGGGAGAACCTGTTTTGACAAGACTTTCATAAATCAGACTTGTCTAGAAACCTCATCTGCACAGAACAGGGGAAAGGCAAAGAAGGAGGGAGGTGGAGTGGCCACAGAAGGGCCAGAGGAAGAGCAGGGAGTAGAGGGAGGAGGTGGAGAGGATGAGAGGACAGGATGTCCTGAGTTTTAGAGAAGAAATGATAAGCCAGGGCCGTGCAGAGGACCTGGGAGGGGACAGGAGAGGTAGAGAAAGCAACAAGATTGACCAGCTCCTTGCAGATTTTAAAGAGTTCAGCTGAGTTTTCGGATACTGCAGAGATGCGGGCTTGGATGAGGGCTTGCTTCTTGTTGCGGACAGAGAGCCGGTATTGCCTTTGGAGCAGGCAGCAGGTCAGTTTTTCAAACGATGTACAGGAAGCACGCCATTTACTGTCAGCCACCCTGCACTTGTGTTTAAGTGTGATAAGGTCTGAGTCGTACCAGGAGTTGCACTTAGCTTTGGACCTCAAGCGGATCCCCATGACAGGGGCAAGTACATCAAGAGTATCAGCTATAGCAGAGTGGAGCATAGAAAAGTCTGTGTCAAGGTGTGAGTCAGCTTAAGGGGCGGGGGAGAAGGTGGCGGCAAAAGCCTCAACTGACACACGCTTCATGGGTCGGATAACCAAGAAGGTAGGTGGCAGTGCTGGAGTTGGCTTGGCCTGAGGGATGGAGAGAGGGAGCTGGGAGGAAAGGAGAAAGTGATCACTCCAGGAGAGAGGAGTGGTGAGAGGGATAGAAAGGGGAGATCAGAGCATCCAGAGTGTGCCCTTCAGAGTGAGTCGGGACAGAGGGGAGGATAGCGAGTGAGAGAGAGTCACAGATGTTGCGAAAGAGTCCAGAGGAAGGACACGAAGCATACAGGTGGATGTTAAAGTCTCCAAGAAGGAGGAGTTTAGTGTTGGAGACCAGGATGGAAGAAGAGAGGTCTGCCCATTCAGAGAGGAAGGAAGAGATCTGACAAGGTGGCCGATAAATGGTAGCCACCGTAAAGGCTAGGAGAGAGAGAGAGAGCCTACAGACGAGGCATTCGAAAGAGGAGTAGGCCTGCATAGGAATAACAGAGACAGGAATCCACTCAGGGAAGATCAGCACTACACCCCCTCTGGACCTGGGCGCGGAGAGGATCTTGTAGCCATCAGGGAGGAGAGTGTCAAAGCTTGTGACTGAGCTGGCCGTGAACCATGTTGCAGTGAGACTGAGGAAAATGAGGTCAAGTTCTTAAAGGATGCAGCAGATGTCAGAGGAGTGTTTGACATCTGAGCAAGAGTTTAGAGTGGCAATATGGAGAAGGTTGCCATCCTTGAAAGACTTACGGGGTAGGGTACAAATCAGAGGTATGCCATGCGAAGATGTAGAAGAAGCCTGAGGGGGGCAGAAGAGGAAGGAGGAGAGGGCAAGGTAGCTAAGGAAGGGACAGCTGGGGGAATCAAGGAAGCCGTGGAGGGAAGAGAAGGGACAGCAGGAGAAGAAAGGAAATTGATGAGGCGTGGGATGCGTCTATCAAAGAGGAAAAGGTTGGCCTGAGAGCCTTGGACCAAGACAGTACCATTCAGGTAAACATTAATAATGAACTTGGATGAGTGGAAGGAGGCCAGGAGAGCCTCCCACTGGGTGCCACCATTAATGGGAGATGAAGAGAAAGCAGAAAGCACAGAGACCATATGAAGAGTCCATAGGTCTGGCGAGGGAACAACAAAGAGGATGTCGGAAAGGGTTTGCCTGGAGGAAGCACTGGTAGAGGTATCACAATAGGGAGGCCTGGGCTGGAGACCAGGATGTCTTTTTAAACTTCTTCCTACAAGATTTAGTGAGGAGAGCAGGATAATCGATAGAGAAGCAGTTGGAAAAGATTGGAGAGACAGAGAACACCATAGAGTAGGTATGGAGAGAAGAGGAAGGGGTGGGAGAGGGTGGGGGAGAGCACTAGGGAAGGACACAGGGAGAGGCATGAGCAGACGAGGCAGAGAGAGACGAGACAATAGTAGACAATTGGACAGACGACAGGAGCTTAGATAATAGTAAAAATGTTTGCTAGATGAACGCTTTACTAGGAGGCAAAACCACTGAAAGGCGCTACTTCACAATGCAATTTAAATGACAGAGAAAAACACACCTAAGTCTGAGAGTCCTGTATAGTGGGAAAAAAAGGCCTAGGTTTTACAATGCAATTTTAAAGACATTCACAATGCAATTTAAATAAAGGAGAAAAACACACCTAAGTCTGAGAGTCCTGTATAGTGGGGAAAAAGGCCTGGGTTTCACAATGCAATTTTAAAGACATTAACAATGCAATTTAAATAACGGAGTCTGAGAGTCTGCGGTTTCTGTTTTTATTTTCTGCCGTATAAATAGTCTGGGGGCACCTGTGGCATGAGGGATGAGAGAGTAAATGTAACAGGTCTCGTTTGATCTCTCTTTCCCCACTACTTGCATATGGCCATACCAAATGTTTCCAATTTCATTAGATAACCCATCATTTATACCTCACTGAAATTTCAGGGTCAAAGGTCTCTCTCCTCTTCATGGTTGTTCTCAGTTTATTTTTCAAATATGTTTAAATCATTAACCCCTTGTTGTTCCACCAACCATTTATATTCCTTCCAAAGAAAAGAACAACATAAACAAAAAAGAACTATAATAAATGCAATACAAGGCACAATTTCATACATCCTTTACATCTTCTCTGCTTTGCGATAGAATGTTCTGGGTCCCTGTTAATATATGGATGCATAGAGTTTGAAACAATTATATTATATCTTATTACAGTGCCCTTTCACTGCCCTCCTTGTCTTTGAAAAGGGGGGCGTTGCCCTTGTCTCTCTTGATGTCGGAAAGATAGACCCATTGCTAACACCCAGGGGTTTTTTGTGGTTAAGAGGCTGATGCTTCTGGTGGTGTTTCCTCTTCTCCGGTAGCTGCGGCTGGCCGTTGTTGTTAGGGTGTTATCTGGTTTGAGATGAACTTAAGAGAATCAGTCATAACCCTAAAATATTCATGAAATTCATCACCTAAACCATTTGCAGCATTTTCAGCATCTAAACATAAATGTGCAGGTGTTAGTGGGGCATGTATTTTTCTACCAGTTACAACTTCATGTGGCGTAAGATGCGTGTCAGAACTTGGTTGATTCCACAGTGTCAAAAAGATAATTGACAATCAGTGCAGCCAGTTTTTTGTCCAGGGTAACCCATCGTTTCCCCAGGTGTTCTTTAAGCAGATTGTTGAGGTACTCCACAATTCTGTAGGCTTGTCAGTGATAAGCTGAACACAGTTTTGTGTTGTGCATAAAAAAGTTGTTATCTCTTTAAACAAATTGTTAAAAGAATGCTGGCCATTACCTGATCACAATACTTCACAGATACCCGAGTGGGGGAATACCTTGCGTACAAGGAATTTTGCTGCTGATTTTGAATATCAATGGGACAAAGACCTGCTTCAAGCCAGTGGGAGAAGGAGCAGACCACAACGATCATATAGCGATATGTCTTAAACCTAGTTCTCATGTTGAGATAGTCTATAGGCAAATGGCGAAAGGGACCGGATGGGTGAGGCAATATTGCTTTCACTGTTTTAGTATGTGTCCTGCAGTATATTGTTGCTGCACAATTTGTTATACATTCTGACACCCTCTCTTTTAAATTAGGAACAGACCACTGTTCTTTTAAATTTGCTGCTACATATTCCTTTGATGTGTGTATGTGGGATAGTGCAGCTGCATAAGGGCAACTGTCAATAGCTCTAATAGCATGACAGGTTTCCCTGACTCCAAGTCAGTGGGTGACAAAGCACACCCTCTCCTGGTCCACAGTTCGTGCTCATGTTGGGGGGCACATCCATGCAACTTTATTATTTGTATTAAAGGAAGGGCATTATAGGGGTCAGTTATCTGTGCTTGCTGGTGTGTTATATTTGTGGGTACCACTACTATTTTCAATATTTCAAGCATGTGAAAGGCTTTGTTTGTGGCAAATCTGCTACACTATGACCACATGCTATTATGTCTGTTTCATTAGTGTGGGCGGCACATTTTGCCACTGCTACTGATGCAGGGCCCGACAATGCTTCAATTAACCTAGATAATAATTGAGCATGTTATAATGGCGTGCCGTCAGATTTTCGAAAACGTCTTTTTTCCATTGGGACAGTCCCAAATGTACTGTGGAAGTGACCTACACTCAACCAGAGTAAATTATTATAGGGGTATTTGGATACATTTCTAATGCTGAAATCAAAACTATTAATTCTGCCACTCGTGTCAAATAATGTGCGGGCAGTCTTTTGAGCCACTATTTCAAATTCCTCCCCATATCATTTTACCACAGTGGCTCCTGTGTGCCTTAACCCAGTATTCTGGTTTATTCGTCAATGAACCATATCTCTCCCACCTCAAGCGCGTCTTTCTCATTATGTGGTAACTCATCATAAACATCAGTGTATGCTGAACAGTCATGTAGGCAATCCCTCTTTTCCAAAGGTTGTGGAAGAAAAGTTGCCGGCTTGACAATGCAGCATTGCACAATTTTAATCAAGGAATTTGATAGAATTACCTCGTAGCATGAAGCACACTGTGTTGTGATAGTGGATTTTAGTTTTTGCAAAATTGCGAACAGTGCATGCTCTACCTAAAGAATCACTGAGCAACCCATAGGTATTGTTGCTAATTTCTCAATTGCAAAGGCAGCTGCTGCCAATGCTTATTCACATG
The DNA here is from genome assembly GCF_040938575.1 of Ambystoma mexicanum. Taxonomy (NCBI): domain Eukaryota; kingdom Metazoa; phylum Chordata; class Amphibia; order Caudata; family Ambystomatidae; genus Ambystoma; species Ambystoma mexicanum. The sequence goes on along the minus strand of NC_090927.1, from coordinate 723,237,896 downwards.
GGAAATGCCCTTACATGACTGGGTCTAAATGACCACTGTACAAAGCCAAGGGTTTGTTCCCCATTATAATTACTTGATTGAGGACACTCGTCATCATGTAACCATTAGCATGGGAGAATAGGAAAAAATATTTTTTGTACACTGGCTTTGATAGCACTGGGGCAGTCCTAATCATGTTTGTCGGTTCATTGAATGCTTCAGTCATCTCTAGTGACCAAACAATAACTTTTGGTGAACAAGATAAACTTCCCATAAGTAGGGAACTCCCATCCCCTGCACACTTTCACAGACCAATAAATCAGTCAAGAGTTTAAAGACAAATCTTAGAATTGTTCGAGATCAGATACGTTAATACAATGTAGAACCGTTATCATAACATGAGATATTTCAATATCAATACATAAAACATTTCTGTTCAACAAATACATTTAATAGTGGGAACCAACACATCTCTAGAAAATCTCATCAGGGGTTTTCAGTTATCAGGAGTCTTGACAAGAGGTTGATTCTATAAAAATCAAAGGTGAGATAGTCTTGTAAGTACATCTGTTGTGATGTACTCATAGACATTCATATTCACTTTATCAGCCACTTTCATACTTTAGATGTCAACATATAGCTACCTTAATAGTCTCAAGGTTCTGTTGATTTCAGTGCTCTAAGAGTGCTCCTACCCAGAGCAAAGTGATGTAAGTGGGCAGCAATCAGTTCTTGATTACCTAAACAATCATTACATTGGCATGATGTATCTATTCCTCTACAGTCCTTACTTTCTTATCTCAGTACAGATTAGTCTGAACTATCTCACCTTCACCATAAACAGCGGAAACATATTCATTCCTATGGTAAAACCCAATGTAAAATAGAATGGAGTGGTTGCTATCTAGTGTCCTAGGTATATGAGTGTAGTCTTCCTCCTGTGGGTGGAATTCATATTAGGAAAACTTGTAAGTGACTAATGGAAGAACATCTAGGTCCCATATGTATTGATAATGGTAGTCATATCATAGTACTGACCCTGTCATTAAATGGTGTAACTCAAAGATGAGTGAAGATAATCCTAATGCATGTTGGTTTGAAACTATGTTCTCCATCATATACGGTCCAAGATTTTTTGCACTCTTCTCCTCTAGGAATACAGAGGGCCTCATTACGAGTTTGGAGGCAGCCATGGAGCTATTAGCTCCATGGCTGCCTCCAAACCGGGCTCCTTTACCGGGTTTGTGCAATGGGGACTTACCAGGTCATTCCGACATAGGAGGACCCGGTAAGACCTCCTTGCAGGAACCATTCCCCATTCCCATTTGAGCCCCCACAGGGCTCAATGGGAATGGGGATGGAGGTAGCAAGGGGCACATTATAAGTGTCCCGTTGTTACCTCCCTCTTCCCCTTGCGGGACCCGGAAAAGACGTCTGGTTTTACCAGATGTCTGATTCGGGTCCCGCATAGGGAACCTCGTAAAACGCGCTCCCTTCATTCCGGGAGCGCAAGGGTCGTAATGAGGCCCAGAGTGTAATAGTGAAACAGCTTCACAGAAAATTGAAAGGATATCTCCTAAGGAGCCAAAATAGAAAAAGAGTAAAAGACTCTTAGAAAGTGTAAACCTTCGGGGATGTTGCACATCATGGTTATTATACACTAAAATATGCAAAGTTTTTACCTTGGAAGCTGTCTTTAGGTCCAAACTGTTATGACAAAGGCGGGAGCCCTGGACTGCCGTGTTCTCTCCCTACTGCCCAAAAATTCTGCAGAGCAAGATGTCCGCTTCAAATAGCGGCGTGTGTTCACGGTGTGATGGCATCAGGTTGTAATGATGGCAATTAAGACATATTTGTAAACAAACCTTAAGCAAGCTGTTCCAGTCAATATCTAACCCGACCCTTTATGGCAAATAAGGTATACATGCAATATGCATGTTACTCAGCCCCACTGTGGTGGAAATTAATTGTACAGATCAATACATCATTTTTAACATTTTTGGCTCCATGTATCATGGAGAAACCCGGCGTTCTGCATAAAAAGAGAGGTGCCGGGATAAAAATGAAAAGTCCCTTCATTAAGGAGCCTACATGTGACAATTTGGTAACCTCCTGTTGTTTATAGCTATTTCCGGCCCTTTAATGGAAAAAGAGGAGTTTGAGTATTCCTCTGCCCCACCATCGTGGATATTAATTGTTGATCATTTACAACATGTTATGTAATGTGGAGAAACCCGGGACCCCCATTTAAATAGGGAAATGCTGGGATGAGATTCAACAGTTCCCTCCAATTAACAAGCCTACCAGTGCTGACATGTTAACCTCCTATTGTTTCTCATAGTGCGGTGTAAACTGCCTAGCTATTCAACCATTCTGTTCTCATTGCTTGAAGAGCATACACACCAATGACCACATGGGTCTACAATACAATGTTAAAAGGTCAAGTGTATAAGTAGTTCATGAATCTCCTTCTTCATGAAGCCCCGCCCCAGAATATCTGTGTACATCATATCAGCAGAGATACTTCAGATCAAGGAAAATGCTTTGGCACGCTATCACTGATAAACAGGTTATAGTATCATTTATCTTAATATCTGTGCCAATTATGTTGACCTCCTTGGAGTTTACAATCTAGAGGCATGTATGTACTGATATATAGTTTTTCAAATCAGAAAAACAAAAAGCCATTATCCAACCCTATGGGATTTTTAGATATATGGCCCTAGGCAAAAGTCCTTGTTTGTGTCCAGTGGGGTAATTGCGTCAAGATGATCAAGATTGTTGCTGGATTTGGAATGATTGGGAATTCTGCCTCCATAATATCATTTAGAGGGCACTGATCCTGTACAAATCTCCACACCCCTCCTTTTGTCTTTTTTCACAGGGGACACAACCGTGTTGCATGGAGATTCTGATGGCACTAAAATACCCTGCTGCAATTTATTTTATTTTGTTTATTTTTGTTGCTTATATAGCACGCCAAGCCCAAAGGCATCTGGGTGCTTCTTACATAACATTTTACATTTGTTGTATAGGTTTCTGGTGTGCAGATATATTTACAATTAAACATTTTTTGCAGTTTTTAACATTTTCATATACTCTAATATAAAGGTATTACACAGCCACTGTAGTGGCTGTGTAATTATGGTAAGATGCTGTTTCCATAGGAAGAGCACTTTTTGGGCGGCTTATAACTTCGCTCCCCCTGGACGAATCCTCACCAAACTTTGCAAAAAAAGTATATGGCCCACTCTTTTTTTGCAAAGTTTGGTGAGGATTCGTCCAGGGGGGGAAAAGTTATAGGGGGGGTCCCAAAACTTTTTTTTCCCATAGACTGAATGGGAAAAAACTTTGCACATGGCTACAGCCCGAACCGCTGGACGGATTTACACCAAATTTGCAGCAGGAGCGGCGGCCTGGTCCCGAAAGCGTGCTTTTGCAAATTTGGTGTAAATCCGTCCAGTAGTTTTTTAAAAAATGACCAAAATGTAAGGCAAAAAAAATTGTGATATCTGTGTTCGCTTCGCGGACGGACTTCCCTGTTCGCTCCGCGGACAGCACCCCGATTGGCCCATGGCCTTGCGTCATGTCCGCGGACATGCAACGTGTTCGCTGATTGGACGGCGAGGGGCATGGAGCACGTCAGATTTTCTGTGGCGCCCGCCATCTTGTATTCGCCGTCGACCCCGTACAGCGCGGTGAAACGTGGATAAAAAATTGTATTTAGTGCCATGTGTTGGTGTGTAAGAGTGTTTGGGGAGGGTGGGGGAGTATGAGATAGGTTCAATGTTTTTTTTTTATGTGCTAGACGTTTTTGTTGCGTTCGATTTGTCCGCGGAGAACAGGGCTGTTCTGACATTTTTTAAATAAACTAAATGGTGGGGTGTTTAGAGGACGGAGTATGTGTCATTTTTGTTCGGAAGGAAGGTAAAAATGAGCTATGAACACTCGCGGTGTACTTAATTGTTTGTAAATACACAAACTGAGGGTGTCCTCAGGATGCTGTCCGTATTGTAATCTGTCTAGTTGAATGTGTTCTAAGAACACTCGCGGTGTTCCGAAATGGTTGCAATTACACAAAATGGGGGTGTTCTGAGAACGTTGTTTGTATTGTTCGTTGTCAGGGTGAAAGTGTTTTAAGACCACTCCTTTTGTCCGCTAATAGTACAATTTCCTATGGGCGTCAACCGACTTTTTGTCCACTACAGAAACGATAAATCCGGCTGGTGTGCACTGACATTATGTGATAATCCTATGACTGGCGCTATTGACCTGGCTGACTTGCTTTTGCGACACTAAATCATATCTCCCGCCCCTAAGCCTGATATTATCAAAGCATTCATATTCCCCGCCTCTCTCCGTGACATTACAGGGTGCGTCATCAAACGCGCCCAGTTCTCTGCAGTCCTAAGTGACTTTACACAGAACCCGGAAGACAACACATATTATGTCACAACACAGCGCGCCACAATTCATGATTTAAAAGCAAACAGCAAGATTGTAAATTTTGTAAAGTACATTTATTTGACATCAAATGTTTAGAGAATATTCAGCAATTTGCATTTGTCTTTGTTGTCGATCCGCAAAAGTTCATGTTGAGGCACGCGATGTTCCTTTGCGCCACAATTCGGAATATGAAACTGTGGTTTAAAATTAAACAGCAGGATTGTACATTTGGTAAAGTACATTTATTTCACATGAAATGTTTAGTGAATATTCAGCGATTTGCTATTGTCTCTGCTGTCGATCAGCAAAAGTTTATTTGGAGCCACGCGTTGTTCCTTTGCGGTAGATAGGCTGTTGGTTTATGATAAAAGCAGTAAATGGTCGCTCTGATAATCGGAAGGTTGCTCCAACAACGAGCCATTAGACCACCCTATTGGTTGGTATGTTGTTTGTAGCCGCTAGTACTGCGTAAGGGCATATTGGTCCTTGGCGATTGTCCCATAAAATAGTGAGGGTCATGAAGTTGCATATTTGGACCTGCACCTGGCAGTTGAAGACCCCATCCGCTGGAGTCTGTAAATCGTGACATAGGCAAAATGGGGCCACATACCTGTTTTAAAAAACATAAATTAGTCTCACCAGCCAATCTTCAGTTTATTTATTAGGGCGTGAAACTATTTGCTATCGAAGATAGTGCAAAGGAGTATGTTAATAATAATATTTTCCCATTCATATAGCGCTAAGAACCATGAGGTATCTAAGCGGTGCTTATTATTAACCATGGTGTGTGGTGCTCATTTATCGACCACAGAAGGATGAAAGGCTGAGTTTGGCCTTACCGGGATTCGAACTTGGGTTAGCAAGCTGTGCACGGATGTCAAAGTGAGCATTGTACTCGCGGTGCCACTTGACAGGCTACAGTGAAGTGGCACAGCGAGTAGAGCGCTTGACCGCCTATAGACCAGTTAAATTATTTCTATTAACCCACCCTGTGTCGTCTGCCTTTTTCAGAGCCCTCTAAATGTCATCAATGATGTGATGTCATCTTTGATGTCCTGGGTGTTAGTGTTAGCAGTGCATGGTGGCGCGAGTTATGGTTGCTTATGTTACCATAACTGCCGAATTTCAGGGGTTTTTCGGTTTTACTTTGAACCATAACGTCCCTTTAACAAAGTTTTTTCACTGAATTTCATAGGTTTTTAGTAGCGCAACTTAACCATAACGTCCCTTTAACAAAGTTTTTTTTACTGAATTTCATAGGTTTTTAGTAGCGCAATTTAACCATAACGTCCCTTTAACAAAGTTTTTTCACTGAATATAAATACAGATATGTAAATGTTGCAGCAGTTATTTACATGCGTTGGATCAGTGTGTGTTTTAGAAATGCAGTTTGTGTGTGAACAGGTGAGTTTTGAGCTGCCTACGGAAAATCCAGAATGATTCCTAAGCTCTCCGATGGGTTTGGAGGACATTCCACCGTTTGCTGGAGAGTGGGGGGAAGCTGCTGCCCCCAGTTTTTTGAAGCTTGTATTTGGGGGTGACAAGGCAGTTCTTGTAGGCTGCTCTTGTGGGTGTAATGTACTGGGGTTTAGAGATTCTGTCTGCCAGGTACGCCGGGGAAACCCTGTGAATACACTTGTGCGTCAGCGTGAGCGTTTTGAACCAGATCTCTTCTTGTATGGGTAGCAAGTGAAGTGTCAGCATAGTTGCTGATAAGTGTGTTGACCTGGGGATGTTTAAAGCTGCTCTGATGGCCTTGTTTTGAAGCACCTGGAGTTTATGAATGTTGTATGTTGAGGTGCCGGCCTATAGGGCATTGCAGTAGTCCAAGCGTGTTAGGACCAATGCTCTGGCCAGCATGATGCAGCTGTCGGGAGAGAGAAAGCGTCTGCAGGAGTTGATGAGTTAGCATGTGTATGAGGTGGCTGAGGCGGTGGCATTCACTTGTTTTGATAAGGTGTGGGAGGAGTCAAGTAGAACACCAGTGTTTTTACCTGATTGGACACGTGGATAATGTTGCCATGATGATTGGAATGCAGTGCTGATTTTGGCAACCCAAGTTGAGATCCTATGAGGAGCAACTTGGTCTTGTCGTCCCATAGGGGACATAGGAAATGTTGTCAGGTATGGTTGGCCCACATGTGTTGGTATGTTGGCATGCAATGCACATTTGCCATGGGACAGTGTGGGACCCCACACATTTGCACAGATAGGCATGGTTGATCAGGGGAGACTGCATTCAGGTCCAGCATCATGAGCATGGTAGCAGCAATGAATGTGAGACACATGGCCAGTTGGTCTTTGTCCTGTGGGGAGGCAGGTTGTCCATGCTGGAGCAGCTGATGTTTGGCATGCATGCTTGTGGTCCTTCATGCCCCTACATCCCCTCCCAACATGGGGCTGGTCAACAGGGCCGGCCAGCTGGGCCCGCAACATGTTAGTGTGACTGCTGCACAGTGTTGTAGTTGCTCAGGCACCACAGTCCCGCTAGCACAGGGTGCACCAGCAGGGGTGTGGTTTGCATGGCACTTGTATAGGTCACTTGCCAACCTTTTCCATCACTGCAATGCACAGGGGTACCCTTGGAGCCCCCCACCCTTGGCAATTGGTTGTGAAATGTTTCCTGCAAAACAAAATCCCAATATGAAACAAGTGCGCGTGGTCTTGTGGGTAAACGTCTGCACTGGGAATGTGACAATCTTATACAATTACACATCATTTCACCAATCTGCACAAAATGCTGCATAGTTAACCATTAGGACCCTGTGGACATTACTGGCTACATGACATTTGGACACCCCACCCTTTTCCCTGGATTCCAGCACCTTCACACATCAGACAGTTGCCTGAAATCGGCAAAACATCAATGTGGTCGCAGAAAGACCTGTCATCAACCCCAGAATCCACGGTTTCTGGGACATTTGCACCACAATGAACCACAACAAACTGCACCATGCCAGGGTGAGGCAACAGGTGGGTTGAGAGCACAGCAGGTTCAAGTATGCAGCAGCACACCAACTCTAGCCTCTACCCAACATCTGCTCTGAGGTATGTCAACCAGACACACATAATTCTCAGTGCAGTTTACTTCAAAGTGCAAAGCACATCAAGCGATAAGCGTATTGGATCAGCGACATACATTTTGAACAAATGATGAGAATGTTGTCATGTCTGTCCAAAGAACCCATTTGGAGAACAGGTACTTTTTGCTAGTTATGTATAAAAGATTGCATGCTTTGAGAACTCACAATGTTTTCAGTTAATGCGCTGTGCGATTAAATTATTTGCCATGGACCACTTACTTTGGTTAGGCAGCGTGCTACAAGCCCCTTGTTTTACGGACGGCCTCTTGGTGACTGTTGTGATACATTGCATAATCCCAACTAACCTCATTTAAGCAACAAAGAAAAGGGAAAAACATGACCGGCTGCTTGAATAAAATATGCCCAGGTACCTTTGTCCCATAGCGAAAATCCAAAGCGGGCACCCATGAATATACCCTTACTAAGTGAACATATACCTTAAAGTGAAATATACAAATGCAGTTCAATTGACCATCCCCTTAGAAGAAAGTGTGCAAAACAAAATAGCATTGGACTTTTAAAAAAAGTAATAAACATCAGAAAAATAACCTGAGAGAGGAAATGTTCCAATAAATATGTTGTCAAAGTATAAAAGGTGCTCATCTTTTAAACCCATAAAGTAATGAACATCAGAAAAATAACCTGAGAGAGGAAATGTTACAATAAATATGTTGTCAAAATATAAAAGGTGCTCATCTTTTAAACCCAGCAATCTGTCGTTAAATGTTCCCTGGAAAACAAAATCCCAATATGAAACAAGTGCTTATGGTCTTGTGGGTAAGTGTCTGCACTGAGAACATAACAACTGAAAAGCATCCACATTAGGGGCAAATAACTGAACCAATGTCCAGGACTGAGAACTCTCTTGCCACAGCGTAGGTAAATACTCATGACTTACTTGCCCTCTCATTTCCCCTCCTCACCCACATGTCTGAGTTTCAACAATACTCTGCTTTATAAAGATAACTTGAAATGTACATATACCATATTGTCACTCAAATATATAAATCATTACTGAACTATCAGCCTCATTACAGGGATGGCGGTAAGGGTTTACCGGTACCAGTATTTTACCGGTACCAGTAAATCCTTACCGCCTTACTACGAGGTCTCTTTGCGGGTTGGGTAATTTAACGCCTGCTTTTTGCAGGCGTTAAAAACCAACCCGCAAAGGGACCAGTGGAACTAATTACGGTACCGCAATTTGCAGTACCGTAATTAGCGCCTTCCCCATTCCCATAGAGCCCTATGGAGAAAAAATGGGAATGGGGAAGGGCAATGGTGGAAGGGGGAATTACCGCCCGCCAACCTTGAAATAGGGCGGTAATTCCCATTTCCACCAAGGCGGTGCCGGTATTTTACCGGCATGAACCATGGCGCTAATAGTGCCATGGTTCACCGCCATCCGTGTAATGAGGCCCTTAGGTAAAAAATGTACAATTGTGGCATTATTTCCCCCACCTTAACTGGGAAACTACAAATACCAGAATGCAATTCAGCAAAGGAATGTTCTCTAAGTGCAATACATTCAAGAACTGACATTAGCACGTTTAAAAAAAATGCGGTTGCCCTATGTTTTCTTTTTGTGTTATGAGATATTTAAAACTAAGAAAACACGTGGCATCCAGAACTGTGGACTGTCTCCCATCCATGCAGTAACCAGGAGTGACTGTGCTTAGCTTCAAAGCGAGGAAGGTGCCTGCCCCCTCAGGCCATGTTTCGCTAAGTGGTCTTTTAGATTGTGCTCATTTATTAGGCAACATGATTTGAGGGTGCCAGCCGCTACCTTGCTTTGAAGCTAAGCAGGGTCAGCCCCAGTTACTCACTGAACGGAATCCCAACTGGCTATTGTGTCAGGCCAAGGCCAGTGATTTTTCACCCCTGACATCACTGTACGTGCCAAAATATCTTTTTACATTTTTTAAAACTTTTTTCTATAGTCACGGGTACAGAACTACAGATAAGCTTGGCTATCTGTAGTCATTGTAAGTATGAAGTACAGACACCCACATTTATCTGTAGTTTTCTATTGCCGTAGAATATCAGAAAAACACCAAGGCCCTCACCAAGTGCCCCCATTATCTGTGCCTGCTCCCCCCACTCCCAGATGGCCTCCTAGATGGTACAAAGGTGTTGATTGTCGGAAGCGGCTGACTCTGATTCTGTTCCTGTGCTCAGTGTTCAGTGCGGCTTGACAATCCAACGTTGTACGCTGCAATGCTCTCACGGTGCATGTTCTCTGAGAGGGTCCTTTCTTCGAAAGTTGTAAGCCGAAAGCCAAAAGTTAGCAGCAGTAGTGGAGAGCAGAGAGGGAGCTGGCGCTGTTCTATCTTGCAAAAGTGTGGGTGGTTGTGTGACCCATAGTCTGACAGGACGACTGGGCTAGCTGTCTACAATGCGCACAGCTACTTGTCTCCACAGCTGACCTCCCAACTACACTCTACGCGGCTGCTGGCTACTGTCACTGTGTGAGGCGCAGTCTACTGTGTCATAGCACACAGAACTTTGATAAGTGGAGCAAGTGCCATAGGTGGGAAAATATATTTCCCACCATAGGTGGGAAAATATATTCCCACCTATGGTGTACTGCGACCACGTTTTGTCATTGGTGTCTCACAGAAAATATTTCCCAGGAAAGGTGTATTAAGACCAATGCTAATCTAAACCAAGATGATTACTGTACATCTAACTACCTCTGAGTCAGAGACTGTTTGTTCTCAGTGTGTACGGTGTGGTACAGCTAAATTGGTGACTGAGGATTTAATTACCTTTGAACCAGCGTTAGTATACTACTACTGTATAATGTATGGAGAAGTCCGGCTGGTGACTGCGGGTTTGAGTATTTTTGAACCTGCCGGACGATTAGCCATACGATTGTTGGTATTGTCTCACAGATATTTGCCAAATCCCTACCATATCCACTGCTGGTGATTTTGGACTTTTACCTGCGGCTAAGGTGGCATTACTAATCTTCTGAACCATCACATAATCCTAGCCTGGAACTCATTAGAATGAAACTCAGAAGTAAATTGAAGGGTGGTAAAAAAGCTAAATGTGGTGTGAGTGACGTACATACGGTTGAAATAAGCATCCAAACTACGGTTTCTAAAGCAAAAAAGATTACTGTTTTTTTTGGAGAACAAACTGCGGTAGCTATGATACATATGGAACCTGAAGTATCTCGTGTTCTCCTGAATGAGGCAGTTTACACCTCGGCTGGATTTGATAATAACAATTCCTTACTATATGTGTGCTGCAGCCTCGAAGGACAAATTGCTAACCTAGAGAAGTCCAAAGCGCAAGGGCAGGACATGGATGCTGGAAATAGTGATGTCCCTGAACTTTGTACAGCTGATATTGCACCAAGTTTGCCATATGTGCCGGCTAGGGATAGACTCTCCTGCTCGCCACGTCTTACTGGCCTGGCAGATGGGTCATTGGAAGCAAATGTGGAAACACAAGACTGGGCATCTTAATACATGTCATGAGTGCGATAATTGCAATATTGCAAATCCATTTAAGGATTTAGATGTACATAGTATGGCAACTAGCTTTGCCCTGAAAATTGTGCTAAGGTTATGCTATACTATTGTCTCACAAGTTAGAAACAATGCTGACATGCTTAAGCCATGACTAAAGTAAATACTATTGTAGGCCCTGTGACTTCAACGACACAAACACAAGATATACTAACAAAATCTGCCATTATTGATGTATGTAATGATAATCTGGAATTGACATTAGTGGAGATTATGGCTGGTAGTGAATGGGAGAGTGATATGAGTGGTCGACTGCCAAAAAGAGAGAGAAGAAGGAAGCAGAAAATGTTAACTGAATCCAAGTAGGATAATAGAGAGGATGTGGATGTGAATGATGATAATAGTGTACCGGAAATACAAAAATCTCTTTCAAAGAGGGGCAGAAAGTGAGCAGCCAGGAAAGCTAAAAGGCGAGCCCTTAAAACGGGCAATTTAACGACATGGCTTATTGGCGCTGATACAAATAAAACCAAACCTAAGCCTAAACCCCTGCCTCCACAGCCTGAAGTAAAACTGAAATCAGAGTAATCTAGTTTTAACTCCTCGGATTCCACAGATATCACCTTAGATAGTAGTATTGATAGGAGTATTAATGGAAGCAGGCTGATGGAAATACTTAAATCTCAATTAACACTGAGATCATTAAAAGTGGGGACTTTAAGTTTGTGGACCAGTGTAAGGAATGTTAACCAGGGTGCAGTGGTTTGCCTTACCAGGGATTGTAAGGATGAAATGAAAAGGAGTGGATATGTGCTGGACACCATAAACAAAAGTGTTGAGGTTAGTGGAATGCATAACATTAGAGAAAAGTTTGATGCTGGTGATCAGAGAAATAGTGGAAAAATGACTATGGGTGGTGATGCATAGTAAAGTCCCAATGGGAATGGCTATGTTCTTTTCTGCCACCCATCAATAATGGTAAATGAGCTGGATTCAATGTTATATCATGGAATACCGTGGGCATCGCCATCTCTTGGATGAATCAGGTTCTCATAATCTCCTTAATAAGGCCCAAATTGTCTTTCTCCAAGAAACTTGGCTCATGCAATCAATTGATTTTGATGGTTATACTGCATACTATAATTAGGCTAAAAGAGGAGACAAGGGCAGACCCTATGGGGATTTGAGTACTCTGGTGTCAAATACTCTTAACTCACATGAGTGTACCTCTATCTCTTCTAATCCTAATATACTAATGGTAGAGGTTTGTCTTGAAAGTGATAACAGAATTATGCTGGTCAACATATATGATACTCCTGGAAACGATCTCACAGTTGCCATTCAAATGGACATATATGAGTGTTTAATTGACAAATACACTTCATGTGATGCTATGAATGTCATATTGGGCGGTGATCTGAATTCTAATGTCATCCTGCCCAATAATGTGTATACGATAAAAGCACAGAGGTTGAAAACCTTCATAAGGTACATTGAACTGCATGTGCTTGCAGGTGCTGAATAGTTCCGAGTCTGATAGTGCAAGACTAATTTCACCTGGACTAATGGCTCTCGATCATTTACATTAGACTGCATCTGCTTGAGTGATAATCTATATGACCATCTGTCTAATTTCGAAACAGTAATGTACTCTTTTAGTGATCATGTTCTGTTGAAATGTATGATTATGTGGGTCATTAAACAAGCACATTTGGATAATATTGGGGAAGTTAATGTGTCCTGTAATGGTCATAGATTAGGATGGTCGGATGCTAACCTAGCTAAAGCTAGAATCTGGAGTGAAGGAGTACAGCCAATGGATTATGTTACTCGATCTGCAGAAGACATAGTGAGTTGGATATCCAAATGTATGTAAGGATTTATGCCCATGGATGGTAAGCTAAGACCATATAAGAAGGGGCATGCCAACCAGCGAATCTATGATAAGGTTATACGGGACATGAAAAGTAAGACGCGTAGAGAAGTGCGCTTATGCCATCATAATGATTCTAGTCCTGACTCGATATATAAGGTGAAAAGACGGATCAGGAATAATCATAGACATGGGATAAGGAGATACTAGGCCTTGGAAGATAACATCAATTGGCAACGTATGGTTAGGATGCTGATTGATGGAAACACCAAGAAATTCTGGGCCAGTTTCAAATCCATTGATAATCGTGGAAAACAAGAGCTCAATATTCCTATTGACAGCTCTAGCTGGGTGAGTTTTCTCACAGGCAAATTTAGAGGTGTAGCTCATGTGCTTGAAAAAAACCCATTGCTAATATGATTATATGCAGGGAGGATATTACACAAATAAGTAAGAACCGAAAAGCTTCTAGAGCACCCATACCCGATGAGCTTTGTAACACTGTAATCAAAGGCAATCCTGAAATCTGGGCACATTTATTGGCCATCATATTTTAAAAAGTGGTTGATACAGGTATCATGCCCATTTCGTGGAAGATGTCTAATATCATCCCTGTGTATAAGAATGGGTGCTGTAATTCTCCTGAAAGCTACCGTTTGCTTGCTCTAACGGATGTTCCTAGTAAAATCTTCAGCACCTTAGTCCTCAGTGAAATTAATAGATGGATTAATGATAAACATATTCTGGATGCAGCCCAAACGGATTTCGTAAAGACTGCTCGACCATCGATAATATTTTCATTGTGAACACGCTGATGGAGAAAGCCAATAGCACTGACCAACCTACTCTGTATATGCTGTGTGTAGATTTCTCCTCCGCGTTCGACACAGTGGAGCGGGGGAACCTTTGGAATGAATTTGAAGCATTTGGTATTCCCATGCATTTGCTTTATCTTTGATATATGAAGAAAGTAAGGCTAGGGTCCGGCTTGACAATGAGGGTGCTATGTCTGACCATATATCCATAGACAGGGGTGTCCGACAGGGATGTGCCCTAGCACCCACTCTATATAACTTGTTCATGGCCGATTTTGGAGCTATCGTCAATAGAAAAAATGAATGCCTTCCTTAAAATAGGCACCCAGAAGATAGGACGGATAAGTTATAGTTAAGTTTTAGGGGTTGTCCATGATTTCTCTTTTACTTATATAAGGTTCTGTAGGGGTCTGTGGTGAACAAGGATTGCACTGTTTCTGAGAGCTTTTACGATTACTTTTCTATGGTAGTTTTTAAGGGTTTTCCATGATTTCTCTCCTGTTTTTATAAGGTTCTGAAGGAGTCTGTGGTGGAACATTTTTTGTAAAAAAAACCTCGGTATGGTTAGATGCTACTATGTCAAGATTTATAGGTGCAGCGTTAGTAGTAGTGGTAAGCAAAGTCTTGTTAGTTATTTTTTGTTTCGTTTTACATTTTGATAGAGGAGGGAAAGTAATGGAAGCTTGTTTTGTTTCACGTAATGACTGTATTAGCTGTTTTGTTTGAACTGTTTGTATACAATCTGGAAGAGATGGATGATTATTTTGGACACTTTTATTTTGATTTGCTCTAATTCTGTGTTGCTTTCTACTGAGGTTCTTTTTGGTAGGCATTCTTTGGGGTTTGTTGGAGAAAAGAAAAAGTTTGGGTTAGTTTGTTGTGCAGTGTATGCATGCTTTGTGCATGATTGTCTGAGTATGATGTTAAGGATGATTGTGGAGGTGTGTGATTGTGCAATGAGCAGCTATATGAAGTTGGGAAGATTATTCTTGTATTTGTGTGTTAGTATACTCGGCTTGAGATGACAATATAAAGTAAGTAACTGGTAAGGGGAAGTGGTAACAATACATCTAATGGGAAAAGGTTAATACACTTCTTTGTTCTACAACAGTAAAATGCTATTGTGTTTGAGTAACCACCAGTAAAATTATGTAAATATTGTACTTACTTTTTTGGATGGAAAGAGTAGGTTTCTTCAAAGTCATTGTTCGTACTTTAGACGCTGCTGCTTTTCAGGAGATTGGTCTTCACTGCAATTGTAAAAGAAAGAAGTTAGTGAATATGTGTGTTTACAGCACTTTTGTTAATGTAGACATTGTTTTTTGTTGTTGTAGTAGTAGTGTTTTCTTACAAGTGAGCACAGTATGCATATGCACTTTCATTTCTCTATATGCATTTTGTATATTTAATTTAGAATCTGTTAGTTGAATATGTTTTACAAATGAGTATAATATAAATGTATAGAGCACACTTGTTTTTTTAATGTTATGTTATTGGATGGTAAGAGGTGGAAGAAATAATCATATGCATTTTTTGCTATTTTTACAGGGTAAATGGCAGAGATTGTACAGAGTAGCATGCAATGTATGCATTTGTGAAGGTGTGGGAAATAAAGGAGTAGGATTTCATATAGAGGCAGTGGTGTTGTTTGAGCTGGGAGCCTTTGTAATTATATGGTCTGTGTGTGTGCTTTAATAAACATGTATGTACTCACCCTGTCTGCGTGTAATTTTATATTACACTGGACAGTCTTTTTCATAATTATACTGTTATTTCTGCCACCTTTTAATATGAAATACAATGTTTTTAGATAGCTGTGTGAGTAAACAAAAATTTGGAGTGGAGACAGGTTTGCAATTGATACTTCATTATACCAGATGGGATAAATGTAGTAAGGTCATTTTACAGTTTATAGAGGGTAAGTGGAAGTTACTCTGTTTATATGCATTCTTAGAAGAGCTGTAAATGTACTGTGTTGAAAATATGCATGCCTGTAGTCTATGTTCATGCATGTGGATGTGCATGAATCTGCAAGTAGAAATATTTGGCCAGTTTTATAGTAGTTGTTGCTGTAGATCATTTGCAGTGACAGCGGAATTGTACTGAGAGTGATCAATAGTACATCTAAAGTGCTGATGTGTGATGATAGAGTTAGATGTTGAGTTCTTGGATGTGACTGGTGGATGATTGTGTGACTGTTTAACAGTAGCCAGTGAGGAAATGGTGCAGAGAGTTAAGTGGAAAGGGTAGAAGGGTTGCCCCAGTGTTACACGTTCCTCGAACATTGTGGGTGTCCGCGGGCAGAGTGTGCTACATCTGGGGTTTCTCAGCAAATGGAGCATGTAAAGGGGCATGTAGGGATGAGCCAATCAGAGGTTGAGGTTGTGGTTTGTGTTTCAAGATGCTGTGCTTAGTGAAGATGATAGAGGTGGAGAAAAGCAGGGTGTTGGTGGTTGGAGATATGTTGGTGCATGGTTTGGAGTGGTATGCTAAATGTAGGAATGTGGCAAAAAGTGTTGATGTTAAAGGAATGGAGGTGGTGTGGAGCACTATGCCTGGTTTTAATGTGCAGGGAACTGGTCAAGTTTGTGGAGATATGGGCAGAGTAAACATTGCACATGTAGTTGTTTTGCACTGTGGTGCTTTGTATTTGGGGTATGTCAGTGCCCCTACTTTGTTGGCAGATTTCGAATATTTGGTTCAGGCAGTAATGAAAATAATTCCAAATGTCAAGGTTATTTTTTCTGGTTTAGTACCTAAGGCAATATGGGACAATAGTTTTGTTTTTTGTGCTCAGCAGGTGGAAAGAAGATGTAGGGTGTGGTTTATTGAGGTAGGTGGCAGAACTTCTTGTCCTCTGTTTTACAGTAATGTTGGTATCATTATATTTGACCCATCTACAATTATTTTCTATATATGCAGTGTAGTGACGTGCATTGGTTGTGGGTGGTGTGTGGTAGAATATACCTAATGGTGTGTAGGTTATTTTTACGAAGTGATAGTTTACTATTTGTAAATCCAGTTAGCTTGCAGTTCTTTTTGGTACCATATGCATTCTAACGTGAAAGCATTACTATTATGTATTTACTAAGTGTCTTATTTGTAAGGTGGTAAAACGCCCACATTGTTCATTTCGCTAGTGACTGAAAGTGGGATAGTACAAACACACGTGTGCAAATTATAGACCATTAATATATAAGTGTGGTCATTGGGGTCTGGGTCGGCCGCGTGGGCGGAGGTGGTTATACCAGGTTGTTTGGACATTTTCATAGGACCACTTTTTGTCAGGGCTCGAGACTTGCTTCTTTCAAAAATGTTTACATGAGTTGCCGTGTGAAGAGGAGATCCAATGAGGTGATAGGTGATGTGGCCTGACTGTGGCAGTTGCTTGGAGAATGCGAAGTTCTCCAGAGGAACAAAATAAATCTGTACAAATGTCATCCGCATTTGTAAATGGTAGCAAACAGTGTATATGTTTTTCAAAAAAATGTTTCATGGTACACAGTATGAGGTTCAATTGTTTTTTGACAATGAAACAAAGGGAGGATTGTGAACGGAATGAAGGAAGGGAGGGATGTAAGACGTTCAAATATGATAATGTTGACCATTCAAAAATTGGACAAAGGAACATGTAATTTTATTTTATGAAAATTCTTTGAAGTGAACAGAGTCTGTGTTTTACGCCGATAGAATGGAAATGCAGAATATTATGTAAGTTTTACTTTGGACGATTTTATACACAAACTAGTCAAATTATCATTTGGTGACATTATTGGGGGGGTAAATTGTATTTTTTGTTATGTGTGGTATATTGCAATGACACGCAATTACAGCTTATGTGTGGAGTTTGTTTTGTTGTGGGCCCATGGGCAGTGCAGCATCAAGATGGGTGTAGTTCAGTAGTGGGCTCCCCCAGGTTCACAAACGCATAATTCAACGCTAATATTTAATTACAATTTCGTGTATGTGTTGTTCTTGGTTTTATTTAGCTCTCTATTGCAACATCAGCTTTAGCATCCCATTTCGAGCTGATCATATTCCGTAGCAGTAACTTGTACAGCAAACTTAAGAGTACTTTGCACGTTGTTTTGTTTGAGTTATCAATGTTTGACGTCCGTGTTTATCAATAGTTCTAACAGGGCCCAAATGAATGGTTAAAATGATTAACTGTAATAAGATCGGTTACTGAGACACATTTCTGTTATCTTTTTTTAAACAGCTACATCTTGACTTTCTGCGATTGTCATGGATTCCAGATACCAACTGACAATTTTTGTAACCGTCAGCTACAGATTAATGTCAGTGGGTGGATCACAGTGATTTTTTTTTGGGATGATCGACACAGGCCCATATGCCCGTATACCATACTAGCGATAAGGAGCAACTTGATATCGTTTATGGTGGAATAACGCGAAGATCATGGCAAAGTCTTGCGATTCACAGTGCGTCCAATGCGTTCTTATATCAAGAAGGAACAACGCGTGACTCACGATAAACATTTGTGGATCGAGAACGAAGAAAACAATTACCTATTTGCTTGCATATGTAAGTCTCTGGATGTTCTCGGAGCGTTTATTGTGAAATAAAAGTAGTTTACAAATTGTACAGTTTTTCTATTTCCTGTAAAAGTATGGTTTCATATTCAAAATATGGACGTGCTGTGTTGTGAGATGATGTGTGTTGATATTCCGGGTTCTGCGTCAAATAGCGTTATGACGTAGGTGATGATTGGGTGCATTTTACTACGCTGTATCGTAATGTTCTGGAGATAGGTGGAGCATATCACTAGGTTTGGTGATGGTTGCCTCAGGGTCGGGGCATATGAATTAGTGCCGCCAGGGCAGTCCACCTTGGGCGATGCGGGAACGGATAAGATTATCACAAGATGGCCGCGCCCTGCTGCCTGATTTCGCATGTGTAAAAAAGAGGGAAATTACAGTAGGGTGCATAGGAAATGTTTGTACGATCGATCAATGTATGCTTAGAAGTACATGCCCGAACACTTGGGAAAATAATATTTCTGAGTGCACTATTATTTTAATAGATCCATTTTTTGCTTCATTCGTTGCAGATGATTTTCTAGGGTCTGTTTCTGTATTATTTTTAATGTCTGTATGGTGTGTTTTAAAAATAAAAATGGAATAAATATGTCTAGAGGCAGGAGGGCCCAGGAGCGAGCAGGGTGTCACCATGTCCGGCGTCCAGCGAATGAAGGTTGCTAACGAGATGCACAGCAAGAGCATCACCCAGAGGGGGGCTGTGACCAGACCACAAGCAAAACCGCTTCCAGAGGAAAAAGCTCCTGTTGGTCCCTGGCTGGTGGCTCTGTTCATCTTCGTGGTTTGTGGTTCAGCGATATTCCAGCTGATCCAGAGCATCCGAATGGGAGGCTGAGCTGTGCAGTCAAAAAATGAGTAATTCTGGAACGTGTCCTGCTCTTTTCCAAGGATGCCATCCCCAAAGTCTTGGAACAAACCAATGGAAAAAGTAACCTCAATGCTGCCAAGAACTATTGTCCCCTTCTGCTGTGGTTTGCGACCATGCCCTCCCATCTGAACGCAGCTGCATGGAGCAGGGAATGGAGCGTTACTGTTCTCCCTCTTAAGAGAACAAAGATCCACTAAATGAACTGACAACCCAAGAAACGACTGTTTGACCTTGGGTAGAAGGGTGTTATCCTGTTTTGGTAAGTGGAAAAGAATTGGATTTTTATGGAGTTTTTTTGACACCACCCCATCTTCTCACCCCCTTGACAAGGAGCCTTGTGATTCCCTCTAACTAAATCTTTAGTTTCAGTACTAAATCTGGAAATGTAACCATGCTGTCATTATCCCCCAGTGATAATTGTCACTTTCTGTTCTAAGATGCCTTTGTCTCTGTACTCCCATCGCCTTTAAATCTGGAGCTTTCCAAAAGGGTCACTTTAAAAATTCAGGGAGCTTCCTCTATTTTAGCTCTTTCCTCGAACGAAATTGCTACTTCCTTTTATTTCAGCACGTTTTTCTCCCACTGTCATTTTGCCACTTTTATAATGTTTTATATCGAAATTATGAGCTAAGATGTTGGAGTGCAATGAAATTAAAATCTGCTTTAAATACAAAAAAAAAATTGGAAAGTACACATAAAGTAATGGGTAATAATTTGTTTATATAGAGAAGTGTGGTGTCTTCCATTAGGAGGGCTGGTTTTACATCTGATTGTACCCCAGGCAGGAAGCATCATTGGCGCCTGCAGATGAGCACAGACCCTGTTAATATAGTATTTTGGGGGCGTGATTCAGGGTGGGCTATGTTTAGAATTAATAAACTAATTGCAACTGCATGATCTTCCCTGAAGAATATTCCCACTATACAATGTATTATTCACCAATATAAATATGTTATCCATTCTCTTGAAAACTGGTTATAAAAAGAGGCATGTTAGTGTGACTTCAATTGTACATTTCACTATACAAATGTGGATCTTGCACCAACTAAATGTAAGGTTAGTAAGATGGAGAGAGGTAAAAGGTCTGGGTAAATCATATTGCTTGGCAATACTGTGATACAAGCGTCATCGCAGGTGTTTGTTGGGTCCAATATCCACATACCTTTATAATGCGCAGGCATTTAGAAAAGGAATGTCCCCGAGATGTCGGTTAAGGGGGTGCACACTGTAAGCCTACTTAGCAGACTTCTGCTAAGAGGTTGTATACAACTGAGTATGCTGGAATTTTCAAACACGACGAAGGTGGATTTCTGTGCTATAAAGAAAGTCGTTTCAATGCATAAATACACACATGCTTCCAATCACTGTATCAGTAACTGGTCTGCCAAACATTGGTTTCAGTACGATATGCTCCACGCTACATTTAATGGTCATCTTTGTATCCTGCTGTCCAGTCAGTACACTTTTGAGCCTTGCTTGCATTTCTAAACTCCCTGCCACTACTTGATGTCAAAGTGCATAGCTGCCATATGAGCCACTAAGAGCCAGCTTTTCTCGTTGCATGATTGGATTTGTAGTTTCATGTTTCCCTTGCTAAGTATGGGCCTACACATTCCAGCATGTAAAGTAAAAAACAAGGACAGGCTTGTGTTATTGGGCATGATATGGGACCACTTAACAGCTATGCAAGTATCCATCAAAAACTCATGCTCCCAGCAGGTTTTGCAACTGCTCTTCACACTCTGCTATGCCCAGTCGTGTGCTTTTAAATGCTCCTGTAGCAGATGTGTTACCACGTCTGGGTTTTTAGGTAAGCTAAAGCATGTGTGCCCCCTATATTTTTAAGAAGACTGTCCCTTATTTCTGACAACACCTCATTGTGCCCACAGTAGTGAGATGTTCAGCAATTGTTTATTTTCTTAAGCCCTATCAGTGTAAATTTGGGTTCTTAGGGTTTTCAATTCTGGTTATAAATGCATGATAATATATATTCTAGAAGGCACAGAGATCTAAGTTAAGTGCTACGAGACGAGTGACTAGGCAGGTTCAACCTGATGGGGACCCAGTCCTGCTTCCAGACACACGTGTGGTCTGGTGCTACATCCCGAGTCTCCCTACAGCGTTTTAGTCCTATGCCACGGGGGGGGGGGGGGTGTGTGTGTGTGTGAGAGTGTATTTTTGAAATGTCAAAAATTAACTTGCAGGAGTAAAATCACTTCTTTTAATCCTGTGTGTTAATTTTGCTTCCCATTCACAGCTCGTTTACACTCCGATTCAAACCTACTGGTAGTGGCGGCATGGCCTGATGCAAAGACCGGCCCTATTTTACTATCATGAGGACATTTTTCTTCCAGCCATTCCAAAGTAGTAGTCATTACTGTGTAAAAAGAAATATATATATATTATTTTTACTGTACCTAATACAGAAAGTTTATAAATATATAAAATCAGTGAAAAAAACTTTGTTGAAAGGACGTTATGGTTAAGTTGTGCTACTAAAAACCTATGAAATTCAGTGAAAAAAACTTTGGTAAAGGGACGTTATGGTTAAGTTGCGCTACTAAAAACCTGTGAAAATCAGTAAAAAAACTTAAAGGGACGTTATGGTTCGAAGTAAAACCGAAAACCCCCTGAAATTTTATGATAAGCTAAGCAACCGAAACTCACGCCACCACCGTACACTGCTAAGACTAACACCCAGGACATGAAAGATGACACCACAAATGTTATTGATGACATCACTGATGACATCACATGTGCATTTAATTTTTTACTTTTCATGAAAAGTCTGTACAAGGGATTCTTATTATAATGTTGACAAAAAAGTGTCAAGGATCATTGGAATAAATATCATGAGCTACGTAGTGCATTAAGCAATGCATTGATATAAATAGCATTCTATTATGAAGGTCTTTCCAGTATAGTAAGCGACTAATGTATAAACATAAGCATTGTGTGCACCATACATGATGGAGTTTCAATATTCATAATCTTACCACGTTGAATAGTGAAATGATCAATGCTTTCTTATTAGTAATCCCTAGTAATCTTAAGGAGTCCTGGATCCTACCCCTCCTCAAGAAGCAACCTCTAGATCCTGCCATTCCTACCAACTATAGACCCATCACGACGGTACCATTTCTCCTCAAGATAATAGACAGAGTAGCATATCTACAAATCCAGCACTATCTTGAAACTAACCATCTCTAGGGACCCGCCAATCAGGATTCAGACCACAGCACGACACAGAAACAGCCTTAATTGATCTTAAAGTACAGATTGACGAACTCAATGACAAGGCAAACACCGCCATTTTACTCCTCCTTGACCTGTCGGCAGCCTTTGACCTGGTGGATCACGTAGTCCTGTGCAAACACCTGGCATCGGCTGCCCACTTTTCTAATGAGGCTATAGCCTGGATCCAATCATTCCTGGATAACCGCACAATGAGAGTCTTCTCCACACTGGCATCAGCGGAGCACATTAAAATAACCTGTGGTGTACCCCAAGGTTCTTGTGTCTCGCCAACTCTACACACCATCTTTACCAAGCTCCTATTCGACAAATTGGACAGACTGGGTGTCACCTACACTAATTACTCAGATGACACTCAGATCCTCATTCCCCTTTCGGGCAATTTCGATACGGATACGGCCTTGGTAAACAAAATATATCTCATCATTCAGGCATGGATGGCGACACATGGACTATGCCTGAATGATGATAAAACCGAAGTCCTACTCCTCGGATCCACTGCCCACCTAAAAAAACTCAGCCCTCAGCATTTAACATCGATGGCAATATAATCACAGTCTCCAAAACAGTAAAAACATTAGGCTTTCACCTTGACTCAACCCTAACATTAAAGAAACAAGTTAACTCCCTTGCATCCTCTACAGCTTACACGTGCAAGCTCATTAGGGCAAGCAGAGCCTTCCTTACCCAAGCCATTTGTATCATCATTGCCAACGCCCTTATACTCTCCAAACTCGACTATTGTAATGCTCTGTATTTGGGAGCTAACAAATACATCATAGACAAATTGCAAATATTGCAAAACAATTCCCTTAGAACTGCTCTTAACTTACCTTCTAAAGATCACATCTCCAACACCAGAAGACAATACAAATGGCTCAAAATTTGCAATAGAATCTCGCTGAAGACATCATCTCTCATCTTCAAATGTCTTAATAATGCAGCCCCACAGAACCGCCAACTCCTTCTGCCTCCAGATACCCAAATTCAGACTAAAAAAAACAGGCGGCAGCAGCTTCCCAGTTAAGGCAGCCAAATATTGGAATGATCTCCCAGTTGACATTAGAGCAGACCAGTCTTACTACAGCTTTAGACGGAACATCCTCGCATGGCTACACTCCAAAGACCCCCAGGAGTAATCATCTAGGCGCCTTTCCTTACCTACTAACCTGACTGTACATATGTATATTATTTGATCGATTTATCATGTGATGTAATGCGTATGTTTATACTGTGCTTGCAACTAAGTTTTTAAGCAATCTTGTTTCCTGTTCTCTGTAGCGCCCTGTTACCTTTTGGATTTGGCGCGCCATACAAATTAATAAACAAACAAATCAACAAACATTAGAGTTTTGCGTACTGTGCAACATGTAATAAGTAGCTAATAAAACCCACTTACTACATAATTTCTTTATTACATATAAAACACAAAGGGCCTCATTAGGACCCAGGCGGTAAGGGGTTTACGGCGGCGTAAACAGCGCTGACCCTTACCGCCTGATTCCGAGGTCCCTTAGCGCCATACCATGGCGCTAAGGGACCTTGTTGTTAATTACGCCACCGTAATTTACGGTGGCGTAATTAACGCCTTCTCCACTCCCATTATGCCCTATTGGGCAAAAATGGGAATGGGAAGGGTAAATGGGTTAATGGGGACTTACCGCCCCACTCACCTCGGAATGGGGCGGTAAGTCCGCCAACCACCATGGCGTAAACGTAGTTTACGCCATGGTGGTAAAGGTACGACCCAGGCGGTAATTTACCGCCTGGGTCGTAATGAGGCCCAAAGACACAACAACACATACAAATATGAACATATACAGGTAAAGTGAAGTAAGGAAAAAAGCAGCAGTAGTACAAGAAAGTGTTCATGATGTAACTGATTATCTTTATGCAGAGAAATGATTGCTCTGTTTCAAAGCTGCTACTTCCCCTATGTATATGTATCACATGATGTGACTGGACCCTAAGGAAAGTAGTGTGAGTACAATGTATACAAATATGAGCATATACAGGGAAAGTACAGTAATAAATAAACAACAGAACTATCAGAATGTGCTGATTATCTTCATGCACAGAAAGGATTGCTGCCTTTCAATCCTATTTCTTCGTCTATGTATATGTTTCATATGATGTGACTGGACCCTAAGGGAATTACTGTAAGAACATACTTGAAGGATAAGTCTACAAATATAGTACCTTTTGAATTTGTAGTTCCTGACTGTTACTGAAGAAAACCATGTGGCCTAGATATGTCAGTAAAGGAAAAAAGAGGGCGCCAGACATGTGATGTCATCAATGACATTTGTGATGTCATCTTTGATGTCCTGGGTGTTAATCTATGCAGTGCACGGTGGTGGCGCGAGTTATGGTTGCTTAGCTTACCATAACTTGCGAATTTCCAGGGTTTTTTCGGTTTTACTTTGAACCATAACGTCCCTTTAGCAAAGTTTTTTTACTGATATTCATAGGTTTTTAGTAGCGCAATTTAACCATAACGTCCCTTTAACAAAGTTTTTTTCACTGAATTTCATAGGAAGAGCACTTTTTGGAAAGCTTATAACTTCGCCCACCTGGACGAATGCTCACGAAACTTTGCAAAAAAGATTTAGTATATATATTAAATATAAGTAGATGGCCCAGTCAGATTGATTCCTCACGAAACTTTGCAAAAAATATATAACATATATATATATATATAAATGTAGGATGTCAACTAAATACATTTTTTGTTGAGTTATAGCACAAGAAAGGCACTTTTATTATAGAAAACTGCTGCTACCGAATACACAGTAATAGTAACTGCAAATTACATCGATTGCACCTGATAAACTCACACAAAGCTATTAGGCTAAACTGACACAGCAGAGTCTAGGAGTGCTTTTTAGCCAATTATATAGTAAATCTTACCCTATTCTCTAGAAAACGTAAATGTTTGAGGTTTAATATCTGATTTTAACTAATAAGTGAAGTAGCCTAGTGCAGTTTCTGTTCTAGTGGATCTTATTTTGTCTAACATTGCCTTTGGAAACATCTAGATTGTTTTGATATTTCACTATTGCAGTATGGATATTGGTATATATGTATACATTACCAGGAATGTGTGATTTCTGAACAACGGTTATACAAAAGAAATGGCTGGTCAATGGAGTACCAACAAAAATGAAAAACATTTGGCAAGAACATTTTGATTTAATCAAAGTAGAGGAGACTCTTCTTTATCTAAAAAAAACACAAAGGCCCTCATTACAAGTCAGGCGTTAAGGGTTTAACGGCGCCGTCGGCGCCGTTAACCCTTAACGCCTGATTCACACTTTAACGCCTGCTTTTTGCAGGCGTTAAAGTCCAAGGCGCTAAGCGACCTTGGTGCTTATTACGGGACCGTAATTTACAGTGCCGTAATTAGCGCCTTCCCCATCCCCATTATGCCCTATGGGGCAAAAATGGGAATGGGGAAGGGCAAATGGTGAATGCGGAATTACTGCCCCACTCACCTTGGAATGGGGCGGTAATTCCGCCATCCACCATGGCGGGATCCGGCATGGACCATGGTGCTAATAGCACCATGGTCCACCGCCTGACTTGTAATGAGGGCCAAATACTACAAATACATAAACATTTACAACATGTTTTACAAAGCTACCAAAATGTATGAAGACACATGACAAACTGTTGAACGTGATAATCCAAACACTATGGATAATATGTACGACCACTACACAACCCATTCACTACACAGACGAGACATCATGGAAGATGCTTTAGAAACATACAAAATTCACAAAGCAAAATTATGTTTCATGAGTGTAGGGGAAAAATGGAAAGTGCAATGTTTTCCTCCACTCTTCCCTACAGGAAGAGGAGTTCAACGTGATGGAAGACATGAGCAAATGAGTAGATCAGCGTATCGCTCTCTGAGAATGTACTCTGAAAAATCAAGATTCTAGTAAACATTGAGTTGGTTTTTCCTTTTTGTTTGAAAGTGTACTGCAACCCTATGCTACAGTGTTGCGCATTCACTAAAATCTGTATTAGGTGATTACCTACAGTTAACAGCAGGTTAAATGCAAGCCTGTTTTAAAGAAATTAGACCATAAATAATGCTGTACCACACTTGCAAGCTTAGGGAATATCAACATCTTGTGTCACTATAGCTACAAATGGCTAATACAAAATATCCATCATGCAACATACCCTACCTATGCTCAAATACTATAGAATATCTGAATAGGTGGTATTCTTAAACAACCTTAAAAAGGGTGTGCACAATCTCTTCACTTGCAGACTGCTCAATTTAATGAAACATTGCTTCAAAATGTGAGGCAGCCCATAGCCCACATCAACTGTTTAGTCAAATCAGTAGTAGATGGTAAGACCCTCTCAATATACTAATGTGCCATATTGGGAGGGTCTTGTGCACACCAGAACAAACTAGCTCAATCTGCAGGGGTTGAAATAAAGATTGCATAAGCGGGAGCTAAAAGCAGCTCCTGGGTATATAGCATTAACTTGTGACCCGGAGCTATCATAGGGGAATGATGAGCTAGTGCATAGTGTTCTGCAACTCTAACTTCCATCTAAGATGCAAGCATGTGATGTGGCCCATTATTCATGGCCCCTTATGCTTTAAATTTCCAAAAGATGGGTCCTAATGTTTATTTATAGATTGTCCAAAATGTACAGAGTTAAATTCCCATATGTGTGTATTTTGGCACCAATAGGCTTGGGGAGCCAAAGGTAGCTCCTGGTAGCTGTTGGTGTCTTGCTAGCCAGACTCTTCTAGGCTACAAGCAGGAGCTAAATAGCTCCCCTCGTCCCTCAATTTCGAAGCCTGATATGCATCTAATAGGTGTAAACCAAATAATATTATTTGAATTCGACCAAAAAAGGCAAGTATTCTGACAAATATGAAGCCAAATAGTTTTATTTAGCAAATCATGTGTTAAAGGTAAAAATTCACTGTTGAAAATAAGTGTTCCTATATTTCATTTATTGTACTTTATTTCAATCACCATCTTGTCCTTATTTAATGGCAGCATGCTAGACAATAACAGAGTAACAAACAGGCAGGGACATATGTATAGAAAGGTGCTGCTTATGCAATAACTGTCCTACTCATAGTGCCAGGCTTCTTTGCAATGAAGAAAGTGGATACTGCCATTGCAAATCACACACGTTGCAATCTATTTTGAGTTTGGGTAGCTAAGGTGGAAAGTGAATGTCAAACCTTCCTTCCAGCTAACGCGGAAATATATAAATTATTTGACCACTCAGGCAGGACTATGTGAGGTGATTGCACCCCTTTTCCCTGCTATATAAGGGCCTTCCTCACAGGGCTGGACAGGGAACCAAATGTGGCCCTGAAAACATGTTTCAGAGGGGGCCCATATTTCACAGAACAAGTGCAGTGTATGGACCTAATCATTCTAAGAAGGGTTTTAGGTTCTGCGAAAAACCAGAGGAATGCCCGATGGCGAGACATGATATCCCCCTTTCCAAATACCCCTGCCCCATTCTTATTTATAGGATATTACAACTTCTCAGTACCCCCCTTTCCTACACAAACACTGAGCCGAGGAAAATGAGGTCTGAGGCTGAAAGGAGTACAACCCACGCAATACATTGGACTTGTCCCACTAATGAGATCAGGCAGGGTCAGGCACTTCATCTTGATTACATATATCTGGTACCTATTACCTCTCCCCACATGGTTGATAGGTGGAACACTAAGACACACTCCGAGCAAGGCGGGGCACAAATAAGTAGCAGTTCTTCCAGGGCGACGCCGAACCAGGCTCAGGAGAGTAACAGGCCAAGGGGCAGAACTGAGGTACGGGGAAACCTTGGACACCGCAGCAAGAGATTGTTACCTCCAAAGGGCCATGAAGGTTGTGCAAGAAAGCCCAGCTAGAGAGAAGAGACACACCTCTTTTGTGTCTCAAGGATACCAGCCACCCTCCCGGGTGAACAGCAGAGTTGGGGAGGTGCAGCAGCAGCTATGGTATCAACCTTGACTTCAGGATCAAAGCAACAAAAGACAAAAATGAATAAACACAGCAGGTGAGTTGATGAAAGCAAGGAAAGTCTTGTATATGTTAAATGAAACATGATGGCAACAGTATCTGATGAATGAAGGGTGCGTGTGCCAATAAGATGTGAGAAAAAGCAAAACATTGTAAAGAATTGTAAATTAAAGCTACAAAGTAACAGGGTGGTCCAGTGAAAGAAGATTGCCCAATCCAAAGTATCTGTGAAATATCTGATGCCATAGAAGCGGCGGGAAGAGAAACAAACTGAGATGCAAGATTTGAACTGTTGTTAGGTTTGATGCCGACAGAGGGAAACCTGGAAGTGGGAGATGTCTTTGAACTGTGAGGTTTGATCCCGGCAGAGGGAAACCTAGAGATATCTTCGAACTTTTAAATAAGTACTCTGCTCGAAACTACATTTACCAAGAGTCCTCGGTGCAGGAGAGAAAAAGTGATGTTTTAAGGTCGAAGTGGTCATGCCAAGGTTAGAGCAAAAGACGTGCAGTTACAAAAGTCTTCAACAGTGGAAGGAAAGTGAAAGGAGATGTGAGCCCGATGGAGGGAAGCCTATGAACGTCTAATTGAAGTTTGGGGAAGGGAACCCTATAAATTCTGATTGAAAAGTTTGAGCCTGGCGGATGGAAACCTGTGCTGAATTGTGGTAACCAGAAGGAAACAAACCTTTGTTGAAATGTATTATAAGCTAAAAGGTGACCTGGGCTGGAGTGAGAGAAAGCTGAAAAATCCAGTAGAGAAACTAGTTTTTTTTTGTGGAAAGGCCAAGTTGGCCCTGGTCCACGAAACAAACTGTATCCTTGTGTCTGAAGCTAGAGTGTGTTGCAAGGTCCAATGTGCCACCTTAACGCATGCTAAAAAAACGTGGGGAAGGGAGTTTACCCAGCTATACTGATATTTCTTTTGAACACTGATTTTATATTTTGCATTACACATTACCTTTATACATTTATTGTATTAGAAAGAAGGCAGGCGTTAGGTTCATTAGCATAGCCCTTTTATTTGACTTGCTCGAGAATACTTCCATCTTAGTTAAAGGACACGACAGTAGTTTTCCAACCCCTTTTAAACCATCAATAACGGTTTTGAAACACTTAGATCTTGTGTCAGTATCTACTTGTGATACCATGCCTCCCCCTCATATGGGGTCAAGTGGGATATGACTCAATTGAAATAAGTTGGGGAACCCTATCAATTTAGAAACTTAATAACCGAGCCTCAGATCCCACTCCGATCACAAAAGAGACCACAAAAGAAAAGATCTGCTTTGATATATGCAGCAGTAGGGAGGCTACCATCCCTCCGGGAAAAGGAGTATGATTCCCACTGATGTAGTTCTAATATCCCCCTCTGGTTGTTATGTTAGACTGGCACCAAAATATGGTTTAGTCTGGAAAGTTGGTCTGGATGTACTTGTAGGAGTTATAGAACCGGGCTTTAGGGGAGACCTTAAAATACTCTTGCAAAATCATGGAGAAACGCCTTTTTAGATACATCCTGGATACAAGATTGCACAGGGAATTCTTCAGAACGTTTTATTTCCCCGTATTAAGGAAGCAATAGAGCCTGAGGAAACTGAGAGAGGTAACTTAGGTTTTAAGGAGGCCGATGAGAAGCTTAAAATCAGAGCCAAAGTAGAAGATGAACCAACCATCCTTCCAGACTTAGCCTTCGCCCAACGAAATGACCCAATGCTGGCAGAGGCTTTCTTGCAAATAATTCCTGAGGGAGAAGGCCAAGAAAAAGGAAATACCTTTTTCTGTCTGAAACAGGGACTACTATATCGTAGAGAAACCTCAAGGGAAGGCATAAGTAAAACCCAAATGGTAATACCAAAAACTCATCAGAAAATTGTGTTAGAAATGGCACAGTCTCACTTGAAAGGGGGACACTTAGGAGATTCTAAGACCCCAGCACACATCAGTGTAAAATTCTATTGGCCGGGTATACATGCTGACATAAAAAAAACATTGTTCAGACATGTAAAACCAGCTTGCATATTCCTCTACCTGCCCCTTTAATTCCACTACCGATAATCAAAGTTCCCTTCCCCCAAATCACGATGGCTTTCATCAGACCATTAGAAACCTCTAAGTTGGGCAACACATCTGTTCTTGTGCACGTTCATTACACCACCAGGTACCCAGAAGCCTTTGCCATGAGATATAACGCCATCCAGCAAAATCTTAAAAGAAATTCTAACCGACCAGGAGACAAATTTCATGAATAAACTTATGGGTGAAATAAAGACATTTCAACATATTACAACCTTAAGGACCTCAGTGTTCCATCCCCAAACCAATGGATTAATAGAAAGATTTAATAAGACCCTCAAGTGGATTCTAAGAAAGTTAGTAGATGAGGATGGGAAATATTGGGATTGCATGACCCCCTGGGCCCTGTTTGAGGTGAGAAACACCACTGAAGCATCTATTGGATTCTCCCCCTTCAAATTATTGTATGGTAGTGAACCAAGAGATGTCTTAGACATGCTCAGGGAAACCTGGGAAGAAGCACCAATACCTCTTTTACAGACAACCACCCTTTGCGAGAACACATGAATCTAGTCATAACTCTAGTTAATACTCAAAAACAACAGAAGCTTTCCTATGATAAAAAGGTACATCTTAGATAACTTTCAATGGGTCCGAAAGTTCTGGTTCTTTTACCTACCTCTGAAATTAAGCTTGTTTCAAAATGGAAAAAGCCCTATACAATACTAGGGCAAAATGGAACATGTACGTATAGGGTAGCCCAACCTGATGGAAGACAAAAGACCCACCTCTACCACGTAAATCTCCTGAAAGAATGGAAAGAGAACCCTTCTGCCTCTAACTCTTCCAAGTTATCCTGTTTGGCACCCCAGGAGAGTAATAACATAGAAAGTATTCACCAAGAACAACCTAAAGACAAACAAAAAATGTTAAATGTCCTTGTTAGTGATTTCCCTGATGTATTTTGGGAAAAAAGGGAGAGCACATTGAACTTATCATTACATCATAACCTCAAAAGGAAAAGTAATTCATCTAAAACCATACAGACTCCCAGATGCGAGAAAGAAAATAGTGATTAATGAGGTTGAGAATATGCTGGAGGCAAATATTATCGAGCCCTCTTCAAGGCCATGGTCCTCCCCTATCGTGTTGGTAACTAATCCAGAACATGTTGGAGATTTTCCATACATTTCAGGCGTCAATGCCACGCATCAATGACTTGATAGATAAACTGGGAAATGCAGTGTTATTGTCTACTCTAGATTTAACGAAAGTGTACTGGCAGGTCCCTGTTCACAGACCGGATAACGAGAAAGTAGCCTTCTCGATACCCATAGGGCTATTCCAATTTAAAGTTCTCTCTTTTGGTCTGCAGTGACTTTTCAATGACTTATGGACAGAATACTACAACCCTATTCTGATTTCTGTGGGGACTACATTGAATAAACAAACAACACATAAACCTCACCAACAGCACACAACATCTCGCATTGGCCGGATATTCACACCAAAGCTCAGCGCACAGTGAAAACCAAACTGAAGTTGTCAACAGCATACCACTTTTCTCACTTTCCTATTCTCTCTTCACCCTACTAACCCATCCCCACCTTCTTGTTTGCAAATGCGGCTGAGCGCCTGGGCACCAATTCCGTTGGTGAGGGTGCACGGTACAAATATCTTTAACATTAACATTGACATGATATAGTTATCTACAGTAAAACGTGGGAGGACCATCTTTACCATCCTTCCCATCTTTACACTATTATGAGTACTCTCAGAGAGGCAGGATTGACTGACAAACCTAGGAAGTGTAAAATGGCTCTATCAGCAGCGAAATATCTGGACTTCTTCATGGGGCATGGTAATGTACAACCTCAGCTAGAAAAGGTAAAAGCTGTTTTAGATGCCCCACACCCGAGACCAAAAGATATCTTAGAGCATTCTTGGGCTTGATTGGGTATTATCACAGGTTTATCTAAAGATGTTCAGACAAAACATCATGGTTGACGGATAAATTACAAAATGCAGAACCCCAGAAATTTCAGTGGACCGATGAGGATGATGTTTGTTATAACAAACTCAAACAAACATTGTGTCAGAACCCAATATTGAAATTGGCAGACTTCTTTAAAGAGTTTGTTTTACAGACTGATGCCTCCCTGACTGGATTAGGAGCCGTACTGTCTCAGAGACATGATGGTTTAGGACAGCCTATTTTATTTACCAGTTATAAACTATTTCCCAGAGAGAAAAACTACTCTGTGTTAGAACTAGAAGCCCTTGCCATCAAATGGGTGATTCTCCATCTCAGGTACTACATACTGGGATGGAAATGGACCCTTATTACTGATCATTCACCCTTAGTTTTGATAAGTCAGAGGAAAGAATCTTACCCTCAAATCACTCATTGGTTTCTGGACTTGCATCCCTACTGTTTCGTGGTAGAACATTGAAAGGGTAAAGACCAGGGGAACGTTGACTTCTTTTCCCAGTTCCCCTGCTAAACAGATCCGTCCACACTGCATGGGGGAAGGGTATGTGAAAAACTAGAGGGGGCTTCACTGCCTAAACTCTGGGGAACCCTTATTCAGGGGGCCAAGGTACGGCCATCGCCTTTGGATCCAGACCATAGGGGTGGACAAGTGTGGGAGAATCAGGTCCTCTGGGAGTGGGGAGGAATGCCCGATGGCAAGATATGGTATCCCCCTTTCCAAATTCCCCTCTCCCATCCTATTTTATAGGATATTCCATCATCCCAGTTCCCCCCTTTCCTATGGAAACACTGAGCAGAGGAAGAGGAGGTCTGAGGCTGAGAGGAATACCATCCATGCAATACAATGGACATGTCCCGCTAGTAAGATCAGGCAGGATCAGGCACTTGATCTTAATTGCATACACCTAGTACCTATTAGCACTTCCCACATGGTTAAAAGGTGAAATACTGAGACACACTCTGAGCAAGGCATCCAGGAGAAGGTGCAATTCTTCCAGGGTGACGGCGAACCAGGGGCAGCAAAGCGACAGGCCCAGTGACAGAACCAAGGTATAGGGAAGCCTTGGACACCCCGGCAAGAGATGGTTGCCTCTGAAGGGCCTTGAAGGTTGCACAAGGAAGCCCAGCTAGAGAGAAGAGGCCAACCTCTTTTGTGTCTAAAGGGTACCAGTCATCCTGCTGGGTGAACGGCAGAGTTGGGGAGGTGCAGCAGCAGTTATGGTATCAGCCTTGACTTCAGAAAGAAAGACGCGAAAGACGCAAATGATTTACCACAGCCGGTGAGTTGATGAAAGCAATGGAAGTCTGGTCTGTATTAATTGAACCATGATGGCAACAGTATCGGATGAATGGTGGTTGTGCGGTTACCGATGAGACGTGAGAGAAAGCAAAGCAATGTAAAGAACTGTAAATTAAAGATACAAAGTAACAGAGTGGTCTGGCAAAAGAATATTGCCCAATGGAAAGTCTCTGTGAAATGTCAGATGGTGTAGAAGCAGCGGGAATAGAAAGAAACTGAGATGCAATATTTGAACTATTTGAACTGTTGTTAGGTTTGATCCTGACATAGGGAAACCTGGATGTGAGAGATGTCTTTCAACTGTTAGGTTTGATCTTTGCAGAGGGAAACCTCGATGTGAGAGATTTATTTGACCTTTGAAATAAGTACTGTGCTCAAAACTACATTTACCAAGAAGCCTTGGTGTAGGAGAGAAAAAGTGATGTTTTAAGGTTCACGTGGTCATGCTGAGGTAAGAGCAAAAGCCTTGCAGTTTCGAAAGTCTCCGACAGTTGAAGGAAAGTGAAAGGAGGCTTGAGCTCGATGGAGGGAAGCCTATGAAAGTGTGATTTGAGCTATGGAAGGGAACCCCTATAAATTGTGATTCAAAGGTTTGAGCCGGGCAGAAAAAAACCTACATTGAATTCTGGTAACCAGAAGGAAACAAACTTTTGTTGAACTGTATTATAAGCTAAAAGGTGACCTGGGCTGGAGTGAGAGAAAGCAGAGAGGTCCAGTGGATAAACTAGTGACTTTTTGTGGAAAGGCCAAGTGGGCCCTGTTCCACGAAACAAACTGCATCCTTGTGTCTGAAGCCAGAGTGTGTCGAAAGGTACAAGTGTGGCCCCCTTAACCTGTGCTACAAAACGTGGGTAAGGTCTTTTGAACACTGATTTTTATTTTTGCATCACACATTCCGATTACACATTTATTGTATTAGAAAGAGGCCAGGCAACAGGTTTATTAGTATAGGTCCTTTTATTTTGACTAAAGACTGACTAGGACTGTTTTTTTATTTTTGTTTGATGGTCGAGAATACACCCATCTTAGTTATAGGGCAAGATAGGAGTTTTCCAACCCCTTTTAAACCTTCAATAAAGCTTTTGAAACTTGTGTCAGTGTCTACTTGTGATACCATGCCTCCCCCCGAGGTCCATCTAAGGAAACGTTCAAAGAATGCAGCAGAAGTATGCATTTTAAAGCATAGTTTTCAATATACAAGGATTAGGAGCCAGTTGCATTAGGACATTCATTTTCTACAATGTATTTATATTGGTTATATTTCATGGGGCCTCATTACGACCCTGGCGGAGTGGGTTTACGCCAGCGTTATTCGCGGCGGACACGTCCGCCCCACTACGAGATTCCGTAGCGCCATGGAGCGTTTTCCGCCTGGTTTTTCCGGGCGGAGAAATCCAAGGCGCTACGGGACCTTGTTGTTAATTACGCCACCGTATTTAACGGTGGCGTAATTAACGCCTTCCCCACTCCCATTATACCCTATGGGGCAAAAATGGGAATGGGGAAGGGTAAAATGGGGAATGGGGATTCACCGCCCCGCCAAGGTCGGAATGGGGCGGTGAATCCGCCAACCCCCATGGCGCTATCGGCAGCTTTCCACCGTGCCCCATGGTGCATTTTGCACCGCGATTTCCGCCAGGGTCGTAATGAGGCCCATGGTGTTTTGTCTTTCACCTTAAATAGTAACCTATGTATTCTAATGTAGAATCATATAAGCAAGGTGAGGTTTGAAATGCATGGACCTTTGGGTTTGTTTGTTTGTTTATTTTTTGTTTGTTCATTTATTGGTAGTGCGTGCCTAACCCAAGGGTAACAGGGTGCAGAAGAAACAAGATGATTGTATAGCTTAGTTACAGGATCACAATAGATGGAAACCAGCTGAGGTTACAATGCTGGACAGCATCAAGAATAATGAAGGTCAAGGTGGCATATGATGGTTACAAGAAATATACAATATTGAATGATATGTCTAAGCATAGAAGAGCAGAGGATGTACAGAGTTATACACAATTTACAATACTTAGGTATGGTACAGCTGGAAGAGCGTTAAGTATCATGTTCCTTGAGCCAGAGGATAGTATTGGATCTAAATTGCGGGTATGGAAGGTCTTCCCTGATGGGTGGAGGTAGGGAGTTCCAGAATTATGCTGCTTTAACAGGGAAGCTGTTACCTCCAGACAAAGTGCGTTTGAATCTTGGCACCGGAAGGAGGTTAGAGTTGACCTTTCTGCTTGGTTGAGGCATTTGTGAGTAAGAGAGACAGATTTAAGGAATATTTTGTCTTTCGTGGAAAGCTAATTGACAGATCTTCTAGTCTCTGAGATGTGGGCTTTTTTCGGGAGGCTTAGGGCGGCTCTTAGAGCATTATTTTGTAAAATTTGAATTTTGTTTGTGATATATTTGTTGCTACCTACGTAAAGCACATTGCAATAATCCAACTTGGACAGGATCAGAGCTCTAGCTAAGGTGATGCAGTTAGAAGTTGAAAGGAATGGTTTGGCTGCTCTAATAAGTTTGCATGTGTTGGATGTGGTAGATGCCATAGCGTTAACTTGTTTTTTGAAGTTGAGTGTAGAGTCTAAATAGAAGCTGAGGGTTTTGACCTCGTTGGCTACGGTGATGATGTTGTTGTCAATTTCAAAGGAGGAGCAATTATGGCCTAGTTTATTGAGGTTAGATGTGGAGCCTAGGATGAGGAGTTATGTTTTATCATCATTCAGGCATAGACCATGTGAGGCCATCCATGCCTGGATGATGAGGTACACTCTATTTACAAAGGCCAAATCCTTGTCATAATCCCCTGTCAGCGGGATGAGGATCTGGGTATCATCAGCGTAGTTGGTATACGTGATACCCAGACTGTCTAGATCATCGAAAAGGGGCTTTGTGAAAATGTTGTAGAGGGTAGGAGAGACACAGAAGCCCTGAGGCACGCCGCAAGTGATGGGCATTGGGTCAGCAGCTGCTATTTGGGAGAAGACTCTCATAGTGCGGTTGTTAAGGAAGGATTGGATCCAGTCGGTTGACTCTTGGGAGAAGTGAGCTGCCGATTGTAAGTGGTTGCAGAGGATCTCATGGTTGACGAGGTCAAATGCAGCTGAGAGGTCCAGAAGTAACAGTAATGCTGTCTTAGCCTCATCTCTCAGCTCATCTATCTGTGCCTTGAGAACTATGAGTGCATTCTCAGTTCCGTGTTGGGGTCTGAAGCCGGACTGTCGGGCTCCTAGAAGGTGGTGATATTCAAGGTATTATTGGATTTGTTGATATGCTATTTTATCAAGAATTATCGAGGAGGAATGGCACTGTGGTGATGGGGCGGTAGTTAGTGGGGGTGGATGGATCTAGATTGGGTTTTCTAAGGAGTGGGAGGACCCAAGATTGTTTCAAATTGTTGGGTATGGTGCCTGATGTGAATGAAGCGTTCATTAGTTTAATGATAAATGGTGCAAGTTCACGAGCTGCGTCTTTTATCAATTGTGTAGGGCATAGGTCCCCATGGCAATTCAACGGTTTGAGCGTAAGAATAACATTTTCAACCTCTTTGGAGGAAACTTTGCAGAAATTGAAGTGGGGAATCGGCACCATCAAATTGGAGAGTAAACTGGAGAGGCTGGGTTTAGAAGTATGGAGGAGGGAGTCCTTTTTGATACTAATCTTAGTTTGCAGGGAAGTAATTTTATTTGCTAAAGCGTTATGTATACCTGTGCACCAATTTTTATCCTTGATGTACGATTCAGGTATCTGTACAGGTATCTGTCAGGATTACAAAACGCTCTTTTGCATTGGATTTAGCTTGGGATATTCGCAAGTTATAGGAAGTTTGTTTAGTCAGAATAATTTCTTTTTTGTACTGCGAGGCTAGTATACTTAGATTTTTCTTATTGTTTTCTGAAGGGTCTATCCTCCAGATTTTTCACAGTGTCGTTTCTCCTGTCTGAGAACCTTAAGCTGAGGAGAGAACCAGGTATTCATATGTTTGCGAGGTTTGCTCTTTCTTAACTTCATAGGTGCTATGTCGTCAAGGGAGGAAAGCATTACTTTATTATACAGGTCTACCATGGTGGATGGATCGGTGTGGTCCGGAATGGCATTGAGAGTGGGTAAGATCAAAGGTATAAGGTTTTCAGGAGTAATGTTTCTATTGTTTCTGGTCGGGATAGCTGGGGCTACACTGTCGGGTAGCAGTGGTGCTGCCTCTAGTGAGAATGAGATCAGGTAGTGGTCAGACCAGGGCTGTGGCATTATAGATGAGACCTGGATTGGGCATTTATGCACGGCTAGCTAGTCAAGAGTTCTACCTTTGGTATGGCTGGGAGCTGTAACCTTCTGTGTGAAGCCTAATTCCTCTAAGGTGTTGTTGATTAGAGTGGCATTCGCATCTGAAGGGTCATTGAGGCCGAGTTTAAATTCTCCTAATAATATGCTTTGGGAGGAGTTCTTGAGGTTATTTTATAGGATGTTTGTGATATCCTCTTCGAAAGATCCTAAAGTGCCGGGGGGCTGGTATATAAGGTGAATAGATACAGACTGAGTGTTAGATAAGATTCTAGGATCCTAAGTTGTGGGGAGGAGAGATTATTAATTTTAATTTTGTTTTAGCTATTATGGCAAGACCGCCCCCTCGAGAGGTGGTGCGATGAAGTCTTATTAGGGTGTAGTCATCTGGGAGGGCTGTCATAATTGCTGGACCAGCTGCTGGGTGGAGCCAGGATTCAGTCACAGCTAGGAAGTCTAAATCCTCATTGTGTAGTAGGTCAGCAATATCAGTTGCGTGGGTTACCATGGAGCGGGCATTAATAAGTGCACCTTTTGTCTCACATTGTACTGGTTTCACAGGTGGTGGCTGAATTTTATGAGTATATTTCAGGGCAAGGATGGGTTCTCGGGAGAGTCTGCTATTTAATTGGAGGGGCTGATGAGCATTGTTAGTATTGCGAGGGCTAATGGTGACATTCCTAAGTGCTGATTTAGTGGTAGGGTCATATAGACTTGGGAGTCTAACGTGTAGTTTAAGGTTCCTCTGTGGTACAGTACAGGTTATAGTGATCATGTCAATCTGTTTAAGGACATTATGCGCTGGCGCAAGTAGAGGTGAGTTGAGTATCATAGTAGGGTACTGTAATTTGCTTATATATAGGAGTGATCTTAGTAGAATTGTGTAAAGCAGTGGGAGAAACATTTTGTACGCTGAGCTAGTTAAATTTGTGCGGTGTGGCTACCAGAGATTAACATGCATGGCAACTTAAGACTAGCAGTACTGGCACAGTGGGATGCAGGAAGCTTAGTATTGTACAGTAAAGTTAAAGCAAATATCCCACATAATGAGGCGTTGGTTTGCAGTGGGGGACTAAGATGCAGCAGATCAATTCAATTCAAAGCACAGACATTGGATCACCTAGATTCAATTTTGCAGTGGGAGCCTGAAATGCAGTAATTCAAGCACATACATTGGATCACCTAGATTCAATTTTGCAGTGGGAGCCTGAAATGCAGTAATTCAAAGCACAGACATTGGATCACCTAGATTCAATTTTGCTGTGGGAGCCTGAAATGCAGTAATTCAAAGCACAGAAATTGGATCACCTAGATTCAATTTTGCAGTGGGAGCCTGAAATGCAGTAATTTAAGCACAGACATTGGATCACCTAGATTAAATTTTGCAGTGGGAGCCTGAAATGCTGTAATTCAAAGCACAAACATTGGATCACCAGATTCAATTTAACAGTGGGAGCCTGAAATGCAGTATTTCAAAGCACAGACATTGGATCACCTAGATACAAATTTGCAGTGGGAGCCTGAAATGCAGTAATTCAAAGCACAGACACCGGATCACCTAGATTCAATTTTGCAGTGGGAGCCTGAAATGCAGTAATTCAAAGCACAGACATTGGATCACCTAGATTCAATTTTGCAGTGGGAGCCTAAAATGCTGTAATTCAAAGCACATACATTGGATCACCTAGATTGATTCAATGGTGCAGTGAGAGCTTAAAATGCAGTGATTCAAAGCACAGACATTGGATCACCTAGATTCAATGTATGCAGTGGGAGCCTAAAATGCAGTAATTCAGAGCACAGACATTGGATCACCTGGGATTCATTTGCAATGAGTATAAGGCAGTGGTATTAGTGTGCAACAAGGTGCAGAGTGCACAGGCAAATATGTAGCATTGTGTAATGGAGGTTTTCACTGAGGGTACTCAGTATTGATCGTGTAGTGGTGGAGCACCTATGTCTAATTGTGCATTGTGTGCTAGAGTGAAATTAAATTAGGCATATGGTGTACAATCATCGAGCAGGCATTTATGTTTAAATAAACACAGGTTATTGGGACTGAGGTAGTCCCTACAATGGGGCGGCAAGGCACAAGTAGGCTGTTGAGTGTGTGGGTAGATACTGTGTGGCAAAGTATTTTGAGAGAGCTGAGCGGAGCCTTTAGGAGCTCATGAGTTACTCACAGTCTCAGAAGCACGGGCAGGGGGTATGGCCCTGGGCTCTGGTCAGCTCGGACACTCTCAGGACAGTTGTTGGCCTTGCCTTCAGAGCCTTTCCAGTAAGGGCCGGCTCGCGCCTCCCGGCATCTGATAGGTGAAGAAGTAGGGTGGGGAAGCCAATCATCCTGCGCCTCTCGTCAGATGAGGAAGCACAGAGGTGACACTACTGACAGACTAGGGACTGCGGGTTTTGTTAATGTGGTGCAACCACCAGGAATTCTGAATATCTCTACACATCTTTAGAACTACCATAAACTTATAAACAAGACATATCAAGGTTGTTCCTAACCCTCTCTCTTATTTTAAGTGTGTGCTACCAATCCAGATATATGCAAATGGTAAAATCAATACAATGCTTACGTACAAAAATATCTTCTCTCTTCCACTTATAGAACATAACCATTGAGTGTAGCCAATGTATTGAATGTAGATGTTTTAAGGGTTGGCGATGTATCAAATTTAGATTACCTTTTGAGGGTAGCAAATGTATTGAATTTAGATTTCTTTTTAGGTTAGCAAATGTATTGATTTTAGATTATATGTTTAGCATCGCCAATGTACTGAATCTAGATGTATTTTGAGGTTAGCCAATGCATTAAACTAAGGTGAACGTGATGCAACTGTCCACGAACCCACTAGCAACTCTCAAACATTCTGCTTACTCACCCTAAAAAAAGAACAAAATGTGTCATAACTCTATCAGATCAAAACATAAAACCACCACAAACTCCAACAAACTGCACACCCCACACAACACCGAACAAGAAGCGAAGACAGCCGCATGCAGATCTCCACACAAACACTGACACACCAAGCAGCAGACAACGACTACCAACTAACAACAAACCAGCACATGCGGTTTTTCTGAACGGAAGCTACCAACAGCACATCTAGGTTCTCTTACTGTTTTCCCTCTCAATCCCACTAACAAAGCCCTCCCATCGCTCCTTCCTTCTCAGATCAAGCAGGGTGTCAAGAGACCACAAAAGTGTCAGCAATGTGCGGTCTGAGCCCCCATAACATAACATAACATAACATACCATAACATACCATAACATAACATACCATAACATAACATACCATAACATAACATAACATAACATAACATAACACCAATGTTTAGTTAAATTTAAATATGTGCATCCTCATTATATATATTGAAACACCCATTTAAGCCATTTCACATTGCAAACTCATGTATATGCTTTACACTTTAAACAACATCATTAATTTAATAGTCAATATACATTAAAATATAGGAACATCACAAAGAAGCGAAACAAAATAGCTCACCATGTGCATGGCACAATTTCAGCATATGGTGCATTCATCCTCACGAGAGGCCGAAGAAAGCATTGGTACGCTGTACTCCAGGTTAAAAAAATAATAATACTTTAACATATAGTAAACAAGTAAATGTATTCCTTGCACCTTCTTAGAACTAGCTACCTGTGATGCCGGAAATGCATCTGAGGGACAGGGCCTCTGAATCCTTGTCCTTTTTCTGTTTTTACCGTGTGTTCTGTCATGTTTTCTGCCCAGGAGTCCATGAGGGACTCCTGGCAGTGCAGCTCTCTTTTGGTTTGGTGAACAGACCCATGGGATACCCTTATGGCACCCATGGGTAGGGGTACAACCCTGTGC
Organism: Ambystoma mexicanum; assembly: GCF_040938575.1. Taxonomy (NCBI): domain Eukaryota; kingdom Metazoa; phylum Chordata; class Amphibia; order Caudata; family Ambystomatidae; genus Ambystoma; species Ambystoma mexicanum. The sequence goes on along the minus strand of NC_090927.1, from coordinate 723,196,070 downwards.
CCCTAGTGTATGTTTTTGGGCACCTGTGGGTGGCCCACAGAGCAGGGTATGGGCTGGTGGCAGCTCCATGCTGAATTTGACAGGTGCTCTGGGTGTCCTCCATTTTGGGATACCCAGGCCCTGCCATTGGAATCAGTTGATTCCTGATAGGAAACAAGATGGCCCCTGTGGCCTCTTGCTTTCTATTGCCTGTTATCTTGTTTTTCCCAAAGTCCTGGGAAGCCCTGACTCTGTCCCTTCCCCCTGACTGGCTGTTGGGTGGAAGTTCCATATATGGTGTTGTTGTGAAGGCCCAGCTAGACTGACTGGAGCCTTCCCAGTGACTGTATGTTGTGGGTACCTCCTGTGGGTGGGACCTGGGTGAATGGAGTGTGTGACCAATATACACTCCTTGTTGTGGTTGTCTGGTTTCTGGCATGAGAGACAAAGACTGAGACAGCCCTGCCCGAAACTGGCCTGAATGCAGTGTGTAGTGTTGAATGGCTGGGTACTTGTCCCAATCCACATTCCTTGTTGTGAGTGTCTGAAAGGGAGGAGTGTGGCCTGAATGCACTGTGTGCCTGATTGGCTGACTGACTGCATGAATGCCCTTCTGTGTGATTGGCTGCTGTGTGTGTGCCAGCAGTGTGGATGAGAGACAGAATAGTATATCTGGGGACCTCTCACCACTGGAAATTGTTCAGAAGCATTCAGAAGCTGAGTCTCCACTCAAGAGTAACTGGATTTGCTGATCCTCGACGTCCAGCTGGAAGAAGAAGACTTGCTGTGGCATTTGCTTCGACGGAACTGAAGGTTGTCGAAATCGTCGAGGACTGACCCGAGAGAGGACCTGGTAAGGCGCCCTCTTCCCGTGCTCCGAGGGACCATCGAGCACCGCTGAACCTTCGCCGAAGCGCCCTGGAAGTCAGACCCTCGAAAGGCTGCCGACCCGAGACGGGACCGCCGAGGAGATCGAAGTGAAGCACCCGGACCTCGACGCTGTCGAAGTCCATTGCCGTCGACCAGGGTTCGCAGGTCTGTGTAACCGCTGGAGGCCCGTCGAAGTTGTGTTGCCCAGCCGTGGGAACCACTTGACGCCGTGCCGCCGACGACCGGAGCCGTCCGCTCCTTGCCTAAGAACATTTGACTCGAAGGACTCCCTCGTCCGCACCGTCGACCGCTTTTGCCCTGCCGGAGAAAGTCGAGGACGACCAACGCGCCGAGGAGAATCCGCCGGTGGGTTTCCCGCCACCTCACGATCCCAAAGACTCGAGCGACTCGACGCCCTTGCTGGGCTCCCGTCTCTACAATCTTTGCGGTCCAGAACTATTGTCATCGAGGTGCCCCGCACACCTCCGCCTTGCAGGACGCCGACGCCCCGACGCCGACGAGCACCGCTCGGACGAAGCTGCCGCCTCTTCGACATCGTTCTACCTCGTTTGTCGACGGACGTTCGACGCACCGTGCCTCCCGCTTGAAAGGGAAGGCATTCAAGAAGGGCCGTCGATTCCCCGTCGCCGAACCCCGAGGTCTTCGACGTTTCTCGACGCCTCTCGACGATCCGTGACTCCTGCTTAAAAGGGGGTCATTCAAGAAGGATCTGTCGACGCCTCTTCGAAGAACTCGACTCCACCAGGTACATTGGGGGGGTAAAAACATTGTAGGAGAGAATAAGACTGTTGAACAATATATGGACTGGGCTTGTGTCATATCCCTTTATTTTACAGGTTGCCCAGGTGGGGGGATCTCCACACAGAACTGTGTCCAGTAGCTAGGGCCAGTATTCTGCCTATTGTTTCAACCATCTTTTATCTCTCCTCTCTCTATTGCTGGTTTCCTTCTTATTGATCTGTGTGCCATTTTTACAGTATTGTGAATGCACTTTAATGAGGTCTAATATTAGTGGTACCACTTTAGAATTGTAGATATTTATCATTATTGGTTTTCCTGAGCACAAAGTGCGTTGTTGTGATAAGTGTACATAACCCTTGAATATTAATTATATAAAGACTGTGTTTTCAGTAATACAGTGTGTGGACATTCCTTTGTGGGGGGCTTGGGGATACACTGTACTTAAGAACCAGCCTGCATCACCTCCTGAGAAGCTAGGCCTTGATTGCTCGTCCATCGCTACCGTAATCGAGAATCTTGGCTGGGGTCTTCTGTGCCTCTCCTCTACCATATAGAGAGCGGAAGTACAGACCCCCCCACCGGTCTTGACAAGCTGGTGGCAGCGGTGGGATGCTTATGGTTTTAAGACTCAGTGTATAACCGTGCCACTTACAAAATATCCGCACTTTATTAGATTAAGGTTTGGGTGTGTACCAAATAACTGCATTACAGGCAATGGAGCCCATTGCAAATGGTAAATTGACTCGGATGAGCTTAGAGGCTCTCCAGAGTGCTTGTGAAGCCAGGGAGTTGGACTTTGTGGATAAGTCTAGGGCTGAGCTGATAGCTGCCCTGGTGGACTACCAGACTGATGGTGAAACCCTTGATGAAGGGGGGGATGCAACCCAGTGAGGACTCTGCCCCTGGGGTTGTCGCTGAATCTGTTTCTGGGAATGCCACCATTCCTGCTGCCTCTGTTCCAAACCCCAGCAATTCCATGGAACTTGAGTTATTAAGGATGAAATTGGCCTTTGAATATCGCAAGTTGGAAATAGAAGCTGAGCTTAAGAAAGAGGAGCTGGCACAGCAAGTGGAACTCAAGAATAGGGATCTTGCGCTCAAAGACAAGGACACTGAATGTCAGAGAATCCAGCTAGAGAGAGCTAGAGTGGAGACTTCAGCTAGACCAATTGAGAGTGGCAGGTCCCCAGCCACCAGGTTTATGAAAGATTTGGTTGGTGTGTTTGTGGAGGGTTCAGATATCCTCCAATGGATTGAAGCGTTTGAAATGGCTTGTGCAATTCATGATGTAGATAAAAGAGATTGGGCTAAGTGTTTGTTAAGCAGAGTGCCTCAAACTGGATATGACTGTATTCTGAAGCTGAGTGTGGAGGAAAGGGGTCAGTATGAGTGTATGAAGTCTGCTTTGATTGCCAAGTTTGGCAAGACACCTACCCAATACCTTAAAAGGTTCAGGGATTTTAAGAAAAGAGAGAATGTGTCTTGGGTTGACTGGGTGAGTACTGCGCACATGAACATGATGGGGTGGATTGACGGTTACAAGGTGAAAACTTTTGTTGAGTTGTCCCACCTCTTGTTTTTTGAGCATTTTTCTGAAGCCTGTTCACCAGAGCTGCGTCAGTATGTGGCTGACCAGAACATTTTGGACCCCTTTAAGCTGGCTAGGTTGGCTGACAAGTGGGTCTCCCACCGGGTGTCCCCTAAGGACTCCAGTGGGAAGGACAAGGACAAAGAAAAGGGGACCTCTCAGAAAGCTGAGGAGTCCCAAAAGCAATCACAGTCGGGTAAACCAAAACCTTCCTCTCCTAAGACCCAAAAATCTGGTGGGGATAAGTCCTCTGTGGGTGGGAATAAGAGTAGTGGTCCACCTGCTGCAAAGCAGGTTCCCAGTGGTTCCAGTACCGTACCCCGCACTCCTGGCACTTGTTGGGATTGTGGGGCTCTGGATCACAAAAGGGGTGACCCCAAGTGTAAAGGTAAGGCACTTGGAGTACAGGCTGTCAGCCTGACCTACCCTTACCCCGTGGCTGAGGTGGAGGCCACTGTCCTCCCCTCCTCTACAGGAATCACATTTGGTGCTCCGGTAGAGATTTCCTTAGTGTCCCTTGGGGCCTGGGACCAGTACGCAGAAGTACTGGCAACTATCCCGCAGAACACCCGTAGGTTTTTGAGAAGTGTCCTCTTGAATGGCCAGCCTTCTACTGGTTTGAGAGACACTGGGGCAAGCATGACAGTGGTGGACAGGACCCTGCTCAAGCCAGAGGACTATGTAGGTGCTCCTCTGAGAACCACCAGGTTAGCTGGTGGGCCTCCCAAATTATCGCCTGTAGCCCTAGTCACACTCATGATTGGAGACAAGACAGCAAAGCTTCCTGTCCTGGTTCAGGACAATGTCCCTGCTAACATTCTGTTAGGAAATGATCTAGTAGAGTTGGGGTTGATCTCGGATGGTCTTCCCATGACTGCTGCTGCAGTCACTAGGTCACAGGTGACACCGGGTCTGGCTGTGAGTCAGGTACCCGAGCCAAAGGCGAGGCCTAAGGCAAGAAGAAGGAAGACCAAGAAGGCCACCTCTGTGGAGGGAACACCTTCTCTTCCTGCTGTTCCGACAGCACCCATTGGGATCCATGCTCCGGACGGGCTGGGTCCAGCGGAAAACCCAAACTCAACTCCTGTGGGAGAAGAGACAGAAGACTCTCCTGTGGGAGAGGTTCTCAACCCGGAGGATCATCCCGACCTTCAATGCTTGTTAGCTGAAGGGGGACCCTCCCGGGCAGACTTCTGTAAGGGACAGAGAGAGTGCCACTCTCTCGAGGGCCTGAGGAAACAGGCCCTGTCCCAGGCACAAGGTGAAGTGCCTAGGACATTCAAGATTTATTGGGAGGGTGAGCTCCTTGTTAGTGAGCCCACTAAGCCCGAACCTGGTGCCCGCAAGAGGTTGGTGGTACCCCAGGTTTACAGGCCCTTCCTACTGCAGTTGGCACATGAGGTGCCCTTGGCTGGTCATCTTGGGACCAAGAAGACTAAGCAGAGGCTCTCTGCCCATTTCTACTGGCCACGGATGGGAGTAGAGGTGGAGTCCCACTGCAGGACCTGCCCAACTTGTCAGTTGTCTGGCAAGACTGGAGGCAGGGTCATTGCCCCACTGCAGCCATTACCAGTGGTTGGCACACCATTTGAGAGGGTGGGCATCGACATCGTCGGTCCCCTTGACCCTCCCACTTCAGGTGGACATCGGTTCATCCTGGTCTTGGTAGATCATGCCACCAGGTACCCTGAGGCAATACCCCTTCGGACTGTTACTGCCAAGGTGGTTGCCAGGGCTCTCCTGGGCATTTTCACCCGTGTTGGATTCCCCAAGGAGGTTGTCTCTGACCGAGGATCCAACTTCATGTCTAGTTACATGAAAACCATGTGGAAAGAGTGCGGGGTAACCTACAAGTTCTCCACCTCTTACCACCCCCAGACCAATGGTCTGGTTGAGAGATTTAACAAAACTCTCAAGGGCATGCTAGGTGCTTTGGAAGAGCCCCTAAGGAGGAAATGGGATCTCCTCCTGCCATGCCTGCTGTTTGCTTACAGAGAGGTACCTCAAGAGGGTGTTGGTTTCAGCCCCTTTGAGTTACTCTTTGGACATCCCGTGAGGGGGCCCCTCGCCTTGATCCGAGAAGGCTTGGAAGCCACCCCTCCAGGTCCCGCCAAGCAAGTGGGGGACTATGTGTTAGGCCTCAGGCGGAGGATGACACAAATGATGGGTCAGGCAACAGCAAATCTCAAGGCCAGCCAGGAATTGAATAAGTACTGGCATGACCTGAAAGCTTCGCAAGTGGATTGGACTCCGGGACAGGAAATCCTTGTGATGGAGCCTACCAAGCCTAGAGCTTTGGCAGACAAGTGGACTGGACCCTTCAGGATCATCTCCAAGATGGGCGAAGTCAATTATCTGGTGGACATGGGAGCCTCTGGGGTAGCCCCCCAGGTATTCCATGTCAACAGGCTCAAGCCTTTCCACAGGCGAGCAGAGGTCTCATGTCTCTTGCTAGCTTCAGGGCAAGAAGAGGATGAGAGTGAGCCCCTTCCTGATTTGCTGCATAGCAACCCTCAGGATGGCTCAGTGGAGGGAGTACAACTCTCTCCCGATTTGACAACAGAGCAGCAGAGGGCCTGCCGGGCTTTGCTCCAGCAGTATGCCCCTCTGTTTTCACTGACACCGGGCCTTACACCGTGGTGTAAGCACGAAATTGACACTGGTGACAGTGTGCCTGTCAAAAGCAGGAGCTATCGTATGTCAGATACCGTCAAAAACCACATCCAGGCTGAGGTCGCCAAGATGTTGGATCTGGGTGTTATTGAACCCTCCACCAGTCCCTGGTCCAGTCCAGTGGTCCTTGTCCCCAAGGCAAGTTCCCCGGCGGGTACCAAGGATTGGAGGTTCTGTGTGGACTACCGAGGAGTCAATGCCGTCACCAAAACTGACGCGCACCCATTGCCCAGGGCTGATGAGCTCGTGGACACTATAGGTGCTGCCAAATTTGTGAGCACCTTTGACCTTACCTCAGGCTATTGGCAAATAGCTCTGACGGACCATGCCAAGGAAAAGACGGCATTCTCCACACCTGAGGGACTCTACCAGTTTAGGGTCATGCCCTTTGGGTTGAAGAATGCCCCTGCCACCTTCCAGAGATTGGTCAACCATGCGCTCAGTGGGCTGGAAGCCTTTTGTGTGGCTTACTTAGACGACATTGCCGTCTACAGTTCCACCTGGGAAGAGCATTTGACACATCTGGATAAGGTGTTGCAGGCCTTGAAAAGGGCTAACCTCACTATCAAGGCCACCAAGTGCCAGATAGCTCAGGGGAAAGTTACCTATCTTGGTCATGAGGTAGGAGGGGGTCAAATCCAACCTCTCTCCAGTAAAGTACAGGACGTACAGAACTGGGAGACTCCCACTACTCAAACCCAGGTGAGAGCCTTTTTGGGCCTCACTGGGTACTATCGCAATTTCATGGCAGACTATGGAACCATAGCTGCACCCCTGACAGCTCTAACTTCACCCAAACAGCCTAGGAAGGTTAATTGGACTGAAGACTGTCAGAGGGCCTTTGATGGCTTGAAAGAAAGTCTGTGTAGGGCACCTGTGTTGAGTGCGCCTGACTACAGCCGACCCTTTATCGTCCAGACGGATGCCTGCGACACCGGAATTGGAGCTGTCTTGTCCCAGTTAGATGACAAAGGGAGAGAACATCCTATCATATTCATCAGTAGACAACTCAAGGGTAGAGAACTTAGGTGGGCTACTGTTGAAAAGGAATGTTTTAGTATAGTTTGGAGCCTTAGGCGTTTTAGGCCCTACCTTACGGGGTCCACCTTCAAGGTCCAAACAGATCATAAGCCCCTGAAGTGGCTTATGCAGATGAAGGGTGAGAATCCGAAATTGCTCAGGTGGTCGATTAGCCTACAAGGGCTAGACTTCACCATAGAGCACAGACCAGGGAAGAGTCACGATAATGCAGATGGCCTTTCCAGAAGGTATGTTGACCGTCTGGATGAGGGTGTCTATCCCGTGGGAGATTAGGCACCCTCCACCTCAGTCTGGGGGGGGGCGACTGTGATGCCGGAAATGCATCTGAGGGACAGGGCCTCTGAATCCTTGTCCTTTTTCTGTTTTTACCGTGTGTTCTGTCATGTTTTCTGCCCAGGAGTCCATGAGGGACTCCTGGCAGTGCAGCTCTCTTTTGGTTTGGTGAACAGACCCATGGGATACCCTTATGGCACCCATGGGTAGGGGTACAACCCTGTGCCCCTAGTGTATGTTTTTGGGCACCTGTGGGTGGCCCACAGAGCAGGGTATGGGCTGGTGGCAGCTCCATGCTGAATTTGACAGGTGCTCTGGGTGTCCTCCATTTTGGGATACCCAGGCCCTGCCATTGGAATCAGTTGATTCCTGATAGGAAACAAGATGGCCCCTGTGGCCTCTTGCTTTCTATTGCCTGTTATCTTGTTTTTCCCAAAGTCCTGGGAAGCCCTGACTCTGTCCCTTCCCCCTGACTGGCTGTTGGGTGGAAGTTCCATATATGGTGTTGTTGTGAAGGCCCAGCTAGACTGACTGGAGCCTTCCCAGTGACTGTATGTTGTGGGTACCTCCTGTGGGTGGGACCTGGGTGAATGGAGTGTGTGACCAATATACACTCCTTGTTGTGGTTGTCTGGTTTCTGGCATGAGAGACAAAGACTGAGACAGCCCTGCCCGAAACTGGCCTGAATGCAGTGTGTAGTGTTGAATGGCTGGGTACTTGTCCCAATCCACATTCCTTGTTGTGAGTGTCTGAAAGGGAGGAGTGTGGCCTGAATGCACTGTGTGCCTGATTGGCTGACTGACTGCATGAATGCCCTTCTGTGTGATTGGCTGCTGTGTGTGTGCCAGCAGTGTGGATGAGAGACAGAATAGTATATCTGGGGACCTCTCACCACTGGAAATTGTTCAGAAGCATTCAGAAGCTGAGTCTCCACTCAAGAGTAACTGGATTTGCTGATCCTCGACGTCCAGCTGGAAGAAGAAGACTTGCTGTGGCATTTGCTTCGACGGAACTGAAGGTTGTCGAAATCGTCGAGGACTGACCCGAGAGAGGACCTGGTAAGGCGCCCTCTTCCCGTGCTCCGAGGGACCATCGAGCACCGCTGAACCTTCGCCGAAGCGCCCTGGAAGTCAGACCCTCGAAAGGCTGCCGACCCGAGACGGGACCGCCGAGGAGATCGAAGTGAAGCACCCGGACCTCGACGCTGTCGAAGTCCATTGCCGTCGACCAGGGTTCGCAGGTCTGTGTAACCGCTGGAGGCCCGTCGAAGTTGTGTTGCCCAGCCGTGGGAACCACTTGACGCCGTGCCGCCGACGACCGGAGCCGTCCGCTCCTTGCCTAAGAACATTTGACTCGAAGGACTCCCTCGTCCGCACCGTCGACCGCTTTTGCCCTGCCGGAGAAAGTCGAGGACGACCAACGCGCCGAGGAGAATCCGCCGGTGGGTTTCCCGCCACCTCACGATCCCAAAGACTCGAGCGACTCGACGCCCTTGCTGGGCTCCCGTCTCTACAATCTTTGCGGTCCAGAACTATTGTCATCGAGGTGCCCCGCACACCTCCGCCTTGCAGGACGCCGACGCCCCGACGCCGACGAGCACCGCTCGGACGAAGCTGCCGCCTCTTCGACATCGTTCTACCTCGTTTGTCGACGGACGTTCGACGCCCCGTGCCTCCCGCTTGAAAGGGAAGGCATTCAAGAAGGGCCGTCGATTCCCCGTCGCCGAACCCCGAGGTCTTCGACGTTTCTCGACGCCTCTCGACGATCCGTGACTCCTGCTTAAAAGGGGGTCATTCAAGAAGGATCTGTCGACGCCTCTTCGAAGAACTCGACTCCACCAGGTACATTGGGGGGGTAAAAACATTGTAGGAGAGAATAAGACTGTTGAACAATATATGGACTGGGCTTGTGTCATATCCCTTTATTTTACAGGTTGCCCAGGTGGGGGGATCTCCACACAGAACTGTGTCCAGTAGCTAGGGCCAGTATTCTGCCTATTGTTTCAACCATCTTTTATCTCTCCTCTCTCTATTGCTGGTTTCCTTCTTATTGATCTGTGTGCCATTTTTACAGTATTGTGAATGCACTTTAATGAGGTCTAATATTAGTGGTACCACTTTAGAATTGTAGATATTTATCATTATTGGTTTTCCTGAGCACAAAGTGCGTTGTTGTGATAAGTGTACATAACCCTTGAATATTAATTATATAAAGACTGTGTTTTCAGTAATACAGTGTGTGGACATTCCTTTGTGGGGGGCTTGGGGATACACTGTACTTAAGAACCAGCCTGCATCACCTCCTGAGAAGCTAGGCCTTGATTGCTCGTCCATCGCTACCGTAATCGAGAATCTTGGCTGGGGTCTTCTGTGCCTCTCCTCTACCATATAGAGAGCGGAAGTACAGACCCCCCCACCGGTCTTGACACTACCACGTATACATAACACTGATAATTCATAGCCCTGTCACTTATTTAAAGTACAGCATCTGCAATATGGGCAACTGCTGCCCAACTATCATGTCTATCCCTCAAACAAAAATAGAGACAATACATTTCACATTTACTTCACAATTACAAAATACTGCTCTTTTCCAATTTCACAAAATAGTAAAATAGTAGATCCCCCACCGAAGGACTTCATTTTATGCTAATCTCCTTGCCCATGATAAAGTCCAGGTTTGAAAACTATAATTCTTTTAATTATATATCTTAGTATTATCTCTCAAGCTGGATCATGTGCTATAGAAATGGAAAGAATGAAACAGACAAAGACGAAGGATCGCATGTAACATTTTATAGATGGGAAGACCTTTCTCTATGCTTTCTGATTTTAAAGAGAAAAACACATGCTGCAATGAATGTAACAGTATATTTTTCTCTTTACAGACAATCACAAATGATAGAATTCAAGCTATAATCAGACTTAGCTCAATGGGACATTATCAACCCTACCTCTACCAATGGGAATGCTTACAATACAGTCATTCATAAAATAAAACCACAATGCAAAAAAATAATACCCCACAAGCAGGTTGCTGCTTTTAAAAGCTGTTGTTGCAATATAATTTAGATACAATATATCCATCAAAGTACATATACAAACATTAAACAATACCCACAATGCATAAAAGTAAATTTTTTTAAATATAAAAAAAGCAAGAATATTTCATTACATGGTGCTCCAAAATGGCAGCAGGACGGGAGAGGACGTAATCTCGAGCTCTCCCTCGGGGCGTCAATGAAGCACTACATTGAAGCATTTAGAGCACCTTCTCGTGGCAGCAATCTTCGTAGCAGCTTTTGGGGATGGAAGCGAAGTACCACTCAGGAGGCAGACATCCACGCTGTGGCAGCTGAGTGTGCATGAATGGCCCGCGCGACCCTGTGGAGTGGTGGGAGGAGGGTCGCTCATACAGCAGCAGCCGAGAGATCCCAGGAGTGGCGACACATATCAGGAGCAGAGGCTGCGGTACTGGCTCAGAAGGCGACATGGATTGCAGCCTGATGGGGTGGTCACAGCTCAATGGGGGGAAAGGCCAGCGCTGAAGTAGAAGTGCTGCAGGTGGAAGACAGGAGAGTGCAGCAGAGGCACGGTCAGCTCCTTCCCCTCTGCTGGTGGTGGAGAAGGCAAGGCCTGGTTGGAAGGAGAAGGGTTGGGGAGGCACCCACTCCACACCAAAGTAGAACAGTTGGCGTGGCCAAGGAGGCCCGGTCCCAGCAAAGTGGCAGGACAGCAGATGAGGAGCGGACTGCAGCAGACAGGAGACACTGGACTAAGTGTGGTGGCAGCAGCAATATCATTGGTGGGGACAGGTTGTATTCCATAGACTGCCACTGGGATTTCTACTATCAGTAGTTGGAGGAGGACTGGGCCAACTTGACCTAAGAGGGGGAGGCCAGTAGTTACAGGAGCCCCCCTGACATTGAAGGTTGGCTGGGGACAGGGCAGAAGTGGTGAGAGCCCACCCATGGCCGTGTGATATGCTAGACGGAGCTGGAGTGCGCTTCAGGTACTGGAGGTGCCCCGGGGAGGCATTTGACAGACAGGGGACTGGCTAATGACACATACTAAGGCGAAGACACCACAGGGGAGGCTGAGTGAAAGTCTTCTGCAACCCCTTAACCCCAAGACTCTGGAAGGGGGGGATTCAACAGTGCTGGAGGCAGTACGCAACAGGAGCAGGGGTCAAGGTCAGACAGGACCCCCTGGGGACACAGTCTTCAGACGCTGTGGTGGACAAAATGGCGGCCAGCGGGGCAGAGTTGATGCAATGCCTGAAAGACTTCCAGGATCGGCTCACATCCTCCTTTTAGGAGGAGTTTACAGCCCTTAGAGAGGAGATCAAGCAGTCCACCAGGGAGATGAAAGCTAAAATTGGAAAATTGGAGGAGAGAATGGATACTATGGGTCGGGCTTGCAGGATCTGTTGGATGATGCCAAAAAGACTGATCTTGGACGACCTGGCTACAGTTTTGCAAAAGCTAGAGATCCAGTGTGAAAACAGATTAAGAAGCTCGACATTAGGATAAAAAGTCTCACAGAAGATTTGGCGGACAAGGATCTGAAGGGCATTGGCATCAACCAAATTCATAGGGTTGGCCCTAAAAGATCAGAGCCTATGACATTGTATGGCCAAAAGGAGACCATTCTGGGAGAGGGCAACAACGCCTCACGGTAAATGGGACAGAGATCTCCCGCTTTCAATATCTGGCTCAATCCACACTTCAAAAGAGGTGAGCAATGGGCACAATTACTACATTCTGCACTATTAAAGGTGTCAGATACCGTTGGATGTTCCCCTTTGCACTGTTATTCAATTCTGAGGGAAGGTAGCAGCGAATCACAACAGTGGAAGAAGGGGAAAGCATCCTGCTGCTCAACGAAAAAGGATTCAAAACATAAGTCACTCTGGAAGCCAACAGGGAGGAGCAATCAGTCCTGGGAGTGGGAACTCATCTCATGGAATGACAGTGGAGGTGAAGGGGCACTATGATATGCAATTAATGGAACCTCAGGGGGGGTCTCGCCCAGTGGAGGCTGGTGAGTCTTTCAAATATGGTGGGGTATACATTTTCTGTGCCAAATTTGGCAGCAAGCAAGCACTGTGAGCGAGCCCACAATACACCAAGGCAGATGCAGGAGGTGGGTTCTCCCCTGGGAATTTTTGTTTTAAAAATGGCTTCCAAAAGGTGCAATTTACTGTCCAAACCCACCGAAATATGACATAAAAAGCATTAGGTTTTACATAATAATGGTGGTACATTATTCTTATGTGTGCAAGTGTGATTTTGTATTTTACAGCAGCTTGTATTGAGAATAGCTGGTACTATGGTGGTGTATGCATGAAGAAATTAATTATATAGATAGCCAGTAATGATGGAAAAAAATCATTTTGTCATGCTATTACTGGCATTCATATGCATTCATTCTCTTACTAAGGTGGGATTTTAGGCATTTTCTGAAAGGGGAGCAACTAAGCTAAAATATTACTTGTTAACCACTTAATTAATGCAACATTTGTCCTACCTCTAATGGCTGTCTGCCTCGCTGAGTCGCCATTGCTTCAGTTGCTCAAAGTTGAAACATGTGGAATGAACAGGTCACAGAAATAGCACATACATTGTGCATGGAGAAAAATGCAACAAAAATAGTTTACTAAGTTTATTATTTTCAGTGTTTTATTATCGGAACCAACAACCATAACATCTTAAACTGATCAACAATTCAACAAACTTCACATATCTCACCGTTCTGTCAAATAGATTGCTGCAACCTTACACAAAATCCTAACATGTAATGACATTGAAACACTTAAATAATTAAATGAATGTATAACCCGCAAAATAACTGCAAATAACTTGCAACAGAACAACATTCACCTGTCAATCATTTTGAAAGTTTGTACACAAATTGTGCATGTCCATTTTTCAGAGAGAAATATTTATCAATACTCTGTGTATTAAAGTCAAGGATCTATTGAATGAGTTATTTTTCCATGGACAGCATGGCCAACGCATTCAGATGATCCTCAGTCAATGTGCTTCTCAAGAATATTTTAACTCGCTTCAGGGTGGAGAATCAGCGCTCCGACTCAGCTGTTGTCAAGGGTGCATTGTCTCACAAAATGCTTCTTCGAGATTGTTTTCAATGAACAATTTTAATAAAGAATTTGCCCCACTTGTACTACAGAATTCTGGTCTCTGATAAACAATTGAAAGCTCCGTACACAGTCTTTCCTTGTTTAACATGGGGTACGCTTGGACAGTTGCTTGGACAGTTGCAGTTAGTGCATCATTGGGAAAAGACTGCCCATGTTTTTGAAATATGTCACTCTGCAACAATTTGGCCTCCTCCAAGTGCTTAGTAAATGCAAAGTGTTCTTGGGCTTATGTAACTATATCACATCCATCTTTTGCCAAATGATTTAAAGTGGTCCTATTTATATTGTGACTTGCAAATGTTGCCTCTGTTGGAAGTTTAGCTTCCAAATTGTCAGTGTTTTCATATACTCTGCCAATGCACTTGATAAAAGTTACAGTAACTTTCTGCACATGCACAAAATCAATATCTCGCTTCTGAAGCTGGTTATATATAATGTCAACATGGGTCATTATGTCATTGAACAAAAAAAAAAGGAAGAACAAGAACTCCTTGACTTTCAGAGTTCTAATGAATCCCTGGGCCTCATGCACATTAACTCCCTCAAAATCATCCCGTTTTTCAATGATCTCAAAGCATCTACGGAGGGCGTCCATATGCTGATAGATTGGTTTCTACTACCCGAATATGGTAGCTCCAGTTAGTGCATGATTGTCTTCCAAGTCTTTTATCTGCTACCTCATCTAGAACTTTGTTACTTTTTGGAAAACGAGAAAAAAATGCACAGAAGCCAGATATATCAGTAAAGAAAATTTGAGCTTCTGATATTTTGGAAACAGCTTGTTCCATGATGAGGTTAAGCTGGTGTGCATAGCAATGTACATAATGGGCATTTGGATACACTTCAGGTACTTTATTTTGGACTCCACCAGACACTCCCTTTGTTACACTCGCAGCATCATATGCTTGCACAATTACTTTTTTTGTGGCGATCTTCAGGGAATACTTTGTCAAATTTTTCAATTATGGCAGTAGAAATGGTCTGCTCACTAGAGTCTTTCAGATGAGTACATCCATAAAACCTTTCAACAATTCTGAATCGATCTTCAGTGTAGCAATAGACTAACACAGACTGAGTCTTAGTGAAAACATTGGTTGCATCATCTGCCTGAATAGCCACATAATCTGTGTATTTTAACTGTTCTACAATGATCTCTCTAGTGACTGTGAGCATGCAGTCCAGAAGCTCATTCTGAATTGTTTTTGAAGTGCCCTTAAATACTGTTGCATTCTGTAAATGAAGTTTCATTGCGCTGTCTATGCTGGTGAACTGGATATCCAAGCTCCTTTGATGAGTAGCAATTACCCTTGAGATGGATGGGGATGCAGATTTTTTTCAGGCATTAATAATCGAAATGACTCAGGCAATTTGGCGAAAGAAGTCTGTTTAAATGTCAATTATCTAAAACAGGGACTACAACGAACACCAACACTCACTCGATCCTCTTACTCAACAAATCTTACAAAAAACTCAGGTTATATTTAGCAAAATCGTCATCAGTGGCGTGTTGACCTGCATCATTACCAACGTCATCTTATGTGGCAAACTACAAAAACCCATTGAAGGAAGTGATAGGCTCTAAGTGAATATCTAAGTATAAGTTCCATATCAGTATGGAACAGTGAAGGAAAGTGGTAGGGTACTTAACATCAGGTGGGGCAACTAAGCCCTCCCTTTAAAATGGCCACTATGAACATCACTAAATACACGATGACCCATTGGCTACACAAACTATAGGACCCTTAATTACGTGGTCCTCTACAACTAGTTGGCTTCTAACTCCTTTCAGTACTTTTCCACATACGTCTAGCAGCTTGCAGACTGAACATCTAGGTCCTGGTGAGCTGCCAGTCTTATCACTGAGACGCTCACCTGGTATACACGGGGACGCCACCCAGTCAGTTGGTCGCTGGTGCCCTTTGCAGTGACTCCCTGGTGTGTTTCTCTGTGGAAATTCCGCCTGGAAATGAAGACTGTGTTTAGGACTGGACGACCAAGGTAAGTTTCCCCCCACCTCCCGTGTGATTTCAGCCCCTCCGGGTTCTGATCTCACCTTGTTGTCAAAGTTGGTGGGCTCTCCGTCCTGCTTTCTGGGCAGGGGTGCGTTGTCTTTCGTGGGCGTGTGCAGTCCAGCTACTTCACTGACAGCGGCCCAAGTAATGTCTTTCAGGTAGGTCTTATTGTGGTTTATGGTGTTGTTATTCTTGCATGCCTTTTATCTGTTCGATAAGGTCTCTTTCTATCTCCCTTAGGTGTGCGGAACGTCCGCTTGGCGAACTGAGTAGGCTGGTCCTTACTGGTAAATGATGGCGCACAATAAGCGCTATGATGCGGTAGGTAGGCGCTTTGCGCAGCGCTGCAACGTCTTGTCTTCGCTGACCTGTGTTTTCTCCTTTTCGTAGGTCGTGGTGTGTGGCGTTCCGGAGCTATACCGGTCGAAAAGCAACCAGCCAGGTAAGTCTTTAAGCAATTTGTGGTTGTAATGTCTCTACTACCTCCTTTAATGATGTCTTTCTTCCTTTTTCAGGTCCTTCGATCGACGGCGAACCGTTCCGATGAAGCTGCCCAGGAGCTGTGAGCAGTGAAGGATGGAGAGTGCAGGTAGGATTCTGCTGCTAACGATGTTCTTTGTTTTTCTGCAGGTCCGGATTTTGTCAGGCGTGTTAGAAAGCTGGACACGGTGAGCGTCACGTTGCTAGTAGCAAGGTAACGTGAAGCGTGTTGTCTTGTTCGGCTGTGGTTTAAATAGCCTCTGCAAAGTAGTCCAGGTAAAGTAGTCCCTAGGCCACCACACCCAAAACACTATACCGCATACCTTGGTTCTTAGGAATCCAGCTATGTGGATGACTCCATGTTGGCTGAAAGCCTAAATAAAGTAGTTCCTTGAGCAGATGTCTTTCAGTGGGTATGAGCCTAGCGCCACTGGCCCCAAGAGGGCCTGAAAGATGGATGCCCGGCCTTATTTGCAATCCGAGTCCTGACTCCACCTGGCCAATGGGCCTGCCAGTGGGGATCAAGGCTGAGGGTTGTGGCAATCACTAGCTTCCCACCAATTAGCTAATCAATCCATCATCACTTAAATGGTCCAGTGTCAATTAGGGCTTTGAAGCCTGGCCTTGAGTTTGTACTGTGCTCTGAGAAATTTTAAGGAGTGAGGGCACAGTCTGCTCTGGTGCGTAGGTGTGACCACCTCATTCTTGCAACTTCATTCTCCATGTGACTGGAGACCATGGAATCGAGCCTTTAAGTGTATTAAAATACTATTTTCTAATAGTCCTCTGACATCTTTTGTTTTGATCAAGCCTTCTGAATAGGAGTTTCCGTTCTTTCACACGAATTGTATCCAATGTCAGTTCATTCCAGTTTGATAAGACCTTGGCTTCTTTGGCTCACCTAACTCGTTCTGCTGAGATTCATTTTGCTTTTTAACTGCAACACACTGAAATGAGGCCTTTTACTAATGTACAGCACTGCTTATAATGCGTACTGGAAACATCCATCCTTTACTTGACCATATGCAGCTATATATATATATATATATATATATATATATATATATATATATATATATATATATATTGCAAAGAAAGGGGAAAATTACTCCTTTTTCCCCTAATGAGGAAGGCACTCCGGACAGTGAAATACTCCCCAGGATAGGGCTTCGTCCTTGAAACAGACAATAATTTTATCTTTTTTAGAAATCTAGTTTTATTAAGGCATCAGCCAAAGATTAGAAAAAACACGGTACAACGCGTTTCGCAGCCTGCTTGCTGCTTGTTCACGTATATATATATATTCCTTTGTCTGCTTGCATTTCTTTTGCATCTGTACACATATAAACTAGCTCAATATCTTCATCTGGTTCTATGGCATAAGCTTTTTCACCTTGATCCCAAGATGTTACTTATCCTTGATACTTTCTTGATGCCTTATAGAATATCTGCATTCTCTGGTCATTGCATCTCTTCTACAGACGACAGCTCGATTCTGTGTGACGTCACGATTCATCTTTGCCATTTATCTGCTCTGCTTCTCCAGGAATCTCATCCAAATGGCTATCATATTTTCTTGTAGGCAGGTACGGTTTTCTCAATGGGTACCTTGCCTCCCAGATCTTTTTAGGGATTGGTACTTTCACAGGTACTGCACAGAGTCCATACTTTGCTTTTTGTCGGTTCAACTGCTCTGTGTATGTTTCATACTCTGGTTTCCAACAGACAGGTAATATGGGTGGGGCGGTTGGAGTAGGGGTACTTGGCTCCTCCTCTACACTGGATACAAAATCCACCAGGCCGCTAAATACACCAAAATCGATCAGTTTTTATCCACATCCTCATTATGCTTCATCACGCTCTGGCGATAGGCATCGTCCAACTGTGTTGCAATGTTTACACTTCCCAACATGTGCAGCTGTAATATATTCTCAATATGAGATTTGCACGATTCATGTCTCTTGCTTTTTTCTGACAAATGCTTTAAGTCAGTGACTCCTGTTTTTGTCCACACAGTTTCACCTCCAAACAGCAGAGAGGGGAAGCAGAAAAAGATCACTTAGCAACACTACCAGTGAGCCATGTCTTATTTTCATACCAAACTGTAGAAAATGTGTGTGTGTAGGCCTTTTCCCTATCTTCAGCAGACTGTTCAATTTTTAAATCTGGCCGATCAGGCCCTAGTCGTTTCCCCTCCAGTTCAGTGTGTGCAAGTCTGGAAAATGGTTTTGAGAGCAATTGATCAACTGAATTCATTTTCAACAAGAGTGACTCCTGTTAATAAGCAAAATATGATATAAATATTTATATGGGATCATGTAGTAATTGTTCAAAGGTATGCTGTTTCATAACACAGAAGTTTAATTTGTCAGTACTAAGCACAGATAACATCTGCAATTATACCCAACTCAACAGTACTTGTCATTGACCAGTACAGCTGATTTGGGTATAATTGCAGATGTTATCTGTTCATGATTTAACATACATGCTCATTAGCAACTGTGACCAGCCACACATTAAGTATTGCAGCTTGTTTGGCAAATGAGTGCTTATGGAAGAAATGAAGCACATTTATTCTGTTGATACTATTCTAAAACAACATTGTTTACAATGTGGGGAAAAATCCACTTAGATTTTCCGACTGCATAACCCCCCTACCCATCGTAAGTTGGAAACACTGTGGGACTGGCAAAGAAAGAAGGCATTCTGATGTTTCAAAGGTCATGAGATTTCTCAGCTCTAAAACTGAAATCACTGTAAACCATTCAACTGGAAGATACCAGGACATCATGACGTAAGTGGGAACAGACACAACATCCCAATCCTGTCCTTCTAAAACAGTTTCCAAATGGACAATATGTTTGCTTCTGTTGACCCACCCGTATGCAGGTTTTTTTAGAATTATATGTTTTATGATTTTCCATTTTCACATGCCACCCTCTCAGATAGCCATAGTTACCATTCTATAGTCTGTACCATTCATCTGATTTTCCCCACCACTTTGGTCCTCACAAACATGAGCTTTTTTTCAGATTTGTTTAAATCAAGATAGCTGTGTGCCTTATTTATTTATTATTTAGTATTTATAAAGCGCACATCAGCCCGGGGGCATCGTGGAGCTGTTACAGACAGTTGCACTTAGTTGCAGTATACATACAAATGTACATGTTATGATACATGTTTACATGGTACAGATATGGTTTCTGGATTGAAGGAGCAGTGTTAGGTGAATAGGGTTGTTTAGAGAGAATTGCGGAATGCTGTGAGTGAGGTCTCTGCTCTGAGTGTGTTCGGGAGTGAGTTCCAAAGTTTGGGGGCAAGGTGTGGGAAACCAATACCTCCCGCGTTTGCTCAGTGGATGTGAGGGATGCACAGTTTAAGGTTAAGGCATTTGTGCGTTACTGTGAGTGTCTTGAATGTGATCCTTTCTCTAATGGGAAGCCAGTGGGTGTCTCTTCTGGCCTGTGAGATGTGGTCTCTTTTTGAGATTCTGAGGGCTGCTCTGAGAGCGTTATTTTGGACAGTTTGGAGGCGGTTGATATTTTTGATGGAGGTACCAGCTACAGAGCTGGGAGGTGGATGTATTGTGGTAGGGGCATGGGCGGGGTGGTGTGCATAGTGGTGGTGGGAGGCATTTGTAGGTGGTGGGAGAGTGTGTACACAATGGCTAGCAACCATAGAGTCTCACGTGAGTACCAGGCACAGTGGCTAGTGACCATAGGGTCTCAGGTGAGCAACAGGCACAGGCCTTCTTTACTAAAGAACCCAAACAGGGTGGGAGTGCCCTGAGCACCCAACCCAACAAAAGAATCATTCATCCTAGCTCACCTGGCTTGTTATTCTGGAGAATGCAGTATAGAGGTTGAAGATGTTTTTAAGTTTCACAATTAACCTGGACTGGTTGAATTTGATCATGCAAGGTGTTATCGATGGTCTGTAAAGAGAAAGCAAAACACTGATCTGAGAAAGGGCAACATAGGCTCAGAGAAATATGAATCTTCAAACCTCATGCAGCCCAGAGAAATGTAATTATCAGAATCTTCACACCTGATGCAGTTTAAAAAAAATGTAATTCATCAGAACAAACTGAGTCTGTCTGAGGCTGGGTAAAGAATATAATAGTGCAATGTCTATGTGACACATAGCACTTATTTCTAATCATAAAAATGAATTTCCCACCACAAGTGGAGGTTCATTGTGTGAACCATGGTCCATGCTTTACGGCTTGGAAGCATGCATAATTACAGAGACATTTGTTCAGTGAATGTCTGACATTGTCCTCCTCTGATAGGACCTTTCTAGTGTGGTCTATTACACCCATAAGCCGGAATAACTTGCATTAGAGTACAGATAGGTGGGAATGGCATATGAGGAGGGTCACCAAGCTTGTAGGTGTTGTTTGGTTATTTGCCCACCCATTGCCTGTTAATCCCTATGGCCATTCCCACACAGTTCTGCCCCTACCCGCCAAAACACCTCCTCATGGGAACTCTTTCAGCTTGCTTTAATCGAGTCTTACCATCACACTTTGTGCTAAAATGTGCCTGCCAGCAGTGCTTTTTCAAAGCAGTCTTCTGAGAATTAATGACTTCATTGGAGTTGGGCCATCTCTGCTATCCTGTTGTGCGTGTCCTTTACCAAAGTCCTGTTAAAACCAGGCATTGGCAAAGCCAACAGTTTCATTTTGCACCAGCTAGCATCAATGGGCAATTAATATCACTATGGCTGTGCCTGATAAGTGCCTTTCCCATGCCTACACAAAAGCTCAAACGGTTGGCATTGTCAATGCTTATTTTACTAAGCCATTAAACACGTGCAAACTGACAGCACTGGGCAGTTGCAATAAGCAAGTTGTGATCCTGTGCCCCCCCCCCCCAATAAAAGTATCCAGTGTCACCATGCATGAACATTTGGTGTGAACCTTGTTCGTCGGCCCATGGCCGTGCAGGAATAACTCTCCCCACCCACTATATGGACAGCAGAGTCCAGTTCGGAGAAATCCTGCAATTTGTAGGATTTCTCTGAGAGAGGTCCATGGACCATCCCATTGTGTGCCTTTTCGCACAGTTTTCTCATCTTTGCTGCTTTCTTTTTACACGTCCTCTGGAGCCCTGCCCTGAGGAATACAGCAGGGCCAGGGAGGGCCTAGTCGTAAGATGTCAACGCTGTAATAGTAGAGTAGGGTACAGTGTTGACATTGACTGGCTCAGAGCCTAGGGCAGCACCATTATATGCTATGTGGTGGTGACTCTTCTAAATTTGTGTTGACGTCTTGACGTCAGTGATCTATATCACTGATGTCTTAGTTTGAAATCCGCTATGCCTGTGCACAGCTCTGTTAAAGCATCTCGGCCTTGACCTGCAGCAGCATTTGATATACCACAACTACGGAAACCCAGTGCGACAGCTCTACCAATGCACCTCAGCCCAGCCCCAGTGGTTTATTGGTAGGTATGAACTATTCAATAGTATGCACTTCCTGTATAAAATTGCATGTCATCTTCAAATGCTGCATCCGAGCCGAGAAGAGCCAGTCCTTTCTATCTTTAAAAAAAGGAAGTCCAGAAGCGCTGGTCCAGACCTGTATGACCCAGCCGCTCTGTTGCAGGCACCGTTCCACAGTCCCACTCAACCGAAAAACGTGGTTAAAACAGCAAGCATATTTTGATGTTAATGCTTTTATGTGCTTATACATGAATACTTCATTAACTGTGGACCCCCCACCTGCTCCAGTACTTGAACGGGCAAAATGAAGGAGGGGAAAAGGGAGGGCCTGGACCGGCAGGAACTGGGGGCCCGGAGGCGGCAGTGTGTGCTAATACTCTGTAAATGTAAAGTATGCACTGTCTGGAAAGCTTCGGGGAGTTTTAATAGACGCCTAATTACTATTGTGCACATGCAAGCCTACCGACCTGGATCTCGTGTGCCCAGCCAGGAGTGCAAAAAGCAAGGGATGTGGGCCTGTCTCGCCACCGTTCATGGAGGTGTAGGTGTATTCGTGCCACTGGAGGGTGTGCTAAGAGTGCTTGGGCTGGAGTGCCCTATGGGTGGGAGGAGTAGGAACCTTCGGGCCTCACGCCCTCAGGGGTGTGCACATTGAGGCAGAAGTGTTGGGGCTGAACTCTGGAGTGCCCTACCCTACACGTGGTTCAGTCTTGTACCAGGAGTGGGACCGAGTTGCGTGGCACCATTCCCCCAAAGCTGTGAACATTGAGGGGTGTGGGCCTGTCTCACCACCTCTTGCCAATGCAGGGTGTGCTAGAGTGGTGCGGCTGGACTACCCTACGCGTGCGTGACTCTTATGTGAGGAGTAGAAGTTGCGACCCGCCACACCCCCGGGGGGAGTGTATTGAGCAATGAGGCCTGTCTCTCGGTGTGTGTGGGCATTAACACTGCTGCAGAGGGTGCTAATATTGAGGGAGTGGGTCTACACCCCCGAGGACAGAGGTAGTACATTCCAATTGGTTTGCCGCGAATATGAGCTTGGGGTGGGGTGCAGGGGAAGGCTTTGTTTTGCAAGCGAGCAGTGTGACCTTGTGCATCCCCTGGGTAGAGATTTAGAAGGCGCTTTAGAAAAGTCGAACGCTCCTGTCTAATACTTAAATGCAAAGGAGGGGCACCAGTGCCTTTAAAATGGGAAAGGGGGCAGGCCGTAGATTGGGATGTATGCATGTAAGTGATGGAACAGATGGGTGTAAGGGGGGCGCTGCCTACCATAGGAAATAGAGGGCACATTGAAGGGGTGCTCCATGGTGCAGAAGTGGGCCCCTACTACGGGGATGTGGGGGGGGTGGAGGAAGACGATGGACATTAGGGCATTAGGGTGCAAAGCGGGGGAACAACTTTAGGAGAGCTGGATTGTACCACCCAGTGGCACAGTGACCATTTGGCAGATTAGGCTTTAGACTCCCTCCGCCCCCACAAATGCTGTGTTATGTTGACTTAAACTGGCTGACATACAGAGCCGTGGTAGGAGTATGCTACAGATGCTTTAAGCAGCATAGCATATAACTGTGCTCCCCTTGGCCCTGAGCCAGTCCATGTCAACGCCGTAGTAAGCCTCCTCTACTACTACCGTGTTGACATCGCACCAACTAGACCCTCCCTGGCCCTGCTGTATTCCCCATGGCAGGGCTCCAGAGGAGAGCACTGTCCTTCTGGGAACGATTGAAGGCCGGGCAAAACTTACAACGATACCGCAACTGGAGTGGGCCCTCTCTTCTATCCTGTTCTCTGACCTGGCTGGGCAGCAGCCAGCACCAACCCACCCACACTCATGAACGTCATTGGCTGGCAAACAGCCAATGACATTCACTAAATACCTGTTGCCTGCCTATGCCCCGGCTGTGGCGCTGCCCCTTGAAGGGATGCGCACGCAGCGGCGTGACGTTGCACGCCGCCGCGTACAGTATAAAGGGGGCGACCGGGAAGCCCGAGCAGGACAGATGTGTGTGGTGTGAGTCTGTGCAGCTGGGGGTTTACGGGCATCGCTAGGGGGTCGAGGACAAACCCCCAACAGTGGCGACGAGTGGGGGATGATGCGTGGGCCCGGCGGTGATTGAAAAGCAATTTTTGTTCCCGAAGTGGAATTCGGACAGCATTTAGTTTCATGCCGTAGGCCGTGCATCGACCACGCGGCTGGTGGCCATTTTGAATTTTCGGCCGTGGAACTTCACAGAGCTCCGGTTTGGGTGGTGAGTGCCATCCAGGCCTAATTTTTGGACACATTGGTGGCAGGCAGTCATACCTGCATGCCCATGCCAAAATATGTTTTTTTTTGTGATTTTGCGCCTCTTACATTGAGTGCAAGCGAGGAGGAGGGCCACAATGGCTGGGCCTGCTAGGCTTTAATCCTTCTCTGGCTCAATATTTGGGAACTCCTGTGCCTGCAGGGCACAGCTGCAGCTGAGGGAATGTGTCTTTTCTTCATCCTCTTCATCATCAGGCTGGAGATATTTGCTTTTTTCTTCATCCTCTTCATCATCAGGAGGATTGCTGCAGCTGTACCTCTCCCAGTCCTTTTTCATCCTGTCCATCATCGGACCTGGCTTCTGTGACTGTGCAGGAGTCTACCTGTGAAGGCTGGACATTCCGTTTGCCTGGGGTGTGTGTCTGGACTGTGCTGTGGTGGTGGGAGTTTGAGTTGCGGCCCCCAATCTCCATGCTGGGGGTGCCTGTGCGCTCAGGCCAATGAGTGACACCGAGGATCAGGACGGTGGACTGCCAGCACCTCAGCAACAACAACTTCAGGACAGCGGACAACCAACAGCTACGCAACAGCCTCCACAGGCTCAAGCAGGAGGCCCGGCTCCATTGCCTCAAGCGCCACCAGTAGTAGGACTTCCTGTCATGGCCCCAGCAAGAGCCCATGCGGCCCTGCAGCCCATCCCGGAGTTTGATGTCTCGGGCGCGCCATCCAGTTTAGGGCCCAGATGGAAGAGGTGGGTTGACCGCCTTGATATGTACTTTAGGGCCGCACAGGTGACAGATGGTGACAGCAGGTTGGCAACCATGTTGTACTCCGCGGGGCCTTCGGTCCAAGAAAATCTTTGAGTCGCTTCCACCAGGGGATGGATCCTATGATGCGTCAAAGGCTGCACTCCAGGCCCACTTTCTGTCCCTTGCCAACTCGGACTACGAACGTTTCGTGATGCTGTCCGCAAAATAAAAAGAGGACGAGACTTTGGACACCTTCTATGGAGGCCTAAGGCGCCTGTCGCTGGCCTGTGCATGGGGCGATGCGGACGATATGATAAGAACTATGCTCATCCAGGCGTGCTCCTCAGGCAAGCTCAGAAGGCAGGTCCTAAGAGAGCCCGGCACCACGCTCTCTCGCATCCTGGAACTGGGGCGGTGCCATGAGGTGTCTGAGGCTCGGGCAGCGAGAATGGAGGCTGGATCGCGCTCTGTCAAGACCGAGGAGGTGTGCGCCATGTGGCGAGGTGGCTGAGGCATCAGAAGACCTGGGGCTGGACCCCGTGATAGAGCTGGAAGAGCGGGTGAGTCCTGCCAGAAGTGCGGGTACGACCTTCCACACCCAACGGAGTGCCCAGCGGCTGGAAGGACGTGTGGAAGGTGTGGACTGCCCGACCACTTCTCCCGGGTGTGCAAAGCGGCCATGCCCGTGATGGTGCCTAGAGGCCCGGCCTGGTCCGGGTTGCTCCGCCAGAGTCGCCCGCCAAATGATGCCCAGGTGGAGGAGGCAGACGAAGAGGAGGAAGAGAGCATTTTCTTTGTCTCCAGTGTGGGGGCCCTAAAAGGAAAGAACAGAAGACAGCCGAGGTGTGTAGTGGAGGTCAATCACTCGCCAGTCGCGGTCCTGGTAGACACTGGAGCGTCAGTCAATGTGATGGTCCGTGGGCACTATGACGCTATGAACACCCCTCCCAAACTGGTCACGTCGAAAGCTCGTATCTTTGCCTTTGGTGGTCTAGAACCCATCCCACTGGACGGTGCCTTCGTAGCGAAGGTGGAGCACGATGGCTCGCGGATCTCCGCCCGGTTCTATGTAACGCCGGTAAGCACCAATACCTTGCTGAGCTGTGCTGCGGCTACGGCCCTCGGCATCATCAGTTTTGCGTACTCCGTATACCTGGAGGACATTAATGACCTGCTGGACAAGTATGCCGCCTTATTCAGTGGGATCGGGCAGATGGCCGGTGACTCAGTGAGATTACATATCAATGAATCTGTGCAGCCTATCGCCCTGAAACATCGCAGGGTGTCCTTCCACCTTCGTGAACATGTGGACAAGGAGCTGGACAATCTTGTTAATCTCGATATTATCGAGAAGGTGGAGGGTCCAACTCCCTGGGTGTCCCTGATTGTAGTGGCGCAGAAACCCAAACAACCAGATGCTGTGCGAATCTGCGTCGATATGAGGTTGCTGAACAAAGCCATCAAGAGGGAGAGGCACCTCACCCCGACGATTGATGACATCATTGCAGTGCAGGGCGCTCGTTTCTTTTCCAAGCTGGACCTCCGAGCGGGCTACCATCAGGTGGTCCTACACCCCGAATCAAGGTACATCACTACATTTACAACACATCGAGGACTGTACCGCTACAAGAGATTGATCTTCGGGGTATCCTTGGCAGCGGAAGTCTTCCAAAATATCATCCGGGGCGCCCTAGCAGATCTGGAGGGCGTTTTGAACATCAGTGATGATATCCTGGTGTTCGCCAGGAGTGAGGTGGACCACCTGCGGAGGCTGGCGAAGACGTTCGAGAGGCTGCAGTCGCTAGGCCTCACCCTGCACAAGGAGAAATGTGAGTTCCTGCACCCCTCCATCAAATTCTTCGGCTTTGTGTTTAAAGAGGGAGGGGTGTCACCAGATCCCAGAAAAGTCCAGGACATTAAAAAGGCGCAACCACCTGAATCGGTGTCCGACGTGAGGAGCTTCCTTGGCATGGTCACGTACTGTGGACGGTTTATCCAAAATCCTGCCTCCAGGTCGGAACCCCTCAGAGCCCTGATAAAGAAGGAGCCCTCCCGGCACTGGGGCCCACTTGAACAGGCGGCATTTGAGGACATCAAGGGTGCGCTGACGGCTGATGACACCATGGCGGTTTTCACCCTACCTTGCAGTCGGAGATCATTATGGATGCCAGCCCGTTTGGCCTGGGCGCTGTGCTGACGCAGATTGATCGTGATGGGGGTGTCTGCCCGGTGGCCTACGCCAGCAAGGCACTGTCAGAGACGGAGCAGAGGTATTCGCAAATTGAGCGCGAGGCGCTGGCGGTGCTCTGGGGTTGCAGACATTTCAGGCTATATGTCCTGGGTCACCCGGTGACAGTCTTGACGGACCACAAGCCTCTGCTTCCCATCCTGGCAGAGTCATCGTCCAAGCCACCAGCAAGGATCGAGCGGTGGATGCTCACTCTCCTTGACTATGGGGTCACCTTGGTGTATCGGCCGGGGACAAACGGCAGGACTATCTCTCTCGACACCCGCATGGGGGAGAAGAGCATGACATCTGTGCCGAAGAGGCTGATGAACATGTCTGCATGGTAGTGGAGGCGGCCACTGCGAATGCGATGCCCCTGGGGGAGCTCGAGGCAGCAGCAGCGGGAGATGAGTGCTTCCAGATCCTGAGACACGCCATGCAACGGGAATCCTGGAAATCGGTGTTGGAAGCCCTAGCTGGGCGCACTCAGGAGAGCCAAGATGGCACTGGAGCAGCTGTGGAAGGTCCAGGAGGAACTCTCATTCTCGGCGTCTGGCCTGCTGCTCAGAGGCGAGACCTTCAGAATTGCCCAAGGCCAGGGACAGTCCCTCCAGAGAGCCCTCTATCAGTTTCTGAGGGTGTACCGCACCACCCCGCATGCCTCTACCGGAGTGGCCCCAGCCGAGGCTCTCTTCAAGCGGTGTCCTCGGGGGCTGTTGCCTGAGGTGGGGGAGAAAGAGCCGGGGGTAATCGATGACCAACAGGTCGAGGCGGACCAGCGGGTGAGGATCAAGCAGAAAACATGAGGAGGGGGCTCCGCCCACAGCGGCTGGAGTCAGGCGATGAGGTCGTCATCCGGAACAGACACCCCCATGGGAAGCTCTCTCTTCCTTATGAGCCGGAGCCGTTGCGGCCGTCAAGGGATCCATGGTGACAACCTCGGATGGAAGGTCTGCTGTCACCCGCAATGTAAGCTTCTTCAAGAAGCAAGGGGACCCGAGAACTGACCCCCCCCCCCGATCCAGACTTGCTGGAGGTCCCTGATGACGGAGGAGAAACACCCTGCACACCCGAGTCCCCTGCCCGGGGAGTGACTGTGGACACACTACCCGTGCCGGAGGTAAGCGGGAGGTACCCCCAGAGGGCTGGGCGAGGGAAACCTGCTCACCTCAGAGACTAAGTGTTGGGACACTTATCTGATCGGCCTGCGGCCGGGGACTGCTAAGTAAGGGGACCTGGGTGGATGCTAATAAAGGGGCGTGATGGGGAAACTGTTATTACCCGTTTTGTATTATTGGTTGTTGTTTGGTTTGCAGTGTGTAGCATTAAAGTATTTGTCGTTGTCCTCCCGAAAAAGGAGGAGTGTGGCGCTGCCCCTTGAAGGGTCGCGCACGCGGCGGCGTGACGTTGCACGCCACCGCGTGCAGTATAAATAAAGGGGGCGTTCCCGGCCGCGGCAGTGCGACCGGAAAGCCCGTGCAGGATAGACGTGTGTGGTGTGAGTCTGTGCAGCTGGGGGCTTACAGGCATCGCTAGGGGGTCGAGGACAAACCCCCAACACTGGCCCTCAATCTAAAGTAAGAGACTGGCTGGTGGTGCACTGTTTGCGCACAGATTATATACTGGCAGGGCCAACCCTCTAAGGCCCTGCCAGTCTCCTACATTGTGTGGGTGCAAAGTAGAGTGCATGGAGCTACGAGCTCCATGCATCCACACAATACAAAAGATAAATAAAAGTGGACATGTCCCAGTGTTGTTTATAGCCAGGCCCAAGCCAGCAGTTATCTACATTGAAGAGCGGTATGTGTCAGACCATGCTCTGCAATATTGATGATTGGGCCTCTCAGACTGAGTGGCATTCATTAATTATTTATATTTTCGGTTTTTGCTACACAATGTTTGGGAGCCTGGGTGGGCGCACCCCCACCCTCCGCCCTATGTAAGTGGCTGCCACTGGTCTTGCTGCTCATGGAGACTGAGATCTCAACTTGGCTGCTTGGAGAGGATTCTGTCGGCAGATATATTTGTGGGGGGTGCTAAATGAATGCATCCCTCTAGCGTGCTTGGCAACATGGGGGGGCTTTATTTAGGAGGGGGGAGGGTTCTCAAGGCGGTACCGGTTGAGGCCCGGTGGTAGGGGGTGCGTGGGTGGCTGAGGAGGTGCTCACTTGGTTCCAACATTCTGACTCGGGTATATAAAAGGGTCACGCCCAGAGAATGTGGGTCCTGGAATCTTTTGGATTAGTAATTCGACCTGGGCGGTTGGGGGATTAGTGGGGTTTCGGGTAGGTTTTTGGGGGGTAGAGGGTTGCTTTGGGGAGGTTGGTGGTGCAGGGGAGAGGGGGGCACAACGAGGGGGGAGGCAATGGAAGTATGAAGAGCAGAGGCATGGGAGTGGAGACAAGAGACATGGGGAGGTCATTTAATGTTATAAAATATAATGTATATGTAGAGGGAGAAAATCCATGTCTTAATGCTACAAGAGACGCACATTAGGAATCAGGACAGCCCCGTGGTGAGGCTACCGCACTACTCACGTGTCTATCAGGCTAACAGACAGGGGAAGACGTGTGCAGTGTTGGTGGCCGTCAGGGACTCCCTAAATGTAAAGGTTATGAGCACACAAGTGGATAACGACGTGTATGCTATTATATAATACGTAATGGAGCAAACAGGTATAACCCACATCAGTATGATCTAAACATGTTTTCACTAGGGCAAACATGAAGTGAACTGTTTTATTTACTATGTTTGCTGCTTGACGTGAAAGGAAAAAGAGCAAGCACATTTCTCTTTACGTTATTCAGCAAATGTACTGCAAGCAATAGATTGTTTCTTGTTTGCTCCAGTGCAAGCAATTTTAGATAATATGGATTGTGGCAAAACATGCTTTCTCCATTGCTAATTATCTAAGCATTTCATGAATGTTTAGCACTGGGTCAAACGTTACTTAGTTAGCCCCATTTTCTGGTTTCTCCAATTAACAATTGAGATAACTTGGCTAACATCTTGAACTACTTT
Source organism: Ambystoma mexicanum (assembly GCF_040938575.1). Lineage (NCBI taxonomy): Eukaryota > Metazoa > Chordata > Amphibia > Caudata > Ambystomatidae > Ambystoma > Ambystoma mexicanum. The sequence continues at coordinate 723,166,543 of NC_090927.1, read as the reverse complement.
ACTTGTTCTGCAAGGTGGAATGTATAAAGGTTGCACAATCAGAAGGGACAGACGGCTCCGATCCCATTGCATTTATGATTTGAAAAGTTCCCTGTAGGTGATCCAAGTATGCTTCATGAGCATGAAGGTGATCTTTAAGACGATCTTGTGGTTAGAGCACTTGTCAACCATTTGGTGGCTTTACCAATCTCATTTATAATAATAGCTTGTTATTTTATTTAGCACTTTTATCCAAAGCACTTTACAAAGAACATCTTCACATATTTCTTTTTTATCATCAACATGTCTAAAACCTGCTGAGCAACTGTATCTACTTCTGCTGTGTTTGCTGATTGCTTCTTTACAAATTTACCAAGGACAACAGTTTTCCTGGCTATTTACAAAATGTTTCTCACATAGAATCTTTGCAAATTGACTTGGAACAATCACTTACTTCCACAGTTACCTGGCAATACATGTTCTACATGTGGTACATCTTTGACTTCAAGGTGCAGTGTTCAGCACACTGATCTCCTCATGCAGACTGGAAAATATTACTCCAAGAGTAAGTTTCTTGTGCACTAGAAGTACATACTACAGCAGGCTAAGCAATGATTGGCAGATCCAGTGGCACTGTGGGGTTGGTGAAGGGTAGAGTTGCAGTTTCAGTCTGATTCTATATATGGGAAACAATTTAGGGGAAACAAGAATCATACCAGTATTACTACATCTCTCATTAAACAAATTATCCCTCTAATCCACTCATAGTATTTGAAATTCCAATAAACCTACACTAGAAATACAACAAACGATTGGATTGGCATTCCCATGGCTTATACGAGTCCACTTTCTTCAATCCTTTAATACTGCCAAGATCCAGGGACGATAGGGCACACAGCTGCACGCAGGTGAGCACTTGATTCACCTCCAGATCATCAACCGTTTTCTGGCATGGTTTAGAATGTCCAAATACTTCTCACAAACATGTCTTCTATGGTATGCCGACCACTGCTTTGTATTCTCTGTCATGAGGCCTGTCGGTGATCGGATTTGTCTTTTGGAAAATGTCATCCCCTATGGAATTCTGAAAAGCCAATGACTAACTATATACTTTTTACTCAAATTATTCCCCACAATGTAAAATACCACCATCCTCCAAGATTTCCAGGCCATGTTCACTGAACTTACACTTTGCTTTTTGACCATTCATTAGGAACATTTCAGGAAGGAGTAATGTTCCCTCACAATGTCCGCTTGCCCTTGCAATATACAACTCTCAGTGGAGGTAAATACCCACAGCAATGCATTTTGGCTGCTCAGTGCAGAATAATATGTCCTCCTTCTTATTTGTAGGTTACCATGAATAGTATCAAATAACCAAGAACAAACAGTTCTGGAACCTCCAGGGCAACACTCCGCATGGTGAGGCTCCTCTTTATGATGTCTGCATACCGTTGCCATAGACAGTGTTCCTGTAGCCCAAAAAACACTTCCCATGCTTCAAGTGTCATTTTGTAAAAAGATAGGCATTTACCAGCTCGACCAGTGCTTGATCAGAGTACAAATGCAAGAAAAACAAGGAGAAAATATGTATGACGACTGCACAAAGACATCGATTGATCTAGAATAGCCTAAAACTTGTTCAAGGAGATTCAACATAGAGCCACGCAAAATGGTCCCAAAATAACACAAGAAATACAATTTATCGAGATTCAGAGCATAAGGAGGAGGAAAACATCAAACCATGTTGGCAACTAAACTATGCAATACATTTTCCCTCTGTCGTTTGGAGGATCATATAATATTTAGATAATGCCCTGACGGCTTTCTTATTTTCCTTCCATTCGGCTGTGCGGGTGTGTCCTGTACACTCGGATCCTGGAAGCCAGTGTTTTCTATTTAAGCTTCAAAAGGGTCTATAACAGAACAGCGTCTATAACAGAGCATCACCTGAAAGCAGAAACCCCCATGAACTCTGCATAGTTTATAAACTGTCATTTACTCCTCTGCATGGTGTGAACCCCTGCATCAAATCAATTTCATGGTACGATCATGCCAATTATACAGTGTAGTTTGAAGCAGGTCTCTGTGAAAACTGCATTGCCAATGTTGGTTGGCTGCTTGCTTCTGTAAAATGCGATCTCCTGCTTTAAAAGAAATCTTAGTATTTTGGTGGTGCAGTGGTCAGAAGTTCAACAAAGGATGTGTGGGAAGTATTCTTAAACTCTTCATTCACACCAGATGTGTGGTCCTGCACATCCCATTCTCTTTAATCAAAAAATCCTGCCTGTATTGTTCAAATCATTCTTGTAATTTCTCAACTTCTAGTAGTATCAATGTACTGGCACTGGATTGGTTGACCTCCTTTCTATGTAACCAACCTTCCCTGGTGCAACTGTGCCCTTTGTTTCCTCCATCTCACCTCAGGGCTCTATCCTATCGCCGTGGCTCTTCAACATCTACCTTGCCCCTCTGGTCCAATTGATCACCCCCTTCTGTCCTCATTTCTAGTGTACAGCTCTCCTTCAAGTTTCCCTCCACTGCCTCCTCTTTGTCCTCTCTCATTCTTGACTGTCTGACTGCTATTGAGGCATGTTGTATGGATAATGGTCTCTGTCTTAATGCCAGTAAGACCAAGATCTTTCTCATTCCTCACTGCTTCCCGCCCACTCTCTGGGTGCCCTTCTTGGGTCCCCTCCCCTCACCATTTTACGAGGCAAAAAACCTTCTGGTCATCTTTGACTCCTCTCTCTCCTTCTCCCCTCACATCACAGACCTTGCTAAGAAGGCCCAATTTCAACTTTCAACTTCCCCTCCTCAGAGGCATTCTCCCCTTCCTTAGCTTCCTCCAGAAACGTAATGTCTCCAAAGCTCTGGCTCTCTCTAGGCTGGATGACTGCAACAGCCTCTTCCTCAATCTGCCTTTTCCCTCTCTGCGCCCCATTCAACAGATTCAGAATATCTTTGGCCTCAAGTCCAGGTACTGCATCTCTCCAGTCCTCAAATCTCTCCACTGGCTCCCAGTGGGTTGAAAGATCAACTTCAAGGCCCTCTGCATCATCCACAAGGCCTTCTGGGGCCTACATCCAATTATTTCTCCCTAAATACCTCCCTGCTAGAGCCCTTCGGTCCTCTACCTCCAACTTTCCGCATATCAGATGTTTTTTCCAAGCAGAGTGCGGGGTAGATCTCTCTCTTCGGCAGGTGTCTCCCTCTAGAATAGCCTACCTGGCCCTCTCAGACTTATGTCAGACCTCCTTAAGTTCTGGAATCTTTTCAAGACCCTGCTCTTCTCTACCTCCTACCCTCTCGCCCTCTTTTGCTAATGCCCTCATCTGCCGCTGCCGCTAATGGCCTGGTCCCCTATGAGTCATACAGAGCACCAGACCCTCCTTGACCAGTCTCTACCAGCACTGCCCCTCTGGGTCCCCTTCCCTGACTAGCCTGGTGGGTTGGGATTCATACTGAGTCTGGTCCAACCCCAGACCTCGCACTTAGATGGTGGTCTGCCCCCAGCATCCGCTGGCACTTTCGCACCAGGGCTCCACACAGCACTTGCCTAGCGCTTGGGCCCTTTGTTCCTCGTTCCCCTCACCCCTGAATTGTATGCCCCCTCTCCTGACAGTCATTTACCATCACCCCCCTCAACCACTCTCCTCCCACCTCCACTTCTTGTTACTGCACTTGCACAATCTGAATGTCACAAGGCCTAGTAGGACTGTTGTTGTTTATCTCCCTTCTCCCCCACCCCCATTTTGTCTTGTGGTGCCTGGAAACACCTTTTTGTTGTATAGTTCACCTTATAAATATTCAATAAACAAACAAATAAAATGTCATTCTTATGATGCCTTTCATCTGCAGCTTTGTGTTGTGTTTGTTAAGGACTTATGAGTGTTGGGCTTTACCTGTACCTTGCATTTTTTACTATCATGAAAGAGCTACATTGGGATGTCCTCAGATCTTTTATGTGGCATATCTATTTATCTTGCCCTGGTCTTGATGGTGGTTTGGTGGTAATTCACACTCTGAATGTTCATTGTGTTCTAGGTGATAGTCAGCATACTTTTAAAAGTTGAAATACCCCTATGCATTTTGTTGTTAACATTAATACAATGCATGAAGAAGGTCAGCCAAGTGCTTTCTGCCCACGTCAGCTTTTTGGGATCAACATCTCCTGTAACACCCTTCTTTCTTGCTAGGCAAATTGAGACAGGTGTTGCTTAGGCAATGTATCTCTACTATGCACAGCCCACTAGTCTTTCTGGGTAACTCCACTAGGAGAGGTACCCATCAAGTTTAACTATGGACTTTTCTTAGCTATATCTTTCCTTGCACAGTTCAAAGTCTCTGGTTTCGTTCCTGGGATGAAATCGATTATTTGCTTTCTCTCTGCCACATATCCACCATGAAAGACTGCTTGATTGCCTACCTGTGGAATAAGCAGGCTTGCAGGTCAGAGTGTTACATAGTTTGTTGTTGGTAGCTGGATAACTCACATTTCTCAGATGTACTAATGCTATCGATAGTGCCTGTGGTTTCAGGCTGTTTGCTTACCTATTGATGGTTGTACATCATAAGTATTTTGTTTCATTTTGTTGTATCAATCCTACCTCTTTCTCTGCTTTTTGTGTCTCACATCCATTCCTCAACATTGATTTAAAATTACTTTCCAAGATGTGACGCATTTCATGAGGGCCTGCATCACAACTGGTGGTAGTGCAGTGAAATTTGAGTAGCCAACGTGGCCCTCCAAAATGTAACAGAGCAATAGTTCCTCTGTTCTTGTAGGTCATCAGTAGGACTAAGGGTGCTTGAACTTCACAATGATACCGTAGCACCATTCCAGTCTGCACCCATCGTCACTACCCCCTCACCCCACTCCCCTCTACCTCGCACTCCTTGTTACTGCACTACTTGCACGATCTGAATGTCACAAAGCCTAGTAGGACCATTATTGTTATCTTTCTCCCCTGGCCCCCTGTCAACCATTTGTTGTATAGGCACTTTATACTTTATGAATACCCGAGAAGTAAATAAATAAAATAAACATGTGTCCCAATCAGCGGTGAAAAAAGAAGGGCGCATACTTTTTGGAGCCTGGTTAGACTGCTCCAGCGCTTTCAATACTGTCAACAGGGACCGCCTTTGGGCCAAATTACATCTCTGGGGCATTCCGAGGGGCCTCCTGGCTATATTAAGAAGTCTACATATGGGTACATCCCTTTGAGTGAGATTAAATGCCCTCTGTGCCCACGGAAAGAGGTGTAAGACAAGGATGCATCCTTGCTGCATGCCTCTTCAATCTTTACCTAGCCGATCCCAATAAAGCACTTGAACATCAATCATTGGCTAGCCCCATAAATGGAAAACAGCCACTGAACTGGATCGCTTATGCTGATGATGTGGTCCTGCTTGACTACTCACCTAGAGGATAACAACGTCTCCTCTCTGCATTTGGTTCATATACAGTCGCCAACAATGTAATGGTCAATCTCTTCAAAACAAAATGTATGTCATTTAGTAGACCCCACAAGTGTTCCAGTAATTTTAAGTGGCTCCTTCATGATCAGACTGTGCCTGTAGCTACAGATCTCATCTACCTAGGCATAAATCTTTGCTCAGTCACCACCAAAAAGTTACTGGAACAGGACCTGGAGTTTAAGATAATTCTGTTATCAGCCCAAATGAAAAAGATCTACAGTTCTTACTGCAAATTCTCCATGTGGCCGTTGTTAAAATTCTATAAAGCAAAGGTCATCCCATCACTTTAATTTGGCCTCAACACAGTACCTTCCTTCTATACAATAAACTGGATACACTTGGAGGGAAAAAATTGGAAAACATTTCTCCATGTTCCATCAAGCTATGCTATAGCATCATTGAGGTACGAATTAGGACTTCACTCTTTAAAATTGCATCTTGCTTGGAAGATACTAATGCTCTGCAGGTGAATATGGTCTCTCAGTAAAGGTTCTCTTTACACAGACATAGCAGCACACCCTAAATATTGAACCAGTCAGCTTCTACAAGATCTGTCAAATCAAGCAGGACAAATGTTGAAGCAGTATGCTCGTTCAGTGGATGATCTTATTCAAAATCCCGTTGTGTCAAACAAGCTTTTCTGAAAAAAGATTTGATATTTACCATTGAACAGATGCAAGAGCGATTGACATTCTGCTAATTATCCAGCTTTGATAAACTGTGTGGTCATCTTCCAAACTATCTCGCTTGCTTCCCAAGCTCCTATATGATAACTGCATTTTTCAGACTAAGACTTAATCTTGTGAGAAAAGGGGAGATTCAGTCTATCTATGATGATAACACTCCTAAAACTGCAATTTGTCCCCTTTGTGATGTAAACGCTAGTCAGACCCTACATCATCTCCTCATTATATGCGATGGTACTAGAGATGTTAGAGAAAAACATCTTGGCGGTTTTGTTGATGAGAAGACTTGGATTTCTTTAAATGTTTTCTGGGAGAGATTAATAGCAGGTAACAATACAGGTCTAACCATCGCCATTCTAAAGATTTTTATGAAAATTGGGTTTCATTGTATTGAAATAATGTATTTTATGCCTTTTTTTCTTCTTTTTCTCTCCATTTTCCCTGCCTTTCTCATTCATTTTAATATTTCCTCTTTTCTTTTCTTTTTTCTGAATACTAATGTTTGATAGCGATTGTATTGTTTAAACCTTTTATTTTTATTATGTTTTATAAAAGCCTTATAATACAGCTCTAACACAATAAACCAAAAAAAAGAAAATATGTGTTTGTCATTGGCTACAGTTTATGCTTTTGACTCCCAATTTCTCTTGCTATCTGTCCGATTATCAAAGTAGTGGTGCCTGAGCCTTGATCTTGAAGCAGGGCATGGAGCATAATATTTGTCATGTTATTGATTTTCTTCTATTTTCAAGGAGATCAGAGTGTTGGACTTGCAGGAATAGCCTCTACTTCCTCGACTGTGGATTTCTTTCTTTGTGGCTGAGCTGATGACACATCTTCTCCATCGTGCCCTCTGTTAGTGGTGGCTCAACTTACTCCTCCTGCTCCTGAACTCCTTCCTTTAGCACCTGCTAAATGTACAAATGTGTTGTATGCACAATTACATTTCTTTCCAATGTACCACATTCATTTGAGGCAGATAGCGCAGTTCCTTTCAGAGGAAGAGATTTGTGGCTACCAATTGACCAGCGTAGATAGGACATGAACCCACATACTATCTGGGATTCTCCAACTCAAACAGCCGAAGCTGTATAATGGGTGAGAAACACCCCAAAGATGCATTCATCTCTATCTCTTACCCCATCACATTAGTGTTCTGCAGTTTATCAAGGCTTGTTAATTTATTTCAACAATTTCTTTCAATAAATACATTTGGGATTATCAGTGCTTTGCAACTCTTGTATGCCTATTACGTTCATGTGTGATTAGCAGAGCTCTGGCCTTCTTCTCAGGCTACAAATTATATATAGGTGTCTCAGTGATTAGGCCTTCTCGCAGCCTACAAAATACATGTGGATTTCTAAGTTCTTTAGCTTCTCCTTTCCCTAAAAATGCATATGAGGTTCTCAGTGGTTTGGCATTTTCCTCTGCCTAGCAATTGAATGTGCGGTTCTCGGTTCCTTGACTCCTCTGTCTAGAAAATGCATTTGTGATTCTCAGTGCTTTGACTTCTCCTCCTTCAAAATGCATGTAGGGATGTCAGTGCTTTGGCCTTTTCATCTGCCTACAAAATCCTTGTGGTGTTCTCAGTGCTATGGCATTCTCACCAGCCTACAAAATTTATGTGGGTTTCTCAAGGAATTGTCCTTCTCCTCTGACTACAAAATACATGTGACGGTCTCAATGCCTTGGCATTCCCCTCAGACTACAAAATGCATGTGGGCTTCTCAGTGCTTTGGCCTTCTCCTATGCCTAATAAAATAAAAATAATTCTCGTTGCATTGGCCTTCTGTATTGCCTAGTAAATACACATGAGGTTTACTCCTTCTCCTATGACTAGTCAATGCATGTGGCATTTTCAGTACTTAAGCCTTCTCATCAGCTTCATAAAAGTACATTGTGTTCCCAGTGCTTTGCCCTTCTCCTCTACCTATAAAGTGCATGTGAGTCTTTTAGCTATTTGGTCTACTCTTATGCCTACTAAATGCATTTGGGGTTGTCAGTGTGTCAGGCTTCTCCTTATCATACAAATTGCCCATGGGGTACTCAGTACTGTATATGGTGTTCATAGTTTGTTGGCATTCTCCTCAGTCTAAAAAATACATTTGGGGTTTTCAGTGCTTTGTCCTTCCCTTCTACTAACCCTACTAATTGTCCATGAGGTTCTCAGTGCTTTGGATTGCTCCTCCAGCTACACAATTCATATGAGGTTCACAGGACGTTGTCCATTTTGTTTGCCTACAAAATGCAAGTAGGGTTCTCAGTGCATTGGTCTTATCCTCCACCTTGTAAATGTGCATGGGGTGCTTAATACACTGCCCTTCTCCACTGGCTATGAAAGGCACATGGAGTTCTCAATGTGTTGGCTTTCTCAACTGGTTACTAAATGCACATGAGGTTCTCAGTGTTTCAGCATTCCCCTCTGCCTAGTAACTACACATGGTGTTCTCAGGGATTTGACATTCTCCTATGCCTACACAATGCACCCAGGGTTCTCTGCCTTCATCCTTCTCCTACACTTACAGAATGCATGTGGGTATCAGTCTTAGGCATTTTCCTCCACCTACAAAAAAGCATGTGGGCTTCTCAGTACATTTGCCTTCTCCTATGCCTGAAAGACAAACATGGGGTTCTCAATGCTTTGCCTTCTCCCTGTCTATAAAATGCATGTTGAGTTCTCACTGCTTTGGCATTTTTCTCTGTCTAGTAACTTGACATGGGGCTTCTCCTCCACCTAGTAAATGCTCCTAGGACTCTCAGTGATTTGGCCTTATAATAATCTTAGTAAATGCACTTTGGATTATCAGTGCTTTGGCCTTCCCTTATGCCTACAAAAAGCATATCAGTTTGAATGCCCCACTAACCACAATTCAAACCCCCTGCCTACCCACAAATCACCTGTCAACAACCCACCACCAAACAAAATACAACTCCCTAACTCTTCATGGGCCCTATTATTGATTTATTTCCACTCTAACCTACACAATCCCACAAGAGTTAAATTCTCTTCCCAGGGCTGAACTTCGACTTCTAACCTTCACTGGTCCACAGCAATGCAGGTGATGTCCACATTCTGATGCTGGAAATGCATCGGAGGGACAGGGCCTCCGTATCCTTGGCCTTTACTGCTTTTTAATCGTGTGTTCTGTCGTGTTTTCTGCGCAGGAGTTCATGTGGGACTCCTGGCGGTGCAGCTCTCTCTTTTGGTTTGGTGAACAGACCCATGGGATACCCTTATGGCACCCATGGGTTGGGGTACAACCCTGTGCCCCTAGTGTATGTTTTTGGGCACCTGTGTGTGACCCACAGAGCAGGGTACGGGCTGGTGGCAGCTCTGTGCTGAATTGACTGGTGCCCTGAGCGTCCTCCATTTTGGGATTCCCGGGCCCTGTCATTTGAATCGGTAGATTCCTGATGGAGACAAAATGGCCCCCATGGCCTCTTGCCTTCCATCACCTTTTACCTTGATCTTCCTGAAGTCCCGGGAAGCCCTGATTCTGTCCCTTCCCCTTGACTGGCTGTTGGGTGGAAGTTCCATATATAGTAGTGTGGGGAAGTGCTGACCAGACTGGCTGGAGCCTTCTCAACAACCGTACGTTGTGGGTACGCCTGTGGGTAGGACCTGGGTGAATGGAGTATGTGAAGAATACGCATTCTATGTTGCGGGTGTCATTGCCCCACTGCAGCCGTTGCCAGTGGTTGGCACACCATTTGAGAGGGTGGGCATCGACATCGTCGGTCCCCTTGACCCTCCCACGTCAGGTGGACATCGTTTCATCCTGGTCTTAGCAGATCATGCCACCAGGTACCCTGAGGCTATACCCCTTCGGACAGTAACTGCCAAGGTGGTTGCCAGGGCTCTCCTGGGCATTTTCATCTGTGTTGGATTCCCTAAGGAGGTTGTCTCTGACAGAGGATCCAACTTCATGTCTAGTTAAATGAAAACCATGTGGAAAGAGTGTGAGGTAAACTACACGTTCTCCATCTCTTACCATCCCAGACCAATGGACTGGTTGAGAGATTTAATAAAACTCTCAAAGGCATGCTAGGTGCTTTGGAAGAGCCCCTAAGGAAGAAGTGGGATCTTCTCCTGCCATACCTGCTGTTTGCTTACCGAGAGGTACCTCAAGAGGGTGTTGGTTTCAGCCCCTTCGAGTTACTCTTTGGACATCCCGTGAGGGGGCCCCTTGCCTTAATCAGAGAAGGTTTGGAGGCCACCCCTCCAGGTTCCGCCAAGCAAGTGGGGGACTATGTGTTAGGCCTCAGCCAGAGGATGACAAAAATGATGGGACAGGCAACAGCGAATCTCAAGGCCAGCCAGGAATTGAATAAGTACTGGCATGACCTTAAAGCATCGCAAGTGGATTGGACTCTGGGACAGGAGGTCCTCGTGATGGAGCCTACCAAGTCTCGGGCTTTGACAGATAAGTGGACTGGACCTTTCAGGATAATCTCCAAGATGGGCAAGGTCAATTATCTTGTTGACATGGGAGCCCCTGGGGTAACCCCTCAGGTATTCCATGTTAATAGGCTCAAGCCTTTCCACAGCCAAACCAAAGTCTCATGTCTCTTGAGCTAGCTTCAGAGCAAGAAGAGGATGAGAGTGAGCCCCTTCCTGATTTGCTGCATAGCAACCCCCAGGATAGCTCCGTGGAGGGAGTACATCTCTCTCCCGATCTGACGACAGAGCAGCAGAAGGCCTGCAGAACTTTGCTCCGGCAGTATGCCTCTCTGTTCTCACTGACACCAGGCCTTACCATCCTGAACCGCTCGGTTACATCCCTTCTGCATGAGATCACAAGTAACACCATACATGTTTCAACGTGACAGGGCATCAAGAATAAGTTCTGTCTTGAAGCTATAGGCACAGCAAGCATGGGAACCACGTCTGGTTTGGAAAGTTGCCACTGGGGAGTAAGATAACATTGTCATAGAATGATTTTCCTGCAAATGGAGTGTCTTATAGATGTATTTGTCACTATGATAAGCAGTAGGCTCGATTCAGCAAGATGCCTTTTAACTTGTCCTCAGCTCTTCAATATCTCATTCCTTTAAGCCCTGGCCTGGTGCTCCGAAGCATGGGAAAGTAAGAACCAAAGTAACAACTGGACATTGTGTAGGTCTATGGGACAACTAGCCCCATCCATTGACATTATCAAAGTGACAGGATCAGATAAAGAGCTACTAGAGATAAAGGACATTTTCCACTTTATGCATCTGTACACCTATTTCCTATAGAATATGTGGGTAGCATATCAACAGACACAACTAATGGAGCATAATGTCCCCGAGGTGTCCCCAATTTTGAATTGTGGCTTTGGGTCCTCTAATGATTTGTACAGATGTTACTCTTGTTGGCCAATGCGACCCTTGCAAAGTAAGCACAGTATGGCACTGACACAACCTCAATTTATCAGGATCTTGATAAGGAAAGACAGAGAAGTTTGACAAAAGGAAACAGTCACAATATTGAGATGTGAACATATGAGGTAAAAGCCTAGTTTTTGGAATACTTCAGGAGACTTGTGTGCCCCACCTGCTCACCTTGCCCTGCCGAGTGGATCTTTGAGGAGGTAAAGCCATCATAGTTTTAGGATCCCAACACCAGTCTTATGACCTCCCTTCACCTTAGTTGGGACTGAAAGAATCAAGTTGCCAAAGGCTCCAATAGTCACATGGCCTGCACCCAAGGCTATTAATTGTATTAGTACCCAGGGAGAGTCAACCAGAATGCAACACGCATTCTGATTGGCTCTCGCCGGGTCATTACCTGGCCGAGAATCCCTCGACTCTCCGCTGGGAGTCCAGCCACCTTGTTCACTGCGGGGGGGGTGGCAGTCCCTCAGCAAATGAGGAGGCGCGAAGCGGGGCCATCCCCGCTCCGAGCCTCCCCATGGCTGAGAAGCTGCCTTCGCCCCCGCCAGGGACTCAGGTATGGTTTTTGTTTTTTTTCTTCTCCTTTCCTCTCACCTCCCTGCCCTCTCCACCCCACTTACCTTCTGCCTCCTTTGTCCATGGCGGGCAGCTTGGCAGCCTCCAGCCGTGTGGAGGCTCAAAGAGGGGCCATCCCTGCTCCGCGTCTCCACATGGCTGAGGCTACCATTGTCCCCCCCCATTGCCCCCCGCCAGGGATTCTGGTGCGGCTTCGCTCGGGCCGATAAATATGGGTCCCGGGGCATTACCTGGCTCGGTAATGCCCCCGCCACTCGGGGCATATTACTTAATTAACAGGAGCCTTATTATGACAGTTGTTCATCTGCTTTCCAACGTTACCATATTTAAGTATAGCCAGTAGGGCCTGCTACTCCAACTCAGGGTATCCCGTGGTTTCAAGGGTGGAAATTGATTACTTTGAAATGACTTTGAAATATATATGTAGTTGTGGGTTAAAGGGTAAAAAGGGGGTGCAGAGGGATTTGCAGTAGGGGTAGTAGTGAAGGGGAAGGGGAGGCATGAGGGATATCCCCAAATAAAAAAAAAAACAATTTCAAATTTAAAAGTAATTACTTTGAAGTAAATGACCTTGAAGTATTTTTTCGGTGAAATGACATAGAACCCTAACTCCGAGCCAAATGAGGCTCTTGCACTTTGAATGTCTTAAATGTCTTACAGCATTAGAACACCTCACTGGCCTCAAAACCTCATCTCCACCCTCAGCGCAGGTGACAGAATCATGCGATTTGAAGCTTCATTATTCCATTTCAAATTATCACCCTCATTGTTTGTCCTCTTCATCCTGTATGTTATCTAGCTTCCACTCCTCTTGCCTCCTTGCCCCCCCCCACCGGAGTGCCCTACCTCTATCAAATAAACATCTCGTGTAACCTTGGACTAAAGGCTGCCTTCAAGCTCCATCATCTATCTCTGGGAGGGACTCTTGCATAATCCCAGCTTATTACATGATTTTGGACGCTTAGCTGCAACACTCATGAAGTGTATACATTGACCATACCTTTGTACAGACCCCTATGTATATATACTGAGTATGCCATAAACTGTCCTCCTATCTGTATCATCCTCATTTCTTGCTCTACCCAATCCCTAGTCCGGATTGTCGAGTTGCTAATTATCTACTCTGCTGAGAAGACGCCTTGCCTCCACATTTAAAGTGCAAGCTGCCACTTCTCGACAATTGTGATGGGTTTTATGAATCTGTGCAAATTCTGGACAGAAATGTGGGTGGAAAAGGCTTTCAATGTGGATTTGTAGCCATTCATAAAACTAATCACAAATGTCGTCCCTCCCCCATTTCTGTGAATGATTAACTGCAAGATTCTCTAAAGAATCTCGCTGGTCTTTGAAAGAGCAAAGATCATGCTGATTTCCACGTGGAATTGTGTATCTCAGCCAGCATGAAAATCTATGCAGGCAAAGCTGCTTGCATATTATTTGCACAGAGTATCTATGGGAGGTGGATGCATTCCTTATTCACAGCCACCCTTCCAAAAAATCCCAGAGTGTAGATTGCTAGCAGCGACTTGGTATCCACCATTACATTAAAGTCTATCTGCTGAACAAAATGAGCACCCAGTTCTTTGTAGTAGGTACACAACGAAAGATGGAAGAAGATATGGATAACAGACACCTCAACTTATTTTCACGCCTGTTCAGGCTGTGCTGTGCCCAGGGCTAGAATCCAAATATACTTACCGTCATATGGAACCAAGTGAGCCACAACGATTAAACCGGTATTCCCACATCCAGCAATATCTTTGACATAGCCCTCAGCATAATCCTCAACATAACCAATAACCGATTGTCCAAATACTCACTTCAAGTCAAGATCATCAATGCCCACTCTGCTTATGCTGCTGATAGTGCACACATTTTCACCACCGCAAACCTAAGATACGCTTCTTCACAGAGACTTGGCTATCCAGCAGATCAGGTAGCTGTATTCACTCCTTCGTACCCTAAGGTTACAGCATGTGGATCTTGGCCTTCTTCATACCCTAAGGCTATCGCATGTTGGTCTTAGTCAACTTCATACCCCAAGGTTACAGCATGTTGTTCTTAGCCTTCGTCATACCCTAAGGTTACAGCATGTTGGTCTTGGCCTTCGTCATACCCTAAGGTTACAGCATGTTGGTCTTAGCCTTCGTCATACCCTAAGGTTACAGAGCTGTTGGTTTTAGCCTTCTTCATACCCTAAGCATGTTGGTCTTAGTCTTCTTCATACCCTAATGTTACAGCATGTTGGTCCTAGATGCCTCTGACGAGCTCATGATATAAGAAAGCTTATAGGCTAGTCCAATGGATATACCAGGCGTTATTGGCCCTTCAACCTTGATAAATGCCCTTGCTGCCCTCACGGCTTTAACAAAGTCTTCAGGGTCCTTAACACCAGCTACAGCCCTTGGACCAGATCTTTCAAGCTTAAAATTATACTGATCAATAAAAACACCCAGCCACGGGAGGCATGAGCCGTGTGGCCTTTGCAGAGCGCTTTAGTAGAAGGGAGTTTCAATTTCAATACATACATTTAAAAAAAATAACGAAATACCCAGATAGGGAGGATTTAAATATACTCTACCATAGGGGCGTACAGAAGCAGCTGTTTAAAGGATGGTCCGGAAATATTGAAGAAGATAACATGTTTGCTAAAACAGTATTATTTTTTCATCGTGAAGGGGGTAGACTAGGGACAACGTAGTGGATTGTATGTTACAGCACTTGGTTTGGATCCTCACTTTGCTGCTGCGCTCTATGGACTTACCCACCCAGTGTGCGCCTATGAAAAGATTGACTGAATGAATTTGTTCAACCAGCTTCAACTTTTATAAACGCTCTAAATAGCTTTTGCTTTTGCAATTGCTCCCCCAGCTCCCAGCGTGAAGGTGCCATGGGAGATGTGATTGCTTTATTGATTATGTAGTAGACGAACGGGCATCTGCTTAGAGAAGAAATTACAGCGCCTCTTCGTGTAATATGTGCGGATCACGGCCAGGTGACCGTGGTTTTAAGTTCTTTGAAATGTGTATGGTTGCTGGGAATTTCAGCAGGTGCTTCTGTCTCTGTAACGCACCAGGACATTTCAAATGCCTCAAGTAAAGAAACAGAGCCGGTTCTATCGTGGACTCGCATGAAACACGGAGCTGGCAAACGATAAATGTTACTTGGCGACGTGCAAGTATTGGGACTTTCGCTTTGGGTCGCACTTGCCACCAATACTGTTTAGCAACACATCTCTCAGTAAGACACTTGCTTGAATGGAGGGTCTTTTCGAGATGCCGCCGCCATCGTTAGGTGCCTGAAAAACATGCGAGACTTGACTTAACAAGAACCTCAGAGTCTACAGGGCACTGGTCAAGACAGCCTGCAGCAGGGGAGCCGATTTATGAATTTCCCGAGGGGGCCCAAATACTTGAAGTGATATCACTGGCAGTTATAGTAACACAAATTTGCATGTAGTCGCCAACTTGGTGCAACGGCGCGCGAGGGGGGGGGTGGAGGCGCGCGCAGCGCAGAACAATGGCAACATTGGCTAGCATGTACTGCATATACTAAAGTCAAGTAAGAAGGAGATTTAAGCCTTTGAGTTGCATTCCAGTAGGCCATCACTGCCCCTACTCCACCCCTCTATAATCACCCAGGTTGTAGTAGCCCTCAAAAGGCAGAGCAACACAACTAGGATGGGAGAACAAAATGCCGTCCCATCCTCTGAGTGTGTCAAACGTCAGAGCAAAGACTGTGCGGGTGCCTCCTACCTTGGACCACAATCTCACTAATTTGGTGCAAATCTCGCAAATGGGAGCAAGGGAATCCCCTGCGTGTGTGTGGGCTGCAGACCCCGGATCACATGCTCACTTCTTCAGTGTGAAACTCTGGCCAAGTCTCTTTGGGCAAGCATTCAGGATGGGTCTCACACCTATAAACAATGTGATATATTGAGTGGACACCTCACTCCTTGGAGCATAGTATCAACCGTTGCTGGTAATCTCACAACTGAATGTACAGTTTCACTTTTGGTCATCTCATTGACCCCATGTATATTAATGGAGTCAGTCTCCCATCTGGGAAGACAATTATATTGCTGCTAAAACACTCTGAATTGTCACTCCAGTTTTCTCGATCTATAGATCCATACCATATTCACTCAATGTGTGTGCAGGGGTGATAACTTGTGCCTGAGAGAGCTCATTCTTTCATTCAGGAGCGATAAAGGGGCAACAACCCCTTGTATGTGGGATCAGGCTTATTTTGCCCCATGGCCCCTCCAGAAGGAGTGAGCAGGTTTTAGAGATAAGACCCTCCTGATTCTGCTGGCAGTTTATGGACAGCAGGCAGCTCCGGACATGCCTGTTGCCAATTGAATGTAGCCAGATCTACTATTTAGACACTGGGAGAGAGCCATGAATCCACATTGGTGGTGAAGAAGCACTCAACATACAGAACACAATGGTATAGTGTTGCCATCCTGCTGAGAAATGACAATTCTGAGCATGTGAGCAGTGGGGTGTCCGGTCAAAGGTTTGCCACCAAAAGGGTCGAATGACCAAAGGGTCGAGGTAATAGGACCGAAAACCAAAGGGTTGAATTTGTTTTTTAAAATATATATATATTTTTTGGTTTTCGTATAGTAAAAGAAAAGTGGTTTTTGCACCAAAAACAGGAGTTTGGAAAAACAGGAGTTAGGGGGGGGATGGGAGGGAAAGGGGGGACCCATCCCCAACAATAAATAAATAAATAAATAAATAAATAATATTCAACCCTTTGGTTTTCGGTCCTTTTGATTCGACCCTTTGGTCATTCGATCCTTTGCATTGGAAGCTTTGAGTTAGAACCGAGCAGTAGGCTGGATCAGTGCTGCCCCATAAAAGGTGTGGAAGCCTCTGTGAGAAGTGGCAGTACTTTCCCAACGGTGAGAAGTGTGATATTTTCACATTAACTATGCTTAAGAACTTTGGGTTATTGAATGGTGCTGCTACATTCTGAGTAATTCCATCCCTTTAAATATATGAGCTCTTGTATAACCACGACAGTGTTCATTTATTCTGATGATGACAGACTTGCTCAATAGTTCTGGTTCTGTATTATTAAATGTACTTCAGATCTTTAGAGTATCGGAAGGATAGCTCAGGGGCAACATGCTCGCCTTGGAAGCAAGACGACACAGAGCAACACAGGTTCAATCCCTCGGACCACGCAACACAGGTTCACTCCCTCGGTCCGCACAGCACAGGTTCGCTCCCTCGGTCCGCGCAACACAGGTTCGCTCCCTCGTTCCGCGCTTAGAAACCTCTGGGTAATACACGCATTATAAATAACCAATTAAAATAAAAAGAAATACATCTGTTGAGAATTACTGGGGCCTTGTCAATAAGAGTGTAGCAGCTCAACTGAGAGGTGCTGATGTTGTCCCATCAAAAGTATAGCAGCCCCACTAAGATGAACTAGCATTGCCTCAACAAAAGCATAGTATTAGCGCTGAGAAGATTCAACAACTATAGAAGCCCTGTTACAGCAGTACTATCCCATCAAGAGTATAGCCAGCTAAATGAGGAGTACCAGCATTGCCCCATTTCAAATATGGAAGCTCTACTAGAAAGTGCTGGCTCATACGCCTCCGCTCCCCGCCCATAGCATTCACCCTCACCACGTGCACACTCAGAGACATGCAAACAGTCTCATTTGCCCTCTCCCTGCCCCTGCTCCCTGCCCCCTCCTCGCTTTGCATCTGTACCCCCATTTCTAAAAATCCTTCTGGGTTGGGTGTACCTCTACCCCTCTTGCCAAGAGGGGTGCACAGATGTACAAATACACCCAACCCAGAAGGATTTTTAGAAATTGAGGGACAGATGTAAAGCAAGAGCCTCTTGCTTTGCATCTGTCCCACAATTTCTAAACATCGTTTTTCCCCGATTTTTCCCCGGCCGCCAGAGAGAGACACAGTATGGATGGAACAATGGGCCATCCATACTGCGTCTCTTCTCTCCGGCGGAGGATGGTGTGGGGGTTAGCCCCGACTTCATCCTGCCGGGGCGGCGGACAGGGCCCTGCAGCCCCCCGTATATCAGTGCCCCTGGCCGGCAGCACATCAACACGCGGACAAACCCTGCCCAGGTGGCTTAGGTGGCTCAAGTTTGATCAGCATCTAAGGAATGTCTGCAAATACATGTTCGCCCATTTCTGTTTAGGACCATATGCGCGAGCGGTAGCTTCTCCACACAGGTCATGCCTTGCTGATTTATAGCAAACTCATTTATGCATGCAGTCGCGGACTCGGATGTGCAGTGCCAATGCTTTTGCTACAGCATGACTAATACCATCCCATTTATTTTTTCAATAGTTCAGTCCTCACAAACGGTTTTTTTTGGTGAATTTTCTGCATTTAAAACCTAAAACATTCAGATGTGATGATAGTTGCTGTTATGTAAAATAAAGTGCGATTCAGTCAAATGTTGCACTCATTGTTTCGACTGGTGAGTTTCAATTAGGTATAGATATTGCATTCTCTGGGTTTCCTTAGCTGGTAATATAATCCGCTCTGTTACATATTATTCGGCTCACAGAATGAAATGTGCAGGTATAGGTTCCTGTGTTGTGACTAGAAATGGGCAAAACATACCCAGCCAAACTCCAACCTCTCCAGTAACCTGTCCGGGCAGATCCAACATGTGAGGCTGTCTTCCAGGTTCGGAGAAAATGCTTTGACCTAGTTTGACCTCACACTTATGGTTGAAACGCGAAACACTGTCTGCCTGGGATTTGAAGAGGCAGGAATACTACCTCTTATATCTGGCTAGTAAGGGAACGAAATGTGTGTGGCTAGGGAGAAGGTTAGGATTACAAATAGTGTCGGTTAGAGTAGAATTGAATTAATATTTGGGCACATAGAAATTGAAGAGCTAGGGTGAGTGGGTAGAGCCCTGGGGAAGGCAGAGGTGAAGGGAGAGGGCCCAAGGAGGGCGGCCAGAGTGAGAGAGGGAAAGTGCGAGCAGAGGTACCAATGAGAAGGATCTCAGTATTACTGGCACTGAGGCAGAGATCGTTGGAAATGCACCACTCCTTAATCGCGAATAGATAGTCAGGAATTAGTGATTGAGGTGAGGAGGCTGAGGGGAACCAGAAAGAGAGCATAGTGTCATCTGCATAACACTGAAAGTTAGAGGAGAAGGTAGAGATTACGAGGGCCAAAGGGGCCAAGTAGCAATTGAAGAGCTAGGGTGTGAGGGTAGATCCCTGAGGAACACCACATGTGGAGAGAGAGGTGGTGGAGAGAAAGGACACAAGTTGGACCTGGGAGGGTCGGTCCAGAAGGAAGGAGGTCAACCACTCCAGGGCCTGATCCGTGATGCCAAAGTTCTAGCAGAGTCAATTGATCAGGATGGAGTGATTGACCATGTCAAAAGTAGAGGAAAGGTCAAGGAGGATGAGGACAGAAGGAAGGCTGGAGTCAAGATTAGGGAGTAGATCATCACAGGTGTTCAGGGGAGCAGTTTCTGTGCTTCTGGCTGCTCTGAAGCCAGACTGATGCTCACAGAGACAGCCAACAGATTCAGTGTGGAGAGTAAGCTGGGAGATGGCCAGATTTTCCAGGAGTTTATCCAGGAAGGGAGTGTTAGAGATTCCCGTTGATAACATTAGCTGATTCCTGAAACTTCCCCGCCTCCAACTTCCTTGAAATATGAAAACAATAAAGAACAAGACATCTCCTTGTTCAAAAGTGAGATGTTGAGGGTACCGTGCAAAGAAAAAGAAAAGAGACAGAACAAGAGGGCACAGGCATTGATGAACCAATGCACATTTCAGTTGCACACACTGCACACAGGAAGCAAGCTTCAGACACTGCCTGTGCACCAATGCACAGCTGTTTTTAAAATGCTAGTGGCAGTACACCTTTGCAGTCATTCACATCAGCACCACTGTCACCTCGGTCAACAGCATCCATGCAGCCTCTATTCCAAATTACACCCAGATAACAAACAGGAGGGGAGGTCAGAGCCTGTCACATGCCTTTGGAGTTACTTCACATGAGAAAAGCATCCACCACAGCATGCCACCTGCCATATATACACACATGTATGTTACGATGGACACAGGGCCCCTCTTCTGTTTAGACCTGCATTAAACAGCATTATCCACATACTTGGCCCAAGGCAACAGGTCGTCCCTCAACTGATCCGCTGCAGGCAATGTCCATATTTTCTCAACCATCCTGTACTGCTACAAAAGAGAGTTGCAGACTAGCCTATTTTAACGAGCCATTTGCAGCACTATCTTGGCTTCGAGATCCTAATTAGGTTAAGTCAATGTTTTTTCCCCCTTATTGAGCCAGCCCACCATTGTTGAGAATTTTTTGCATTTTACAAATATCATCAATGACAGGAAAGTTTTAATTCTACAATGAAATCGTTGGTGTAAATTTAGCAATAGATCTTTGTTGGAAAGTGTGGCTTCAGATGGTTTCTTGGCATTAATAACCCCCACTGAGAAGATTAGAGAGAGCGCTACTTCACATGAACCTCAGTGCTATGCCTCGAGAGCCACATTTTGGAAACGGTGCAATAGGCGCTGGATGTTCTGATGATGTGCTAACATCGCAAGTCTTGGTTTAGGAGATGGGGAAAGCCTGTGATTGGGTGCAACCACCGGCTATGTGATATTGGTCCTGATGAAGGAATAGGGATGGTCACCAATGTTCCGCAGGCCCCATCTTACCTGTGGTGTTCAACCTATTACTTTGACCCCACCTTGACCCCTATCACCAGTCACATACATTGAATTACGACTGCTAGGAATCCGAGTGGCTGCAAAAGTCCCTAAGATTCCCTCTGGCATTTACCATCAAGAGCATCTTAAGTACCAAGGACTGTGTTATTACAACCTTTGTCAAACTGTGATAACCAGTTCACCTGTATACCAAAGAAGGTAATTGTAGTAGCCAGACCAGTCAAAGCGATATCAACCCTTGTGTCTCCTGTGTGCAGCTGTCTAACATTTTGCAGTGTTTTATTGGAGATAAAAAGTGAGATACTTCCCTGGGCTGGGGGACAGAAGCTCGGAAAGTATGCCTGCAGCTTTGGAGGGGTGTCACCATGACTACTGGCATGCTGCAAACAAGCCATAGATGTGCAACAGTTCCTGGAGCAGCGTTATGGAAGGCAAAATGGCAGACATCCTTCCTAATGGTTCACTTTGTAGAGCAAACCTACCAATCATGGAATGAAGTTACACATCTGCAAATGTGAATGAATTTCAACAGTCAGTTTCTGTTCAGCATGGGCCATGTAACACAGCTGAATGTGATCAGTCTTCCAGGACTCAGGTGGCCGCACTCCAACAATATAAAAGGTGACTGCAGTCTCATCTTGGTGTGGCATGTGTTGGGTGGAAGGCAGCAGTAGTGGGGACAGGCAAAGGAATAAGCATGCAAGCAGAACAAGCAGCAGTGAATGGCAGGAAAGGAGAGAGAGTGCAAAGCCTTGAGAGTTCAGAAGGAGGAGGAATAGCACATACAGCGCTGGAGGGTGAGAGGGAGAGATACGAATGTTACATAGCTCTGGAGTGTAGAAGAAAGAGAAAAAGAGGAGTACAATTACTGTCAAGGAGAAAACAATGGAGGAATGGAGAAGAGAAATTAGAAGAGGAGGCACAACTTTACATTGAGGACTCTCCTACATTAAATTCCCGCAAACTCACATAAAAGGCGATCATTGGATTGGAGTTTTTCCTTAAATATGAGTCTGTTAGGCTGGAAGGTTGCATGGGTGGATTGGACAGACCATGCCATTCTCTCCCTCACCTCCCCAGTGCCTGCCATAACTAGACCATTTTCTACGGACAGGAAAATCATTTTCCATTGTGACAAAGGAAAACTCAAAGTTAATAACCGGAAACCAATATTTGAGAACATGGGCGGAGGTCCCTCATGGTCGGATTGCACAGACACATCAGCCCTGGTACAATGTTACAATTCGGAGAACAAATCAACCATTGGCCCTCATTAAAAGTTTGCCGGTCCGGTAACAACGGTCCTGGGTAAACTATCGGTACCGTTGTAACCGGACCGGCAAACTTCGAGTTCTGCTCGTGGGTGCCTTCCCGCCCACCAGGGCAGTCCTACCACCTACGAGCAGAGCATGTCGGATGCACCGGCACCATTTGAATGGTGCTGATGCATCCAACCTCCCCATTCCCTTTGAGCCCTATAGGGCTGAATGGGAATAAGGAGCATATTTTTCTGGTGCCCGCGAATGGGCAATTACTGGGTCCGGTAGGGCCGTAATGACCCAGTAGTTGCCCATTCGCGGTTGCCGGTTTTACCGGCAAGGCTACCGTCAAACTTGTAATGAGGCCCATTGAGTCTATTGCCCCTCTGAAACCCAAAACCATTCCAACAAAACACCTAGGGAACACATGGTTTAGCAATGAGCTGGAAGCAAATAAATCTGAACTTGTTAGAGCAGAGCGCAAATGGAGAAGGAACCCCATCCAAACCAACTGCATAAGGCTGAAATGTCTGAGATCAAAATATAAAAAATCATTTATAGAAAACAAGAAAAAGGTGTTGACACAGAAGATAGCAGCTTAAGCTCATTCGTCAAAAACTCTTTTCAAGTTTCTACAAAAACAAACTATTGCAGACTCGAAAATTGGGACTTCCTTTTTTAATTCAGATGACCAATGCAAACAGATGCAAACATATTTAAAGACTAAAATAAAACATATTAGAACAGTGTTTCCACCTCGCTTTCCCTGTTAGATTCTCATAGTGATACATCTGATGCCGGGCCGGTAATCAATCAATGGTCCTTCCTGCACTACTATTGCAGGGTTTTAAATCTGATACAGTTTCAACATCCTTTGGCAAGTTATGCCAGTCAAACCTATCAGACTTGGAACAGTTCTACTCGAAAGACCTATCATTCACAGAGACCATGAGCATCATGACAAGTCTTAATCCAGCAAATTGTCCCAGTGACTCATGTGAAGCTAAGCTTATCAAAAGGAGTGGGGAGGTGTTGGCGCCCACCATTGCAAACATCATAACTACATCTTTTAAGGTTGTAAACATCCCAGAAACTCTGAAACAGGTATGGGTGACTCCACTAGCAAAACATGGTACTCTAGATCTGGAGATTTCTGCTAACTACAGGCCCATCTTAAATGTCCCCTTTCTACTAAAGATATTAGACAAAGCCGTCAAGCAACAGCTACAGATTCATTTGGAATACAGAGCTCTGCTTGGTGAAAGACAATCTGGCTTTCAACCATATAGTAGTACAGAGATGGCATTACTGGATGTCAAAGACACCCTAATGAAGATAACCGAGGAGGGACAGATTGGCATGTTGATGCTGCTGGACCTCTCCGCAGCATTTGATAACTTAGACCATGACATCCTGCTGACCCGCCTAAGTAATCTGGCATTGAATTGGGATACTGCCACTAGATGGCTTGGATCCTTTTTGAATAATAGAGTTTACAGAATCAAGGTAAATGGTTGTGTTTCAGAGATGGACATTTTAACCTGCGTGATGCTGGGAGGCTTATGTTGCTCCCCTTTGCTTTTCACATATACCTGAAGCCGCTGCATGACCTACAGATGATCCATGGGGTGTGCTTTCAAAACTAAGCGGAAAACAGGCAAATAATTTTTAAACTGCCATGTCACTATGAGAACAACCTAGTTCATCTACAGTCAATCTTTCAAGAGATGTTGAAGTGGATGTCTCTTAACTGGCTAGGACTTAATCAATCGAAAACAGAGATTTTGCTTATCCCTCAATCACACATGCTGCTCAAAGAACTTCCCAACTTTTTGGACTTGCCGATGTCCAATTGTTTGGTTGACGTGGCAACAAAAGTATTATCCCTCGTTATCAATGGAAACCCAAATCGGTCACCTGATGTGTTTCTTAAATTTTTATTTCAGAATCCTTAAAGAACTGTGTCCTTTGCTATCGACCACTGATTGTGCCACACTAGCCAGGGCTATCATAGAAGTACACAAGACTATTGTAACTCCCTTTATTTTGGTATCAGTAAGCATCCGATCACTCGCCTGAAAAGGCTTCAGAATATGGCCTCCAAAATCATATACAACATTGGATATGTGAACATATAACTTCCCTGCGTCAAAACCTACACTGTCTCCCTGTCCATGGTGCATCTGTTGGTATAGCAAAGATTCCGTCAATTAGAGGTTTGGACCAGCCCACCTTTTTGTATTTTAATTGGAGCTATGATTTTGCCCCCATTCCCCACCTAACTACGGCCTTATTTTCTCCATACAGCAATAACATGGCAGAAAGGAGGGTATATGGGATGGCAAACTCCTGCAGGATTTACCAGAGTTTCGAGTGGGGTACTGAATCGAAAGCTGTGTGTAGGTCAACAAAAAGAACACAACTATTTGCTTTTCTTAGCACCACATATTTGTCGATTAGCAGGGATAACCTGTAGCACTGATGGTGCGTATTGCCCCTCTGCACCCTGCCTTACAATGATCAGTAAGAGCAAGGCTATTGGCCCAGTGGTTCAAATGACCCAGGACTACTTTAACAAAGATTTCCGCTGTAAAATCGAGTAATGAGATGGGTCAATAATTACTTGGGGCCTTTCGCCCACTAGTTTTGTATAACGGGGCAATTTCGGCATGTGACCAAGATTTAGTTGCCCTATTCAATCTACTTATGGCGTTAAACAATTGAAATAGGCAGGGATCTCATATGTGCACTTCAGACTTAAATAGGTCACCTGGGATCCTATAAGACCCTGGTGCTCTTTAGTTTTCCGTGTTGTTTAAGCTTCAGTGATCACATTAAGAGTGCACACCAAGGGATTAAAGGCTAAGGGTTCATGGGGACTGGCCTTATTGGCCAAGAACACTCTTGTCTCTCTAAGGAGATCACTAAAGTAGTCATGCCAGTATTTTTCATTCATATTCCCCAGGATAGTTTTCTCAGAATCTAAATGTGGTGCTGTCATGAGTTTTGTAAACCTTGATGAACCTTTTTTTGTATAGCTTTTGTAATATCTTCCCAAATTGGGTCTGCATGGTCTTTTTATTCCCAGCTATAAGTCCTTGATAAGTGAGTCTTGCTTGGCAAAGTTCATCTCTGCCCACACTATTTGCATTTACAGCACAAGTTGTTATGTATTTATTGGCCTCCCTGCACTCTGTGTAGTACCAGGGAGTTTTTTTCATGGTTGTCTCCCTGATGACCTTGGCTGGTGTAGTCACGCTATCTCTAATTGTGTTACCCATCACCAGAAAGGATCCTAAGATTGTAGTTGGATGCATCCAGATTTCTTAGGACAAACCTAAGTGGCAACAGCAATTCCCCAAACAAGATGGGTGATATTATTTTGAGCTCCAGATTAGCCCATTTGAAGCAGTGTCTAGCATGCCTCTTAATGTCGATCGTTGCACTGTTGGCAATGTTATTAGGCAAAGGCTCCAAAAGGGGTTCCAGATGCCAAAATCACAGCAAATGGGTGGTAGTCACTTTCACACCTAGTGACCGCTTCAAATTTTCTAAGCAGTGTCCATGCTTGGATGTTAAGCATAATGCAGTCAGTGTGGCTAAGCAACTATTTGCCACAAAGTGGGTTTTGTCGGTATGTCTCCCTTGGTTCTACCATTAGATTCTCTAAGATTTACGTCAAGTGACAGGCGTGAAACCTGCAACTCATGCCTATGCTGCCACTCGGGGTGTGTTGCAACCAGATGGGGAACATCCCAGGCTTTGTCTTCCTCTTCTGACAAACCATCAATTAAACAAAGGGACTTGAACTATAGATTCTGGTCACCCACAAAAATGATGGTTAAAGGTTTTGTATGGTTTACATGCCAGGCCTTGATTTGATTATCTAAGAAGCAGAATGGTTTTAATACTATTCCCTGTCTGTTTATTATATATATTAAACAACACCAATTTGGTGGCATTATAACATTCAATAAAAAACTCTTGAAGGTCCCTGGAACCACAATACACCTCAACAATATTAGCAGCTATAGAAGACTCGACCCAGATTAGCAAACCTCCACTGGTTCTGCCACCTGCTGCTTCAATGGCCAATACCTCAAAAGAAGCATAGCCATACATTGACAGGACAGCTTACTGTTGGCCAAGTCTCCTGTAAGCTAATAATTTGGTGCAACCTAGTAAAGTTGCACCAATCAATATCCTGCATATTTTTGATTAGACACACAATATTCCAGGAGAAGAAGCATACCACGTGTACCACACGGATGCCCCTTCACAGGCATATGGGTGCTTCCATTGGGCATGGGGCATACACTCGCTCGTCCCACTTCCTGCATGGTCGAAACTGTACTAGATTCTTGGGTCATTAGCTGTTTGTTCCAGATATTAATAGGAGAAAAGCTCTCATTGCAATATTTACTCCCGTAGGGGGAAATGTTCTTATCACAAGTGCAAAAAGGCCTTCTGCAAGGCAGCAGTTCCAAAATGCCATTTTAATCATATCTGTGGCAGGGTCAGGGACGACGAGCACAATCTATGATATCTTCCCTAATTTCTGAACAACAGCCCCTACAAGATGTAATCTAGTTAATTATTTTGTTATTAGGGAATCTTTTGCTTCCCCTTAGACATGACTTACTGTTAAATTCATCAAAAAGACAGTATGCAATGTAGGCTTTGTTGGTTCTAATACAGGGATTGGTTGAGGATGTGTCCCACTTGGAATGTTAGCTGTGTTTTTAGAAGGTGGTAACATAGAACTAAGCTGCCCATCAGGGGAGTGCCCTCCATTCATCTTTGTTTGCCTTGGGTCCCAGCTGTAAGTAACTCTATTCACTTTGTGATGTTCAATGGCGTCATTGACGCTACTGGCCAATATTCTATCAGTTGAGATATTACTAATGGCTGATCTATTACAAGGGCACTTAGGATATATTGGCTTTCAACTGCCATTGCAGCTGTCATCCTGGCCTCTGTCCCTGGTATAAGGTGACATTACTTTGCAATGGTCTGGGCTAATAGGATGCATTGTAATTGTTTATTTATAAAGTGCTTATACACAAGTGAAGTGCTTCAAAGCGCTTCAAGGCAGGAAGGGAAAAAGGGATTTCAGTCATCATTTTTATGCCTTGAAGATTCCGAATGATCTAACAACAATAACTAGCATACCAGGCATATATACTAATGTAAGTGCATGACAAAAAGTGAGGGGATAAGGGGGGGAGAGAGGAAAAGCAACGTACAGAACAATAAACTATAATACTAGACCTGGCGACATTTCAGATTGCTTGGTGGTAGGTCATCCAATGCGCCTATCAGGAACGACCAAGCTAGGGAGGGGAGACAGACGGAGGACCGGACAGACAGACTTGTTAGGCTTAATACATTAAAGGTCATGCAAGTGCGCAGAACAAGAGGTGCGAGGGAGGGAGGGGCAGTGGCGTCGCCAGGAATCAAATTTAGGAGGGGCACAGAGGGGGCCAAAGACAAAAGTAGGGGGGCACAGACAAAAGTACGGGGAGAACATGGTCACTACTCGTCCTAGGTAGGGGGGGCAGAGGGGGGCACAGGGTTTCACAGGGGGGCCCCGCCCCCCCACACCCCTGAGGCGACGCCACTGGGGGGGGGACAAGTGCGCCCAGTCCAGTAGGGGCCTGGGTTAAGTGTAGAGTGGTTTCCCCTCTCATGGAGTATATTGCAGTAGTGCAGAGAAGAGTACAGAGGCCGGGGGGCAAGTGCAGGACTGGCGGGGGAGCCTGGGACCTGGGAGCAGGGGCGTAGGAGACACATAAAATCTAGGGGGGACAGGGGACACCTTGGGACTTTGCTTTTGTGTATGAGGGAAGTCCCCAAGGTGGACTTGAGGGTAGTGACGTCTGGAAGGTCTCCAGCAAAGCGCACATTGTAAGCCCCAGAACGAATGTAATATAGAAATGAATTTATTGCCATGTTGTAGGTGCTGACTGGCAAAACGGGGGGTCAATGTCATCTGGAAGTTCGAGGCCCCTTTGAAATGAAATATTTGAAAGGCCCTTATGCTGCCCCTGGGGGACCACCTTGTTTTTCCGGTTTTACCCACTTGGTAGTTAACTTGTACCAGCCTCAAGCCCTTGACATAAGTTGCACCATGTTGCCACTTACCCTGTGCCCTTCTTCCCCCAGCCGCTCAAGCAGAACCCTTGGGGCCTTGCCATGAGTTTTGTCAATCATGAGGGGAGAAGCTCCCTGCTGTTTTGCTTCATTATGTTGCCATCATTATGTTGCAATGTACATTTTGCTGCCTCAACTCCCATTAAGGGGGTGTTACAGGTCAGATGCTTTGTTTCTAATGTTCAGGCACAACAGGGTCAGAGGAATGTATGTTTGTAGTGATTTAGAAAGGCAGTAGGCTATTTTTTTGTCAGGCAGGTTTGGTTACTATTAGATGAGGTCAGGTCGCTAGGTGGGTATGCAGAGCATCAAGGTGTGTTTTTCCCCTAACATCCCTCTACCTATCCAATTTTGTTACCCTAACCCTCTTCCCGGTTTCCCTACTTCCTCCTACCCATCCACAACCTAGCCCTAATCCCTCTTTCGCCCACCGGCTGCCACGTGGTCACCTGTAATTTCTATCATCAGTAACCCGTGCCAACCATGGTGGGAGGGTCACACATCCGGCCCCCGAGCAAAAAATGTTGTGCACCCCTCCATTAAGGTTGGGGCCACTAATATGGAACTCCTTTTGGGGGATGCCTTGGATGTTGGCCATATGCTTCATCTTTACTCGTCAGAAGATGCTTCAGTATTACATTCATAACACAGCTCCCAAAACCTGTGCAGTTAATTTACATTAGTGCTTAAAGATGCACAGTGCAGTCCCTAATTACATAGACATCTCTGGCCATTGCCATATATGTGAGACAGGGCTGCCTCTTCAGAGTTTGCGCTTTGCTCGTTTGCTGGCACAGTTCGCCAACCACAGTGTACATTTGCTTTGCTTCCCTGACTCTGCTTCCATTCATTTAGGAAAAGTGGCTTTCTTTCAACTAAGCTAGAGCTGTGCATTTATAATGTAATGGTAGGACAATTAAATTGCCCACCAACAAAACGCTGCCAGTTATATAGTTCTGTGTTATACATTTTTTTTTTAAATTTATTTGCATTTATAAAGCGCACAAGCGGCCCTGGAGCATCGTGGCGCTGTTACAGATTGCTTAGCTTACGTAGGTAACATAACAGTAGTGAGGACCTAGGATACAACAGATGTAAGAGCTAGATGCAGAAAAAAGAGCATACATTGGGCTTTACTGGGGTTACAAGGAAACAGCATGTATATGCAGGTTGGTTAGTGACATTTAGGAGAACAGTAGGGTTTTGCGGAAGGTGGAGTAGGATCTTTCGTTTCTTAGTGTGGTCTAATTTTTTGGTGCGAGTGCTGAAAACTGGACCACCCTGCTTTCGATTTTTTGAACGTGGGTACACAGATCTGATTGGAGAGGTGGGTTCTGGTGGGTCTGTTGGAGGTGTTGAGTGTGATGCTTTCGGATAGGTAGGGTGGGTCATCTAGTGAGAGGCATCGGTGTGTGATGGCCATGGATTTGAATAGTATGTGTTCCTTAACCTGTAGCCAGTGGGCATCTTTCCTAGCTTGAGAGATGTGTTCCCTTTTCGGAATGCTCAGGGCTGCCCTTGTTTTGGGTGACTTGAAGTTTATTCAGGTTTTTTGACATGTCTTTTTCTGCAGGTCAGCCGACCAGGCCCTTACATATAATCTTGAGCCCCCCACCTCGCCCCCCGCCGACCAGGCCCTAACATGGAAGCTTGAGCCCCCCCACAGGCACCCCCTAACAACCAAGCCCTAACATGGAAGTGTGAGCCCCCCACATGCACCCCCCACCGACCAGGCCCTAACATGGAAGCTTCAGCTCCCCACATGCACCCCCCGCAGACCAGGCCCTAACTTGGAAGCCTCGGCCCCCACATGCAGCCCCTGCTGATCAGTCCCTAACATAGAAGCTTTAGCCTCCCACATGCACCCCCCGCCGACCAGGCTGTAACATGGAAGCTTGAGCCCCCCACATTCACCCCCCACCGATCAGGCCCTAACATGGAAGCTTCAGTCCCCCACATGCACCCCCACCGACCAGGCCCCAACATGGAAGCTTCAGCCCCCCACATGCACCCCCCGCCGACCAGGCCCCAACATGGAAGCTTGAGCCTCCCACATGCACCCTGCACCGACTACACCCTAACATTGAAGCTTCAGCTCCCCACATGCACCCCCAGCCAACCAGGCCCTAACATGGAAGCTTCAGTCCCTCACATGCATCCCCCCCTGCCGACCAGGCCCTAACATGGAAGCTTCAGCCCCCCACATGCACCCCTGTGCTCAGCATTGTCTCCCTTATGTGACTCTGGGAATGTACATGATAGGTTGTTGGGTGCAGGTGTTAAAGGGGGCTGGTGGCCATAGACGTGTATATCATACATACCAACCCTCCTGACTTAGGCGGGAGACTCCCGATTTTTGGATGAAAAATTTTGCTATTTTTTACTTACTCCCGTCTAAAATAATTAAATGGCCAATGCAATCTTATGGGATATTCCTGTCTCCCGCTTTCCATTTCAAAATCTCCCTCCCAGGTGGTCGAGAATGTTGGCATGTATGGTATACTGAGATCTGGGTAGGCAATACACCTAGAGTTGTAGTGAATAATTGTTCCTCCTACACTAGGCCACATTTAAAGTATCAACCTGCAATTATGTTTCAGATTACCTTTGACACACGTGCAGGCATTTACATTTGATTAACTTTTGCGGCCTCCAAAAGCATTTTTAATCGGGAAACAGAAGTGTTGAGCGTCCTTTCACATGGATACGTCCCGTTGGTTTGCATTGCTTTTCTACACAGAGTGCTGAGGTCAGTGATGGGGTAAAATTTTTAGGGAAGGAGGGAAATCAAGGGGTGAGGCAAGGGGCTACACACTCCAGAACATTCTGGAGATGTTCATGGCATTCTGAGGGCATAGCTCTTTGCAATGTGGGGATTGCAGTATTTTATTCAAAACGGGAAAAGCAAAACCTCAAGTCCCAGAACGCAGATGAAAACCGGGACTGGATGGGCAACTCACAGAGGATATGATGGCTTCATGACATGTGATGCAGACGCATTGAGTCGCCTTGTATGACAGTAGGAGGAAGGGCCCATCATTTGATGGGGACAGGGTATGCAATTCCGGAGTAAGGCAGAACTGGACTAAGGCAAAGTGTGCCCCATGCAGTAGCGCCCCGGGACCCAAACCCAGGCAATGATCACTATTTTAATTTTCAGCACCTTATATGGGTCGTGAATGAGGACCCCAGTAATGATGTTAAAGGCTGTAAGGGCCCCTTTTGCGTGCTTTTCACGTGGCCTGGTAATCTTCAGGGATGTATCCAGCATGTGAGGACCCCTTCAGGTGACATGGAATGCTATATGGGCCTAGCCCTGCAGAATTATCTAGCACGTCTTCCAGGTGCACAGCAGGAGAGTCCTCCTTATTGGAAAGATATGAGTGACTTAGGAAGAGGCAGGGTTGGGTTGCTAGGGTGCAGGGGGTCAAGGGAGCTCGAGGGGCATTGAGGGCTGGGAGCCCCAGTGCACTGTCTGAAGAGGACACCACCTCGTGCCATGCATGCGTGTCTGGGGCCCTGGTGTGATATAGCCAGATGCCCCCTGGGAGACCTCAGCAGTATGGGAGGGACATTATGCGTGCCGCACCAGGGAAGAGACTCAGAGTGCAGAAGCCATGGGTGTTGCTTGGCTTGAGCAACACGTTTTGCAGCGTGTTAATCTCCGATCCATTCCACTTCCAGGCCCGTTTCTTGGCCTGGTCGGGGTGCACTGCCATTTCCTTTGTGAACGCTATTGGTCTGGAGGACTGGGGCCAAGGCCAAAGGAACCTGACACCCCCCCACGACATCACACACTCAGTCACGCTGTCCCCACTTGTCCAGGCAGTCACACGACTACACACACACACAGACACTACTACTCAGTAACTTACCTCAGCTAGATCCGGCTCGAGTCTCTCTCTAGTCTCCCACACCATCACCTCGGTAATCAAATGCCCTCGTAGAGTTCTCTGCACGCGTCGCCGCCTGGCTGCTCCACTTCGCACTGGCCTCTGGACAAACACAGACTGAGGCTGCGCAGCAGTGCACTGCGCAGGGGCACGTGCAGTTTGTTCCACAGCCAAGGCATCTACCAAATACGCAGGCACGTGGCATGCAGCGAGCAGAAGTACTTTAAGCCTGCAGAACTTGTACTTTTGCACGGTGACAGCTGAAGCCTGCAGAACAGGGCTCAAGTCGAGGGTACACATGGGGGGACGGAGTCCACCCACTTTTTTCAGGTCCCCCCCAGCTAAAATGATAAACAGTAAATGTCTTCTTTGAATTTATGCATTAAAGACGACCACAGGGATCTAACCACAGTGGTCAGGTTTGTAGGCCAGACACTTCACCACTGCATTATATAACCTGATGAAAAATAACAAACAACTAAAGGTAAAATGTCTCATTTCGGTACTTCAATTCCCAGGGAAAACACCTGTATTGGTTCTTGGAGTTTAAAACATGCACATCTTTTAACATTTTCAAAAACACTATTAGAGGAAAAAATTCTCTCTGGGCTTTGTGTATGTGTTGTTTTTATGAAAGGCAAATGACATTTGTCCTGTGCAATTTGGGTGGTTATGCAAAGTAAATGTAATGAAATGTGCATATTTCACCCTGATAGGCTAATTTATGGTGACGTCACATCCCATTGCATTTGTTGACGTGTCCCCCCACTTTAATTTTTAGGACTTGACCCCTGCTGCAGAAGTATAATTACACGCTGGAAATCTTTACACGCTGCATGCACAGCACTTACATATTTTACTTACATATTCTGGGGGGGGATAAATGCCATTATATCCCCCCCACTTAAAATGGTGGGGGGATTTGTTCCCCCTATCCTCTCATGTCCTACGCCTATGCCTGTGAGGCTCTGGAGGTGCACCAGGCGACCAGTGAGTGAACTGAGCAGGTTGGGAAAGAGGAAGAAGTAGGACAACAAGCAAAGGGAAAGGATGTAGAAAGTTAGAGAGAAAGAGGAAGAAAAGAGCAAGATCTTGAGGAGTTTCCAGAACTTAAGGAGGTCCAGCTCAAGATGAAGGATGTTCCAGAGGGAGACACCTGCAGAGGATAAGGATCTACTCCCAAATCTCTGTTTGGAAAAGCGGCTCACCTGCAGAGAGTTGGAGGAGGCAGAGCGGAGGGCTCTAGATGGAGAGTATTTGGGAAGAGAGGTTTTTATATAGTAAGGCTCCTGGCCCCAGAAAGCCTTGTGGACTATGCAGAGGGGCCTGAACTTGATCCTTGCAGCCACGGGGAACCAGTGGAGTAAATTCAGCACCAGAGAGATGCTGTCCCTGGGCTGGAGGCCAAAACAAAGTCTTGCGGTTCTGGTCTGTATAAGTTAAAGAGGTCGGAGAGAAAAAGTAGCAAGATTGAAAAAGAGACTGTTGAAGTAGACACGCCTGGAGAGAACCAGGGCTCTGGAGACAGTGAGCATCGGGGGGAAGGTGAGTAAAGGTAGAATACCTCTGAGGAGATGCAGCTGGTAGTGAGACTTTTTGGACATGTCCGAGATGTGAGATGAGAAGGAGAGAGTAGAGTCAAAGATGACCCCCAGATTTTCTGATTCACCAGTGGCTGGGGGCACGGGATCAAGGGAGGCCGTCCAGAGCAAGAGAGGGAAAGTGGGAGCGGGGGTCCCAATGAGAATGATCTCTGTCTTGCTGGTATTAAGACAGATATCATTAGCAGCACACCAGGACTGAATTGCAGACAGACAATCAGGAATGAGTGAGGAGGAAGAAAGGGCCAAGGGTAACCTGAAAGAGAGCTTTGTGTCATCCACATTGTACTGTTAGTTGGAGGTGAAGGCAGAGAGGAGGGGCAAGCATTCACCTGTTTGGAAGAGGCTTTCATAGACTGGACTTGTCTGTGTGACAGGGGAGGGGGATGAGAGAAGAGGGGGCATGGTGGGGGCAGCCAAAGGGGCCCAGAAAATGATTGTGCATGAGTGGGTGCAGTGGAGAGAGAGAGGACAGGATGTCCTGTGTTTTGACAGTGAAGTGTGCAGCCAGGTCCCGCAAAGGGTCTGGGTGGGCACAATAGAGGATGAGGCCACAGTAGGGTTGGCCAGCTCCATAAAGACTTTGAAAACTTTGGCCGTGTTGGTGGATGCTGCGGAGATGCAGGCTTGAATATGGACTCTTTTCTTGACCCAGATGCAGAGTATCTATTGCCTTTGCAGAAGGAGGCAGGCCAGTTTATCAGAAGGTGGACCTGAAGCCCCCATTTCCGTTCCGCTGCCCTGCACTTGCGTTTAAGGTCAGCTGAAGCAGAGGCATACACAGAGTTGCAATTTTGGGAGGCTTCATTTGGATCCTCATGACAGGGGCAAGGATGTCAAGAGTATTGGAGATGGAAAGGTGAAAGTTAGAGAGGGCTGTGTCAGGGTTGAGGACAGCCACAGGAGTAGGAGTAGGGGAGTAGGTGTAGGCAAAGGCAGCCACTGACACTTTTTTCATGGGCCCAGAAGACCTTGTAGGTGGAAGGCAGTGCATGCTGTGCTGGTGCTAAAGGAGAAGAAAGCTTCAAGTGAGAGGAGAGAAGAGAGTGATCAGTCCATGAGAGAGAAGTAGATAGAGGGATAGAGAGAGGGATGACTGTGGAGATGAGAGAATCCAAGGTGGGGCCAGCCGTGTCCGTCGGACCACAGGGTAGAATGGAGAGAGTGAGCGAGTTGCATAGGTTGCGGAAAGCTCCTGCAGAGGCAGGAGAGTCAAGAAGGATGTTGAGATCCCCCAGCAGGAGGTGTTGGAGGCGGAGGAAAGGAGAGAAGATGCCAGGTCAGCCCATTCCAAGAGGAAGAGGGTGGACTGGCCCAGCGGCCGATAGAAGGTGGTCAGAGTAAGAGAGGAGCTAGGAGAGAGAGAGAGCCTGCAGTCCAGGCATTCCACTCTGGAAAGGTCAGGGCAAGTCCCCCTCCTGGCCTGTTCTGCCTGGCTCAGAGAGCATCTTGTAGCCTTCAGGGATATGTATGTCAAAACTCCTGACAGAGCTGTACTTAAAACAGGTCTCATTGAGAGCAAGTATATCAAGGTCCAGGTGTTCTAGGAGGTGGCAGATGTCAGAGGAGTGCTTGACTCTGGAGCGAGAGTTAAGTGTGGCAACATGGAGCAGATTGCCATTTTTGAGGGACTTACGGCGGGTTCCAGGGGACTGAGGCTGACAAGGATGTCAGTGCTGAGTGTGTGGGCAAGGGAGTCATGATAGTAGAAGCATCAAGGAGCCATAGTTAGAGCAGCAGTGTGACAAGGTAGAGGCAAGGAAGCCAATGTGTGCCTAGCAGGCAAGGCAGCCATGGAGGTCATAGGTGTAGTTGGAAAAGGAGCCAGTGAGGAGGAAGGTGGAAAGTTGATAAGGCGAGGGAGGAGCCTATCAAAAGGAAGGAGGCTGGATTGAGGCCCTTGTACCAAGACGGTAACATTTCTATAGACATTTACGAGGACCCTAGAGGTCGAGGAGGAGGCAAGAAGGACCTCCGAATGGGTGCCACCATTGATGTGTGAGGAAGAGTAGTGAGAGAGCCGAGCAACCATATGAAGAGTCCATAGGTCGGGGGAAGGAACAGCAGGGAGGATGTCGGTGAGAGTCTGTCTGGCAGAAGCACTGATGTAGGTGTTAGCGACAGGAGGGCCTGGGTTGGAGCCAAGTTTGTCCTTCTTAAGTTGCTTCTGCCAGACTTGGTGAGTGGTGAAGGGTAGGAGATGGAGAAACAGTTGGATAAGATACCAGAGATAGAGAGCACCATTATGAGGGGGCACAGAGCATGCTACAATTACCCAGGCTGAGCAGCTGAGGCATGCGGGAGGGAGTTTACAGGAGGGCGCACACGAACAAGGAAACACAATAGGAATGGGAAGAGATAGTGGGAGCTAAATGCGGGGGTACAAGGGAGCATGGGACTGAAACAAAACAGAGAGCAAGGGAGTAAATTGGATTTTTACTAGCAGAACTAAGCAAATGCAGGATGGAAGCACACTTAAATTCGAGTTTTAGACCAACAGTCACAATCAGTGCATGAAGAAAGCACACCTAAATTCAATTTTTAAACTAACAGTCACAACTAACAGTCACAATCAATGTATGAGGAAAGCATACCTAAATTCGATTTTTACAGCAGTACAGAAGTGTGGGCAGTGTGGTAGGAGCTCCGGAAAGGAAGGAATCAATTTAAGAGGTAGATCGTCCCTATAAGGGTACATAAGTCAACAGAGATAGGGCAATAAAAATGCCTGGAAGGAGGAGGGTAGAGTCCAGGAGAGATGAGGCAGACCACCGATCAACTGTCAGCACTCACATGATGACAGGAGGGATGCCACAGTCCAGGGGGGTTAGGATGTAGTGCCCAGCAAAATCCATGTCTTTGCAAGCAGTTACAAAGAGTGGGACCACATGCCCAGCAAGGCCCTGACAGGCACAGACAGGGCCTTAGATGTGGACGTTTGGAGGGGAACGGCTAATGCCTGCTGGTTCCCCGGATAGGCCTAAATAGGGCAGCCCTGCCCAATCATAGCGGGGTAGACAGAAGCTGGAAGCCACCAAGCCACTGATGATGCTGCTAGGGTGTGCTTGCCATCTTCCTTAACAATTTGGAAAGCTTATCTTTAATTATTGTTATATCAGATTATGCATTCTTTAGGAGTACCATTAGTTCCTTTAAAAGTGTCCCAGCACCACTGGAGCAAGTGCAATGGCAAACACAACTGGGATCCAAGTAAGTGTGATTACTTGTTTGGTTACCTAACAATACAGTGCATGCTGAAGCCAAAATGTCAAATGGTTCCTCAACTCGCCCAATTACATCATGAGTGGTGCTACTCTGTGTTGCATTGATGTCGGTGTCAATCAGTGCTTCAGACCTGTGTACAATGTATTTTACTGGTTGGAGTTTGTCATCCAACCTTGCTGGCGGAATTGAAGGTATGGCATTGCTATCTCCAGCATTAGATGTTGCACTACATGCAGTTGTGAAATTAACTTTTTTATTTGCTTTTTTGCATGGATTAACAGGTACATGAGCTGTCCCTTTCTGGGGAGGTGCACTTAAATCAGCTAACAATAGGTCACCAGCATTACCAGCTATGCAGTTGGAGGAATCTGAATTATCCTTCGGGGGTGGTATCAGTGGTGTAGTTGGTGGCCCAACTGGCGGGTGAAGTATACTGAGGGGGACTTCAATTTCACCAATTCAAACATTGGTTTTATCTATTGGTTTACTAATGACTGCGGATGTCTTCCTAGCGTTTGCCATCGGTAGCAATGAGGTTGCTACTCTTTCAAGCATTTTGAATACTACAACAATGATATGTAATATCACAAAAAGGTAGATTCTGTGCAGAACAGAAAGTACTATAGTGGCTATTAGCTTCATCGAGAGAAACACATAATACATAAAGTATACATCTAAAATTGTCAATCTGCTTTACCTACCTCAATATGGACAAATACAGTGATATAATACAATATAAATCTAAAATGATCATTTGTGGGATTATAACAAGTAAAACAACTAAAGAAAAAGCAGAATATTTAATCACAAATCACATAGGAGGGAGGATTAGTTCAATAGTCCAAACATGTGGTCATTAGACCCAGATATTCAGTCGGCCGGTGGTGGTGGTGCAAAATGGTGAAGGACAGCCGACCAGTGCAGGGAACACTCGATTGTTAAGGGGGCACCCTTCGACCGACTCACCGTCCCTGCCCTATTTAAATCTGAATACCTCACTGGAATTATACTAGAAGGATATTTTTAGCTTTACTGTAACTGTATTGGCTCCTTAGCCCCAATGGGCAGTGACCATCCACCACCTTTTTAAGCACTTAGAGAATGTGTAAAAATGCTGCTCAATCTAAGCTTTCCATCAGCTGCCGCTGCATTTGACAAGAACCAAACAGACCATGGATAAAATAAGACAGGGCATAAACAGTGCTAAGGGTGCACCCATAGTCCGACTCCCCCTCCCTGCACCTGGTGCATACTAGCATCCGTACTGAACATGTCCCAATGCTACAAAGGTTGCAGTGCTGCAAGACAACCACGGTTGTTCCCTAGCCCAAAAACAACTGGTCTCCTCCTCCTTTATTCTTTGTGTGAGGGTCAGTCAGGCCAATGCACTTTACATAATTCCTTGCTGTGGTAGCAATATGGGCTTTAGAACGAGACAAGGGTGAGGTAATTTCAGCTGCAAGAGATCGATCAGGCTAGCACAATCTTACCAACATGAAATGGGAAAGATGTTTTCCTGCAGCCACAACCACCATCAGCCCACAGCATCAGCGATTTCCCTAGCAAAGTGTCCCTCAGGACCCTGCAGGCAAAACAGCCAAACAGGAAGCTGCACCCTTTGTTGTGGCAAACTTCGTTGCAAGGGCAACGCGACAGATGTTTTATGCTCCTTCCTTCCTCCTCACACTGTAGTAGGGGGGAGAGCCTCCATACAGTGCCCTTGCACTTTAGTGCAGGGCACTGCAACAAAGTGGAGGGGCCAACCAGCAAGCAGCTCCCTTCGTTGCGGCAGTCTTCTCTTTCCTTGTTGGTAGATTCTAGAGTGCTTTGGAACCATTACAGTAATAGGGCCACCTTTCCATTAAATAGAAATAGAAATATACAACACAGGGGTCCATACAAAGGCAAGATGACCATAGGGCAGAAAGATGCTAGAAAAGTCTGCAATAGATAAGTAAACAAGGGAGAACAGGAGTGAGGGTGAGTAGTCAGCATTACCAAAGAGATAAGATGATGTGAGGATAGCTTGGGCAACACACTCACCTAGCATTTAAGACAATACTATGCAACAAGGATTTGATCCTCATTTCGTCCTGTAGAAACACAAATAGTCTGGCATTAAGCTCAATATAAGAAATACATAATTAAATAACGATGATGTAGGAGGGGATCTGACAAGGGTTTGATTGTTGCTGGGTTTCGAGGAGGAAGAGAAAATATAACAAAAAAGGGTTAAGAGATGTAGTAGAAAGGTAATGATAAAGGAACGCATGTCTATCCTGCACTGTCAAGGACTGTGGAGGAGTCACTCGCTATTATATTGATGCTCTTTCCTAAACATCTTAATGAGATCTCAGTGAACATGACACAAGTGTGACAATACTTGAAGCAACCCTGTAGCCCACTTATCTGGCAGATGGGGAGGATGACCAAGACAGACATCAGCCTTCTGACTACAAAGACAGCAATGAAGACTATGAAAGAAGTGCAGGGGACACTGTGAATGACCCTTGTATGACTTCCAGGAGGCAGAGCCCAAGGGAAGTGAGATTTGGACTGATGGACTATGTTTGTCAAGTTTTTTAAGTCAGCTGGGATTGATTTTTTGTAGTGGTTTTGAACGCAGTCCTAGTGGTGTCTTGTCAAAATAAAAGAGCCTATACTAATAGACCTATTGCCAATCATCCTTACCTCTAAATACAAATAGTGTGGGGAACAATGTTATGCAAAAGAAAAGTGTTCAAGAAATGATATGTGAGAATATTGAAGCTGTTGTCTTCCCTTCCACACGTTTTCAGTACAGGACAAGGCAGCACACTCGAGCTTAGCACAGTCTCTGGCTTCTCTGGCATGAGGGTGCAGTTCAGAACTTTAACATAATGGCCTTCTGTGCCAAAGTCTCTTTGTCATTCAAAGTCTCTTCTTTCAGAGGGCCTGATGCAACAAACAAACACTAATGTTTATTTCCTTTTTGTATTTCACATATACACAATTTTCTTAGGTGATTTACGATTCACCTCGGATCCCGCTCCGCTGGGCTCAAATCCACTTTAACACAATGTTCTCAGTATTTTCACGTTTATAATTTCTCAGGTGATTCACTGTTCACGCCCCGATCCCCCTCTGCTGGGCTCAGATCTGTTTAACCCAAAGCTTGCAACTGATATCCCTCTGCCGGGCTCAGACCAACTTTATCTACTTTGTTATAAACTTTCTCTACTGTATCAACATCGAAGACTTTTGATTGTGGGTGGGATTTTGCTTGACCCATCGCAGTACCACTTCGATTCCCAATCCTTTACCAATCTTTCACTTTTGTCAACTCTTAGCTAGATACCTTACAGAGACCTTTGATTGAGCACACACGTGGTGCCGGACCACTCTGTTAAAGGTACCGTATCTTGGTTTCAAATCAATCATCTGCAGTTCAACTTTACTCACATTGTTTATCACATGCGTTTCGTACAATGTTCATTGCAGTGCTTGCAATACAATGTTGCCGCTTGCAACCTTGGCTTCAACACAGACTGGTTTTGTATTGGTCTCTCCAATGCACTGGCTGTGTTGATTTCACTGACGCTGCTTTGTTGTTGGAGGTAAGGACAGAACCACGGCCACTGGCAATTCTCCCTGCCATGACTATCGATGCGGGTGGGTACTGGGTACCTCTGACACACAATGCAGAATTCCTCAGCTTGGTTTCCTGGACTTATGCTTTCTATTCTCGAGGCTCAGAGAAAGTAACGGTTCCTTGTTGAAAAGGTCAAGGGAACTTCCCTCCTTGCGATCCCCTTCTGTTTCGCCGTCTTTCTTCTCTTGTTAAACTGCCATCTTGGAACTACTATTTCCTCGTGTGCTTTGCCTCACTCAAAGTATGCTCTTGTGCTCGTCTTTTATCCACATGGGGAAGTGTAATGGAAGTCAGGTGTGTGTGATGGTAAGTAATTGCCTGAACTTGCCTGACTATTGTATTGGGACATGCCCAGTGCTGGTCATTGGACCGGCTCTCGCCAGATCTGAGATCCAGCACCAGATGTCTAGCCAGATCTCGGGATCCGGCCAGAGTCAGCCGCTGCAAACCCCAAACCCATGCTCTCTGCTGGGTTACTTTGAAAAAATACCCCTATTAACATTGAAACTATCACACACGATGCAGCCGCCCAACTGCTTTCAGAGGGGAGCGGCAGGAGCTGTGTTGGGTGTGGTTCAAGTAAAAGAAAACATTGCTTATGGCGAACATAAATCACCTTGTTTCAGTAGTCCCCAAGGGGGAGTTTTTTTTATAAAATGGGATGCAAATTGTGTATTTTAAATAATATTTACTCAGCAACACTGGTCAAAACTATTATCCGCATAGTGAAGTAACTCATCACCATTGCCATGCAAGTAGTTTAAAGTGGAATTGATATATAGTTTGGAAAAGAAGCAGCATGAAAGAAATTTCACCATTTTAAACTATTATTTTGGACATTTCCTTTGATCGGAGGTCAACTGCCAGCTCTGCCTGCCCCAAACCCTGCCTTTTCGGGCACCGCCCAGCCCCCCCAAACTCTGCCACCACCCCAGACCTGTGGGATCCCCCACCAAATGGTTTCCATTTCCACCACTGGACACGCAAGGTATACGGTTTGGGTATTAGTCCATTCTCTCTCATAGCGAGCTGTATGTGAGAAATTGTTTGTTTAGTAAAAGGGGTGGGGGGGCTGAGTTCCTAAATATCCTACCAGGTAGGATGGGGTTGTTAGGGAGAATTCTCTGTTTAGGCTGAATTTCCTAACCTAGTGAGTCCCCCAGCAGCTTTGCTGGATTTCTGGAGTTTGTTTTTTCCATCCTGCCAAGAGTGAGACTCTTTTTCTCCCACTCTTGGACATGAATGTGTGTAATTCCTTTAAATGTCAATGTGTTCTATGGGCTATGGGTTTTTTTACTCCATAGGGTCTCATATGTTTTGCTATGTGTGTTACCCCGCACCCTCCGTGCCGTAGCACTGGGGCGTCCTAGCGGACCTCCATCATAGACTCCATACCCGGGGACTGACGACTGTCTCCCCGGGCATGTAAAGTCACCATTGGCTTTACTAGACCTAAATTTACTAACAGAACTTGTACAAACCATCCTATTGTGGACGTACTAGTAGGGGTAATTCGATTACTCGTAGGTCTGTTATTCGAGGGGGCACTGTCCCGTCCCCCCTCGTCGAGTTTTGGCTGGTGGCAGTGGAAACTACTTGTTATATTCGACCCCGAATATAACCCTATGGGATTCTTCCCATTGTTGGAGATTGATACTTTTTCTCGTTAATCTCTAACATACTTTTTCTGCCAGAACTCGGCTTTTTAAAATGGCATCTGTGTTCGTCTCTGTGACTCCTAAACCAAAGGTTGAGCCCTTTGTTCCACTTTTGGCGGGCTTCTGCACAGAGACCCTCCAAAGTGGTGCCATTCTGTCTGGGTTACCACAGGTGTGTGGGAGGGGGTTTAGGCACCCTGGATCGAGTTGCCTTGCCAACTCCGGTCGCACTCTGGTGTGATTGGCCCAAGTGGTGAGCCTCCCCGCTCACCACTTAGCGGGTTTTGATTGACAGCTAGGCTGAATGAATGGGGGTTTTCTGCATAAAAGCAGGGCTTTTGGGACTGGATCTTGAGAAGTCGCCACAGGACCTAAGAATCCGACGAGGGTAAAGCTGAGCCGACCTGCAACGACGATGCCTCCGGTGGAGCCCTGCGGAATCGACTCACCACTTCCCGACGACAGAGGAGATCTCCCTGCCGGAGAGTCTCTTCCCCTGACTGGTGGGAACAACCAGTCCCCTTTGCTTTTTCTTCGCCTCAGGACGCAGTGGTCGAATTGCCCGTGCAGAGCACCTCGGCAACCGGATAGCCACTACCCCTGTACCACGACCAAAAGGTGGTGCCTTGTGATGGAGCACTCCGCGGCTGGTCTCTTCCCTGGTGGTGCACCGATCTTCAGCTTTCCTTCAACGACGAGATCATCTCTTCTCTCGGCAAAGACCGGACGTGCATCCACCACCAGGAACAACTGCCCCCGCCGGAGATGTCTCTCCACAATCAAGGTACTGTGTCCGCCTGGCTTCCCTTGTTGCCGGATAGAGTGAGGTGTCTTAATCCTCGCCTCTCCATAGGGTCGCCTCCAAGCTTTCTCTAGCGTGTTGTTCTGAACTGGTCCAATCTGCTGATAACAATTTGCTACAAAGACTCGAACACATTTCCACTAAGATACTTTTTGGGACATATCGCCTTGCCTCTCTCCGAGTGGGCCTGGCCTCTGAACTTTATGATCTACAGTGGTTCTTGTCTTCTTGCCTTGCATTTGTCGGTAAAGTATTGGAACCGTGTTGATTTCATAACCTGCCTTATTTTTCTCTCCCGTCCTAACGAATACTAGAGTGC
Source organism: Ambystoma mexicanum (assembly GCF_040938575.1). Lineage (NCBI taxonomy): Eukaryota > Metazoa > Chordata > Amphibia > Caudata > Ambystomatidae > Ambystoma > Ambystoma mexicanum. Next base: position 723,123,183 of record NC_090927.1, on the reverse strand, counting down.
CATCTAGATTAAAGCATACACCTCTGTCTGCAAATAAGTGATGCTGGCAAACCTAGACTTGTCGAACTATTGTTAGGGGAATTGATCTTTTTCTGCGTAGAGTAATTGCAATTGAAGTGTTTGCCGTATTAGGTCCAGAGTGTTTTCTATAGATGTGTCTTATAAATAAATACCTTTATATCTTTACACTGAAGCCTTGTTCCGTGTTTGCTTGTCCTACTGTGTAGATTGCCCTACTTGTATACTCCACATACTGCCTGACTCTTCTTGAGGGAAGTCTGACTGCTCAGCCACAGCTACCAAGTGAATCTGTGTGGTACAGACTGCTACCAAGTGGGTTTACTGCCAAACACCTGTAGTCCTAAATCTTTTGCAGTGGTCCCAGAGGGAACTGCACAGGTTTCCGCCTAACAGGGGTAAAGGTGTTACAGGAAAACCACTGTTACTGGTGTCCCACTCCCACTCCCCGAAGACCCCTCATCAATGTGATCCTCCCACAGTGGTCCACCTCCAGGAACTGGATCGAAAAGCGATGACCGTGTCCTGGCTACCTGGATAACAGATCCCTGGGGACCAGTTGGCTAGACACCTTCTGGTTTCTCACATACTGCACTGACAGACATGAGATTCTCCATTAATGTGTTTCACTAAAGCAACCAGTGAAGCCACTCCTTTACTATTTTTAATACTGCATGTCATGTTCTAGTTGCTGTTACTCCTTATGCCACAGGACATTGCAGAGGGTGAACATGCACTGAGGAAAGTAACATATATAAAGAATTCAAGTGTTGTGTCTACTTTGAGAACATAGCAATGGTGATCAAGAATGAGGATCCATGCACCAAAGAAAAAGCAGCAGATTCTCTTGAAGTGATGTGGAGCTGCTGATAAAACAGGTGGTTATAACTATACGACAGGGTTCAACACAACACTGCATAAAGGTATGTGTGGCTCTTCATGATTCCACAGAGTTCAATGTTCGGAGCTGTGAGAAACCTGAAGTTGTCTCACCCGTTAGTCCCCGTGGATCTGTCATCCAGCTTGCCAGGAGACGGCCATTGCTTTTGGATCTAGTTCCTGGGGTGGGGGGGTGGACCAGTGTGGGATGATCACCTGGGATAGGGGTATTCAGGGAGTGGGAGTGGGACACCGGTGGGTGAGACACAGTATCCCTTCCCTATAACACCTTTTCTCCATCCTAGCAGGTAGGATGCCCTTTCCCGACACAAACACTTTCTCACAAATAACTCACTGTGAGAGAAAATGGACTAACACCCGAGCCGTATACCTGACATGTCCCAACACAATGGTCAGACAGAGTCAGGCAATTACGGATCATTTCACACACACACCTGACTTCCATCACACTTCCCCACATGGATAAAAGGCAGAGCATGAAAACACACTCTGAGCAAGGCAAAACACATGAAGAAGCAGAAGTTCCAAGATGGCAGTTTAATACAAAGAGAAAGACATCAAGACCAGATAGGGGTACGAGGAGGGAAGCACCCTTGACCTTTTCAGAGAAAAAAAAGTTACTTTCATGAGCCTTCGAGAATAAGAAACATAAAACCGAGAATTAAAGCTGAAGAAGCCTGCATTGTGTGTCGAAGGTACCGGGGGCTCTCCCGCATCGATAGCCAATGCAGGGAGGTTTGTTTAGCGTTGTGGTACTGTCCTTGGCTCCTACAACAAAGCAGCGCCAGTAAATTCAGCACAGCCGGTGAGTCGGGGAGACTGATACAAGACTGGTCTGTGTTAGCGTCAAGGTTCCAAGCAGCAACATTCTAAGGAGAAATCTGAAGAGAACAGCATGTAAAGGATATATGACGAGCAATGCAAATATAATCTACCAGCAGATGAGCGACTGAACTTTTGAAGCCAATACAGGTACCATAAACAGAGTGGTCCGGCGCCACGTGGGTGCTCATAAAATAGTCTCTATTAGGTATCCAATTGTGTGAGAGGTGGCAAATGTAAAAAGGAATTGTGAAGTCGAAGTGATCCTTCAACAGGTCAAACTAAACCCTGTGCACATTCAAAAGTCTTCAATAGTTAATGCGAACTGAAATTGGTCCGAACCCAGGTGAGGGAGACTAATTGTATAAGAGGGAGGATCAAAGCCCAGCTGATGGGGATCCCCGGTGAACTGTGAGTCACCTGAGAAAAGAATATTCTCCGAACATTGAAAAGGGGATCTCAGCCCGGAAGAGGGGGATCCAAAGTAACGATCATTGTATAAAAGGGATCTGAGCCCGGCTGAGGGGGGTGAACAGTGAATCACCTGAACTGAGTACTTGTAAAGGAAAATAACTTTGCATTTGTTTTGGTACATCAGGCCCTCCGAATCAAGAGACTTTGATAAGTAAAGAGACTTGGGCACAGTAGGCCCTAACGTTAGTGATTGAACAGTGTCCTCGTGCCGAAGAGGCCATAGAGTGTGCTACGCTCGAGTGAACCACCTTGTCCCGTGTTCAAGACGTGGAAAAGGGAGGTCAATGGCCTGAACATCCTGTCATATCATTTTTGTGAACACTTTGTTCTTTTTCATTAACACTACTCTACACTATTTGGTTTTAGAGGTAAGGATTGGCAATAGTTATTTTTAGTATAGGCCCTTTGATTTTGACTAGACTCCACTTGGACTGCATTATTATTATTTGATTGGTCATAGCTTGCTCCTATCTGCAGATTTAGGATTAGATAGGCATTTATCATACCCTTGTTGACGTTCAATAAACACCCTTTAACTGTGGACACTTGTCTCTGTCTTACTGTTGATACCATGCCTACCTTTACAGAGCCATCACACCTGAAGAACATTTATTTATTTTTAATTATTTTATTGTTTATTAATATAGCGCTTATACACAGGTGAAGATTTAGGACGGGAAGGAAATAAGGGAATACAATGATCATTCTTAGGCCTTGAAGATTCTGAATGGCCATATGTGTCAGCAGAAGGAAGACTAGATTGCTGCCAGCAGTTACAGTGAAATTATGTTCCCTTAAGTGCCAAGGACAAGTGTGCTCGTCCTTTTTGCATAGACTTGCATAGTAGCCTGGCACTTAAGTTAATCAAGAAAGTATCACATGATTATTTTATTTTTTTGTATTTGTTTTTATTTGAAGAACAGTGATATGAATTTCGAATATCTTACAATAACAATACATGTAGAGATGGCAGAGGCATTCTCACAAAGGGTGCCTGAACAATAGCACAAACAAGAAAATAAGTGGTGAGCAAGTTTATGAGGGTGTAAAAAAGTAGGAGATATACCAGGGACAAAACAAAATCAACAGACAAAATATATAAGCAAATATTTACAAAGGTAACATTAACCTAAGGGGGAACATGCTTCAAACTAAAGAGGAGTACTGTATACATGTACAAATGTACAAAATGATATTATTAAGCATCACTGGTAGGAGTGGTGGGCGTCAGGTGGGAGGGCCTTTTTGATAGGGGGAGTGGGTTCCAGTGGAGTGACCTGAGTAGGGAGAAAGCACAGAAGTGAGAGTAGGCACAGGGAGGGTATGTTACAGTGATGTTGAGTGCTAAGGAGAATCAGAGAGAATGAGATGGTAAGGTAGCTGAAATACAATCAGACATGTACTGAGGAGCAACATTGATAGTTTTGTAGAAAAGGAGAAGGAACCTGAAGAGGGAGTGGTTGTGCATGGAGAGCCAACCACCATTTTGTCAGTGGTTAGAGGTGGAGGAGTAATAGGCTTTTGAAGTATGCTGAGCACGAGGGTGGAGATTACAGTTTTATAAAGTGATTAGTAAGAAATGTAAGATATTTCCAAATGTTGACAAGGCTAATAGGAGCAACAGAAGCAGTGATATGATGAATTTTTGCAGTCAAAGGTTGCTATCAAAGAGGACCACAAGATTGTTAGCCTTGGGCAAGTGAGCAAGAAGATCAGATGGGAAGAAGATAGGATAGGAGAGGGTAAGTTTGTCATTGTAAGCTGTGATAAAGATGACTTCTGTTTTTGAAGAGTTCAGCATGAGGCAGTGGGGAGCTATCCAGTGACCGATTGCAGTTAGAACAGTTTGTAAGCCATTCTGAGATGGCTGGGGTGAAGGAGGGAAAGGAGAAAATGTTTTGAGTGTCATCGGCAAAAAGGTATGATATGATATATGATATGATAGTTTATTTATATAGCACCTATACACAATGTGTTTCAAAGCGCTTCAAGGCAAGGGAGGGAACAAGGGAAAAAACAATGACATTCTTACAGGCCATGAACAGTAAGGATGTGAAATTAACTATTGTACTCGTCCTGACAACATTTCAGATAGTGCAAGAGCTAAAACATAGATAAGGAAGGGAGGGGGAGAGTGGGAAGGAAATGGAAACAGACAGGCGACTACCGTACTAGGCCTGACGACATTCCTGGTAGAGCTGGAAAAAAAACAAAAGGTGAGGGAGAGGGGTGCTGAAAGGTAGGGGAGGAACAAAACAAGCGACTATCATATTACGCCTGACGACATTTCAGATAGTGCTGGAGGGGCTTGGGGAGGAAAAAACCAGTAAGGGGAGAGAGGAGGAGACATACAAGGTTGCTATCATACTAGGTCCAGGGACAATTCTGATAGAGTAAGTGCATAGAAGAAAGTAAGGGGAGGAGATAGGAAAAGGAAGAAGGGAAAGGAGGAGAGACCAGAGAGTTAGCAGTCAAAAGAGTGGAGAAGCAAGAGGGGAGAGTGAATACAATTGCAGAAGTCAGTAGTAACACATAATGTTGCAAGCCAGGATACAAGATGAAGATGGGAACAGCATGATTCAGGGCCACCATGAGTACAAGATGCAAAAGAAGTTCAGCATGAGAGTTGAGAAAGGGTGAAGCACCATGAATGAATGAAGTCCATAAAAGTTAAATCCAGCATTGCCCACAAGACGGTGATGGTGAAACCAGAATGTATCAGGACAGACTCCTGCAGAAGTAGGCTTGAGTGGGGTGAGGGGGAGCAGGGTAGAAGAATCAAGCAAAACAGGAAACACCTGTGTGCGAGAATGGGGGGGCACAAGGGAACATCACGGGGGGACCAGAGGGAGTAACACATGTTGGTGCATGCCTACCTGCTGTCTGAGCAGGGGGTATGGCCCTGGCTCCTCCTGGACCAAACAGGTCCAAACAGGAATTCCCCTTTTCTTCATCTGCCCTTCGCTTAGGACGCCTGGGCGAGAGACGCCCTTGATCTAATAGTTAGGAGCAAGAAGGAAGAGGCAAAGCTAAGAAGGTGGGTGATGCTTGCTAAGTGGTGAAAAAGAGGGTAAAACAGGAAGGCACCAGGTGGGCAGGACTTTCTAAGTGGTGAAAAAGAGCGGCAGGCAGGAAGGTACCAGGTGGGCGGGGCTTAGGCCAGGTGACCTAGATCCACTTGCACCTGCTCCCCATCTGCAAAAGAAAAGAGGCTGGGGGGCTCCTTAAGTAGGAAAAAGGAGCGGCAAACAGGAAGGCACCAGGTGGGCGGGGCTTGCTAAGTGGTCAAAAAGAGCGGCAAACAGGAAGGCACCAGGTGGGCGGGACTTGCTAAGTGGTGAAAAAGAGCGGCAAACAGGAAGGCACCAGGTGGGCGGGGCTTGCTAAGTGGTGAAAGAGAGCGGCAAACAGGAAGGCACCAGGTGGGCGGGGCTTAGGCAGGGTGACCTAGATCCACTTGCACCTGCTCCCCATCTGCAAAGGAAAAGAGGCTGGAGGGCTCCTTAAGTAGGGAAAAAGAGCGGCAAACAGGAAGGCTCCAGGTGGGCGGGGCTTGCTAAGTGTTAAAAAGAGCGGCAGGCAGGAAGGCACCAAGTGGGTGGGGCTTAGGCCAGGTGACCTAGATCCACTTGCACCTGCTCCCCATCTGCAAAGGAAAAGAGGCTGGAGGGCTCCTTAAGTAGGAAAAGGAGCGGCAAAGAGGAAGGCACCAGGTGGGCGGGGCTTGCTAAGTGGTCAAAAAGAGCGGCAAACAGGAAGGCACCAGGTGGACGGGACTTGCTAAGTGGTGAAAAAGAGCGGCAAACAGGAAGGCACCAGGTGGGCGGGGCTTGCTAAGTGGTGAATAAGCGGCAAACAGGAAGGCACCAGGTGGGCGGGGCTTAGGCAGGGTGACCTAGATCCACTTGCACCTTCTCCCCATCTGCAAAGGAAAAGAGGCTGGAGGGCTCCTTAAGTAGGGAAAAAGAGCGGCAAACAGGAACGCACCAGGTGGGCGGGGCTTGCTAAGTGTTAAAAAAGAGCGGCAGGCAGGAAGGCACCAGGTGGGTGGGGCTTAGGCCAGGTGACCTAGATCCACTTGCACCTGCTCCCCATCTGCAAAGGAAAAGAGGCTGGAGGGCTCCTTAAGTAGGGAAAAGGAATGGCAAACAGGAAGGCACCAAGTGGGCAGGCTTGCTAAGTGGTGAAAAAGAGCAGCAAACGGAAAGGCACCATGTGGGCGGGGCTTGCTAAGTGGTGAAAAAGAGCGGCAAACAGGAAGGCACGAGTTGGGCGGCGCTTAGGCCAGGTGACCTAGATCCACTTGCACCTGTTCCCTATCTGCAAAGGAAAAGAGGCTTGGGGGCTCCTTAAGTAGGGAAAAGGAGTGGCAAACAGGAAGGTACCAGGTGGGCGGGGCTTGCTAAGTGGTGAAAAAGAGCGGCAAACAGGAAGGCACCAGGTGGGCGGAGCTTGCTAAGTGGTGAAAGAGAGTGGCAAACAGTAAGGCACCAGGTGGGCGGGGCTTAGGCCAGGTGACCTAGATCCACTTGCACCTGCTCCCCATCTGCAATAGTGAAAGCCAAAGGATGAGATAAGTCATCCTAAGGCAGAGCTATGGAGAACACAGATCCATGGACTGATCCTTGGGGAACACCAACACGGAGGGGGTTGGGTCAGAAGTTTGTGAGTTCGAAGAGATTTTAAAGGATGAACCTTATAGGTAGGAGGCAATCCAGACACGTTCCTGGAGAGTGAGGAGGAGAGGGTTGTCAACAGTGTCGAAAACGACAGAGAGGTCCAAACGTATGAATATAGAAGAAGGTTTGGAGTGGTGAGCATTAGAGAAAAAGTTGGAGACATACATGTGTGCAGTCTCAGTGAAGTTTATACTACGTAAGCCAGATTGAACTGGATCTCCAAGGCCATTAGCCTCAATATACTTAGTGATCCAGTTAATGACCACCCACTCAAGGACCTTGGAATAATGAGGAAGGAGAGAATCTGGGTGATAATTTGGTGGGACATTTAGGTCAGCAGATTATACGTGGGCATATTGGTTTTGGTGACTGGGCACACTTCTCCTTTTTTGTACTCCTGGAAAACACTCACAATCTCCTCACAAGTTGTTGGGATCACCAGCAAGGTCACCAGTAGCACCACATAAGTGCATAAACAAAAAAGAACAACTCTCTCTATTAGGTGACATCATACTATCTCACACACACTGGCATACACCTTGAATTGTCATTGTGTAAATTAGTACTTACTGCGTCAAATCGGAGAACAGGTTACAATAAATACACTTCTAAATCAAATTAATGGATACTAAAATTGGACTTGAAGCAAGTCACATTGGTGCTACACTAGCTTGTGAGCATCTCATGTCTGAATCTGAAAATCTATCCTACAGCTTCTCTGTCACCTGTTGACAAGGCAGCATCTGAAGATGTGGGTCTGGACATGGATGTTCTGCCTCTCCAAATACTACTTAATTTCAACTTTACAGACTACAGCAACCATGGTCCCCATTGGTCATGCTGGATGAAATCCTTTTTAGTTCCTTATTGAGGCCATAGGGCTGAAGGAGGAAAAGAGGAAATGTAGCCATCTGCTGAATTATATAGATCCTGAAATACATAGTATTGAAGTTGAATTTGTTGATGCTGAAACCGGTATATATGTCAACCTGAAAATGGCCCTGTTCATAGGGATGATGCAGTGCGAAGAAGATAAACTAATATCATGAGAATCACGTCTACCACATCATAATCTAATTTCTACCCCTACTTTTAAGTGATTGATTGATCTACCATCAATCATCACTAGTTGAGGAACTATTGGTATCAGGGAATAGATAACATATTTTCCATTACCATGTTTATTAATAGGTTTATTACAACATCACCACTGTTGATTATTAATCCCTAAAATAATCTATTAAGTCTTTATGACAGTAAATAACTCTGTAGTATTTTGATTGGCATCTACAAACATGTGGAAACTAAGCAGAGTGAAGAAAATAACTGAATCCATAACATTATGGGTAACTTCTAATACCACTGAATATAATATGTATCATTTTTCTCTATACTATACAAGTGACATTTAGGTTTATACATGGCCTGTACTATTAAAAGCGTTGGTTATACTTCTTATTTAAGAAAAATATTATGTTGCAAAATGTAAACAAAGAAATGACATCATTACGCTTCAAGCACAGTTAAATCCTGCTCATGTGACTGCCACATACCAAAACACTGTTTTAGAGGGAAGGGATGATATCCTACTGTGCCAACCAGTTACTTGAAGATATCAATGAGAAGAAAGGCTCAAGGGTCTCTGCATGGCAGAGGCTGAGCCAATGCTGAAAAATTCAGTTTTATATGAAGTGTTATATGTCTTTTCAGAAAATAACATCACATTTACAAACTAGAGACTCTACCTTAATTCCAACCAGTGGAGAGAATCCCATATTACTAGAATAACACAAACAAACTGGAGGTCATCCCTCAATTTATTTTGTAGTTCCTCAGAGCTAAACCCCTCATGAATGTTCTGGACTCTTCAGTTTTCCATGACTCCCTGTTTCCTTCTTTCCTGCCCTTGCTCAATCACTTAAAAGAGGGTATAATGGTACTAGAGCATGCACCTATTCATGGAATCTACCGACCTTGAGGACCAGATCCCCCAACTGACAACTTGAAGGCATTGTATGTAGAATGTCTGTGTACATCAAGATTATGTCACTCCTCACCTAACCAAATGGCACCACACCCACACCTCTAAAACCACAAAAATGATGGTACAGTGTTGGTGTTTACAAAGTAGCACATGGTAGTGCCACTGGTTCAGGCTAAGCGTGGTCAAACCTGGAGAGTCAGGATATTCAGAGTGTGGGGGAAAGGAGGGGCACTTGTTACACCATGTCCAGTGACAAAGCAGTGCATTATTTGACAATCCATGTCACATCACCAGAGGAGGATACTGCAGTAGATTGGTTACACTTGTACATTGCTGTTTGGCCTAAGGCACATTTGTTAGTTAGGCAACTGCGCGTGAATGCCTTTTGGCAGATGTTTCATTTTACGTCACATTCCTTCCTTCTGACAGTCTTACCCTCTGGCAATCTGAAGTAGTCCCACACACATGAAACTGTCATGGGTGGGGAGATCCACTAAACCATCTAATAATGTCAAGGAATGACTGAGCATGGCTTACCCCCTTTGGTAGGGCAGACAATCATGCAGGGGATGCAGTCTCTTCCTTAGCCATCTGCTTCTGGACCATATCTGACTCGTTCCCCTAGCGATCTTCAACCTCATGCAGTAACCCCACCACCTGTTCCCTATGCCCATTGTCCTCATGCACACCTGCCTTGCTGAACTGCTAGGATACCATCACTTTTTCTACAACTTCAAGGACATCTTACTGATACATATTCTTCAGAAATTCCTGGGATGTATGTACAGCTTCTATATCCTCCTCCTGATCTGCCATGGTAGTCACAATGCACCTTGTCAGCTCCTTCTACCACCTGTGGAAGGAGGATTCCCTGTTCTGACATGGCTCCCTCTGACAGGCTTGACTTTTCCAACTCCCCCTCCTCTATTATGGCCCCATCCACTAGGCATGTATGTATGTAGGTATGTAGGTATGTGTGTGAATTAGGGGAAGGAGGGGAACATATAACATATGTATAGGGGTGTCAGTAAAAAAGAAAAGAGAGGGTGCTTAAAATCACACACATATGACAGTTGAAAACAGCAATCTGCAAATACCCTACACAACTCTAGACAGTAGCACACTCCCCAAGCATACCAAAAGTCTCCAAAGGTATACCAAAACACCTACGAAATCAGCACGTTCTGTGTGCCTGCTCTGTTTACAGCCAAAGAAAACTCAAAAAGGATGCAGGGAGACCGTTGGGCTTTTTACAAAACCACAAAACTTCTTTAGTTTGAGGTCTCTATTTTGTCCACCCTTTTTCAGGTTCCAAGCCTCCTTATTGGCCTGTGGCAATCTACAACCACCTCTAAATCCTTGGTGGGTTTCAGCCCACTGGAAATGCCATGGTAATCTTATGAGGTAGGTTGTAACCAATCAAATAGGTTTACACACTGTGCAGGACTATTTTGAAGTGGTCCAAGCATTCTCTAGTTGTGGCATGTAGTTGGATTGATCAAGACTGAGTGTGCATGTGATTGTGGTGTGTGGGTTATACTATCTGAGCAGTCCCAGTGGTAAACTGTGTTGGAGGGTAACTCTTCTGTGAACTATCTAAGCTGACTGCAGCTCTGACTGCAAATGGAACTGGGAAGAATAACCTACCTCTCTTTTTCAACCAATAACTATTTTGGTTATTGGGAAGAGCTTTTTCAATATACTACATATATGTTCACATATCTTCTTTTCCCTTTTGTATCACATTGCAGGATAGACAGTGGATCTATGTCATCCAACACCAAAGGAAGAAAGAGCAAATACTCACTCCATCCTACCAAGCACCAGCAGTAACATCTAGGGTTACTACTGGTCCTGCTAGTTATTCATTAGGTATATTTGATTTGTATAAACATGTGTAATACATATATAAGATTAGTAAAACAAATAAATCAGGCAATAATAGAAAATACATTTAAACCCATTAATTATACCCTGGCACCGATTTATTAGAACAAATTGGTGATACCCTTGCGCAGATCGGATAGTGCAACACAATAATACATTAATTATTAAAAGTGTGTGGTATTGTTTAACAAATGCATGATGCATATCACAAACCCTAATACACTACACATATCTTAAGAGACTCCCTCTCTAAATGCATCAACCATTCTGTCGCCATAGTTGTCCTATCAATGCAATCTGCTGTGTTGTTTAGAAAGAGCTTCTCAAGGCTGTACATTGAAACGTTTAGTGGTAAATCGGCTCTATTACTCCCACAGAGACATATAAATGGCAATGGCATTGTAGAGGAGCAGATGCATGCCTCTGCAGGGAACCGTGCCCCCCTTGCTCCCACATGTTGCAGACCTGAGACCATGCCATGTTTGACACCTGCCGTTGTGTCAATACCGCAGCGTGTGTTTGCAAGAAGATACCTGTTGAGACAACCCTAATGTATGTATCCCCGAAGTGATGACAACCTAAGGGAGGAACTCCCTGAAGGAATATGAGAAAGAGCAAAGAAAAGGAGCTAGTGATGTCACAAAAAGTATGCACGCCTTCTCGAGATACTGACTGAAGAAAATGTATGGATCCTAAAGAAACTAATGACGAAGTAAAGAATCAAGTGAACTCTCAAATGTTAAAGAAGATTACATGTGCACAAAGTGCTGTAGAAGATTAACCATTCAATAAGTGTACAGATGCTGAAACGCAGGGTAGACTAAGTTTTCATAGAAGCTGGCTATATATAGTGAATAGAATGCAGGCAAAGCCGCCATTGTATTGAAGCTAGACATTGGTATGATGAATTTAGTAAGCCAGGACCCATGGAGCAGGAAGTGAAAGCTGTGTCGCAGCACGTATAAGCAGAATCATTGGGCTGCAAGATGTGGTTGTCTGGCCTGGAGTCAAGACTGAAGCAGCCAAGATCAGTTATCTATTCTGGAAATTAGCTAACGTGCAACGGATGAATCATCAGGCCTTGTTAAGGTGCAAAGAAAGAACACCAAGAGTGCCAAGTTTAATTCATTTAAAGTGGCAAAATTGACCAAATCGTGGTCTCCAGTCACATGAATCTAGGATGAAAATAGAGTTTGAACTTGGAGTCCCAGAATATGATAGTGAGTGCTCTCAACCCCATGTATTCCAAGGACAAGGATACTTTGCAAGGCCAAGTTCAAAGACAATCGTCATGGCAGAAGGCATGTCCAATGAGAGATGCTGGGCTAATTGGGTGGGAGGTAGTGTCATGCCCCAACTCCTTTCACCTGTGTCTGGGCGTACGTGGTGCAAGTGAACTGAATATTCTAGACTGGCACAAGCGTGCCAAAAATTGTAGTAGTCCATATAATGAAGGACCTTATAGTTTGAAAAAAATAGAAACTCTGTATCTAATGTTTCTGAAGATGACATGATTTAGAGGTAAGCATATGTTGTCCACCTGACAGTGGGCAGCCAATCACAATCCTAGTCCTTATAGAAAAGTATACTTAGATGTTTCCCTTAGTCAATCCCGACCCTTGATACATTTTTCAGTATTGCCATGTAGTATGATGTCACCTTTGACGTATTTTTTCTATAAAAGCTATGATTTGTGTGAAGATCGCTGAGAGCAATTGAATGTATGTCCGTTGATGTTCGTTGTAAAGTCCCTGTTTTAGATTATTGTTAATAAAACAGTACTTTGCCCTCTTCTCAAGTTGGCTTGGTTATTTAGACTCAGAATTAATCTGTGTGATCCCAGCCATTACATACGCACATTCCTAAAGGGCCCTAACCTCACGTGGTAGCGGTGTGGATGGTTTAACGATCCAAACTAGTTCTGCTCCAGAGTTTTGGATGATCGGGCATCCTCCACCATTAGCTGGAAGATCACCAGGTTTCCTGTGGAGAGCTGCCAAATAGAAATAAACTTGCAAGAAGAACCAAGACAGTGGGCAGGTCCCCTTTGTAGAAATCCCTGCCCGGTTTCCATGGCCGCTCTGCCATGACCTATTAATTTGCAGTAAAACAGAAGATGATTTTAGGCAGACAAAGGATATAAGGTGGACAAGGAGAAATTACAGTATTGCCAGGAAGAGGTGTTATACATAGGTCAATTAATTTTGCATGAAGGAAAGAAAATGGCACCTGAGAGAGCTGAGGCTATCATGAAAACATCAAAACTGAACACAGTGAGACAGATGCAACAGTTTTTGGGGTTGTGCAAATATGTTAGAGTCTGGGTGTTTGATTATAGAATGTACACAAGGCCACTTCTACAAGCATTAAAGAAAGTTGGTAAACAAAACTAGAATGGATCGAAGTAATGGAGGAAGGATTTGAGGAGCTAAAAATAGCAATTTGTGCAGCCCCAGTTTTAGGGATATCCAATTATGGTGAGGAATTGTATTTGTTTTCACACACAAATGGGTCAGTAATGACAGCTATATTTACGCAAAGGACCACCTTGGGGTATAAACCATTGGCTTATTACAGTGGGATTTTAGACCCAGCTATGAGAGGACACTTCCCTTGTGAACAATCTTTGGCAGCTGCCACGTTTGCAATTGAGAAGCCCACAAGTATTGTCATGGGCTGCTCTATGGCCCATTAAGTGCAGCATGCCTTGTTTGCCATTTTTGAGAAACCCAAGGGGAGATTGACATCCCGAAGAGCTTCACTTCATGAGGTAATGATTTCTAACTCAACAATTAAAGTTGTACAATCTAAAATAGTGAACCTAGCCACATTCATAGCTTAGCTGGTAGAAGAAGGTGATCATATGCATGACTGTGCCAATATTATTGAATTTTATGATGATATACCCTGTGTGAAAGAGAATGGGCCTCATTACAAATCAGGCGATCCGGAAATAATGGTGGCGGTAAACCCGCCGCCACCGTTGTTTCCGGACCGCCTGATCTGATCCCGACTCCTGCAGGAGGGAGGTGATGTTTATTTATTTATTTATTTATTTATTTATTTATTTATTTATTTATTCAGATTTGTAGAGCGCACCTGTTAGGCAGAAACCTGTGCAGTTCCCTTAGGGACCACTGCAAAAGATTTAAGACTACAGGTGTTGGCAGTAAACCCACTTGGTAGCAGTCTGTACCACCCAGATTTACCTGGTAGCTGTGGCTGAGCAGTCAGACTTCCCTCAAGAAGAGTTAGGCAGTATGCAAAGTATACACAATAGGTACCCAGATACAATAATACAAGCAAACACTGACCAGAGCTTTGGTATCAAAGTATATGATTATTTATTTAAAAACACACAGTTTGAAACACTCCAGCACTCTTATTGTAAAATGTTCTAAACACGGTTACTATTGTAATATATACACCCCTTTTCCCTTATCGGATAAATCACAGTAAAACACCACTTATATTCATACAGAGGTGAGCGCATAACTAGATTGCACTCTGATAAGTTTGTGAGAAAAAGGAGGGAAAAAGACAGAATATGGAAAGGTACACCACTCTAAGATTCAGGAACTCTGATAGCAAGGCAGAAGAGCAAAAGTCACTGGTGAGCCAAAGTCCAAAGGCTGGGCCCCCACTTAGAGAGAGCAGAGCACAAATGCGCCCAAGATCACACAGTTACGCTAGGCTTAGAAAGTCTTGCAGAAGGTTCAAAAAGAGTTTAGAGAGGCTTAGGAAAGTTTAGCCAGGGTGTCCCAGGCTAACCCGGGTTCGAAAGCCGGGGGCTAAATCTACCCCGTACAGTCGGTAGCAAGGGAAGCCAGGAGGGACACGGTACCTTAAGTGGGAAGGATCCTCCAGCGGTGGCAGTTGTTCCTGATAGTGGGTGCAAATTGCATCGTCGTCCAGGGGAAGAGAAGATCTCGACTTGGAGGAAAGATGACGGTCGTTGCACTACCAGGGAAGAAACCAGCCGCGGAGTCTTCCGGTTAAGGGTGGTACCTTTGATTCGCGGTCGTGGTAAAACGTGGTATCCCGGTTGCCGGGGTACTTGGCACAGGCAAGGTGGCCACGAGGTACGTCGGGAAGGCGAAAAGACTGTGAAACTGGTTATCCCCACCAGTCAAAGGAAGAAGACTCTCCAGCGGGAGATCTCCTCTGTCGTTGGGAAAAGTGGTGAGACAGTCCAGCAGGGCTCCACCCATGGTGGTGTCCTGGCAGGTCGGCTCTGCTTCTCCCTCGTTGGATTCTTAGGTCCTGTGGCGACTTCTGCAGTTCCAGTCCCCAATGCCCTGCTTTTATGCAGCAAACCCCCATTCACTCAGCCTAGCTGTCACTCAAACATGCTAACTGGTGAGCTGGCCGGCTCACCACTTGGGCCAATCAGGATGGAGTGCGACTTGAGTTGCCTAGGCAACTCAGTCCAGGGTGCCTAAATTCCCCTCCACCCCTCCTAAGTAACCCAGACAGAGTGGCACCACTTTGGAGGGCTTCTGTGGAGAAGCCCGTCAAAAAGTGGAACAAAGGGCTCGACTTGGGTTGGAGTCACAGAAGAGAACACAAACGCCATTTTAGAATCAAGTTTCGGCAAAAAATACCAACCGGAGAATTAATATTAATTAAATAAACCGGCGGTATGTTCGAGGCTACCGTAAATAATTAAATAAAGATAGTAGCCTAAAACAATGGGAAATCCCATAGGAAAATATTTGCGGTTGAATATAAAAAGTAGTATCCACTGCCACCAGCCAAAACTCGATCAGGGGGGACGGAGACGTGCCCCCTCGACTAACAGACCCCGGGGCAATTGAATTGCCCCCGCCAGTACGTCCACAATATTATGGTTTGTACTGGTTCTGTTCAGAATTCTGTTCAATGGTGACTTTACATGCCCTGGGAGACAGTAGTCAGTCCCAGGGTATGGAGTCTATACTGGGGGGTCACTATGACACCCCTGTGTTACTGCACTGAGGGTGCTGTGTAACACATATCACAAAAACACATGAAGCCCTATGGAGTAAAAGACCCCATAGCCCATTAAACACATCTAGATTCAAAGAAACACACTCAGATCATGCCCAAGAGTGAGGGTAAAAGAGTCTCACTCTTGGCAGGAGAAAAAAATAAACCCCAAAAATCCAGCAAAGCTGCTGGGGGACTCACTAGGTTTTGAAATTCAGCCTAAACAGAGAATTCTCCCTAACAGCACGTCAGCCCGTGGGCATCGTGGCGCTTGTTACAGACAATGGGCCTCATTACAAATCAGGCGTTAAGGGTTAACGCCACCGTTAACCCTTAACGCCTGATTCTGATTTTAACGCCTGCTTTTAGCAGGCGTTAAAATCCATGGCGCTAACCTGCCATGGTGCTAATTACGCCGCCGTAATTTACGGCGGCGTAATTAGCGCCTTCCCCACTCCCATTATGCCCTATGGGGCAAAAATGGGAATGGGGAAGGGAAAATGGGAAATGGGGATTTACCGCCCCACTCACCTTGGAATGGGGCGGTAAATCCGCCATCCACCATGGTGTAAACGGAGTTTACACCATGGTGGTAAAGTTGGTGCACTTAGCACCAAGGTTGTAATGAGGCCCAATGTCTTAGTTACGTAGGATGCAATATTTACATACAATTACAATATTTACAATAG
Organism: Ambystoma mexicanum; assembly: GCF_040938575.1. Classification (NCBI taxonomy): domain Eukaryota; kingdom Metazoa; phylum Chordata; class Amphibia; order Caudata; family Ambystomatidae; genus Ambystoma; species Ambystoma mexicanum. The sequence continues at coordinate 723,106,762 of NC_090927.1, read as the reverse complement.
ACATGTACACATTAGCAGAGCAGTATATTTACAAGGATTCCTGTAAGTTTCCTATTATTTTGCAAGGAATGAGGTTTTCAGTTTCCTGTGAAAAACAGAGAGTGAGTTTTCCGCTCTAATGTCTGCAGGAAGAGCGTTCCGGGTCTTGGCTTTTTGATGCGTGGGATGCAGAGTAGGTTGGAGTATTGCGTCCTGGTGGGACGGGAGGAGGATGGTTTGAAGATGGTTTCTGATAGATAGGACGGGGCGGAGAGAGAGAGAGGCATTTGTGTGTAAGTGTGAGGATTTTGAGAGTGATCCGCTCTTTGACCGGGAGCCATTGGGCTGAGTGCCTGGCATGGGTGATATGTTCTCTTCTTGGGATACTGAGAGCGGCCCGGAGAGCATTGTTTTGCGTGACTTGTAATCTGTTTAGGTTTTTGGCTGAGGTGCCTGCTAGGAGTGCATTACAATAGTCCAGTTTGGCTCCAATGGTTGCTCTCGCTATAGAGAGGCAGTTGGGTTTGGAGAGGTAGGGCTTGATGGCGTTTATGAGTATGTCGGTATGCACAGATGAGAAAGTAATTGCGCTGACTTTTCTAGTCATAGATAGTGAGGAGTCAAGGTATACTCCCAGAGTCTTTACGGTAGTGGATACAGGGATGATGGAGTTGTCAATGGAGAATTTAGCGTACAGTTTGTCAAGTTTGTCTAGGGTGTTCTCAGACCTAATATCATGATTTCAGTCTTGTCTCCATTGAGGCAGAGGCCATTAACTGCCATCCATGCCTTGATAGTGGAATAGATTGTGTGGAGAGCCGTAGCGTCTTCGTTGTATGATCCCGATAGAGGTAGAAGTACTTGTGTGTCGTCTGCGTAGTTCGTGTATGTGATGCCGTAAGTGTCGAGTTTGTCAAAGAGGGGCTTGGTGAATAAGTTGTAGAGTGTGGGTGCAGTGCATTATCCTTGAGGGACCCCGCAGTGGATTGTCGTAGGGGTGGCGTTGGCGATATCCAAGAAGACTTTCATGGCTCTTCCCTCTAGGAAGGAGGTGATCCAGAGAGCTGACTCTTTAGAGAAGTTGGCTGAGTGTGTGAGGTGTGAAGTGAGAGTTTTGTGATCAACCAGATCGAAAGCAGCTGAGAGATCTAGAAGGAGCAGGAGAGCAGGCTTGCCTGTGTCCATAATTTGGGTGATCTGGCTCTTCAGCTCACCAGGGCTGTTTCTGTGCCATGTCCTTTTTGGAAGCCTGATTGCCTAGTCCCGAGGATGGAGTGGGTTTCCAGGAATGGCTGGATTTGGCAATGTGCAGCTTTGTCCAGTAATTTCAGGTGGAATGACACTGTGGTTATAGGTCTGTCATTGTTTGGTTGTAAGGGGTCGAGAGTAGGTTTTTTTAGGAGAGGCCGGACCCAGGCCTCTTTGAGGATAGCTGGGATGATGCCGGTATTAAAGGACGCATTGATGAATGCCGTGAAGAGCGGCGCAAAGCAGTCTGCGCAGTCTTTGACGAGTTTAGGTGGGCAAATATCGCCTTTACATGGGAAAGGTTTGAGATTTTTCGGTAGGTTGATGACTTCTGATACAGTGACGTCTCTGAAGGAGAAGTCAGGTATGGTGGGCTTGGGCGAGGTGAGTGGGGTGTTGGTGGGTTTGCTTTCTGTCTGTTGAGAAAGTGCTTTGCAGTGGTCTTTGATTTTTTTTTTGGAGGAGGTCAATTTTGTGTAGCACGGCAGCTTGAATGCTTATTTCGTCACGTGTACTGGGGGGGAGATAAGCTCATTAAAAATGGCGAAAATCTCTTTAGAGTGTGATTTGGCATTAGAGATTCGGGTGTGAAAGCGTTGGCTTTGGCCTTGGTGATAGCTACCTTGTATTGGTGGGAGATTAGATTGAAATTGTTTTTGGTGCTAGTCTATGGGTCAGATTGCCAGTTTTTTAGTGCTGCTCTTTTGTCGGATCGCATAGATTGCAGATCTTCAGTAAACCAAGAGTTGGCGTGTAGAGATTTCTTTTCTTTTTTCCATTCGAGTGGTGCTATTTCGTTGATAGCTTTGGTGATGACATCTTTGTAGATGTCTGCTAGAACATTGGGATCATTAGCGAATGGGGGAGCTAACTCGGGGGTATTGAGGTAAGGACGCAGGTTATCCTCTGTGAGTTTTTTTGAGCTTCTGACTTGTGCAGCACTAGCAGGGGTCATAGTTTTGTGGTTTTTGGTGATGGGAATAGAGAACTCGATGCAGTTGTGGTCAGTCAGGGCAATGGGAAGTTGGAGATGATGATAGTGGAGAGGCAGTTGTGGTCTGCAATCCAATCAAGGATGCGGCCTTTGGCGTTAGTAGGACTTTCTACTTTTTGGGTGAAGCCCAGGTCGATAAGTTCCTTGGTAAGAGTGGCTGCAGATTTGTCTTTAGTATCGTTGAATCCGAGATTGAGGTCCCCTAGTAGAAGGGTTTTGGTGGAGCTTTTGATGTTATTGCTGAGGATGTGAATTATGTTATCCTGGGAGTCTGGGGTGTTGCCTGGGGGGCGGTATAGTAGGTCGATGTTAATGGTGCTGTTGGGTGACAGTGTGAGTTTGGTCGATAAGAGGTTAGAGTTGTTGGTCGAGTGGTGACTGACAGGTCGGAGCTTGAGGTTTTCCTTGTAGATGAAGGCTACTCCGCCTCCTATTCGATCTGGCCTGTCTTGTCTGAGTATGGTGAAGCCAGGTGGTAGTGCAAGAGCAACGGCAGGGCCTGATGCTTCATGTAACCATGTTTCAGTGATGGCTAATACGTCTATGTTATTGTTGACTATGAGGTCGTGAATATCAGATGCATGGGCTGGGAGTGATCGGACATTGAGGAGGGCACATTTGATGTGAAGTGTGTGTGGTTTGTTTGTGGGAGTGTGAGTGGTGGTTGTGGCTGATATGTTGAGTGTGGTGGTATTGTGAGGTGTGGCAGGGTTAGTGGGAGGTGGACTGTGGGAGATTGGGTGTCCCATGCGGGAGTAGCGTTTGGAGGTGGTGCAGGAGCTCAGTCTATAGTTTCTGTGTTCTGTGGGAAGGGGTTGTGTGCTAAGTTCTGTGGTTTGTGTGCAAGCTCTAAGCCTTTCTCGTCTATGCATAGTTGCGACACAGGGTGTGTGAGGTGGCATGGTTAGTGAGGTATCTGGGGTATCGGGATGCATGGGGTAGGGGAGTGGTCCTAGTGTAGTGGGCATGTGGGGATGTGTAGGAGTATGGAGTTGTAGAGCAGTGAGTATTGCAAGAAGAGTGAGCAGCGTGGTGGTGGCAGCGGTGGGCTTGCAGGACACTGTGGGCATGATTGTATGCTGGGCGGGGCTGTGTGAGGAGGAGGACACAGTCAGGTAGGGTGGACCTAGCCAGAGGTGGCAGGAGTGAGCGACTATAAGGCACAACACAATTCAAATGTGGTCTGAAAGGCGACCATAAGGCACAACACAATTCAAATGTGGTCTGAAAGGCGACCATAAGGCACAACACAATTCAAATGTGGTCTGAAAGGCGACCATAAGGCACAACACAGTTCAAATATGGTCTGAAAGGCGACCATAAGGCACAACACAATTCAAATGTGGTCTGAAAGGCGACCATAAGGCACAACGCAGTTCAAATGTGGTCTGAAAGGCGACTATAACGCACAGCACAATTCAAATGTGGTCTGAAAGGCGACCATAAGGCACAACACAGTTCAAATGTGGTCTGAAAAGCAACCATGAGGCACAACACAGTTCAAATGTGGTCTGAAAAGCGACCAAGAGGCACAACACAGTTCAAATGTGGTCTGAAAAGTGACCATGAGTCACAACACAGTTCAAATGTGGTCTGAAAAGCGACCATCAGGCACAACACAGTTCAAATGTGGTCAGAAAAGCGCCCATGAGGCACAACACAGTTCAAATGTGGTCAGAAAAGTAACAATGAGGAACAACACAGTTCAAATGTGGTCTGAAAGGCGACCAAGAGGCATTACACAGATCAAATGTGCAGCGATCAATATTCCCGCCAGGTTTGACCCAGCGGGTTTAGCACCGCCTGCCTGCAGGCAGACGAGGAAACACCGGCAGCATCACGAGATGCTGCCGGTGTTTCCATGATCCCCATTGCCATTGAGTCCTATAGGACTCAATGGGAATGGGGAGTAACACTATTCCGCCTCCGTGATTCCCGGGAAATCGGGGTTGTAATGCCCCGGTAATTCCGGGAATCACGGAGGCGGCATGGTAATATGAGTCCGGCGGTAACCAGGCGGTTTTACCACCTCGGTTACCGCCGGACTCGTAATGAGGCCCAATGTTTTGGCAGGAGGGGAGATTCTTTTTATTGATGGTTCTTCAAAAATGGATCTGACTAGTGAGAATAGGCATGCAGTTGCTGCAGTAGTAAGAGACAGATTAAATGGAGAATGTGAAGTAGTGGTGAGTGCAAGACTATGTCTCACTTTTCAGCGCAAGCAGCAAAATTAGTAGCGCTCATTGTCGCGCTTGAGAAACATGAAGGACAGGAAGTGACAGTGTGTGTACAGTGACTCCATTTATGTGACGTCAACTGTGCACGGAGGGTTGTCATGTTGGAAAATCTCTGCTCAGATGGCTATCCAGTACAGGATGTGTCCGTATTGGATAGGCTCATTAAGGCACTACAACTCCCAGTAGCCATAGCAGTCGTAAATGCACAGTGCATACTAAACAAACAGACTTTATCTCTTGCGAAACAAAGCCGCAGACATAGAAGCCAAAAGGGTTGCATATTATCCAGAAATTTTGAGTTTTGATATGGAGGATAGTAAAGAAAATGTGTCTACAATCATGTTAGTACAGGAGGGGTGTAATACACTGTCAATAACCCAATTAATAGAGATTCTGGGAAGCGCAACACAGGAAGAGCAAGAACTACGGAAATGAAGGGAGTATTCTTTATCCCCCAAGGAAGCTTCATGTCAACAGGACAACAGTGGAAAATCAGTAATGCCAGTAACTTTATTAAGAGTCACTCTTGTCACTCCTGAACAGCTGCATTACCCCCTTGCATTTAACTAGAGAAAGTCTTGCTACCAATATTGCAGAAGAAGGAACACGTTACCCTGTTTATGGTAAATTGCATTGTGTGTCAAAGGTTTACTGCTGGCCATACACTGAGAATGATTAGAGGAGTAATACCTTGACTTAATGGTCCCTTTCAGCATTTACATATTGACTATGTTGATATGCCTCAGACATGTAATGGATATAGGTATCTATTAGTGGTGGTGTACCCCTTCTCCAGGTAGATTGAAGTGGGTCCGTGTGCACACCCTTATGCCACTTTCACAGCAAAGTTTTTAGTATGAAAAATGTTCCCGAGGTCAGGTGTGTGTGAAGTGCTAAGATCCAATAATGGGCCACATTTTGTCAATGAACTATTGGTAGTATAAAGCACAAGTTCTCTTCTGCACATCACCCACAAGCAAACAGGATATGTGAGAGACTCATCAGCCTCCTCAAAGAGAGGATCACCAAGATTAAATTGACTTTGAAAAAGGGATGGCTGTAATTCCCTGCCCCTGGCCTTATATGCCCTTCGGAATCAGCCAGGGTGGGACCGCCACCTCACCATGCATGAGGTAGTAACAGGGCATTGAATGAGAATGCCCCTTATAGCTCTGTCTAGGATTAGGAGTGATGCCCAGAGTGTAGCCAAAACTCTAGGTGATGAGATACAAGATTATTTGACATGTATGACTACCAGTATTTCTTTCATTTCAGATCAAGTCAAGCATCGGGGGGAAGGTCTAAGAACATGGAAGAAGATAATTCAGCAACCAATCTGAGTGAACTATTACCACCGCTTAAGTTATATTTTGGGGACCTGATCCTGATCAAATTCTTCACCCCGAAGTGGCATGAGCCTCACTTTAATGGTCCTTTCTGTGTTGAGGAAGTGTCCCCTTCAGCTGTTAGGGTATTGGGAAGACAAGCTTGGTTGCATCTGAATGCAATGAAGATTTATAAAGGTGAGACCCTTGTTAGGATTAGCCTTCCCCTGTATGGTTTGTAAGGGAAGGAGGTGTTAGGATTATCCTTCCTTTCTATGGTTCACCTTCTGAATGCTGTATGTATGTGGTGATGTCATTTGTGGAATGCATGAGCTAGCTTGGAGTGTTTGTGTATGAATGGGTTCTAACCCAGGCAGTTGATCCAAGGAAGCCTGGGTGGTGGGAGCCAGTGGGTTTCTATCATGATTTCCTCCTATCTCCTTATGGACTTGATGAGACCTGATTTGTACCTGTAACTGAAGAACATGATTAAAGCAACCATTAAGCATACCTGCAACCGTATCCTGATTATATCACTATGACCCAGACCGGGTCATAACAATTGGCGACGAGGATGGGATCTCCAACAGGACTGGTTGGATGGACCCTGAAGGCTACAAGGCAACAGGTATCTGTGTGTGTGGTCCAGGATAAGGAGAAAGGAGATACTGCTGCGGGGGGTGCAGAGCAGGAGGGAAGCTCAAGTGAGAGACTGTACAAGGAGAGGGAACCCACTGCCCCCATGGTCCAGGAAGAGTCCCACCACCCAGGGCTGAGAAAGTGATAGTGCCTTGGTAGGCGCAAAGACAGGCACCCAGGGCTGAGAAAGTGACAGTGCCTTGGTAGGCGCAAAGACAGGCACCCAGGGCTGAGAAAGTGACAGTGCCTTGGTAGGCTCAAGGACAGGCACCCAGGGCTGAGAAAGTGACAGTGCCTTGGTAGGCGCAAGGACAGGCACCCAGGGCTAAGGAAATGTTTGTGCACTGAGCAGGGCTCAGAAGTACTGGAAGTCCCGGTAGGCACCCTGGGCGGAGTAAAGCAGGCGGCCCTAGTAAGCACCCAGCTGCAAATGGATTGTTCTTATACACTGGGAATAAAGCCTGGGCTGCAGAGGCAGTTATTAGTTGGTAAACATAAGAGAGAGTGCTAAACTCCATCTGCCCACGGCGCCAGTGAGTGGATGTGCCCACTAGCCAGAGACAGGTTAGCAAGCTGAAGAGGTAAACAGAAGAGAGGGAGCGAGTTCCCAGCTCCCCGTGGTGTCGTAGACTGCTTGCAGCCAAGATAATGGCGCAGTTCTGTCATGAAAGCGCTTTAAAATGGTACGAGAAATGGAGGACCTCAGCAAGGAAACCTCAGCAAGCTCCGAGCGAAAAGAGATCAGTCCCGTGTTTAAGACTTTCATAAAATTAGTTGGACACAGTAAAAGCAGTTTTTTCGTCAGCTGTGTGACGGTTGGTGAGCAGAGCTCAGAGCAGCTCTGCGCTTCAGTGAGACTGATGACATCAGCGCAGCTGGTGTGGGAGCTAGCAATCGTTTGGAACTTTCTGATTGTGTGGCTTTGCGGCATTCTGCGCGAGCTGGCCTTACCATGGAATGTTGGGCGCTTACCCGGCGATCGCTTCCGAAACCATTTGAGCTGCCGTGTTTCGGCATCGATTATCAGAATAAAGCACCCATATGCGTCCCTACGTGACCAGGAAGCAAGCAGTGGACCAATCATAGCGTCCATGGGCGTTGTTCAGGAAGCAATCCTGTTGTCGTCCATTCTTAGCTACAGACGGTGACGTGTCTGTGGTTAGCGGCGCAATTAATCTGCAATGGACAACAGCTGGAGTTGTATGTGCCTCGAGGCTGTGTTCCCAGGATACAACTGAATTCAGTGAGGTACAGTTGTTGAGCGGCTGTTAAAGTTGCCAACCGCTCCGTGATCAAGTGAGAGTGGCCATGTAAGATAGTTGAAATGCACATGGTTTTTCAGTTGCTATGCAGTTAGCTCGGATCGGAAGTGTTTGTTTACCTTTCCGGAATTCCAATGTAACGTTACTTATGGAATGCAAGGATGTTATTAGAGTTGCCTTGTGTGCATGACTGAGATGGATGCCTTTTAAGTTTTACAGCTCTGTAGTTTAACGTGGAATGAGTTTAACAGTTTCTGAGGCTTTGCAGCTAGGATTCGTGGCAAAGGTGGCAACGTGAACTTTTAATATGTCACCAGGAATTTTTCAGAAAAGGTTGCATTAAAACTGTTTAGTTTTAGGCATGGAGAGTTAGTTTGACATATCTCACTAACATTCATAACAATGTTGAGAATTTTGCAGTATGCAGTATGTGAGTAATGAGTTTTGTTGCAATTCATGTCTGTTAATCCTATGTTCCATGATCTCTCTAGTTTTTAACCATTTTGAGGATTTTCAAGCTTGTAGCGTTGTTTCCTGCAATGGACAACATGGACTTATAGATTTTGACACCATAGATATAATTTCTGAGTAATGTCATATTCATGTGTTTAGTTTTGCCAAAAGTATTTTAAGGACATGTTCTTTGATGTGGAGTGTGGGTAGGGCCCTGCCCACACCCCACTATTTCCACCTGTTAGTATCAACATGTCTTTTCTTAAGTGTTGAGTGGTTATGTTGCAAAACTGTTTGAAGATGCATGACATGCATGTAACCAGTGTGAAGTGTGTGTGCGCTGACTGGTTGTGGCTAATCTAGTGACTCTGCAGAGTCATTGTGTATGTGACTAATGGTAGTCTAGTCAAGTGGCTCAGAGGAGTCTTGATAGTGATTTGTGTGACTAGTGGTAGTCTAGTCAAGTGGCTCAGAGGAGTCTTGATAGTGATTTGTGTGACTAGTGGGACTCTGGTCAAGCGGCTCTGCGGAGTCATGATAGTGAATTGTGTGACTAGTGGTAGTCTGGTCAAGCGGCTCTGCGGAGTCATGTTAGTGATTTGTGTGACTAGTGGTAGTCTGGTCAAGCGGCTCTGTGGAGTCATGTTAGTAATTTGTGCGGCTCTGCGGAGTCATGATAGTAATTTGTGTGGCTTTGCGGGGTCATGATGGTAAATTGCGTGGCTCAGAGGAGTCAGGGTAGTGATTTGTGTGGCTCAGAGGAGTCAGGATAGTGTCTTGTGCTGAGCCATGATGGTGAGTGATTGATTATTATTGTTTTTACTTGAAGTGTTGCTTCTGGGGTCATTCTGGATTTTGTTCTGGGTGGTTCTGGGAGCATGGCAACAGAACATCTTGGTAGTGGGGTTACCTGGTTGCTCTTAGTAGCCATGAGGGCTCGAGGTGTCTGGCCAACTCCTCGAGGAAGTATGGTGGTATGGTTGACTGGTTCTCCACTGGTTGCCTCTGTTCTCCGTGTTGCTATGGATGTTGAGTGGTTGAGGATGAGTCAAGTGAGTGTGTTTTGGTTGATTGGAGGCGCCTGTCTCTTTAGTTGCCATGAGTCTACGGTCTGGTGTAGTAGGTTAGACATGTTCCTTGTAGGTGTGTAGCGGACTTCGTGCCAGCCCATATAGGTGGCCGTTTGTGCTCAGGTGTGGCAGCCCTGAGGTCTACCAGTGGCAGTGGTGGACAGGAGGTGTCTTGTTTTCCCCAGGTTGTGTATGGAGTGTTGGTTAGTAGCCCAGAGGGGCAGGTCTGTGCTCCGGCGTGGCAGGATGGTGACCCGTTGGTGGTGGTGACGGGTGGAAGGTGATGCGCGATTTCTTGAAGGACAGAAGTTTTTGTTGTTTAGTTGGTGTGGTGCCGTTACCGGATTGTTAGTTACGCCTGTTTGTCCAGCTGTTAATTTCTCTGTCTTTTAGAGGGACTGGCAGGGTATTGGTGTTTGAGGCCCCTCTGATGGTTAGGTGTGATGACGGCTTTAGGTCACGGTGTGCTTGAGGAGTGAGACTGGTTTGTTTGGGATTGTAAGGGAAGGAGGGGTTAGGATTAGCCTTCCCCTGTATGGTTTGTAAGGGAAGGAGGTGTTAGGATTATCCTTCCTTTCTATGGTTCACCTTCTGAATGCTGTATGTATGTGGTGATGTCATTTGTGGAATGCATGAGCTAGCTTGGAGTGTTTGTGTATGAATGGGTTCTAACCCAGGCAGTTGATCCAAGGAAGCCTGGGTGGTGGGAGCCAGTGGGTTTCTATCATGATTTCCTCCTATCTCCTTATGGACTTGATGAGACCTGATTTGTACCTGTAACTGAAGAACATGATTAAAGCAACCATTAAGCATACCTGCAACCGTATCCTGATTATATCACTATGACCCAGACCGGGTCATAACAACCCTCCCTCCCACCGTTGCTGATCCAGAAGCAAGACAAGAAGAAGAATTTATGTGTGTACAGACCCGATCAATGACTAAAGAAGAAGGACGATAAAGCACCAAGTGGATATTGCATACTTTATTTGGACTTACATTCAATAGACATTCCTTTTATATATTTTAGCAGAGAGTGCATGGACTTGCACAGAATCCCAGAGTTTGAAATGAACTTTTAGAAATATGTTGAAGCATTGAATAATGCAACAAAATAATGGGTAAACATCAGTTCCTGATCAGAAAATGAAAGAGAGATCAATATCCAGATTCATTTCGTGGAGAATATTTGTTTTAGGTGATAAAAATACATGATACCTGCTGACAGTGACGTTCATTGGCTTGTGGTTGCTGTCTTTGTGTTCATACTTCATACTCTTCAAAGATGCCTTTCATCTTAGGCCAATACCCCACTCCTGGGAGGGTAATGCAGACATCCTGTCGGCTAAGTTGTCACTCTCACCAACTAACATTATCAACATACATGTTATTTACCGGCCACCAGGACTCCCGACTGACTTCCAAGGGCACATCTCCCACCTACTCAGCGAAAATATTTTAAAAAACTACAAAAACCTTACTCCTAGGCAACCTCAACCTAGGATTCAATGACCCCAATGATAAAGCCGCTATCTCATTCCTCAATGACCTCATAGACCTGTTTTTTAGACCTGTTTTTTTTTGCAGAAAATTATGACTCCACACACACTCCAAAGGCAGGATCTTGGACTGGCTGGTAGACCCCAACTGTGACTCCACCCTCACCTCCAACACTGTCTACCCCTGGACAGACCATAGCTGTATACAATTCCCTGTCCAGACAGCTCCAAGTACTAAAACCATTAAACATAAACCTGCTACTATAGCAAGAAGCTCAAAAAAGTTAACTGTGGATAATATACGATCCCATCTTGACATCCCTTGCCTAGCACCGCCTTTCTCGCAAGACCCTAACATCCTAGCAGATATATTCAAGGACACCCTTAGTCATGCAATTAACACGATTGCGTCACTAGAAGTTAAAAAAGCAAAAAAGTAATTCCACTCAAATTCTTGGTTAACAGAATACCTCCAAACCCTACGCAATAACAAACACCAGGTACTAAAAAACTGGCAGGCTAACCCATGTGACACCACTAAAGAATTTTTCAAAACTACTGCCAAAAAATACAAAGATGACGTTTTCAATGCCAAATCTCAAGCGTATAATCGCCAAATATCCAATGCCATCTCTCAATCCAAAGAACTCTTTACCATCTTTAAGGAACTCACAGATCCTCATATCACCACTGATGAGATCGTTAAGGATGAAGCATGGTCACTAGCATTCAAGCTGCCATGTTCCAAAAAATAGACCTCTACAAAATAAAATCCTTGACAATTACAATGCCTTACTGCAAAACTATCAACGTACCTAAATTAATGTTTAAAGACATCTCAGACACAGAAGTCATAGACATCCTGAAACATTTGAAACCATCGCAATGTAAAGATGATGGATGCCCACCTAAGATCATCAAGGAGTGTGCCGAGCCACTTGCTCTACTCCTTACCGCCTTCAACAATGCCTCCTTTAAGACGGGCATCGTCCATGACAGCCTTAAAGAGGCATGGCTACGCCCTTTTAAAAAAGCCAACACTAGACCCCTCACAGCCTAACAACTACCGGCCCATAACAACCGTCCCATTCTTTCTCAAAATATTAGACAAGGCAGCTCACAGCCAGATCCAACTCCAACTAGAAACTAACTCTATCCTAGGTATTAGATAGTCGGGATTCCGCAAAGGGCATGGTAGCAAAACCCCCCTGCTGGATCTAAAAAATCAAATTACCAAAATCCTGGACAATGGTATTTCTGCCCTCCTACTCCTAGAACTTCACCGCACACCTCACGGATTCGGCACACTTTTCCGACAAAGCTGTTTCCTGGATCACCTCTTTCTTAGAAGGAAGAGGAATTAAAGTCTTCTCAAACACAGCTAATGCAGCCCCTACCATCATACACTGCGGTGTCCCACATGGATCTTGTACTGCTCCTACGCTAAACAATCTCTTTACAAAGCCACTTTTTGATAAACTTGATGCAGTTGGGATCGCATATACAAATTAGGCTGAGGATACCCAAGTTCTCCTTCCTTTAATAGGATCATATCACCAAGACGCCACAGGCCTAAGGCAAATCTAAGCCACCATCCAAGTGTGGATGGCCACCAACGGCCTATGCCTGAACTGGGACAAGACTGAGATTCTTATTATTGGCCAAAAGGCCACTCTAGCTAAGCTGGACTGTCTTTACTACAATTTCAACATTGACAACTGCATCATCCCAGTCCTATCCTCTGTCAAAAACCTAGGGGTCCACATTGATGCAACATTGTCTATGAACAAGCAAGTCAGCGCTATTGTCTCTGCTTCTGTCTTAATTACCAAATTCATCAACACCATTAAACTCTTCTTAACGAAGGAAAATTGTCTCTCAATAGCTAGAGCAATCATAGGTGCAAAGCTTGACTACTGTAATGCACTCTTAGCCGGCACTTCCTTAAAAAACCTAAACAGTCCAAATCACCCAAAATAACTCACTAAGAGCAGCCCTAAGCATTCCAAAAAGAGACCACATTTCACAAGCAAGAAAGTCTATTCACTGGCTCCCAGTCAGAGAACGCATTGCATTCAAGATTCTCATGACTGCACATAAATGCATCAATCGCACAGCTCCGCCCTATCTTTCAGATACTCTCCATAGCGTCGGCTCAACCAGGCCCACCAGAACATGCTACACCAAACAACTCACTGTACCACGCATTGACAGAGCCAAAGCAGGAGGGATAACTTCCCATACTTAGCACCTAAGTTCTGGAATATACTCCCCACTGCCCTCAGAGCAAAAACTTTTCTCCCTGCCTTTAGAACAAACCTTAAAACTGCTCTCTTTAAGTAAAACGCTCGCTACTATGTGCTTTTACAAACTGTCCACTGCAAATTGTAAAATAATCATGCCGTATATGTTTTATGTGTAACTAAGTTTTGATCACTCTCTGTAACAAGCGCCAAGATGCCCCTGGGCTGATGCACACTCTACAAATATGAATAAATAAATAAATAAATACATACTTCAATCTTACCATGCTCTTGTCAGAAGAGACGTTGATGTTCACACTTTTATTACAGGTTCCTAAAAACGGTCCAATGATAAGAAGACTTCTAATTTCTATAATTGAACAAATTGTACAGTTACAAATGTGAAAGAAACTCAATGATTGTATTAGAAATGATTAATGAAGAAGACAGCATGATGATAGAGAGAACACAAGTTCAGCAAGCAGTAGGATGCAACGAGAAGTGGTTGTCCCGATTGCTATGCATAATATATATTTGCATGATTTTTCTTGTTATTTTTTTGTTCCTTATCATTCACAGTCTCTCTATTCTTAATGTTTCTACTGAAGACAGAGCTCCCATGATTCTCCCCACTATGAGTACGAATGACAAGCGTTTCTTTGATCTTTGTAAGTATATTGGGAGACATAAAAGTGACGCTGAGGAAGATAATGAGGGGATAAATACCTATCTAGATAATTCAGCTCAGCTGGGTAATAACATGTGGTACCAGCACATGAAAAAGGTGGGGGAAAGAGCACCTGATGAGAGTTGCTATGTCTGCTCGCTCATCCCCTATGCCATGAATACAGAAAGGACTTTCATTTCGAAGGAGGTATCAGCATACGATGCGAAATGCCTCAGTCATCTTGCAGCATGTACTACTCGAGGACAGTTCCAAGGAAGTTGGGCAACCTTGCAATGGAGATCAAGATGGCCGTTTGCATACAAGGATGACTATATCAAGACCTCACAAATGGAGAAGGAGCCTGGATGGAAAGACAAAATACTTGTGTATCCTGCTGCAGGACAGGATGAGGTAATCATTGAAGAAATGAAGAGTATGAATTGTCCTGTTGTGGCAGAAATAGCAGTATCACCAGGATGTTGGGAACAAACACAACTGTTGATCTATGGACGAGTGCATAATAAGAAGGGATGGGAAGAAGGAATGGTGTCCTGTGCAGCTCATCTGCTGAAGTTGCCCAAGAATTTGGGCAGAATATGTTCCCTGGTGTTCATCCATGTTCCAGCATTAGTAATTCCTCAGAGTGATCTAATCATTGGTGAATTTACATAAGTGGATGACCATTTGAGAAAAAGAAAATCGCTTGAACTCCTCCGATGATGAAAAGAGAACATTATTTCTCAGTCAAGTCAATAACAACGTATGATACCATTCCTGAGGAGCACATGTTATTCAGCCAAACTGCTATGATAATGACAGCTATATTTATGCCTGGAATCCAAACAGTGGTGAACGCCAATTGTTTGCAACTCTCCAGATGGGTTCTTCTGCAAACAATCCATACTACCATAATGGGATTCAACACCATTAAAGAAGAGCTGAGGGCCATACGATTGATGACCCTCCAGGATAGATATGTCCTTGATACAATCACAGCAATGGAAGGAGGGGGTTGCGCCAAAATCGGGCCATCATGTTGCACATTTATACCTTCTCACGATGGCCAGAATGGAACCTTGACAGAGGCCATAACGATGTTGACAGATCTGCATACCAAGATGGAATACGAGACAGATGACATTGAAGATGACAGCTGGTTTATCTCTTTGTTCTCATGAATTCCTCAGTGGTTGGCGAATCTATTCAATGTTCTTGGAGTAATACTGGTGTTAGTAATGTTTGGATTATGTATAGCCAGGATAGTGAATTCCCAATGCAAGAAAACAGCAAAGAAGGTGGAAGTAATGAAGATCATGATTGATGTCAAACATGAACCAAACACCAGGGAGTTGATGACGCTGTTAGAAAATACATAGAGGCTAGGATTGTAGCACCTGAAGGAACACATTTTCTGTATCCAAAGAATCATAAGTAGTACGTGGGAGGATGGGTCTATTGTATCCCGAATGGACAATGTAACTACATGACCTGGAGTATAGATGAACATGTCAAATCAGCAGGCACCCTGAGGGGGGTGATGAAGATATGGACACCCAAGAAACACTTCTTCAAGAGAAAGTACCAGGATGTAGAAACGATTGGGGAGGTGGTCAAGGACTCGACCAGATGGGTTAATGTAGAGGAGCAGATTCATGCCTCTGCAGGAAACCCTGCCCCTTTCCTCCCATATGTTGGAGACCTGAGACCGTGCCATTTTTGACACCTGCCATTGTGTAAATACTGCAGCATGTGTTTGCAAGAAGATACCCGTTGAGACAACCCTACCGGATGTATCACCGAAGTGATGACAATCGAAGGGTGGAACTCCCTGAAGGAATATGAGAAAGAACAAAGAAAAGGAGCTAGTGATGTCACAAAAAGTATGCACAATGTCTCAAGATACTGACTGAAGAAAATGTATAGATCCTAAAGAAACTAATGATGAAGTAAAAAAATTGAGTGAACTCTCAAATGTAAAAGATTACATGTGCATGAAGTGCTGTAGAAGATTAACTGTTCAATAAATGTACATATGCTGAAACGCAAGGTAGATAACCAAGTTATCATAGAAGCTGGCTATATGTAGTGAATAGAATGCAGGCACAGCCGCCATTGTATAGAAGCTGGACATCAGTATCATAAATTTAGTAAGCCAGGACCCATGAAGCCGGAAGGGAAAGCTGTGTCGCAGCACGAATAAGCAGAATTGTGGAGCTGCAAGATGAGCCTCTCTGGACTGGAGTCAACCCTGAAGTAGCCAAGGTCAGTTATCTATTCTGGCAATTAGCTACCATGCAAAGGATGTATCCTCCCTTGTTAAGGTGCAAAGAACGAACACCAAGAGTGCCAAATTTAATTCATTCAAAGCTGCAAAATGGGCCAAATCGTGGTCGCCTGTCATGTGAGCCAAACATGAAAATAGAGGTCGAATTTGGAGTCCTAGAACATGATAGTGAGTGCTCTCACTCCCATGTCTTCTAAAGACAAGGATACTTTGCAAGGCCAAGTTCAAAGACAATCTTCATGGCAGAAGGCATGGGTGATGAGAGATATTGGGCTAATTGGGTGGGGAGGTAGTGTCATGCCCCATCTCCTTGCACCTGGGTCTGAGCTTACATGCTGCTAAGTGAACCGAATGTTCCAGACTGGCACAAGTATGCCAACCAATTGTAATAGTACATATAACGAAGGACCTTATAGTTTGAAAAACCACTAAGAAACTGTGTAACTAATGTTTATGATGATGGCATCATGTTTTAGAGGTAGGCATATGTTGTCCACCTGTCAGTGGGCAGCCAATCACAATCCTAGTCCTTATAGAAAAGTATACATAGATGTTCCCCTTAGCCAATCCGAACCCTTGATAGGTTTTTCAGTATTGCCACATAGTATGACATCACCTTTGACGTATTTTTGATATAAAATTGCATGAAGATCGCTGAGAGAAATTGAACGTACGTCCATTGATGTTCCTTGTAAACTCTCTGTTTTAGATAATTGTTAATAAAACAGTACTTTGCCATCTTCCTGAGTTGGTTTGGTTATTTGGACTCTGAATTAATCTGCGTGATCCCACCATTACATATGCACGTTCCTAAAGGACCCTAAGGTCAGCATTGCTCTCTAGGTATTTCATTCTGTCCTTGCGTAACTTCCCCAGAGGTCCACTAACAAAATTGTATTTTGTGTACATAAGTTGTTTGGACTGACAGGGGAAGATGCTAAAGTATTAAGTAAGTGCTCTTTTGACTGGAATTATATATATCTCAGAGGAAGGTCTTTTTTTGTTTTAATGCCACTTTGTACTATTAACAATCATAAGCTGCAGGAATACTTCTCTTAACTGCATCCGTAAAACGTATCATCACTGATATCATCAATGACATGTGTGATGTCATCTTTCATGTCCTGGGTGTTAGTCTTAGCAGTGCATGGTGGTGGCGTGAGTTATGGTTGCTTAGCTTACCATAACTGGTGAATTTCTGGAAGTTTCCGGTTATACTTGTAACCATAATGTTCCTTTAACAAAGTTTTTTAATTGAATTTCATAGTATTTTATTAGCCCAACTTAGCCATAACGTCCCTTTAACAATGTTTTTTCATTTAATATATATATAAATATATTATTTTTTATATAGCGCACAGGCATAACTTATGTCTGTTGAGCGTCAATCTAATGTTAAAGATATATTTTCCAAATTAAAAAATAAGAGTTGGCATAAGAGAAAGGTTTCATACAAGTGTATATGTGGCATTGAGGTTTCTAGCATAAGTGCATGTAATTTGAATGCAATTTATAATGGGTTTCAATTAATTATATCCTTTTCCCTGCAAATGGATTTGGGATGGTTAGACACCCTTTCATCGCCCCATTCACTTTTTAAATATTTATGAATTTTGCAGGTTGCAAATTATCAAGCAATTCTCCATTAGACTATGTGCCATGCCATTCGAGCCGCAGCCTAACAAGTTGTTTATATCTGCAAAAACATGCTGGGCACAATTTAATTGGATTTGTTTGTACAAATAAATACAGTCTATCTGCACAGATGTCCTTTCAGTTCTACATTGGGCATACAGCATAGAAGTATGGAATTGGTTTTCATTACATCTCACTCAGCTTTAAGTACAAAGAAAGTCGGATATAATTCACATTAACAAATACAATCTACTTTTCTCATTCTGTAAGTAATAATTTATCAGCCCTGCACCCTGCACACTGTGCAAAGAACATGCTATGCTTTCTACAGGAAGTCAAATCTCATTTGGCTTAAATATAGTGAGAATGCGCTGTTGCATTTCACTTACAAATATCAAGATGCTAGTCTATTTGAACTGTGTGCCCCCTTGCGTGAACCTCAACCCCACTTTCATCCCTCCCCAGAGACTCAACACAGCAATTATTCTACGGAAAATATCAGTTACATTTGGGGAGTTTCACACTCACTTTTGAGTAATTCTTTATTGGCAGTAGTCAACTGGGACCCTCAAGTGTTCGCAGAGAATTCACCCATCAGCTTGCCTCTTTTCTAGTGTTCTTCGTGTTCTTCTTGGAAAGCAGGTTTGACTTGGGTTAATCTACTTCTGCTTCTTTCTGGACAAGGCCCAAGTTTCCAGATCAGAATCAAGTACAGCTCTCATCCATTGGAACATGTGTTATCGTTCTATGCAGCTTCTGATTCTAGAGAGAGAGAGGGCAATATCCTATTCCCTTTGTGTTTCTGCTTTTCCATGGGTCATATTTCCACACTTAGGTCACAGTCTTTGATTGGTGAAATATTTCCATTGGCTTGTTTATTAGTCAGACACTCCCGGATAAAACACCCCCAATCTTCATAGGCTGATTATATCACCAGTACATTTGAAAACAAAAGAAGGTGATAGCTGTGTGCTCCCACAGTTTTGAATGAGAAATCATGTTATGCCATATTTCCACATAGTAATATGCCACATTGAAAACATATAGATTTCTGGGATATCCAGCCTAAATGGACATCTGGAGATGTGAGATTAATTTGTATGATCATTTTACATGAAGTTATTCATCTCATATTAATTAAAGTAGGGCATTTTGTTTTTGAGTAATTGTATAGAGGAGGCCCTGATAGTCATAACAGATTTTTCACTTTGCTTGTAAGGCATATGGTTGTGGATGTAAAATGTCATTTGAAACTTTAAGTGTGCCTTTTTGCTTTCAAATCGGGGATGGGCAGACATAACCAGGCCTGCCTACACTAAATATTAAACTGAAACATCTGACAAGGGTTTCCTTTGATCGAGTTTCGATTAGACTGATCATCTGGTCGGCAGGATTGCTTTAACTGATGTCAAAGGTGCTACAGTAAATGCTGTAATGTATCCTTTGTAGCTGGGCCTTTGGGTAATAGTCCTGCTCGTTATCAGGTCACCACCCCATATTTTGGCCTCTACTGGTATTTTAAAATTTATTTATTAGAAATACCTACTTGCAAGGAGCACTCCAGGGCAGGGGCCTCTAATTAACTCTGATCCGAGGCCTAGTCCTCATGACCCTTTTAATTCCTGTGAGCCTGATGTGTTTTCATGATCAAAGGCAAACACACATAATTCACTACAGATGGCCTAGCCAAATGTCATGAGACACTTAAATCTACCCAACGGCAAGGCTGACTTTAATAATAATTTAGCTCAAAGTCAGATTAGAAAGAGAAACAACTAAATAAGCATTGGCTAAGTTGCCTCAAGATATCATATGATTTCTAATATAGTTACACAGTAATGTATTCCCCATTTTTCAATATCACATATACGAATCCTTAGCTTTTACGTGCCTTTATAAAGATGTCATTTTTATATTTTAGGTACACATTCATGAAGGAATAAACAAAGGTCTCACTTGCTTTTAAAATAACACACTGTTTACTTTGGAATATTTCTGACAAACTGGGTCTTTACACATATTTAGCCATGCGGTTCCATGATTTATAAGGATTAATGTGATTATTGATGAAAAACAAATCTGTTCTGCCCATCCGATTTTACAGCAAGGTAGGTGCACCCCATAAAACCTTCAACACTGAGGCAAAAATATATGAATTCAATAAACAAGATGTGTATGAAGGTTACATTCAACAATTTGTATATATTTACAACATTTTAATGAAATATACAATGTACAACAATGTGGAAATTAGAGTCATGTGTCAACAAAATCACATAAAAATATAATCCCATGATAATATCAAAAAACAATAAATCAAGCACAAAAGACATATATAAAGTTCATATAATAGTAGAAAAATATCTCAGAACAAAGTGGTGTGTGTTAAACATCAAAAAATCATATACAAGAATAATATCCTAAAACACTAAAACGCAATATTGTTGAATTTAACCTTCATACACATCTTGTTTATCGAATGCTCTGTCCTTCCCAGACATGTCTTGTTCCGGAAATATGTTATTTTAGTGAAACGAGGCCACATATTGTCATGACTACAGGACGTTTCATTTTTAAAGGGACGCTATGCTTACTGTAAGTAAACAAAAATAACTTCCATGATGTGTGATGTCATTGATGATGCTATTTGTGATGTCATCTTTGATGTCCTGAGTGTTAGTCTGACCAGTGCATGGTGGGGACATCAGTTATAGGTGCATCTCTGAAGGCCATGCCCCAAGGTTTGGGGCCATGGGCTACGGCCACAATCTGTGGACAGTGGCCATTGATCCCATTATGGTGTACTGGAAACTCTATCAGGCTGCAGGCTATGTCCAGTGGCTGTTGTGTGTGGCTTGGTGGGGCTGGCCTCATGGTTGAGCCTCATGCCTAGGTAACTCATGTTATATGCATCCCCAATATATGCTGCTCAAATTAACAAACATCAGTATGAACTGCAAAAAATGTTTGCTAAAGGAGTGTTACTGTTTTTTCATATATGTTAAAAGTGGAATGAGTAATAACTTACATACAGTGCTGGAATATTGTGAAACTGTTTTAGTTAGAAAAAACCATTAAAATACAATGAAAAAACGTTGGCAAAGGGACGTTATGGTCAAGCTGCACTAATGAAAACCTGTGTGAAATTCAGTTATACAACAGTGTTAAAGAGACAGTATGGTTAAGTTGTCCAGTAAAGACCTTCGAAGTTCAGTGAAAGAAATGTGTTAAAAGGACGAGGGGCATTATGGTTAAGTTAATTAAAAAATAAAATCTTGAAAGTCATACAAAAAACGTATGTAAAGAGACGTTACAGTTATGTTTCTCTTATAAAAAAACTTTGAAAATCAGAGAAAAAATGTTAAAGGGACGTTATGGTTCACTAGTTATGGTAATCTATGCAACCTTAACTTGCTCATCAACCATGCACTTTCTAACACCCAGGACATCAAAGATGACATCATAAACTGACTTTCACAGGTTTTATTAGTGAAACTTAACCATAACGTCCGGTTAACAAACTTTGTTCACTGTTAACAGTACTTATAAATGAAAAATGTTTCATGATGTTCCTACACAGCATGTACATTATTAATTCCTCTTTTAACAGATATAAAAGAACTGCAGCGCTCCTTTGACAAACTTATTATATGCAGTGCATACTGATGTATGTCACTTTAAGCAGCACATGCTGTGGCTGCAAGTCATGCTTGAATTGCATAAGGAATGACCATGCCCCTAGCACCACAAAAACACCCTCATTATAAACTGGATTCTAGCCTGCAGCCTGATCCAATGTCCACTATACCCACATAATGGGACCAGGGACCACTCGCCATGGCTTGTGCCATTGCCAGGTGCAGGCACCGCCAACCAATCTACAATTGAAAATGGACAGGGCAACTTAATCACAATGTGCCTTTAACAAAGTTTTGCTAGTGAATGTCAATACCTTTTATAACTGAAGATGTTTCACTCTGTTTCAGCACCATATGTAAGTTATTAAACATTCATCTTTAAACTTTACCAAATATTTTGCAGTGCACATTGACGTGTTTCACTTTGAGGAATGCATGCTTGGGATGCAAGTTATACCTGAGGTGCCTAGGACATGAGATTTAGTCATGCCCCAGGTCCCCACCAAGCAACCCACAATAGCACTTGACCTAGCTTGGAGATTGGTGCAGTGCCCAATATACCATAATGGCTCTGCGGGCCACTGCCCACAGATTGTGGCCATGGCCCATGACCACAGACCTGGTGGAATGGGCTTAAGCCATGTTGTCGGCCGTGTGAAGCAAATCACAGTAGAGATTGGGCGTGGCACAGTGGCCCCTATACCCTAATTGTGGAAACGCTGGACCACTGTCCATGACCTATGGCCATTGCCACTGGCCACACTCCCTGGGCCATGAGATTCAGCCTCATTGCATGTCTCACAAATCAACCCACAGTAAACACAGGCCATGGCCCATAGCCTGCCCCAGTGTGATTTATGTCCCCATACTGTGACCATGGCCAGCAGCCCCAATCCCTGGGGCATGGGCTTCAGCCACGTTTCAGGCCCCTAAGCATCTCAGATTAGACATTGGGCATTGGTGTAGGCAAGCACAGTGCCCAAGTTTACC
Source organism: Ambystoma mexicanum (assembly GCF_040938575.1). Lineage (NCBI taxonomy): Eukaryota > Metazoa > Chordata > Amphibia > Caudata > Ambystomatidae > Ambystoma > Ambystoma mexicanum. The sequence continues at coordinate 723,084,599 of NC_090927.1, read as the reverse complement.
CCATAGCCGGTCCCTGGGGCCATGGCCGGTGGCTAGATTATATTGAATGCCCCCCTAAAGAGACAGGGACCACCGTCCATGGCTTGACATAGATATATATGTACATTTCTTTTTAAATTTAATACATTCTAAAGTATATTAACAGTAACATATTTAAAGTCACTATTAATTATATGTCACTAACAACTAAGATCTTAAGTACTCATTCTCACATATAAATATAAAAGTTTCATACCATGTCACCCCATATAATATTATGATATCTGCGGTCAACAAACATGTCCGTTCACTGCTTTCATTCTCACAAACAAGTGTCAATTTCTGGGGCTCTCGGATGCACTTTTAATTAGTGCGCTAATGCTAACACAGAGCTGTGATCACATTGAAGCAGTCCGTTGACATCAATGTGAGTGCGCTGACATCCATGAACTTCAGGACGTGACTACGATGGCTGCGAACATCATAATGCAACCGTGCCAGTCATGCACGATGATATACTCAACGGTCAGTGTCCATTGTCCATGGGCACATATAAAGTAGTTTTGCTCTCTCCCTAGCAACCTTTAAGTGCGATCTGTAGATCAAGTACTGTTTACTGTTCGGGAACCTGCTTATCGGATTGCGCTCCTGTCAGCTGTTTCAGCGCTCCGCTTTCAACGTGGGACTTGCTCCTTGCTCGGTGCTGTGTTGCTGATGGTCCATGAGGAGGACGTCCTTTACAGTAACACCAGTTTGCCTGGAGGTTGAAAATAGAAAAAGGTGACTGAATCAAGCTCGTGCTACGAGCTGTGCACGTTGTGCACAACTTATAACTTATATTGTAATCGTACTTCATATTAGCTCCTTATTGAAACACGCTCCAATTTTGACTTTTCTTTTTTTTGTTTTTATTTTCTTGCTTTGTCAAAGGCGCCAAACACGCTGACTCCTCCTTCTGGAGTGCTCGCCTCGTTCTGACGTTATAAAAACATAGTCTCCAGCGCACCCGCGCTGCGCACCAAGTACACCAAGTACTGTTTACTGTTCACGGGGCGCGGAGTGTGCACAGCAATCGCTTCAACCGGAAGCAGCACGGTAACGGTACTTAAGTGTAACTGCTCTGACTTTTTCTTTGTTGTGCACCTTGTGAGAGCATTGTTTTATAACAGCCATCATATAATCTGCTGGATAAGTGGCTGGGTGGGAGGTGTCTGTAGCATATTGAGCATTCTAGATTTTGCTTGGTGAAGTATTGGTGGCACTATATTGACGTACACGAGCATTGTTGTGGTAGAGTTGCAATATGGTTAAAAAGCTGAGAAATGGGAAAAGGTGCCTAAATGGGTCTCCCTCTACTTTAAGTGAGGGAAATGTTTCAGACGAAGAAGATGTTCATGAAACGCTCAAGCAGACAAAAAAAAAGGGCATATGCGTCAATAAAAGTGCTAGCGATTTTGTTGATTCCAATGTAGCCTCGAGGAAAATAGAATCTGCAATTACTTTGAGTAATATGAAGCTTGTATCAGAAAACAATAAAATAGATAACCTAGCCCAAACCCACAGTGAGGTAAATGTGGAACCGATGTATTCTTCGAATCCCATAATCAATGTACCAATCACCGATAGCTCACTGTTGGGGGCGATGGCTGAGGGGTGCAGTACATCTATAACAGACACCTCATTGGTTGCACCAGTGGTTCTTGCTGAACTTCATAGTAGAACTCGCCTATCAAACGGGCCATCGACACCAGCAGCGTCCTCACGTGGACTTAGAGAACAAGTCCATTTTCATGCTGCAATCGCAGACAATTTGAATCAGTTAGCAGAAACAAGGTTGAACGATATTGGCTGGGTATTAAAAGGGAAAATACAAAATGCGAGCTCACCTACAAATGAGATGAAGGGAAACTTAACAGACATAACTGACTTACAATCTCCAGTCACTGGCCCTGACATATTTATCCCTAAATTGTCTTCAGATGTATCTCGTCAACCAAATTCCTCTATTTCCTTTGGAAGACACATTAGTGGATCTCAATCAACAAGAACTACAGAACTTCCCAGTTTTGGCAAGAATTCTGAACTTGTTGGACAAAGGTCATGAATTTACACATGGAGCAATTGGCGCTCTGAGTCTAGCCAATTCAGAAATCAATGCCAAACTGAGTAGAATAGAGGGATTTCTGATGGCGCAAGACAAATGTCATTCTTTCTGGGCTGATCAAGTGCTTAAGGTAAAAACAAAACAAGAGAATATGCTAGTGGAAACTAAGCCTGAGGCAAAAGTGGGGAAGGTGATTCTGTTAAAGTCCCAAGCCACGCAAACGATATCTGGAGATAAAACGGATATTACTGATATTGATACAAGTGCCAATGCCATGGAATGGAGCACGAGACAGCTGCCACCATATGTGGAGATAGCAAAATTACAACATGAAAGGATATTAGTACTAGAAAAGATACTGCTGGCTGCAAATTTAGTGTCAAATGAAATTATGGGGGAGAAAATTCCTGTCCATGATGAAACTAAATCACCTACATCAGAAATTACTCCGGATAGTCCTACTCCCCTTACAGATTTGATTGATCTAAAGGATGAATGTAATATAGAGCAAAACGTGTCTATTGTAGCCCTGGCAGATAATGGTAACGAAAAAACTTCTACCTTTTTTATGTCTCGGAAAGCCAAAAAGCTCCACGAGAGAGCTATGAAAAGGAAGGCTCATGCTGGCATACAAAATGACAATACACAGACAGGACTTATCATAACAAACACCAAAAATAAAAAAAAAACAAAAAAAATAATATCTTGCCCTTGACAGGCAATTTATACAAAAAAACTTCTGATATAAAAAAAAACCCAGAAACTGTTATTGATCTAACCCAACTAAATACAGAAAGCCAGGAGCTATTGGGTATGAAAAAAAACATAGAAAAGGAGGATACATCCGCAGTGTTACAGAAATCTCCAGAAAAGACCTTAGCTCAGGTGAGTGGCGTACCTGATGTACACCTTAAAGAAGTTGAGGCATTATCAACTCCGCTGCTTATTCAGACACAGTTACAACGGTTCTTTGAGAAGATGGGTAAGAAAATAACATCATTATCGCAATTTCCTCAGGGCTCGGGGCATAACATTGATGGTTCCGATCGTGTTAATAATACTCTGCATGTCAGTGAGCAATGCGAAGTAAGTAGCGTGGATAAAGATAATGTCCCCTCTCAGGTTCCTGGGGATGCTAACTTACAGGCCACGCCCAGTATTTCAGAGGCATATGCAAAAGCACATCTGCTTAGTGATAGTAAAATCATAGAAAAACGTGGAGAGGGGAGAATTTTAAATGATAAAGAAATATCCCAAGAAATGAAATTGATAATGGGATGGACGGTAGATTCGACAAAGGTCGATAAACCCAACCTAAATCGTTCTTCTCTAATGAAAGTGTTTCATCAAATTCCTGCTCTACGTAATCTAGTATCGAACGACATTGACTGGATTAGACTCCCTTATGTGCCAAATTGCAGGATGCTTTGCAAATGTCAATCCGTAATAATTGCCTCCTTGATATGGAAACATGAAAAAGATCTCCTAACATTGGGCTATGGTTTGTCTGTGTATTCCTCGATGGAAGATGCTACTTGCTTTGTTGAACATCCACCATCACTGACTCAAACTGTATCTAGCCCTGAGGCACGCGATAATCAGTTGGCTAGTCTGCATGGAAAGCTCAGAGTTCAATCTGAAGCAGTGGCACAAATTGCGACAAGTCTTGCGCGGCTTGAGCCACTAATGAAAACACTAACAGGGGGGTCGCAAGACAAAGTGAATCTATAAGATAATGTATTAGTAATAAATTCCTGGAATTGCTGTGGATTTGGAAACTTAGTTGCATGGTTCCAAAATTGTCCTCAGGGGAATCTACCGGCGATAATAATAGTCCAAGAAACAATGGCTCTAAATGATATCTATTTAGAAGGCTATATTGCTTATTGCTCACATGCTGTGAGAGGCCAATTTGGACGTCCATCTGGCGGCCTTGCGATATTCATAAAACAAGCATATTGCGTTGCAACTTGTCAAGTTTTTACATCCACAGATATTCTAGCTATTAAGTTGTCATCAAGTACGCAAATATTTTCAGATATTCTACTGATTGCACTGTATTGGAATCCTATTTTAATGTCTGTTGATAACATAATAGAAAAGTTGAATCAGGTGATGTCTGATTCCGTCGCAGTCACTACTAACATGCAAATCATTATAGGTGGCGATTTTAATTCTAACCTTTGTGTAACGAGTGTGTCCTCTGAGAGCACAGTTAATCAATATGCGATATCATCATATGAAAGGGGACAATTGTGGACAACTTATTTCGAACTATGGGATATGCAAGTTATGCCATTTATGGAACAAGATCCATTATATACCTGGGCCCGTGGCACAAAGACTTCGACTATTGATTACATTGTAATCTCAGGGGCCTTAGCAAACACATCATCAATGTGTAATATCATACCTACCCACCTGAGCGATCACTGCATCTTGCAGTGTAGGTTGGATGGTATCCTCCCTGTTTACAATTCTGTACCTGCATTGTCATTATTGGAATTAGATCGCAAAGCCATCTCTATGAGATGGAACCCAGGATTATATAGGCACTTAAATTACTTGGTAAATAGGGACATAGTTAAAACAAATACCCAAACGATGTCCAAAAAAGAATTGAACTTATGCGAAAAGGAGAACCAACTCATGATACACAATCACATGGAATCATTAGCAACCCAAAGAAAAAGCGAAAAACATATATACTCTGCAAGTGCTTACAATGTCGAAATTGCGGCAAGGAAAAAACAGAAAAACTTTGACATACGTAAATTATCTGAAAACTATAAATCTATAAAGTCCTATGCTAATGAAAAAAAGGCAATTTTGATCAGTTATAAAAACGATCTTAAACAACTTAAGTTTAAGAAATATATTAAATCAAATCAGAAAATGATCCAAGATTTGATTAAGAAAAATTCAAGGGAAGTATGGAGGGCACTAAAAGATCCATTGTTGAAGGGTACCTCGTTGTTATGTTCAGCGGTGAGTGGAGAGGTCTGGATTGAAATATATCGGAAGAAATATGCCATGCCCCAAAAATTTAGCAAAATTCAATGTCCAGACTTCATGATAGATTTACCCTGCCTTTGCCCCTGGAGCATAGGTGAGATCGAACAGGAAATAGGGAACCTGAAATCTTCCAAAGCTGCTGGCCCGGATGGGATCCCTCCCTGTGTTATAAAAGATGACCCGAGGCTTTGGTCAGAAATTATATTAAGGCGACTGGAATGGGTATTTCGAACTAAAACTGTACCAGAATCATGGCTATCGGCAATTGTGATACCCTTACATAAAAAAGGAGTGTTGAATGATCCCAACAATTTTAGGCCGATAGCACTCATAGATGTCCCAGCGAAGATTTTTGCTGCCTTAATTCTGAAGGATTTAAATGCATTCATTGAAAAACATAAGATCCTGTCTCGATACCAAACAGGTTTCCGGAAGGGAATGGGCACTCACCTTAATGCCACCATGATGATGCATTTACTGAAGCTCTCTAGGCAGAAAAACCAAGGCCCGATCTATATGGCTCTGCTTGATATATCTGGGGCTTTTGACTCGGTAATAAGAGAAATACTGTGGCAAAAAATGGGAGAGTTACATATACCATCTGACCTTATTGCCATGATAGCACTTTTACATACTAACACCTCCTATAGGATAAAGATCGATAATACCGGTCTACTGACTCTTCCGATAGCTACACACATAGGAGTGAAACAAGGATGTAACCTTGCTGCCACGCTCTTTAACTTATATCTTACAGAGATTGATAATATATGGGCCACTTGTAATTCATTTGCGGTTAAATTGGGCGATTTACGTCTTGATTGGCTGGCCTTTGCGGATGATCTGATTTTGTTCGACTTAACCCCTTTTGGTCTCCAAAATAAACTGGAATCTCTAGTTAAATTTTGTGAGACCCATAATTTGATCTTAAATTCAAAGAAATCTAATATTTTGATCTTTACAAACAAGAGAAAGATCATTAGGTATAAATGGAGCATTAAAGGGTTGATCATACCCCGTGCTTTGGGTATGATATATTTAGGTTACAACTTAAATAACTCAGATTCAATTTCTAAATGGCAGGTCGAAATTGTCGTTAAAACAGCCCCACTAATCGCACAGATGAAACTAATATACTTAAAGATTTGTCAATTTTCTCTACTTCCATTGATTGAGTTCTATATACTTAAAGTTGAAGCAATAATCATCTATGGCTTAGACCTATGTTCATTAGAAATTGGCAATATCCTGAATAAAATCCAAGGTAAAATTTTGAAAGAAGTCTTGCATCTACCCTCATCTATTCCAAATGTAATAATTATCCATGAACTTGGACTTAAGTCTCTTGCTTATAGGTACCTATGGCGAAAACTTGATAGTTATGCTAAAATGTTGGACCCTGTGTCAAACTCCTTATATGAAGACTTAGGAAAAATGCTCAAGCATGGCATCCCGAAATCTGTTTATGCTGCTGGTCAATACTGTCAAATAAATCTGATAGCGTTAGCAATGGATACAGAAGATCTAATTAAACGGCCCCAAATTGTGAAGAGTAAACTATTTCAGCATGATTGGGCAATGATATCCGATAAAATCGGTAATTATCCAGCATACAAGGAATATGCGAACTTCTGCCATAAGCAGAAACCTTTAATCCCTTATATCAGGCAGGCTCCATGCCATAAGATACGAACAACATACATGCGCTTCAGATTTAATTTGTTCCGAACAAAAGAACGAACAAAATGCTGGCGGAATATTGAATCATCACATGTAGATCCTTGTAGATTCTGTAAGGCGCAATCGATTGAAACTTTGAAGCACCTTGTGATTTATTGTTCATATTTCGCAAAGGAGCGCCTAAGATGCTTAGGTAATTATGTGGATACATCATCAAATCATAAATCTGAACTACTGTGGTTACAATGTATGTGGGGGTATAGGCAGTCATTGATTGTCGATCTATACTTTTTTTTGTCTGTGATAGAGCAGAAGCTGGCAAATATCAAAGTTATGCATGAATGAAGATCTAAGTTTCAATAACAAATTGCTGATACAAAATGCTAACAGTAATATCACTTTGGAAGGCTCAGGGCTGATCCGATATTTTTTAGCTATATGCTCGAATGGCTGAATTGAATTCATTTTTATCAAGTTCTTAGTATGCTGCTATTTATATTGTTTTGTATTGTCCATCATATTTTTTTAGTGGATCAAGTTTTTAGTATGTTTTATCTTTAATGTCTTGTATTTTGTACTATATTACTTTTCCTTTTTCTCTTTCTCTTACTTTTTGCTTGTTATTTTTTGCTTGCTATATTCTTTGCTTGTTATGTTTGAACTTGATTTTTATATGTTAGAATACGATTTTAAACTGTTGTTGTAAAGATTTTGATATCGAAAAACAACAAGTCATAATAAAAAAAAAAAAAAAAAAAAAAATAAGTGCGATCTGTACCCTTGCACAAGTGCTCCTACTATTCAGTGCTGTCCTTTTCACTTTGTTGAACCTTTGTCACATTTTCCAGCCTCCAAAGTCTGCGGACTCAGAAAAGTGACCACGGACAGCGCCTCCCATTTCCCAGTCATTCTCAATAAGACTAATCAGAAGGAGAGACTATGCTACTTTTCTGGTGGACATTTTCTATAAAATGGCCTCTGTCATGGGTATCTCTCTCCCTCTGGGCCACCATCACCTGCAGGACAAGGAGGAGGGAACAACAGGGGCAATGCAGCAAATGAGCCACAGGAGGGATAGGCAGAGGCTGATGATGAGGAGGATGGCTCTTAGATGTCTAGTGGCCGAATGGAATCTTGGGTAGTGTGGAAAAAGCTCAGGCTGCCTGCATGCGTGCGCTGCAATCTGGTCGCACTGCGAAAGACAATTCCTTTCATAGTAAGGTGGACTTCGTCCACATCAGCATCACCTTCTTGTTCTGCACTTCAGCAACATCACAATCTATGCAAGAGACAGTTGACCCGTACCTTCAATCGACAAGTTTCCTTTATATATATTATGAAACACACATTTACAGAGGGGAGACATTTTGGTGTGCCCTTGAGGCTGCCATGAAGGCACACAAACATAATTGCCCCCTCCTTTAATTTACCTTCAAGAGTGCTCCAGTTCTTCCCTCCTCCATCTGCCCTTCTCTTCCTTTCCTGGTGGTTTATGTTTCCCCCCACTCACCTAAACAAATGTAAAGAAAACACATACAAACCAAAAAAGACCAGAAAAAGTAGGTTCTATTGGGAGGCATCTTTTATAGTTAATACATTTGAATGATGCAAATAATGTAAGGCATGATGTACTCCTCCCTAGTGTCAGTGGTCACACAGCAATATCTGCAGACTTGATTATCAAAAAACAGAGAATGGAACCTGTATCAACACAAATTCCTTTTGAACTCATTCATGGTGGCTCTGAAAAGAGACTTCTTGTTAGCGTAAGAATGTGTTACCAACATCTGCACATACTAGAGCTATCGATTGGGTTTTTGAAAATATAATGTGTTCACAAAATGTATGGACAGCATTCTGAATAGTGCAAGATTTGTATGATATACTCAATCTTTTCTGAAAAATATTCAGTGCATCAAGTCGAATGTTGGCATTCTCAAAAGATGCCATGCCAAAATCTGAAAGAAATGCACAGACACCTTTATTCACATTTCGCCCTGTGTTTTGTAATTTGAGGACAAAACAGTGTTTACATTTTCCACACTTGACTTTGTGTAATTCAAACAACATTGTTTGTGGAAAAGGGTCATCAGGGTTCTAAATTGATCTTTCATTGTGCTCTGTAGTGATATTTCAGTAACATACCATAATCTATTACCTCCACAATGAACAATAATGTCCAGGCACATAGGTAGCACTTTATTCCACTTCATGACATGAACTCCATTCCATACAACCGCCACATTTTCAAATCCAAGATTATATGAGCTACCATGCTGCTTTGCATACATCTTCAACCAATACATCTCCAATGCTCAAAGCAGTCTTTTTGTTAAGCTACATGCTTTCAGCAATGCAGAAAAAGTAATGAAGCAGTCGAACTTCTTCTTCACAAACTCAATGCCTGATTGGTTGAGCCTCCCAATGTCCATGGACATACCAGGTGTTGACATGGTGCATGGCCACCACAGTCCACTTTCTCTACAGGGCATGGAAAAATGCCCGAATGGCACATGTTATCAGTCTGTGAACAACTGCATCTGTCCGTGGACATCTGTGAGGGAAACACAGCACAGCCTCTTTTTGTTTACCCTTATCTCTGTGACAGACTGTGATTGGATACATTAAAACAGTGAGACAGGTATCCACCAATCACATGCACAAACCCTCCACTAACCTGCTCACATCAGCTAAACAGTTCAGATGTACCGTTCAACTCTGAGGCCATTTGTGCTGTAATTCAAAGCCTGCTTTGTCACAAGCTAATTTTCAACCTTCAAAAGATTTATTCTTCCAGGATCTATTGCCAATAACATCTCAGTAGACATAATGGAGGTATGTTTTAATTTTCAAAAATAAAGAAATATACTAAAACAATATATCAGATATATATAGTATAGTATAACTGTACATTTTTACTGTGGACACAATTACTCTTTTCCATTCTACAAAATGCAGTTCCAAATGCTCAACACAGCATTTAAAACCATTTCTGCCTACATGGTGACTGTTAAATGTCCTACTACATATGGCAGTGCTCAATGCCCGGATTAAAAACACCTCCATTATCAAGCCATAGTACAGAAAATAATGCTACCTTTTGATATACAGACTGCCAAAGAGCTATTGGAGGAGGCTGAAAGCCACACTTGCAAGACAGAAGTAGTGATACCATAGATAATGATTCATGGAGGGAGAGGTCAACTTGTCAATTTAATATGATGAGGAGGAAAACTTTAGGACACCTGCTGACCATATTGTTTTATTGGGCCTCAAGATATGTATTTGCACCACATATGGAAAAAATGTACAAGAGCAGCAGAAAGTAAGATTACCCTCTTCTATCAGGGAATCCGTGATTGTGATGTTACTCAAGTCAGGTGAAGTCAGACAAAGGTGGGAAAGTGCACTTCCCATAGGCTCCGGTCAATGTTTATCCTGATCCTGTAGGGATTCAATAAAATAATAGCTACAAGGATAGAAAGAATGGGGACTTAGAGGGTAAATTCCAGGAGGTAACACAGCAATATATCTAAATCATTTGAAGTCGGTTCTATCCATGTATTTTGTCGCATTACACATGCCCACTGGGAGGAAAGGTCATTCAGACTAGCATGTATTGGAAACTACAATTTTAGCAAACAAGCATAAACTCTTCTGGTGTGAGCTCACCTAGTTGTTGGCCACCCAATAAATCTGTCACATTTGTCCACAAGGTGTACTCCTCGCTAGCAGTGACTCCCTGTGGTTTTGACTATTAGTATGCAGGCAACAATTGTTCCTAAATAAACTCATTTTATGGTCTTAATACTTCTGGGGGGGGGGGTCAAATTATAACCCTCCTAAAATGCCCAGGAGAGTACTGTGTGTGATTGTACTCATGTACAAAAAGTCTCCTTCTGTGCAGGTTTGTACATCTTTAAAACAGAGTGGAAATGTGAAGAGTAAAACAATGGAAAAATCACCTTCACGCTTCACTTTCCCAATTGATCTAAAAAAAATGCATAAATGCTTACTGCAAATTATCCATCAGCAGGAGAATACATACTGGGGGCAAACCATTCTGTTCTTTGACAGTGAAACGGGAGACCATGATGGAAATGAATAGCCTGTTCCGTGTCCTTACCCTGCCTTAAAATTGAAATAAAATCACATGGATCATTAAAGTAAAGTGTAAGCTGTGAACAACTTGTTTTAATTCTTTATTTTAATCCTCCAGCGGGATATACAATGATCCTGATGGTCTTTATACCCTTATTTAGGACTCATTGAAGCCAGGTGCTTCTATGTGCCCTGATGAAGACCTGCATGCGTTGATGCTTTTTTTGGTTTGAAAATTGCATGTGACGATTGGGAAGTAATAATTATATTGCTGTACAATGGCATATTCATTATGTTGAAATGTCATGATAGAAGTTGGAGAGGAAATAGATGAATAAGAGAGGGATATTAAGGGGTGGTGTTCCCTGAAGAATGCCTGCATCGATAGCATTTTGACAGAAACAGGTTGGATACAAGGAAATGACATTTAAGCAGTTGGCAGGTGTCAGTACATTTTTCTTAAGTAAACAAGTCAACTCGAGGTCCTCTTTCCATCCAATCAAGCATCTGGCATCTATAAACACTCCTCAGAGACAAGAGAAACTCAGGTGCCCAGGAGTTTTCTCAGCAGTCTTTATTAGTTGTAATTACAAGACACGCTCTGGAAAAACACTCAAAAACATTTTGCCTTCAACCTGCTTATGTAGGCTATTTGGATGATGCAACATTTTTATGCAAATTACTATCTTGGTCAGAGTATGCTTCTTATAGGTCCTCTTAGTCAGAGAAAAAACATCACTTCAATACCATTGGATGGCTTATCTGGTGTACACCAAGCCCACAATAGCATAGCTGGCACCCACAATTTTCTCTGACGTACAAAACTGATGCGCTTATTTCAGACTTGGCTGGACACATTTATGACAGTCCTTAATTTCTGCCAAAAGCACCCTCGTCAAATCAATGTCTACTCTTAATCTGATTTTGAAGGCCCTGCCAAGTTAGTTACTGCCTTATACTGTGGAGAAATAAACACTATTATATGGTGCCAAATAATACACCTGGTCTCTCAAATGGTCTGCAGGAAGCACATTGTACCCGTCTCATTAACAACATAGATACTTGTATCCAGGTTTCCCTTGCTTTTATCTGGCTTCAGCATTAATCATGGCTGCTTTTCCTGCCAAGTTCCATTTTTAAATTAACAAATCCAATTATCTCACTATGAGATGCTGCTAAAGACTATCTCTAATATATCAGCCTCTGTTGATTGTCTGAAAACTCTTGACATGAGTCATAGCTTTTTCACACCTGGTTTACAACTGGACACCATTTTGTACTTGAGTTATCCATTTTGAAATATATCTTTGTCTGACATTGTAATAATTCTTCAGGGAGCAATTATTTATTTAAGCATCTCTCACTTTTTATCCCTTATTCATGATATATCTTTATACACTTATGGTATTTTTGTGATATTTAAAACACCCTTCAATTCCTGGGTCATTCTACCCCAAATATGCGCAGTGCCATGTACACTTTTTACCTTAAATAAAGGCACTATAATCCTGATTTCTGCAATAATAGAACCATTTGATCTGCCTATCATGTTATCTAAACTCCCTTGAGGGGGGAAGAGGTTGGCACCCCTATACACAAGTTTGTGTTCTAGACTCATTAGAATTGCAAGATTTATCATCACCAAATTGTATAAGCACATACCGATGATTGGGTGATGGTTGTCTTTTTTCCCCTCTGCTTTTTTTTTCTCGGCACTTTATTCTTTGCTTTGAATTTTATTGCATATATGTGTAATAGTTGGCAGCACTGAACAATGTGCAGATGTTCTAAATTTTTGTATATGAATTTGTAGATGCTTAAAAGAAGAAACATGTATTAAATTAAAAATAATAAGGATTCAGTGGATCTTACTTAAGTATATTATTATTGATATATCCCAAAATAATAAGACACCCACATAACCGTGGGGTCCTGCAGTATAGAATGATCAAAGGGGCCTTTTCGGGGTCTCAGGACAAGTTTTGTTGAATTTTTCTTGTGTTTTACATGAGACAACAGACATCACATATACTGCTTCAAGAAAGACAACAAAATGGAGGCAGACACATGCTGAGCTTATAGCGATGACTATGCTGTGGAATTCATGGCAAACAGGTCCTTACTGAAAAATTAGGTTGCTACGAATATAGAAAAGAAGATGATTGGGACAAAATGACAGCACTAAGAAAGTGCTTGATGAGAGCAGAACTACACAAGGGCACAATGTTAGAATACCTTAAGAATAAAGGTCTACCTCATGGTCTTATAGTTGAAAATGAACCACAATTATTCCTGGATAACGAACAGTTCAAGATTAAATGGAGCTGTATTTCTAATAAGTGAGGTAGAGATTGTCTAATTCTTATTATAGATACAGCAAAAGAAGTAAAATCGAGATAGATATGCTCAAGATAGAAGAGGAAATTAGAAGATCTATTGCAATAGAAACATATAAACATACATTAGAGAGTTTGAACAAAGAGGTAGAAAAGTTCAAAACACAAACTACAAATGACAGAATCCGTTGACTACAAAAGGATATGACAAATTTTGCACATCAGAAATATTTCCTGTACATTGTTGAGGGTTACAAAAGGGAAGCATATGAAGGTACATCAAACACGTGTGAGAATCAAAGAAGAGTTAGATTTACCAATGCGTCATAACATTTTTGTGAAGATATACCTAGTGCGGTAGTGACGAGAGATTTGGACAAAGACAAGAACAGGTGTTGGAATTCAGGGGGCAACCTCATAGAGGTTGAAGAACAGGGCGTAATAGATACAGAAATAGGGATCCTTTTTTGGTACAAGGTCCCATCAGAGATGAGTGGGGAGACCAGCGGACAATAACACGCAGCAGCAGACATTAGTAGTGACGTTTTCCAAGTATGCCTTTTCTGAGGAAGAAGAAAGGGCTCATAAGTTAGAATTCGCCTTTCCACCTACGAAGACACACAATCTGTTTCAATTCAGGATCGAATTTCAAAGATTCATTAGGAATGAAAGAATACTTCTAGGAAACTCCAGACACTACTGAGATATCCACCACAGGCTTTGAAGACCATCAAAATGGTGCCCTTCCCCCAGAGCTTCTCAAAAGAATATATTTTCTATGAGAAAAAGGTTCTACAGGATTTAGAAAAATTTGAAAAAGAGAACAGGACAATCTGGCACAATTTAAATAGAGAACTGGGTCTGTTTTAAGCATTTAGGGTGCAATCCTGATATCATAATTAAGAAGGCAGCAGCAGGCAGAGCCATTGTAAGACAGAGTAAACAGGATCATGTGAAATAATGTTAAAGACTTCTTAGTGACCCTGTTTGTTGTGAAAAACTCCAAGAGAAACCTGCTAATGATCTCAGAATGTTGACTCTAGAAAAAGTTACTAAAGCGCATGAAGAGAGCTCGATTTGTCGATAAGAAAGTGAATAGCTAGTTAAAAACCAAACCATCCATTCCTATATTTTAAACATTGCCAAAAATACATACAACTTGAATTAATCCCACTGGACACCCTATAGTCATTGGAGTGTCCTCGATATTAGAACCATTGTCCAAATATGTTGATCAATTTTTGAATCCTATTGTTCAGAAAATCAATTAAAGATTCCATGGCTCTTATCAATAAACGTGGACACGATACATTTGTCTACATTTTCAATTACTATACACCAGGATTCCGCAAGCTGCTACATTGGAAATGGTAGAGGAGAGATTACGAGAAAGATTGAAGGAACTGCCATGGAATTTGCCATAGCACCTAGCTTGGAAAACTTATATGTTTAATGGTTTGAAAAATGAGAGATCTATACAGCTTCTATTCCATATTTTACACAGATAAGCATGTGGTTAAGATGTATAGGTGATTTTCTAGTCATCTGGACAGGAAGCCAAAGAGAAGCTATGCACTTAACACGTTGGCTAAACCAGAGAAATACCTTTTTGAAATGTACACACATGATTGGTAATACTGAGGCACATTTCCTAGATCTTAAGATATATGTAGAGGACAATGGGCCTCATTACAAGGTTGGAGGTAGTCATGGCACTATTAGGTCCATGGCTGCCTCCAAACTCGTTCCGACTCCACCCTGGTGAATGGAGCGATTACCGGTCCATTCCAAGGTTGGAGGGACCGGTAATTCCCCATTCAGCAGGGCCCTTCCCCATTCCCATTTGAGCCCCCATAGGGCTCAATGGGAATGGGGAAGACGCTAATAACGGTACCGCAAATTGCGGCCTGTTTGGCCTGTTTTTGAGATTAAAAAGAAACAGCACCGAAATAAACAACAAGGAAGAAGCAGAGGTGCTTAAACACATACCGATCAGTAGAGGATATACTAACAAATTAGTCAAAGATTCAGCTCAACTGACATTGTATTATGATCGCGAAGCCCTACTCACACCCAGCCAAAGATGAACAGATGACCATAAGTTGGTTTGTGTTAACACATTTGCAGACCTGTCATTCAAAATTAAGAATATGAGGAAAAGGAATTGGAGGAAATGTTTCAACAGAAGTGAGGTACGTATACAATGTCCCTTTAAAAAGAGTACTAAGATAGGAGGACTAATAAAGAAGAATGACATTAGACAGAAAACAAGAACTAACTGGGCACAGCAAAGGATTTCCAATGGTTAGGTTCTAGCACCATTGAAGGGACACTATGCATTTGGCAAATGTAATCTCTGTAAGCTCACCAAGCACACGCAAGAAACAGATATCAGATCTGTAGCAACAAAATGATTTCACAAATTTTGAAACAAAAAATGTTAGTTACCTCATACAGTGCCCGTGTAATAAGAAATATTTTGGTAAAATTACACGCATGGTGAACAAAATAATTATTTAACACAGAAGTTGTATCAAGAATAAAATGTTCACAGCTTCTCTGGTCAAACATTTTGTAGAGCATTCACATAAACACAATACATTCAAGGGGACAAGGATACAGAAAGTGGTAGGTAGAAACCAAAGAGATACAGAAAGGAAGTTAATACAATCAGAACAAAGACTCATTTTTGAAACTGAAAGCCCTCTTTATGGTTTGAACGGAAGTATTGAATGGTATCAACTTTGGGTAATAGCTGCTGCCTGTGATCATGATTGAATATAGCAGTCCATTCATGTATAGTTCTGAGTTTGATCCTTTGCGAATTATTGCATTTGCTACAGTAGATATTCTTCAAATCCTTTGTTTTACAAAAAAATAGATATTGAGTTAAGATAATATTGAAAATATGCAAACAGAAATGCGTTGGTGGTTAATTTTACATTGAAACTATTATTCCACCACTCTGTGAGTCATGATTGTAGTGAGCGCCCATATAAGCTTCTAATTGAAAATCAAATGTAGCTTTGTGATACAGGAATACACTACATTTATGCATTTTAAAATGTTTAGTCTTGTAAATAGAAAGTGGTATTGTATATGTACTGCTGTTTTTAAGGATAAATGCTTGAAATAAACTTGATGATGATAATGATACATGTAAATATCTTTTGGCTACAGTGTCATTTTGTACCCTCTTTTACACTATCAGTGTTTCAATACAGATTTGTCACAACACCATTTATTAATTCCCTCACTTATATTAATCATTGTGGTACTTCTTTGCAATTGTGTCTTTTACCAGATTCGAGATATACATGCATAATAGAACTATTGTCAAGCATATATGTCTGCTTAATAATGACTGATTCTTTTTTTAATTAGGTTAAATAATAATTACAATTTCTACTGAAGAATAGATATAGGATTTGTCAATGCTAACTCTTAAGGGATTTGGTTAATTGAGCTGATTGAAAAATAGTCTGGCCTAATTTAGTGGTTCCCCCCTACACACACATTGATTGTCTTATTGAAAAAGTTACCACAACCGGTGTAGTGACAAACAAAAATTAACTCATCAAATTTGAATTAAATAAATGGCATAGTCATACGAATACTTGCTGCCTAAGGAGTATAAAATGGAATCATATCCTGCACTAATCCTTATAAAGTTAAAACAAATCAATCCTTAAAACATCTTCAGCAGTACTTTTAATCACCCATGAGACCTTTAATTACAGAGGTTTGTATTTCTTGATACATAATACCCCAAGAATTCCTAATTGACCAGAGCAATTCCTAATAACTTTAATATTTTTGATGACAGAAGTCCAACTAACAGTAAGCAAAGCAAAGACAGAACTCCTGACTCACCATATGTCCAAGCCTGCCTTAAAGGGCTATTACGATGTGGGCAGTAATGCAGTTATGCAAGTCCTATTATCTGCTTCAAAGTACCCCAGCCAGAGAGCGATCATGATGTCTGCATGCAGTCAAAATATAATGAAACTATTAACTGGCTGAAAAGGGCAATGCAAGAAGAAGCATGTGAAGAATTAGTAACCCTCATAACTCACAATTGACAAAGGTTGCAGGGATGGACCTTCATGTTCCTGTTATACCAGGTGGATTGACTTATATTGTTATTGCCCATGCTGGACAGATCATTCTGTGTTGTTATACAATCCTATCTATTGAAGATGCCACTACCATTGATATCCCCCAACTAAGAGAGTTCAGGGAAACTTAGCCATGCATACATTTGATTATTGGTCTGCCTTTGCTTTCAAACAAGGAGCATTCTCTATCTGGTAAGCCAGAAGGCCCCCGGCCCTTATCTGGTTATAATTGGCATGTTTAAATTAAATACCATATATGTCTACATGAACTTCAGTCTTTACTAGGGTGAAATTACTGTACTGAGTAGGGGCCAACATGCTGAATCCTGCTAGGTTATAGTCATTATTGTACAGCAGAGTGGTTTGGTAGAATAATGTATATTGGAGTAATGGAATTTGTATACCTTCTTTAACATTCTAGTTGATATTAAACATAGTGTTCACAAAAGATTAATAATATTAAATTAAATCTTGGAGAAACAGGTAATATAAATCAGGGCTATGTGTATTTAAGCAGCATTATATTTACTGCTTGAAACATCCAATGCAGCAGGGACAAGAGGCACGAGGATGCTTGCGTCAATTTTGGCAATACTAGTAGAAATGATTCACAACCTCATATCTCTAGTACACCATTACCAGCTGTGGGAATAGATGTAGGATTTTATTTTACACCGGGAGTGCCGCATGGTTTCATTTTGCCCACTTCTCTCCAATGGCTGTGTCTACCTCGTCCCTGTGGTATTAAATACAATCTTCTCTGCCAGGCACAGTGAGAAATTGAATTATAAGAGTGTGGGCCTACGAGGCCTACGAGAGTGATATGGCTTTATAGTTTTATTAACATTTACCCCATGCCTGCTTGCCCTTCACGAACCGGTAGATCCATTTTCGTACTTCATGAATAAGCAATATTGCATGGGGAAATTGAGACCAAAGAAGGTTTGGTGGGTGAACTGTACAAGGGAGTCACCTACTATTATTTAACTTGGTGCACACATATTACATGCAGACAACAAAGATAGTCCACGGAAATGGTGAATCTTCCGGTATAACAGGACACTCAGGTTTACCCGGGTATACACTAATCAACATATGTCGGCACAAATCAGTTTCTGTGGCTCATTAGGGTGCTGGAGAATGTAGCTATTCTGATGTTCCCCTATTTCAGACCATAGATATCTGTTTCCTATGCTCATTGGTGGCTATGCTCACAAGTGCTCTGATGTACTCTATGCACCAGGAATATGAGCTGAGATATATCACAGCTACTATTAATTAGGCCCACATATTTTGAGGGTTGTTTGTTGGAAAATCCCAGAGGCAGGACATAATGACTTTTGAAATGCATGCAGTCAGTAAATGGTTACATGTTAACCATGAATTGATTACCAAGGTGCTGTCTCATTATTTTCCAAATCCTATGAGGATATAAACCCTACATGCATTGTTGTGAATTGTTGTTATCTGACAACAAAACTGCAAGGAAATCGTGGAATGCAAAACACATTTTGCACTGAATCCTCTACCAAATGAAAGGCCCTTGGGACATGACCATTATTTGGGCTCAATTGTTAAAATGAGACAAAGGGTTATCCTAAAAGCTAAAATGATTTGTAGATGGGACAGACATGTTGATGGCAAATACATGTGGGGGTAGATTGTTTAAATAAAAAGACACATACATAAATTAATAAATATTCGCATAAACGATGAGGGGTGAGAATTTCTCTTGCAGGCGGACTCTTGACTCTTGATCATGATCTAGAATTATATTGCCCCACCCCTGTGATGTGATGTTATATTGCTTATTTGCCCTAGATTTCTTTCTAGCGGATAGTTACAGTTTTCCCACCCCTTTTTGCTTTGCCATAGCGTCCTCTCTCTATGAACCCTTATCGATAGGACTATTCAGAGCTGGTAAGGACAACAGAACTGCTCATTCATGACCGAACATTGTCATGCGGGTGTAGGTACAACACCCCTCGGAACTAATTGACAGACCAGAAGTTGTCAAATGACGTCACAAGTATTAATACCCATAGAGGACAGACTGCTCCTTAATGAATAGGTTTATTGTTTTAACAGGAGACAGGAGGAATGTGCGGTAAGGCCTGACAGTAGTTTTTCTCAATTAGTATCAGTTTAGGTGAGTGGCGTTCTACAAACATAAGGGTTCTGGAGAGTGGGTCAGGTCAGACAGATGGGGTTCCATTATGCTCTGGCTGCTGTTTCCCTTGTCTTGCAAATCAATGAATGTAATCTCCTTGTTTGCCATCAGTTTCAAATGATGTGCACGCCTGCTTTGCCCAACATACTTTTGCCATTAATTATTGTTTCAAACCATGATGTAAACTACAAATTGCATCTTTTCTCCCCTCTACAGCCTGGTGAATAAACAGTGGACAAAAAGTGTTCTGTCACCTACTTCCTTTTCTTAATAAGCACACATCAATTATATATCAACTAGCAGTACCATCCGGGGTTGCACAGGTCTGTAACTGACATGCATCTGGGGTCTGCTATAGCCTTGTATATGTCATAACTTCACATTTTTGAAAAATCGCAAAATCGGCAATCTCCCGAAATTGCCTATTTGATAGCACAGGGCCAGACCCTGCACCACAGCTGTGGAGGGCAAATGGGTGGAGGTGGTTGAATGTCACTATCGCTAGTACACCCCAGACTGGTATGTCGACCTCGGGCCAACATTTCAGCCCACCAACTGTTGTGGGGCCGGAGCCAACAATCGCAAAATCGGCAATCTCCTAAAATCTTCTATACTGATAGCGCAGGGCCGGATCCCGCCCTGTGCATGGCAAATGGGTGGGGTTGGTCTAATTTAACTATCAGCAGTACACCCCAGACTGGTATGCCGACCTTGGAGAACATTTTCAGCAAACCAACTGTTATGGGGCTGGAGCCAACCCCGAACATACAAACACACTTTCACAAATATATATAGATATACCTGTTTGTTGAACATGCTTCAGTAATCAGGAAAAACTGTATGAAATATATTTCAACAGAAGAAGATTTTATCAATACATTCATGTTGATGAATATTTTATATAGCATATGATCTGTTATGAGGGAAATTTCATTTCTATCAAAAAATATGTTTCGATGCTGTACTAACACTGTAAGATTGCACCATATTTCACAAGACACACCACTGGCAAAATGTACGGTTTTCACCATGACTGAGATGTTATATTTTAGGAATCCTGCTCTTTCATTTTCTTTGCAGCGGGTCTGTCTGCCTTTTCACCATGTGAGGAATATGGAACCCTTTAGACAGAATGTATTTCTTAGATATTTTGAAGGATGTTTGATGCAAGCTGAGTAACATTATGAAAATCCTGCAAATACTCGCAAGGTCCAGGACAGTGAAACATGATTTTCCCTGGCAGACCACCAAATATCACAGATGTTTTCAACCTTGGACCGTACTTTCCTAACACATGTATTTTAAATCACAATATTATAAAAAGAAGACAGGTCCATTGTCTCGAAAAAGTAGCTTTGGTCAGAATCTTTTCTGAATAAACAGATTGTTGATAGTCAAACTTTGCTGGAAGGTCACTCATTAAACATCATTGTGGTCAAATTATATTATCTTCCTAACATAGTATGCACCTCTAAGCATCATACAAAGAATATGTATGATTTCTCCATTTTATACTGTGTTTTGTACATCTACGGACCTGTGCATGAGAAAGGGGAGTTGAAAGCTATTCTCCTGGAATCATCACAGTCCTTTTATGTGAAATGAATGGGGATTTTTACACAGCACAGCAGTCCCTATGCTAGCCCCCAACCGATGTATTGTTCGAACAGCATGAAATCCTATTACTACATGCTCAACACCACGTAGCTTTGAGTAAAACTATGCACAACGCGTGAACAAATGCAAATGTACATGAACTAAGGACATTAGAGATGAACAGATGTTTCTTGCAGCAATACACATTATCTTTAAAAGTTCAGAATGCATTTTGCACAGACATAAACGGTAAAATGCATCTACGCTATTATAGTCTATCTACTCTTAAAAAGAATGCAGCGTGCAGCAAGGCGCATCCCGACACTCTAGATAGTCATATGTGTACAAAAGCATCTTGTATATTGATGATCAAATCCTAGCATGCCCTATTTTATTGGTGTTTTCTTGGAAGAAACAGCGACCTCAAATCTATTAAAAAATACATGTTTTTTAATTTGAATTTATTAATCACACTCACAATTCGATATTCTTAAAATATTTTAGTAAGAAAATAGCGTTCAATTGCTTTCTGTATCTCTGGTATACAAATATTATAATATACATAACTGCATCCAAAATGCCATCATATTCAAGCTACCAATTAGATATTAATCACCTAATTACATGTTTTAAAATGTGGCTTGTGACTATAGATGCATCAGCACCTTTAGATACAAGAAATACAAGAACAATTATAGATCTAAACATGTTAGCATATGCCAGATAAAGTCAGATCTGGGGCATCATTAGTCTTGGTGTTGGGTCAATGACTTCTTGTTTGCAATATTCTAATCTTAGTAGCATGCATATGCTCTTGTTCCAAACATATTTTAATTATTTGATTCTCTTAGACATTTTTAGAATGTTTCATTTATTTTTAACATTTATCTTCAAGGCTAATCATTACTTATGATTCTGTGCAGATATTTTAATGATCTCACATGCTCAAATGTTTTCCATCATGGGTTTCATGTTATTTTTTCATATTACCAATTAGTTTGTGGTACAGTCCATATTTAAAGAAATAGGAACAGGTTCTGTCTCATCTCTAAATGTAACGCCGCATATTATGCTCAATATTGAAACATCCTTGTATTCTGTCTGCAGCAGTGTGTGATATTTCACAAGTGTACAGTCATACCTGTGTGATGTTCAAGCACATGAATTGCAAAGGGGTGGGATGTTTCCCATTGTAATGGCCTAATGTGTTCTGAAACCCGCATTTTTAGTTCACTGTAAAATCTATGTAAAATACGCTACAAAAAAAATCCCAAAGCAATATATAAGATAATACAAGTATCAACTGTATGGGAACTCAGTCAATGGGCATAGAAGGAAGAGCCAAGGCAACAGCTTCAAAGAAGGCTGTAAATGAGCACCCACAACAAACCGACTTCCAGTGACCCACATGCACTGGCACCCTTCCTTTCATCACTAAAAGCACTATGCCAACCAACCACTCCCCAGCCAACCCAGCTGAACTCCACCAAACCTACACTCACGAAGCCCACAGGATCTACTGCTAGGCAATGGCATCCCTGGTGGCCAGCTTACATCCATGATGCTGCATCTCATTGGACAAAGGGGAAACCTACATTATAATGCAATCCGATGTAAGATCAGTATTTTATTCCTTGCTTCTGTACTAGGCTTTGTCAAGATCTGCAAGGAACATTGTCACAGACCTTAGTGAGCTAGTCCATGCTCATACAAAATGAAAGTGATACCTCACACTGCATGGTTGTAGACCAAGCCACAGTATGAAGCAACGCATTGATGTATGGTTGGGACACAAGCAATAGCACAAGGCTGGTGACTGACGTGATGTCACAGCGATTTGCGGTGTTGTGGATGATTTGAAACTCTATTCTATGGCTAACTGGTGGCTCTCAACCTCTTACCGTAACCAACACCTTGCCAACTCTACAACAGTACCTGTCCCACTTTCCATGTTCCCAGATCCCAGACAGCAAACAACAACCAAATCAAGCACTCGCTAAACTCCCAAATTTTATCACCCAGTGTCTTTCCATCTCATCATATCCATACAACCTAAATGCGCGTGATGGTGTACGATTTTCTGAACACCAACACACAGTTAAAACCTAAATGCAAACCACACACAAAGCACACACATCAACACCTACACGCAGGCAACATACAACATGACCTTTTTGATGCACAGCTGTTCAAATAGTAACTTCTTCTATTATGCTACCAACAAACCCAAAACCTGACCTTTTCACTTGCAGGACCTAATGCATTAAGATGCCATGCAAATAGCAAACGTCGTGCAATCGAAAGAACCAGTTATACAACATAATAGAGGAAAATCAAGATTCTTTGAGGTACCTCTAGCTCACGGTTTGGTCATATGTGATGGGTTATGCAGGAAACATACAAGGGTAAAGCAAAATATTTAAGAGATTATAGAAAATTGGCAAGACAAAGGAATGCAAGAAA
The DNA here is from genome assembly GCF_040938575.1 of Ambystoma mexicanum. NCBI lineage: Eukaryota > Metazoa > Chordata > Amphibia > Caudata > Ambystomatidae > Ambystoma > Ambystoma mexicanum. The sequence continues at coordinate 723,061,037 of NC_090927.1, read as the reverse complement.
ACGATAGTATCAACATAGAAATAAAAGGCTACTAAGAGGATCGTAGTAAACATTTGAGGAGAGGAAAAACGGACAGAATTAACAGTTATAAATGGTAAATGCCGATGTGGTATTTCTTATACTGGTTTCCAAAAGTGCTCAATGTACTCTACTCTTCTTGAGAGGGGCACTTGGACATTTCCCTTTATTTGTGGATGGCAGAGTCGTATGACATATTGCCTATATTGCCATAGTGTCTCATTGTCATTCAACATGAACCGTTGGGCTTGCACAAGCATAGATTCCCTGATCCTTTACACAGATACACATATGCTCTATCATCCATCAATGTCAGCATGCTAGTGGGCCAGAGGTTAAAATACTCACTTTGGGGCAGCAGGTGAAAGATGACATATCGTCACTGATATCATTTAATTTCCTTTATGATATAATATGATATGATATGGCATTTATAACGCGTGTATAGAGAAGTGTTTGAAGGCACGACATGTCAAGGGAGGGGAAACAGAGGGAGGACAAAAAACACGTTCTTACTAGGCCTAGTGACATTCAGATCGCAAAAGTGCAGGGGAGCGGGGAGGGGAGAGGTTCTGGGGGGAGTAGAGGGTAGGTGGATGGAAAAGTGCAAGACAAGGAACCAACAAGTAGTGCAGCCAAGGAGTGGCAAGTGAGAGTGTTAGAAGTGCAGACAAGTGTCTAATAAGTGCAGGAGAATGGACAGTAGGGTTACAGATACAGACCAAAAGTGCAGGGGGTGCCAAGAGGCAGTGCAGGTTTGCAGCTGGACAGGCAGGGATGTGGGCCTGAATTCAGAAGGTTGCCAGGTGACAATTGTGCATATCAGACAGGAGATCAGCAGGGTAGAGGAAGAGAAAAGGCAGAAGCAAAGACATAGGTCTTGAGGTGCTTCCGGAACCGGAGATGGTTCTGCTCAAGTTTCAGAGAGGCAAAAAGGCTTTTGGTGACGTTAAACTGGAGGAGTGCCACAAGAAACCTTGTTTGGTGTAAATGGAAGTGTCCATACACCCGTGTTGTATATGGACACTTTCATGTACACCAAAGCAAGCAGCTTCATGGTTGCTGCAACGGTGAAGCTGCTTGCTTTGGTGTGCATGAAAGTGTTCATATACAACACACGGGTGTACATGAACACTTTAATTTACACCAAAGCGAGCAGCTTCAACGTTGCAGGATGCAGGATGCAACGTTGAAGCTGCTCACTTTAAATGAACGTGTTCATATACACTACACGGGTGTATATGGACACTTTCCTATACACCACAGTAAGCAGCTTCAACATCCTGCAATGTTGAAGCTGCTCACTTTGGTGTATAGTAACTGTGTTCTCGGCAGCATTTTCGTTAAATAACGATTCCCTCGTTATTTAACGAAAATGCTGCCGAGATTCTGCAATCCGCCTGTTTCCATTAGAAACAGGGGGTTACAGCGAAAGCACTGTCGTGCTTTGCGAAGACACCCAGGCCCACATGAGAAAAGCAGTGGTGCCTGGGTATCAAGAAATGGCGCAGTGAGTCGTGCAATTTAGAATGCTCACTGCGCCAAGATGAGATTCGGGCCCTGAGTCCATTCCAGATTTCCGTAATCTTCTCTAGCCCCCCTCCATGTGCAGTGGCTCAGGCATGGCACAGCATAGATGCTTCTCTTCCTTGCCCACCATGCAAACAAAATTCTGAAGCAAATTCATCCGTAACAGCCCCACTGTGAACACAGCTTTCAGGTTGAATCTTCATTGATTATGAGAACAATGTTCTCTTTGTGTATGAAATATGATCCAGTACATTTTGCTCTGTTTTCCTCTCTCTTTCTGCTACTTTTGCATATGTTATGTCTTTTTATTTCATCAGCCCTCTGGCTCTCTCATCATAAAACGTGTCTCCCCTACATGCACTCTCTCTTTGCCTCTCTTACCACACACTGTAGACTGTAGCTGAGAGGTTTTCTTTTCCACCAGCTCCTATGCTACCTCTGGACATGTTGGCCATTGTACCAAAAAAAACGTGTAATAGGATGACGTACAAAGTATAGGGCCATTTAATGGTATCACAGGGGAAGATTCCCTGTAATTGGTGCAAACCATGGATACATTTCCAGATGATGAATCAGAGGTGCAGGCAACTGCAGTAGCAAAAAGCAGTGGCTCACCATTTTGTGATGTTGGTTTCTAAACCTCTGCCTTTAAACCCTAGCTGATAATGAATTCCAGTCAGCCTACCATCTAAACAATCTGCTTATGTTAGTGTTTGTTCCATTTATTTATTTATATACCTGGACAAACAATGCTCTTTTGATCAAAAAGGACCATACAATAGATAAGAATTCAGATTTGATGGCAAGCAGCTAGCCTCTTAAAATGGGGTGAGTTTGAGTGTTATTCTAACAAAGTTGCAGCGGGGAGAAAATGGAACAGTCACCACGGACAATAAATGGTTGGACATACAAAGATTAAGGGTAACCAACAATAGACAAGTTTTCAAGTGTAGATAGGAAGTATGGACAGCTCTTTTAGGGATGTGACAATATATTTTATCACACAATGTACATTCCTATGCTCTTTTCTACGAATGAATCCGCTGACGTGTGTTTGAATTGGACTTTTTAGAGAAGTTTTTTTTCACATGCACTGCACAGGTGTGGTCTACCCCCAGTATGAACTCTCTGATATTGGTACAGATTTGCAACTGAGTGAAGCTTTCCACAGGCCTCTCACCAGTTTGGATTATTTGAGGTTTCATTAGAGTGGATTTCCGAGTGAAGATGTGTTTAACATTCAGTGCACTGCTATGGTCTCTCTCCATTATGGATCCTTTGATGGTGGTACAGATGTGCACTATGACTGAAGCTTCACTCACATGCAGTTCACTGGTATGGTCTCTCTCCAGTATGGATCCTCTAATGTGTGTAGAGGCTGTGGCGCTGAGTGAAGCATTTTTCACACTCTATACACGGATAAAGTCTTAGGGCCTCATTATCGAGTTTGGAGGCAGCCATGCCCCTAATGACGGCATGGCTGCCTACAAACTCGGGTCCGGGCACGTGGTCCCTGAATGGGGAAATACTGGGCCATTCCGACTTTGGAGGGCCCAGTATTTTCCCATTCAGGGAACCCGGACCATCCCCATTCCCATCTGAGCTCCCACAGGGCTCAAATGGGAATGGGGAGCATGCTAACAATGGGCCTGTTAATGACGGCCCCGCAAAGGACGTCTGGTCTGATCAGACTTCCAGAGCGTAATGAGGCGGTACGGGGTTAACGGCGCTGGCACCTTTACTGGCATCATTAACCCCTTACTGCTTCACTTGTAATGAGGCACTTAGTCCTCTCTGGTGCCTTTGGTGTCCTATGGCGCTGGATGCTTCTGTAAAGCTTTTCCCACGTTCAGTACATGTTCAGGGTGTTTGACTATTTTGCGAGTTTATTGATATCTTATCCCATGAAGTCCATCCTAGTCCAGCATTTTATGCCGTTATTATGACAAAATTAGGACTTCATTAATGTTTCCATCTCAAATATGCTGCAAATCATCAATCTATCAGAGTCATAACAAAGCATCCCTTTGCTACACATCATTCCCTTTTTCCAGGCCACTACCATGTCCCATCAGCCAGCCACATGCTGGCATATTAGGTGCACACAGGCTTGACAGCTATGTCCTATGATTAAGATAGTGTCCAGCCGCACACATTACATTGTTATATATAATGCAAATGATTATCTCAAGTAACACAATAATGCAAAGGTATTACTGTGCAGTCCTCATGTCAAGAAAATAATATACATACATGAAGCTATGCTCAGAAGAATAAGAGTAAGTATTGTATTAATCTGGTAGTTTTACAATGTTATGTTATGTTATAGTAATTTATGCCATGAACTGCTACCATTTTCATGTTCTCCGGGAGCTCTGGTGGATCCCAAAAAGAAGGATGGGTAGGAGGGCTTTAGTTAGTGGGATAGAGAGGGAAAGTTCTAGAGAGATTTGATGTGCTCTTGTTATCTTCAGTTTGGAAAAACAGTCACTGTGTGCTGGGTTTGTTCTTAGTTGGTAACGCTTAGGTTGTGTTTGTTGTTTGAATGTGAATATGATCATTTGTGTGTAATTGGTTTATTTTTGGTGGCGTGTTGTGTTTATTTGGGTGTTGGGTAGTGTGTGCATTATGTGGTTGTTTTGCGTTTCTGCTGCGATCGAGGTGTGTGTGTGCTTTGTTTGTTGTTTGAAGGTGAGTATGCAGGATATCAGAACGTTTTTAGTGTGGCTACTTCGCGATGTTAGTGGTCTGTGCCCTTCTATGCAATGGTTATGTTGGTCCGGGATGGTTCATATACTTTCTTTAGTTGTGGTATCCAGGTTTCCTTTCATTAGTTTTTGGTTGTTTTGTGTGTTTCTCTTGTGTTGTGTTGGTTGTTTCCCTTTGACAGCATTTCCTGTTTATCTTGGTGAACTAAAGAACCATGTTTTGAGTGTTTTTTGAGTTTTAGGTGGTGTTTTTTTGTTGTTCATATTTCCTATGGGAATGAATTCCAAAACTTTGCTGGGATGCAGGAGAATGCTGATCCACCAAATGTTCACTTTGAGTATTGTTTTGGTTCAAGGCGAATGTCGTTGCTGGACCTTAGTGTTCAGTTTGTTTTGTAGATGGACATTTCCCTGCATGAATTCCGCTCCTTGGTCATTGATTGCTCTGGGGGATATCCAGATTGTGTTGAAGACGATTACTTTTTTGACTGGTAGCCATTGTAGGGTTCTCAGTGCTGGTGTGATGTGTTCTCTCTTAGTGAGTCTGAGGAGTAGCCTTGCTTCTGTGTTCTGTATTCAATGTCATTTTTTCATACGGTAGTTTGGAATTCCGAGATAGATGCTGCTGTTGTAGTCTATTTTTGACATGACGAGGGAGAGGATGGTGAGTGTTCTATGTGGAAAGGTGAAGAAAGGTAGTATCTGCTTAATAGTGTGTAGGTAGAAGAAGCACTTCTTTACTACTGTGTTGATTTGTAGTTCTAGGGTTAATTCCTTCTCCATTAGTATTCTGAGGATTTTAACCATGTTGGAAGGTTCTGCTCGATTTCCCATTTTGGTAGGCCATGAAATGTGGTGTTTGATGAGTCGTTGACGGTGATCATGATTTCTGTTTTGTCCAGGTTTAGTCTAAGGCTGTTGGTAATCATCCAATTATTTATTTCTGTGAGGCAGTTAATAAGGGTTGTGTCTTGTTTTCCACTAGCATTGAACTTGTAGATGACTTGTGTGTCATCTGCATAGTTGTAACAAGTGACACCATGTCTTTTGATGAAATTGATGAGAGGGACCATGTAGATGTTGAAGAGCAGTGGTGAGAGTGGGGATCCTTGTGAAATTCTGCAGGTTGTTTGGCGAGCTGCTAAGTTGAATGGGTTTCACAACATTGTTTCTATTAATTCTTCTAGGAAGTATTCTAACCATAGGAACACTTTGTTGCTGATTCCTATGTCTTTGAGTCTTTTGATGAGGGTTTGGTGGTGAACTGTGTTGAAGGCAGCTGATGGATCTAGTAGTATTAGTGCCGATGAGACGTTGGAGTCTGCATTGGTTTTTAGATCATCCCATGAAGATAGTGATGCTGTTTCTGTTCCTCTCATGGGTCTGAAGCTGACATGTGCCTGGTCTTGTATCCATTTGTTTTCTAAATGTTCCAGGATTTGTTCCTAAATGTAACTTTCTAAGAGTTTTGCTAGTTACAGGATGTTTGAAATTGGTCAGTAGTTGGTTAGGCCTTCCGTATTTCCCGATGAGTCTTTGATGAGTGGCTTGATGTATGCTGATTTGAAGGCTCATGGCAAATTTCTTTTTGCTACAGAATGGTTGAAGAGATTGCAGAAGTATTCTGCAAGTATTTTTGGGTGAGGATAGTTTTGCACATGTCTGGTAGGGTTAAATTGGCTGGCGAGCCGGCTCTGTTACTTTTGTTCACAGGACTGGTTTATGTTTATGTTTATTATTTGATAATGCGCACAAAACACAGGGGTAGCCGGGCGCAGCAGGTACAAGGTTACTTAAGCTTAGGTTGCATACAGAGTATAAAAAACATATCAATATGGTACATACATGTCAATGCAGGCAGTTGGAATGAAAAACTAACATTTTACAGTATTGAGAGAGTGTACAAGGTAAAAGGGTGAGAGCAGAATCATCTTAGACTGGGTTACAAGGGTGTCATGGCCGTTAGGTACCACGAGAATTAGTTGTCGTTGGACCAGAGCCAATTTTTTACCTTACATCTGAAGTTGGAGTAGGGTAGGTTAGCTCTCAGTGCAATGGGCAATGCGTTCCAAGCCTGGGCAGCTCTGACGGGCAAGCTTGCTCCGCCCGCTTTGGATCGTCTGAATCTAGTAGTTTCGAGCAGGAAGTAGTTGGTAGCCCTAGTGTGGTGGCTGGATGATTTTCTGGTCAGTCTGGCCGAGATGTAAGGGGGTGCTGTGTTGTTGAGCCCTTTGTGGGTAAGCGATAGTGTCTTGAGCAGGACCCTGTCGCTGATTCTAAGCCAGTGGTGGTCTTTCCTGATGTTAGAAATATGTGCTCTGCGGGGTATGTCAAGGGCTGCTCTAAGAGCGTTATTTTGAAGGATTTGCATTTTATTTATAATGTATTTGTTGGCACCTGCATAGAGGGCATTGCAATAGTCCAGTTTGGACATTACTAATGCGTTAGCTAGAATGATGCAGTTAGTTTTAGAGAGGTAAGGTCTACAGGTCCTGATTAATTTACAGGTGTACGCTGTGGATGATGCCAGGGTGTTAACTTGTTTTTTAAGAGATAAAGTGGAATCGAGGTAAAAGCCTAGAGTTTTTACCTCAGTAGCCACCTTTATTGTGTTACCATCTATGTTGAAATTGCGATAGTTGTGACTCAGTTTTTTTAGGTTGGAGTCAGAACCCAAGATCAATATCACAGTTTTGTCGTCATTTAGACAGAGGCCGTGGGAGGCCATCCATGCCTGAATGAGGAGGTACATTTTGTTTAGTAGAGCTGTGTCTTCGACAAAGTTGCCTGATTGTGGTATGAGAATCTGCGTATCGTCCACATAATTAGTATAGGTTACCCCCAATCTGTCAAGTTTATCGAAGAGAGGCTTAGTAAAGATATTATACATTGTCGAGGAGACACATGATCTGGATTGGGTCCGCTGCCGCTACAGGGGAGAACACTCTCATCGTACGGTTAGCTAGGAAGGATTGTACCCATGCTATAGCTTCACTTGAGAAATGGGCGGCAGACGCTAAGTGGTTGCATAATACTGCATGATCCACCAGGTCAAAGGCCGCTGATAGGTCAAGGAGGAGGAGCATAGCTGTACTACCTGTATCCTTCAACTCGTCGATTTGTGTCTTGAGGTCGATGAGGGGCGTTTCAGTACCGTGCAGTGGTCTGAAGCCAGATTGCCGTGAGCCTAATAGTTGGTGTGTCTCCAAATAGTTTTGGATTTGGAGGTAGGCTACTCTATCGATGATTTTAAGGAGAAATGGGACCGTAGTAATGGGCCTGTAATTAGTGGGGATTGCTGGGTCGAGTGTCTGTTTTTTGAGTAGGGGCAGAACCCAAGATTCTTTAAGGTTAGTGGGTACAGTACTCGTGTTGAAGGAGGCGTTGATGAGTTTCGAGATGAAGGGTGCTAGATCTCTGGCTGCATCCTTGATGATTTGCGCAGGGCAGCTGTCACCTTGGCAGTTCGACGGTTTAAGGGATAGAATGACCTTTTCAGTTTCCAATATAGAGATATTAGTAAACCTGAAGGGTTTACAGTTGCTTTGGGTGGATATGCTGGGTATCTCCTTCAGTGGGGTGGTATGAGTTCCACTAGGGTTCAAGGAGGCTTTTTTCTTAGCAATTTTAGATTGAAGGGTTGAGATTTTATTTGCTAGGGCATTTTGGATGCTGGTGCACCAGGATTTGTCCTTGGGGACATTGTCTGTAGGGGCAATAGGATTTTCCATTTCACGGAGAATGGTGAAGAGCTCTTTGGAGTTCGAGTTGGCTTTACTGATTCTATCATTGAATGAATCTTTTTTAGTTTGAATTATTTCCTTTTTGAATTTTTTGGCAAAGTTGGCAAGTGTGGTTTTATTGTCAGCAGAAGGAGTATGCCTCCAAATAGCTTGGAGTTTGCGTTTTTGGATGCGCATTTCTTTGAGATGGGGGGTGAACCAAGAATTAAGGTGAGTTTCACGTTTACTTTTATGGAGTTTGATAGGGGCGATCAAGTCTAGAGCTTTGGTCATGGAGTTGTTAAATGACTCAACTAACTCGCTAGGGTTGGATTCATTGGAGCTAGCTGTGAGAGCTGGTAGAAGTGGAAGTAGTTTTTCAGCTGTGATTTCTTTTTTGCTTCTTGTTGGCATGGGGGGTGCTATTTTATTCTTGTTAGGTTTGGGAGGCTCGATGCTGGCTGTAAAGCATATAAGATAGTGGTCCGTCCATATTTGAGGTAGGATACTAGAGATGGTGATGTTGTAGTTATGGTTGGCTATCCAGTCTAGTGTACGTCCTTTGTGTGTGTAGGGGCTAGGACATTTTGGGTAATGTCGTGATTGACTAGAATGGATTGAATAGATTGGGCTTGGGCTTGTTTGGTGAATCTTTCTGTGAAATTGGTGAGTAGTTGTTTAGTCTTGTAGTTGGTTTGAACATTGGTTGGTTAGGGGAGTTGTTGGTGTTGATGGTTTTGTGGATTCCAGTCTGATTTTTAATTCAACAATGTTTATGGATTTCAAGTTTCTTTTCTTAATTGGAGGACTTTTTGCGAGGTTAGATAGTATTTGCGTTGGCAGGTGGATCAAAAAGTGCATTATGAAGTGGTTGCTCCATAGGATCTGCATCTGGCCAGGTTTCTTTTGCAAAAGATTGTGTGTATGGTCTGCCCTGCTCTGTGTGTTGCTCCCTTGACCATTGGCTGTAGATGCATCATTGGTAGTTGATATGATAGTGTTTTAGGTGGGCTGTTGTTTTCTTCTTCCAACCAGATGTTGAAATCTCCTAGTATAATCAGGAGATTATATGTTATGGCGATGTTGGTGATAATGTCCACAATTGTGTGCATGAAAGTAGTGTTGTATGTCAGCGGTCTTTAGATGATGAATGACAGGTTAGTTTGTTGGTCTAAAGCTAAGTGCACAAGGAGTATTTCACAGTTTGGGAAGTTTAGTGCTGCTGCTGTTGTCATCTTTAAGTTATCTTTGAAGGTGTGGTATCTAGATCATCTGAAGGAGGCAGGAAGGACTCAAGGAACATTAGGACCACATGAGTACAAAAGGTAAATGTACTTTATATTGTTTCAGGTATCAGGTTAGAAGATATGTGGGAGAGCAGGTTACATCATCCTTCTTAGTAGTGCTCCCATCCTGAATGCCCAATTGACACTCATGGAACCCTGAGGGAACCGAGGGTTCCATTCACTGCTCTACATTCTATAGGCATTGTCAGCGCAAGCACCATGCTACACATCCCCATTCCTTATAAAGTGACAGGAAGGGTTTAACACTCATTCAAGCTCTACGCACAGAATCCCTTGCACAAAGAGGCACAGCCAAACTCACTACCAACACTATTACACTTGCATTCAACCAAAAGTGTCTTATAAACAAATCAAGTAACTAACATTCAGAAACAACCAGAGAATTCACAACACCATATATTTGGGTCTGCCACCCGCGAATCTCAAAGCTGCCAACTCCGAGCACCATCCACACATATCTACAACCGGAACCCATGCAGCGTAATCACCTTTCTCCTGAGTCTGCCACACCCAGAACACGGGTCTGACACATCTGACCACACTTAAATACACCAAATAAGATTCATCAATACACTCAAATCCATATTAGCATAAAAAGAAGAACCTTACCAACCAGCACACTCTCAAACTAGAATCCTATCACCTGCAAGAGACCAACATCTCGAAAATAGAACAAGCGCTTCAACACCTGCTGCCAACACATCACAGATGGATCACTGATGCATAGCACCACATCTCCCCCACAGACACATAGAAAGGAAAGAAAAGTGACATGCAAGACAGAGAATACATGAAAACAAACGTGAGCAGTACGATATGGCAAACACACAGACACGGGTTGATCGTTCCCATGTCCATGTGTAACTCAAACAGAGAAATGCGTGCATACAATGGAAATAAAACTAGTTTCTCCTTTTTATGTGCACTTGAATATGAGGCAGGAAGGACTCAAGGAGCACCAGGATCACGTGAGTACTCAAGGAGCACCGGGATCACGTGAGTACAATAGGTAAAAGTACTTTATTCTGCTTCAGGTATCAGGTTAGAAGATAAGTGGGAGAGCAAACATCATCCTTCTTAGTAGGGCTCCCATCCTGAATGCCCAACTGACACTCATGGCACCCTGATGGAACCCGGGGTTCCATTCACTGCTTTACATTCTGTAGGCATTAACAAGACAAGCATCCTGCTACAGTATGCAACTGTGAGACCTCTTCCGATTTTTCCTTTTCTGTTGCGTAGTTTTGAAGTTGTTGGGTAGGTATTTCTGTGTGTCTACCTTGATGTTTTGAGTTAGTCAGGTTTTGGTGTGGAAAATAATGTCTGTTCCTACACCACTTAGGAGTTGGTATATCTCTGAAGTGTGTCTTGTCATTAATCTAGTGTTGACTAGTTTGCAGTGTATCATTTTGTTTTATGGGTTTTGTTTTCCTTTTCAGGGTGGTTTTGGTAATTTGAGTTGGTATTGATTCGTTTTTCCTTTAGAATCTGCATTCAGTTTTGTTGCTTCTGTTTTTAAATTCCAGTAGAAGAAAGAGTGAAGACACTGGGCAAGGTACTAGAAGCATCCTTGAACTCTGAGGCGCATGTCAATAATGTTGTTAAAAATGCTCACTACCACCTTAAAGTACTGCACCAAATAAACCCTCTGGTCTCACGTAAGAACTGCAAAACTCTTGTCAGAGCAATTATCATGCCCGGCCTGTACTGTTGCAATGCTCTTCTTAGTGGGGCTAGTAGGGATAGTGTGCATGAACTCAAGATAATTCAAAATGCTGCTGTCAGAGTCATATGCAATATCCCCAGGAAAGAACACATTACCAACCACCGAAGGGACCTTCATTGGCTGCTGGTTAAAACGAGGATCCAGTTCAAGATCTTCTCACTGACCCACACATGCCTATATGGCATGGCCCCTGAATACTTAACACAATCAATAACATGTTATAAACCAAGTAGAACATTACGTTCTAGCACAGCACACTTGATTGTAGTCCCCTGCGTGAGGAGAATGAGAGGAAAGGGCAAATCTTTTCAGATCAGAGCGGCCAAGGCAAGGAAGGCTCTTCCGAAAAGCGTAAGAAAAATTCACTGCCTTCAGGAAAAAGCTTAAGACCTGACCTTATTGTTTATTGAAATCCTTCTGATCCCGGATTATTCTTGTCCTGTCACCTGAAATGTCCCTGTGTTAATGCGCCCTGATGCCTGCGGGCACGTTATAAATAAACAAATAATAATAAATAAATAAATTGATTGAGTAGATCTAGAAGATTGCATGTCGGTTTGATGTTTTCTTGGGGATCTTCTGCCTGCTCGTGTTGATGATTCTTTATCTTGAAGTCTCACCAATTTTTTGTCATGAACAGTGTGTTGAGTTCATTTAGTTTGGTCATGCTTCTGTGAATTTCATGTCTGTCCATTGTGTTTCCAGTATTCCTATGTCCTTAGGCTGTTTGTGTGTGATTGGTTGTGCGGGTGGGTAGTACGTTGATAAGGAGTATGATAAGTAGAGTAATTTTGGTCTTGTTCCAGCAAAAGAGCTGTTAGGTTTGATGTTTACTGGTTGGTGGGTTATCAGGTGTGGTGGTTTGATATAGTTGGTCTTCTTCCATTTGGTTTGTTCTATTTTGACTCCATCTTGTGCATCTGTATTTCCTGGTGCAATGCATTTTTGCGGTGTGGGCTTGTTGTTTGGAGGCAAGGTTCCTTGTAAGATTCTGGGTCTGTTTATCCAGTTATGTTGGTTGTTTGGGTCTTTTCATGGTGGGTTGTCTGGTTGTTCACAGGACTTTGGGCCTCATTACAAGTGAGGTGGTAAGGGGTTAATGGCACCAGTAAAAGTGCCGGCGCCGTTAACCCTGTACTGCCTCATTACGAGGTCAGACCAGACGTCCTTTGTGGGTCCCGCAAGGGCACCAGCATGCTAACAATGGGCCCATCATTAAAGGGCACGTTGTTAGCATGCTCCCCATTCCCTTTGACCCCTATGGGGGCTCAAATGGGAATGGGGTTGGTCCGGGTTCCCTGAATGGGGAAATACCGGGCCCTCCAAAGTCAGAATGGCCCAGTATTTCCCCATTCAGGGACCACGGACCCGGACCCGAGTTTGGAGGCAGCCATGTCCTTATTAAGGGCATGGCTGCCTCCAAACTCGTAATGAGGCCCTTTCTCTCTTTGTCCTCCTTGATGTCCAGTTGCACCAATTTTGTCAGTGATAGCTACTTTTCCTTGATGATAATGAGCAAAGCAGAACTGGTCTGATGCACTAAAAAGGCAACAACCCGCATCAAATGGCAGTATAAGTAAAATGACCACAGAAACAGCGTGAATATATGCAAAGTCTATATCGGTTAGTTAAATAAAAACACATCCCGTATGTAATGTAGGTTACTATAATAATGTTCAGAAGTGTGCATATAATCCTTAATGATGTAACGTTTATAGTAATTTTTAGAAGTGACAATTGAATTCATACCGGGAAAGTTGTGGTACATTTGATTCCTGAAGTTAGTGGCAGTACTAAATAGCAGGTGCTTTTATGGTCAATGTTTTTAAATTGAGATGAGAAGCCCCAGACCAGGTCAAACCCAAAAATAATTGTTTGTTCAATGAGGTTTAGCAGGCTTGGTAAATCCTGATATTTGCTGTCCACCAACAAATGCAGAGATCAGTAGAATTCACCTACTATTGCTGACTTGCACAAATGAATAGGTATCTTTAAGGAATTGATGGGGGAAAGATATGTAATTGACAAAAGAGATCAGTGGGTGACAATAGGAGGTAAGGCGTTGGAGTGTTTAATGGGTATTGTACAGTTCAACAATTCAGTTCTTCAGACTACAGTTAAAATAAATCTGCTTTCCTACAAAAGTAGAAATCCTTGTAGGCTTTTAACAACATCAGTGATTGGTAAATGCCACTGAATATAAAAAGATGCCTTTATGTCAATGTGTTGCCTACCTTATTTGTGTCTTCCGGTAACTAACCTTAAAGAGGTGAAGAGAAAAGAAAACTTTTAAAATGTATATATGCAATTTCTCATAACAGTTTATAATATTACCTAGAGGTCGCTTACCTACAAATATAGATCTGGTTCTGCTTCTTTACACAACCAAAAGAAAACAATGTGAATGTGTTTTGATATATGTAGGATATTCAACAATGTGTGACAGAGAATTCAAGGGGTAGAGAAACACAAATGTAGTGATATAGAGTAAAGGAGCAAAGCATGGGAATGCAGACATTGTTGACCTCATCACCATGCATATTGAAGGCCTACATTTCATCAAAGATACATGGTGCCTCCACATCTCCACATACATCCTTTGAGTCCTCAGTCCCTAAAGTTTTCAACATATCAACAGCTTGGGAAGGACTGGAGGATGATTCTCATTCACTCACAAGTCCTCATAGTTATGGACCAACCGGTAACCCACTTTACTCAAATGCATAGAACCCCTTGCCTGCTACATTCTTCTTACCCACGCACAGACGTATCATCCCCTTGATCTACCAATGTCCCCAAATCAACAAAGCCTTTATTTACATGCTATGACCTGGACAATGCCCAGGGCTATAACATGTGCTATTCAGATGTCAATAAAACAAGCCCATCTGCCTATTGCAACCACAGACCAGCCCTATCCTTATATGGGCACCTTCTCACAAGAATGCTTGACCTCACCAATCCACCAATTTCTTGCACCTTAGCCCAGTGCCCCTCACACCACTCGCCCATCTCCTGTACTCTGATTGCATTCCTCAATGCTTACCAATACCCACTTGGCCATCCTCCAAGCAACCAACATTGCTGATCTTATGTCCACACAAAAGCTTGATGCTCTATTCGCCATTGAAAAATGGCTCTTGACTACCCCAAAACATGTTTTGGACAGCCTCATCCCACCCAATATAGCATTCAACCAGCTGACTGGACAGGGTGCACAGTCATACATAAAACTGACTGGCCTTGCTCAGTGTGTAGCCAGATGGCAGCACAATCCATAGAGCTCCTTACTTGTCAATTCCTGCTATCACACAAGGGGCATCATATCGAGTTTGGAGGCAGCCATGGAGCTATTAGCTATTAGCTCCATGGCTGCCTCCAAACTGGGCTCCTTTACCGGGTTCCTCCAATGGAGACTTACCGGGTCACTCCGACATAGGAGGACCCGGTAAGTCCTCCTTGCAGGAACCATTCCCCATTCCCATTTGAGCCCCCATAGGGCTAAATGGGAATAGGTATGGAGATAACAATGGGCACATTATAAGTGTCCCGTTGTTATCTCCCTCTTCCCCTCGCGGGTCCCGCGATGGGAAGCTTGTAATCAGCCCTGACGGAATGAAGGGGGCCGGTCCCGTACCGGCCCCCTTCATTCCATCAGCACAAAGGTTATAATGAGGCCCAAGGAGTTTGACTTTTTTTTACCTCATCTTCTGACTACCACACAGGTGTGGTCCATTCATGGATTCACTGACCTGTTCTCCTACCCACTCAACCAACCACTTCTTTATGGTCTTCAACCTTCAGATACCCAAGTAACTAAAACCACCGCAGACTCTGTTCTTATCGCACACACCTTGCTGCCAAAATAAGCTCCTCTGTTGCCACATGCTCATCCAAGAGCCAGACATCACAAGGCCTGAAATAAAAAGTGCACACAGAGAAGACCAAGAAACAATCCTTCTCTTGCTATGCCAGGGCATACTAGAGTACCATCCCAGTTGCATTTAGGACCTCTCCAACACTCCTGCTTTTCAGAAAATAACAGAAGACCATGCCTTTTATGCAATTATTGCGTGTGATTTAGGATCAGTTTTCCTCAAATTATCACAAATGATCATGTAGATTGGCCCATCTTGTTCACTCTAATACATCTACAACTCTCCCTACAATTAGATGAACCTTTTACATGAGATTTGAATGTCTATGCCAGCACCTTCACATATTATCAAAGTGTAATATAAATAGTTCAGCTTTTTCTCTTATCTCATGTTTTAATGATGGATAGTCAACCTGCCGGTCCGTATTGTCTATAATATGTTTGGTGGTAGGGTGATTTCTTTGATCTTTCATACTGTGGAAATGTTGTAAGTCGCGCTAAGAAAGTATGTCACACGAACAAACATGTGAGGGGATGATAAAAGTGAGTGAGGAAGGTTCCAAAGGTGTTTCATAAGGGAGAAACTAAAAATAGGGAGGGGTGCATATGTAGAGTTGCAGTGGACAAGAGGAGACATTTTTAATTGTCAAGTTTTTTCTGATTCAAGCCGTAAACGGAAAGTGATGTCTCACCACAGAAATGGAACGCAGCAAGAGAGGTGACTTTGGGCATTTCCTTGGGAAACTATTGCCAAAATTAAAGGAGAGGGAACAAAGGGGGCACAGTCCACGGCCCATTGCCAAAGGCCATGAACGGTTGCACCTAGTTGGCCATGGCATGGCTGGCCGGATCTGATTAGTTACATGAAATGAGGATCAGCCTCCTCTATAGGCCATGGCCAATGATCATGGGAAGTGGATCTCCATCCTTTTTTATAATTGTGGCAACATTTACAGTGGCCATAGACCACAGCCACTGAGCCCAGAAGATGATATAGCATAAAACAACCCTTCAAATTCAGTGAACAGACTTTATTTAAGCAACAGTTAACATTATAAGATGTATCACAACACAACACATACAATGTGGTTGGCATGGTAACTGACAACAGTCTTAACATGTGGTTCCCCACCAGTTTCTCAGTTCATGAGCACATACATGATGTAACATATTTTTTTTTAGTGAAAAAACTTTGTTAAAGGGACGTTATGGTTAAGTTGCGCTACTAAAAACCTAGGAAATTCAGTGAACAAACTTTGTTAAAGGGACGTTATGGTTCCAAGTAAAACCGAAAAACCCCTGAAATTCACCAGTTAAGGTAAGCTAAGCAACCATAACTCACGCCACCACCGTGCACTGCTAAGACTAACATCCATGACATCAAAGATGACATCACAAATTATGTTTTTACTTGGAACCATAACGTCCCTTTAGCAACGTTTTTTCACTGAATTTCATAGGTTTTTAGTAGCGCAACTTAACCATAACGTCCCTTTAACAACGTTTTTTAACTGAATTTCATAGGTTTTTAGTAGCGCAACTTAACCATAAAGTCCCTTTAACAATGTTTTTTCACTGAATTTCATAGGTTTTTAGTAGCACAATTTACTAATAATAACTCTGATTTTATGTACATGTAAAATTGAACATACTGAACCTCTTCTACTGAGTTTGATGTCCGCAAACTCTTTTAATGTCCGCGGACATGTTCAGACAACAGCACCACTACCCAAAAACTCTGGGGGGGTATGTTTAATTGCTATATCATAACATATGAACATTTTACAAAATCACAAACCAGCACACATACACATTATATGAAGTAATACATAAGAAGTGTAACCCATATATGTAACGCACTAACCATTCATTTAAATACAATGGCCCTCATTAGGACCCTGGCGGATTTTTTCCGCCATCGACAGACTTTTCCGCCATGGCGTAAAGTCCGTTTACGCCATGGCGGATGGTGGACTTACCGCCCCATTCCGAGGTCGGCGGGGCGGTAAGTCCCCATTGACCCATTTACCCTTCCCCATTCCCATTTCGGCCCAATAGGGTATAATGGGAGTGGGGAAGGAGTTAATTACGCCACCGTAAATTACGGTGGCGTAATTAACACCAAGGTCCCATAGCGCCATGGATTTTTACGCCCGCAAAAAGCGGGCGGAAAAATGACCATGGCGCTCTGGGAACTCGGAATTGGCGGTAAGGGGTCGGCGCAGCTAACGCTAGCGTAAACCCCTTACCGCCAGGGTCCTAATGAGGGCCAATATATTCTAAAATAGAATATACCAAAAGAAGAAAGATACGCTTCCTCACAGTTACCTCACAGACACTCCACAACCAAGAACAATAGCAGATCTACAGACCACTCAGAACATACCTTACCTGAAATAGTAAGTGTACTGCATTTTACTCATATATTTATAAACTGTCTGTATTAGATAAAAAAAAATTATATTATGTTTTTTCTCTCATAGAAATGTCTAGTACTCTGGAGTGGCTAGAGGAGCATTTTCCACATGAGGAAATGTCAGAAGATAGTGGGCCTCATTACACGGACGGCGGTAAGGGTTAACGGTCACCGTTAATGGTAACGGTGACCGTTAATCCTTACCGCCGTACTACGAGGTCCCTTTGCGGGTTGGGGAATTTAACGCCTGCTTTTTGCAGGCGTTAAAACCCAACCCGCAAAGGGACCTTGGTGCTAATTACGGCACCGCAAATTTGCGGTACCGTAATTAGCACTTTCCCCATTCCCATTATGCCCTATGCGGCAAAAATGGGAATGGGGAAGGGCAATGGTAGAAGGGGGAATTACCGCCCCACCAACCTTGGAGTAGGGCGGTAATTCCCCTTTCCGCCAAGGTGGTGCCGGTAATTTACCGGCATGGACCAAGGTGCTAATAGCACGTTGGTCCACCGCCTACCGTGTAATGAGGCCCAGTGAATCTAATGGGAGACACTTTACAATATAAACCATTTAATTATTATTATTTTATATACATTTAACATATATATATTTTTTTGTACAGAGCATACCAAAATAGAAAGTACTACAGAAAAAGCTGTTATGGATAAGACTCTTCACAGCATACAAGAAAAAATGGATCTATTGTTGGCTAATTTTAATAATTTAAAAACCTTTGTGGAAGATCATTTTAAAGAAAAAACCATGTACCATTGTCCCACATGTGCCTGTCCCCCCTCACCATATCCCAGTGCATTATCCCCAAACCCTCTCCATGAACCAAAATGTTTTGATGAGACTTTATCCCTTCTTCACCTCATACAAATCCTGTTGAAACCCCTAATTCTCCTGTTTTTGTTTCAGTTTCTGCCTCACCTTCTCTGTCATAAGTTAATCATACATGAAGTTAGATTTTTACATTGTGTTCTAATTCATTTCATGTTTTTAAAAAAAAAAAAGCAATTTAGGTGTCCGCGGACAGCGCGGGTGTCCGGAATGTCCGTAAAGAAACAAAAATGGAGGTGTCCTGAAGAACACTATACCTGTCGGTACTGTTCACTAGCAAGTTGAAACTGTTCTTAGAACACATGCGGTGTCCTGAAATGTTCGTAAATAAACAAAATAGGGGTGTCCTAAGAACGGTATGCCTGTTCGTTTTGTTCGTAGGCAGGTTGAAATTGTTCTAAGAACACATCATGTGCCCTATAATGTTCATAAATAAACGAAATAGGGGTGTCCTTAGAACACTATACCTCTCCGTAATATGTGCATGCAAGTTGAAACTATTCTAAGAACACACGCGGTGTCCTGAAATGTTCGTAAATAAACAAAATAGGGGTGTCCTGAGGACGCTATGCCCGTCCGTATTGTTCGCAACCAAGTTGAAACTGTTCTAAGAACACATGTGGTGTCCTCAAATGTGCGTAAATAAACAAAATTGAGGTGTCCTGGGAATGCTATGTCTGTCCCTTTTGTTCGCAAGCAAGTTGAAACTGTTCTAAGAACAAACGCCTGTCCGTAACTGTTCATTTGACGTGTGACGCACTTTTAATTACTTCAGGACCCGAACAGTGTCCATAGAACATCAACACGCATGCGCAAACCAATGTCCGTGCATTTGGTGTCCTGCGGACAGCCGCTCCATTCGCTGACATGTTCGCGAAGCGATCATGTGACCGCACCCACGCTGATCGTGTGTTCTGAATGCGGACACTGTTCATGTCCCCAAACAATTTAAAAGTACATTTTCAAGTAATCCACAATATTTTTCAATAAAAACTCACCATAGCACAAGTCCCACATACTAATCCTGAGTTTCTAAATACTTTTTGAAACTTTTTGAACCTTTTTTCGTGTTCGATCTGTCCGCAGACAGCGCGCCCTAGAGCTTATTCTCATTGTGTTTCTGGCTATTTTACAGAGCACAGCTAATTTTACTGCCACCTGCAGATTTCCATCTTGAACCCTACACCCTCCACGGCCCCTGCAGGCAGACCACACCACAGGGGACTACCCTGCACCCCTGGGCATGTCCCTCAGGCAGCCCATCCACCATGGGCATGCCCCCCCAGCCAAGCCACATGTCACCTTGCACTAGTGATCACCAACGCATTACCCCCTTGCACCCCCACCACACAGCAGTGCAGGGCACCTGCCAGCAGGCACACACTCATCTCCCCCAGCACCCCCACCCCTCAGCAGTGTGAGGCACCTGCCAGCAGGCCCCCACTAATGTCCCACCCATGTCCCCTTGCACCCCCACCCCCCAGCAGTGCAGGACACCTGCCAGCAGGCCCCCACTCATGTCCCCTTGCACACCCACCCCCCAGCAGTGCAGGGCACCTGCCAGCAGGCCCCCACTCATGTACCACTCATGTCCCCTTGCAGCACCACCCCCCAGCAGTGCAGGGTACCTGCCAGCAGGCCCCCACTCATGTCTCACTCATGTCCCCCTGCACCCCCACCCCCCACCAGTGCAGGACACCTGCCAGCAGGCCCCTACTCATGTCCCACTCATCTCCCCCTGCACCCCCACCCCTCAGCAGTGTGGGGCACCTGCCAGCAGGCCCTCACTCATGTCCCCTTGCAACCCCATCCCCCAGCAGTGTGGGGTACCTGCCAGCAGGCCCCCACAAATGTCCCACTCATGTCCTCCTACACTCCCACCCCCCAGCAGTGCAGGGCACCTGCCAGCAGGCCCCCACTCATGTCCCCTTGCACACCCACCCCGCAGCAGTGTGGGGCACCTGCCAGCAGGCCCCCACTCATGCCCCTCAGCACTGCCACCCCCCAGCAGTGTGGGGCACCTGCCAGCAGGCCCTGACACATGTCCCCCAGCCAACATGTCATCTCAATCTAGATCCATGGCCCTTATGGCCAGCCTCCACATGCCAAAGACCCACCCAAGTATTGCACCCACCCACATAGAAATGCCAATTACATGACACAACCCCAATGGCAAGTATGTAAATGAAGACATGTCCCTCACACACTCACAATGGGTGCAAGTGAATATCAAAACCCATATCATGACATGCATGAAACCAATGAGATAATACCACACATCGAAGTTTGAAGAAAAAAATGTATTGAAAGCAACATGAATGGAATTAAAATCAAACAAACGACAATGGAAATTTAAAAAGAAAAGCTGCATGTCCGTAAAATAATGAAAAACAACAAATCATAATCCAAAGGAAAGGTGTCCAAAGTCACAGTTCAAAAAATGAAATCCAAGGGAAAAAGAAAAGTGAAAACCATTGCTCCATGGGGAAATCCAAAATAAGTAGAATCCAACAGTCAACTATACACAGATGAACAATCCAGGGTCCATGATCCCAACTGAAGAAATGAAACCTATCAAAAACTCCTACCTAATTAAAAAACTATATACGAAAATGTAGTCCATTGTCCAAAAGGTCCAAAATAAAGAAAAAAACAAAGGTAACCTAATACTAACTGAATAACTATTTACAAGGGCAGCGGGCAAGTCCAACGGCTCACATGTTGATGTTCCGGGCCAGGGCATCATAGAACTCCTGCTCGATGTCCTGGAGACGGTCCTCTTCCATGGCCCCGAGGGTTCGCAGGGACGATGACATCTGGAACTCCAGGTACCTGCAAATGGCCTTGAGGCACTCGGCCCGCCTCAGGGCCCTACGCATGGAGTTCTCCGCCCTGACCAACGTGAGCCGTGCCTCTTACACCCGCTGCCGCTCCGCATCTATCGCATAACCCAACCGCTGCCACACGGAAGACACTTCCCGTCCATGGTCCTCCTGCCCTCCGGCCGGTGCCTGCCCATCCGATGTTGATGGCCCCGAGCCATCATTTCTCCCACCTACAGCCTGCTCCTGCTGCTGCTGTCCATGTGCCCTGTCCGATGGTGCCTCCACATCCTCCATGTGCTGGTCTCCAGTTGTGGTGTCCACCCCTGCTGGACCGCTGACTCCCGACTGTGGCAGGGATGTGAGCTCCACCAAGATGGCTGTGTTGGTCAGGCCAGGTCCACAGGGGGCCCTGGTGGAATCTGGGCCGGAAGACGATGTGGAGAATGACCGGCCCATAGCCTCCACAGAAGAGGAGAGGTCCGCCAGAGTGCGCGTCATATGTAGGAACCCTCTGACCAGGGCCCCTCCCAGCAGTGCCACGTCACGACGCTGCTCTTCGTGATGGCGTGCGTTCTCCGCCCAGGAAGAACGCACGTCATCACGAATGACACACGTGCGCAACGCGACACCCACCAGGACGGATCCCATATGGTCGCGGGACCCCTCGTCCGCAGGTAGTGGAGAGGCAGGTGATATGGCACTCTCCCCTAACTGCGGACGGGCCTGGGATGGGGCCTCCCAGCTGGTGCATGATGGTGCAGTCACAGGGTCCAGGACAGCGACATGCACAGGCCCCTCCGCGGTGACCTGTGCTGCCTCCTGACCCTGGCCCTGGACTGCACCACTTGCATCAGTTGTACTACCCCCACCAGGCCCCATGTGCGGCTTAGTAGCAGGCTCCTCCTCCTCTGTGGAGACCACCAACCTGGATGTCTCCACACCATCTTCCAACTACAATGGTTTTCTAGGAAGGCAGGTATTCAGAAAGCATATTAGATATGCAAAAAATTGGGTCAATTGGAGTGCTCACACTCAAACACAAAAGAGGGCCACCCGGCTCAGCGTATCTCACCCTAAGGAAGAACACCCTATCCCTGGCGGGGGTGCCTGTCCCTGGGTGGCGCGTGGTGTATCGCCTATCTAACAGATATAGAGGAGAGTTCTGTCCCTCAACCTTCTATACTAGTGGCAGTGTCTGTTGGCAGACAAAATGGTCCAATTGTGAAACAATCTAAAAAATGGTATTCTCCAGAGTGGTATAGCAGTATTCAACAAAGCTGTGGATTAGATCCTGTGGCTGCTAGATCTTAAACACGGATACAACCTGCGAATCAGGTCAACTGTTTGTATCCCATCCAAAGTGTACAACTTTAATACAGCCCGTAGGTCACTGTGGTTGGGGTTTGAAACAGTACAGCTGGAGAAACCATTGGTGGGTGAAGCAGTAAAACACAGCCAAAGGGCTGAAGGACTAAAAGTTGGCTCTTATAAAAAAAATATATAGCTCACTCGGTGGTAATGAGTGTGCTACAATGAATGATTTCCAGAAAACAAAGTCTCTTTGTTGATGTAGGAGAGATCAAAGGTGGGTCATGAGAGCCCTCATGACCGAAAGGGGTCGACCGGTTTCAATGGCGTAGGATATTCGAGCCATCTTCGTCAGGACCGTGATTAGAAGTGCAAGCTGGATTGACGGAGTTCAAAAAAATGCGGAACTTGTAGAGAAGTGCTGTTGTCTCCTGTGGGGAGACAGAAAAGGGGGGGACAAGAAGGGAAGGGGAAAGGAATTAAAGAAAACTCGCATGTGGAAACATCAACTAAATGAGTCAATCAGTACAGGAAAGGTAGGGGTGCCTGAGCACCTGTGAGAGGTCTCACCGCCATAACGGGGGGGAAGAAGGGGGGTGAAGGATGCAGGAGGGTGAAGGAGACCGTCTCATAGGATGACTGGTGACCTCAACCGAATGGTGAAGGCAAACAAAGCAGTTCCAGTAGACCCCTATGTGGTTAAAAGGGGGGGTCCGTGGACAGCAGCCTCCCTAAAGTGCAGGATGTATACTAGAGGGGAGGACTGAAAGCCATACCTCTGAGCGGGCGTCCTGAATGGGAGGAAGAGAGGCGATCAGTGATCTGGGGTTGCTCACAAGACAAAGATCAGATGGAAAAAGCGGCAGCTGTAACACAGGTCAATCGAACCTGTGGGAGACAGTACACACAAGGTTGATGAAATGGACAGCAAAATAAGAACAGAGGCTAGGTACGTCTAGTCCATAATGAATGGGTGTAGGCCATACCTGTGTGAGAGGTGCTGCTTGCCTCCGTGTAGCCTGAGTGCTGTATCGAAGTGTACAGCTCAGGACTGGCGAGTGTACTGGGGAAAGCCCAATCGCCTGTAGAAAAGGCGGAGGAGCGCGCTCGCGCTAGCATCAGAATGACGTGGCGGGCTCCTAGGTAATGTCTCACGCGTTGGAGGAAAAAGAGGCCCGAGCGCCTCTCAACAAAGCATAAGAGCGTGCTCCGGCTGGCCGAGGACAGGCACTAGGATGTAGTCTCCATATGATGGTGGGAATGACCCAGTCCCTTGCAATTGAGACGGGGTGGAGGGAGAGAGGGAAAAAAAGGGGGGGGCAAAGGAAGAAAGGGCAGAACAACTAATGGAAACGGGGAAAGTGGAGAAGGGAATTAAAATTGAACAATGAAAAATAATAGTTGGTAAATACAAGAGAGAAAATTCATAAAGAAGAAAATTGCAGGTAGCTCATGGAAGGGGAACGGGGCTGGTGGAGAAAGGAACGTGGTACTTGGCGGGGCACTCGTAGTGCCAGTATGGGTGGATTCAGGACAACACTGCTAGTTCATGCCACTGGATTTGTTCATTTAGGCCTTCAGAGTAGGTGTTGAGCCTAAAAATCCACATCTGTTCTTTCCTGAACAGCATATTGTGGTAGTTGCAGCCTCTGCGGGGCGGTGTGACTTTCTCCAGGATAGTCCACTTGAACTGGTCAGCAGTGTGTCCTTTGGATGAAAAGTGGGACACTAAGGGTGCAGTGATCTTATTCGTTCTTATGCATGATCTGTGTTCGGTCATACAAGTTCGAACTGGCCTGATGGTCATGCCAATGTACCTAAGGTTGCAGGGGCAAGTTATCATGTAGATAACACTCTTGGTGTAACAATTGGTAAAGGTGTTCTGTATCCACAGTGTTTTCCATCCAATCTCTATCTGTGTGGTTCTGGAGGTCTGAGCGCACATAGAGCAGTTACCACAGGGTTCATGTCCCTTGATGGGTGGGATGTTCCAAAGGGTCCCCTTGGTGGGCTCTTCCCTGGATGTAACGGGTATCAGTGTCTTGACGACCTTGTCTCTCACGTTGCTACGTCTCTTAAGAGCAAAACGTGGGACAGAGATGTTGGAGGTGCCTGTGTTAAGAATAGGCCAAAGTCTCTTCACTTCCCGTTTGATTTTATTGAGAAGAGGGGAAAAACTGAAAACAGCTGTGAAAGTTGTAGACTCTCTGGGTTTGATATGTTGCTGTAGGGTGATGGATCGTGGAATGTTCCTGGCTCTTTTGTAGGTGTCCTTGATAATCCTCCTAGGGTAACCTCTCTCGGCGAGTTGTGTTTGAAGTTGTTTGGATTGTGTGGTATAATCTGGAGTCTGTGTGCACAGCCTTCTATAGCGCAGGAACTGCCCAAAGGGGAGATTGTCTCTGAGCGCCTTAGGATGGTAGCTTGAATAACAAAGCAAAGAATTTCTGTCTGTGGTTTTTTTGTAAACGCTCGAGGAGAGGTTCCCGCTGATTGCTGAGATGGCAAGGTCGAGGAAATGGGTGTTGGATCTGTGTCTCTCCATGGTGAACTTGAGATGGGGATTGAGGGATTGAGGGAGTTGAGCCAGGTGTGGAAAGCCTCTACAACTTGTTCCGAGCCTCTGAATATCACAAAAATGTCATCAATACTTTTTTCCGTTAGTCTCTAACATACCGCCGGTTTATTTGTCTTAAATATATCTACCGGTCAGTATTTTCTGCCAGAACTCGGTTTTTAAAATGGCGTCTGTGTTCACCTCTGTAACTCCGAACCAAAGGTTGAGCCCTTTGTTCCACTTTTGGCAGGCTTCTGCACAGAAGCTCTCCAGAGCGGTGCCATTCTGTCTGGGTACCACAAGGGGTGTGGGAGGGGGTTTAGGCACCCTGGACTGAGTTGCCTTGCCAACTCAAGTTGCACTCTGGTGTGATTGGCCCAAGTGGTGAGCCACCCCGCTCACCACTTAGCGTGTTTTGATTGACAGCTAGGCTGAATGAATGCATAAAAGCAGGGCTTTTGGGACTGGATCTTCAGAAGTCGCCACAGGACCTAAGAATCCGACGAGGGTAAAGCTGAGCCGACCTGCAACGATGACACCTCCAGTGGAGCCCTGCTAAACCGTCTCACCACTTCCCAACGACAGAGGAGATCTCCCGGCTGGAGAGTCTTCTTCCCCTGACTGGTGGGAACAACCAGTCCCTTTGCTTTTTCTTCGCTTCCAGGGCGTAGTGGTCGAATTGCCCGTGCTGAGCACCCCGGCAACCGGATAGCCACTAGCCCGTACCGCGACCAAAAGGTGGTGCCTTGTGACGGAGCACTCCGCGGCTGGTCTCTTCCCTGGTGGTGCAACGATCTTCAACTTTCCTTCGACGACAAGATCATCTCTTCTCTTGTCAAAGCCCCGACTTGCATCCACCACCAGGAACAACTGCCCCCGCCGGAGCTGTCTCTCCGCATAAAAGGTACCGTGTCCGCCTGGCTTCCCTTGTGACAGTTAGCGTGAGGTGTCTTAATCCTTGCTTCTCCATCGGGTCGCCTCCAGACCTTCTTTACTTTTTGTTCTAAACTGGTCCAACCTTTCTGTGACAATTTGCTACAAAGACTCGAAGTGCATTTCCACTGTGATACTTTTTGGGGCATATCGCCTTGCCTCTCTCCGAGTGGGCCTGGCCTCTGAACTTTGTGATCCACAGTAGACCCTGCCTTACTTGCCTTGCATTTGCTTTGTAAAAGAGTTGGTACCGAGTTGGTTTCATACCCTGCCTTTTCACTCCCGTTCTAACGAATATTAGAGTGCAATCTAGGTTAAAGCATTCACCTCTGTCTGCAAATAAGTAGTGCCGTTGAACCTAGACTTGTCGAAATATTGTTAGAGGATTGATACTTATAGTGATTGTAATTGAAGTTGTTTGCCGTATTAGTGCCAGTGTGTTTTTCATAGATCTGTTCTTATAAATAAATAACTATATATCTTTACACCCAAGCTCTGTTCGGTGTCTGCTTGTTTTACTGTGTAAATTGCCCTATTTTGTATACTCCACATACTGCCTAACTTGAGGGAAGTCTGACTGCTCAGCCACAGCTACCAAGTGAATCTGTGTGGTACAGACTGCTACCAAGTGGGTTTACTGCCAAACACCTGTAGGCCTAAATCTTTTGCAGTGGTCCCAGAGGGAACTGCACAGGTTTCCGCTTAACAGTCCTGGACCTGAAGTCCTCCCAGTGCTTCTTGACATGTGGAAGTCGCGGACTGCCACCCCCTGCGCGTTGATGGCAGTCACGATGTCCGTCCAGATCCGAGTCCGTCCTTCCTTGTCGGCGGCCGACCTTCCGAAGAGGGCATCATACTGCCCCAGGACTTGCTCCACCAGGACACCAACTTCGGTGGCAGTGAAGCTGGTGGCCCTCTGCCTCCCTGGCTGGGGGTTGCCAGTGGTTCCAGATGGTGTAGTGCCCGACATGGCAACCCTAGAGGCAGTTGTGGGTGGGCAAGTGGGTCCTGCGGCTGGGCTGTGGAGCGATGGAATAGCTATGGGGAGTCTTCTGTTCCAGCAGGGGTGGTCACAGCAACAGCACCCCAGGCTGACGAGCAGGCAGCAAATGGCAGGGCACGTGGGCAGCAGGCAATCAGGCAGCAGCAGATGGGAGCCTGCTCGGGGATCTGGGGGGCAGTAATTCGGCCTTCTGGGCAGAAACGTGGTCTTCCGTGTGTGAACGTGTGGCCAGCTTGATACAGAGTGATTTGGCACGTGAAAATCTAGCACATCAGCATGCATTTCGAGGTAAGGCCCTTAGCGCATAAGCGCGTCAGCACGCGTACGCGATTTCATTGGACCAAAGGCCCTTAGCGCGTAAGCGCGTCTGTGACGTGCGCGCGCGGGCATTTCCATGAACACGGGTGCATGTGACACGTCCAAGAACTGCACGTCCGAGTGTCAGCTCGTGTAATTGGAGGTTGGGGCCTTAGCGTGTATACGCGGAAGTGACGTTGGACGTGTGGGGCGGTTCAAAAGGCACGTGTAGGACGTCAGCGAGGAAGAGCGAGTGGGTGAATTATGTACTTCTTGTCGGTTCACACACGATTTACTTCACAGCGTTTCTAGTTCGTACTCCCTGTTACCTCTGACAGCTTTTTTCTGATTTTCTGCTGGGCCTGTTTCCTCAAACAGCGTTCACTTCTTCTTTTGTTCTGTCTCCTCAGACAGTGTACAATTCTTCATTTGGCGGGGGTGTTGCCAACGCGCACATGCGCGTATTTTTCACGCTCATTTTCCAGGCAGACGGTGAGTCGCGCATGTATTTACCAACTGTGCTTGCCCCGTGTGTCGCATACCCCTTCAGAGGTCATTGTAGGCTGCGTGTAACACGCGTACGTTCATTTTTGTGTTTCTGGGTGCCACAGCGTAGTGCGGGTTCATTTTTCCACGCACGTGGTCTATGAGGGATTGCGTGCACGTTATATTCTGTTTTTGGGGTGCCTGTGCGTTGCGTGACCTGTCATCTTTCCCCAGTGGTCACATACAGCCATGCTAGAGCACTAGGGTACGAATTCCATCTAGTACCCTACCTCTTTGACACCCAATTGCCCAGGACAATAGTTTACTGCAACTCCCATACGCACAACAACATCAGTGCCATGGTTGGGAGGCGACCAAGGGGTAAGGGTGGCAAAGGTGGCCAAGCCTCAAGAGGTGGCCGTGGTGGGCGCGGTAGGGGACGTGGCTGGGATTTGCAGGGTACCCCTAGCCCCCCTTGTGTGGAGGACCAGTCAGGGACACCCATGCCCCCCCCATAGTTGAGGGAAACGTGGCTGACACCATCTCTGATCAGCCCTTGTTGGACCGGCCCATTGTGGCACCTGACTTGGCAGAGGGTGACTCCCAGGCTGACTTC
Source organism: Ambystoma mexicanum (assembly GCF_040938575.1). Taxonomy (NCBI): domain Eukaryota; kingdom Metazoa; phylum Chordata; class Amphibia; order Caudata; family Ambystomatidae; genus Ambystoma; species Ambystoma mexicanum. Next base: position 723,032,865 of record NC_090927.1, on the reverse strand, counting down.
CAGATGACCAAGTCTAGGCCACGTGTGGCGGTGCAAGTTGGTGTCACCAGGCCACGTTGATCAGGGGCAGCTATGTCATCTGCTGCCCCGAGTAGGCAGGGTGGGGAGGCTGCAGGGGCAGCTGCAGCTCCATCCACCCCAGCTCTGACTTTCCCAGCCAGGGCAGTGTTGGTCCCATCTTGCTAACATTCCCCCTGACTACGTAACACTTCAGCCAATGCCTGCACCAAGTCCCATGCTCAGTGTGCATTCCCACACTCCAACTACCCAGTCCACCAGTGCTCCTGCCCCTAGTGGCCAGAGCGGCGTAGGCCACTCAGGATCCCCACCACCTTCCAAAAAAAAGAGGAAGAGTGCTCGTCCACTACAGGCTGATACCCCAGACACGGCTACGCAGTCTGGCACGCAAAGGAAGCCTAGCTTCAATGATGCCGAACGTGATGCACTTGTGCAGTATGTGTCCGGATACGACAGCAAAATGTTGATCACTTCAGGGTGCAAGACCACACCTGCTCGACGTCAGGCACACTGGCAGACCGTCGCGGACATCATAAGTGCCTTGGATCAGTGAGGCGCACAGCTGGTGAGTGCTACAAGCGCTGGAATGACCTTAAGCGCAGGGCAAAGAAAAAGCTGGCCTCAAGTCATGCCGCTACTCTGGTGACTGGAGGTGGGTCTCCACAAGAGGACATTGAACTCACTGTACAATGGTCTGTTGCTGGGACCTACGTCACAGAGGAACAGATCCAAGGTGTGGGAGATCTGCCAGATTACGAGGCATTGTCCGGTGAGTGCACATGCATGTGTGTGTGATCCATGTGTATGTTTTGTGTGTGAGGGGTTCTGATTGAGTGCCAGGTGAGGGTGTTTGTGCCTGAGTGGTTTGGGTCACCCATGTGCTTCATCCAAAACATTCTGCGCCCCTGGATTTGGGTATTACAGTATCCCTTCTGCCCACAGTAGACTTTTTGTGCAACATCACGCCTGTTGCCCTTGAAGTGGCATCTTGCAACAACATTGTTCCGTATTTCTCATTGTTCATTCAGGCTGATTCTTTCGATTCCCCCACTTTCAATATGCATATCTCAGCCCTATTGTCAATCGATATGTGACATGCCTATGGTACATGCCACCTGTGTGATGGCATGTGTCATGTATGTGGATTGGACAAGCCACTCACAGGCCAATGTGTGATGGCTCTGCTAGCCAGCATGCAGCTAATGTGTTGCTCTTCCATCTTGGTGTCATCAGTGTCTGACATTTTCCTCCCCTTCAATCTCAGTGACAGTGCATGCATGGGAGGGTTATAGTCATGTGGGACATGTGTCAATCAAGTACTGGTTCTGTACCTTGTGAGGCCTAATTGTGTGCCATGGTGCTAATGCTTGTTTCCATTATTTTCAGGGAGGACATGTTGGCGTCCAACAGGGACAGACGGGCGGCCCTGGACACTCTGCGGGAAGCCATTTCTTTAGAGTCCCAGGGCCAAAGGGAAGCCCTGAGGGTAGAAGTCCGTCACCTCAGGCAGACTCTTGTGGAGCTTGAGGCTTCCACTGTCACGAGGACAGAACAGCTGCTGGAGCGTGTCACATGTACACTCTCAGCAGAGATGCAGGCAACTCGGGAGGAGGTCCGGGCATCACGTCAGGTGGTGCCTGGGGATCTCCGCACCATAATCCTCCAGAACGAGACCTTCCACACCCACATGCTTGCTGCCATGGAGGACCAGACTAGGGCTTTGCGTGGGCTGCCTCCCATAGCACCACCACCTCCTGTGGCGGCAGCAGCACAGGGTGATGAGAGCGACCACAGTGATTCTGAATCTCTCACGATAGCGTAGCCGTGCAGGCCATGAGCCCATGGAGGTGTTTTTTTTTCCGCCACATCCACACAGGTGGCTGTTGGTGTGCACCTTGTCCTCGGACCTCCTGTGGTCTCCCCCACCCCCCCCTGGCCCTCACATGGCCATTTTTGATTTTTGATTTTTGATTTTTGTTTTTGGTTGTTGATTGTTGAGTTTTTGTTACAGTGTGTTGCCTTGTGTGGCTCCCGTGGGCATCCACTGTATTCCGGCTGGGCACATGCAGGCTTGTCCTGAGTTTGGATTAGATGCTTGCGTTTGTGAGACACACCCCTCCTGCTTCCCGTTACCATGGGCTTGCAAAGGGTATGCCCAAGTGACAGTAACTTACACAGTGACGTTGGACTCCCATGACATGTGTGGGTAGTCCGTAGTCAATACTGTGTATACATTCCTAGTGCATATTGTTGTAGTATTGTACACTGCATGGTGTATTGATGTGTGCTTGTGCATCCATGTCTCCCTCCTAATTTGCAGGTTCATTCCATATGTCTTCACAAGGCTGTCTACTTTGGAGATGGAGTTCATGTTGTAAGCAGTGCACTTCCAGATTTGCGTGGCACCAACACTGTACAGTTGGAAGTGGTCGATGTGCTAGCATCACCAGGTTGTAAGTCTACGTATCCTTTAACCTAGTACTGTCATGTGAATGCCATGTTTGGGGTGGCTAGCTGCATTGTATTGTGGTAAGTCTTTGGTCATGTGTGTTGTCAGTTCTACATTAATGGGAGCATATTGTGTGTGGCCATTTTCCAATCGGGACACTGTACTTTGTGACACTTGTGTCATGTTTTGGGGATTCCTTTGTTTGCTCTCACATAGCATGACATGCCATGGTGTGTTGGGGGGCGGTGCTGGCGAGGTGTTGGGTGACATGGCATTGTTGTCATGTTGTATCTTGCAAGGGGGTAATGATTTTAGCAGCATAGAAGTGAGTCTTTTGATGACACAGCATTGGTGAAGTTTGTGTAGGTAGGGATGCACACAATGGAACACTACCAGGTGAACAATCTCAGGCTGGTATGGTTGTGACAGTTGCCTGTCAGTTGACTCATCATCATTGATAGTCAGCTGGTATATGCCAGGGCTGTGTGCACTCCACAGGGGTGTGATTTTAGGTGAAGTAATTAACCACCAGCTGCGTACGGGCTGCCTCACCCGGTGCCCTTTCCCCTCCCATGTGCAGCGGGTGTGCATGTGGTTGGGGATGTGGGGGCACCACCATGTCCACTGGTAGGCCCCTGCGTGTTGCAACGTTGTGCAGGACACATGCTGCCACTATGATCCTGCACACTACTGGGGGAGCATATAACAGCTGCCCGCCGGAACGGTCAAGGGAGCGAAAACGTGACTTGAGCACTCCGAATGTGCGCTCCACTGTGCCCCGGGTTGCAATATGGGCTGTGTTGTATCTTACCTCGGGTGGCGTGGTGGGGTTCCGAATTGGCATCATCATGTGGGTGCTCAGAGGGTAGCCACTGTCCCCTAGGGAGGTGGTTATGGGTATCATTAGTAGGGTTGTGACATTACTCAGTATCTGGCATGCATGCATGTGCTGTGGCATTTATACTCACCAAGCAGCCATGTATCGCCATGCCGCCCACCTTCTATGTCCCGGTTTAGGGTTGACATTCTGTAAATGAAACTGTCGTGGGTGGACCCTGGATAGTTGGCATATACTGAGGTGATGATTCCCTTGGCATCACATACTACCTGGACGTTGATGGAATGCGAGTGCTTGCGGTTTCTATAGATGTGCTCTGATGCCCTGGGGGGACGTAGAGCCACATGGGTGCAATCAATGGTACCTAGGACTTTGGGGAATTGTGCCACCCTGTAGAAATCCTGGATGGCAGCCTGCTTTTCTGCAGGTGTTCTGGGCAGGTATATGTGCCTGAGGACTGATGGGCGTGCAGTCATGATGGCCAAGACCTGGTGTAGGCAGCGTGACTGCGTAGCCTGTGAAACCCCCCCTCACTATGGCACTTGTCCGCTGAAATGATCCAGTGACCAAAAAGGGCAGTACATTGAGGACCTTCTCCAGGGGGCTGAGTGCTTGGGAGCAGAGGGTGGGTGATGTGAGGTCATCCTCCCACTCACTGACCAGGTCGAGTATTATGTGAGGTGGAAACCTGTACCTCCCATACACCTGGTCATCAGGCATGCCAAAAAGGCTGGTTCTGGGTGTGAAAATTCTGGGCCTGACTATCCTCCTCCTCCTCCTGCGGTATCCCACGACCACTGCTGCTAGGAACGGTATGTTCATCCTGGCGTCTGAGCTTGCTTGTTGTTTGCGCGCACTTTTATACTGCGCGGGTCCGCGTACGCTTGCTTACTGCTGGCGTACGTGTTTCCGGATTAGCGCATCTTTTTTGGCGTATGCGTGTGGCCGTTCCGCGCATTTGCCTCCTGTACTTCCCCACCCACCCCAGTAATACACGTACCCCGCTCTCCCAGGCCCAATCGTGTGTAAAACTTCCCGCGAGCCCCTGAAGTACACATACCCCGCTCACCCAGGCACAAGCGCGTGTAAAACTTCCCGCGAGCCCCTGAAGTACACGTACCCTGCTCGCCCAGGCACAATCGCGTGTGAAACTTCCTGTGCACCCCCATAATACACACTATTTGTGACACAGCGGGTGTCCGTGTTTGTCCCTTTGCACGTCATTTGTCCTAGAGGGCCACAGTATGGGACATTCATCAGAGCTGTATATACAGGCTTTTTGTTAGCGCAGGGACGCTACCGCCTGCCTTCGTGTGGCAGACATGTGTTGATGTACATAGTTGACTTTTGGTTTGTGTCATGAGATCGCCATTTCACTGCTCGGGGGTGGGGGTGCAATGGGACATGAGTGGGGGCCTGCTGGCAGGTGCCCTGCACTGCTGGGGGGTGTGGGTGCAAGGGGACATGAGTGGGGGCCTGCTGGCAGGTGCCCTGCATTGCTGGGGGGTGGTGGTGCAAGGGGACATGAGTGGGGGCCTGCTGGCAGGTGCTCCTCAGTGCTGGGGGTGGGGGTGCAAGGGGACATGAGTGGGGGCATGCTGGCAGGTGCCCCTCAGTGCTGGGGGTGCAATGGGACATGAGTGGGGGCCTGCTGGGAGGTGCCCCTCAGTGCTGGGGGGTGAGGGTGCAAGGGGACATGAGTGGGGGCCTGCTGGCATGTGCCCCTCAGTGCTGGGGGGTGGGGGTGCAGGGGTACATGAGTGGGGGCCTGCTGGCAGGTGCACCTCAGTGCTGGGGGGTGGGGTGCAAGGGGACATGAGTGGGGGCCTGCTGGCAGGTGCCCCTCAGTGCTGGGGGTGCAATGGGACATGAGTGGGGGCCTGCTGGCAGGTGCCCTGTACTGCTGGGGGGTGGGGGTGCAAGGAGACATGAGTGGGACATGAGTGGGGGCCTGCTGGCAGGTGCCCCTCAGTGCTGGGGGGTGGGGGTGCAAGGGGACATGAGTGGGGGCCTGCTGGCAGGTGCCCCGCACTGCTGGGGGGTGGGGGTGCAAGGGGACATGAGTGGGGGCCTGCTGGCAGGTGCCCTGCACTGGTGGGGGCTGGGGGTGCAGGGGGACATGAGTGGGACATGAGTGGGGGCCTGCTGGCAGGTGCCCCGCACTGCTCGGGGGTGGGGGTGCAAGGGGACATGAGTGGGGGACTGCTGGCAGGTGCTCCGCACTGCTGGGGGGTGGGTGTGCAAGGGGACATGAGTGGGGGCCTGCTGGCAGGTGCCCCGCACTCCTGGGGGGTGGGGGTGCAGGGGGACATGAGTGGAACATGAGTGTGGGCCTGCTGGCAGGTGCCCCGCACTGCTGGGGGGTGGGGGTGGAGGGGGTCATGCGTTGGTGATCAGTAGTAGTAGTGGTGCAAGCTGACATGTGGCTTGCCTGGGGGGCATGCCCATGGTGGATGGGCTGCCTGCAGAACATGAAGTCCCCTGTGGTGTGGGCTTCCTGCAGGGGCTGTGGAGGGTGTAGAGGAGACATGAGTGGGACATGAGTGGGGGCCTGCTGGCAGGTGCCCCTCAGTGCTGGGGGGTGGGGGTGCAAGGGGACATGAGTGGGGGCCTGCTGGCAGGTGCCCCGCACTGCTGGGGGGTGGGGGTGCAAGGGGACATGAGTGGGGGCCTGCTGGCAGGTGCCCTGCACTGGTGGGGGCTGGGGGTGCAGGGGGACATGAGTGGGACATGAGTGGGGGCCTGCTGGCAGGTGCCCCGCACTGCTCGGGGGTGGGGGTGCAAGGGGACATGAGTGGGGGACTGCTGGCAGGTGCTCCGCACTGCTGGGGGGTGGGTGTGCAAGGGGACATGAGTGGGGGCCTGCTGGCAGGTGCCCCGCACTCCTGGGGGGTGGGGGTGCAGGGGGACATGAGTGGAACATGAGTGTGGGCCTGCTGGCAGGTGCCCCGCACTGCTGGGGGGTGGGGGTGGAGGGGGTCATGCGTTGGTGACCAGTAGTAGTAGTGGTGCAAGCTGACATGTGGCTTGCCTGGGGGGCATGCCCATGGTGGATGGGCTGCCTGCAGAACATGAAGTCCCCTGTGGTGTGGGCTTCCTGCAGGGGCTGTGGAGGGTATAGAGGGAACACCTGGGAGGACCCACACTGCCAATTCACATGTAGGACTCCCCTGCACCCCAGATATACACGTACCCCACTCGCACAGGGCCTGTCACGTGTGATAATTCACGTGCACCCCCGAAATACACGTACCCCGCTCGACCAAGGCCAATCACGTGTGAAACTTCCCGCACACCCCAAATTTACACGTACCCAGCCCAATCACGTGTGAAACTTCACGCAAACCCCAGGAATACACGCACCCCACTCGCACCGGGCCTATCACGTTTGAAACTTCCCGCAAACCCCTGAAATACACGTATCCCACTCCCCCAGGCACGATCGTGTGCGGAACTTCACACGCACCCCCTGAAATACACGTACGCTGCTCCCCCATGCCCGATCGCGTGTGAAACTTCACGCGCACACACGAAATACACGCACACGCTAATTTTTCACACAGCGGGTGTCGCTGTTTGTCGCGTACCCCTTTGCACGTCATTTGTCCTAGGGGGCCACAGTATGGGACATTCATCAGAGCTGTATATTCGTGCTTTTTGTTAGTGCAAATTTTGGTGCACATTTTATTCCAGCGCAGGGACGCTACCGCCTGCCTTTGTGTGGCGGACGGGTTTGGGTCAGTGCGCTTCTTTGCCCATGCGCTGGTTTGCCCTATTCGATTCCATGAATACGTGTTGTAGGCAAGCGTGTGGGCGTTCCGCGCACTTGCCTCCTGTACTTCCCCGTGACCCCCACATTTTCACGAGTTGTTCCCCATTCCGAGTGTTACGCCCCGTGTTCCGCCTACTTTTGTTATGTGCGCCACGCTATGTGCGCTTTCGCTGTGGCCTTAGCGCACGCCGTTAGATGACCTGACGCCGCACACTTTTTCAGCGCACATCCCTGATTTTACTCCCGCATGGATTTCCATGAATAGATGTGCGCTGGTTTCCCTGTGATATTTGCACCTGCACTGCATTTTCGCTCTTTCACTGCGAATCGCACGTTTTCACACGTTTTTGCATGCTTGCGCCGAAATTTTCGGTAAATATTAATTCCATGAATCGGCCTGAATATTTTCATTGTGAAAAGAGGACATGCCAAAATCTCTTGGAAAGGCACAAACAGCCTTACTGACATTGCGACTTGCTATCTCCATTTGTTGGCCAAATGAAGAAGAACGAAGCCACATTTGTCTCTGCCCAATCCGTGAAAAAATTACTTGAGAATTTGGAAACATGTCCATGACCTTCCCAAGTCCTTCTTTCATTGCAAATTGCAAAGGAATTCCAGACACATGTCCTAAACTGTTCCCTCCACAATGAATTATAATTATATCTGGATGTTGCTCTGTCTCCAAAGTAGCACAGAGAGGTAGCAAGTCCAACCACTTCATTCCACGTACTCCATTCCAGTATACTTCCACATGTGGGAATCCAAGATCTACAGCTACTCCACAGCTTTCTGCATGCACCTTCAACCAATGTATCCACAAGTCTCCCAAAATCCAAACAATCTGTTTTCTGAAACACACAGCCATAGCTATCTGTTCTTCTCTCAGCAAAAAGAGTATCAGAGAAACTCTCTCCTGGCACAACACACCCACTAAAGTTTCCTGACCAATCCCTTGTTATGCTCATTCTAATTTGCATGGCTTCCCAACCCAAAGATCCCCGGATGTAACACCTGATGGCTGCGAACTACCGCCATGTCGGCGGACATATCGTAACATGGACAGCCCTTCTACCATTTCCACTTCACTCTCTGTGCCATTCCCTCGTTGGATGTAGCTAAGAAGTCACATGACCATCTACCAATCACATAGAAGACCTCTACATCTAATTGCATCATCATAGATCAGCACTGCAAATGTACTGTGAATCTCTCTGAGTACAAGTGTCATTTCATTGGAAAGCACCTTCTACAAGAAATACTGTACAAGTCTCCAAGATTTCTACTTGCAGCTCCATGCATATCCATATGCATGAACACAAACTACAGGTATGCATATTTTCTGTAAAGTACATGTACAATTCTTCTAGTTTCATATAAACAGATTAACTGACGTTTAGCTTGTATAATCTGTTAAATGAACTTACTGTCTTTTTTCTATCTCCTAAAATCAACTGTCACAAACCTTTATACTATTTAATTTCTTTTTACACACACATATTCAAATCATGTTGAAGTAACAATTTTTAAATAAAATATATAGACTGCATATAGTCAAACAAAATTGCATGCACATACTATGTTCAAATCTCAAACAACAATACTTGTACAATAACATAAATATTTATTTATTTATTTATTTACTTACTTACTGATATTTATATAGCGCAAGCAGCCCATTACATTGAGGCACTATTACTTGCAAGAGCTTAGTTACATGAATAGTGGTATTCAGTGGTACATTATGAATTTCACAAGGGATAGTAAACATATTTGGTTTGCTATAATTAGTCATTGCAATACAGTTTATTCATTAAGAACATATGATATGTATTCAACTGGTGCGACGTATCTTATGTGAATAACATAGTTTTAATGGTTTTGAGGAAGGCGCTGAGGATGTCAATTAAAAAAAGCAATGTCTAAATTAAAAACAGTGCTATATACAAAAAAATTACTAATTTTTTTCTTTTACAATTGCAGTGAAGACCATTCTCCTGAAAAGAAGCAGCCGAATTTGAAGTACAAAGAACAACTAAGAAGTAACCTGCTCATTTTAGAAAAAAAGTAAGTTGAATACCACCATAATATTTGTATTATTACTCAAACACACTGTAAGGTTAATTCATGCTATTTCTGTGCCTAAAAATAGAGATTGTGCACCATTCTGTCCAAAAATCCCCATTTCTTAAACAGCGATTTACAGCCAGAATGGCACACAAATTCCTATTTTTTGACACACAAATGACCCAACTCAGCTGCTAGAATTTTGATGTTATAGAAAAAACAACTGTTTTAATTGTATAGCATTAGATTTACTATTTGTACTTTTCCACACCACTAGCTTACTTTTTTCTGTCATCTGAACCCCAGATTAGTAACACATTAATTCAAGAATACCCATCCCTACTAGTTGTAGTTACCCAATGCACAATCACACACCATTACATACATCTTTATCATCTTACTCAAACACTCATGCACACAGCACACATACATTGCAGAACACCCCAACCCATACCTTCTTTATTTTTTTCAACAGACCATAAAAAGAATGCCTACCAAAAATCAAGTCTGTAGAAAGCAACGCAGAAGTAGAGCAAATGAAAATAAAAGTTTCCAACATAAGCATCCATCTTTAGCAGAATTTCTAAAAAAAAGTTGAAACAAAACAGCTAATACAGTCATTTAGTGAAACAAAAGAAGTTTCAAGTACAGAAACGTTGCCTCCTCTATCAAAATGTAAAACAAACCAGAAAACAATTAACAAAAAATCAGCTATGACTACAGATAAAACTGCTTCTATAAATCTTGATATAGTACAAAGTAAGCATACCAAGAAAAGTATTTTAGCCAAAATGTTCCGTCACAGAGTGCTTCAAAATCTTATAAAAACAGGAGAGAAACCAGGTTCAACCCTTAAAACCTATCGTAGGAAATTAATCTTAGAAGCGTTGATAGACAGTGCAATTCCTCTCAAAAGAAAGTTATTTATTTTTGTGTTAAACAAAATGAAACCACTAACAAAACTAATGACTAAATTACAAAAAAGACTTCTCAATAAACAAAATGTCAATAGAAAGAACTTCTTAAATATCCACAGTGGTGAATGGAGTCACACTACAAGCACAGGACCATACTTGAATGAAGAAGCATACAAACAAAAGCAAACAAATACAATTGCCATACATAGCAGTGGTCGAGGTTATGAAAAAGTTAATAATACCATAATGGAACAAGAAGTACTGCTTACAAAAATATGCCCTGAAAACTTAGAATTACCTCTCCAGTCAGCTGAATCAGAACGACTAGTGTACAAATGGCCATGCACGTCAATGTGTAACATTCCCAAAACATTTTTCAAGTCTTTACGCCAATTCCTCAATCAATATGTGAAAGGCAAAGACAAAATCAAAATTAAACTACTGCAAAATATGGATACCAGTCCAGTGTGCAAGTACACAGGACTACAAGGACATTCATTGGCCTGCATTACAGGACCTACTTGCAAAACCACCTTCCATGATATCAAAAGGATATCAACACATCATTCAACTATAAGAAATCTAGTCTATAAACTGTACTATGCTAAAAGTACTGCTTCAGCACTAGCCAATTTAAATAACATTCTTCTACATGGTACAGCAAAAGACCTACTTGAAGAAATCGACTATATCCAGAAAAAATATTTTGGAAGTGAAAGCCACTTACAGAATGAAATAGCTTTAAACCAAATTAGCAACAATTCTACGCATGGCAACCTTTTACTAAACACATACAAAAAAGAAATACTAAAATTTAAAAGTACATCAGCTGAAGTACCAAACCATGTGTGTGTATGTTGCTGCAGAACTTTTTATAAAAGTAAGACAAAAACTGTAGACCTATCATACAAAATAGAAGACAATGAAGATTCTAATTGGTTTGAATTAGCTCTCTACCTTATAGCAGAAAACAAATACGAAATAACTGACCCCTTAATACTTTGCAGCTACTGCACTACAAAACTTGACAACAACCAAACTCCTTCACGTGCTATCACAAATAATTTGGAATTATATCCACTACCAAAACCCCTACAACAATTTAATTTATATGAGAGCATCATAATTCAAACAGTGCACCCATTTCAAGCAATAATACGCCTTCAACCAAATACAACAAAATTACCTCCCTCTGAATTAGTGAAAGGTATTCATGGGAAAAGTAGTGTATTTACGATTAGATCTAAAAGGAAAATGTGCACACTCTAGGAGTGCAACGTCCAATGAAGCAATCTTTAATTATCTTAGTAAATGGAGTACCTACAAGAGACAAAAAAATATGGCAACAGCTGGTAGATTTACATAAAGTTAGACAAGCCTTGCAATATCTTAAAGAGAATAATGAATACTAGAAAGAAATTAATATTGAAGAAAACGTGAAGGATACAACTGAAATAATTCAAGAGACACAAGAAGCTGGTCAATTTGAGCTCCTAGATCCTGCTACAATATCAAATACTTTGGACCATTATACAATTCATCCATTGCACTCTAATGACACCATAGAAAATGCACTAGAAACGTACCAAATGCGTCAAACAAAAGGATCACCAATCAGCATATGGGAAAAAAGTATAGAAGCACGTGCTTTTCCTCTACTCTATCCTACTGGCAAAGGAGGAAGGTACGATCATAGACCTATTCAAATATCAGCATCAGAATACCGCTCATTACGGATGTATTCTGAAGATCCCAGATTTAGACAAAATGTGGAATACATTTTCCACCTACTCTTTGAAAGTGAACTAGCAACTTTATGTTACGGAGTTGCACACACATTAAAATCAGGATCCCACTTTCAAAATATGTCAGCTACACAATTATTACAAAAAGTGCAACAAAAAGATGAGGTTTTACAATCCAATATTACAAATCTATTACCAAATATGCATGGTACTAAATAGTACTGGTTTCGACGTCATAGAGATGTACGTTGTATGATCAGAAACTTTGGCCCACCCACTTGGTTTGTTACATTAGGAGGGTAATTCATAGAATTTCGCAGAAAAGTGTCGCAAGCGGCTGGCGCAGAGTGTCCGCGTGCGATTGACTGCGCCAGGCACGTGCGCTAAAACCGATTTCCGCGCACAGCGTATTCATGGATTTTAGGCTCCCAAACCAGCCGTGGCGCAGAGTATCGCAGCGACCCTGCAGCAGCGCCAGTAACGCCCCCAAGAACGCCCTCGCGCAAGGAAAAGCCATCAAAATCGCTAAATCATCGCAAAGGGCTGCGCTAACCCTGGACCAGTTTACAGGGCTGCCAAACAAGGAACGCAAAGCGGGTAACGTGCATATCAGGGGTACGCGTGAAGTTATACACGCGATTAGCCAGGGTACGTGTATTACAGGGGTACGCGGGAAGTATAACACGCGATTAGCCAGGGTACGTGTATTACAGGGGTATGCGGTAAGTTTAACATGCGATTAGCCAGGGTACGTGTATTACAGGGGTACGCGGGAAGTTTAACACGCGATTAGCCAGGGTACGTGTATTACAGGGGTACGCGGTAAGTTTAACACGCGATTAGCCAGGGTACGTGTATTACAGGGGTACGCGGGAAGTTTAACACGCGATTAGCCAGGGTACGTGTATTACAGGGGTACGCGGGAAGTTTAACACGCGATTGGCCAGGGTACGTGTATTACAGGGGTACGCGGGAAGTTTAACACGCGATTAGCCAGGGTACGTGTATTACAGGGGTACGCGGGAAGTTTAACACGCGATTGGCCAGGGTACGTGTATTACAGGGGTACGCGGGAAGTTTAACACGCGATTAGCCAGGGTACGTGTATTACAGGGGTACGCGGGAAGTTTAACACGCGATTAGCCAGGGTACGTGTATTACAGGGGTACGCGGGAAGTTTAACACGCGATTGGCCAGGGTACGTGTATTACAGGGGTACGCGGGAAGTTTAACACGCGATTAGCCAGGGTACGTGTATTACAGGGGTACGCGGGAAGTTTAACACGCGATTAGCCAGGGTACGTGTATTACAGGGGTACGCGGGAAGTTTAACACGAGATTGGCCAGGGTACGTGTATTACAGGGGTAGGCGGGAAGTTTCACACGCGATTAGCCAGGGCACGTGTATCACAGGGGTACGCGGGAATTATCACATGCGATTTGGCTGTGTACGTGTATTACAGGGGTACACGGGAAGTTTTACACGCGATTCGGCTGGGTACGTGTATTACAGGGATGCGATTTTGCCAGGTACGTGTATTACAGGGGTGCGCAGAAATTATCACACGCGATTTGGCTGGGTACGTGTATTACAGGGGTGCGTGGGAATCATCACACGCGATTTGGCTGGGTACGTGTATTACAGGGGTGCGTGGGAAGTCACACGCGATTAGGCTGGGTGGGTCCTCACAGGTGTTCCCTGTACACCCTCCACGGCCCCTGCAGGCAGCCTACAAAACAGGGGACTACCCTGCACACCTGCTCATGTCCCCCTGCACCCCCACCCCCCAGCAGTGCAGGGGCAGCCTCCACCAGGCCCCCACTCATGTCTCCCACCACCCCCACCCTCCCGCCACCAGGGGCAGCCTCCACCAGGCCCCCACCCATGTCTCCCACCACCCCCACCCTCCCGCCACCAGGGGCAGCCTCCACCAGGCCCCCACCCATGCCTCCCACCACCCCCAACCCCCAGCAGTGCAGGGGCAGCCTCCACCAGGCCCCCACCCATGCCTCCCACCACCCCCAACCCCCAGCAGTGCAGGGGCAGCCTCCACCAGGCCCCCACCCATGTCTCCCACCACCCCCACCCTCCCGCCACCAGGGGCAGCCTCCACCAGGCCCCCACCCATGCCTCCCACCACCCCCAACCCCCAGCAGTGCAGGGGCAGCCTCCACCAGGCCCCCACCCATGCCTCCCACCACCCCCAACCCCCAGCAGTGCAGGGGCAGCCTCCACCAGGCCCCCACCCATGTCTCCCACCACCCCCACCCCCCCGCCACCAGGGGCAGCCTCCACCAGGCCCCCACCCATGCCTCCCACCACCCCCAACCCCCAGCAGTGCACGGGCAGCCTCCACCAGGCCCCCACCCATGCCTCCCACCACCCCCAACCCCCAGCAGTGCAGGGGCAGCCTCCACCACGCCCCCACCCATGTCTCCCACCACCCCCACCCCCCCGCCACCAGGGGCAGCCTCCACCAGGCCCCCACCCATGCCTCCCACCACCCCCAACCCCCAGCAGTGCACGGGCAGCCTCCACCAGGCCCCCACCCATGCCTCCCACCACCCCCAACCCCCCGCCACCAGGGGCACCCTCCACCAGGCCCCCACCCATGCCTCCCACCACCCCCAACCCCCAGCAGTGCACGGGCAGCCTCCACCAGGCCCCCACCCATGTCTCCCACCACCCCCACCCCCCCACCACCAGGGGCAGCCTCCACCAGGCCCCCACCCATGTCTCCCACCACCCCCAACCCCCAGCAGTGCACGGGCAGCCTCCACCAGGCCCCCACCCATGTCTCCCACCACCCCCACCCCCCCGCCACCAGGGGCAGCCTCCACCAGGCCCCCACCCATGTCTCCCACCACCCCCACCCTCCCGCCACCAGGGGCAGCCTCCACCAGGCCCCCACCCATGCCTCCCACCACCCCCAACCCCCAGCAGTGCAGGGGCAGCCTCCACCAGGCCCCCACCCATGCCTCCCACCACCCCCAACCCCCAGCAGTGCAGGGGCAGCCTCCACCAGGCCCCCACCCATGCCTCCCACCACCCCCACCCCCCCGCCACCAGGGGCAGCCTCCACCAGGCCCCCACCCATGCCTCCCACCACCCCCAACCCCCAGCAGTGCACGGGCAGCCTCCACCAGGCCCCCACCCATGCCTCCCACCACCCCCAACCCCCCGCCACCAGGGGCACCCTCCACCAGGCCCCCACCCATGCCTCCCACCACCCCCAACCCCCAGCAGTGCACGGGCAGCCTCCACCAGGCCCCCACCCATGCCTCCCACCACCCCCAACCCCCAGCAGTGCACGGGCAGCCTCCACCAGGCCCCCACCCATGCCTCCCACCACCCCCAACCCCCCGCCACCAGGGGCACCCTCCACCAGGCCCCCACCCATGCCTCCCACCACCCCCAACCCCCAGCAGTGCAGGGGCAGCCTCCACCAGGCCCCCACCCATGTCTCCCACCACCCCCACCCCCCCGCCACCAGGGGCAGCCTCCACCAGGCCCCCACCCATGCCTCCCACCACCCCCAACCCCCAGCAGTGCACGGGCAGCCTCCACCAGGCCCCCACCCATGCCTCCCACCACCCCCAACCCCCAGCAGTGCAGGGGCAGCCTCCACCACGCCCCCACCCATGTCTCCCACCACCCCCACCCCCCCGCCACCAGGGGCAGCCTCCACCAGGCCCCCACCCATGCCTCCCACCACCCCCAACCCCCAGCAGTGCACGGGCAGCCTCCACCAGGCCCCCACCCATGCCTCCCACCACCCCCAACCCCCCGCCACCAGGGGCACCCTCCACCAGGCCCCCACCCATGCCTCCCACCACCCCCAACCCCCAGCAGTGCACTGGCAGCCTCCACCAGGCCCCCACCCATGTCTCCCACCACCCCCACCCCCCCGCCACCAGGGGCAGCCTCCACCAGGCCCCCACCCATGTCTCCCACCACCCCCAACCCCCAGCAGTGCACGGGCAGCCTCCACCAGGCCCCCACCCATGTCTCCCACCACCCCCACCCCCCCGCCACCAGGGGCAGCCTCCACCAGGCCCCCACCCATGTCTCCCACCACCCCCACCCTCCCGCCACCAGGGGCAGCCTCCACCAGGCCCCCACCCATGCCTCCCACCACCCCCAACCCCCAGCAGTGCAGGGGCAGCCTCCACCAGGCCCCCACCCATGCCTCCCACCACCCCCAACCCCCAGCAGTGCAGGGGCAGCCTCCACCACGCCCCCACCCATGTCTCCCACCACCCCCACCCCCCCGCCACCAGGGGCACCCTCCACCAGGCCCCCACCCATGTCTCCCACCACCCCCACCAGTGCAGGGGCACCCTCCACCAGGCCCCCACGCATGTCTCCCAACACCCCCACCCACCAGCACTGTGGGGCACGTGGCCAGCAGGCAGTCAGGCAGCAGCAGATGGCAGGTGGGAGCGTGCTCAGGGCTCTCGGGGGCAGTAATTTGGCCTCCTGGCCAGGAGCGTGGTCTCTCGTGTGTGAACGCGTGGACAGCCTGATAGGGAGTGAAATCCCACACGTCAGCTCTTAGCGCGTAAACCCGTCAACAGCATATGCGCGCCTATAGTCACCTGCACGTGCAGGAAATTGTTGCGTGACACGTCCCAGTGTCAAAGCGTGTGATTGGTGAAAATGGATCTACACGTAGAAGTGACAAAGCGTGTGATTGGTGAAAATGGATCTACACGCAGAAGTGACAAAGCGTGTGATTGGTGAAAATGGATCTACACGCAGGAGTGACAAAGCGTGTGATTGGTGAACGTACACGCCGCGTAAGTGACGCTGTACGTGTGGGCCTGTATATAAGGTACATGTAGAACACCATTTCCTTGTACGTGCTTTTCGTGGAGAGCGAGTGGGTGAATTCTGTACTTCTTGTCGTTTCACACGCGATTTACTTCACGGCGTTTCCAGTTCGTATTCCCTGTTACCTCTGACAGCTTTTTCTCTTTTTTCTCTTTTACTGGTTTACCTGGGCCTGTTCCCTCAAACAGTGTCCCCTTCTACTGTTGTCCTGTCTTCTCAGACAGCGTACACATCTTCTTTTGGCGGGGGTTTAGCCAGCCAAACGCGCTCATTTTTCACGCTCTTTTACCTGGCAGACGGTGAGTCACGCACGTATCCAACTTCTGTGCTTGCCCCGTGTGTAGCCTACCCCTTCAGAGGTCATTCTAGGCTGTTTGTGACACGCATACGTTCATTCTTGTGTTACTGGGTGCCACAGCGTAGTGCAGGTTTTTCTTTCTGCACACGTGGTCTAGGAGGGGTTGCGTGCACGTCATCTCCCTTTTTTGGGCCTCCTGTGCGTTGCGTGACCCGTCATCTTTCCCCAGGGGTTACAATCAGCCGTGCTAGAGCACTAGGGTACAATTACCATCTGGTACCCAACCCCTTTGACCCCCAATTGCCCAGGACAATTGTCTACAGCCACTCCCATACGCACATTAATATCAGTGCCATGGCTGGGAGGCGAGGATTCCGTAAGGGTGGCAAAGGTGGAAGAGCCACAAGTGGTGGCCGTGGTGGATCCGGTAGGGGACGTGGTCGTAACTTGCAGGGTGAGCCTGTCCCCCCATGTGTGGAGGACCAGTCAAGGGCACCCATCATCCCCCCCCCTCCCCCCCCTCCCCCCCTCCCGTTGAGGCTGAAGTGGCTGACACCATCCATGCTCAGCCCTTGTTGGACCAGCCCATTGTGGCACCAGACCTGGCTGACTCCATGGCTGACTTCCAGGTCAGCAGGGCTACGACACGTGCGCTGGTGCACGTTGATGCCATCATGCCACGTGGATCTGGGGCAGCAAGGTCATCTGCTGCACCAAGGAGGCAGGGCGGAGAGGCTGCAGGGGCAGCTGCGGCTCCATCCACCCCAGCCCTCACACACCCAGCCAGGACAGTGTCGGTCCTAGTCCATGCTGCTGACATTCCCCCTGACACCATCACACTAGAGCCAATGCCTGCACCAACTCCCATGCTGAGTGTGCAATCCCACACTCCTGATACAGAGTCCACCAGGGCTCCTGCCCCTAGTGTCCAGAGCGGCGCAGGACACTCAGGATCACCACCACCTTCCAAGCGGAAGAGGAAGAGTGCTCGTCCGGCACAGGCTGATGCCCCAGACACGGCTACACAGTCCGGCCCATCCAGGAAGCCCAGCTTCACGGATGACGAACTGAATGCACTTGTCGAGTATGTGTCCGGACATGACAACGAGATGGTCATTGTTGCAGGATCCAAGACCACACCTGCACAACGCCAGGCACACTGGCAGACCGTTGCGGACATCGTAAGTGCCCTTGGAATCGTGAGGCGCACAGCCAATGATTGCTATAAGCGCTGGAATGACCTAAAGCGCAGGGCAAAGAGTAAGCTGGCCTCAAGTCATGCCGCAACTCTAGTGACTGGAGGTGGGTCTCCAGTAGTAGACATGGAACTCACTCCACATGAGTCAGTCGCTGGGACCTACGTCACGGAGGAACAGATCCAAGGCGTGGGAGATCTGGCTGATTACGAGGCATTGTCCGGTGAGTGCACATGCATGTGTGTGTCATCCATGTGCATGGTGTGTGTGTGAGGGCTTCTGTTCGGGTGCCAGGTGAGAGTGTGTGCGCCTGAGTCGTATGGGTCAGCCATGTGCTTCATGCAATCCTTCCTGCGCAGCTGCATTTGGCCATAGCAGTATCCCTTCTGCCAACAGTAGACATCTAGCACAACTGCACGCCAGTTGCCCTTGAAGTGTCACCTTGACACAACATATTTGCTTCTTTTTCACTGTTCATTCAGTCAGTTTGTTTGCATTCCACCACTTTCACTAGGCATGTCGCTGTCCACTAGTCACATGTCTGACATGGGTATGGTAAAGTGGAGTGACTTTGTTACCTGGATATCATTTGTACACACATGTCCCTGTGCAATTTGACCATTTCAGACTGGCAGCTCCAGGTGAAAAATCTGACCTGTTAGAATTAGAAAAGCTATTACATGCGGGAACTGGACTGAATGAATAGGTGCTGCCCTCCTCTCCATCTTCACTCAATAGCAATGGTACATGCCATCTGTGTGATGGCATGTGTGTTTCACCTGCCAATCACAGGCCAATGTGTGATGCCACTGCCAGGCAGCATGCAGAAAATTTGTTCATCTTCCATCTTGGTGTCATCAGTGTGTGCCATTTGCCTGCACTTCATACGCAGTGAGGGTGCATGCATGGGAGGGTTTTAGTCATGTGGGACATGTGTCAATCAAGTACTGGTTCTTTTGCTTCTCAGCCCTCAATGTGTGCCATGGTGCTAATGCCTGTTTCCATTTCTTTGTTTTCATGTCTTTGCAGGGGAAGACGCACCTGATACTGCTGGGGTTGTGGAGATGGTGCAGACCCAGGAGGTGTCCCAGGGCCGACCAACCACCAGTGAGGGACGTGGTGTGGTGGTGGGGGAGAACCCACAAGTGCTGCAGGTCGTGCTCTCAAGGGGTGTCTCTGGCTGCACCTCCCCCGAGCTGTACTCAGGTGTTGATTCGGATGAGACCTACGTGCCGTCGCAGGTGAGTGTTCCAGGGAGGGATTCTGTTCTGTCTCACCCACCTGCACCAGGGTCAGTACCCTCCATGGGTATGTCAGTGTTGGCAGCTACGCCTTCGGTGGTTACGGATGCAGGGTCACACTCCGCGACATCTGATCCTGTTCCTGGGCCAGCAGATCAGAGGGGGAATGCAGTCCTGCAGCCTCAGGCAGTGCCGGCACAGCAAGGCGCAGTTCGCCTTGCCCCAGACAGGTGTGGTGCCCGCCGACGTGGTGGCCGTACGCCACCCGGCAATACCGCATGGGAGCAATCCATTTACGGTATGGCTACCCAACAGGCTGCATCATCAGAGATGATGGCTCAGGCCATGGATAGGGTGGCCACTTCCATTGTCCCCCCAGAAAGGCTGATGGAGCGACTAGAGCAGGCAACCGACTCCATCTGCCAGTCACACAGGGAGGACATGTTGGGGTCCAACAGGGACAGGCGGGCGGCACTGGCGACTCTGCAGGAGGCCATCTCCATTGAGTCCCAGGGCCACAGGGAAGCCCTGAGGCAGGAGCTCCTTCACCTCAGGACGACTCTTGTTGAGCTTGAGGCTTCAACACACCAAAGGACAGAACAGCAGCTGGAGCGTCTCACCCGTACGCTCTCAGCTGAGATGCAGGCAACGAGGGCGGAGGTCCGGGCATCCCGTGAGTTGTTGCATGGGGACCTCCGCACACTCATCCTCCAGAACCAGACCTACCACACCCGCATGCTTGCGGCCATGGAGGAGCAGACTAGGGCCTTGCGTGGGCTGCCTCCCATAGTGCAACCACCTCCGGATGCAGCTGCACAGGGTGATAATAGCGACAGCAGTGATACTCCCACAATAGGGTAGCCGTGTGGGCCATGAGCCCATGGAGGTGTTTTATCTTCCCAGGATCCACGCAGGTGGGTTCTGGTGTGCATCCTGTCCTCGGACCTCCTGGGTGGCCTCCCCAACCCCCCCGGGCCCATCAATGGCCATTTTTGATTGTTTCTTATTTTTATTTTTATTTTTATTTCTTTTATTCCCAATTTTTTTGGGACAATCTGTTGGCTTCGATCTGTTGGCTTCGATCTGTTGGCTTCGATCTGTTGGCTTCGATCTGTTGGCTTCGATCTGTTGGCTTCCGTGGTTCCTGTGGGCATACGCTGCATTGTGGCTGGGCACATGCAGGCTTGTAATGTATTTGGTTCAGATGCTTGGGTTTGAGTCACACACACCCCTCCTGCTTCCCGTTTCCATGGGCTTGCAAAGGGTGTGCCCAAGTGACAGTGAATTACACAGTGACGTTGGACTCCCATGAGCTGTGTGGCCAGTCTGTAGTCAATACTGTGTATACATTCATAGTGCATATTGCTGTTGTGTTGTACACTGCATGTTGCATTGATGTGTAACTCTTCTTCTGTGTCTACCTCCCAATTTGCAGGTCCCTTCCTCATGTCCACACAAGGACCTCTAGTCTGGAGATGGGGACCATGTTGGCAGCAGTGCACCTACAACTCTACATGGCGACAACACTGCACAGTTGGTAGTGGTGGGAGTGCAGGCATTTCCAGGTGGTGAGACTACTAATATGTAACATTTGTGATGTCATGTTAATGGTACTACGTGCTCAAGTATGTTGTTGGTCCGGCATTGCTGTGAGCATTTCAGGTGTTGCAGGTTTCTAATAGTGCCACTGTACATAGTGAGACTGATGTCATGTTGTGGGGATTACTTTGTTTACCTGCAATTAGCATGACATGGCACGGTGTGTCGTGTGGCGGTGCTGGGGTTGGGTTGGCTGACATGGCACTGTCCTCTTGTTGCATTTTGCAAGTGGGTATTCATTTTAGCTGCTTCAATGTGTAACTTCACAAAACTGCATTGGTGGTGTCTGTGTGGGTAGGGATGCACACATTGTGACACTTCCAGGTGAACAATCTCAGGCTGACATGGTATTCCCGGTTCATTCTACAGACATTCAGGATCAGTGTCAGGTTGAGTCATCATTGATTGTCAGATGGAATGTGCCAGGGCAGTGTGCACTCCACAGGGGTGTGATTTCTATGTGAAGTAATTAGCCACTAGCTGTGTACGGGCTGCCTCCCCCCGTGCCCTTTCCCCTCCCATGCGCAGCGGCTGTGCATGTGGTTGGGGATGTGGGGCCACCACCATGTCCACGGCCAGGCCCCGGCGTGTTGCAACGTTGTGCAGGACACATGCTGCCACTATGATCCTGCACACTACTGGGGGAGCGTATAACAGCTGCCCGCCAGAACGGTCAAGGGAGCGAAAGCGTGACTTTAGCACTCCGAATGTGCGCTCCACTATGCCCCTGGTTGTAATGTGGGCTGTGTTATATCTTACCTGGGGTGGCGTGGTGGGGTTCCGAATTGGCGTCATCATGTGGGGGCTGAGAGGGTAGGCACTGTCCCCTGTGGAGGTGGTGATTGGTATCATTGGTGGGGTTGTGACCTTGCTCAGTATCCAACATGCATGCATGTGCAGTGGCATACATACTCACCAAGCAGCCATGTATCGCCATGCCGCCCAGCATCTATGTCCCGGCATAGGGTGGACATTCGGTAAATGAAGCTGTCGTGGGTGGACCCGGGATAGTTGGCATATACTGAGGTGATGATTCCCTTGGCATTACATACTACCTGCACGTTGATGGATGTAGATGTGCTCTGATGCCCTGGGGGGACGTAGAGCCACATGGGTGCAGTCAATGGCACCTAGCACTTTGGGGAATCGTGCCACTCCGTAAAAATCCAGGGCGGCAGCATGCCTTTCTGCAGGTGTTCTGGGCAGGTATATGTGCCTGCGGACTGATGGGCGTGCAGTCATGATGTTCAAGACCTGGTGTAGGCAGCGTGACTGGGTGGCCTGTGACACCCCACCCACTATGGCACTTGTCCGCTGAAATGATCCAGTGGCTAAGAAGTGCAGTACATTGAGGACCTTCTCCAGGGGGCTGAGTGCTTGGGAGCACAGGGTGGGTGATGTGAGGTCATCCTCCCACTCAGTCACCAGGTCCAGTATGATGTGTGGTGGAAACCTGTACCTCCCATACACCTGGTCATCAGGCATCCCGAAAAGGCTGGTTCTGGGTGTGAATATTCTGGCCCTGACTATCCTCCTCCTCCTCCTTTGGTAGCCCACTGCCACTGCTGCTAGGAACGGTATGTTCATCCTGGCGTCTGAGCTTGTTATTGTTAAAGTCCGCAATTTTATGCTTTGCGCGTGTTCTAGGCGAGCGTGTGACCCGCGCACCCCTGGAATCCAGTTCCCAGTCCAATAGCGTGTGGAAATTCACACGCACCACGGGATACAGCGTGTGACCCGCACACCCCTGGAATCCAGTTCCCAGTCCAATAGCGTGTGGAAATTCACACGCACCACGGGATTCAGCGTGTGACCCGCGCACCCCTGGAATCCAGTTCCCAGTCCAATAGCGTGTGGAAATTCACACGCACCACGGGATTCAGCGTGTGACCCGCGCACCCCTGGAATCCAGTTCCCAGTCCAATAGCGTGTGGAAATTCACACGCACCACGGGATTCAGCGTGTGACCCGCGCACCCCTGGAATCCAGTTCCCAGTCCAATAGCGTGTGGAAATTCACACGCACCACGGGATTCAGCGTGTGACCCGCGCACCCCTGGAATCCAGTTCCCAGTCCAATAGCGTGTGGAAATTCACACGCACCACGGGATACAGGTTCGCTGACGTACTTGCGTGTGTAAGTGGCCGCGCACCCATTAAATACACGTACATAGGCCAATCGCGTGTACGCGCACTTTTGTCCAATTACACGCAATGAAATACACGTACATAAGCCAATCACGCGATGACACTCTGACGTGCAGTATTTCCACGTGTGTTCCGTCATCACGTGCTGAGTGGGGAACGCCCGTGCGGGTCACGTCAGACGCGCTTACGCGCTGAGGGACTCTGGTCCAATAGAATCGCGTATGCGTGCTGACGCGCTTACGCGCTAAGGGCCCTTCCTCGGATTTCACGCTGACGTGCAGGATTTTCACGTGCCAAATCACTCCGTATCAAGCTGGCCACCCGAAAACACACGGAACACCAAGCTCCTGCCCAGAAGGCCGAGTTACTGCCCCCCAGTGCCCCGAGCAGCCTCCCACGTGCTATCTGCTGCTGCCTGCCTGCCTGCCTGCCTGCCTGCCTGCTGCCACCGTGCCCTGCCATTTGGTGCCTGCACATCAGCCATCTGCAGGGGTCCAGTTGCTGTGTCCACCCCTGCTGGAACTGAAGACTCCCAACTGGGATTACATCGCTCCACAGCCCAGCCCCAGGACCCAGTTGCCCACCCACACCTGCCTCTGGGGTTGCCATGTCGGGCACTTCCACATCTGGCACCAGTGGCAACCCCAGGCCAGAGGGGCAGAGGGGCACCAGCTTCACTGCCACCGAAGTTGGTGTCCTGGTGGAGCATGTCCTGGGGCAGTATGATGCCCTCTTTGGATCGTCCCGCGCCAGCAAGGAAGGACGGGAGAGGATCTGGGCCGACTGTGTGGTTGCCATCAACGCGGAGGGGGTGGCAACCCGCAACGTCCAGAAGATCAAGAAGCGCTGGGAGGACTTGAGGTCCAGGACCCTTGTGAAGGCCCGGCGCCTCGTGGAGGGGGGCCGGGGCCGCATGAGTTCCATCCAGAAGAGGGTCCTGGAACGCGTACGCCCAGCGCTCCACGCCCAGGTCCTTGAGAGGGAGGCCCGTCTGGAGTTGAGCGGTATGTGTCCAAGCATTACTGTGTGAGACAGTGCATGTTGCGGTGTGCTGGTTCTATGATACTTGCCTGTATGTGTGCCATGGGCCATGTATGCATGTATGTGTGCAGGGACATCATGGTAATGCATGTGCGACCAGTGATGTGTGACCCACATGGTTGTTGCATGTGTTGAAATGCGGCATGGGGAGCCCTATGCAGATTTTGGACATGAGAGCATGCCAGTCTCTGTACCTGGACATGGATGGGGGTGAAGGATGGGTGCTGATGCCAGGTACATATATGGTAGCCATGTCTGTGTGCCTGACCTGCGTGTCTGTGACTTGTGCATGCCATGGATGCATGACACATGTGTGTGACAATGCACAGATTCAGTGACGCACCCAACTTACCCTTGTTTCGCCTGTGTTCGGTGTGTTTGGGGCCAGATGGATGTGACTGAGGTGAAGTGTGTGCATGTGATATGCATGAGCCATGATGCATGTGAGTTACATATCATTGAATGTTTCTAGAGTCCATTGGACATGCATGGAAATGTCCATGGCATGCACCATGCCTGTTACTGTGTGTGTTTTGCCTGGACTGACCCATGTGTTGTGGAGGGACATGATGGAAGTGTACTTTGACAGTGGTGCTCATCTGCTATTGCTTCCTGTCTAGGGGACCATTGTACAGTAGCCTGATGCTTGTGTCCTTTGTCTCCCTCTACGCAGCGGCTAGTGAAGAAGAGGGCGGAGACGGCGCTGTGGAGCAAGGCAGCGGGGATGCCCCCACGGCTGCAGCGGAAGGGGTGGGTGAGCCCCCACAGGGGCCTGCTACGGCGGGAGACGGTGAGGAGCCATCCAGGTTGGTGGTTTGCACAGAGGAGGAGGAGGCCGACACTGGTGCACACATGGGGCCTGGTGGGAGCATCCCTGCTGGTGCAAGTGGTGCAGTCCAGGGCCAGGGGCAGGAGGCAGCACAGGTCACCGTGGAGGGGCCTGTGCATGTCACTGTCCCTGACCCTGTGAGTGCACCACCATGCACCAGCAGGGATGCCCCGTCCCAGGCCCGTCCGCAGGTAGAGGGGATGTCCATGTCACCTGACTCCCCTCCACCTGCGGACGTGGTAACCCCTGGCCGCGTGGAGAAGGTCCTGATTGGGGTCGCGATGCGCACGGCTGTGATTCGTGATGACGTGCGTGCTTCCCGGGAGGAGCACGCACGTCATCACGAAGTGCACCGTGCCGACGTGGCCCAATTGGGATCGGCCATGTTCGGGGGTTTCCTGCATGTGTTGGCCAATCTGACGGCCCTCTCCTCCTCTGTGCAGGCTATCCACCGGTCGTTCTCCTTGCCGTCTTCCGGCCCAGATGCCACCAGGGCCCCCTGTGGACCTGCCCCGACCAATGCAGCCAGCTCGGTGGGGATCCCATCCCTGCCACAGTTGGGAGTCGGAGGTCCAGCAGGGGTGGACAACACAGCAAGTGGACCCCAGCAGATGGAAGATGTGACGGCATCATCGGGCAGGGCACGTGCACGACGGCGTCGGTGGTTTCCATCAGCCTGGATGCCGTCGTGCTGGCAGAGGCAGTGGCGTCGGAGGCAGCAGCGGGCTCGACGTGGGAGGCATCATGGCTCGGGGCCATCAAGATCCGAGGGGCAGGCATCGGCCGGAGGGCAGGGCAACCCTGGGATGGTGGTGTGTTCCGTGTGGGAGGAGTTTGGCCAGCGGATAGGTGCGGAGCGGCAGCGGGCGGAAGAGGAGCGGCTCGCCATGGTCAGGGCGGAGTTCTCCATGCGTCGGGCATTGAGGCGGGCTGAGTGCCTCGAGGGAGCTCGCAGGGAGTTTGAGGTGGACATGGGGTTGTCCCTGCGAGACCTCGGGGCCAGGACAGAGTCCCGCCTCCAGGACATCGACATGGAGTTCGATGATGCCCTGGCCAGCAACATCACCAAGTGAGCCGCAGGACTTGCCCGCTGCCTTTGTATATAGTTATTTAGTTAGTTAGTGCTAGGTTTCCTTTATTTATTTTTATTATTTTGGACCGCTCGGACAATGGCCACTTTTTTGTACATATATTTTTCATTAGTTAGTGGTAGGTTTCATTTTTGGTGTTGGGCTCATGGACCCTGGAACATTCCTGTATATAGTTTGTTTTTTTGGGAGATACATTTTTTTAATTTCTTATTGTTTTCACCATGACGTAATGGTTTTTCATTAATTTCCTATTACATGATATTGCTTTGGACAAATTCATTTTAATTTTTTTTTCCTTTGTTTTTTTGTTTATCACTTTTGTTCTCGGACATGGACCATTTATTTACTTAGCCACATTGTTGTATGTTTGAAAATTTCACTTATTTTTGGTATTTAATACATTTTTTATATTTTCTTACACTTGTGTTATTTTCTCATTGGTTTGTTACATGTCATGATATGGGTTTTGACATTCACTTGCACCCATTGTGTATGTGTGTGTGACGGACATGTGTTCTTTTGCATACTTGGCATTGGGGTTGTGTCATGTGATTGCATTCACTATGTGGGTGGATGCAATCCTTGCCTGGGTGTTTGTGCTGGGTATGCTGGCCATTACTGCCATGATTGTGTATCGTCAGGACCTGGGGCCAGGGGGACATGTGTGGGGGCCTGCCGGCAGGTTCCCCACAGTGCTGGGGGGTGGGGGTGGTGGGAGACATGAGTGTGGGCCTGGTAGAGGCTGCCCCTGCACTGCTGGGGGGTGGGGGTGGTGGGAGACATGAGTGGGGGCCTGGTGGAGGGTGCCCCTGGTGACTGGGGGGGTGGGGGTGGTGGGTGACATGAGTGGGGGCCTGGTGGAGGGTGCCCCTGGTGACTGGGGGGGTGGGGGTGGTGGGTGACATGAGTGGGGGCCTGGTGGAGGGTGCCCCTGGATGGTGGGGGGTGGGGGTGGTGGGAGACATGGTTGGGGGCCTGGTGGAGGGTGCCCCTGGTGACTGGGGGGGTGGGGGTGGTGGGAGACATGAGTGGGGGCCTGGTGGAGGGTGCCCCTGGTGACTGGGGGGATGGGGGTGGTGGGAGGCATGGGTGGGGGCCTGGTGGAGCCTGCCCCTGCACTGCTGGGGGGTGGGGGTGGTGGGAGACATGAGTGGGGGCCTGGTGGAGGGTGCCCCTGGATGGTGGGGGGTGGGGGTGGTGGGAGACATGGTTGGGGGCCTGGTGGAGGGTGCCCCTGGTGACTGGGGGGGGTGGGGGTGGTGGGAGACATGAGTGGGGGCCTGGTGGAGGGTGCCCCTGGTGACTGGGGGGGTGGGGGTGGTGGGAGGCATGGGTGGGGGCCTGGTGGAGCCTGCCCCTGCACTGCTGGGGGGTGGGGGTGGTGGGAGACATGAGTGGGGGCCTGGTGGAGGGTGCCCCTGGATGGTGGGGGGTGGGGGTGGTGGGAGACATGGTTGGGGGCCTGGTGGAGGGTGCCCCTGGTGACTGGGGGGGTGGGGGTGGTGGGAGACATGAGTGTGGGCCTGGTGGAGGCTGCCCCTGCACTGCTGGGGGTGGGGGTGGTGGGAGACATGAGTGGGGGCCTGGTGGAGGGTGCCCCTGGTGACTGGGGGGGTGGGGGTGGTGGGTGACATGAGTGGGGGCCTGGTGGAGGGTGCCCCTAGATGGTGGGGGGTGGGGGTGGTGGGAGGCATGGGTGGGGGCCTGGTGGAGGGTGCCCCTGGTGGCGGGGGGGTGGGGGTGGTGGGTGACATGAGTGGGGGCCTGGTGGAGGGTGCCCCTGGTGGCGGGGGGGTGGGGGTGGTGGGAGGCATGGGTGGGGGCCTGGTGGAGCCTGCCCCTGCACTGCTGGGGGGTGGGGGTGGTGGGAGACATGAGTGGGGGCCTGGTGGAGGGTGCCCCTGGATGGTGGGGGGTGGGGGTGGTGGGAGACATGGTTGGGGGCCTGGTGGAGGGTGCCCCTGGTGACTGGGGGGGTGGGGGTGGTGGGTGACATGAGTGGGGGCCTGGTGGAGGGTGCCCCTGGTGACTGGGGGGGTGGGGGTGGTGGGTGACATGAGTGGGGGCCTGGTGGAGGGTGCCCCTGGTGGCGGGGGGGTGGGGGTGGTGGGTGACATGAGTGGGGGCCTGGTGGAGGGTGCCCCTGGATGGTGGGGGGTGGGGGTGGTGGAGACATGGTTGGGGGCCTGGTGGAGGGTGCCCCTGGTGACTGGGGGGGTGGGGGTGGTGGGAGACATGAGTGGGGGCCTGGTGGAGGGTGCCCCTGGTGACTGGGGGGGTGGGGGTGGTGGGAGGCATGGGTGGGGGCCTGGTGGAGCCTGCCCCTGCACTGCTGGGGGGTGGGGGTGGTGGGAGACATGAGTGGGGGCCTGGTGGAGGGTGCCCCTGGATGGTGGGGGGTGGGGGTGGTGGGAGACATGGTTGGGGGCCTGGTGGAGGGTGCCCCTGGTGACTGGGGGGGTGGGGGTGGTGGGAGACATGAGTGTGGGCCTGGTGGAGGCTGCCCCTGCACTGCTGGGGGGTGGGGGTGGTGGGAGACATGAGTGGGGGCCTGGTGGAGGGTGCCCCTGGTGACTGGGGGGGTGGGGGTGGTGGGTGACATGAGTGGGGGCCTGGTGGAGGGTGCCCCTGGTGACTGGGGGGGTGGGGGTGGTGGGTGACATGAGTGGGGGCCTGGTGGAGGGTGCCCCTGGATGGTGGGGGGTGGGGGTGGTGGGAGACATGAGTGGGGGCCTGGTGGAGGGTGCCCCTGGATGGTGGGGGGGTGGGGGTGGTGGGAGGCATGGGTGGGGGCCTGGTGGAGCCTGCCCCTGCACTGCTGGGGGGTGGGGGTGGTGGGAGACATGAGTGGGGGCCTGGTGGAGGGTGCCCCTGGTGGCGGGGGGGTGGGGGTGGTGGGAGGCATGGGTGGGGGCCTGGTGGAGCCTGCCCCTGCACTGCTGGGGGGTGGGGGTGGTGGGAGACATGAGTGGGGGCCTGGTGGAGGGTGCCCCTGGATGGTGGGGGGTGGGGGTGGTGGGAGACATGAGTGGGGGCCTGGTGGAGGGTGCCCCTGGATGGTGGGGGGGTGGGGGTGGTGGGAGGCATGGGTGGGGGCCTGGTGGAGCCTGCCCCTGCACTGCTGGGGGGTGGGGGTGGTGGGAGACATGAGTGGGGGCCTGGTGGAGGGTGCCCCTGGTGGCGGGGGGGTGGGGGTGGTGGGAGGCATGGGTGGGGGCCTGGTGGAGGGTGCCCCTGGTGACTGGGGGGGTGGGGGTGGTGGGAGACATGAGTGGGGGCCTGGTGGAGGGTGCCCCTGGATGGTGGGGGGTGGGGGTGGTGGGAGACATGGTTGGGGGCCTGGTGGAGGGTGCCCCTGGTGACTGGGGGGGTGGGGGTGGTGGGAGACATGAGTGGGGGCCTGGTGGAGGGTGCCCCTGGTGACTGGGGGGGTGGGGGTGGTGGGAGACATGAGTGGGGGCCTGGTGGAGGGTACCCCTGGTGACTGGGGGGGTGGGGGTGGTGAGAGACATGAGCAGGTGTGCAGGGTAGTCCCCTGTTTTGTGGGCTGCCTGCAGGGGCCGTCGAGGGTGACAGGACCCACCCAGCCTAATCACGTGTGTAACTTCGCACGCACCCCTGTAATACACGTACCAAGCCAAATCGCGTGTGATAATTCCCGCGCACCCCTGAAATACACGCGCCCAGGCTATTCGCGTGTGGAAATTCCCGCGCACCCCTGAAATACACGTACCCTGCTGTAATCGCGTGTGGGACTTCCCGCGCACCCCTGTAATACACGCGCCCAGCCTATTCGCGTGTGGAAATTCCCGCGCACCCCTGAAATACACGCGCCCAGGCTATTCGCGTGTGGAACTTCCCGCGCACCCCTGAAATACACGCGCCCAGCCTATTCGCGTGTGGAACTTCCCGCGCACCCCTGAAATACACGCGGCCAGGCTATTAGCGTGTGGAACTTCCCGCGCACCCCTGAAATACACGTACCCTGCTGTAATCGCGTGTGGGACTTCCCGCGCACCCCTGTAATACACGCGCCCAGCCTATTCGCGTGTGGAAATTCCCGCGCACCCCTGAAATACACGTGCCCAGGCTATTCGCGTGTGGAACTTCCCGCGCACCCCTGAAATACACGCGCCCAGCCTATTCGCGTGTGGAACTTCCCGCGCACCCCTGAAATACACGCGGCCAGGCTATTCGCGTGTGGAACTTCCCGCGCACCCCTGAAATACACGTACCCTGCTGTAATCGCGTGTGGGACTTCCCGCGCACCCCTGAAATACACGCGGCCAGGCTATTGGCGTGTGGAACTTCGCGCGCACCCCTGTAATACACGTACCAAGCCAAATCGCGTGGATAATTCCCGCGCACCCCTGAAATACACGCGCCCAGGCTATTCGCGTGTGGAAATTCCCGCGCACCCCTGAAATACACGTACCCTGCTGTAATCGCGTGTGGGACTTCCCGCGCACCCCTGTAATACACGCGCCCAGCCTATTCGCGTGTGGAACTTCCCGCGCACCCCTGAAATACACGCGCCCAGGCTATTCGCGTGTGGAACTTCCCGCGCACCCCTGAAATACATGCTGCCAGGCTATTCGCGTGTGGAACTTCCCGCGCACCCCTGAAATACACGTACCCTGCTGTAATCGCGTGTGGGACTTCCCGCGCACCCCTGTAAATGACGTACCCTAGTTTTTCGCGTGTAGGATTTCACGCGCACCCCTGGAATTCCCGTAGCCTAGCTTTTCGCGTGTGAAACTTCCCGCGCACCCCTGTAAATGACGTACCCTGGCTTTTCGCGTGTGGAACTTCACACGCACCCCTGGTATCGACGTGGCCAGGGCAATCGCGTGTGGGACTTCCCCGCACCCCGGGATACACGTACCCAGGGCAATCGCGCGAGTGACTTCTCGCGCAACCCGTTGTACACACACGCGCGAATTTTTGA
This sequence comes from Ambystoma mexicanum, assembly GCF_040938575.1. NCBI lineage: Eukaryota > Metazoa > Chordata > Amphibia > Caudata > Ambystomatidae > Ambystoma > Ambystoma mexicanum. Next base: position 723,001,835 of record NC_090927.1, on the reverse strand, counting down.
ACAGTGGATGTTCGTGTAAATGGCGTACACCTTTGCACATCATTAGTCCTTTGGGGTCACGGTATGGCCCATTGCTGTATGTGGGTGGTATTTGTTGGCGCAGGTTTTGGCGCACTTTCGTTGAGTGCGTCGGGACGCTACCGCCTGCTTACTTGTGGCGTACGTTTTTGGGCCTGTGCGCTGGTTTGATCGAGCGCTGTTTTGCCCTGTTCGAATCCATGAATACGTGTTGCCGGAGAGCGTGTGGGCGTTCCGCGCACTTGCCTCCTGTACTTCCCCGTGCCGCCCACATTCTTCCCCATTCCGAGTGTTGTGCCCCATTTTATTCCCCATTCCGAGTGTCCCGCCCTGTGTTCCGCCTACTTTAGAGCTGTGCGCTGCGCTCGGAGTGATAGCGCAGTGGCCGTGGCGCACGCCGTTGGTTGACCTGTGCGCCGGCGTGCGCCGCGCACTTTTTCAGCGCACGTCCTATGCTTTTCTTACGCACGGACTTCCATGAATCGACGTGCGCTGGTTTCCCTGCGCTTTTCGCTATTTTTCGGCGCAGCGCACGTATAGGCCCCTCTGCGCCGGTATTTTCGGCGCACATTTATTCCATGAATCGGCCTGTAGGTTGTGCAGAATATGCATTGGAAGATTTACATGATTTCCTATGCATATCAAACAAAAACAAAACAAACATAGATATACTAACACTTGGAGAACTTTGTTCTCTGGATCCTGTTAATGTTTCATGATATTTTCACCATCACTTCATTGCTATGCTAAACTTTATTTGTAATAAAAGTGTTCCTCCCCTTGGAGAAGTGCAACACTTCTTTTGGAGAAAAGAATACCAAGCCAGAGGAGCACCACATATCCACATGCTTTTATGGATTAAAGATGGTCCTAAATTTGGTCAAGACAGTGATGTTACTGTTTTACAGTTTATTGAAAAATATGTCACTTGTGAAATTCCATCACAAGCCACAAATAGTGATCTTCATGCACAAATGTTACAATTTCAAAGACACAAATGTGGCTATATTGTCGTCGCAAATACAAAAACAAAGGGAAATACTACACCAAATGCTGCTTTGGTTTCCCTAGACCGGTTACAAATACAGGTCAAGTGAACAACCTCATGTCTTCAGTTAGACATAGTGTTAAAGGTAAGTCACCTAAAAATACATATTACATAAAAACAACAGAAGAAGAAAAATATATCAATGATTACAATGCAATCATTGCCCACTTATGGAATGCAAACATAGATGTGCAGTACATTGCAGACAATTCCACTGCAGTTGCATGATATGTTACAGCATACTTAACCAAAGCTGAAAAAACAGAGCTCCAAGACCTCTGGAATGACCTGTCATCAGATAAAACAGTGTCTCAGAAAGTATACAGCTTGGGCATAAAAATGCTCTCCCATAGAGAACGTGGATCCTATGAAGCAGCAGATCGTTTAACTGGTAATGCATTGTATGGTAAATCTGAAAATATAGTATGGCTAAGTCTTGATCCTGCTAAATCTAAAAAAAGAGTTCTAAAATCATACGAAGATATAGAAACAATAGCCAAACATGATCCCAACAGCCAAGACATTTTAAAAAACAATGTATTGGACACATACTACCCAAACAGAAGTAATACTTTGGAAACCATTACAACTCAGGCGGTAAGGGTTTTACGGCGCCGTAAACAGCGCCGACCCTTACCGCCTGAGTACGAGGTCCCTTAGCGCCATGGCGGACTTAACACCTGCTTTTAGCAGGTGTTAAAATCCATGGCGCTAAGGGACCATGGAGTTAATTACGCCACCGTAATTTACGGTGGCGTAATTAACGCCTTCCCCACTCCCATTATGCCCTATGGGGCAAAAATGGGAATGGGGAAGGGTAAATGGGGATTGGGGACTTACCGCCCCGCCAAGGTCGGAATGGGGCGGTAAGTCCGCCAACCACCATGGCGTAAACGTAGTTTACGCCATGGTGGTAAAGTCACGGCCCAGGCGGTAACTTACCGCCTGGGTCGTAATGAGGCCCCCACATAGCCCAAAAATTCACATAAAAAAATAATATAAAACCTGATGAAAAAAAGGTAAATACAGAGTGACAAACAGTGAAGGAAGCTTAGTAAAACTCACCAAACCAAATTAAATTAATCATATCAAATTGTCATTAAAAACTCCTCAACATAAAGAACTATATTACATGTTCCTGCTACAACTCTTTAAACCATGGAGAAAAGAAGAAGAAATACTAGATAACTATGACTCGTATGAAGACGCTTTCAAAGCAAATGAAAGCACTATAACTGATTTAAACTTTACACAGTACAAAACAATGTTGCACAATGAACAGCAACACGAAGAAGAACTCCAGGCCCAACTAGATAAGGACACTCCTGACAGTAGTCAACCTTCTGTAACAGGAAGCCAAGAACCACTGCTAGAACCACTAATAACAAATGAGGCAGAATTAGCTATGACAGAAGTAGAAAACACCATGTGTCAGTATGAAGATAAAGAAGATAAAGAAGACTTAACTATACTACAATCAAATCAGCAACGTAGCATTTTTCAAGAAGTAACAAAAGAAATTGCACATGGTGTACAACATGAAAACAAGGAATGCACCTGCCAAAATTACACACCTATACTACTGTATGTCAGTGGTGAAGCTGGTTCTGGCAAAACATTCCTAATCAAAATCATCAGTAAGTTCCTTTAACAATTGATAAACAACAAACTGTCAGCTGTTGTCACTGCCCCCACAGGTTTAGCTGCCTACAATATAGGCGGTGCCACTTTACACAGATTACTACTCCTGCCAGTAGAACACCAAAATAAATTAGACTATTACAAACTTTCTACAGAAGCTGCAATGGAACTACGCAGAGTATTAAAACAAATAAAAATGCTACTAATAGATGAAGTGAGCATGGTGTCCAACCTAATGTTGGCTTTGATTCACCTCAGATTACAAGAAGTACTCAAAACAAACTACGAAGAGCTCTTTGCAGGAAAACACATTATTGTTTTCGGAGATCTTCAATTGACACCAGTAAAAGGTGAGCCTATTTTTAAAACATTAGGACACAAACTCTGCCGTAAAACTGTTGGTAACATTTCAAATACAGAGAATGAACAGAAAACATGCAGATCTCACTTATGCAAACATCTTAAAAAGTATTAGAGTTGGTATACTATCTAAAGAAGCACAAGCAATATTGAAAACCCGGCACATTCATGCACTTTATGGCGATAATGCATGTGCTACAGATGTTATGGAACAATTAGCCCATAAAAATGTCAATTGTATGGCCTTAATGCCAACTTTTGCAAGCTGTTTCAAATTCAATTAAATAATGTTAAAGAAATGCAACCAATAATGGAAATTAGCGCCACAGACAAACTAGATGTACATGGTATGACACTACCCATGTGTGAGCAAGCCACAACAAGACTAAATAGTTTAGAAAATTCAATCTCCAACACAGCTTGGTTGGAAAAGATATGAAAATTATCCTTAAATTGCAGAGTAATGCTTAAACCTAACCTTGATGTGGACCAAGGACTAGTTAATGGAGCAGTGGGTACAGTTGTTGGCTTTCAAACATACCCACGTGACAACAAAATTCAGTTTGTCAATATTCTCTTTGACAAACTTTCAGAAGTAAAAAGGATAGGACGCTCAAAAGCTCGATTCCTTCTCTTCAAAGACATGTATGTACGCAGAGAACAATTTTCTCTAACTCTTGCATACACAGTCACCATTCATAAATCACAAGGTCTTAACCTAGACAAAGCAATGATAGACATTGGTAACAGAGTCTTTAAAGAAGGCATGAGCTACGTAGCACTATCATTCTTACGTACACTTGACGGTCTATTGCTAATCAACTTTGATGCAAGTAAAGTAAACGCTGATATTCCTTGCATTTTAGATTACAATAGACTTCGCTCACTATACACCCCCCATCTAAACACATATTCTGTTCCACAAAAAGTAAAACGTTGTAAAAGAAAACTAAATCAAACAGAAATGCAACAGGATGTCACTGCAAATCCTCCAAAGAGAGTAAAAGAAACTAAAACTTCATCAAGTACCACACACATAAAAGATCCAATTAGGGAAAGTAAACCAGGTACCTCATCAAAGAAGGAAGACACACTAAAAAACAATCAATCAGATACAGAACTACCTGATCCATTTAAACTCTCAAATATAGTTGGAGTAAGTTGCTATGCAAATGTAGCAATGAATATTCTATTTCAATTGCCACCAATTGTTGACAACATTTACTTACACAGTACAGACCAATTGTGTTTGCAAATGTTAGTACTTCACAGAAATGCAACAAACAATCCTGATAACATGTATAGTGTTTATGGAATAAGACAACAATTGGACTACTGTGCTGGAATGGTTAAATTCACTGTAAACTCACAGGACGATCCACAAGAATTTCTAATGTACTTACTACAAGTACTGGAAAATAAAAACATACCTATAAATGAAATCTTCCAGATTTCATACATGTGGAAACATACATGCACTCTCTGCAACAATGGTAAGAAAACCTTCACAACAATAGGTATAATCTACCACGCAGGAGCCAAAACCAATTCAGGTTACTACACTGCATATATAAAAAATAAATGTGGATGGTTTGAATGTAATGATAGTACCATTACTCTAAAGCAGAGATTACCAGCAAATCTTTCAAACGCTTATTTAATGTTCTTAAAACCAACATTTATTAACTAAACTGTACTTAAACCTCAACTAAACTTGTAGTAAAAAATATAAACTGTTAGAATATTCCAACAGGTATCTAACTGCCCAAAGATTCTACAACAACTAATCAGATAAATGAATACCACTAAATTATATAAAAAAAAATAGACAGTTAGAATACGCCAATTGGTATCTAACTGCCCCAAAATTTTACAATATCCAAACAGATAAATCAATACCACTAAAATATACCAAAAAATAGACAGTTAGAATACACCAACTGGTATCTAACTGCGCCAAAATTTTACAATATCCAAACAAATAAATGATATGTAACTGCTGCAAAAATCAACAACAAGCCAATATATAGAGCATTAGCCACAAACAATAAGTGAACACTGAAAACAAACAAACAAATAGACTGTAGCATAACAAATTTTAATCCAACATGGATTTTTTTTTCTCCCACAGACCCAATGATTTTAGCAACAAACACAGAAACTGAGCAAATTGGACAGTACACTGGTTTGTAATGTATTAAATATGAGGGTAAAAAAAAAAATGTTGATTATTCAATGTTATAAGTCGTTACAAAATACCAATACTAACATGATCTTTTCTTTATCACAGAAATGAACAAGAAATACATGTACTCCAGTTACTAAACCAAACAGTAAGTATATTATAATAAGTACAACCATCGCAGCATATCGCACCCATAGTGGCTTATAACTTTATTCTTTATAAATTTATTTTTGGATCCCAAAGCTATAAACCACTATGAGTGTGATATGCTGCGGTGGTTGTGGCCAGGGCATAGAGTCTTGGGTGCATGGCCATATGGCCATGCTCCCAAGAGTCTATGCCCTGGCCACAACCACCGCAGCATATCACACCCATAAAGTCAAACGTTTTAAATATGCCTTATGGGAACTTTTAATGTCCGCAGACATAATGAGTGTTCTTAGAACATTTTCAACTTGCCAGCGAACAATACGGACAGCGTCCTCAGGACACCCCCATTTTGTTTATTTACTAACATTTCAGAACACCGCGAGTATTCTTAGAACACTATCAACTTGCCAGCGAACAATCCAGACAGCGTCCTCAGGATACCCCCATTTTGTTTATTTACGAACATTTCAGGACTCGCGAGTGTTCTCAGAACACTATCAACTTGCCAGCGAACAATAAGGACACCGTCCTCAGGACACCCCCATTTTGTTTATTTACGAACATTTCAGAACACCGCAAGCACTCTTAGAACACTTTCAACTTGCCAGCGAAAAATACAGACAGCGTCCTCAGGACATCCCCATTTTGTTTATTTACGAACATTTCAGGACACCGCAAGTGTTCTTAGAACACTTTCAAGTTGCCAGCGAACAATACGGACAGCGTCCTCAGGACACCCCCATTTTGTTTATTTACGAACATTTCAGGACACCGCAAGTGTTCTTAGAACACTTTCAACTTGCCAGCGAACAATACGGACAGAGTCCTCAGGACACCCCCATTTTGTTTATTTACGAACATTTCAACATTTTAACTATGCCTTATGGGAACTTTTAATGTCCGCGGACATAATGAGTGTTCTTGGAACACATTCAACTTGCCACCCCATTTTGTTTATTTACGAACATTTCAGGACACCGCGAGTATTCTTAGAACACTTTCAACTTGCCAGCGAACATTACGGACAGCGTCCTCAGGACACCCCCATTTTGTTTATTTACGAACATTTCAGGACACCGCGTGTGTTCTTAGAACACTTTCAAGTTGCCAGCGAACAAAATGGACAGGCATACCGTTCTCAGGACACCCCCATTTTGTTTATTTACGAACATTTCAGGACACCGTGAGTGTTCTTAGAACACTTTCAACTTACCAGTGAACAATATGGACAGCGTCCTCAGGACACCCCCATTTTGTTTATTTACGAACATTTCAGGACACCGCAAGTCTTCCTAGAACACTATCAATTTATCTACGAACAAAATGAACAGGCATACCGTTCTCAGGACACCACCATTTTATTTATTTACGAATATTTCAGGACACCGCGTTCTCAGGACACCCCCATTTTATTTATTTAACAACATTTCAGGACATCGCGAGTGTTCTTAGAACAATTTCAACTTACCAGCGAACAATACGGACAGCGCCCTCAGGACACCCCCAACTTGTTTACTTAAGGACATTTCAGGACACCGCAAGTGTTCTTAGAACAGTTTCAGCTTGCTTGCGAACAACACAGACACATATTGCGTCCTCAGAACACCCCCATTTAGTTTATTTAGAACATTTCAGAACAGCTGTGGTGTCGCAGACAAATCGAACAAGACAAGAGGGTCTACCACATAAAAAAATACAACATTTAACCCATCTCATACTCTCCCACCCTCCCCAAACACTCTTACACACTACACACTCTACTAAATACAATTTTTCAACCAAGTTTCAATGCGCTGTCCGCAGACGTCCACGAATCCAAGATGGCGGGAGCTACCGAAAATCTGACGCGCTTCACGCTCTATGCAATCCAATCAGCAAACACGTTGCATGTCCGCGGACATGACGTAAGCCAATTGGCCAATCAGGAAACTGTCCGCGGGGCGAACAGGGAAGTGTGTCCGCGGACCGAACACAGATATCACACATTTTTTTTTACCTTCTTTTTGGTCATTTTAAAAGAAACTACTAAACGGATTTTCACCAAATCTGCAAAAGCACGCTTTTGGGACCAAGCCGCTACTCCTGGTCCAAATTTGGTGAAAATCCATCCAGCGGTTTGGGCTGTAGGAGCGAGCAAAGTTTTTTCCCCATTCAGTCTATGGGAAAAAAAAAGTTTGGGACCCCCCTTATAACTTTGCCCCCCCCTAGACGAATCCTCACCAAACTTTGCAAACAAATTCAGAAATTCCATACACTTGTTTTGCAAATTTTGGTGAGGATTCGTCCAGGGGGAGCAAAGTTATAAGCCACCCAAAAAGTGCTCTTCCTATATATGTGTATATATATTCAGTGAAAACACTTTTTTAAAGGGACATTATGGTTAAGTTGCACTAATAACAACCTAACAAATTCAGTGGAAAAACTTTGTTAAAGGGATGTTATGGTTACAAGTAAAATTGAAAACCCCCAGAAATTTGCCAGTTATGGTAAGGTAAGCAGCCATAACTCACGTCACCACCGTGCACTGCTAAGCCTAACACCCAGAACATCAAAGATGACATCACAATTTTCATTGATGGCATCACTGATGACATCAGAGATCTGGGCCACTTGGTTTTGTTCACTGACATATGAAAGCCGACCGGTTTTGTTCACTAACAGTAAGAATTTCTAAATGGAAAAGTTGCTATATATGTAAAAAATGTTAACCTTATTGTATATTGTAGAAGTAATATCCTTAGGGTTTGGTGTCAGCTAATGCTGCACGGATATGAGCCAATAAGCAGGCCGTAAACACACAATTCATTTGTGTACTTAATGATGAACTGTAATGTTATTGGGCCTCATTACGACCCAGGCGGTAAGTTACCGCCTGGGTCGTACCCTTACCACCATGGTGTAAACTACGTTTACACCATGGTGGATGGCGGATTTACTGCCCCATTCCAAGGTGAGTGGGGCGGTAAATCCCCATTTCCCATTTTACCCTTCCCCATTCCCATTTTTGCCCCATAGGGCATAATGGGGATGGGGAAGGCGCTAATTACGCCACCGTAAATATCACCATGGCGCTAACTGACCTTGTAATCAGGTGTTAAGGGTCGGCGCCGTTTACGGCGCCGTTAACACCTTAACGCCTGATTCGTAATGAGGCCCATTGACATTTTGTATTGATGTTGTTTCTGTCTTCTATACTGTAGTTTGCCTGTATGTGCCTCTAATTTGTATGCATTGTGTGTCTTTATATATATTGTTTGTACTAACACACATATGTAGTAACTCTTGACTTATTACCTATGTATCCCATGCTTAACATTACTGAAAACTCTCCAAGGATATCTTTCATTATTTCACAAGGCAAATTATCAGAATAAAAATATTCTACTTCTAGAGTGTATGCTGCAGCCATTTATTATGTGTATGTATGATTAGGTTCCTATATTAACAACAACACTGTAATATAATGTTTTGTTTAGATAAGTGCGTTCTTTCATACACTAAGTCGTTTCTCATAGATCTCCCGATCACCCCTAACACCTTGTTACCAATATTATAAACAGAACCCCTTGTAAGGATTTACAAATTGTAATGTCATTTTTGATGTCCTGGGTGTTAGTCTTAGCAGTGCACGGTGGTGGTGCGAGTTACGGTTGCTTACCTTACCATAACTGGTGAATTTCTGGGGGTTTTCAATTTTGCTTGTAACCATAATGTCCCTTTAACAAAGTTTTTCACTGAATTGCATGGGTTTTTACAAGGATACCTTTAATTCTACTACTTGTTCCTTACATATTACTGACCCTCCCCCGCTCTAGGCCCTTGTGATAGATTCAGAGTCTGCGGAACTGCGGGAATGTCTGCAGACTTTGGACAGCATTCACACTGCCCAAAAGCACAGGGGTTACCTTACATTGTTGTATCCTGAAAACTGGCAAAGACATATAGATGAAACAATAAGAATTATATGTACTACATACAAAAATAAATAGTTATAGGAATTCTGTACTTGAGAAACCACAAGTATGTTTTCATAGGGTGCACAACATAATGAAATGTACCAAGCACAAAACTTAACTGTACACCTAACAGTATCACCTCAGTGGAACCTTGCTTACACACTGACAAGCACCTGGCAATTATTCCAGAAGAAACCCTTAGAGAATAGTAAGTAGACTGTATTTCTTTTTGTAAAATTACAATTTATTATGCATACATAACCTGTAAGAAGTAGCAGTATCGTTTTCTTTTAACAGAAATGGCAAGCACACTGGAATGGTTAGAGGAACATTTCCCCAATGACGAAATGATTGAAGAAAACAGCGCTAATGGTACAGAATGCAATTTTTAAAGCAGAAACAGTGATGTAATTTGTTGATATATCACTAAAACATGGTTTTCTTTTTAACAGTACATAGTGGGAATGCGGAAACCAGGCCCAAATTACATTTGAGTGAACCCGGAAAATGAGCACAGACAGACCCTAACTTCAAATGCACAGAATGAACTGATGAATGTATCATCAAAATTGGATGAACTAAATAATAATGTTATGCAGTTGAGGACGTTTGTAAAAAATAATGTGAAGGAAGATGTTTGATATCACTGCCTGACCTGTACCTGTGCCCATTCACCCTGTCCCAACCAATCATCCCCTTCAACTTCCCTAAATGAAAGACGCTATGATGAAACCTCAATCCCTTCCTCCCCTCATGAACATTGTGTAGAAAATCCAAATTCTCCCATATATGTTTCCCATTCTGATTCCCCATCTTTTTTTCAAATTGAATGCATGTTTTCATTTTCAATAAATATGTGTGTATGTACTGTTGCTGTGGACACTGGCACACATGCACACCTGATCTCACTGTGCCCCCGGACACCACGCCTGTCCGGACATGTCTGCTCACAAGTGCCGCACTTTTAATAAGTTTGGGGATTCTGCCTCTGTCTTGTGGACTTTGGCTCGCATGCGCACATCATCTCCCGCCCAATAGGTGTCTGCAGGACATTGTCAGTACCCCGGTAAGTCTGTTTAAACTGCATTTTGGGCCAATCTAGAGTGTTTCAAGCTGAAGCTTTACCCTTGCAGAGCTCCTAGACCGTGTCTTAGTTGATCTGGCAACTTTTTTACAACTTTTTACATCCTTGTTTAGCCCTATTTGTTGCTCAATAGTCCGCAGACAGTCACACCATCCGCGGACAGCCCTTTAAAGGGACCCACCTATTAAAGCTCCTCATTCTCAATCTGGCTGGCCAGGAGAGAGCACCTGCTGGTTGTTCTGTGCTTGTTGGAGACCACAATGGCATCTACTATGGCCACTGCAGCTGCCCAACCACTGCCACCATCTGGAGGGCCTGGTCAGGGGAACAGGCATGATGATACAGATGTGGATCAAGAGGAAGACGAGGAGGAGGTACTGGAAGTCCATCTCTCCAGTTCCTGTCGTGATTCCTGGGTGTGGCAGCTTTATACCCTTTTTACCACCATTGGGGGTGTGCCAAAGGCTCAGGAAGACTCGGTTTGATGCACTGAGTGCAAGGCTCTACTTAGTTGTGGAAACCCAGGTCTGTTCTCCTACGGGACCACCTCCATGCGGCGCCACCTCAGGTCCAATCACAAGGGAGCAATGCAAAAAGTCATACCATTTGAAGGGACGATTAGGCTGACGGCCACTACCTCATCCTCATAATTTGATCCTGTCACCACAAGGGACACTCCTGTGGGGCAGAGGATCACAGTGGAAGCCTCACAGGCCATCCATAACACAGCCGACCCTTACGTTTCGAGGGTGACAGTGCTGTGTATATACTGTGACACACCGCTCTGTAGGGGGGGAGTAGTTTTGGAGTGCTTTCTAGGCTGCACTCAGGGAGCATGAGAAACACTGTTCCCTACCTGATTGAGGTCCGCCCAACATCTTCCTCTCTATGCCTGCCCCTTTATCCCTGTGGTCGGTGCCCCTTCCCTCCCTTGTCTCTCCTGTGAAAAAAATCCCCAAAAATATAAAACATAAAAAAATACAAAAAAAAGGTTCTTTTCAGAGCCACCTTTCACAGTTGGAAAATAGAAGCACCCCACAAAGTTACAAGCCCCTATGCAGCATGCGGATGTGTGTGGTTGTGGCATCAAAAACATTTAACTCTTTTGCACAGGAAAGTGGTGGCTCTAAAAATAACTGTTTTTTGTATTTTTTTTAAAAGTTATTTTGCAATTTTTAAAGTAAACTAAACAACATTGTATTAAACTGAACTTTTTCTTTAAACATACAAAAAAGGCCTTTTGTTTTCCCTGTGTTTCCATGTATTTTTTTGCACCTGCTAGAAAATGCTTTCTATATTTACAAAACGTCCTTCAAAGCATTTTGAATGTTTTGCAGAAAAAGCTGATTACCGGCATCGGTAAGATGTACTCCATCTCTGCTGAACATATTGGCCACATCTCCCAAAAATGCACACACAGCTTTGTTGACATTGTGCCTCGCTTTCTCCATTTGTGGACTAAATGAATTTGGGCGCATCCACATCCGTCTCTGGGCAATGCGAGAAATCTGTCTAGAATTCGGGAACATTTCATTCAATTTGCCAAATATCTCTTTCATTGCAAACTGCAGTGAAATTCCAGTGGCATACCCTAAACTGTTCCCTCCACAATGATCCATGTTAATGTCCGGATGTTGCAGTGTGACCATATTTACACAAAATGGGAACAAGTTCACCCACTTCATGACGTGCACTCCATACCATTGCACATGAACATCATCAAATCCACATTTTTCAGCCACTCCACACTGCTCTGCATACACCTTCAGCCAATGGATCCATGAGTCCCCCAAAATCCATACACTCTGCCTCTTGAAATATAGCCATCTAGAGTCCTCTCAGCAAACAAAGCTTCTGCCAGAGTCTCTCCTTGTGCACCACTCCCTGGAAATCTGATCGATTGGCTCTTTACCAGGGCTGCATAGTCCCATTTCCATTCCTGGAATCCTCACAAGACCTGGATGTGGCACGTGCCGTCCGCAGACTACAATGGTGTCCACGGACAGATCATCCAATTGAAGGGGGTGGGGAGGGAGATTAAATGCAATGTAAGTTATTTAATCTTTAACAGTGGCTCTGAAAATAACCTTTTTTTCAGTTTTTATTTTTTTGCGGCTTTTCAGATTTATTTCAATTACTCACATGCACTCTACATAATTTTCACAGGAACTTTCTGAGTGCATTTTGAATGTTTTCAAGAAAGATTGCATTACCAAAATAAGTAAAAGTGATGCCATCACTGAACAAATTATGTCCACCATCCAGCAGAATGTTCTCATTTAGGAAGGATATCATCCCAACACCATTCAAACATGAACATACCCCTTTGTTCACAAGGCACCTTCCTGTGTCTTGTTGATGGCAAAACACATTGATGTATCTCCATAGTGCCCTATGAGGTATGTGTGAAAAGATTATCTTTCCACGTAGAAATAGTTTAATTGGTGCTTTCAGCATATGTTTTAATGCAATCTGCAAAGATATTGCACTGATATTGCCCAAACGATGTCCTCCACAATGGACCACAATGATATCTGGACATTGGAATTTAGACATATTTTTGCAATGTGCAAATAAAGTCTCCCAGTTTTGGCCAGGCACACCATACCATGAAACCTCCACTCCCTCCAATACAATGTTAGCGGAAATGCCACACATTTCTGTGTACCTTTTAAGATTCACCATCCAAGAATCTCCCACCATCCACACAGTAAGCCTTTTCATCTCAACATCACAGCCATTTTCCCTACATACAGCAGTCCAACCCGAACTGCTAGGTCACATCCCTTCTGCACGAGACAAGGCAAAAACAAAGAGGTGATGGATGGAAGGTTTAGAATGAATGTTTTTGCTTTGTCACCAGAGTGGAACGGGTATGCCCAGACGTGGGTCCCATGCCTGCTGGGCCTACAGACCCAAGCTACTCCTCACTGATGAGGCCCAACAGGGCTGAAACATGTTTGGTGATGCTTGTGGTCTCGTGCAGTAGGGATGTGACCTAGTAGTACGGGCTGGACTGCCCCTTTTGGGGTGGGACCAAGCCTGATTTGCATATAGTCTTTCCCCTTCTGTAATGGCTTGGCAGGCAAAGAACGATGGTCTGGAGGGTTGCCCAGAGCAATGACAGAGGTTAAGATTAATTCTAAACCTTTCAGCCAGCCATCATCTCTTTGTTTTTGCTTTTTGCTTTTTTCTCCAACAGACAGAACAGAATGCCTACTAAAAAGCAACTCTGTAGAAAACAAAGAAAAATGGAGCAGATAAAAATAAAACCATGCCAAATACTCATCCACTTCTAGCAGAATGTTTAGCAAATATTCAAACAAAACTGTTATTACAGTCAGTCAACAAAACTAAACCAGCAACTTCTAGAAAAACTAGGACCCCTCTTCCAAAAAAGAAAAAAGAAACTGCTAGTGACCCTACCACTATATCTAGCAATGCAAACATAGTCACAGTTAAGCATTCCCAAAAATGTATTTTACAAAAAAAATTCCATCGTAGAGTACTTCACAATCTTATGAAAACAGCTGAAAAGTCACACTCTACCCTTAAAAATTACAGCAGAAGACTAATCCTGGAAGCTCTAATTAACAGCATAATTCTGCTTAAAAGAAAATTGTTTATATTAATTTTAAACAGAATGAAACCACTAACAAAATTAATCAGTAAATTACAGAAAGTACTTCTAAATATGCGCAATGTCAACATAGATACCTTTTCAAACTTCTATCAAGGTGAATGGATTCACACAAGCAGCACATAACCATATTTCAATGAAGAGGCTAGTAAACAAGAACAGAAAAACCCAATTGCCATACATAGTAATGGCCAAGGACATGAAATGCTGTAAAATACCATTATGGCACAAGAAACCCTTATCGAAAAAACATCCCCAATAAACTTTAAATCATCTGTTCCTTTCACCCAACCAATCCGTCCAGCCTACAAATGGCCATACCGCTCAATGTTAGCCTGCATTTCGGGAACTGCTTGCAAAAGCACCTTCCATCACATTAAAATGTTAGGAACACAAAAACAGAATGTTCTGCAGAGAATGTGCTATGCAAAAATTCCTGCTTTGCAACTGCAACATTTTAATAACATTCTCCTACATGGAACAGTCGAAGAACTCCTTCAACAAATGGAACACATTCAAAGAAAATATTTTGGAAGTGAAGATGACTTAGAAAATTCAGTAACTTTAGAGAACATTAGCAAAAACCTTCCAAGCACCAATCTTCAAATAAACACATACAACAAAGAAATACCAACGTTTAAAAGCACATCTGCTGAAGTACCAAACCAAGTATGTGTGTGTTAACGCAGAACTTTTTATGAAAAGAGCACAAAAATTGTAGATATGACTTACAAAATAGAGGACAATGAGAAATCCCAACGGTTCTAATTAGCTTTATATCTTATAACAGAAAATAAATACAAAACAAGTGACCCCTCAATACTTTGAACATACTGCAATACAAAGCTTGATAATGGCCAAATGCCATCACGTGCTTTCAATAATAACTTGGAAATATTCTCATTTCTAAAACCTCTCCAACAGCTTAAATTGTATGAGAGTGTTATAATCCAAACAGTACACCCATTTCAAGCTATAATTCGCCTTCAACCCAAATAAAAGCCAAATTACTTGCTTCTGAATTATTAAAAGGCATTTTTGGTGGCGGGGCGCTGTTGCGCACGAGCAAGATGGCCGCTTGATTTCGGTGCTCCCGCTAAACCTCAATATCCTGTATATATAAATCCGCATCGAGGCTGTCTGCGAGGCTGCAAGACACTGCTACCGAGGGCCTAAATACCCGGCACGGTGGGTGAAAATCCTGGCTGAAAACGGCATGTCCTCATCAACTTACAGCCGTGTGAAGATTGACCGCCGCCTGGCACAGTGACAGTCCGAAGGTCGGAACCACGCGCATTCACCCGAGTGCCGGGGACACAGACGTGCGGCAGGCCACTGATGGGAGGAGCCTGCCGTGGCGGTTTCGCACCTGGGATGTAATCGGGCTCAGCCGTTCTTCACTGCTGGACGGCCACGAAGTCACAGAGACTGCAGAAGGCGGATGACTATGACAGGAGGGCTCCTTCTTCCCCCCCGCCGACTCGCCTCCCAGATGGGACCGGGGGCGGAACCTGATCAGCGGCGTGTGTGGCCTGCTGAATTGCCTGAACCTGCATCACAAGGTACACGGGGCGAGCGGGCGGGGGCATCGGGGGTGCGCTCGACTCCGGCGGCCCTTGACCCTCACCCTTGCCGTGGCTTGCCCGGTGACACAACTTGACAAACGCTGGGGACAGTTCCTGAGGCCCCCTCGCTCCAGTTCCCCCCGGGGTACACACTTATGCGCCGCACAGGCTCCGTGCACGGGGCTACGTGGGAAGCTGGAAACAACACGCTGCAGGGTTGAATACGTGGGAGAGCACAGTCCATCCGTATTAACACGCCCTAGTGCACCGCGACAAACAGCGAGACACAGCCATTTCTGGGTATCATCTTCACGTGAATAGGTCACGCACTAGTGGACGTGGTGGTGCCGACTCAGCTAACACCCTAGCCGGAGGCGGTCGTATATATTTCTTGCTGATATGGGGGAACCGCGCAGGTCAAGCAAATCATCCAAGACCCCCGGTGGGAAGAAGAAGGGCCCATTGGATACCTATACTAACACTCCAAGCCAAACTGCAGCTATGGACACGCACCCGGCACCCGCTGTGCCTGAGGAAATTGGACTGGGTGAGCGCGAGGATAAGTTGGCAACGCTGGTACAGAATGGGTTCTTGGCAGTAAATGTAAAACTGGATGAAATAGTGGCAACCATAGGCTCCATGAGGGCCAGAATTAATAAAGAGAGCGCTCGAATCACAAAACCGAGAATAGGATATCCGTCAATGAAGACACTATTGCTCTCCATAGCCAAGATATATCCCAGATCAAAGAAATGGTCAGTAAATTGCAGAACAAATGTGAAGACCTCGAATCCCGCTCGAGAAGAAACAACGTGCGAGTGGTTGGTGTGCCGGAATCCTTTGGGAAAAATCAGATGGAGAAGAAACTGGAAGGACTGTTCAGATCCCTATTTGACCCCACTGCCTCTTCAGAACATTTCCTAGTTGAAAGGGCGCATCGCACGCTGGCACTGGTCCCTAAACCAGGCGCACCCCCACGTACGATAATTGCTCGCCTCTTGAATTATAGGGATAGGGACACGATCTTTCGGCTGGCCAGGGAGTCTGGCACACTACACTTCGAGGAAAGTCGAATACACATCTACCCTGATTTCTCCTTGGCAGTTCAGGCGAGCAGGCGCTCGTACGAACCGGTAAATAAACTTTTGAAGGCGCACCAGATCACATACGCCCCAATATTCCCGGCAAAAATGAGGATTCAGCACGCTGGGAGAGCACATTTTTTTGAAAACCCGGCTGAAGCCATGGCATACATATAATCCTCTATACCCCTTCCTCCCAGAGGGGACAGACCTGCTCAGAACAACAGACCCCGCCCAACTGACTGAGATATGCACTGTATGACACAGTATTGTAAGGGTTGGTCTTAGACCCTGTCTACTGGTGGTATTACAGATGGCCTCACAATTTAAGGAAAAGTGGGGTGCTGGGGAGCCGGAATTGTTGGTCATGTGAGGCAACATGTCCACCCCTGGAAGGCTCCACAAGTTACGAGGGGGACATCGTCAAGTTGGGGATGACGATGAGGTAGGGGGAGGGGTTGAAGAGTGTTGGGCAAGTTGTTGTTGTTGCACACCCTTGCAATCTGAAGCGAGCAGTGGGTCTGATGTTGTGGATCCCTGGCCTGGCAAGGGAAGGAGGGTGATAAGTTGTTGGTTGATGATTAAATAAGTGGTCTCTGCGGTTATGACATGACACGTGTTCCATGAGAGGCACATAAATGGGACATAGGATACTATCCGTACAATTCTTTGTAGACTTGGGGTGCGGTCTGAGAATGAAATTATTGTCCTGGAATGTTAGGGGTCTAAATAATCGGACTAAAACTAGGAAGGTGGGGAATTACATTGCCAGGCATGGTGCGCGAATTGTCATGCTGCAAGAAACACATGCTATGGATGTCAATAATTAATACATAATCCCTGGTTGGGGCAAATCGAGGTTCTATACGAATTACTCGTCTCAGTCCAGAGGGGTCATCACCTTGATACACCCCGGTCTGGGATTTAAGCTGGAAGGGCAGAAAATAGAGGTATGTCCTTGTTTGGGGTAAGGTCACGGGCAAACAGATCCTACTGGTCAGCACGTATGGTCCTAATATCGATGACCCAACTTTTTATACCGATATATACCAGTTGATTACTTCCATTGACGTATCCACCATGATATGGGGGGGATTTCAATGTTGCCCTTGACCCTGAGTTGGACAGGTCCAGTACGGTTTTGAGACAGCCTAGTAAATCTGCCCTTACTCTGAAGCATATCTTATTTCAACTCTCACTGGAGGACGCCTGGCGGGTACTTCACCCAAAAGATAGGGGTTACACATACTACTCATCGGTGCATGACTCACAGTCCAGAATTGACTATTGGTTTGTCTGTCCTGCGGTCATCACCGCGATGCAGACTTGTGAAATGCTGCCCCGCACACTGTCTGATCACTCCCCAGTTGCGATGGAGGTTGATTTTCATGATTTCCCCAGACCTGCTAGAAAATGGAGAATGCTCGGGGGGCTACTGTGCGATCCGGGGTGGTGGAGTGACTACATATTGAAATTGCGTATTTCCTAGATAGGAACATACGCTCTATTGATAGATACTCCACGGTATGGGAATCCTTTAAGGTGTAGATCAGGGGAACCATGTTATCTAAATCTGTGTGACTCCTTAAAGGGGTCCGCGCTGAGCTGACCCAGACTGAACTTACACTGAGAACACTAGAGGAGGCATATACTTCTACTCAAGACAAGGCGACTCTAGCTGACATACAGACACACTTACAAGAATTTGGTAAACTGGCCTCCAGGGAGGTGCAATATATGGCTGCTCTGATCTGCGCCCATAGATACGGAGAAGGGAATAAGGCTAGCAAGACTCTGACTAACTTACTGAAGCAGGATAGGCATCACTACAGGATCACGAGCATACAGACACCACAAGGGGAGGTCCTTCTGGGGGAGAAGGAGATGAATGATGAGTTTACTAAATGTTATCAGCAATTATACAGTAACAGAGATACCAAAACAGCTACCAAAATTAAAACATACCTAGACACCCTGCAATTGCCTACACTCCCTGATGAGACACGACTGGCCATGGACCAGCCGGTTACGGCAGAGGAGATCACTGAAGCGATTAAACACCTGGCATCCAACAAAGCTCCGGGGTCCGATGGAATAGGGGTGGAATTTTACAAAGAATTCCATGAAGAGCTGGTCCCTGTGATGTTACAGGTATGGGAATAATCACTTCAGAGCCAAACACTGCCCCCCTCGATGAGGGAAGCCATTATAACTGTACTCCCTAAATCCTGTCGTCCTCCTCAGGACATATCGTCCTATAGGCCGCTCTCATTGATAAACACTGATGCCAAGATATTCGCAAAAGTGATGGCCAATAGGCTTTTGCCAGAGGTCCCGAGACTGGTACACCCCAACCAAAACGGCTTTGTCCCCAATAGGTCCACAGCCCTCAATCTCCGTAGACTTTTTGGTATCATGGCCCAGATTGACAAGGGGAGGAAGGCTGTGGCCATATCCTTAGATGCCGAAAAGGCCTTCGATTCCGTCTCGTGGGCCTATCTGCTAATTTGATTGCATATGTGATTCTACTATACACGAACCCTGGTGCCCGAGTGCTGACCAACCACACCACCTCTGACCTATTTCTGTTGGGAAGGGGCACCAGACAAGGCTGCCCGTTCTCGCCCATACTTTTTGCCTTAACAATAGAGCCGATGGCTATTGCAGTCAGACTTAGACACTCAAGCAGGGGCATAGACCTGAAAGGGGCCACCCAGCTGATCTCTCTATACGCGGACGATACCCTTCTGTATGTTCGCGAGCCAGAACACAATATCGCTCCTGTTATGGCAAAGATTCAGGAATTCACGGCGCACTCAGGATACTTCATAAAAAAGAGGAAGTCTGAGATATTCCCTCTCACACTGGCAACCACATGCCCCGGCTATACGTGCGGACTCAAATGGGCTGCGCAATCCATTAGATACTTGGGAATAGTGGTCTCCAAGGCTAAACCAACTCTATATTCGGACAATCATGAGAGTGCACTACAAGCCCTGAGCACTAAATTACTGATGTGGGACCGCCTCCCACTCTCACTACATGGGAGAGTTGCAGTCCTCAAAATGATAGTCTTGCCCAAACTGCTGTAGTTTTTTGTTAACGTCCCCATATGGCTAGGCCGGCCCTTTTTCAATAGGCTTAGATCAATAGCCACGACTTTTCTGTGGAATGGTAAAACCCCTAGGATAGGATGGGACAAACTGATTGAGCCGTATTCTGCCGGAGGCATTACTGCACCCGATTTCGAACTATACTATTACGCTGCCCAAGCCCAATTTTCGAGGTATTGGTATGATAACTCCAGTGGACCCCCACATGTGGAGATAGAAGAACTCACCACACATGCCACAAACATACAATCTGCTATATTTGATACGCGGTATAGAGACACATGTGAATTCAACCCGGTGAGCTGCACGGTGGATGCATGGAAAGCGATATTTAAGAGACTGGGAGATGAGTGTCCCTATAACCCCGCAATTCCCCTTTGGAACTACCCTGGTATACCGCCAACTCATGACGACGGGTTGTGCGAAGCATGGGACCCCAACGAGGAGATGAAACTGGGTGACCTGTTTATCGATGGAAGGTTTTCGACCCTTGAGGAAATAACAATGGCGTTCGGCGGGGGTCTGCTTAGGATGCTGCAGTACTACCGTATACGATCAGCCTTTCAGAAACACTGGCCCACCTTCCCTGAAGAGCCCCCTACCCATCCTTGTGTACAACTAGTGACGCTTGAGGGCGGCTTGGGGATCTCGAAATTATATACGGCAATCCAAACACACTCCCCCTCAACCAACCTGGTTAAAGTTAAGTGGGAAAGGGACCTGCAGACCCCCTTAGATGACCAAACCTGGGAGAGATAATGTTCGCTCACCAAGCGAGTGTCCCTAAATGCTGGCCTGCGCTTGATTCAGTTTAAAATTATAAATAGACTACACTATACTCCAGCCAAAATAGCAAAGTTTGCGCCGGGTGGGTCTGGGGAATGTCCCCAATGCAAAGCAGGGGAGGCTGGGGCATTCCATATGCACTGGAGGTGTCCGATGGTGGCTGGTTTCTGGAGGAAGGTGGCAGAGATGCTGGAAGAAATTACACAGATCCCCCCGACACTGACACCGCAGAAATATTTGTTTGGAGATATAGGCAAGTGCTCTGAAAAGGTCAGGAGACTGTTCAACGTTTCATGTGCAGTAGCTAAAAAAATGTATTGGAAGAGCGCTGGACCACCCAGCATGAAACATTCCCTTAAAGAACTGACTTATGTCAATGAAGCTGAGGAGCAGTTTGTCATATCGCGCCCATTGGCAAGCAGACCTAAAGATATATGGGGACCCTTTCAAATGTATTTGTGTGATATGAAGACTTCACCTATGCTAACATTTTGAAAAACATTAAAACTGGTCTTCTTTCTAAAGATGCACAATCCATTTCAAATAGTAGTCTCATCCATGAGCTATATGGGTGTGACACTTCTGCTCCTGATGTCATGGATCAATTAGCACAAACAAATGTAACATGTATGTCCTTAATGCCAATCCTAGCAAGCTGCACTCAATTCAAAGAGACACTGTTAAAAAGAAAATACAATCAAAAGTGCATATTGGCTCCACAGACAAACTGGAAGTGCACTGCATGACACTCCCTTATGGCATCAAGCAACAGCACGACTAAATAGCTTAGAAAAATGTATCTCCAACACAGCTGGTTTGGAGAAAATGTTAATGTTGTGTTTAAACTGCAGAGTAATTCTAAAACATAACCTTGACGTGGAGCAAAGTTTAGTCAATGGAGCAATTGGTACAGTTGTTGGCTTCAAAAGTATCTGCATGACAACAACATTCAGTTTGTCAACATCCACTTTGACAAACTTCCAGAAGTTAAAAGGATAGGATGCTCAACAGCACTAGTCCTTCCTTTCAAATACATGTATGTACGCAGAGAACAATTCTCTCTGTCTCTTGCATGTGCAGTCACTATTCACAAATCGCAAGGTCTAACCCTAGATCAGGGATTAATTGACATTGGCAGCACAGTCTTTAAAGAAGGTATGAGTTATGTAGCACTTTTACATCTATGTACACTCAAAGGACTATTTCTAGTCAATTTTGATGCAAACAAGTCAAGACTGACATTCCTTGCATCCTAGAGTACAACAAACTATGTGCACTCTGCATCTACATCTGTATCCTGTTCCTCAAAAAAGGTAAAGTTTTGAAAAGAAAATGAATGCAAAAAAGAACATATAAGAGATCTCCCAACAATGCCACAAATTAAACTAAAAACAACTGCTACTCCATCAAGTAGTACGACCACAAAACTATCTAGTGCAAACACAACTGCACATCCATCAGCATATATAAAGAGAAATGTTTCTTCTAAAAAAACAAGTGGAGGTCCCATCCAGCAAATAACAGAGAGACAGAACTGTCTGGTCCATTTAAATTTTCCAACACAACTGGTGTAAATTGCTATGCAAATATAGCAATCAATCTTCTGTTCCAATTGCTACCAATTGTTCAAAACATTTACTTGAACAGCCCAGACCAGTTGTGTTTACAAATGCTTGTCCTTCATACAAATGCCACAGAAAATCCTGACACTTACAGTTTCTCAGGAATAAGGCAAGCATTAGACTACTCTACAGGAATGGTAAAATTCACCATAAACACACGGGAAGATCCACAGGAATTTCTAATGTAATTACTGTAAGAACTGGAAACCAAAAACATACCTATACATGATTTCATACATGTGTAAACATACATGCAGTCTCTGCAATCTTGTTGCACAAGAGCACATCCCTAATGAACGATTTGTGAATGTATCTATACCAAATTGTGAATCTATTCAATTTCATCAGCTGATGCAAAATGCAAATCATGCCATAGTATGCACTTTTTGCAATTTAGACAATTGTTCCACCTTGCACATAAACTCACATAGTCAATATCCAATACTAATGCTTTTAAGGTACAACGCAGATGGTACCAAACACAACTGCAAGCTTACTAGCTTCACACATGGGCAAGTATATCTTGGCAAGAAAACCTTCACAACAGTAGACATAATCTACCACACTGGTTCCACAACCACTGCAGGTCAGTTACTGCATACATTACAAGAAATATGGTTGGTTTGAATGCAAAAACACTTCCATTGCTCTAAAACAAAGATTACAAGCAAATCTAACAAATGCCTACTTAATATTCCTTAAACCTAAATTGAGTCACTGACCTGTGAAACTATCAACAGTTAATGCACTTTAGACAGTACCTTAGGTAATGCACACTGCAAAGAAACATACTGGGAAAGTAGTTAAACTCCCATAAGTGTAGTACTTTTTTTTAATGCTCCATAGATTTTGTTCCCAATGAATCAATGATTATGCAAAAAGAAACAACTGTGCAGAACACACAATAATGTTGTTTCAAACATGTACTGATTATGAAGGTATACAAAGTTTAGCACTGACCTGTAGAACTATCAATAGTTAGAATACACCAACTCATATCTAACAGCATCCATAGTACTGCAATGCTACTTTTGAGTAGCAAAATAGAATACACCAACAGGTATCAAACTGCTTCAGAAAATACCCTTCAGAACTATAAAACTATCAACAGTTACAATACACCAACTGGTATCTAACTACATCCATAATACTGCAATGTTACTTTTCAATAGCAAAATAGTTAGGATCCACCAACAGTTATCTAACTGCTTCAAGAAATACCCTTCAGTACTTCAAAACTATCAACACTTAGAATACGCCAACTGGTATCTAACTACATCTATAGTACTGAATTGTTGCTTTTGAAATGCAAAACAGTTTCAATAAGCAAACAGATATCTAAGCACTTCAAAAATACCTTTTAAAAAAAGAGTGCAACAGCACTTTTGAAAAGCAAAACAGTTAGAATACACCAACAGGTATGTAACTACTTCAGAAATACCCTTGATTTCACTTCATTGCAAATACACCATTACGATTCTTCCTACTGCAAAAGTGCTTGTAACAACAAATGCACTTATTTGTGCACTTTAAACATTCCCTTAAGTACTGCACACTTCAAACAAACATACTGTGAAACTTAAAGTCAAATAAATGTAGTAGTTTTTTTTTTTACTCCTGTATGATTATGCAAACAGAAACAGCAACTGTACAAAACACACATGTTGTTTCAACATAGTACTTAGCATGTACTGATTATGAGGTTCTAACAAGTACATCAATATGTAAGATTGTACACAATGAGACATTGTACACTATCCTAACTAACATATTATACTGTTTGTTTCACAGACAAAGAAGCAAAGATTTCTCCTTCATTACCATGTACAACAAACTCAACCTGTACCTCCATTGGTGCAGCAATCATATTATGTCAACATGTTACAAATACTGTATACTGCCCACAGAGTATCTATAATCACTATACACATATTATTCTAATGGTTGTATCCAATGGCCGGATTCAATTTCTGTAGACATATTATTATAATGGTTGTGGCCAGTGGGCAGATTCTTAGGTGCATGGCTGTATTATGCTGTGGTGGTTGTGGTCAGTGGCTAGATTCTTGGGTGCATGGGCATAGACCGTAGGCTGCAGACCATGCACCGAAGAATCTAGCCACTGGCCACAACCAACACAGCATAATACGGCCATGCACCCATGTCTCTGCCCACTGGCCACAAGCAACACACCACAACTTGCCCTGAATCTCCCAATTCAAATGATGTCTTCAGACATCAAAATGTACCGCCAACCCTATTTTTCACCTATGAAAATGTCCCCATATCATCTAGATTCCAGTCCCCTACCTTGACCAAGCCCTCTTGCAGTCACGAAATAACCCCAAATGTGTTTCTGAAGCTGTCCACCCAAGCCCTCTTTCTGTCACCAAAAAATCCATCCTGTCCGCTCAAGCCCTCTTTCAGTCACCAAATAACCCAAATGTGTGTCTCAAGCTGTCTGCCGAAGCCCTATTTCAGTCACCAAATGTTTGTCTCAAGCTGTCCGGCGAAGACTCTGCCCATGGACTACTGTGGTGTCCGCGGACTACTGCGCCACCAGTATACTCTTCTTCCACCTAAACAAAGAGCCCCATATTATCTTTTATCCATTTCCCCACCTTTCCCAGCCTCTCTTTCCAACACCAAATGACTCAAAATGTGGTATTCAGATTTTTTCCCCACCGATCCATCTGCGGTCAGTTGCGGCTGTCTGCAGATCCAACATGGTGGTAGTTTTGGAAAATATGATATATGATATATGTATATTCTGTGCCAAATAGCAAAAATAGATGTAACTCAAATAAAATTTAGCACAAAAATGTAGCTATTGACCATGATATTTTATTTTTGCACAGATAATTTTTCTGTAATTGGTTGCACTGATCATACATTTGGCGTTATTTGAACAATGGGGGAAATTGCACTTTAACATATGAATCAATTGTTCATATGGATCATTTTTAGACATCTGGGCCATTTTAGTGCTGAGTTACGTCCATCTTTGCTATTTGGCACAGAATGTACATCCAGTGGCACATGCACTCACACTTTACTTAATAATACATTCTATTCTAGCTGATCAATATTTTACAATAAGCTGTTGAGATAGTACTTATATTTGTGTATATGGATCATATGTTATCATTGATCCTTTCCAGATATCATGACTTTTTAGTGTTGAGATATGTTCTTTCTGGCTTATTTGCACGGAATATACATCTAGTGGTATATGCACTTGCACTTTAATATGACTTTTCTTAGTGTTGATATATGTCCTTTCTTGCTTATTTGCACAGAATATACATCTAGTGGTATATGCACTTGCACTCTACTATTCTCGAACATATATCTATGCCAGTGATCATTATCTGGTTACTAGCTGGCAGAAGCAACAGTACATAATAGCTGATCAGCTTTTGTTAGAGTGTGTGCAATCTAGAGATGTAACATATACATGCAATGATAGTTGGCACATGCTGGTGTCAGGAATTTAAGAGGTCTGTGCATTTCGCATATCTAAGCATTTGCACTTTTGTACAAACAATTAGCACTTTAATTACCAAGTAAGATACTGGTTAGAACACTCTGGACCAATAGCACATATTGTGTATACCAATATACAATTGCGATATTGATTTCATTGATCATTTGTGCAGTGAGTAATGATTCATTGATGCACTGGCATCTTTTAAGACACATACAGATCTGTGTTAACCATTTAGCACTTTCATTGGGACGATCGTGTGATGTATAAATACTGTGCATAGCTAGCAACATTGGACTGCATGAACACTTGAGTATGCTGCTGCTCTCTTCTTTTTCTGACAAACTCACTTGTTTGGCTTAATTACTGTTGTGGCAGGAATTGTTTCCGGCACACAATAGTATAAGTTAAATAACTAAGCGCACTTGCGCAGGAAGCTTCAGCGATTTGCACAATATTATTTTCTGTTGGGAAGATTGGTAGGCATCCTGTTGTGGGTATTTATTAATACATTATTATCCTTTATTATCCTTAAAGTATGTGAACTCATAGATCATACATTGAAATTTGATCCTCCAATATGGTGGCTGCATTTTACAAAGACGCTGTTGAGCGCTGAACAGCCACAAAATCATACAATACATGGGATTAAGTAGGCGGGGCTTGCCACTCGACCTGTTCTTTTAAAATACACGGAAGCAATAACAAATGGAGATTTACCCTGCCTGAAGAAGCTCGAGTGACGAGCGGAACACGTGGCGTTTTGCACCCAGATGGGTGAGTTTTCAAGCCATCTAGTCTGCCTAAATTGGTAACTCATTGTTTTTACCTAATTGATGTGATGCACTTTTTATTCAAATACATTTTTTTTTACAAACTTAGCACGCTCTTGAGTGTTTGGCTATTTTTTCTGCATTTCCTTCTGTGCGCTAGTGAACTTTCTAGACTGTCTGGAAAAATATATATATATATATATATATATACTAACAAAAAACCTTGTTAAAGGGACATTATGGTTAAGTTGCACCACTACAAAACCTATGAAATTCAATAGAAAAACGTTGCTACAGGGACGTTATGGTTACAGGTAAAACCTAAAACCCCCAGAAATGTGCAAGTTATGGTACGTTACGCAACCATAACTCGCGCTACCACTGTGCACAGCAAGGACTAACACACATGACATCAAAGATGACATCACAAACGAGTTATGGTTGCGCAGCGTACCATAACTTGCGAAATTCTGGGGTTTTTAGGTTTTACCTGTAACCATAACATCCCTGTAGCAATGTTTTTCCATTGAATTTCATAGGTTTTGTAGCGGTGCAACTTAACCATAATGTCCCTCTAACAAGGTTTTTTGTTAGTGAATTTCATAGGTTTTTAATAGTGCACTGTAACCATAATGATGCTCTAGGCTATTTTTTGCAATAAAGTGGATATGGTTTTAGTACTGCAACTTAACCCTAACGTCCCTTTAACAATGTTTTTTGTGAGTCAATTGCATAGGTTTTTAATAGTGCACTACAACCATAACCATGCTATAGGCTAGTTTTGTAAATAAAGCGGAAATGGTTGTAGTAGCACAACTTAACCATAACGTCCCTTTAACAATGTTTTTTGTTAGTGAATTTCATAGGCTTTTAGTATGCCACTTTAATTATAATGTTGCTTTAGGGTAGTGTTTTGCAGTAATGGCAAAAGGTGTTTAGTACAGCAACCTAACCGTAACGTCCTTTTAAGAAAGTTTTTTGTTAGTGAATTTCATAGGTTTTTAGAAGGATACTGTAAGCAGAACATTGCTTTAGGGTAGTTTTTTCAGGAAAGGCAAAAGGTTTGTAGTGCAACTTAACCATAAAGTCCCTTCAACAATGTTTTTTCTTAGTGAATTTCATAGGTTTTTATTACGGCACGGTAAACATAACTTTGCTTTAGCATACTGTATTTAGAAATTATGCTATGTTTGTAATAGCACACGTGTATCTTAACGTCCCTTTAGGCATGGTTTGTGTAAGTGATTATCACAGAAAGCTCCTTTTACAGTGTCACAAAGTAAGTGGCAATAAAGGGAATAAGTGTGACGCGCATCGTATTGCCTCAACACGATTGTTTGCTAAATGGAAGGAATGGTGGTAGTGTGGAAAACACTGCAGTGGAAACTGATGAAAGAGATAAGTGTGCATGTTGCAATGCGTTTACAAAGGTGCAAGTGCGCAACAACAATGAGAAACATTTTTCATGTTCTTCCAAAAAGGGCACCAAAGCAATGAGTGTACAGTGGCACAAAAGAAAAATGCAGTAATAGGAAAAAGAACGCTATTTGTGGGGGAAAAATGCTATTTGTATAGTGCAACAATGGCACAAGTTGCAAAAAGAAACAAATACACTTCTTCACAATATACTGCGCTTTCTCCATTTCTGCACCAAATGAAAAATAACATCCCTACATGGGTGGCTGCATATTGGGAAACAGAATTATGCAGGAGATTGGAAACAGAATCATTGCCTGCCCTACTACCTCCCTCAGCACAAACGCCACTAAACATCATGTTACATGGTGTGCGTTTCTCCCTACACAATCAACAACAATAATGTTGCCTGGATATAGCATCACCAAAGTCTCACACAAAGAAACCAAAAGCAATCACTTCAGTGTAGGTTCTCCATATGCGTACAAACTCACATGATACACTGCACACAACTTCCATCGGACGCACTTTTTCATTCGCTGTCAAGTAATGTATGTGCAAATCACCCACAGAGCATACTCTGTGGCGCGTACAGCACACAGCCATAAACTCACCCTCTGCATTAAAGTGAACAAATATATTGTATAGCACATTCTGGGCGTGCATTGCACACCCACAAAGCTTATTGTGCAATTCCGTGTCCTACACAATCCCAAACAGAATATGTGCATTTGCAAAATCGGCGTATGTTACACTCACAACCCTGCAACTGTGGCGATGTCTGAGATTTTTTGCAGGTGGGCACACGCGAAAGTAGGGGAATAAATGCCAACCAAGGTAGGGGATGTCCTTTGTAGTGGTGACATTTAAAAAAAACAACTCCTTTTTCAGGCTTTAATTATGGTTTTTATTTGTTGCTCTGTGCCTTACATTCTTACAACAACGTCTTCACTGCAGCCTGCAGATTCGAAAACCAAATGTCATTGCCACTGTGGGACAAAGAAATGCCATTTTCATTGACAAGGTGCAGATATTGATGACCAATGTTCTCATTCTTACAGGAATACATCCCAGCAGCAGGCAAAAAGTTCCACATACTTCTGTTGATAAAACGCCTTCCCACCTCTGGCTGCCGACAACATTAATTAGAATAGTTATATACTTGACTTGGTGGTATACATGAGAAAATCACCTTTGCAGTGGCAAAAATGAGCTTCACTTCTTTCATCATCTTTTTCAGTTGACAGTACACACTTGCACAAGCTATTGAACCCAAAAGCAATGGTCCATAATGCACTATCACTACGTGTACAGTTCCTAAAGTGGCCACTTGCTGACATTCTTCAACCAAATGGTGGAAACTACAGACAGGGACACCGCACCACAAAGTCTCCACTTCGTCTAAATTCAAATTGCTATTAAGACCTCTTTCAACGGCATACTGGAGCAGATCAAGCACAAAGTGATCACCCACTATGAAAACTTTGCGTTTCAGCATCTCTGCCCACGTTACTACACACAGGAATTAAACAAAATATGGCCGCCTTCTCCTGTGACGCACAATCTAAGCACCTCATTGGACAATTGCAACAATCGCATTTCCATTGGCCAGCATGGTCTAAAGCACAAAATATAGCACGTGCTCCTCGCAAAGTACTGTTAGAGCCGCACCCCAACAATTCATTAACAGTCCTTCTTCCCTTTCCACTATCCTTTTCCCACCACGCCCTGATTAGGAATTTGCAAGTACTGACACACACATCCTCCAATGGCCTCCAAGACTTCAGCATCCTACAATGTCACTTCTCCACAACAGTTCATATGTACCATTACAACATTAGGCTGCATGTGTTCTCTTATTGGGAAGCACTTCCAGTTAAAACTTCAATAAAACATTGCAGTAATTATACATGGACATTTATGCACATAAGCACCCATCACCACAAAAGAAACTGGTGGACATTTTTTTAGCAGTGTTAGAACATTTTTCAACTTTGTTAGAAGTACTGGTGCACACAATATCTGCTTATAAGAGTCCACTACGTCTTTAAAAAGCATACTAATGTCCCTCTCATCTGCCACCATGAAGTTGCAATGTGTTGGTATATGCGTCCAATGTTTTTATTTACCTATATCATACACCATATTAGCTAATCAGTAACTCTGTTCTTGCCTTCCCACATTGATACCAAATGTGTTCCCCACTACCCCACCTACTACATAACTCGTAAAAATAAGGCACTGAATGTATTTTAGCAACCTACAGGCACTTTCCAAAAGGTCAGTGTCTACACGGTTGTGGTGCTTTGCACGCTGCACTGTTACCACAGGCTCTTTTTAAATCTGCCCACCTCCACTTTCTGTCCTCACTAACTCATGCATAAAAGAGGGTGCAACTTGGCTTCGCCTGGACGGCAGGTATCCTATCTCTGGTTTAGTAAAATGTGTGCACTACCTCCCACTAACTGCAAACAATAAAATAAAAGCCCTGTGCATTATGCAGAATGACATGTGCTCCCTGGGACCTCAATACCTTCCACTCTCACTTCCTACATATCTTCTTGCTCCACCTTTTCCCTCATCAGCCTCCTACTCCGTCCGGGTCAGTTACTTGTACACGCAATCAGATGATGTTACATGTCTTTCTTCTGCTGCAGCCTCCCTGTGCAACATGCTCTCTGCCTCTATGCACCTTGAGAAGAATAATGGTAGGCTCTCAACGCACCTCAAAACCTTTCCATGTACTTCTTCTTCTTCCCCTCCTGTCCCCTGCTATGTTCCTGGCTAAAAGGTATTGTGCATTGGTTTCTTACCCAACCTATCAGTGTCCCATTCCACCTCCCTTCCTACACTTCCACCCCTGCACTAGCTTTCAGCCAACCCCCTCACTTGCATACTGCTTTCTAGAACCCTAACAGTGCACACATCACTTTATGTCAAAACTTATCCTTCCACTTGCCAGAACTGGCCGAAGTTGCATGTATTTCTGTTTCTTATTGTTCCCATATCCTACACTTTGCCCTTCCCCTTCTCATTCACTTGGGCACGGTCAATGTCAGCTGGCCTAGAGGAAGCAATATCTCTGTATGGCCTCCGTTCTGCGTCCCTTTCCTCGGCACTCCTTCACACGCTTCTATGTATGCGCAAAACAAACAGCAGAAAGTACCATAGCACATCATATGATATAATGCACACACTTCATGCATAACAGCATCATGGCTGCCACGTACTTTATACACTTCACAATATGGTCTTCCATTGTAATGCATGTACTACAAATGTCAGAAAAGGGATCCCACAAAAGCAGCAGGGAAGTTACTGTAGCAATGTTGCGCAAGTGCGTTCAGTCCATGCATACAAACATGATGCATGCCCCTTACCTTTCACACTTTCACCATAGCCTCCTACATTTATGTGTACAAACAAACCTTCTTGTACAGTCTTTATGTACACACCACAACCAGTAAGCACATTGCCCAATTGCTTTGCCTCCTCAGTGGCAATGCTATAGTTGACATCCTAAAAACAACCGCATGTGCCACGTGCAATCCTCACAGTACCACGGATTGCAAGGCATTACATTGCTATACACTAGAGGGGGGGAGGTTGAGAGGGTGTTAGGGGTGGGGGGGTAATAAAGGGGTAGGGATTGTGTCTTTAGGATGTTGTGTAAAACCACTGTGGTGGCCTAGAAGGATGACAGGACGCTGTATGGTTTCAGTGGGCGTTTATTTAGACACCAGCACAATAACAATGTGGGGGGGTTGGGCATGGTTCAGAGCAGGGCTGGGGTCTGTACTCACTGTTGTGCTGTCTAATGATGCAGTTAACTTCACTGCATCCAAGGTGCCATGGAATGAGATACACTTAGCCAGAAAGAGCACCCAGGAAGCTGTCCTCCGCCTTGGTATTATACTCTGCTGGCTGGGCCTCTGTCAGGTGCGCCCTGTCACTTATTAAGCTCCTTCTCAGGAAGAGGGCCGGGGCTGACTGCCTTGGTCATCTTCCCGCCGAGTTCTGGCGCTCTGTTCTCTTTGCACTATTCGCGCGCCTTAATTATCGCTGGATGACGCGAGGAGGAGTCCCCAATAACACTTAACATTTCTTTTGTCCTTTTTGTCGTGTTTTTATTATATACGTGCATTCATAAAAAAAATTTCTTCTTCTGTCTTTTGCTCACTGTTTCCTTCTCCTCCTGACATTTTTGTGCACTGAAGATTAACTGTTATCTTACATTTCTACAGATTGTCTGCAAAGCTTCGTGCACAGTGGCAAACACAACAGCATTCCCAATGTAAACAAATGGCATTTCCCTGAAACTACTGGAACTCTCGCTGGTGGTTAATGCTGTCATAATCTGTGTACAACATCCCAACACTGGACATACAGTCAGACATGCTTCTGTTGATCCAACGTCTCTCAACCTCCAGCTGTGGAAAACTGACACCGGCATGCTCCCATTTTCCTCTTGGTGATAAAATCACCTTTGCAGTAGGAAATATCTGCATCACAGCTCTCATCAACCGCTTTAAATAAACAAGCAAATAGAACACGACATGCGCACCAAACGTAGTCCTCCAAAATGCACGACCACCACATCCACAGTACCAACAGAGGCCACATATTTTCAAAGAAGGTCCATGCAGCCGAAACCCTACTAATAAACTGTGGCCCAAAAAGCCTGCACTCCTTCCAACTGAAAATCAGTATCGAAGCCTCTTTCCACGGCATACATGTGCAGATTGTACACAAAGCTATCACCAACTATGAGCACTCGCCGTCTCTCCATGTCCGCCAACCTCAATACATCTACATTTCGGTAAATATGTCACAGCCCCTTCACTTAAAACACACCCTCCAATCCTCATTGGAGAATCCCCACAATCCCATTTGCGAAGGTGCCGTACTCACAAAGCCATGATGTGGCACATGCACTTTCCCAGCTACAGCTAGGGCCACACCCCATTAAATCACACACAATAACATATCTAGGCATACGACTCGATCCGACACTTGAAAGGTTCCCCCAGCTGAACCTACAACCAGTACTAGAGCGGTTCAACAGAGACACTTCCCACTGGCAATCACTCCCCCTGTCGCTAATGGGCAGAGCCGCACTATTCAAAATGATGACCCTCCCCAGACTCCTCTACGTTCTCCAAAACGCCCCATTCACCATCCCCAGAGAAACCTTTGCACTTATTGATAGGAATCTTTGCACGCTGTTATGGGGAGGGAAGAAATCCAGAATCGCCCTTGATACGCTCCAGAGATCGGTCTGGGAGGGGGGTATCGGTCTACCCTGCATATGTACGTATTACCTTGCGACACAGATCGGAGTTGTAAACGATTGGATGCATGCAGACCCCACACTGCCGCACAGCCGTATCGAGCTAGAGACCATGACCCCATTAACCCCATTGCAGACACTGTATGCCAACCATCTCCCAAAGTTACCCAAGACGACTCATCATGTCCGTCGAGCTTGGCGGGAAGCCCACAAACTGATCGGCTGGAAATGAATCCCAACACTGTCCCAACCTATATGGCACAACGCACTCCTCCCAGAAGTAGTGAAAATGGGCTCTTTCGCACACTGCCACGCAAAAGGAATACACACACTGGCACATGTGATACGGGGGGTCGCCTCCTAGACTTCAGGACCATGCAAGTGCAGTTTGATCTGGCGCCCATGGACCAGTTTCGGCATGCGCAGCTGGCCCATGCCATCCACACCCAATTCCCAGACACGACAAACATACCCCCATGCTCTCCCATTGAGACCAATATCCTCCCGCAAGGCATCCTCTCAAAGGTCACCTCCACTCTTTATCAGGCCCTCAATTCTTTTGGGGCTACATAGCTTGATGGGCTCAAAGCAAAGTGGGAAAGGGATGTGGGCCAACTGGAGCCGGAAGATTGGGTTGATGCATTAATGTCCCCCAGGGAAATTGGGATAGAAAATAAACTCAGACTAATACAACTGAGAATCCTTCACCGCTCTTATCACTCACGTACTGCAATGGCCAAATGGGGGGGGGCTGGAAGATGGGACATGCATCAGATGCAAAACTGAGCCAGCCACCTTCTACCATATGATATGGGATTGCCCAGTGCTACAGGCCTTCTGGGGGGACTGTATTAATATGATCTCTGCCACCATGGGAACACCAATCCCCAGGGACCCCAAAATGGTACTCTTAGGCATCTGGGGAGAAGTAGACTTGACAAAACATGAAAAAATGTTCCTGTCAATAGCGTTAGGGGCCGGCAAGAGACTTATCGCGGCTAAATGGGGTTCTGCAGACCCACTGTGCCTGAACCACTGGAGGAATGACTTGGACAGGTGCACGGCTTCAGAACGTTGGATCTATAACGCTTGGGGTTGCCCCCGCAAATTCGAAAAAATATGGGGCAAATTGCTTGATGCGCATTGAACCCCGCCGATGGATACAGTTCAGCATCTTGAATAACACTATTTGCCTGCCTTGCCCTGCAACTGTCCCGGGCCCTCGACCCTGCGGAGCCCCTCTTGCTTTTGATATTGCCTTTGATACTGCTATGCCTCTCTCATTTGTTGTATGCCGATGATTCATGTTGCTTGTTATTATGTTATGCTTTTAAACTCAATAAACAGAGTTATAAAAAAAAACATTTCCAAGAAAGCCATGATGTAGCACGTGCGCTTTCCCAGCTACAGCTAAGGCCACACCTCAGTAAAGCAGACACAATACTTCTTCACTTTGCGCTCGATTTCTCCAACAGTCCCTTACTGGCGCCTATTAACAACTATGACATTTTGTAAAATGCCTGCACCAATCACATACTTAAACTCTGCATTGCACACTTTCATTTCTGCACACAACTCCATATGTCCCCTGTAACACTCTGAGAACATTTTCTGTTTGCTTCCAAAGCCCCTCCACCAGACAACACTCTGCCGGTCCAACCAGTACACCTTTTCCCATGCACACAACACTCCACCCTTGCGCACACCTACAACAACACTCTGAATGCATGCATACAACCATGTTTGCAGCTAACATAGTACACAAATGTAACATACATAGCAGCACTTCAACCCAACTCCCTCACTCCATAAAGCACCCATTGACAAAAACAGGTCGCAATTACCACCATCCACAAACATACCATAGCCTCCATCACCCCTACCCACTACCATGCAGAAGGTATTGTTTCAGTAGCAACCTAACCACAACATTGTCACAACATTTGGTCTACCTCAACAATTCTGCACACATCATAGTAAAGAACCCATAGAAGCTGCACTTCAACCATACCCTGTGCCATACTGCCAGTATTCACACACTGCACCAAGTGGGCACACTGCGTGACTTTTCATTGCACCATGTCCAATCACACATGCAAATCTTTACCATATTCTACCATCCACCTCACCTTGGGAACCAAACATACACGCCTGCCAACTCATTTGTACTGCTCTATGTCATCTGCAACGTACTACACAACCATTCTTTGCAGGTCATTACCGTCTATCAGATGCACAGTCAACATTGCATTAGTAGTGTGGGTGTTCCCAAGTCCTAGGCTCTTCAATCCATGGCCTACAACCTACCACCTTCGCCATACACCCAATAGGCTACACCTTCAACACAGGCACCGCAACTCCATAGTGACACAATGCAAACCCAGCACCCAGTGGACACACTGCATCACTTTTCACAGCACCATCTCCAAGTACACATCAACAACT
The DNA here is from genome assembly GCF_040938575.1 of Ambystoma mexicanum. Lineage (NCBI taxonomy): Eukaryota > Metazoa > Chordata > Amphibia > Caudata > Ambystomatidae > Ambystoma > Ambystoma mexicanum. The sequence goes on along the minus strand of NC_090927.1, from coordinate 722,966,174 downwards.
TTACCATGTTCTAACAGTGCCTCGCCCGCAAAACCACACAAGCAGACATGGCAGCTCACTTGTACTGCTCTATTGCATCAGAAATGTGCTCTAAACCCATTCTTTACAGGTCACAACCCTCTGCCTGCTGCTGAATCTGAAATGCTTTATAACCGTGTGTGCCCTAAAGTCCTAGCCTCTTCAGGCATGGCCTACGGCCTCCAGCCATTCACCCAACAGTCTAGGCCTTCAAGACTGTCACTGCTACGTAATAGCATCATCCATTTCACCATTTCACCAACTTCGCCTATCCACATACACAGCAGTACCACCAGCACTACTACGCAACCTGTGCACCGTCATGGGCCTATACAGCAACAATTTGCACCACTTACCATAATGTAGAATGAAAACACTCTCCCCTACACCCCTGTGCACTTTCATTCACATACTATGGCTGTCCCCATTTCCATTCCCAAACTATAGTGCCACTGCCAAAGTAGCCACATTCAGTTCGCAACAGTAGCCTACTGCAATACATGTGCACACACTGAAATATGCAAGCACCACCCTGCACCAGATGTACACCCACACTTGCTTTACTGCGGTAGAAATGGTAAGGCCTACACTCTTCAATGCATGCCCTACAGTCTACGGCCTTCATCCATGCAGCCAATAATATAATCATTCCACAACCCAAACGCAGCTTCCTTAACCCATGGATGCCACCATATGCCCAAGTACCGCATTCCATCTGCATGACACAGCAACCTGCGCTCCCACCCAACCTATTTCATGTGCAATTCATTGCCCTTCTACACTGTACCTGCCACCAATTAGCACAGAACGAGGTTGCTGCAAACAGGTGACCTGCACACGCATCCACCAATCACATACAGAACCTCTGCATTCCATGCATTCACTTCAACAGGTCGCTATAACCAAAATGCACAAACATACCACAGCCTCCACCAACCCTACACAGACCTATTCACAAATGATGGTATCACTACCAGCCTAACCACAACTGTTGCACAACATTGGCCCTATTGCCACAATTCATCACACAGCATAGTTAGCAATTACAATTAAGGTGCACTTCTACCATATCCTCTACCATAGTAACAGTATGCAAACCCAGCACCCAGTTCCCACACTACATCACTTTTCACATCACCATCTCCAAATACACATCAAATACTTTACCATTTTGCAACAGTGTCCTCACCAGCAAAACCAAACATGCAGCCATGGTAGCTCACTGGTTCTGATCTATTGCGTTTCAAATGTGCTCCACACCCTTTTTTTACAAGTCAACCCCCTCAACGTGTTGCAAATTCAAAAATGCATTACTACCGTGTCTGTCCTAAAGTCCTAGCCTCTTGAGTGCATGGCTTATGGCCTAGGCCTTTGGCCATGCACCTGTTACACTCACCTGGCTCCCACAGAGGCGTCGATCTGAACTGGACAGCTGCGGTCTCCACCAACGTGACGCATAGGGCCGAGATGACGGACTGGACTGGCCGACCTAGCTTTGTTTGCTTGGCCCGTAGGAATATCCGTCTGCAAATGGAGAAAGGCAATTAACCACCCGTGGAGTCAAGTGTAAATTCCCCCACCCCCACTGTTCTCCCCACAGATCACCTTTGATGTCCCCTCCTATAGTCTCACCTGATGGTTTGAAAAGATGAGCTCTCCATCCTGCATTGAGCGCAGGGGCACGTTGATAACCAGTTGCTTCACTGGCTCAAAGGAATCGGTGAGTTCCAGAACAATAATGACTCCAAAAAATATGTAGTTCGTAAGAGTTCACATGTCTGACTTTCACTCTTGTCCGATTCCTTGCAGTTTGCCGCTTGATCCCAGCGAAGAGTTACTCGTGGTAGCTGACGAAGTTCAGGTAAGGATTTGGCTTATCCTACACAGTTCAATAAAATAAGGGCAGAATGTAAGCTGCCTGTTCCCTTATTCAGGTGTGTCGAGAAAATATGAAGTTCGAGGAATTATGCCTCCGGCAGTAAAATTAGGTATGTCTATTGCGGTGAGAAGAGTTCCCCTTATTGTCCCGTTGTCTCACCTTGTCGTCCTTTTGTTCCCCTTAGGGGCCGGGGTGCGGCGAGGATGCAATGGAGACTGCGCCAACCCGTGAAGTGGAATAGTACCCCCGGCGGTAATCAGGTAAGTCTATGGGGGTAGTTACTATTGCCTCTGTTTATTTCCTTGGCTCACCGTGGTTGTTCTTGTGTTCCCATTAGGTGCCGCAATTAGGCGGAATGTGCAGATGGACGCGGTGGATCGTGAGGATACTGCGAGGGCCGGTGAGTTCAGCACGGCACTGCAGCAGGCGAGGCGGCGCGCGTAAATGCTTCTTTCTTCCAGTTCGAAGGTACGGTGGATCCGGAATCCAGGTAAGGATCGAAGGTTTGCTCTTATTCTAACCTTTGTCCTTCTGTTCCTCCCTTTTTCTAGGAGCTGCAGACTCGAGGCGGGCGTGGCAGAAGACTGGATGCAGGCTTGCAGACACGGTGAGCGTTACGCTGCTGGATGCAGAATAACGCGAAGCGTGTGCTGCTCTTCGGGCGTGGTTTAAATAGCCTCCAAAATAGTCCCAGGTGAGTATTCTTCCCAAGCCCCACCCGAGTAAAAAAATAGTCCCTAGGTAAAATAGTCCCTTCCAAGCCTCATTTGGCTTGGAGCTCTGCAGCATGGTCTGCACGAGGTAAACTTGCAGCATGGTCTGCATCAGGTAAGTTTACTCTATGAGGCGCCAGGACTGACTCTCCATATGAGCCTGGTGCTATAGGCGCCAGGACCGCACCCAAACAGCCCCTAACAGGGGCTTTTGGGCTTGCTCAAAACAACTTGATGCCTGCTTCCGGGGTTGCTGGACCTGGTCTGGTTCCCCGGGGGTTGGCATCATGACAGCACTTCCCCCCAAGGCCCCTCCTAAAGTTGTTCTTCCCCGTGGTTTTGGTTTGTCTGGGAAATTTCAGTGGAATCTTTTCACCAATCGAGGTGCATGCACGTGGTCACTGGGTTCCCAAGACCTTTCCTGTGGTCCGTACCCTTTCCAGTCGATTAAATAAAAAAGTTTTGACTTCACCATCTTGGAGTCCAGGATATTCTTAACTTCAAATTCGGATTCCCCGTCTATAAGGACGGGGTCTGGTGGCTTGGTTAGTCTTGTCCCTGGTTGCACTGGCTTCAAAATTGACACATGAAAGACGGGATGAATTCGCATATTAGCAAGCAAATCCAACTTGACAGCCACCGGGTTGATAATGGCCTTAATAGAGTAAGGTCCCAAATAACTAGGGTTAAAGGTCTGCGTTCCCTTAAGAGGTATGTGTTTTGTGTTTCAAATGTGCAGTTGCCTGCTTAAAGGCTTGTGTAATCGTAGCGTGTAGATGGTCCACTGCTGGCATTTCTAAGTGTTGGGGTGAGTCAAGGTCTGAGGTTTGAGGGTGGTGCCCATATCGGGTATAAAAGGGACTTTGTCCAGTTCCAGAATGTACTGAATTATTGTATGCATATTCGGCGTTCCAAAGGATGTCCTTCCAATTACTCTCAGTTTGATGTAACATACAACGCAGGTATTGTTGAAGAGTCTGGTTGGTCCTCTCCGTTTGACCATCAGTCTGGGGGTGGTGACTGGTCGATAATCTCACGTCGACTTGCGCCAATTGACAACATTTCTTTTCAAAATGTGAAACAAATTGACTGCCCCGGTCAGAGACCAACACGGACGGAAGTCCATGTAAGTGAACAATGTTTTCAAGGAATTCTTTGGCCAGGATTAAGGCTGAAGGTAGTCCTTTTAAAGGAATAAAGTGGGGCATCTTGGAAAAAGATCCACAATTACTAGAATGGTGTTAAACCCATTACAAGGAGGTAGATCAGTAATAAAGTCTAACGATGAGGTGTGCCATGGTTTAGGCGGAATGTCTAAAGGTTGTAAGAGTCCAGCTGTTTTTTTCTTTTGACTTTTGTTTTGGGCGCAAATGCAACAAGACATCACAAATTATTTAATATCCTTTCGCCAGGTGGGCCACCAGAATTGTCTTTTAATCTTAGCTTCAGTTTTTGCAATACCTGGGTGCCCCTCCATTAGGGTATCATGATAACGGGAAATGACTTGCTCTTGTAGTTCCTTGTGTGGCAGAAACAGTCGTCCTTGGTAATACTGCAGATCATTGGTGACAGAGTAGTCCGGCCCTTTCTTTACCCAGTCCTGCAGGGCTGTAGGATCAAAGAGTTGCTGGATCTTTACCTGAATGTCCTCTAGTGTCTGTAGAGTAGTCATGCCAAGGATCCTTTGTTCGGAAATTATCGGTACTGGTTCTGGGTTCACTTCTGCCTCTCCCATCCCTATTCGGGATAAGGCGTCTGCTTTACCATTCTTACATCCTGGTCGATAGGTTATCACGAAATCAAACTCGGCAAAGAACAATGCCCATCGGAGTTGACGTGACGATTGGGCCTTGGCTGTTTTTAAATACTGTAAGTTCCGGTGATCGGTGATCACAGTAATGGTATGCCTGGCACCGAGAAGGTAATGCCGCCAAGCCTTGAAGGCGGATTTAATGGCTAATAACTCCTTGTCGGTAACCGCATAGTTTAACTCGGGTGCCAAGAACTTTCTGGACCAAAATGCTACTGGGTGAAGCTGGCCAGTTTCAGGGTCCTTTTGAGACAGGACAGCTCCCATTGCTAGACTGGATGCATCAGTTTCCACTATGTATGGAGGTTCAGGGCATGGGTGCTTTAACACAGGTGCAGACGTGAATTTCGCTTTCAGCTCTTGGAAGGCCTTTTCAGCTTCTTCAGTCCATATAAAGCGTTTATTTTTTCGCAAGAGTGCTGTGATGGGATGTACGACATGTGAAAAATCTGGGATGAATCTGCGGTAGAAATTGGCAAAGCCGAGCATGCTTTGTACTCCCTTAACTAAACTTGGTGATGGCCACTTAAGGATTGCGTCCACCTTTCGTGATTCTATTCGGACTCCCTTTGGGGTCAGGATAAACCCAAGGAATTCAACTTTTGTGGCATGAAAAACGCATTTTTCTAGTTTTGCGTATAGTTTGTGCTGGCGTAATTTCTCAAGGATTGCTCTGACGTGCTTCACATGGTCAGATTCTGAAGAGGAGTATACTAGAATATCATTGATATACACGACAACACAAACGTCAATGAGTTCACAAAAGACATCGTTCATGAAGTATTGGAAGGCTGCTGGTGCATTGCACAACCCGAAAGGCATCACCTGGTACTCGAATAACCCATACTTAGTGCGGAAAGCAGTCTTCCATTCGTCGCCCTCTTTTACACGTACCAGATGGTATGCCCCCCGGAGATCTAACTTGGTGTATATACAGGCGTCCTTTACTTGGTCTAATAGTTCAGGGATCAGAGGCAATGGGTATCCGTTCTTAACAGTTATCTGGTTCAATGCGCGCTAGTCTATGCACGTTCTGAGGTCACCTTCCTTTTTGGACACGAAGAACAAAGCTGAAGATGCAGAGGACTTGGATGGGTGAATAAAGCCATTGGCAAGGTACTGGTCTAAATATTGTCGTAGGTGAAGGATCTCAGGTTCCGTAAGGGCATAGATTCTGCTACAAGGGGGTTGTGCACCGGGTATGAGATCGATTTGACAATCGTACAATCTGTGAGGAGGTAAGGTGTTTGCCTGTTCCTTTTGGAAGACATCCTGGAATTCTTGGTATTCTGGAGGTAGTTGTATGACTGCTGTGGTTACTGTGGCCAGGCCTACATTTTGATTTTTCTGTGGGTAACAGGTTTGTGCACAATCCGGGAAGGGTATTCTCTTCTCTTGCCAATCAATACAAGGATTATGTGTTTCCAACCAAGGTATCCCCAGTATTATTTGGAAATGTGAGGCTTTGATTAGATCAAACACAATAGTCTCTCGATGCCCATCCTGACCCAATAGTGTCATATCTGCGGTGGAATGAGTTATAGGCCCAGAGGCAATTTCAGTTCCATCGACTGTGGTGATGACATCTGAGGTGGTTTTCCGGCAGAGAGGTAGATTCATCCTGGAAACCAATTCATAGTCCACATAGTTTCCTATGGCCCCGCTATCAATGTATGCCCTTACTGCGTGCATACGCAATGGCTGCCCTGGATCTACGAGGACCATTGGTATGATGAAATGCGAGGTCTGAGTATCCTTCTTCACGCTCGGCAAGCGGACCTCTACGCTTGTCGGGCGTGGTCGTTTCCCGAGTCTGACTCCATGTGGCTTTTATCAGCAGCTACTACCACCTTCTTGGGTGGTTTTACAGGGCACTCCCGTAGAAAATGCCCAGAAGTTCCACAATATAGACACAATTGCATTTGTTGTCTCCTTTCTCTTTCCTTCTGGGTTAAGGGTCCTTTAATCCCTCCAATTTGCATGGGTTCTGAAGCATCTGCTCCTTTGGGGTTAGCGTGAGTTTTGACCAATACCCGATTCTCAAACCTGGCCTGATTGGCCTTTCTGTTCTGAAGTCTGTGATCTAACTGGACCACTAAGTCTATATATTCAGCGCAGTCTTGAGGTGGGTTCACAACTTGAGCCAAGACATCTTTGAGTTCTCCTCAAAGCCCTCGATGAAATAACGTGATTCGTTTTTCCTCAGGCCATCCAGTTTCCACTATCAACCTATTAAAGGTTGCGAAGTATGATAGAAGGTCCTGGTTACCCTGTCGTAGGGACAAAAGTTCGTTATCCAGGGCCTGTCCTTGGGAGTGCCGGGCAAATAGTCTTTCCATGCTAGTTTGAAAGCCCTGAAAATCCCGAAGAATTGGGTCATCCTGAGTGACAAGTGGAATTGACCAATCAGCTGCACTGCCGCTGAGATATGACAATACAAAGGCTACCTTGGCTTGGTCGTTTGGGAAGGCTCCAGGTCTGCACAAAAAGTGCAGGCTGCATTGGTTAATAAAGACGGCGAACCTTTTGGGATCTCCGGCAAAGCGTTCGGGTGGAGCTAATGGAATATTTCCTGGTAGGTTTATTTGCACAGGGTTACTCGATAACACAGGAGCTGGGTTACCCCCGGAACCAGGTAGGGGTGCCTGTCCAGCCTGGCTTTGCAATAGCTGCCTAGCAAGGTCATCAGTTTTCTCCTTTGACAAAATCAGTTCTCTCCTAAGAGCATTAGTTTCTTGACGGGCCGAATGCACTTCAGCCCTCAGTTCCCCTAGTAATTGGGCCAATTGGTCAGTCTCTGAGGTATCCATAACGCCCGGGTGGGAATTTGCGGGTAGGCTTTGCATTCTGTTTCGCTCACCTGGCTCCCACAGAGGCGTCGATCTGAACTGGACAGCTGCGGTCTCCACCAACGTGACACGTAGGGCCGAGATGACGGATTGGACTGGCCCACCTAGCTTCGTTTGCTTGGCCCGTAGGAATATCCTTCTGCAAATGGAGAAAGGGAATTAACCACCCGTGGAGTCGAGTGTAAATTCCCCCCACCCCCGCTGTTCTCCCCACAGATCACCTTTGATGTCCCCTCCCATAGTCTCACCTGATGGTTTGAAAAGATGAGCTCTCCATCCTGCATTGAGCGCAGGGGCACGTTGATAACCAGTTGCTTCACTGGCTCGAAGGAATCGGTGAGTTACAGAACAATAATGACTCCAAAAAATATGTAGTTCGTAAGAGTTCACATGTCTGACTTTCACTCTTGCCCGATTCCTTGCAGTTTGCAGCTTGACCCCAGCGAAGAGTTCCTCGTGGTAGCTGACGAAGTTCAGGTAAGGATTTGGCTTATCCTACACAGTTCAATAAAATAAGGCCAGAATGTAAGCTGCCTGTTCCCTTATTCAGGTGTGGCGAGAAAATATCAAGTTCGAGGAATTATGCCTCCAGCGGTAAAATTAGGTAAGTCTATTGTAGTGAGAAGAGTTTCCCTTATTGTCCCGTTGTCTCACCTTGTCGTCCTTTTGTTCCCCTTACGGGCCGGGGTGCGGCGAGGATGCAATGTAGACTGCGCCGACCCGTGAAGAGGAATAGTACCCCCGGCAGTAATCAGGTAAGTCTATGGGGGTAGTTACTATTGCCTCTGTTTATTTCCTTGGCTCACCTTTGCTGTTCTTGTGTTCCCCTTAGGTGCCAGAATGCGGCGGAAAGGGGAAGATGGATGCGGTGGATCGTGAGGATGCTGCGAGGGCCGGTGAGTTCAGCATGGCGCTGCAGAAGGCAAGCCGGCGCGCGTAAATGCTTCTTTCTTCCAGTTCGAAGGTGCGGTGGATCCGGAATCCAGGTAAGGATCGAAGGTTTGCTCTTATTCTAACCTTTCTCCTTCTGTTCCTCCCTTTTCCTAGGAGCTGCAGACTCGAGGCGGGTGTGGCAGAAGACTGGATGCAGGCTTGCAGACACGGTGAGCGTTACGCTGCTGGATGCAGAATAACGAGAAGCGTGTGCTGTTCTTCGGGCGTGGTTTAAATAGCCTCCAAAGTAGTCCCAGGTGAGTATTCTTCCCCAGCCCCACCCGAGTAAAAAAATAGTCCCTAGGTAAAATAGTCCCTTCCAAGCCTCATTTGGCTTGGAGCTCTGCAGCATGGTCTGCCCGAGGTAAGCTTGCAGCATGGTCTGCATCAGGTAAGTTTACTCTATGAGCCTGGCGCCAGGACTGACTCTCCATATGTTCCTGGCGCCATAGGTGCCAGGGATGCACCCAAACAGCCCCTAACAGGGGCTTTTGGGCTTGCTCAAAACAACTTGATGCCTGCTTCCGGGGTTGCTGGACCTGGTCTGGTTCCCCGGGGGTAGGCATCATGACAGCACCCAAAAGTCTAGGCCTTCAACAGTCTCACTTCTACATAATGCCACCATCCATTCACCAGCCTGTAACTTCTGCACATTCCGAAATGCATTAGTGCCGTGTGTGTCCTACAGTCCTAGCCTCTTGAGTGCATGGCCTACGGCCTACGGCCATGCACCCAACAGTGTACACTTTCAACACTATCAGTGCTACATAATTGCACCATCCATTTGATCATGTGACCAACTTCACCTATCCACATACACACCACTACCACCAGCGCTACTACCGAACCTGCCCACCGCCATGTACCTATACAGCAACAAATAGCACTACTTACCATAATGTAGACAGAAAACACTCTCTCCTGCACCCATGCGCACTTTCATTCACATACTATAGCCGTCTCCACTTCCATTCCTAAACTGTAATGCCACTGCCATAACAGTATCCAAACCCAGCACCCAGTTTCCACACTACATCACTTTTCACTTCACCATCTCCAAGTACACATCAAATACTTTACCATGTTGTAACAGTGTCCTCATCAGCAAAACCAAACATGCAGGCATGGCTGCTCACTTATTCTACTGTGCTGCATTTCAAATGTGCTGCACACTTCTTTTTTTTACAGGTCGCCACCCTCTACGTACTGCAAATTCCAAGATACATTAGTACCGTGTCTGTCCTACAGTCCTAGCCTCTTGAGTGCATGGCCTATGGCCTGCAGCCTTTGGCAATGCACCCAACAGTCTAGGCCTTCAACAGTCTCACTTCTACTTAATGGCATCATCCATTGACCAGGATGTAACTGCTGCACATTCCGCAATGCATTAGTGCTGTGTGTGTCCTACAGTTCTAGGCTCTGTAGTGCCTTTGGCCATGCACCCAACAGTGTACACATTCAACACTGTCACTGCTACATAATTGCACCATCCATTTGACCACTTGACCAACTTTACCTATCCACATACACAGCACTACCACCAACACTACTACCCAATTTGTACACAAGCATTTACCTACACAGCAACAAATTGCACCACTTAGCACAATTTACAAGAAAAAACACTCTCCTTCACCCCTGTGCACTTTCCTTTGCACACTATGCCCGTCCCCACTTCCATTCCTAAACTATAGTGCCACCGCCAAAGTACCCACATTCAGTTTGCACCACTAGCCTACTGCAATCAATTTCCACACACCGCACTATGCAAACACCACCCTGCACCGGATGTACACCCACACTTGCCGCGTTACTGCATTACGTCTACAGTCTATGGCCTTACTCCATGCAGCTAATATTGTAATCCTTCCACTAACCCAATGCAAGTTCCTCAACCCATGCATACCACCATGTGGCCAACTACCACATTCCATCTGCATAAGAAATAGGTGGGCGCAAACAAATGGCGGCACAATGTATGGGGCTGTTGTGCTACCTGCCTCCAATCACCACACAAAGTACTCACCTATGTAGGTACCCGCCAGTTCATGCAATATGCGCCAACAGTGCAGGCACTCCTCAGTCTTCTTCCACCTGCACCTATATTTCACATAACCCACTTTGCACTCCCCCACATGTTCTGTATGGTCCATTTTCCACACCCTTACGCCGCTGCACTGTCCTCCGATAAACCATGGCGGCGTTTCCCAAAAATCTTGATGCACAGCACGCTTCCCTCCAGCCAACCACCAGCCGCTTCCAACGTTCGCCGACATCACGGCGTACTGCAGGCCAATGACACTGCGGTTCGCGGAGCGAACAGGGTAATCGGTCCGCAGAGCTGGCCACAACCACCACAGCATAATACAGCCATGCACCCAAGAATCTGGGAGCTGGCCACACCACCACAGCATAATACAGCCATGCACCCAAGAATATGGCTTGTGGCCACAACCCACACACATATGCCAGCCGCCTGAGGCCCTGTCCATTTCTGTACACATACTAGTATAGTACTTGCAGCCAGTGGGCAGACTCTTGGGGCTGGACACAACCACCACATCATAATAAAGCCTATACAAACATTCTCATATCGTCTACATTCCACTTCCCTACCCTAATGAAGCCTGCCTGCAGTCACCAGATAAGCCGCCTGCCCAAGGTCCTGTCGGACTGCTGCGCTTCACACGGTCTTCTTTCTCCTAAACAAATAGATCATATCAACCATTTTTCAATCCGCCCACCCTTCCCAGCCCCTCTTCCCAACGCCAAATGCCCCAAAACATGTTTCCCAGCCCTGTTCCCCACCACGGATACAACAAGGTGGGCGTTTCAGAAAAATATGACGCACATCACACTTTCTCCAGTCAATCAGCGGGGGTGTTGGGTGTCCACGGACATCACAGAGCCCTCCAGACCAATTGGAGGCCTGTCCACAGAGCAACCAGGGAAATTAGTTTGCAGAGCGGACCCAGATATCACTATTTTTTGGGCCATCATTTTGCTTGTTTTAAAAAAAATGACTGGACGGATTTCCAGCAAATTTACAAAAGCACGCTTTCAGGACCAAGCCGCCGCTCCTGCTGCAAATTTGGTGAAAATCCATCCATCGGTTTGGGCTGTAGGAGTGAGCAAAATTTTGTCTCCATTGCAACTATGAAAAAAAAATGTGGGACCCCCGCCTTTAACTTTGCCCCCTCTTGACGAAACCTAACCAAACTGACAGAACAAGTCAGAGCAGGCCAAATACTTCTTTTACAAAGTTTGGTTAGAATTCGTCCAAGGATAGTGAAGTTCTAAGCCGCCCAAAAAGTTCTCTTCCTATGAGTTTAGCAACTTAACCATAACTACACGGCCGTTACCGCAGGTCGTGTAATATATTACACAGCCCGCAGTAGCGGGTGTGTACTTATGGTTAAGTTGCTCAACTCATAGGAAGAGCACTTTTTCGGCGGCTTATAACTTCGCTCCCCACAGACGAATCTGCACCACACTTTGCAAAAAAAGTATATGTGGCTTTGCATTTTTCTCCAAGTTTGCTGAGGTGTATGAGGGGGAGGGGGGCAAAGTTATAGGAGGCGTCCCAATTTTTTTCTTTTCATAGAGTGAATGGTGAGAAACTTTGCGCACGGCTACAGGCTGAACGGCTGAACGGATTTTCGGCAAATTTACAGCAGGAGCGGGGGCTTGGGTCAGAAAGCATGGTTTTGTGTGTTTGGTGGACAAGCGACCAGTACTTTTTTGGGAAATTACTGAAATGTACATCCCAAAAATGTGTGATATATGGCCAGAGGCCATGCACCCAAGAGTCTTTTTCCCTGGTTGCAAGTACTGTAATAGTATGTGTACAGAAGTGGACAGGGCCTCGGGTGGCTGGCTTCTGTGTGTGGTTTGTGGCCACTGGGCACATTCTTGGGTGCATGGTTGTATTATGCGGTGGTGGTTATGGCCAGTCACTAGACTCTTGGGTGCATGGCCTCTGGCCATATATCACACATTTTTGGGATGTACAATTTTGCAATATTATGGGTGCAGTTAGATACCAGTTGGCGTATTCTAACTGTTCACAGTTGTACAGTTTTGCAGGGTATATTTTGAAGCACCTTCATTCCTGGTGGTGGATTTAAGTTTTCCACTATTGCCAAGTGACCTTGCAGTATTATTGGTGCAGTTAGATGCCAGTTGCTGTATTGATTGCAGTGGTATGGGCAAAGTTAGACAGCAGTTGGCATATTCTAACAGTTGGTAGTTTTAGAGGTTAGTGAAGACAGTTTGTAGACCCTCATACTCAGTACTGTTTTAAGTACTATGGGTGAAATAATATGAGTGCATGTTTTCCACAGTTCTTGTTTCTGTGTCTATAATCATTGAGTCATTGGGGAAAAAAACTGTATAGCAGCGCAACTGATGTACTCATGGGCCAGTTGGTATATACTAAGTTCTTACAGTTTCACAAAGCAGAAGGGTATTTTTTGTTTGCAGTTACATACCTGTTGGTGGCTATCGGGCAGTAGGTTATGCTACTTTTACAGGTCAGTGATTAAAATTAGGTTTCAGGAATATTAAGAAGGCATTTGCTAGATTTCCTGGTAATCTCTGTTTCAGAGTAATGGAAGTATCATTGCATTCAAACCACCCACGACCTGCACTGGTTGTGGCACCTGTGTGGTATATTATGCCTACTGTTGTGAAGGTTTTCTTGCCAATCGATACTTGCCATGTGTGAAGCTTGTAAGCTTGCAGTAGTTTTTGGTACCATCTGCGTTGTGCCTTAAAAGCATTACTATTACGTACTGGCTATTTTATGTTATGTGTAAGGTGGAATGATTGTGTGGATTTCAAACAGCACATCTTATGCCATTATTTGCATTTTGCACCAGCTGCTGAAATGGAATGGATTCACAATTAGGTATAGATACATACACAAAGCGCTAATTAGGGAATTGATCCTGCACCACATGGTTGTAGAGAGTGCATGTATGTTTCCACCTATATGAATCTGGAAGATTTAATTTGTAGGTATGTGTTTGCTTTCGGGCACTTGCAGTAAGTACATTAGACATTCTTGTGGATCTTCTTGTGTGTGTATAGTGAATCTCACCATTCCCGCACAGTAGTACCATTCCTACATTATTCCCCAGACACTATATGTGTTGTCAGGATTGTTTGTTGCATTTCTATGAAGAAGGAGCATTTGCAAACACAACTGGTCTGTGCCGTTCAAGTAAATGTTTGCAACAATTGATGGCAATTGGAACAGAACATTGATTGCCACATTTGCATAGCAATTTACACCAGTTGTGTTGAAATTTTTGAATGGACCAGACAGTTCTGTGTCTGTGTCATTTGCTGGAGCTCTTCTTGTTTATTAGAAGACATACTTCTCTTTCTTTGTGCTGTAGGATGTGCATTTCCGTTTGCACTACATCGTTTTGTGGTTGTGCTACTTGATGGAGTAGCAGCTGCTTTCAATTTCTTTGGTGGTACTGTTGAGAGATCTCTTCTGTTTGCATTACTTTTCTTTCAACAAGTTTTCCATTTTGAGGTCCAGGGAACATATTGAGATGGGGTGTGTAGAGTGCACATAGTCTGTTATACTCTACGATGCAAGGAAAGTCAGCCTTGACTTTGTTTGTATCAAAATTGACTAGAAATAGTCCTTCAAGTGTACTTAGCCATGACAGTGCTATGTAACTCGTACCTTCCTTAAAGTATGTACTGCCAATGTCAATCAATGCCTGATCTAGGGTTAGACCTTGCCTTTTATGAATAGTGACTGCGTATGCAAGAGACAGGGAAAACTGTTCTTTGCGTACATACATGTCTTTGAAAAGAAGGAATTGGGCTGTGAGCATCCTATCCTTTTAACTTCCAGAAGTTTGTCAAAGTGGATGTTGACAAACTAAATGTTGTTGTCACATGGATATGTCTGGAAGCCAACAACTGTACCAAGTGCTCCAAAAACTAAACCTTGCTCCACGTCAAGGTTACATTTTAACATTACTCTACAGTTTAAACACAATGTTAACATTTTCTCCAAACCAGCTATGTTGGAGATACAGTTTTCTAAGCTATTTGGCTTGTTGACACATAGGCAGTGTCGTACCGTGCAGTTCCAGTTTGTCCCTGGAGTTAATTTGCACTAATGGTTGCATTTCCTTTTTTAACATTGTTTCATTGAATTGTGCACAGCTTGCTAGGGTTGGAATTAAGGACATACATTTCACATTTGTGTGTGCTAATTGTTCCATGACATCAGCAGCAGATGTGTTACGCCTGTATAGCTCATGGATGAATCTACTATTTAAGATAGACTGTGCATGTATGTGCTAATATATTGAAGTTTTACATAGGATATGACACTTGAACTTGCTGTGCAAATGTTTCCAATGTGGTTTTCAAAGAGAGTGCTGCTAAAATTGAAATATGTGGTTTGCAACTGGTATGCAAGTGGGCATTAAAAGAAAACTTTGAAAGCACACAGCATTGTAAGTAACTGCCAAGAGATGGGACACATGAGAGTATGATTATTGAGTAGGTTATGCAGGGTAAGTGGCAGGCACCTCTGTTCAAATGCATTTGTAAAAGAGTTGCAAATGTACTCTTCAAAATATTTGCATACCTGTAGTTTGTGTTGATGGATGCAGATGTGGATGAATCTGGAAGCAGAAATCCTGGAGAGTTTTACAGTACTCTTTGATGGAGATGCTTTGGAATTGCAGGCGATCTGTACTCTTAGTGTTCAACAGTATATCTAAAGTGTTGAACTGTGATGACAGAGTTAGATGTAGAGTTCTTGAATGTGATTGATGGATGGGTGGGTGACTGCTTAACAGTTGCCAATGAGGGAGTGCTGCAAAGAGTGAAGTCGAAAGGGAAGAAGGGATGCCCCTGTGCTACGGGGTCTGCGAACAGCGAGGTAGTCCGCAGACAGTACATGCCACATCAGGGGCTTCTCAGCATGCCTGGCATGGAAATGGGACTGTGGGGATTAGCCAATCAGGTGTTCAGGTTGTGTTTTATAGGAAGAGAGGGTAATACTTTTGTTCATTGCTGTGTTGGTTGTGTAGTGAAGATGGCTGGTGTTGGAGAGATGTATAGAGTTACTGTATGGATGGTGGGAGATTCCTTTGTGTGTTATCTGGAGAGGTATGCAAAGGGGAGAGGCATTTCTCCCAATCTTGGTTTTCAAGGATTACAGGCTTTGAAGTACAGTGTGCCTGACCAAAATCTGCAAGGAGTGCTTGCACTTTGCAAAGACATGGCCAGTTTCAGTACTCCTGATGTTGTGGTGGTACACTGTGGAGGAGAACATTTGGGTTACACCAGTGCTCCAAGTTTGCTCAGTGCACTGAAGGACTTGGTGAAGGCACTGATGCTGCATTTTCCTAGTGGTAGGTGGTTTTCTCACAAATACCACCTAAAGCACTATGGTACAACCCCAATGTCCTTTGTCCCCAGCAAAATGCTGGAAGGTGCCTCATTAACAGAGGCATGTGTGCATTTTTACAAAGTGCTGGGATGTTCTTTTTCCACAATCAGAACATTGATTCCCTTAGTGTGCACTGTTTCACCGCAGATGGCATTCCTTTGTCCACCCTTGGAAATGCCATTTTCTTTCAGAATCTAAGGGATGCTTTGCAGAGGTTGATGTAAGGCAGTAAGGAGGAAAAGAAGAGAAACCCCCCAAAAAATACAAAACAAAAGGTGGTTGTTGACAAGCACCTTTACACACAAAAATGCTCTTTTCAGAGCCACCACTACTGAGGAAATCTCCTACCCTGGGTTAGATTTCTCTCCCCAACCCTCTTGAATTGGAAAAATGATCTGCAGGCATTGCAGTAGCCGTGGGTTGTATGTGCTACATCCGGGGCTTTTGAGGATGGCAGGGATGGAAATGGGACTGTGGAGGCCAGGGATTTGGCCAATAAGGTTTCCTACGTGTGGTGTGGAAGAAGAGAGTGTGGCAGAGGGTCTGTTTGGTGAGAGGAGTGCAGATGGCCATGGCTATAGCTATGTCTTTCAGGTGGCAGAGTGTCTGGATTTTGGGGGACTCATGGATACATTGGTTGGAGGTGTATGCTTAGCACTGTGGAGTGGCCAAACGTCTTGGATTTCATCAGGTGGATGTGCACTGGTATGGAGTGCACGGCATGAAGTGGGTGGACTTGGTTCCCTTTTGTGCCACTTTGATGACGCGCATTCATCCAGTTATTGTCATTGTTCATTGTGGAGGGAACAGTTTAGACCATGTTACCGAAATCTCACTGTAGTTTGAGATGAAGGAGGCACTTGGGAAAGTCATGGACATGTTTCCAAACTCCCAAGTAATTTTTTCTTGCATTGCCCAGAGACAGATGTGGCTGCGCTCTTCTTCATTTGGTCCATAAATGGAGAAAGAGAGGCGCAATGTCAACAAGGCTGTTTTCGCATTTTTGAGAGATGTTGGCATGTCGTCCTTCCAGAATGGAAACATTACATTTCATAGCACCTATATTATTCGCAGAGATGGGGTCCATTTTACTGATTCTGGAAATCATTTTTTTTGTGAACTATCCAACATGCTTTGCAGCCCTTTTTGAACATATAGCAAAAAGCACTACATAGTAGGTGTTGCCTACTTTATGTCAAAACGTTTAAAAAAAAACTTCCAAAAGCAAAAAAACACAAAAAAGGCTCTTTTCAGAGCCACCACTTTCTTCCGCAAAAGAGTGCAATGGTTTAGATGCTGCCACCACCTACATTTTTTGGAAGTCTGCGGACTACTGCGCTGTCCGCAGACTTCACAGGCATTTTATTGGTACTTCTATTTTTAAACTGTGAAAGGTGGCTCTGAAAAGAGCCATTTTGGCGGGGGGGTTGTTTTATAATTTTTTGGTGTTTTTTTACACGACACACAAGGAGGGAAGGGAAGGGGCACCAACCACAGGGATGAAGGGGCATGTGGAGAGAGGAATATGGTGGGTGGGACTCATGGAGGTAGGGGGCAGTGTCTCTCGTGCTCCCGGACCATAGCCATAAAAGCACTCCGGAGTTGCTCCCCCCTGCAGAGTATTGCGCCACAGACACAGTACAGTGACCCTCGAAAGGTAAGGGTCTGCTGCATTGTGGATGGCCTGTGAGGCCTGGTAAGGGATCCGCTTCCCCACAGGAGTGTCCCTTGTGGTGACAGGACCAGATGCGGAGGATGCAATAGAGGAACTCATCCTGCTACCTTGTTCGAAGGGGACGACCCTCCAAACTGCTGCCTTATGGTTGGACCTCAGGTGTTGCTGCATGGAGGTGGTCCCATAGCTGTACAGTCCAGGCTTGCTGTGACTGAGTACCCAGTGCAGCGAACCTTGGCCGCACATGTGTACCCCCCAATTGTCATAAAGAGCCTCCACATCCAAGACTCACATTGGCAACTGGTAGTGGGGACTTCCACTACCTTATCCACTTCCTCTTCTTGATCCCCCTCTACATCACCACACCTGTTCCCCTCCTCAGGCCCTCCAGAAGATGGTGATGGTGGTGGTGGGGGTGGTGCGGAGGCAGTGGCAGCAACAGGAGTAGACACGGATGACATTATCCAAGTAAAAGTAATCAGGAACACAGCAATCTGCAAAACAGCCAAACAACAACTTGCAGCAGTGCCCAGTAGTCCTGGTCAGCCAGAAACAGAATGAGGAGCAGCAGTGGGGTGTGGCCATTTATAGGGGTGCAGGGGAGCGCTCCACGGACAGTTGCGCACTCTGCCGACACTTTGAACCCCAAGCTGGGCTCAAATAATTCCAAAACATTTCTAGATCACCAATGGCATGGTCTAGGACCTCTGCAAGGGTGAAGTTTCACAGTAAAACATATTGGATTGGTCCAAAAAAAACGTTTTAGGTAGGCAGGGGTCCGAACAGTGTCTGCAGATATGGACCGATGCTCAGCATGGGTGCGGCAACATGGTGATGTTGCAAATGTTCGCGGATGGGATGGCTGTCCGTAGGACACCTATTGCGCGGGATGTGGTGTACGTATGCGGCTAGGTGTCTGTAAGACAAGGCCGGGATCACCGAACTATTAAAAAATGCAACACATGCAGCAGACAGATGCGTATGGGCGCGGTGTTTGGAGGGCACAGGGAATCAGATGCACATGCGCCCAGATATCCATAGGACACAGGCGGGATCTCCGAACTAATTAAAAGTACCCCACATCTTTACAGACTATGCGGACAGGCGCAGTGTTCGCAGGACACAGGGGATTGGATACGTGTGCGCCCAGTTGTCCGCAGGGCAGGGTGTGGGTCCTCAAATCATATAAAGGTGCATCATGATTTTGCGGACATGTCCAGACAGGCGTGGTGTCTGCAGGACAACTTAATTTTGATTACGGACATGCCAGAGAGACCTGGTGTCCGGAGGGCACCTCCATTTTGATTACAGACAGTTGTGCTGTCCGCAGACTCCTAACAGGTCTTTTTTTTTTAAAAACACACGCACACACAGCAACAGTAAACACACAGAACTTTATTAAAACACACTAAAACATTTCATTAGGAAAGGGAAGGGGTAGCGGAATGGGAAACATATACAGGGGAATTTGGATTTTGCACAGGCTGGTCTTGAGGGGAGGAAGGGATTGAGGTTTCATCATAGAGTCTTTGACTACAGGGATTTTGTGGGGAGGCTTGGCTGGGACAGGGGGAAGGGTTACAGGTACAAGTGGGGCAGTGTTACTTAATATTGTCCATCATATGCCTTTCTACAAATGTCTTTAACTCTGCACATTTGCTGTTCAACTGATCCATTTTTGCAATTCTGAGTTCATTTTCCCCATTTGCATTTTAGGTGTGTCTGTGACCATCTTCTTGTAAATTAGCTGGTGCTTCTGGCCCATTGCCTTCATTTGCAGTATGTACTGTTAAGAAAGAAGCATGTTTGGGTTACATGTAAATCAATCAATGTGCATTGATTATCCTAATTCAAAAATTGTACTGTGTACCATTAGAGTTGATATCGTCACTCATTTCATCATGAAGGAAACTTTCCTCGAGCCACTCCATGGTGCTTGCCATTTCTGTGTAAAACAAATTATGCTTTTCACTAGTCATGTACACAGAACAAACTCCGCAGTTACAGGAAGAAATATAGTGTACTTACTACTTTTTTAAATGGTTCTCCTCTTGCTACATTGCACTTCCTTGTGACAGTTGCTTCTCACTGTGAATGCAAAGCAGCACTGAGGTAACATTGTTGGATGCACACATTATTTTTCTTCTTGGTGCATCCCATTATGTTGCACAACCTATGTGATTGCACTGCTGCTTTTATAAGTACAAAGTTTGAAGACTTACTTAATTTTTCCTTGTAGTATACATATGTGTTGCCCTGTAAACATCTTCTTTTTGTTCGCTGAACGCTACAACAATGTAAGATAACCCATGAGCTTTTGGGCAGTGTGGATGCTGCCCGAGGTCCACGGACCGTTGCATTGTCCGCAGACTCTGTGGCTACCATGTTGGGCCAGGGGAGTCAGTATGTTGTATGGCACATGTACACAAATTAAGTGTATCCTGGTAAAAACCTTTGAATTTCAGTGAAAAAACTTTGTTAAAGAGACATTATGGTTAAGTTGCGCTAATAAAAACCTATCAAATTCAGTGAAAAAATGTTGTTAAAGGGACATTATGGTTACTTTGCACTAATAAAAACCTATCAAAACCAGTGGAAAAAGTGTGCTAAAGGGATATTATGGTTACAAGTAAAATTGAGAAAAAAAGGAATTAGCTAGTTATGGTAAGCTAACCAACCAAAACTCGCGCCACCACTGTGCACTGCTAAGAAAAATACCCATGACATCAAAGATGACATCACAAATCTCATTGATGACATCACTGATGACATCATATGTGCATTTACTTTTAATGAAAAGTCCCTACAAGGGGTTGTGATTATAATTTTGGCAAAAAAGTGTAAGGGGGGGATCGGGAGCCGTACCTCATTAAGCAATCTACTGCTATAAACAACATTCCATTGCAGTGTTCTTTCTAGGGGTAAATATAAGTGTACCTGTAAATATCATAGGTCCTCCAGGTAAGGTATATACAAAATAAACAATGGACCTAGATATATGTGAGGCTAGAGGCAATACTTCCACAATTACAGAAACAATTTTTGTAATAAAAAAATAAATATATTTTTATTTATATTTATATCACCTCATATTCAAGTTCTTAAATCAGAACGTATTTCCACAACATAAATTCTTAAACATCAACATCTCTTCTGTCATACAACCATTCATAAACTAAAACAACTATGTTCTTTCAATAGAAACAAAGACATAAAAAAGACATTAAAAAAGTGCAACATCTGTTCACACAAAAGAACATAAACAACAATCCTGTTTATATTACTGTTGTTTCTTGTATCTCAATACACATTCTGATGTTCATAGAGTGGATTCTACTTCCTCTCTCTGGGATCTACATATGTTTCTGTCGATCTAGGACTACCCTGGGTCCTCTTATTAATATGACTTTCTTTAGGATCTAGGAACCACTCTTCGGGGTTCCTCGTACAACAGGAAAAATTATGTCTTCTGCGGAATAGTTATAAGAGTAAATACATACAACAACCTATTAGACTCTAGCTTCATCATTGACAATAAACACAATTCACTGGTGTGTATCTTTCTTTACTGCAGATACCCATCAACACTCACCTCTAACCAAAGAATTGTGTCAGTGGTAGTGTTGATGTTGGAAATCAATCCTGCAGGGCATGGAAATCAATTACATGCACCTGGAAATATAGAACAAAGGATATATAAATATCCTTATCTTCATTCTGACATATATGGCAGCCAAAAAGAACTGCACTTACATGTGTCTTCAATAGTCTTGATTTAATGGACCGTCTCATTAGATGGAGCTTAATATTAGTGTGGTTCATACAGATGGTTTCTTCACAGTCTGTAGCCCCATCCGCTGTCACTATAGGGAATAGAATCAATAGGGCGCCAATCAGTCTTTTCACCCAATATTTCTCACAGTTGCAGAACAAGAGCCCATATATAGATAATCAGAGCTACTCACCCCCTCTATTGGGATGCAGGAAATGGTGTGCACACACAGGGTGTGCGTCCGGTGTCTCTTCTTACACTTAACACAGAATAGGAGAGACAAGCTTGTTAGACCCACTAAATGTAGCCAGTCACACTTTGTATACATTCCAGAGGGAGCTACCTGGTCTCCCATACGACCGTGTCTCTATGGGCAACAACCCCCTTGATGATGTCCGTCTAGTTCACATACTTTCCATTCATAGTTGTAAGACCCAACCTCTTATGCCCAAACTCTGTGGGATCATTCACAAATGAGTAAATAACTTCAAAGGAACGCCCACAGCGCTTTGCAACCAGAAGGTGAATTTCTGCATGCCCAATACCACTTACCTCCTTCTCGTTAATATAATTGGAGTCTGTACTGCAGGTCTCCGTGAAATCAAGACCTGACGATTCTCCTCGTATTCCAGATCATGTAGCTGCAGACCGGGAACCAAAAATTGTCAATGCCCATGTCCGCGAGTGCTCGATATGCACTGTGGGACGCCTCACACAATGGACAGAGAAACAGGACTGGGGTCTGAATGAGACAGATACTGGCTCGAGGTCACGTGTCACCTCCTAAGTTCGCATAAAAGAGGACTGGGGCTGGATAGACGAGAATCTTACTCAAAGTGAGCCCTGTTGGGTGTCCTGACCCACGTTTGAGCTATCATGCTGCAACATTTGGTGCTGTGGGCTTAGAAAATCCAAGATGGCCAAAAAGCCCACATGTGCGCCAGAATCTAGGAGAACCACGCAGTTTGTGCACACTAAAATGGTTGCCTAACTTGCCACCCACCAGTGCGAGCAGGATGGGCCGGGTGTGAAATGTGTGCCAAAGAAAAAACCGCACTTTAAAATCACCTTTTGTTTCTCTGAATGCCAGCTCAAAATGCCTATTTTCAAACATTGCAACACATCCAAAAATCTCACTGAACACCAGCGGACATCTGGCAGAATGAAGTATGTGTGCATACTAAATCTGGGAAGTTGAAGAGCCCCAAAACAATGTTCATAACAAGACTGGCTGAGCTCTGCAGGTCTGCAGCAGCCTAACTGAAACTGGATTTAAAACTACCAAAAATTGAAAATGTTTAAATTAACTGAGTGACCTACTTTGAGTGTCACATAGTTTGTCACTGTTGAAATGTCATAGTTTTGAACTTAGAATCAGCATTCTAGCTGCATATGTAAAAATTGTCTTGACTTAAACTGGGGAACAAAAAGTAACATTTTACCTGAAACCTGGCTTAATGAAACTGAATTCTGCCTGACATCTACCCCCACAGGAGTTAAAACCTGCTCAGCCACTCTTCCCCTTGCCAAAAGGAGTTGTCACCTCTCTGATTAAATTAGGGGTGGAGCAGCTACAGGGAGTTGAACAAAGGCCTGTCCTGGGCCCAGGCAGATGGTTTATTAGGGTGGCCGTAAAATAGCTTCCTCTTGGCAGAAGCTGGGAGGGGCAGGGTCTCTGAGCTTGGCAGAAACTGGATGAAATGGTTTCTACACCATGTGACCTGAAAAGACACACCCCTGTTGGCCAGAATATGATTCTAAGAAAGATGTATAACTCAGGGTGCGGACTTGTCAAAATTATTTAAATGATACCATAATTCTTGTGATTTTTCTGTGCACATTTTAAGACGCATTGGGAATTTGTGTGATGTTCTGGGGCAAAACCCCGCTATTTATGGATACTACAGACTCTGTGTTTAAGCTAGAGACATGGGAATTTACTGGAGTATGTATGGACAGGCCGTGTATATGTGTATAATTTTTAATGAAGAACCAAGGTTGCATAACCCACTAAAATCGAAAATGTTGCCGTTTCTGAATGCAAGCCCTCAGGAAGAGCAGATTTGGGACAGAGACTACCTCATGTGATAGGTAATATGTACATGCAATGACAAACCACTAGGTATTTGAGAAATGTGTATTTTGATCAAATATAGATTTGTGGGCAAACTGACCAGGGGAGGATCCTCTGACCCATAAAACCTACAGCATCACTCTGACTCACAGTTCCTCCCCCAATCATGGGAGAGGGGAGAATTGGGCCAATGACAAGTTGAAAGAGGGGCTGGCTAGTGATGCTGCACACACACCCATTTTCAAAAGACATAAAAAGAGCCACTGGAAGCTAGAGAGGACATTCAATTCCATTTGCTGCGGAGCATGCTGATCGACGACTTCACATCCAGAGATCCAGACTTCAAATCCATCAATCTCCAGAACCTGTAGCAGTACCTAGAAAGCAGAGCAGTATCCAGAATCCAGAGAGGCTAGTCCAGCAGAGCAGAGCTGACCCAGACCGCTGTTCGCAGAACCAGAGAGCTGACCCAGATCACTGTGAAGTGCCGAGACCAGAACCGGAGTCCAGTCCAAAACCTGACCAGATCCGTGGCGAGGCCTATTTCTAAATATATTGTGAGTACCTAGCAGAACTGTGCAGAACCAATCTCTTAGTTAAAATAATATAATTCAACCTATTTTAAATCCAATCAGAACTGCCTCCTAACTATCACCTGTCATTTGCAAAGCTGTCACCTGTCATTTTCTAGCTGCAAGCTGTAACCTGTCGCTTTGAACTTTTAAAATTTCAAATCCGAAAAACTACCTTTATTTAATCGTCCGTATCTCTGGAACCGTTTGGGCTAGGAACTTGGTTTAACTTTCCTCTGAAAGCTTAGAATCTCAGCTTTCCAACGAGCCTAGATATATATATCCTTATACTTTCTCCGTAATCACGATTCTCGCACTCGCGAATTTTACCGCGATTTGCGATTTGGTTAAAAATCCAGCCACGTGTAACCATCAGCAGTCATCTCTTTCCTTGCTAAAAATTCATTTGCCTCTTAAGAACCATCCCTGAATCATTGCTAGAGTGAGCCTGGACTAATATTAACTAGATACCACTCACCCTGAACCTCCTGAAGGGAATTAAAAGCATTTTCAGCATATTCCTCACTTAATTGCCAGCACATATCAAAGCACTTTTGCCTGTATTTCAAACTCATATCTGTAGTCTAAGCTTGCTGGGGTGAACTGAATTACATTTGATTGCATTTCTGAGAACTGTGTGCTTTCCTTCCATTTCCTTGCATTGCATAAAGGGGGGGAGTGGATTGCCAGAGAAAAGTGATTACATTGTGTTGTTGAAATCATATTGAGTATTTTCTGTATTGCATTTTCATTCCACATTGCATCCATTTGAAACCATAAAAGTATTGTTGCTATCGTATCCATCCTATAACCACTCATCATTGATTATAAAGAAGTGTGCTAGTGCCGGACTATCCATTATTGATTACTGCTCAGATTAAGTGTGATATTCAATTATTAATTTATTATAAAGTGTGATATATGTATATTGTTTAAATTATCAAATAAACCGTTTAAACTTGCAAAACAGAACTACTTCTTGGCTCAGTGGGGTCAGGGGGATTCCAAAAGAGGGGTGTTATATAGGGGTAGTCATCCAGAACTCATGAACTGGACGTAAAGTTCTATTCCATTCAGTATCCCAGACTAGGCATTGACTTAGCTGTAGTGTTGAATTGAATCCTCTTACAAATTGGGGGCTCGAGCCGGACGTTTGGGTTAGATCTATCACTTGTGCAGATTAATACAGTGTGCCAGCTGACCAGATACACATATCCGGTCGGATCACCATGCTGTGTTACGCTGTAAAGCACTCCTCAAAGGAACGCTCTAAGGAAAAGGTCTGTTTTGCAAAAATAAAATATAAACTTCTGTAAGTCAGGAAGGAACTCAAATTCCAGAATGACGACCTTGGTAGATATGAAAATAGCCAGAGAGCACTTCTTACATAAGCTGTTTGTGAGAGGTGAGTGGGCTCATCACGACCAGACGGTCTGCTTGCAGGCAATCGCACCCCAGATCACTGAAACAGGGTCAGATATATGGAGAGACCAGGGTCCCTTACATGTGGCCCTGAGTGAACTATATATGTCCCCTAAGGCCAAGGATGAGCACAACAAGATTGCCAGGGTAGCGGCATATTTATACTTACATATGGGAGCCATGCAGGACAAATGTGCTGAAGGCCAAGATCTGGCGAGTAGGCAACTGCTGGCATTACAGAAGGCCCAATCTGATCTGGACTCTTCTGAGCAGAGGCTGCAGAGGAGCCAGGAGTCAGAAAATGATAGTAGACAGTATATCATTAAAATAAAAGAGGACATGGATATACTGCAACAGGAAAAGGCTGACCAGGATACCAGAATTCTGGCCTTGCAGAAGGAACGCCAAGACAGTTTGGACTCCCTACTGCCGAGCCAGAAATAGCTGGAGCAACAGATCAATTTCAACAGGGCATGCACAGAGCAGGTAGCCACCCTGCAAATCCAACTAGACAGAGAGAAAGAGCAGAGCAATAAACTGATCCTGAAAGACCTGGATACCCAGGCAGAGTTTGATCAGGAGCGCCAGAAAGCTGGTGCCTTTCAAAGGCAAAGGGACGACCTGACGGCACAGATGCAGACTCTTAGTCAGGAAAGGGACACCTTAGGCCAGGAAGTCTGCCACTTAAAAAGAAAAATGGAAGAAAATCACCTGGCCCACCAGGGACTAGGTGACCTCCAAAAAGAACACCAGGACTTGCTAGAGCACACCAGGAGGATGGGGGAGGCTCTGGCAAGAAAGGAGCAGGCCAATAGGGACACAGCTCAGGAGGTAACCCTCCTGCAGCAAAGACTGGCCCAGTGCTCCAGGACCAATCAGGAAACGCAGAGAGAGAATGAGGCTCTCTGCCAACACAATGATAGGCTCCAACAACAGGTAGCGATGCAGGAGAGACTGATAGAGTCTAGTAAGGCCTTAACTGAGGAACTGAAGGCGCAGGCTCTTGCATTGCAACAGGGAGCAAAGGCGGATAGAGACCAGGTTCGCTGGGAAAGGGAAACTCCTGAGCATAACCTCAGGAGCCCTAGTACCAGAGGCCTTTATCTCTCTCAGTCCCTGGACTCTGCCACCCCCATGTCCCCTGGCGCACATGAGCACCGGGCCACAGGGATGGCAGATTACTATCCAGCCAGAAGCATGGGGCTCATAGGCCAGTACCACCCAGGTATGGAGGGGCGGGCATCTGGGTATGGGCACCCAAGCACAGTGCAATTTAGTGGGGAACACCAGGAAAGTAGGCCCTTTAAGGGCATCCTGAAAACCTCTGCCCAGTTAGGTCAGTGGGGGGGGGGTACCCATCAAATCCTGGCAGCGAGGAGGGATCTGAAGACTCCTCTGAGCGGTACAGGACACAGGAGACCAGGTCCCCACATTCTGCCAGCCACTCCCAGGCTCGCAGAATTCGGGAAAACCTGGAAGATCAGACAGGAACCTCTGGGAGCAGTGCCTCTGAGTCAGAGGATGAATGGACCAGGGTTACCCGAACCAAAAAGGCCAATAAGGCAAAAAGGGCCTTGCTTAAGGACCCATTGAAACAGATTAAGGCAATCAGGAGTGTCATCACGCCTTATCATAAGAACGCCAAGTACTCTGTTTGGGAACACTTGGAGCTCTACGAGCAAATGATGGAGACTTTCCATTTGAAGGACAGCCAAAGCTGTATTCAATATGTAAAGTGGACCTTCTCACCAGAATACTCCAGTTTCTTTGCGGGGCTGGAGGACCAAAATCATTTAAAATGGTCCATCTATAAGGCGGCCATCTTGAAACATTTTTCTGTCCACAGAAATCCTCAAGAGGCTCGCAAGGCAGCCTACAATTTGCAATGTGGGGAGGATCAGGCCCCACAAGAATTTGTGCAAGAACTGAAACGTGCCTTTGCGCAGACCACCAGAAGGGTGCGCACAGACAGCAGAGAATTTGTCAATACATTTTTCCATGCCTTACCCAAATATATAATGACCCAGCTCGTGAGAGATTTTCATGAGAAAAGATCTTTAGACTGGGTCATTGAACAGGCTACCCGGATCTATGATGTGCAGAAGCCCATAGAAAATAAAAGCAATACCCAGAAAAATCCCAAAACCAACAGCACCCCTGCTGCTGCCAAGGTGGCAGAGGTAAAGGTCACCCCCGTTTTGGATTTGGAGATGGGGGGGCCTAAAAACCTAACTGCACCTAATAATTCCCAGCCCAGAAGGCCCTCGGGCCAGTCACAGACAGGGAGTCGAGGAGGTAGTCCCACAAATGGGGTCCCCCGCTCCCCTGACTATGTAAATCCCTGCTATAAGGGAAACCGACCAATCCTGGGTTATGTGTGGACTCCTCCAGCCCAAGGGGGGGGATCCGGCCAAGCACCTAACCCAGGGAACTTCCCTCCCAACTTCCCACAGGAGGGCAGAAATTCTCCAAATCCTGGGCAGAACTTTTTCCCCAGGTATCCACCCAATTTCCAGCCCCAAAATCATCCATCCTTCTTTCCCCAATTCCCTGAGCCCAGACAACCTAATCCGGGAGAGGGGAGGCCAAGGGTTGAGGGGTACCAAAATCTTCCCAACCAGGGGTACTACCAGAGAAGGGATAGCTACCCTTCCCGGGATCAGCCCAGGGGAGAAAATAGAGCCCCGTATCAGCCTGAGCGGGTTTCCCAGTTAGAGCGCCAGGTCCAATATATGGCACGGGATCTGGGTCACATACTGTGGGCTCAACAGAACCCTCAGATGAGCGTGCCACCACAGAATGCCCCAAACTCTGGACCTGGTGCTCCAGAACAATGACGGGGGCAGCACCCCGATAACACACCGGCTCCCAGGGAGGAGGCACAAGGGGAAGGGGGGTGTAAAACCTTGGAGGAAGCTTCCTTCCCAACTTGTAAACAGCCCCTGGAAAACCAGGAACCGGAAACAAAATCTCCTACCCCTGAAAGTCTGCCACCCAAGGAGCAGAGAGGAGGTAGGAGAAACAAAGGACCCAAACAGACCCACTTTGTGGAGGAGGTTCAGGTCTTCCAATTTGAGGGAGAGGGATCCTCAGAAGATCCTGGGAAAAGGATCTTCTCCTTCAGAGATGGGGGAACTCCTCCCAAGGAAAAATGGGTCCCAAGGGATGTCAATTCAGACTGGGGAGATATGGAGACTGAGCTACCGCCGCCCATCATCTCATCCCAGAACCCACAATACCGAAATCCCCTGGTTCAAACCCATCCTGGTGACTGCCTCCAAGAAGCGGGGGCGGCCCAGAACCGGAACCAGGGGAACCCACAATGGCTCTGATATCCAGTTGCCAACTTTTTCTTTTAGATTCCCAAGGTTCTCCACAGAATTCTGCCCAAATCTCTTCACTAGCAATGTCCAAAACCAGAAAGTTAGCCCACCAGTTGTCCAAAAATGTGCATTATCTGTGCCCCCTTGAGGAGAAGGAGGGAAGATACTATGCCCTGGTACAAGTACAGGGGCAGGGTACAATTTTGGCACTGGTGGACACTGGATCCCAAGCTACCCTTCTGTCCAAAAGGGCCTTTGAGGAACTAAACGCAGGAAGGGGGGAGAATTACTGAATTCCTCTCACCTCTCTTCCTGGACAACTGCAGAACTTTGACGGGAAGGAAATTCCCATTGAGGGGACTGCAGACTTGGACATTAAGATTGGGCGACACAAGGTGAAAGACCCGGTCGTAATAGTGACTCCAGAGGGCACCCCTTGTTTACTAGGGAATGACCTCCTGAGAAGCTTGTCACCCCTAATAGATTGTGTAAACAAGGTCCTCTGGACCCAGACTAGCCGACCAATAAAATTAAAACAGAGTGTCAACCATGTTAGTTTAAACGGCACCTGCCACATGGTTGAACAAAAATCTGACCAAGTACAATTTCACTTCCAGAACAACCAAATTCCAGACGTGACAGTAATAGCAGTAGGACAACAGACTGGTGATGGGGGGTCCTCTCTATTTCTGAAAATCAACCTTCCTTCCAGTTTAAGGTGGTATTCCACACTGGAAGGAAACACCCTGAAATTCTTTACTAATCCACGATCAGAAACTCCCACTCCTATAGTCCAGAAAGATGTGAAATCAGCTCAGAGCATGGCTGATATTCAGCAAATTGGAGACCAGTTGTTCATCCCTGTCCAGTTAAATGATGGGAAGGACTCTGTTCTCGCTCGAGTGTGTGTGAACAACGGTAAGAGCTTCATCAGCGAAGCCATGTTCTGCCAACTCCCAAAAGATCCAGCCATTCCCACATTCAAACTGATAGACAAATGGGAAATGAACCTGGAAGCACCTAATTCCAAAGATCTCCTGCCAAGCAGGTGTATGCTCAAACTCTCCATTGGCAACAAGAGCATAGTCCATAATTGTTGGGTCGTGCGAGACGTCACTGCCGCTTTTTACTTAGGCAGTGACATTCTCAATCGCTTTGCCATTAGTTTGGACCTAATAAACTTCAAAGCTTGGTCCCGATTAGCGGATAATCCCATGGGCTTTGATGATCCAGAAAAAGCATTTAGGTCAGCTCAATTGCTACCTTATGCAGTTGAAATTCAGATCAAAGAGGAAGTCACCATCCCAGAAAGGACCCGACAATTCTCCCTGGAAGTGAAAGCTAAAAGAGGACAACATTTGAAAAACCCTGATGCTTACATACATCTAAACGCTTCTCTCCAACAGCAAGGGTTGGGCGTAAACCCAACTCCATTAGTCAACATAGAACATGACACCATTCTAATAGAGGTGGATAACAGCGACTTAAAGAGTATTACTCTAGCCGCAGGCACCATTATTGGAATGGCGGTTGATGACTGACATTTTTCCATCGATTTAGGAAATGAACTGTTAGGACCAATCCCCAAGGACTGTTTTGACAGTGACAGTGATGACAATACAACACCAGACAGGATTTTTATCCGGCAAGGGGGGAACTTCCTGGTGTACACTTCCTGCCCCTATGGTAAGGAAGATGTGACTTGTGACTTCAGGAGGGATGAGGTGATTTTCCAGGTCCATGAGGGTTGCCTTTCCGACCTGAGGCCTCCAGTCCAAATCAGCACTCTGACCAGGGACTTCTCCACCCAGCTGGAGGAGGCCGCTGAGATAGCCAAACCAGAAGTCTTTCCAGGCTTCAGGCAGACGGTGGAAGAGAGAGTCAACCTAGCTGATGCCTGTGTGACTCTGGAACAAAAGCAAAAGTTGAAACAGGTTTTCTTGGATTTCCAAGATCTCTTTGTGGTATACTCATATGACTGTGGTCGCACTGACATCCACACAACAACAATCCCCACGGACCCTGGCATGACTCCTGTGTTTGTGAAGCAATATCGCTTGCCTCTCGCATCAATGGAGTCCCTTACTGAAATAATT
This sequence comes from Ambystoma mexicanum, assembly GCF_040938575.1. Lineage (NCBI taxonomy): Eukaryota > Metazoa > Chordata > Amphibia > Caudata > Ambystomatidae > Ambystoma > Ambystoma mexicanum. The sequence continues at coordinate 722,935,606 of NC_090927.1, read as the reverse complement.
AAGAACCTTGAGTCCCGGGGAATAATCCGTCCTGTCCACAGCACCTTCAATAATCCGGTGCTGGGAATATTGAAGCCAAACGGCCAGTGAAGACTCTGCGCCGACCTCAGGGAGCTCAACAAACGGGTCCATACTTCCCGATGGCCTCTGCCCTACATTGACCAAGGGCTGGCCCAGATCCAGGGGTCACAGGTATTCACTGCAATAGACCTGACCAATGGATACTGGACTGTGCCTGTCAGTAGGGAGGACCAATACAAGCTGGCTTTTACCTTTGGGGGCCAGCAGTACACATGGACCCGGACTCCCTTCGGATACCTCAACTCCGGCAATGAATTCAACATTTTCCTACACAAGGCCATGCCCGACCTGGGTGCAAGGGGTAACCTGGCTTATGTAGATGATGTCCTCATCAAAAGTTCATCTGTGGAGGAACACATAGCGGAGATCTGTTATGTTCTAACCCAGTTGAGGGCCGCCGGAGCAAAACTTTCCTTTCAGAAAGCACAGTGGTGTAGAACCCATGTTAATTTCTTGGGGCATGAGATTACTCCTCAGGGTCTCTGTCCCCAGGAAAAGAAAGTGGAATCACTTCAGAAACTGAAAGACCCCACAACTCTGCGGGAACTAAGGAGCCTCCTTGGACTGACTAATTATAGCAGAAAGTTCATTGAGGGCTATGCAGAGATCACCAGACCCCTGATTCATCTCCTGAAGCGGGGGGTCAAGTGGGAATGGGGTCCAGAACAAGCCGAGGCAGTAAGACAACTCAAAAGAAGCCTCTCACAAGCGCCCTGCCTAGCTTACCCTGTCAGAAACAAGGAGTTCTTCCTGGAGACGGGGTTCTCTAATAAGTGCTTGACGGCAGTATTATACCAAAAGCATGACAAGGTCAATAAAGTAATCTCCTATGCAAGCAAAACTTTATCCTCTGTGGAGGAAAAATTCAACGATTGTGAGAAGGCACTCCTGGCAACGGTGTGGGCATTGAAGAATTACCGCCCGTTTATCCAGGGGGAACACATCATAGTGGAGACCCCACACCAGCCTCTGCAATATCTCCAAAGTGACAGAATCCGGGCCGGAAATGTGAGTAATTCCCGAATTACTTCCTGGATTCTGTCAATGCAAGGCTTTCCTGTGGAGGTCAGATATGTCCAAAACAAGAAGAGTCCCCTCGCGCAAGGTCTGGCTGACTTGCATGATTGTGCCAGAGAAAACTGTCTCGAGGACGAAAGTCTAAAAATCAAGGACAACACAGAGGCATACCTTAATTCCCCACACAAAGTCTTTGAAGAAGACAAGTGTGAGGGAATGCCCACTGTCTGTGTGGATGGATGCTCTTACCATGTTGACAACAACGGGGAGAAAGAACTGGTGGCCGGCGTAGGGAATGCATGGGTGAATGAGTCCCCAGAACCCTCCGCTGGATACAAAATTGGTCCCCGAAGTAGTCAGGTGGCAGAATTGATGGCTGTGCATCAGGCCATCCTCACTGCTGTCCAGCATCAACTCCACAAACTGGTCATAATCACAGATTCTGATTATGTACGGAACGGGTTCGTGGAGCACCTGGTTAATTGGAAAACCAGAGGCATGTTATGTGCTAACAACAAACCCTTGAAACATGGGAAGTTGATCCAAAACATTGATGATCTGGTCACCTCGAAGGGGATGACCATCTATTGGAAGAAGATCATGGGTCATTCCAAAGTAGAGGGACCAGACAAAACTGGAAATGACTTAGCTGATCAGCTGGCCAAAACCGGGGCCATCCAAGGGGATCTAATTGAGATTGAGTCCCTGTTGGGGGAAATCCAGGTCACTGCTATCACTAGGTCCCAGACAAATGCTCACAATGACCTTTCAATTGCACAATGGAGTAAGGAGACCCCTGATGCTGATTTGATTACCGCTCAGAAGGGGGATCCAATAATTGGTAAATTTTACCAACACATTGAGGACCCTGAGAACTTTCCCCTGACGGATACCGATTACATTGGGAAAGAGGACCTAAGAGTGTTGATGAAATGTCCAAAAATGTTCCAGATCCAAGACGGTTTGCTGGTCAGGAAATCCCAAGCTGGCCATGATCAGTGGGTGGTTCCTACCTCATTCCAAAGCCTGATGTTAAGTCACGCTCATGATGCGGCCACCGCCGGTCATAGGGGGTTTCACACAACACTGGAAATCTTAAGAGAGGTTGCATACTGGCCACACATGGGGCAGGACCTCGACCAATACTTGAAGGGGTGTCTTGTGTGTGCACAATTTCAGCCAACATCCCTCACACCGGGCACCTCTCCAAAAGAGGGAAATGACACTGCCATGGTCAGATTTGCAAATCGACTTTGTAGGCCCTGTGATTCGCTCGTCTAGAGGAAACAAGTACATGTTGACCGTTACATGCTTGTTTACCAAGTGGGTGGAATGTCTCCCAGCCCCAAATTGCAAGGCAGAAACAGCAGCTGCCCTGATGATTAACCACATCTTTTCCCGTTTTGGTCTACCTCAAAGGATTGAGTCAGACAGGGGTAGCCACTTCACCAGTGAAGTAATGACAAAGATGTGGGAGATACTGGGGGTCAAGAGAAAGCTACACATTGCTTACAGGCCAGCTTCTTCTGGGGCAGTAGAGAGATATAACCGAACCATTGTGAGCATATTAAAGAAGTTTGTGGCAGATTCTGGGCCAAGTTGGGATATCCGATTACCTCTGGTCCTAATGGCCATCAGATCTACCCCTTCATCTGCAACCAAAATGTCGCCATTCGAGTTGATGACTGGACGCAAGATGGTGCTTCCGCAGCATTTGCTCTACAGGACCCAAGAGCAGACACTAATAAATGCCTCCACAACTCATGAGTATGTGGAGAATTTAAGGAAACACCTTCAACATGCTTTTGCCTATGCTCAGCGGAATCTAGAAAGATCAGCTGAGAGTATGAAGACCCACTATGACCTGAAAACTTCCAGGAAGGAATATCAGGTGGGGGACCGGGTCTATTTATACAATTTCCAAAGGAACCAGGCCAAACAGCGAACATTTTTGCCTACATGGAAGGGACCCTTTGAGATTATAGACAAGATCTCCCCTGTGGCCTACAAGATCCGCATCCCCAAAGGCGGTTTGGCAGAGGGGGAAGACAAGTGGGTCCACATTAACCAGTTGAAGTGTTGCCATCCCAGGAACACTCTGCAACAACTGGAGGAATCCTCTGGAATCCTAGAGGGTACTGTCTCAGATTAATTCAGTTCTAACTTAAAATATCCTACATATCGCCTATCAAATTCTGAGTTTGTCAATGTGGGTGTTTTCGTTTTTGAATGCAAAAAGAAATGTGCATGTTCATATGTTTTGACTATAAATTTATATGCCACCCCACTATATCAATGGTGGGGGAAAAATGTCTATGAATAGGTATTGCCGCTCTTCCTTTGTCGTCCTAGGAGAAAGAAAACCTCGAGACTGGCCAAGGAGGACGATCCGGAGACTGGGAGGACGATCCGAGGGACCCAGGGTACCGCCCAATATTCTCATCAGGACCGGCGTGGAGAACCGATCGATCAGTACCGGATGGAGGAAAAGATGCTGAACTGTGCCATTTGCAGAATTTGAAGAAGATTATGCGGACAGACCAGTGCGTGGGTCAAAACCCTTGTGCACCCGACTCCCCATCGACTCAAATTCAAAGGGCAGTCACGTGGGGGGGCTTTGTTGGGTGTCCTGACCCACGTTTGAGCTATCATTCTGCAACATTTGGTGCTGTGGGCTTAGAAAATCCAAGATGGCCAAAAAGCCCACCTGTGCGCCAGAATCTAGGAGAACCACGCAGTTTGTGCACACTAAAATGGTTGCCTAACTTGCCACCCACCAGTGCGAGCAGGATGGGCCGGGGTGCCTTGAGTGAAATGTGTGCCAAAGGAAAAACCGCACTTTAAAATCACCTTTTGTTTCTCTGAATGCCAGCTCAAAATGCCTATTTTCAAATATTGCAACACATCCAAAAATCTCACTGAACACCAGCGGACATCTGGCAGAATGAAGTATGTGTGCATACTAAATCTGGGAAGTTGAAGAGCCCCAAAACAATGTTCATAACAAGACTGGCTGAGCTCTGCAGGTCTGCAGCAGCCTAACTGAAACTGGATTTAAAACTACCAAAAATTGAAAATGTTTAAATTAACTGAGTGACCTACTTTGAGTGTCACATAGTTTGTCACTGTTGAAATGTCATAGTTTTGAACTTAGAATCAGCATTCTAGCTGCATATGTAAAAATTGTCTTGACTTAAACTGGGGAACAAAAAGTGACATTTTACCTGAAACCTGGCTTAATGAAACTGAATTCTGCCTGACATCTACCCCCACAGGAGTTAAAACCTGCTCAGCCACTCTTCCCCTTGCCAAAAGGAGTTGTCACCTCTCTGATTAGATTAGGGGTGGAGCAGCTACAGGGAGTTGAACAAAGGCCTGTCCTGGGCCCAGGCAGATGGTTTATTAGGGTGGCCGTAAAATAGCTTCCTCTTGGCAGAAGCTGGGAGGGGCAGGGTCTCTGAGCTTGGCAGAAACTGGATGAACTGGTTTCTACACCATGTGACCTGAAAAGACACACCCCTGTTGGCCAGAATATGATTCTAAGAAAGATGTATAACTCATGGTGCGGACTTGTCAAAATTATTTAAATGATACCATAATTCTTGTGATTTTTCTGTGCACATTTTAAGACACGTTGGGAATTTGTGTGATGTTCTGGGGCAAAACCCCGCTATTTATGGATACTACAGACTCTGTGTTTAAGCTAGAGACATGGGAATTTACTGGAGTATGTATGGACAGGCCGTGTATATGTGTATAATTTTTAATGAAGAACCAGGGTTGCATAACCCACTAAAATCGAAAATGTTGCCGTTTCTGAATGCAAGCCCTCAGGAAGAGCAGATTTGGGACAGAGACTACCTCATGTGATAGGTAATATGTACATGCAATGACAAACCACTAGGTATTTGAGAAATGTGTATTTTGATCAAATATAGATTTGTGGGCAAACTGACCAGGGGAGGATCCTCTGACCCATAAAACCTACAGCATCACTCTGACTCACAGTTCCTTCCCCAATCATGGAAGAGGGGAGAATTGGGCCAATGACAAGTTGAAAGAGGGGCTGGCTAGTGATGCTGCACACACACCCACTTTCAAAAGACATAAAAAGAGCCACTGGAAGCTAGAGAGGACATTCAATTCCATTTGCTGCGGAGCATGCTGATCGACGACTTCACATCCAGAGATCCAGACTTCAAATCCATCAATCTCCAGAACCTGTAGCAGTACCTAGAAAGCAGAGCAGTATCCAGAATCCAGAGAGGCTAGACCAGCAGAGCAGAGCTGACCCAGACCGCTGTTCACAGAACCAGAGAGCTGACCCAGATCACTGTGAAGTGCCGAGACCAGAACCGGAGTCCAGTCCAAAACCTGACCAGATCCGTGGCGAGGCCTATTTCTAAATATATTGTGAGTACCTAGCAGAACTGTGCAGAACCAATCTCATAGTTAAAATAATATAATTCAACCTATTTTAAATCTAACCAGAACTGCCCCCTAACTGTCACCTGTCATTTGCAAAGCTGTCACCTGTCATTTTCTAGCTGCAAGCTGTAACCTGTCGCTTTGAACTTTTAAAATTTCAAATCCGAAAAACTACCTTTATTTAATCGTCCGTATCTCTGGAACCGTTTGGGCTAGGAACTTGGTTTAACTTTCCTCTGAGAGCCTAGAACCGACTTCCTACTCCTTATACTTTCTCCGTAATCACGATTCTCGCACTCGCGAATTTTACCGCGATTTGCGATTTGGTTAAAAATCCAGCCACGTGTAACCATCAGCAGTCATCTCTTTCCTTGCTAAAAAATTCGTTTGCCTCTTAAGAACCATCCCTGAATCATTGCTAGAGTGAGCCTGGACTAATATTAACTAGATACCACTCACCCTGAACCTCCTGAAGGGAATTAAAAGCATTTTCAGCATATTCCTCACTTAATTGCCAGCACATATCAAAGCACTTTTGCCTGTATTTCAAACTCATACCTGTAGTCTAAGCTTGCTGGGGTGAACTGAATTACATTTTATTGCATTTCTGAGAACTGTGTGCTTTCCTTCCATTTCCTTGCATTGCATAAAGGGGTGGAGTGGATTGCCAGATAAAAGTGATTACATTGTGTTGTTGAAATCATATTGAGTATTTTCTGTATTGCATTTTCATTCCACATTGCATCCATTTGAAACCATAAAAGTATTGTTGCTATCGTATCCATCCTATAACTACTCATCATTGATTATAAAGAAGTGTGCTAGTGCCGGACTATCCATTATTGATTACTGCTCAGATTAAGTGTGATATTCAATTATTAATTTATTATAAAGTGTGATATATATATGGGCTTATCTGCGCCTTGCTAGCCCCGCAGCGGTGAAGCCCGCGGCGGGGCAAGGGCGCGGTGTTTGGCGCCGCTTGGTGGACTCCGGGACTTCCTGGTTTGTGGCCCCGCCCCCCTGGGCTTATCTGCGCCTCGCTAGCCCCGCAGCGGTGAAGCCCGCGGCGGGGCAAGGGCGCGGTGTTTGGCGCCGCTTGGTGTTCGGCGCTGCTGGAGCCCAGCCGGACTGGACATTGAAAACAGAGGTGAGCTGGGGAGGCGGACTTCGACGGAGGTGTGTGGCGTGCCCTTCCATAAGTATCTGGACACAGAAACCTCACAAGTCTCGGCTATGGCGCAGCCGACTACTGACCCCTTATCCCCGCTTCCCCCACTCCTTTTCTGCCCCCAACTCACTGACCATGACCCCCCCCTGCAGAAATTCCAGCGTAAGACTGTGGTACTGAGGAGACAGCGACCACAGGGGGGGGTACCCTCAGTAACTACCATGGGCACTACTTTGGTGGCCACTGAGACATGTGCCGGCTTGCCTGCCACCAAGCCCATTGTTAATCAGTCCCTGCCTATATCCGGCACCCTAGCAGTGACACTAATTCCACCACCAGTAATGGTTCAGCAGCACCTGGGGAGCCAAGTAACCCTGCATAGTAACCAGGGTGGTCTGTTTAAGCTGTTTCCGGATGCCAGCGGAGATGCTGGTGGCAAGCCGGAACCAAGTCTTCCCCTGTCTCAAAGCACGGCTTCGGCCCAGACCACAGCCACAACCATCGGACCCCTTTCCCATGGAACCCCCTCAGCACTTGCGTCATCCCTCCTGGCTGTAGGGGACAGACTGGAACAAATTGTCCTAAGGGGCAAATCCTCCTCCAGCTCCCATGAGAGTTCGTGGAGTGATGTTCTCTCATCTACGAGCTCTGGGGCTAGTCCCTCCCCCCGTTTGACCCTACCCCGGATGGTTGAGACCATCAATCAACCAACTGTCGCCAGTAATTATGAGTGTAACTTGTCCAATGACCGACTCCCAGAGGAGGCTCTGTTACATAGGGGGTGTGGGTGCAATCAAGTTCTGGCGGAACTGGCCATCATCAAGGCTCTCCTGCTATCTGTACTAGAGGCCCAATTGAAGGGTGGTGGAATTGTCCAGGGGGAGTCCATGGTGACCGCTGCAGCTGCCGTGGGGTATAAGGCCTTATCCCAGGAAAGCCCCTTGGAGAGTTTACTTGTTCAGGTCCCCCCAGTCCTGACCACCCCCAAAGGGACTGCCGTCCCCCTTAACCTGGCATTAGGGGAATCATTCTCTAACAACGGGCCCTGTGTTCCCCATGCCATTACCAGGGAGAGCAGGAAGGTCTCCAACTTTAGTGTAACGTCTTTACCTTCGGTGGCCCAGTCCTCTGCTATCTCGGGCTCTGTGTGTGCTGAGTTCAAAGACCAGGGCCTGTGGAAGTCTGGGGGTCAGCATAAACCCTCAGAACAAGGAAAGCCCAAACGACCTATTGTCTTCCTACAAGGGGTTCCCAAACTGGCAGTAAGCAAGTCTGAACCAAAGGACGCCCTACTTAACAAATGTTTATTTTGGCTGAACACTTCTGGAGGTTGCCCATTTGTACGCAGAGAAGCTTTGGTGGGCTGTTGCAGAATTCCAAGTATGGGCACGAACAACAGGGATAGCATCAAACTTTCTTTTTGGGACCAGAGTACAGCTAACCGGGTTTTGGAAGGTTGGGGGCGGGCAGGCCAACTGGCTATGAGTGGGATTTCAATCAGCATGCGCCCTTTTCTAAACTCTGCTGTCCCTCCCAGATCTGCCAGAGTTAACACTGGGGTTTTTCCTAACAGCATCCCCCTCTCAGGGGCAAATCTGACCACCTTGGGCCAGAGGCGCCATGGGAAATGGTTGAAGTAAGGGGATGGTGGGTCTAGACCATTGTTTCAAAGAACTGTCTATGGTCTCTTTTGGAGGGGGCGGCATGTTCGTACTGCCCTGTTGTTTTCTTTAATGTTGTTTCCCTGTAACTCTGTTTTCGATTTGCATCTCTATTTCTAGAACTGTTATTGCAGGATGTACTTTGATGGTCATTTTTTGGCCGAATAAAGGTGTTTGACTGATATATATATATATATATATATATATATATTGTTTAAATTATCAAATAAACCGTTTAAACTTGCAAAACAGAACTACTTCTTGGCTCAGTGGGGTCAGGGGGATTCCAAGAGAGGGGTGTTATATAGGGCTAGTCATCCAGAACTCATGAACTGGACGTAAAGATATATCAATAAGGGTTTCCATTCAGTATCCCAGACTAGGCATTGACTTAGCTGTAGTGTTGAATTGAATCCTCTTACAGCCCCCGAGCACGCAAAACACAACCCAAGTTGCTCTGCGCTCGAAAATGGGTGTATATAGTCCACGAGTCCCAAATGAAACCGGGACCTCAACCAAGAGGGGGAGTGAGATGAATAAATTGTGAAGGTGATCAATAATGACCACAACTATCAATCCTGTACAGATCATAAAACATAAATAAATTAAAATTAATAATGAGTACTCACCTGGCACGGCACAGGATATATGCCTACATGGAGTATAAAAGAATTGCTTAGCTAGACATAGGTCACTATCAAACAACTCACCCAAAATGCAAAGTAAAGGAAGGTAACGCCTCCACCGGAGTCAACTGAAATCCAATGAGATGCATAGAATGCAATGAGATTGCTTAGTTGAACATAAATCAATGCCAAGTCGCTCACCAAAGATGGATGGTAGAGAATGAGTTGCAAACAAGAATGAGTAAACGATGATCAAGCATCTGCCGGGGTCAAAAAATGATCAGGTGGACAAGAAGTGCTCAAGTATGTATCAGTTTGTTCCATTATATTGAGACATTTAAACCATGTCTGACAGATTCCAGGATATATAACCATCTTTGCTCTGCCCGATGGAGTATTGTTGACATGTCACCTCCTAGTTCTTTCTAGTACAGGAATCTACTCATACAGGAACATAGGCATTGGCTGCAGCATGCACCATCGAGGTGCAACATTTATAATCTTGCAATGTTGGATAGTATCTGAATTTTGCGTACTGTGAAACAAGTAATAACTAAGCAAATAATGCATCACTTAGTACATACTTGTACTACTTACACACAAAACATAAAGAGACCACAAAACATACAAATATGGGGCATATACACGGAAAGTAAAGTAAGCAAAAAAAGAAGAAGTATCATCAGAAATTCTCATAAGCGAAATGATTATCTTTATGCACAGAAATGATTGCTGTGTTTCAGGCCTGCTTGTTCCCCTAAGTATATGTGTCATATGATGCGACTGAACCCTAAGAAAGTACTGTAAGAACATATGAGAAGGGTAACGTCTACAAATACAGTACCTTTTCAATTGTCAGTTTCTGACTGTCAGTGAAGAAAACCACCTGGCCTAGATATGTCAGTGAATAAAAAGGAAGGGTCCAGACATGTGATGTCATCAGTAATGTTATCAATGACGTTTGTGATGTCCTCTTTGATGTCATGGGTGTTATTCTTAGAAGTATACAGTGATGGCGTGAGTTATGGTTGCTTATTTTACCATAACTGGCACATTTCTGGGGTTTTCCGATTTTACTTGTAACAATAATACCCCTTTAACACACTTTTTCCACTGGTTTTGATATGTTTTTATTAGTGTAAAGTAACCATAACTACACTTTAACAAAGTTTTTTCACTGAATTTGATAGGTTTTTAATAGCGCAACTGAACCATAACATCCCTATAACAACGTTTTTTTCACTGAATTTGATGGGTTTTTATTAGCGCAACTTTAACACAGTTTTTTTCCTGAGTGTGTATATATATATTCAGTAAAACAACTTTGTTAAAGGGACGTTATGGTTAAGTTGCGCTACTAAAAACCTATCATATTCAGTAAAAAATCTTTGTTAAAGGGACGTTATGGTTCAAAGTAAAACCGAAAAACCCCTGAAATTTGGCAGTTATGGTAAGATAAGCAACCATAACTCGCGGCACCGTGCACTGCTAACACTAACACCCAGGACATCAAAGATGACATCACAAATGTCATTAATGACATCACTGATGACATCACATGTGCATTTACTTTTCATGAAAACTCTGTAGGAGGGATTATTATAATGTTGACCAAAAAGTGTCAAGGATCATTTGAATAAATATCATGAGCTAATTAGTGCATTAAGAAATGCATTGATATAAATAGCATTCTATTATGAAGTTCTATCCAGTATACTAAGCAACTCATGCAGAAACTTAGGCAGTGTGTGCAGTATACATGATGAAGGTGCAATATTCATAATCTTTCCATGTAGAATAATGCAATGATAACTGCTTTCTTATTAGAGTTTTGCGTACTGTGAAACATGTAATAAGTAGCTAATAAAACCCACTTAATACATAATTACACTTAATACAGACAAAACACAAAGAGACAACAAGACATACACATATGAGTATATACAGGGACAGAGAAGTAAGCCAAAAAGCAGAAGTAGTAGCAGAAAGAGTTCATAACCTAACTGATTATCTTTATGCAGAGAAATGATTGCTCTGTTTCAAAGCTGCTACTTACTGTATGTAGGTGTATCAAATGATGTCAGTGAACCCTAAGGAAAGGAGTGTGAGTACAATGTATACAAATATGAGCATATACAGGGAAGGTATAGTAATAAAAATAAAACTATGAGAAAGTGCTGATAACTCTAATGATTATCTTCATGCACAGAAAGGATTGCTCTCTTTCAAGCCTGTGTCTTCCGCTATATATATGTTTCATATGATATGACTTGACCCTAAGTCTACAAATATAGTACCTTTTCAATTTTTACTTCCTGACTGTTACTGAAGAAAACTATGTGGCTTAGATATGTCAGTAAAGGAAAAAAAGGGAGAGCCAGCCATATGATGTCAATGACATTTGTGATGTCATCTTTGATGTCCTGGGTGATAGTGTTAGCAGTGCACGGTGGCGCGAGTTATGGTTGCTTATCTTACCATAACTGCTGAATTTCAGGGGTTTTTCGGTTTTACTTTGAACCATAACGTCCCTTTAACAACGTTTTTTTACTGAATTTCATAGCTTTTTAGTAGCACAACTTAACCATAACGTCCCTTTAACAAAGTTTTTTTACTGAATTTCATAGGTTTTTCGTAGCGCAACTGAACCATAACGTCCCTTTAACAAAGTTTTTTTACTGAATGTCATAGTTTTTTAGTAGAACAACTTAACAATAATAACTTTGACTTCATGTACATGTAATATGGAACATACTGAACTCTTTCTACTGAATTTGACTGTCCGTGGACATGTTCGAACAACAGTACCACCACCTAAAAACTCTGGGGGGTATGTTTAATTGTTATATCATAACATAGGAACATTTAACAAATTCACAAAGCAGCACACATACAAAGTATATGTAGTAATACTTAAGAAATGTAACCCAAATATGTAACACACTAACCATTCATTTAAATACAATATGTTCTAAAATGGAATATACCAAAAGAAGATAAAGTGGCTTCCAACATAATTACCTCACAGACACTACACAACTAAGAGCAAGACCAGACGTACAGACTACTCATCACATACTTTCCTGAAATAGTAAGTGCACTTCATTTTACTCACATATTTATAAACATTCTGTATAAGATAAAAAAAAATATATTACTTTTTTGTTTTCTCACAGAAATGTGTAGTACTCTGGAGTGGCTAGAGGAGCATTTCCCACAAGACGAAATGTCAGAAGATAGTGCACCTAATGGTACACACTTTACTATATAAACCAATTAATAAATATTATTTTGTATACATTTAACATATACATTTTTTTTACAGACCATACAAAAATTGCCACTAGCACAGAAAAAGAAGCGGTGGAAAAACTCTCTGGAACACATTAACCAAAAAATGGACCAACTTATAGCAAATTTTAACGATTTAAAGAACTTTGTGGAAGATCACCTAAAACTACCAACAACATACCATGTCACACCTGTACTTGTCCCCCCTCACCATATCCCACTCATTTAACCCCAAACCCTCTCTATGGACCAAAACGTTTTGATGACATTTCCATCCCTTCTTCACCTGATCCCAATTATGTTGAAATCCGTAATTCTCCTGTTTTTGTTTCCGTTTCTGCCCCACCTTCTCAGTCATAAATTGTTTATTTATGTCAAATAAAGTTACTTTTTTATATTGTGTTGTAATTACTTTCAGTTCTTTGTGTTAAAACCAATTTAGGTGTCCATGGACAGCGCGGTTGTTCGGAAATGTTCGTAAATAAACGAAAATGTAAGTGTCCTGAGGACACTATATCTGTCCGTAATGTTCTCATGCAAGTTGAAACTGTTCTAAGAACACTCGTACTGTCCTGAAATGTTAGTAAATAAACGAAAATGGAGGTGTCCTTAAGAACACTATGCCTGTTCGTAGTGTTCGCTAGCAAGTTGAAACTGTTCTAGGAACAAATGGCTGTCCGTAACTGTTCGTTTTACGTGTGATGCACTTTTAATTAGTTCAGGACCCGAACAGTGTCTGTAGAACATCAACACGCATGCACAAAACAATGTCCGTACATTGGGTGTCCTGCGGACGGCCGCTTCCTTAGCGAACATGCTCACAAAGCAATCATGTGACCGCGCCCACGCTGATCGCGTGTTCTGAATGCGGACACTGTTCGTATCCCTAAACAGTTTAAAAGTAGATTTCCAAGTAATCCACAATATTTCTCATTAAAAACTCACCATACCACAAATCCCACATACTAATCCTAAGTTTCCACATAGTTTTTGTGACTTTTTGAACCTTTTTTGGTGTTCGATCTGTCTTGCGGACGGCGCGCATGTCCGCGAACCGCGTACAAGCACCCCTATAAAAGACCACGCCCTAGAGCTCATTCTCATTGTGTTTCTGGCTATTCCACAGAGCTCACTGCATTTTGATGCATACTTTGCAGATTTTGAGATTTCCATCTCCAAGACGATGACATCCATGATATGATATGATATGATATGGCATTTGTAACGCGCCTATACACAAGTATGTCTCCACTATTGCCACCTGGTGCTACATCTACCTCAGCACCACCCCACCCCCTCCACCACCACCATCTCCCCAAGGGCCTGAAGAGGGGAACAGGAGTGAGGATACAGAGGAGGAAGAAGAGGATGACGAGAATGAGGTAGGGGAAATCCCTACTACGCGCCCTCGGCGTGATTCTTGGGTGTGGCGGTTGTTTACCGTTCATGGGAATGTTCCTAATGCTCGTGCGAACCGTGTCACCTGCAATGAGTGCAAAATGGTGCTCAGTCGCGGGAGGCATGGTGCGTACAGCTTTGGGACAACGACCATGAAGCAACACCTGAACTCATTCCACAATGGGGCCATTCACCAGGTTGTACCTTGCGAAGAGCGTAGTAGGTTGATTGCCTCTACTTCATCCTCCGTTTCTGATCCTGTCACCACAAGGAACACCTCTGTGGGAGAGCGTCTTCCTCAAGCTGCCTCACAGGCCATACAGAATTCTGATGACCCTTACCTTTCGAGGGTCACAGTTGTATGTATGTACTGTGACACAGTACTCTGCAGGGGGGAGCGACTTCGGAGTGCTTTTGAGACTATCGTCTCAGAGCACGAGAAGACCTGCTGACTACCCAAATAAAACCCACTCTACATCTTCCTCTCTCAGCTTGCCCTTTCTTATCCCTGTGGTTGGTGTCCCCCCTTTACCCTCCTTTCCCCTCCTCTCCTAGTGTGTCGTGTATAAAAAACCAAAAAAAATACAAAATAACAAAAATCAACAAAAAAAATAAGGCTCTTTTCAGAGCCGCCTTTCACAGTTAAAAAAAAGAAGTGAAGATAAATAAAGCAGGGCCCTTTGTATATCTTAAAAGTCCGCAGACAGTTCGCGAACATAACAAAAATTGGGGTGCTACCCTATTGTAACCATTGCATTTTTCTCTGGGAGCAAGTGGTGGCTCTGAAAAGAGCCTTTGGGAGGTGTTTGTATGTCAAAAATTATAAATACTTAACACCTACTTCAAAATGGATGCTGTATTTCTAAAAAAGGTTGCAATGCATTTTGTACATTTCTCAGAAAAATCTGATTGGCAGCATAAGTAAGATGGAATCCATCTCTGCGAAAAATGTATGTACTACGAAACATAATATTTTCATTGAGAAAAGAGGACATGCCAAAATCTCTTAGGAAGGCACAAACAGCCTTATTGACATTACGCCTTGCTTTCTCCATTTGTGGACCACATGAGAAAGAACGAAGCCACATTTGTCTCTGCGCAATCCGTGAGAAAATTACTTTGGAGTTTGGAAACATGTCCATGATCTTCTGAAGTCCTTCTTTCATTGCAAATTGCAAAGAAATTCCAGACACATGTCCTAAACTGTTCCCTCCACAATGAATTACAATTATGTCTGGATGTTCCTCTATCTTCAAAGTTGCACAGAGAGGTAGAAAGTCCAACCACTTCATTCCATGCACTCCATGCCAGTGCACTTCCACATGTGGGAATCCAAGATCTATAGATACTCCACAGCTTTCTGCATGCACCTTCAACCAATGTATCCACGAGTCTCCCAAAATCCACACAATCTGTTTTTTGAAACACTCAGCCATAGCTATCTGTTCGTCTCTCAGCAAAAAGAATATCTGAGAAAACCTCTCCTAGCACAACACACTCACTAAACTTTACTGACCAATCCCTTGCTACATTCAATCTCATTTGCATGCCTCCCCACCCCAAATTCCCTGGATGTAATATGCGGTGTCCTAGAACTACCGCCATGTCCGCAAACATATCGTAACATGGACAGCCCTTCTACCATTTCCACTTCACTCTCTGTACCATTCCCTCATTGGATGTAGCTAAGAAATCACATGACCATCCACCAATCAAATCCAAGACCTCTACATGTGACTGCATCATCATAGATCAGCACTGCAAATGTACGGTGAATCTCTCGGAGTACAAGTCTCATACCATTGGCAAGCACGATCTACGAGAAATACTATACAACTCGCCAAGATTTCTACTTGCAGCTTCGTCCATATCCATATGCATGAACGCAAACTACAGGTATGCATATTTTCTATATAGTACATGAACACATTTTCTAACCGACTTTTACCTTGTATAATCTGTAAAATGAATCTACAATCATTTTTTCATTGTCCTAAAATGAACTGTGACTTACAAACCTTTATACCGTTTAATTTCTTCATACACACACACACACACACGCAAATAATGTTAAACCAACATGTTTGAAATAAAATATATATACTACATATAATCAAACAAAATTACATTCACACTCTATGATCAAATCTCAAACAATAATATTTGGACAAACACATAATTGGTTTTAATTTTTTCAATTTATATAATTACTTACATTTATATAGGACAAGCAGGCTATGACATTGACTCACTATTACGTGGAAAAGCAGGCTATGACATTGACTCACTATTATGTGTAAAAGCTTAGTTACAGGAATAGTGGTATACAGTGGTACATTATGAATTTCACAAGCCATAGTAAAGATATTTTCTTTCCTACAGTTAGTCATAAAATAGTTTTAATGGTTTTGAGGAAGGCGCTGAGCATTTCAATTTAAAAAATCTATGTCTTAATTAAAAACAGTGCTATATACAAACCAAATTACTAATTTCTTTCTTTTACAATTGCAGTGAAGACCATTCTCCAGAAAAGAAGCTGCCGAATTTGAAGTACAAAGAACAACTAAGAAGCAAACTGCTCATTTTAGAAAAAAAGTAAGTAAAATGTTACCATAATATTTGAATTATTACTCAAACACACTGTAAGGTTAATTCATGCTATTTCTGTGCCTAAAAATAGAGATTCTGCACCATTCTGACCAAAAATCCCCCCGTCTTAAACAGTGATTTACTGGCAGAATGGCCCACAACTTCCTATTTTTCGACACACAAATTACCCAACTCAGCCGCTAGAATTTAGATATTGTAGAACAAACAACTGTTTTAATTGTATAGCTTTAGATATACTATTTATACTTCTCCAAACCACTGGCTTTCTTTTTTCTGTCATCTGAACCCCAGTTTAGTAACACATTAATTCAAGAATACCCATCCCTAGTAGTTGTACTTCCCAAAGCACAATCACACACCATTACATACATCTTTATCATCTTACTCAAACACTCATGCACACAACACACATGCATTCCAGAACACCCCAACCCATACCTTCTGCATTTTTTTCAACAGACCCTAAAGAATGCCTACTAAAAAGCAACTCCGTAGAAAGGATCGCAGAAGTAGAGCAAATGAAAAGAAAACTCTCCAACATAAACATCCATCTATAGCATAATTTGTAAAAAAAAAGTTGAAACACAACAGCTAATACAGTCATGTAGTGAAACAGAAGAAGTTTCTAGTACAAAAACGTTGCCTCCTCTATCAAAAAGTAAAACAAACCAAAAAACAATTAACAGAAAATCAACTATCACTACAAATAAAACTTATTCTATAAATCTTGATGTAGAACAAAGTAAGCATACCAAGAAAAGTATTTTAGCCAAAATGTTCCGTCACAAAGTCCTTCAAAATCTTATGAAAACGGGAGAAAAACCAGGTTCAACACTTCAAACCTATCCTAGAAAAGTAATATTAGAAGCGTTGATAGACAGTGCAATTCTTCTCAAAAGAAAGTTATTTATTTTAGTGTTAAACAGAATAAAACCACTAACAAAACTAATAACTAAATTACAAAAAAGACTTCTCAATACACGAAATGTCAATAGAAATAACTTCTTAAATATCTGTGGAGGTGAATGGAGTCACACTACAAGCACAGAACCATACTTTAATGAAGAAGCGTACAAACAAAAGCAAACAAATACAATTGCCATACATAGCAGTGATCGAGGTTATGAAAAAGTTAATAATACCATAATGGAACAAGAAGTACTCCTTACAAAAATATGCCCTGAAAACGTAGATTTACCCCTCCATTCAACTGAATCAGAACATCTAGTGTACAAATGGCGGGCACGTCAATGTGTAACATTCCCAAAAAAATTTTCAAATCTTTACGCCAATTCCTCAATCAATATGTGAAAAGCAAAGACAAAATCAAAATTAAACTACTGCAAAATATGGATGCTTGTCCAGTAGCAAGTACACAGGACTACAAGGACATTCATTTGCCTGCATTACAGGACCTACTTGCAAAACAACCTTCCATGATAGCAAAAGGATATCAACACATCATGCAAGTATAAGAAATCTAGTTTATAAACTGTACTATGCTAAAAGTTCTGCTTTAGCACTAGCCAATTTAAATAACATTCATCTACATGGTACAGCAAAAGACCTACTAAAAGAAATCGACTATATCCAGACAAAATATTTTGGAAGTGAAACCCACTACAAGATGAATTAGCTGTAAACCAACTTCGTAACAATTCTTCACATGGCAACCTTTCACTACACACATACAAAAAAGAAATACTAAAATTTGAAAGTACTTCAGCTGAAGTACCAAACCACGTGTGTGTATGTTGCCGCAGAACTTTTTATAAAAGTAACACAAAAACTGTAGACCTATCATACAAAATAGAAGACAATGAAGAATCTAAATGGTTTGAATTAGCTCTCTACCTTATAGCAGAAAACAAATACGAAATAACTGACCCCATAATACTTTGCAGTTACTGCACTACAAAACTTGACAACAACCAAACTCCTTCACGTGCTATCACAAATAACTTGGAATTATATCCACTACCAAAACCCCTTCAACAACTTAATTTATATGAGAGCATCATAATGCACCCATTTCAAGCAATAATACGCCTTCAACCAAAAACTGCAAAATTACCTCCCTCTGAATTAGTGAAAGGTATTCATGGAAAAGTAGTGTATTTACCATTAGATCTAAATGAATATGTACACAATCTAGGAGTGCAACGTCCAATGCAACAATCTTTAATTATCTTGGTAAATGGAGTACCTACAAAAGACAAAAAAAATTGGCAACAACTGGTAGATTTACATAAAGTTAGAGAAGCCCTGCAATATCTTAAAGAGAATAATGAATATTACAAAGAAATTAATATTGAAGAAAACTTGAAACATACAACTGAAATAATTCAAGAGACACAAGAAGCTGGTCATTTTGAGCTCCTGCTACAATATCAAACACTTTAGACCATTTTATAATTCATCCATTGCACTCTAATGACACCATAGAAGAAGCACTGGAAACGTACCAAATGCGTCAACCAAACGGATCACCAATCAGCATACGGGAAAAAGTATAGAAGCACGTGCTTTTCCTCTACTCTTTCCGACTGGCAAAGGAGGAAGATACGATGATAGACCTATTCAAATATCAGCATCAGAATATCGCTCATTACAAATATATTCTGAAGAGCCCAGATTTTGACAAAATGTGGAATACATATTCCACCTACTCTTTGAAAGTGAACTAGCAACTTTATGTTACAGAGTTGCACACATATTAAAATCAGAATCACACTTTCAAAATATGACAGCTACACAATTATTACAAAAAGTTCAGCAAAAAGATGAGGTTTTACAAGCAAATCTTACAAATGTATTAGCAAATATGCGTGGTACTAAAGAGTACTGGTTTCGACATCATGGAGATGTACGTTGTATGATCAGAAACCTTGGCACACCCAATGGTTTGTTACATTAAGTTGTGCAGAATATGCATGGGAAGATTTACATGCTTTCCTACGCATATCAAACGAAAACAAAACAAACATACATATACTAACACCTGGAGAACTTTGTTCTCAGGATCCTGTTAATGTTTCAAGATATTTTCACCATCGCTTCATTGCTGTGCTACATTTTATTTGTAATAAAACTGTTCCTCCCCTTGGAGAAGTGCAAAACTTCTTTTGGAGAAAAGAATACCAAGCCAGAGGAGCACCACATGTCCACATGCTTTTATGGATTAAAGATGCTCCTAAATTTGGTCAAGACAGTGATGCCACTGTTTTACAGTTTATTGAAAAATATGTCACTTGTGAAATTCCATCAGAATCCACAAATAGTGATCTTCATGCAAAGATTTTACAATTCCAAAGACACACATGTGGCAAATGTTGTCGTCGCAAATACAAAAACAAAGGGAAATACTACAAAAAATGCTGATTTGGTTTCCCTAGACCAGTTACAAATACAGGTCAAGTGAAAAACCTCATGTCTTCAGTTAGACATTGGGCCTCATTACGACCCTGGCGGAAATCGAAAAACGATGGCGGAAATGCAATACCGCCATCGAATAGCGCTCGGTGCGATTATGACCCGTCACCGTAAAGTACGATGCCATTAGCGACACCGTAGTGAACGCCAACGCTAACTGCACCAAGTACGCGCGCGCGCGCCATGCCAAACCGTAATTAGCACCATGGCGC
This sequence comes from Ambystoma mexicanum, assembly GCF_040938575.1. Taxonomy (NCBI): domain Eukaryota; kingdom Metazoa; phylum Chordata; class Amphibia; order Caudata; family Ambystomatidae; genus Ambystoma; species Ambystoma mexicanum. The sequence goes on along the minus strand of NC_090927.1, from coordinate 722,915,679 downwards.
AAGGGTACGCGAATTCCGACCCTAGCGGACATGTACTTAACGCCATCAAGCACGGCGGAAAGTACCATTCCGCCATGGTGAGAAGTACGGCATCGCGAATCAACCGTAAACGGCCCCACTGAGTGCCTGTACACCGCTCCCTGGCCACATAGTACAACTCCCCGTAGGTGCAACGAAGTCACAATGCAACCAGTGAAATGTACAAGTCACCCATGCATGCCAACGAACAAAAGAATCACAAGAGGGGCCAATGGGAGCTGCAGGGCACAGATGGCACGAATACCGAAGCCATACCAATGGACATGACCTCAGTCTCCCACCAAGAAACGCACGCAAACACAGGCACCTGTGACCAGCAATATTCCAATAATCACATCATTCCACCAATCCACCTGGCTGACCGGCATCTGTTACACAAAACCTAATCCCCCGCCCCTGAGCATGACATCATTCAAACAGTCATATTGGCAGCCCTCACCCCTGACCTCACTGGGCTTCGTAGGCAAACGCGCCCAGCACAGTACCACGCAACTATACTCCGAAGCTGGAACCCAATGCAGATCTCCTCACAATACATCGCCCCCCAAATAGGAATATGCCACATCACTTGCAAAGAAGAACGCTACACGGCCCATATCAGAATAGAAATTTAATGCACAACAAATCCACCAAGCCCATACAGCCATTAGGCCATGAACTCCAAAACACATTTCACCATTGTGGGCTGCATCCGCAATAAATGACCAGCTACTTCTTGTGTGACGCCCTGTTCCTTCATGGTACACAGGGGCTACATTCCCGTACGAAAAGGCAACATGGAAGCGCCTAGAACCGCAGGGCCGTCCCAATAGGGAGGCACTAGTCCAGCTGAAAGGCCGAAATGTTGCTCCGAGCCACTAGTACTGCGTAAGGGCATGTGGCCCATTGGCGATCGTCCCATAAGATCGTAATGCTGCTCCACTGATTAACACGAAGCAGCAGGTGTCGGGAGTAAAACCCATCTGCAGGAGTGGCATACAGATGGCAGTGGCAAAAGGGGAGGAGATACCTGTCAACCAAAAGAAAAGAAAAAGAATAGAATGGCCATCAGAACTACATTCGAACAACTCACTTCAATGATCACACTAAATCCACAGCCATATGCATGCTAGCCCACTCCAAAGGATCATCACCACCCCAAAACCACTTGCGACTCATAACTATCCATATCGAGGTGAAAACACCATCACAAACGAGTGTACCTGTGCATGCGTCTGTGAAAACAGAATCCATCAGATGGGATTGGTAACGTGCATGGACACAAGTGTCTGAAGGCGCGTCGAGACAGGGAGGGCTCAACAAGGCCAGATAGACGATGGTCCCACTATGGCAGCCCTGCATCACATAGCGCAGGGGAGGCGGACAGATTCCAAGAAGCCCTGTACATGGCAAACACCGTATCAAATCATCTGTCCATGCATCCATTCATCATACCCTCATCCCGTAATGATAACGCCTGTTTCCATACTCACATAACATGTGAGAATTCCATTGAGTCTGTGCGTTATGCAGCCTGCAAAATCCACTGTGCCCCAGCCCGTAATTCCAGTGTTGTGAAGTAACATGTATTTGGGAACGTCCGGCCTCATCATCCACTTCGCTATTGCGCATCCCAAACTATTCATATCAATCATTGCATCCTCGCCATGGCCCCTGTCCCAAGGACCCTGAACAATAGAACGTTATATTTGCAGTCAGACCTGTGGGCATCTCCTCGCCGCTAGCTGAAGACCGAAAGCGCCGCCCTTCGAATTCCTCATTTGCAACATCACGTCGAAAAGGCATCTGTGGCCGCTTGAAATCACAAATTAATCCATCTAGTGCGGCTGTGTGTGAAAATGGCAACTGCCTTCACTCACAAATGGCACGCCCCGCCCGTCGGTGAACCTCGGTACAGTGATGCATGAGGGTCCACCGTTACTCGAGTACTACGTTCCACTGACCCTTCACAAGTCTGTTCGCGACTGCAAAGAATGCATGTGAAACAATGGGACCATAGCCGAATGAACATATCAACCAATGTTACACTGCCATCGGGTACAAATACATGATTGTAATAGCAAGATGCCATTCCTCGAATTGCAGCGTTGTGTGCGGGACGTGCTCGCCCAAAGGGGAGAGCAGCTTGCACAGGTGGAATGAATCACCACAGGTGGAGGCCATACAGCCTGGAAACACATAAATTGCACACCCAGTCTCCTCCCACAACCACACCCACTCCGAAATGCTACCGGCAGGACTCGCGATGTTGGCCCTGGGGGACCTGATAGCACTGCAAGTACTCCAACTCCAAGAAGAAGACGAACACCAACTACAACCGGCCGCACGGAGGAGACGCAGGAGGAGGAGGAGGGCAAGGCAGGGCCAGCAAGGGCTGCCAGCACAGCCACTACCACCATGCAGGCAGCCCGCAATCCCACGCCTCCGAGCACATCCGTTCAACCTCACTGATGAGCAGATCCACACCCTCTACCGTTTGGACCGGGACACCATAGCCGCCATTGTGGACATGACACAGGCTGACCTTGTCAGCATGATAGATAGCCCAACCGCCATCCCACCCCTACTGAAGGTGGTGTCTGTACTCCACTTCCTGGCCACAGGCACCTACCAGCACACAGTCGGACAGTTGCATGGCATTTCTCAGCCACTGTTCTCACGGACACTATTGCAAGTGCTCGATGCCCTCCTGCAGCACGCAGACGACTACATCTCTCTACCACGCTCGGAGCAGGAAATTACCAACACAAAAGTGGGATTCCATGCACTTGGCGGCATACCGGGTTGCATTGGTGCCATCGACTGCACCCATGTGGAATTGGTCGTCCCACATGCCATGGAGGCCCAGTACCGCAACCGAAAACAATTTCATTCTCTGAATGTACAAATGGTGTGTGACTCCAACAGGATCATTACACATTGTTGTGCCCGATTCCCTGGATCAACCCATGATTCTATGGTCTTGAGGAACTCAACAATACCACGCTACATGGAGCGACACGCAGGGAACAGATCCTGGCTACTCGGTGAGTCTCATTTCATGCATGATGATGTGGGGTATGTGATGCGGCAATGACCTGGCAGGAAGGGGGGGGGGTGCGTACGTAGCAATGGCATTCCACATTATTCGTTTATCGTCCACATACAGGTGATGCCGGATATCCACTGAAGAGATGGCTCCTCACACCAGTCCGGAACCCACGGGACCAGCATGAGGAGGACTACAACCATGCCCACTCACGTACCCGTGTAGTCATTGAACAGGCATTCGGCCTACTGAAGACCCGTTTCCGGTGCCTCAGCAGGTCTGGCGGGGCACTCCTGTACCGCCATGAGAAGGTTGCAAAGATGGTGATGGCATGTGTCATGCTACACAACATGTGCGTACGTAGAAATGTGCCCATGCCCCCTGACGCAGAACTGCAAGCACCTGAAGATGGTCATGATGAGGGTGGGGATGTGGCAGCACCTCAAGGAGTCTGCGAGGCACAGGAGGGCCGTGAAATTCGTCAGCATCTCATAGATGCATGCTTCTAGCACTCACGCCTGGTGGCTGATACATGGACACGGGACTCGTGGCACTGTGTGTGTCTGGTACATGCACAATATGGACTGTACGCCTATGATGGCCTAGTACACAAAGATCATTGTCCACACATCTCATTGGTTGATCGTGCATTGTTTATGGCATATGTGATATCATGTTGAACACCCTATCGACCCGCCACCCAAGTGAGCCCAACACACCCCCTCCACCCTCCTACCTCCCCCCCGAACACCAGTGTCCAAAGATGCTCATTGTCAGTGGGCAGTCGCTATTGCAAGCCCCCTCTGCGGGTATCAGGGGCACCCCTGCCTGTGGAGCGCAGGTTCCTCCCAGATCTACGTTGGGAGCTGCCCTGGACGGAACTTGCAACGGATGATGTCTCTGCCTGCTCACGTCCATGCATGTCCCTAAGGGTTTGTGAGAGCTCAGTGAGCACACGGCGCACTGCGGCAAGTTCGGCACATACGTCTTTGGACGTCGCATGCAGTTCCCCCCTGAGGCTCTCGGTGCTTCTCTCCATTTGGACTCTCAGGCTCTCGGTGCTACTCTCCATTTGGACTCTCAGGCTCTCGGTGCTACTCTCCATTTGGACTCTCAGGCTCTCGGTGCTACTCTCCATTTGTGCCCTAAGTGTCTCAGTTGATGTTTCTATGTCTGCCTTAGTGCCCCCACATCCATCGGCATGGTCCTTGAGGAGCGTGGCCAGTTGCTGCTGTTGCACGATTAACTGGTCGAGGGACTGTTGCCTGTGCTGTGCCATGGCCATTTGCGGGGGTGTCACAGAGGGGCTGTTCGCCTCATGTTGCCCTGCCACAGGGCTTGTGGGGGATGGCCAGTCGTCGTCTTGTGGGTGCCCCTGCGTGGTATCCTCATGGTGTACGGGATGGAACAGACAGGGGGATTGGGACAGGTCATGGATGGATCTGACTTCGACATCCCCGTCTTCTGTGTCGGAGCATGCTGCCATTAATGGGGTGTCACCTATGGTGCTGCTGCCACCAGAGGCAGTACCTTCTGTGGCATCCATTGGGGGGACCCGTGGTGGTGCTGTTGTGGGCATGCTGGCTGCTGGGGTGCCTGTTGATGTTCCCTCCTGTGTGCTGCCACTTGATATGTGCTGCTGCCGTGTCTTGATGCATGCAGCTGAGGTGGAGGGTCTTTGGCCGTCGGTCTTGGCCCTCTTTGCAGGTGTGCTGGTAGGGGTGTCCTGGAGCTCGTCGTTTGGATCGGACCCTGTGGTGGAGTAAAGGAGGGCGAGCGTTATTAATGGGTCTGTGGGAATTGGAATGGCAATGTATCACATGCATTGGGGTGGTACCTGTGGGTGATTTGGGTCGGGGCCTTGGAGGTGGTTTCATTTGTGTGTGGAGTGAGGGTGCAGTTGTTTGGCAGCCTGCAGTTAGGGTGTGCCTGCTGCACGTGTAGTGGGTGTTTTTGGGGTTTTTACTTATTTATGTATTTATTGTGGTTTTAAAGTGCGCTATCAGGCCAATGTGTGTGGACGTTCTCCTGGCCATGTGTTGCTGTTGCGCTATGTGGACACATGTGGATCACATGATTGGACATTGTGGATTTGGCATGGTTTTATTTGGGCCACCTACCTGATTCTCCGGATGTCTGCACTCCTTTCTCCATCCCTCCGACTCCCTCTATACTCTCCATTCCAATGGTGGAGGCACAGATTTCTTCCCAGGGGGTCAACTTGATGGGTGATTCCGATCCTCCCCCGGTGGCTGTGGCAATGTTGCGGTTGGCAGAAAGTATGCTACGGACGCGTATCCGCAGGTCGTCCCACCGCTTCCTGCATTGCTGTGGGTTGCGGGGTGCGGTCCCCACCACACTTACCCGCTGTGCCACCAGGGCCCATATGGCCTTCTTGTTCGCAAGTGCCGTCCTGGTCATTTGCGTGGAGAAGACGGCGGCGGCATTCTCCTGGAGGGTCTCTGTTAGCACGGTGAGTTCCTCACGGGAGAAGTGGACCTGCCGCTTGCGGTCGCACGCTTCCTTCGCTACTTTTCCCATTTTTCTTGGTTTCACTAGGGTGGATGACGGGTTGGGATGTGTCTCAGGGTGGTGTTTTTAGTGGTTGTGTGTATTTTGTGGTTTGATAGGTGTACGGCGTGTTGTTTCCCGTTCCGGGCCCATGTTTTTACTTCCGTTTCCGTATATTTACGGTCACCGTACTTTCCGGTTGGCGCTCACTGCGGTGTCCGCTATGATGGGTGGCGGTATTGCACCTAGGGCGCCGTACGGCGGCGGTGTGGGCCGTTTTGGGGTCATTTCCGCCATCGCGGACTTTGCACTTCCGCCATGCCGTGGTGCTCGTGCCCGATGGGTCGGAATGGGCCGCACTTTGCTCCATCGTGCAATGGCGGAAACGCTATTTACGCTGTGGCGGTCCGGTCAGTCACTTTCCGCCAGGGTCGTAATGAGGGCCATAGTGTTAAAGGTAGGTCACCTAAAAATACATATTGCATAAAAAGAAATGAAGAAGAAAAATATATCAATGATTACAATGCAATCATTGCCCACTTATGGAATGCAAACATAGATGTGCAGTACATTGCAGACAATTCTATTGCAGTTGCACGATATGTCACAGCATACTTAACCAAATCAGAAAAGACAGAGCTCCAAGACCTCTGGAATGACCTGTCATCAGATAAAACAGTGTCTCAGAAATTATACAGCTTGGGCATAAAAATGCTGTCCCATAGAGAATGTGGATCCTATGAAGCTGCTGATCGACTAACTGGTACTGCATTGTATGGTAAATCTGCAAATATAGTATGGCTAAGTCTTGGTCCAGCTAAATCTAGAAAAAGAGTTCTAAAATCATACGAAGATATAGAAACAATAGCCAACATGATCCCAAAAGCCAAGACATTTTAAAAAACAATTTATTGGACACATACTACCCAAACAGGAGTACCACTTTGGAAACCATTTGTCTTTACCACATAGCCCAAAACTACACATACAAAAATAATATAAAACCTGATGAACAAAACCGAAAATACAAAGTGACAAACTGTGAAGGCAGCTTAATAAAACTCACCAAACCAAATTTAATTAATCATATCAAATTGTCATTAAAGACTCCTCAACATAAAGAAGTATATTACATGTCCCTGCTACAACTCTTTAAATCATGGAGAAAAGAAGTAGAAATACTAGATAACTATGACTCATATGAAGACGCTTTCAAAGCAAATGAAAGCAGTATAACTGATGTAAACTTTGCACAGTACAAAACAATGTTGCACAATGAACAGCAACACGAAAAAGAACTCGAGGCCCAACTAGATAAGGACACTCCTGACAGTAGTCAACCTTCTGTCACAGGAAGCCAAGAACCACTGGGAGACCCTCTAATAACAAATGAGGCAGAATTAGCTATGATAGAAGTAGAAAACGCCATGTGTCCGTATGAAGATAAAGAAGACTTAACTATACTACAATCAAAGCGAAACAATGAGCAACGTAGCATTTTTCAAGAAGTAACAAAAGAAATTGCACATGGTGTACAACATGAAAACAAAGAATGCACCTGTCAAAATTACAAACCTATACTATTGTATGTCAGTGGTGAAGCTGGTTCTGGCAAAACATTCCTAATCAAAATCATCAGTAAGTTCCTTCAACAATTGACAAACAACAAACTGTCAGCTGTTGTCATTGCCCCCAGAGGTTTAGCTGCCTACAACATAGGTGGTGTCACTTTACACTGATTACTAGTCCTGCCAGTAGAACACCAAAACAAATTAGATTATTACAAACTTTCTGCAGAAGCTGCAATGGAACTACGCAGAGTATTGAAACAAATGAAAATGCTACTAATAGATGAAGTGAGCCTGGTGTCCAACCTAATGTTGGCTTTGATACACCTCAGATTACAAGAAGTACTCAAAACAAACTTTGAAGAGCTCTTTGCAGGAAAACACATTATTGTTTTCGTAGATCTTCTTCAATTGACACCAGTAAAAGGTGAGCCTATTTTTAAAACATTAGGACACAAACTCTGCCGTAAAACTGTTGGCAGCATAGAAAATGTCAACCTTTGGCAACATTTCCAATACAGAGAATTAACAGAAAACATGCGCCAATCTGCAGATCTCACTTATGCCAACATCTTAAAAAGTATCAGAGTTGGTATACTTTCTAAAGAAGCAGAAGCAATATTGAAAACCTGGCACATTCATGCACTTATGGTGATAATGCATGTGCTGCAGATACAATTAGCCCACAAAAATGTCAATTGTATGGCCTTAATGCCAACTCTTGCAAGCTGTTTCAAATTCAATGAAATAATGTTAAGTAAAGAAATGCAACCAATAATGGAAATTAGCGCCACAGACAAACTAGATCTACACGGAATGACACTACTCATGTGTGACCAAGCCACAACAAGACTAAATAGTTTAGAAAAATCAATCTCAAACACAGCAGGCTTGGAAAAGATATTAAAATTATCCTTAAATTGCAGAGTGATGCTGAAACGTAACCTTGACGTGGACCAAGGACTAGTTAATGGAGCACTGGGTACAGTTGTTGGCTTTCACGTGACAACAAAATTCAGTTTATCAATATTCTCTTTAACAAACTTTCAGAAGTAAAAAGAATAGGACGCTCAACAGCTCGATTCCTTCTCTTCAAAGACATGTATGTATGCAGAGAACAATTTTCTCTAACTCTTGCATACGCAGTCACCATTCATAAATCACAAGGTCTTACCCTAGACAAAGCAATGATAGACATTGGTAACATAGTCTTTAAAGAAGGCATGAGCTACATAGCACTATCACGCTTACGTACACTTGACGGTCTATTTCTAATCAACTTTGATGCAAGTAAAATAAACGCTGATATTCCTTGCATTTTAGAATACAATAGACTTCGCTCACTATACACCCCCATCTAAACACATATTCTGTTCCAAAAAAAGTAAAACATTATAAAAGAAAAATAAATCAAACAGAAAAGCAACAGGCTGTCACTGCAAATCCTCCAAAGAGAGTAAAAGAAAGTAATACTTCATCAAGTGCCACAAGCAAAAAAGAATCAATTAGGGAAAGTAAACCAGGTACTTCTTCAAAGAAGGAAGACAAACTCCAAAAAAAGCAGTCAGATACAGACCTACCTGGTCCATTTAAACTCTCAAATATAGTTGGTGTAAGTTGCTACGCAAATGTAGCAATGAATATTCTATTTCAATTACCACCAATTGTTGAGAACATTTACTTACACAGTACAGACCCATTGTGTTTGCAAATGTTAGTACTTCACAGAAACGCAGCAAACAATCCTGACAACACGTATAGTGTTTATGGAATAAGACAACAATTGGACTACTGTCCTGGAATGGTGAAATTCACTATAAACTCACAGGAAGATCCACAAGAATTTCTAATGTACGTACTATTAGTACTGGAAAACAAAAACATACCTATAAATGAAATCTTCCAGATTTCATACATGTGGAAACATGCATGCACTCTCTGCAACAATGTGACACAAGAACAAATCCCCAATGAACGCTTTGTGTATATATCAATACCTAATTGTGAATCTGTTCCATTTCAGCAACTTGTACAAAATGCAAACCATGGTAGATTATGCAATTCAGATAATCGCTCCATGTTAGTAATACAAACACATAGTAAATACGTAATACTAATGCTTCTACGTTACAATGCAGATGGTACCAAAAACAACTGCAAGCTGACTGGATTCACACATGGTCAAATATCACTTGGTAGGAAAACCTTCACAACAATAGGTATAATCTACCACGCAGGAGCCACAACCAATTCAGGGCACTACACTGCATATATAAAAAAGAAATGTGAATGGTTTGAATGTATGCTAGTACCATTACTCTAAAGCAGAGATTACCAGCAAATCTTACAAACGCTTATTTAATGTTCTTAAAACCAAAATTTGATAACTAAACTGTACTTAAAACTTAAGTACACTTGTAGTAAAAAAATATAAACTGTCACAATATTCCAAAAGCTATCTAACTGCCCAAAGATGCTACAACAATAAATCAGATAAATTAATACCACTCAAATAGAGAAAAAAACAGACAGTTACAATACGCCAATTGGTATCTAACTGTCCCAAAATTTAGAAATATCCAAACAGATAAATCAATACCACGAAATTATATAAAAAAATAAACAGTTAGAATACGCCTACTGGTATCTAACTGCTCCAAAATTTTACAACTTTACAATATCCAAACAAATACCTAATATCTTACAGATCCCAAAAACTGGAACAATCCAATGTATAAAGCATTAGCCAGAAACAACAAGTAAACACTGAAAACAAACAAACAAATAAACTGAAGCATGACACAAAAAGGTTTTTTTTTTTAATCCAACATGGATTTCTTTTCTCCCACAGACCCAATCATTTTAGCAACAAACACAGAAACTGAGCAAATTGCACAGTACTCTGGTTTGTCATCTACTAAATATGAGGGTCAAAAAAAAGAAGAAAATGTTGATTGTACAATGCAATAAGTCTTTATAAAATACTAATACTAACATGCTATTTTCTTTTATCACAGAAATGAACAAGAAAAACATGGACTCCCGTTACTAAACCAAATAGTAAGTATAACATGATAAATATAACCATTGCAGCATTTCAAACCCTTACTGGCTTATAACAATGTTCCTTATAAATTTGTTTTTGACCCAAAGTTATAAGCCACTATGAGTGTGATATTCTGCGGTGCTTGTGGCCAGAGCATAGAGTCTTGGGTGCATGGCCGTATGGCCATGCACCCAACATTCTATACCCTGGCCACAACCACTGCAGCATATCACACCCATAGATTCAAGCATTGCAACCATTTTAATGTCCGCTGACACAAGGAAGTTGTGTCTCATACTCCCCACCCTCCCCAAACACTCTTACACACCAACACACTCCACTAAATACAATGTTTAAACCAAGTTTCACCTCGCTGTCGGCTGTCGTCCGCGAATGCAAGATGTCGGGTGCCACCAAAAATCTGACACGCTCCACGCCCCACGCCGTCCAATCAGCGAACACGTCGGATGTCCGCGGACATCGCGCAAGCTGCTCGGCCAATCAGGGCACTGTCCGCGGAGCGAACCGGGAAGTCCGTCCGCGAAGCAAACGGAGATATCACTATTTTTTTACCTTACATTTTGGTCATTTAAAAAAAAACTACTGGGTGGATTTACACCAAATTTGCAGAGGCACGCTTTCGGGACCAAGCCCCCGCTCCTGCCGCAAATTTGGTGTAAATCCGTCCAGCGGTTTGGGCTGTAGGCATGTGCAAAGTTTTTTCCCATTATGTCTATGGGAAAAAACTAAAGTTTTGGGACTCCCCCTATAACTTTGCCCCCCCTGGACCAAACCTCTCCAAACTGCAAAGTTTGGTGAGGATTCGTCCAGAGGGAGCGAAGTTATAAGCCACCCAAAAAATGCTCTTCCTATGGAAACTCCAACTTAACCATAACTACATGGACGCTATCGCGTCCATGTAATATATATATATCAAAAACACACAACCCCCTACGCGGTTGTAAGACTACAAAAAACCACATATCAGGCAAGTACAAAAAGATCCCAGCACACAAAACCTTTAAAATAACATTTTTATTATAACGTATCACAGCAGATCATTAAAAACACAGGTGAAAGCATTCACCCCTGTGACAGCCATAAGGTTGCAGAAAAGTCACTCACCCCTAGGGTGGAAAAAAGTCACGCGTTCCGCCTGAATGCTCAGGCTTCCTCAGACTGCTGAAATCCAATTGTGCTGGTAACACCATAGAGTTTAAAAGGGGTAAAGACAGTCGTAAAAACGTTTCAATTCCTGTTGCATCACGTGTCTAACAGTCATGTGACCGCATCTATAGGAGTCTCTAACATACCCGTTACCAAGACCTCCATATTGGAATGGTTAGTTTCCTATTAATATAGTACTACAAACATTGCTGAGACTCAAAGAGAAGATCTATAACTACAACAGATAAGTATCTGTTGTTTATGTGCGGTGAAACAGGGATGTTGTCGCGCTTTCTACTGTCTTTGTTAAAAATTCATACATTTGAAAAAATCAGTGTACATTTTGATGCACTAATGTGCTTGTTTGTCATTATATGGCTGAAAGCAGCTTGAATGGCCGCAATCAGACATAAGCTCCCCCTAGGGGCAAGCACTTACAAGCCTTGGAGCACTCAACAGCGATCATCAACCATCATATTTAAAGGGCTAGTGCCTAAAATTCACGTATAAAGCACCTGCCTTTTGTATTGACACCTAAATAGGTAAAAATGTCTGATTAGTTGTCTAAACATCAATTATAGGTCAGCAGCCACAGTTATTGCTAAGTTTAAAGCCTTTATACAGCACTGAATGGAAGGGTGCACTCTGGTTCCTTGCACAATTCACCTCTACAGCTACTGCTGCTCTCCTCCAACCAGTTTCTGTGCTTATCATGTCATCAGGGAGTCAGTCTCACTTGCAGCAAAGAGCCAGTGCAGGTGTAATCAATCAATGTTAATCCTGCTGCAAACAATTATGGTAGCTGTAGTCATTAGGTTTGCAGAGAACCTACTCACTCCCAAAAACCCACAGTGGGGAGGGAGGGGAGTAGCCCACAATGTGTCACTCCAAAGCAGGCATATATTGCCTTGGTGCAGCACCCTGTAGGACCCTGGAGATTCCACTGTCTAGAGTACTTTAAACATAAAAAGCACTGAATGGAAGGGGTGCACTCTGGTTCCCTGGACAATTCACCTCCACAGCTACTGATGTTCTCCTCTGACAGGTTTCTGTGCTTGTCGCGTCATCAGCAAGGCAGTCTCACTTGCAGCAAAGAGCCAGTGCAGGTGTAATCAATCAATGTTGATTGTGCTACAAGGAATGATGGTAGCTGTAGTGATTAGGTTTGCAGAGAACCCACTCACTCCTAAAAACCCACAGTGGGGAGGGAGGGGAGTAGCCCACAAAGTGGCACTCAAAGCCAGGCATATGTTGCCTTGCTGCAGCACCCTGTTGGACCCTGGAGCTTCCACCCTCCAGAGTAACTTAAACATAAACAGCACTGAATTGAAGGGGTGCACTCTGGCTCTGTGCACTGATGTTCTCCGACCGGTTTCTGTGCTTATCAAGTCATAAGGGAGGCAGTCTCACTTGCAGCAAAGAGCCAGGGCAGGTGTAATCAATCAATGTTGATTCTGCAGCAAAGAACTATGGTAGCTGTAGTTATTAGGTTTGCAGGGAACCAGTTCACTCCCAAACACCCACAGTTTTGGGGAGCAAATATATGCTCCCCTCCCTCCCCAACTGTGGGGAAACCTAATAACTACAGCTATCATAAATATATATCATAGTCATGTTTGTTGTAGGTTTATATGTGGCGTTGATCTTGGGGATGTAACTCCTCATGAACGGTGAGGTCTGGCCTCATGAATTTGGCATGGAATTTTATTGGGTTCTTGATTCACATAGTGTCTTCATATCTCAATACTCAAAATGATAAAATATAAACAATATATGAAACTCATGATGATTGAAGTTGAGTGACCAATGAAAAGAGGCAATATTTTAATATGTATATGTAATTCGGATGTGCTGAGAAAGTATTTTTTGTTTCTATATTGAATGTGTGATCCAAAAAAGCACTGAGATGAGTAATAGGACTGTATTGGTATGAGATCTAGATTTGTGATGAGTGGTTACAGTGGAAATAAAAAACAGAAAGCAAAGATTTCAAATGGTATGAGTAGTGTTTTCACTATATTTGAATAATGTTCAATCAATGCAGTTTTTACCCATTTGTATAGATACTATTCATGAATCTCGATCTCTGCACATCCCTCTTTCTCATCCCAAAATGTTTGTAGATCTCAATCTGAGTATTATTCATAGTCACTACTTTTGTGTTTATAATGTGTAAGGTATATGTTTTCAGAAGTGGAGTTGGCATCAGTTAATGTTCTGTAGGTCACAGAACCTCACAGTCACCACATCACTCTTCCTCATTTCAGTACCACACTAACACCAACTCACTCTTCCTCATCAAAGTCCCCCACTAACCCTGCCTTGTTATTCCTCATCGCCCCTAAACACACTGAAATCTTAGATCAGCACATTAATATCACTTCAAGTAAAGTTTGTACACCGAATTTCCAGGATTTCTTTGCACCAGATGGTTTCACCTTAACATTACTGCAGCTTATGTTTTTTCACTGAATTTAATGGTTTTGGTATACTATACCTCCCCCCACCTGTAATTCTGTTTCTTTTTTCTGATGCCATACCTGATGTCATTTCATCTGTTATCAGTATCTATACTTGAGCAAAACAACATTGGGTTTATCAAGTATTTCTTCTTGTTTTGTGTCTACTAGTCAAGAAGGGATTAGTTATGGTGTACTATGACAAGGAAGAGCTGAGTGTGGTTATTGGGAGACCGTAATAGGAAGCCTAAAGTTGTGCATTTGGGGACTGTGATGAAGAATAGTGAGGTGGGTAGTTCGGAAATGTGACAAGGAAGTGTGAGTTGGGGTACTTGGGGACTGTGACAAAGAATAGCGAGGTGTGTTGAGTAGGTAACGGTTATGAGAAAGACAGAGTTGGGTGCACACATATACACCGGACACATTATAAACACAATGCTCCTTTTAAGGACTACCTATACATATGAACTTATTTTTGAAAAATAAATCTTGATCTCTACGAAAGTGCTGGGACGATGAAGAGGGATATGCTGATATACAATCTATTTTAATTTACAAAATCTATGTCTTTGAGTTATGAGATTTAAAATTATAAAAAATAAAGCTAAGAAGACTATGTGAATCGAGAAGTCATAATGTTATGAATTATTCAGATGATACTGAGATGAGGAAGAGTGCATTGAGCAACAATGCACATTGAGAACCATGTATACTATCATTGAAATAAAAACTAAAAACTGCATCTTAATCTTCCAATAACTTTGTTATGTGAAGGGAAAATGTAAACATTACAAAAAAGATTCCCAATTGCAATCTCTTTTCAAAAAAAGTTAAATAAAAAGGGAGCAAAAACAACTACTTTGCTTAACTTTGTGCTTTGAACCACGATGTGAACATGATTAAAATTTGACATTGGATTTATCAGAAGGTTCATATAAGGAAAAAAATACATATAACATTTGTACAAATAGGTATTTGCTAGACCTGATCTAATCAACAAGCAAATTGGTGCTTAACATATTCAAAACTATAAAAAGAATAAAAACTGATCCTTTTCTACGTGAGGACCGAAATAATCTCTAAATGGATTAGAAGGGCATGTGCACAGTATGAAAATTGAGAGCTGTTTGGTTCATAGACACAGAGATCGCAAATCGTATTACATGTCCTGCGGTAGCGGCCATGTAGTTATGGTAAAGTTGCTAATCTCATAGGAAGATCACTTTTTGGGCGGTGTATAACTTTGCCCCCGTGGACGAATACTCACCAAACTGTGCAGAAAAAGTATATGGCCCAATCCAAATGTCTTTGCAAAGTTTGGTGAGGTTTGGTCCTGGGGGGCAGTTATAGGGGGGTCCCAAAATGTATTTTTTTCCCATAGACATAATGGGAAAAAACTTTGCTCACGCCTACAGCTCAAACCGCTGGACGGATTGCCACCAAATTTACAGCAGGAGCGGCAGATTAGTCCCGAAAATGTGCTTTTGTTAATTTGGTGTAAATCTGTCCAGTAGTTTTTTTTTAAATGACCAAAATGTAAGGCCAAAAAATTAGTGATACCTATGTTCGCTCCGCGGACTCACTTCCCTGTTGGCTCCATGGACAGGACACTGATTGGTTAATCGGCTTGCGTCATGTCCGCGGACACGCAACGTGTTCGCTGATTGGCTGAAGTGAGGCGTGAGGTGCGTCACATTGTTTTGATACGCCCACCATCTTGGACAGCACAGCAGCGAACAGAGGCAAAATGCAATTTTGGGGAGTATGTTGGTGTGCAGGAGTGCTTGGGGAGGGTTGGGGAGGAAGAGATGGGTGAAATACTGTATTTGTTTAGGTGGCAGATGCCCCTGATGTGTTTGGCATGTCCACAGTCATTGCGGCTGTCCGCGGACATAATAAATGCACTACTAGCTATTTTAATTTAGTATGATGTTGGTTTTGGGTTGTTAGTAGAGCATTGATTGTAATTAATAACCCCTATAAGGAGCCCACATACCACAGTCAAAATGTTTGGTAGTATAGGTGTGTTATAATGCGGTGGTTGTGGCCAGGGCCTAGAGTCTTGGGTGCATGGCCAGTAAACTGCGCAATTTGCTCAGTTTCTGTGTTTGTTTTCTAAATCATTGGGTCTGTGGGAAAACAAAATCCAAGATGGATTAAAAAAAAACTTCTATGTTGTGGTACAATATATTTCTTTCATTGTTTTACTGTTTATTTCTTGTTTCTTGCTAATCTTCTATCTGTTGGCTTGTTGCAGATTTTTGGGGCAATTAGATACCTGTTGGTGTATTCTAATTGTTTATTTCTACTTTTACGCTATTCATCTATCTGTTGGATTGTTGCAGATTTTTTGGGGCAGTTAGATACCTGTTGACGTATTCTAACTGTATATTTCTTGTTTGATTTTAGTGGTATTTATGTATCTGTTTGCTTGTTGCAGAATCTTGGGGCAGTTAGATACCTGTTGGCGTATTCTAACTGTGTATTTCTTGTTACATTTTAGTGGTATTTATTTATCTGTTTGCTTGTTGCAGAATCTTGGGGCAGTTAGATACATGTTGGCGTACTCTAATTGTGCATACTTTTGAAGGTGAAGTTTTGCTTATGTTCATACACAGATTACATGTTAATTTTTTGTTTTAAGAATATTAAGTACACGTTTACAAGATTTGCTGGTAATCTCTGCTTTAGAGTACTGGTACTATTATTAAATTCGAACCATCCACAATTCTTTTATATATATGCAGTGTAGTGACCTGCATTGGTTGTGGCTCCTGCGTGGTAGATTATACCTATTGGTGTGAAGGTTTTCTTACCATGTGTGAATCCAGTCAGCTTACAGTTGTTTTTGGTACCATCTGCATTGTAACATAAAAGCATTACTATTACGTATTTACTATGTGTCTGTATTTGTAAGGTGGAACGATTATCTGAATTGCAGGTAGTACATAATCTGCCATGGTTTGCATTTTGTACAAGTTGCTGAAATGGAATGGATTCACAGTTAGGTATGGATACATACAGGACACGTTCATTAGGGACTTGTTCCTGTGCCACATGGCTGCAGAGAGTGCATGTATGTTTCCACATGTATGAAATCTGGAATATTTAATTTATAGATATGTTTTTGCTTTCCATTACTTGTAGTAAGTACATTAGAAATTCTTGTGGATCTTCTTGTGAGTTTATAGTGAATTTGACCATTCCAGCACAGTAGTCCAATTCTTGTCTTATTCCATGAACACTGTAAGTGTTGTTAGGATTGTTGGTTGCATTTCTATGAAGGACTAACATTTGCAAACACAATTGGTCTGTACTGTGTAAGTAAACGTTGTCAATAATTGGTGGCAATTGGAATAGAATATTTATTTCTACATTTGCGTAGCAATTTACACTAGTTGTATTTGAAAATTTGAATGGACCTGACAGTTCTGTGTCGAAGTCATTTGTTCAGAGTATGTGTTGCTTCTTTGAAGAAGTAGTTGAGTTACTTTGACCAGTAGATTCTACATTGGTTGTGGTACTTGATGAAGTATTAGTTTCTTTTTTTTTCTTTGGAGGAATTGCAGTGAGATCCTGTATCATTTCAGTTTGAAGTAGTTTTCTTTTACAACGTTTTGCTTTTTGCGGAACAGGATAGGTTTTTAGATGGGGGTGTAGAGTGAACGCAGTCTATTGTATTCTTGAATGCAAGGAATATTTGCATTTACTTTACTTGCATCAAAGTTGATTAAAAATAGCCCATCGAGTGCACATAAGCGTGAAAGTGCTACAAAGCTCATGCCTTCTTTAAAGACTCTGCTACCAATATCTATCAATGCTTTATCTAGGGTAAGACCATGTGATTTGTGAATGGTAACTGCGTATGCTAGAGTTAGTGAACATTTTTATCTGCGTACATACATGTCTTTGAAAAGAAGGAAGCATGCTGTTGAGCGTCCTATCCTTTTAACTTCTGATAGTAGAGAATATTGAGAAACTGAATGTTGTTGTCACGTGGGTATATGCCAACAACTGTACCAAGTGCTCCATTAACTAGTCCTTGCTCCACGTCAAGGTTACGTTTGAGCATTACTCTACAGTTTAAAGATTATTTTAATATTTTCTCCAAACCAGCTGTGTTTTTCTAAGATATTGTCAGGGTAATTCATAGAATTTCGCACAAAAGTGGCGCACGCGGCTGGCGCACAGTGTGCGTGTGCGAATGTCTGCGCCAGCCGCGTGCGCTAAAATCGATTTCCGCGCACATCGTATTCATGGATTTTAGCCTCCAAAACCAGCCGTGGCGCAGAGTGGCGCAGCGACCCTGCAGCAGCGCCAGTTACGCCCCCAAGAATGCCCTCGCGCAAGGAAAAGCCATCAAAAATCCCAATTCAGCGCAAAGGGCTGCGCTAACCCTGGACCAGTATACAGGGCTGCCAACAGCAAACGCCAAGCGGGGAACGTGTACTACTGGAGTGCGCGGGAAGTTCCACACGCGATTTCAGCAGGACACGTGTATCTCTGGGGTGCGGGGAAGTTTAACACGCGATTTCAGCAGGGTACATGTATTACTGGGATGCGCGGGAAGTTCCACACACGATTTCAGCAGGGTACGTGTATTTCTGGGGTGCGGGGAAGTTTAACACGCGATTTCAGCAGGGAACGTGTATTACTGGGGTGCGCGTGAAGTTTCACACACAATAGGCCCTCTGCGAGTGGGGTACATGTATTTCGGGGGTGCAGGGGAGTCCTACACGTGAACTGCCAGTGTGGGTCCTCCCAGGTGTTCCCTCTACAACCTCCACGGCCCCTGCAGGCAGCCCACACCACAGGGGACTACCCTGCACCCCTGGTCATGTCCCACAGGCAGCCCATCCACCATGGGCATGCCCCCCCAGCCAAGCCACATGTCACCTTGCACTAGTGATCACCAACGCATTACCCCCTTGCACCCCTACCCTCCAGCAGTGCAGGGCACCTGCCAGCAGGCCCCCACTCATGTCCCACTCATGTCCCCTTGCACCACCACCCCCCAAGCAGTGCAGGGCACCTGCCAGCAGGCCCCCACTCATGTCCCCCAGCACCCCCACCCCCAGCAGTCAGGGGCACCTGCCAGCAGGCCCCCACTCTTGTCCCACTCATGTCCCCTTGCACCCCCACCCCCCAGCACTGAGGGGCACCTGCCAGCAGGCCCCCACTCATGTCCCCGTGCACCCCCACCCCCAGCAGTCAGGGGCACCTGCCAGCAGGCCCCCACTCTTGTCCCACTCATGTCCCCTTGCACCCCCACCCCCCAGCACTGAGGGGCACCTGCCAGCAGGCCCCCACTCATGTCCCACTCATGTCCCCTTGCACCCCCACCCCCAAGCAGTGCAGGGCACCTGCCAGCAGGCCCCCACTCATATCCCACTCATGTCCCCCAGAACCCCCACCCCCCAGCAGTGCAGGGCACCTGCCAGCAGGCCCACACTCATGTCCCCCAGCACCCTCACTCCCAGCAGTGCAGGGCACCTGCCAGCAGGCCCCCACTCATGTCCCACTCATGTCCCCTTGCACCCCCACCCCCCAGCAGTGCAGGGCACCTGCCAGCAGGCCCCCACTCCTGTCCCCTTGTACCCCCACCCCCCAAGCAGTGCAGGGCACCTGCCAGCAGGCCCCCACTCATGTCCCCCAGCACCCCCACCCCCCAGCAGTGCAGTGCACCTGCCAGCAGGCCCCCACACATGTCCCCTGCACCCCCACCCCCACACAGTGCAGGCCCCTGCCAGCAGGCACCCACACATGTCCCCTGCACCCCCACCCCAAGCAGTGCAGGGCACCTGCCAGCAGGCCCCGACATATGTCCCCCAGCCTACACGTCATCACAATCTAGATCCTTGGCCCTTGTGGCCAGCCTCCACAGGCCAAAGACCCACCCAAGTATTGCATCCACCCACATAGAAATGGCAATTACATGATAAAACCCCAATGGCAAGTATGTAAACGAACACATGTCCGTCACACACACACAATGGGAGCAAGTGAATGTCAAAACCCATATCATGACATGCATGAAACCAATGAGATAATACCACAAATGGAAATATGAAAAAATATATATTAAAGATAACATGGACATAAATCAAATTAAACACACAACAATGGGAATAACAAAAGAAATGGTCCATGTCCGATAAATAATGAAAATCAAGAAAACATAAGCAAAAGAAATCCAAAAAGAAATGTTGTCCAAAGTCACAGTCCAAAAAAGCAAATCCCAGGGAAAATAAAAACCATTGCTCCATGGTGAACACAAAAAAAATATTAAAAAAGATGAATCCAATGTAGAACTATGTACAATTGAAGAATCCAGGGTTCATCAGCCCAACTTAAGAAATGAAACCTACCAAAAACTACTACCTAAAAAAAAAACTATATACAAAAATGTGGTGCATTGTCCAAGCGGTCCAAAATAAAGAAAAAAGCAAAAAAATACTAACTAACTAACTATTTACAAGGGCAGCGGGCAAGTCCAACGGCTCACTTGTTGATGTCCCGGGCCAGGGCATCATCAAACTCCTGCTCGATGTCCCGGAGGCAGTCCTCTTCCATGGCCCCGAGGGTTCGCAGGGACGATGACATCTGGATCTCCAGGTCCCTGCGAATGGCCTCGAGGCACTCGGCCCGCCTCAGGGCCCTACGCATGGAGTTCTCCGCCCTGACCATCGTGAGCCATGCCTCTTCCGCCCACCGCCGCTCCACACCTATCTGCTGGCCTAACCGCAGCCACACGGAAGACACTCTCATTCCTGGGTCCTCCTGCCCTATATCCGATGCCTGCCCCTCCGATGTTGATGGCCCCGAGCCATCATTGCTCCCACCTACAGCCTGCTCCTGCTGCTGCTGTCCATGTGCCCTGTCCGATGGTGCCTGCACATCCTCCATCTGCTGGTCTCCAGTTGTGGTGTCCACCCCTGCTTGACCGCCAACTCCTGACTGTGGCAGGGATGGGATCTCCACCAAGCTGGCTATGTTGGTCAGGCCAGGTACACAGGGGGCCCTGGTGGAATCTGGGCCTGAAGACGATGTGGAGAATGACCGGCGCATAGCCTCCACAGAGGTGGAGAGGTCCGCCAGAGTGCGCGTCACATGTAGGAACCCACCGACCAGGGCCCCTCCCAGCAGTGCCACGTCACGACGCTGCTGTTCGTGATGGCGTGCGTTCTCCGCCCAGGAACAATGCACGTTATCACAAATGTCACGCGTGCGCAATGTGACACCCACCAGGATGGATCCCATACAGTCGAGGGACCCCTCGCCCGCAGGTAGTGGAGAGGCAGATGATATGGCACTCTCCCCTACCTGCGGACGGGCCTGGAACAGGGCCTCCCTGCTGGTGCATGATGGTGCAGTCACAGGGTCAAGGACAGCGACATGCACAGGCCCCTCCGCGGTGACCTGTGCTGCCTCCTGACCCTGGCCCTGGACTGCACCACTTGCACCAGTGGTACTACCCCCACCAGGCCCCATGTGCGGTTCAGTAGCGGGCTCCTCCTCCTCTTTGGAGACCACCAACCTGGATGTCTCCACACCGTCTTCCGCCATTGGAAGCCCCTGTGGGGGCTTACCCGGCCCTTCTGCCACAGCCGTTGTGGCAGACGCGGCACCAGCCCCCTCGCTCCCGGATGATGGTAATTCCTGGGAGGGTGGCTGGGCCATGCGTCGCCGCCCGGTGGAGGCAACCCTGCCGCTTGGCTCCACAGCGCCGTCTCCGCCCTCTTCTTCACTTGACGCTGCTTAGAGGGAGACATAGAACACAAGCATCAGGCTACAGCACAAAATACCCTAGACAGGAAGCAATAACACATGAGTGGCACTGTAAAATGTCACTTCCATCCCGTCCTTCCACATCACATGGGTCAATGCATGCAACACAACATCAACACCCATGTATAAGGGCCCTGTAAACCAAGATGTTGCCTTCAAAGTCACATGCATCCATGGCGTTTCAAAGTCAAACACACACTTCTCTGGCGCACACACACACACACACACACACACACACACACACACACACACACACACACACACACACACACACACGTGCACCATATATGTATATGACATCAGCACCCATTCCTCATCCCCCCTCCATGTCCAGGAACAGAGACTGGCATTCTTTCAGGTGTGCATTCTGCATAGAGGTCCCCATGTTGCATTAAAACACATGCACCTACCATGTGGTTCACACATAACTGGTCCCACATGCATGACCATGATGTCCCTGCACACAACCATCCATACATGGCCTATGTCACACATACAGGCAAGTATCAGACTACCAGCACACTGCAACATGCCCTGTCTCACACAGCAATGCTTGGCCACTTACTGCTCAACTCCAGACGGGTCTGCCTCCGAAGGATCTGGGCGTGGAGCGCTGGGCCTACGCGTTCCAGGACCCTCATCTGGATGTTGCTCAGGCTGACCCGGCCCCCCTCCGCGAGGCACCGGGCCTTGTTGAGGGTCCTGGACCTGAAGTCCCCCCAGCGCTTCTTGACATGTTGGTAGTTGCGGGTTGCCACCCCCTCTGCGTTGATGACAACCACTGCGTCATCCCAGATCCTCTCCCATCCTTCCTTGTTGGCGCATTTTGTTCCGAAGAGGGCATCATAATGCCCCAGGACATGCTCCACCAGGACACCAACTTCGGTGGCAGTGAAGCTGGTGGCCCTCTGCCTCTCTGGCTGGGGGTTGCCAGTGGTGCCAGATGGAGATGCGCCCGACATGGCAACCCCAGAGGCAGGAGTGGGTTGGCAACTGGATCCTGGGGCTGGGGTGTGGAGCAATGGAATCCCAGTCGGGAGTCTTCGGTTCCAGCAGGGGTGGTCACAGCAACAGCACCCCTGGCTGACGTGCAGGCAGCAAATGGCAGGGCACGTGGGCAGCAGGCAATCAGGCAGCAGCAGATGGCAGGTGGGAGCGTGCTCGGGGTCTGGGGGGGCAGTAATTCGGCCTTCTGGGCAGGAGCATGGTCTTCCGTGTGTGAATGCGTGGCCAGCTTGATACGGAGTGATTTGGCACGTGAAAATCTTGCACGTCAGCGTGTAATTCGAGGAAAGGCCCTTAGCGTGTAAGCACGGCAGCGCACGTAAGCGATTTCATTGGACCAAAGGTCCTTAGCGTGTTAGCGCGTCTGTGACGTGACGCGCGCAGGTGTTTCCCTCATAGCACGTGATGACAGAGCACACGTGGAAAAGCTGCACGTCTGAGTGTCAGCGCGTGTAATTGGAGGAAAGGGCGCGTACACGCGTAAGTGACGTGTACGTGTGGGCCGGTTTAAAAGGTACGTGTAGGACGCCATTTCCTTGTACGTGCTTTTTGTGGAGAGCGAGTGGGTGGATTCTTTACTTCTTGTCGGTTCACACGCGATTACTTCACAGCGTTTCAAGTTCGTACTCCCTGTTACCTCTGACAGCTTTCATTTTTCTACTTTTTTGGGCCTGTTACCTCAAACAGTGTTCACTTCTCCTTTTGTCCTGTCTCCTCAGACAGTGTACAATTCTTCTTTTGGTGGGGGTGTTGCCAACGCGCACATGCACGTATTTCTCACGTTCTTTTTCCAGGCAGACGGTGAGTTCCGTACGTACTTAGCAACTGTGCTTGCCCCATGTGCCGCGTACCCCTTCAGAGGTCATTGTAGGCTGCATGTATCACACATACGCTTATTTTTGTGTTTCTGGGTGCCACAGCGTAGTGCGGGTTCATTTTTCCACGCACGTGGTCTACGAGGGGTTGCATGCACGTTTATTTTTGTTTTTGGGCAACCTGTGCATTGCGTGACCCATCATCTTCCCCCAGGAGTCACAGACAGCCTTGTTAGAGCACTAGGGTACAAATTCCATCTAGTACCCTACCACTTTGACCCCCAATTGCCCAGGACAATAGTTTACTGCTCATCCCATACGCACAACAACATCAGTGCCATGGTTGGGAGGCGACCAAGCGGTAAGGGAGGCAAAGGTGGCTGACCTTCAAAAGGTGAACCCCCATGTGTGGAGGACCAATCAGGGACACCCATGCCCCCCCATGGTTGAGGGAAACGTGGCTGAGACCATCCCAGCTCAGCCCCTGTTGGACCAGCCCATTGTGGCACCTGACCTGGCACAGGATGACTCCCTGGCTTACTTCCAGGTCAGCAAGTCTAGGCCACGTGTGGCGGTGAAAGTTGTCACCAGGCCACGTGGATCTGGGGCAGTTATGTCATCTGCTGCCCCAAGTATGCAGGGTGGTGAGGCTGCAGGGGCAGCTGCAGCTCCATCCGCCCCAGCTCTGACTCTCCCAGCCAGGACAGTGTCAGTCCTGGTCCATCATACTGATGTTCCCCCTGCCAATATCACACTTCAGACAATGCCTGCACCAAGTCCTATGGTCAATGTGCATTCGCACACTCCAACAACCCAGTCCACCAGTGATTCTGCCCCTACTGACCAGAGCGGCATTAGCCACTCTGGCTCCGCTCCACCTTCTAAAAAGAGATAGAAGGGTGCTCTGGCACGACAGGCTGAGACCCCAGGCACGGCTACACAGTCCGGCATGTCAAGGAAGCCTTGCTTTAATGACGCGGAGCTTAATGAACTTGTGAGGTATGTGTTGCAACATAGCCACGAAATGGTGGTGACTGCAGGGTCCAAGACCCCACCTGGTCAACGTAAGGCACACTGGCAGACCATCGCCAACAACATAAGTGCCCTTGGATTTGTGAGGCGTTCAGCTGATGATTGCTTCAAGCGGTGGAACGACCTGAAACGCAGAGCAAAGGACAAGCTGGCCTCAAGTCATGCCGCTACTCTGGTGACTGGCGGTGGGTCTCCACAAGAGGACAACAAACTCACTGAACATGAGTCTGTTGCTGGTACCTTCGTCACAGAGGAACAGATCCGAGGTGTGGGAGAACTACCCGATTATGAAACATTGTGCGGTGAGTGCCCATGCGTGTGTGTGTAATGCATGTGTAGGTTGTTTGGATGACGGGTTCTGATTGAGTGGCAGTTGAGGGTGTGTGTGACTGAGTAGTATGGGTCACGCATTTTCTTCATCCAAAACATTCTGCGGCCTTGAATTTGGGTGTGATACTATCCCTTCTGCCCACAGTAGTAATTTAGCGCAACATTACGGCAGTTGCCCTTGAGGTGGGATCATGCAACAACATTATTTGTATTTTTCAGTGTTCTTTCAGGCTGATTGTTTCAATTTTCCCTCTTTTGCAACACATTCCTCAGCCCTATTGTGACATATGTGACATGCTTCTGTCAGTGAAGAACCCCACATAGGCCCACATGTGTCACCTTGGTAGTTGAAAGATTTGACCATTCAGGCTGAATGAGTATTGTCCTGATCACATCATGTTTTTGGGCCCGTTTGAATGTGGAAAATGCTAGTTGTTTCCTGTCATGTTGAAGTGCACAACCATTGATGTGTACATGGCCCTGCAATCACTGTATTTTTGGATGTACACTGGATGTGTTGGCGTATCTTTTCACACTATGTGGCATTTTTCATCTCTTCATGTCCATCTCACATGGATGGGTGACAGTACTCATTCACTGACATATGGATGTACTTGTGGAATGTACCATGGCTATGGTACAGGCCATCTGTGTGATGGCATGTTCATGTATATGTATAGGACATGCCACTCACTGGCAGTGCTACCCAGCATGGAGCAAATGTGTTGCTCTTCCATCTTGGTATCATCAGTGTCAAACTTTTGCCTCCCCTTCCAACTCTGTGACAGTGCATGCATGGGAGGGTTATAGTCATGTGGGACATGCGTAAATCATGTACTGGTTCTGTAGCTTGTCAGGCCTATTTGTGTGCTATGGTGCTAATGCCTGTTTCCATTTTTTGTCTTTCATGTTTTTGCAGGGGATGACGCACTTGATGCTGGTGAGGTTGAGGAGATGGTGCAGACCCAGGAGGAACCTGAGTCACAACCGGCCACCAGTGGGGGACGTGGTGTGGTGGTGGGTGAGAATCCACTCCTGCTGCATACTGTCAAGGGGTGTCTCTGGGTGCACCTCCCCAGACCTCTATTCAGGTGTTGATTCGGATGATGAGACCTATGTGGCGTCGCAGGTAAGTGTATCTGGAAGGGGTTCTGTTCTGTCCAACCCACCTGCACCAGGGGTAGAACCCTCTATGGGGATGTCAGTGTTGGTTAGTCAGCCTTTGGCGGTTACGGGTGCAGGGTCACACTCCACAACATCTGATCCTGTTCCTGGGCCAGCAGATCAGAGGGGGAATGCAGTCCTGCAGCCTCAGGCAGTGCCGGCACAGCAAGGCGCAGATAGCCTTGCCCCAAACAGGTGTGGTGCCCGCCGACGTGGTGACCGTACGCCACCAGGCAATACCGCATGGGAACAATCCCGGTATGGCAACCCAACAGGCAGCATCAGTTGAGATGATGGCTCAAGCAATGAAGAGGGTGGCCACTTCTAATGTCCCCCATGAAAGGCAGATGGAGCTACTACAGCAGGCAACAGACTCAATTTGCCAATCACACAGGGAGGACATATTGGCGTCCAACAGGGACAGACGGGCGGCACTGGAGACTCTACGCCAATCGATATCAATAGAGTCCCAGGGCCACAGGGAAGCCCTGAGGGTAGAACTCCATCACCTCAGGAAGACTCTTGTTGACCTTGAGAATTCCACTAACTTGAGGTCAGAACAGCAGCTCGAGCGGCTCACACGTTCGCTCTCAGCTGAGATGCAGGCAACACGGGAGGAGATCCGGGCATCACGTCAGGTGCTGCATGGGGATCTCTGCACTATAATCCTCCAGAACGAGACTTTCCACACCTGCATGCTTGCTGCCATGGAGGACCATACGAGGGCTTTGCGTGGGCTGCCTCCCATAGCACCACCACCTCCTGTGGCAGCAGCAGAGGGTGTTCAGAGCAACAGCAGCAGTTCTCCCACATTGGCATAGACGTGCAGGCCATGAGCCCATGGAGGTGTTTTTTTCTTCCCAACATCCACACAGCTGGCTGTTGGTGCGCACCCTGTCCTCGGACCTCCTGGGTGGCCTCCCTCCTCCCCTGGCCCCCACATGGCCATTTTTGATTTTTGATTTTTGCTTTTTTGATTTTTGATTTTTTATTATTTTTTGACAGTGTGTTGCCTTTTGTGGCTCCCGTGGGCATCCACTGTATTCCGGCTGGGCACATGCAGGCTTGTCCTGAGTTTGGGTTTGATGCTTGGGTATGTGAGACACACACCCCTCCTGCTTCCTGTTTCCATGGGCTTGCAAAGGGTGTTACCAAGTGACAGTGATGTACACAGTGATGTTGGGCTCCCATGAGTTGTGTGGGCAGTCTGTAGTCAATACTGTGTAGACATTCCTTGTGTATATTGTAGTTGTATTGTACACTGCATGTTGGAATTATGTATGCTTCTGCTTACATGTCTCCCTCTGAATTTGCAGGTTCATTCCTCATGTCTTCACAAGGCCATCTACTTTGGAGATGGAGTTCATGTTGTATGCAGTACACAGACAAGTTTTGAAGCCTGCAAGACTACAGTTGGAAGGGGGCGATGTGGTGGCATATTCAGGTTGTAAAACTACGACTACTTTAACTTAGTACTGTCATGTTTTAGTTATGTTTGAGCTTGTGTAGCTGCATTGTATTGTTGGTAAGTATTTGGTCATGTGTGTTGTTAGTTCAACATTACAGGGAGCATATTGTTTGTGGCCAGTTTCCATTAGGGACACTGTACTTTGTGACACTTGTGTCAGGTTTTCGGGAGTGCTTTGTTTGCTCTCACATAGCATGACATGCCATGGTGTGTTGGGTGGTGGTGCTGGGGAGGGGTTGGGTGACATGGCACTGTTCTCATGTTGTATTTTGCAAGGGGGTAATGCATTTACCAGCATATGTGTCTTTTGATAACACAGCATTGGTGGTGTTTCTGTAGGTAGGGATGCACACATTGTGACACTTCCAGGTGACCAATCTCAGGCTGGTATGGTTGTGACAGTTCACTCTTGTGTCATCATCGATTGTCAGCTGGTATGGGGCAGGGCTGTGTGCACTCCACAGAGGTGTGATTCTAAGTGAAGTAATTAGCCACCAGCTGCGTTCGGGCTGCCTCACCCCGTGCCCTTTCCCCTCCCATGCGCAGTGGGCATGCATGTGGTTGGGGATGTGGGGGCACCACCATGTCCACCTGCAGGCCCCGGCGTGTTGCAACGTTGTGCAGGACACATGCTGCCACTATGATCCTGCACACTACTGGAGGAGCGTATAACAGCTGCCCGCCAGAACGGTCAAGGGAGCGAAAGCGTGACTTGAGCACTCCGAATGTGCATTCCACCATGCCCCGGGTTGCAATATGGGCTGTGTTGTATCTTACCTCGGGTGGCGTGGTGGGGTTCCGAATTGGCGTCATCATGTGGGTGCTCAGAGGGTAGGCACTGTCCCCTAGGCAGGTGGTGATGGGTATCATTAGTAGGGTTGTGACATTACTCAGTATCTGGCATGCATGCATGTGCTGTGGCATTTATACTCACCGAGCAGCCATGTATCGCCATGCAGCCCAGCTTCTAGGTCCCGGTTTAGGGTTGACATTCTGTAAATGAAACTGTCGTGGGTGGACCTTGGATAGTTGGCATATACTGAGGTGATGATTCCCTTGGCATCACATACTACCTGGACGTTGATGGAATGCCAGTGCTTGCGGTTTCTATAGATGTGCTCTGATGCCCTGGGGGGACGTAGAGCCACATGGGCGCAATCAATGGCACCTAGGACTTGATGGGCATGCAGTCATGATGGCCAAGACCTGGTGTAGGCAGCGTGACTGCGTGGCCTGTGACCCCCCCACTATGGCACTTGTCCGCTGAAATGATCCGGTGGCCAAAAAGTGCAGTACATTGAGGACATTCTCCAGGGGGCTGAGTGCTTGGGAGCAGAGGGTGGGTGATGTGAGGTCATCCTACCACTCACTGACCAGGTCGAGTATTATGTGAGGTGGAAACCTGTACCTCCCATACACCTGGCCATCAGGCATGCCAAAAAGGCTGGTTCTGGGTGTGAAAATTCTGGGCCTGACTATCCTCCTCCTCCTCCTGCGGTATCCCACGGCCACTGCTGCTAGGAACGGTATGTTCATCCTGGCGTCTGTGCTTGCTTGTTGTTTGCGTGCACCTTTATGCAGCGTGGGTCCACGTACGCCTGCTTCCTGCTCGTGTATGTGTTTTCGTATTAGCGCGTCTTTTTTGGCGCGTGCGTGTGGGCGTTCCGCGCATTTGCCTTCTGTACTTCCCCGCCCACCACAGTAATACACGTACCCCGCTCACCCAGGCACAATCGCGTGTAAAACTTCCCGCGAGCCCCTGAAGTACATGTACCCTGCTCACCCAGGCACAATCGCGTGTAAAACTTCCCGCGAGCCCCTGAAGTACACGTACCCCGCTCACCCAGGCACAATCGCGTGTAAAACTTCTCGCGAGCCCCTGAAGTACATGTACCCGCTCGCCCCGCAATACACGCTATTTTTGACACAGCGGGTGTCCGTGTTTGTCGCGTACCACTTTGCACGTCATTTCTCCTAGAGGGCTACAGTATGGGACATTCATCAGAGCTGTATATACAGGCTTTTTGTTAGCGCAGGGACGCTACCGCCTGCCTTCGTGTTGCGGACATGTGTTGATGTACATAGTTGACTTTTGGTTTGTGTCATGAGATCACTGCTGGGGGGTGGGGGTGCAAGGGGACATGACTGGGTCCTGTTGGCAGGTGCCCCTCAGTGCTGGGGGGTTGGGGGTGTACAAGGGGACATGAGTGGGACATGAGTGGGGGCCTGCTGGCAGGTGCCCTGCACTGCTGGGGGGTGGGGGTGCAAGGGGACATGAGTGGGGGCCTGTTGGCAGGTGCCCCTCAGTGATGGGGGGTGGGTGTGCAAGAGGACATGAGTGGGGGCCTGCTGGCAGGTGCCCCTCAGTGCTGGGGGGTGGGGGTACAAGGGGACATGAGGTGGGCCTGCTGGCAGGTGCCCCTCAGTACTGGAGGGTGTGTGTGCAAGGGGACATGAGTGGGACATGAGTGGGGGCTTGCTGGCAGGTGCCCCTCAGTGCTGGGGGGTGGGTGTGCAAGGGGACATGAGTGGCACATGAGTGGGGGCCTGCTGGCAGGTGCCCTGCACTGCTGGGGGGGTGCAAGGGGACATGAGTGGGACATGAGTGGGGGCCTGCTGGCAGGTGCCCCTCCGTGCTGGGGGGTGGGTGTGCAAGGGGATATGAGTGGGACATGAGTGGGGGCCTGCTGGCAGGTGCCCTGCACTGCTGGGGGGTGGGGGTGCAAGGGGACATGAGTGGGGGCCTGTTGACAGGTGCTCCTCTGTGCTGGGGGGTGGGTGTGCAAGGGGACATGAGTGGTGGCCTGCTGACAGGTGCCCCTCAGGGCTGGGGGGTGGGGGTGCAAGGGGACATGAGTGGGACATGAGTGGGGGCCTGCTGGCAGGTGCCCTGCACTGCTGGGGGGTGGGGGTGCAAGGGGACATGAGTGAGGGCCTGTTGGCAGGTGCCCTGCACTGCTGGGGGGTAGGGGTGCAAGGGGACATGAGTGGGGGCCTGCTGGCAGGTGCCCTGCACTGCTGGGGGGTGGGGGTGCAAGGGGACATGAGTGGGGGCCTGTTGGCTGGTGCCCCTCAGTGCTGGGGGGTGGATGTGCAAGCGAACATGAGTGGGGGCCTGCTGGCAGGTGCCCCTCAGTGCTGGGGGGTGGGTGTGCAAGGGGACATGAGTGGGGGCCTGCTGGCAGGTGCCCCTCAGTGCTGGGAGGTGGGTGTGCAAGGGGACATGAGTGGGACATGAGTGGGGGCCTGCTGGCAGGTGCCCTGCACTGCTGGGGGGTGGGGGTGCAAGGGGACATGAGTGGGGGCCTGTTGGCAGGTGCCCCTCAGTGCTGGTGGGTGGGGGTGCAAGGGGACATGAGTGGGGGCCTGCTGGCAGGTGCCCCTCAGTGCTGCGGGGTGGGGGTGAAAGGGGACATGAGTGGGACATGAGTGGGGGCCTGCTGGCAGGTGCCCTGCACTGCTGGGGGGTGGGTGTGCAAGGGGACATGAGTGGGACATGAGTGGGGGCCTGCTGGCAGGTACCCTGCACTGCTGGGGGGTGGGGGTGCAAGGGGACATGAGTGGGGGCCTGTTGGCCGGTGCCCCTCAGTGCTGGGGGGTGGGTGTGCAAGGGGACATGAGTGGGGGCCTGCTGGCAGGTGCCCCTCAGTGCTGGGGGGTGGGGGTGCAAGGGGACATGAGTGGGACATGAGTGGGGGCCTGCTGGCAGGTGCCCTGCACTGCTGGGGGGTAGGGGTACAAGGGGACATGAGTGGGGGCCTGTTGGCAGGTGCCCTGCACTGCTGGGGGTGGGGGTGCAAGGAGACATGAGTGGGGGCCTGCTGGCAGGTACCCTGCACTGCTTGGGGGTGGGGGCACAAGGGGACATGAGTGGGGGCCTGTTGGCAGGTGCCCCTCAGTGCTGGGGGGTGGGTGTGCAAGGGGACATGAGTGGGGGCCTGCTGGAAGGTGCCCCTCAGTGCTGGGGGTGGGTGTGCAAGGGGACATGAGTGGGACAATAGTGGGGGCCTGCTGGCAGGTGCCCTGCACTGCTGGGGGGTGGGGGTGCAAGGGGACATGAGTGGGACATGAGTGGGGGCCTGCTGGCAGGTGCCCTGCACTGCTGGGGGGTGGGGGTGCAAGGGGACATGAGTGGGGGCCTGCTGGCAGGTGCCCTGCACTGCTGGGGGGTGGGAGTGCAAGGGGACATGAGTGGGGGCCTGTTGGCAGGTGCCCCTCAGTGCTGGGGGTGGGGTGCAAGAGGACATGAGTGGGGGCCTGCTGGCAGGTGCCCCTCAGTGCTGGGGGGTGGGGGTGCAAGGGGACATGAGTGGGACATGAGTGGGGGCCTGCTGGCAGGTGCCCTGTACTGCTGGGGGGTGGGGGTGCAAGGGGACATGAGTGGGACATGAGTGGGGACCTGTTGCCAGGTGCCCTGCACTGCTGGGGGTGGGGGTCCAAGGGGACATGAGTGGGCCATGAGTGGGGGCCTGCTGGCAGGTGCCCCTCAGTGCTGGGGGGTGGGTGTGCAAGGGGATATGAGTGGGACATGAGTGGGGGCCTGCTGGCAGGTGCCCTGCACTGCTGGGGGGGTGGGGGTGCAAGGGTACATGAGTGGGGGCCTGTTTGCAGGTGCCCCTCAGTGCTGGGGGGTGGGGGTACAAGGAGACATGAGTGGGACATGAGTGGGGGCCTGCTCTCAGGTGCCCTGCACTGCTGGGGGGTGGGGGTGCAAGGGGACATGAGTGGGACATGAGTGAGGGCCTGTTGGCAGGTGCCCTGCACTGCTTGGGGGTAGGGGTGCAAGGGGACATGAGTGGGGGCCTGCTGGCAGGTGCCCTGCACTGCTGGGGGGTTGGGGTGCAAGGGGACATGAGTGGGGGCCTGTTGGCAGGTGCCCCTCAGTGCTGGGGGGTGGGTGTGCAAGGGGACATGAGTGGGGGCCTGCTGGCAGGTGCCCCTCAGTGCTGGGGGGTGGGTGTGCAAGGAGACATGGATGGGGGCCTGCTGGAAGGTGCCCCTCAGTGCTGGGGGGTGGGTGTGCAAAGGGACATGAGTGGGTGCCTGCTGGCAGGTGCCCCTCAGTGCTGGGGGGTGGGGGTGCAAGGAGACATGAGTGGGACATGAGTGGGGGCCTGCTAGCAGGTGCCCTGCACTGCTGGGGGGTGGGTGTGCAAGGGGACATGAGTCGGGGCCTGCTGGCAGGTGCCCTGCACTGCTGGGGGTGGGGGTGCAAGGGGACATGAGTGGGGGCCTGTTGGCAGGTGCCCCTCAGTGCTGGGGGGTGGGGGTGCAAGGGGACATGAGTGGGACATGAGTGGGGGCCTGCTCTCAGGTGCCCTGCACTGCTGGGGGGTTGGGGTGCAAGGGGACATGAGTGGAACATGAGTGAGGGCCTGTTGCCAGGTGCCCTGCACTGCTGGGGGGTAGGGGTGCAAGGGGACATGAGTGGGGGCCTGCTGGCAGGTGCCCCTCAGTGCTCGGGGGTGGGGGTGCAAGGGGACATGAGTGGGGGCCTGTTGGCAGGTGCCCCTCAATGCTGGGGGGTGGGGGTGCAAGGGGACATGAGTGGGGGCCTGCTGGCAGGTGCTTCTCAGTGCTGGGGTGGGGGTGCAAGGGGACATGAGTGGGGGCCTGTTGGCAGGTGCCCCTCAGTGCTGGGGGGTGGGTATGCAAGGGGACATGGGTGGGGGCCTGCTGGCAGGTGCCGCTCAGTGCTGACGGGTGGAGGTGCAAGGGGACATGAGTGGAACATGAGTGGGGGCCTGCTGGCAGGTGCCCTGCACTGCTGGGGGATAGGGGTGCAAGGGGACATGAGTGGGACATGAGTGGGGGCCTGCTGGCAGGTGCCCTGAACTGCTGGGGGGTGGGGGTGCAAGGGTGGGACATGAGTGGGGGCCTGCTGGCAGGTGCCCTGCACTGTTGGGGGGTGGGGGTGCAAGGGGACATGAGTGGGACATGAGTGGGGGCCTGCTGGCAGGTGCACTGCACTGCTGGGGGGTGGGGGTGGAGGGGGTCATGCGTTGGTGATCAGTAGTGCAAGGTGACATGTGGCTTGGCTGGGGACATGCCCATGGTGGAAGGGCTGACTGCGGGACATGACCAGGAGTGCAGGGTAGTCCCCTGTGGTGTGGGCTGCCTGCAGGGGCCGTGGAGGGTGTAGAGGGAACACCTGGGAGGACCCACACTGCCAATTCACGTGTAGGACTCCCCTGCACCCCAGATATACACGTACCCCACTCGCACAGGGCCTGTCGCGTGTGAAACTTCCCGCGCACCCCCAAAATACACATACCCCACTCGCCCAAGGCCAATCGCGTGTGAAACTTCCCGCGCACCCCAGATTTACACGTACCCAGGCCAATCGCGTGTGAAACTTCATGCGAACCCTAGGAATACACGCACCCCACTCGCACAGGGCCTATCGCGTGTGAAACTTCCCGCAACCCCAGATTTACACGCAGCCCGCTCGCCCAAGGCCAATCGTGTGTGAAACTTCCCGCGCACCCCCGAAATACACGCACACGCTATTTTTGACACACCGGGTGTTCGTGTTTGTCGCGTTCCCCTTTGCACGTCATTTGTCCTAGAGGGCCACAGTATGGGACAATCATCAGAGCTGTATATACGTGCTTTTTGTTAGCGCACATTTTGGTGCACATTTTTTTCATGCGCAGGGACGCTACCGCCTGCCTTCGTGTGGCGTATGTTTTTAGGCCTGTGCGCGTCTCCGCCGGTGCGCTGGTTTGCCCTATTCGATTCCATGAATATGTGTTGTAGGTGAGTGTGTGGGCGTTCTGCGCACTTGCCTCTTGTACTTCCCCTGTGACGCCCACATTTTCACGCATTGTTCCCCATTCCGCGTGTCACGCCCCGTGTTACGCCTGCTTTTGTTATGTGCGCCGCGCTATGTGCACTTTCGCTGTGGCCGTAGCGCACACCGTTAGATGACCTGTGCGCCGGCGTGCGCCACGCAGATTTTCAGCGCACATCCCACATTTTACTTGCGCACGGACTTCCATGAATCGATGTGCGCGGGTTTTGCTGCGATTTTCGCACTTGCACTGCGATTCGCACGGTTTTGCATGCTTGCACAGGAATTTTCAGTGCACATTAATTCCATGAATCGGCCTGTGTGTCTTGTTGTGGCTTGTTGACACATGGGTAGTGTGTCCATGTACGTCCAGTTCATCTGTGGAGCAAATTTCAATTATTGGTTGCATTTCTTTTTTCAACATTGTTTCATTGAATTTTGAACAGCTTGCAAGAGTTGGCATCAAGGACATACAATTGACATTTTTGTGTGCTAATTGTTCCATGACATCAGTAGCACATGAGTTATGGCCATAGAGTGCATGATATGCCTGGTTTTTAATATTGATTGTGCTTCTTGAGATAGTACACCAACTCTAATACTAAAAATGTTGGCGTATATCAGGTCTGCAGACTGGCATATGTTTTCTGTTAATTCTTTGTATCGGAAATGTTGCCAAAGGTTGACATTTCCTTTGCTGCCAATAGTTTTACGGCACAGTTTGTGCCCTAAGGTTTTAAAAATAGGTTCACCCTTCACTGGTGTCAATTGAAGAAGATCTCCGAAAACAATAATGTGTTTTCCTCCAAAGAGCTCTTCGTAATCTGTTTTGAGGACCTCTTGTAATCTGAGGTGAATCAAAGCCAACATTAGGATGGAGACCAT
This sequence comes from Ambystoma mexicanum, assembly GCF_040938575.1. NCBI lineage: Eukaryota > Metazoa > Chordata > Amphibia > Caudata > Ambystomatidae > Ambystoma > Ambystoma mexicanum. The sequence goes on along the minus strand of NC_090927.1, from coordinate 722,880,581 downwards.
GCTCACCTCATCTATTAGCAGCATTATCATTTGTTTGAAAACTCTGCATAGTTCCATTGCAGCTTCTGGGGAAAGTTTGTAATAGTCTAATTTGTTTTGGTGTTCTACTGGAAGGAGTAGTAATCGGTGTAAAGTGACACCGCCTATGTTGTAGGAAGCTAAACCTGTGGGAGCAGTTACAACAGCTGACAGTTTGTTGTTTGTCAATTGATGGATGTACTTGCTGATGATTTTGATTAAGAATGTTTTGCCTGAACCAGCTCCACCACTCACGTATAGCAGTATAGGTGTGTAGTCTTGGCAGGTACAGTTTTTATTTTCATGTGTCACACCATGTTCAATTTGTTTTGTTATTTCTTGGAAAATGCTACGCTGCTCATTGTTCAGTTGTGATTTCAGTACAGCGAAGACTTCTTTACCTTGTTCATAATGACACATGGTGTTTTCTACTTCTGTCATGGCTAATTCTGCCTCATTTGCTATTAGTGACTGTACAAGTGGTTCTTGGCTTCCTGTTACAGAAGGTTGACTACTGTCGGGAAGTGTCCACTTCTAGTTCGGCCTGCAGTTCTTCTTTGTGTTGCTGTTCATTGTGCAACATTGTTTGGTACTGTGTAAAGTTTATGTCTGTTATAGTGCTTTCATTTGCTTTGAAAGCGTCTTCATAGGAATTATATGTATCCAGTAACTCTTCTTCTTTTCTCCATGGTTTAAAAAGTTGTAGCAGGGACATGTCATACAGTTCTTTATGTTGAGGAGTTTTTAATGACAATTTGATTTGATTAATTACGCTGCGTTTGGTAAGTTTCACTAAGCTGCCTTCACAATTGACAACTCTGTATCTAGCTTTCTTTTCATCTGGTTTAATATTATTTGTGTATGTGAAGTTTTGGGCTACGTGGTAGAGACACATGGTTTCCAAAGTGGTACTCCTGTTTGGGTAGTAAGTGTCTAGTAAATTGTTTTTCAAAATGTCTTGGCTGTTGGGATCATGTTTGGCTATTGTTTCTATGTCCTCATATGATTTGAGTACTCTTTTTCTAGATTTAGCAGGACCAATGCTTAGCCATATTATATTGTCAGATTTTCCATACAAGGCAGCACCGGTTAAACGGTCTGCAGCTTCATAGCAGCCACATTCTCTATGAGAGAGCATTTTTATGCTTTGGTTAAGTAGGCTGTTACATACCGTGCAACTGCAGTAGAATTGTCTGCAATGTACTGCACATCTATGTTTGCATTCCATAGGAGGGCAATGATTGAATTGTAATCATTGATGTATTTTGATTCTTCTGTTCTTTTTATGTAATATGTGTTCTTAGGTGATTTACCTTTGACACTATGTCTGACTGAAGCCATGAAGTTGTTTACTTGACCTGTTGCTGAAACTTGTTTAGGGAAACCAAAGCAGAATTTGGTGTAGTATTTCCCTTTTTTGTAATATTTGCGACGACAATATTTCCAAATGTGTGTCTTTGAAATTGTAAAATTTGTGCATGAAGGTCACTATGTGTTGTTTGTGAAGGGATTTCACAAGTGACATATTTTTGGATGAACTGCAAAACAGTGACATCACTGTCTCGACCAATTTTAGGAGCATCTTTAATCCATAATAGCATGTGCATGCGTGGTTCTCCTTTGGCTTGGTATTCTTTTTTCCAAAACAAGTGTTGAACTTCTCAGAGGGGAGGAACAGTATTATTACAAATAAAGTGTAGCATAGCAATAAAGCGATGAAGGAAATATCTTGATACATTTACAGGATCTAGAGAGCAGAGTTCTCCTGGTGTTTTTATATCTATGTTTGTTTTGTTTTTGTTTGCTATGAGTAGGAAATCGTGTAAATCTTCCCCTGTATATTCTGCACAACTTAATGTAACAAACCAAGTGGGTGGGCCAAGGTTTCCTATCATACAGCGTACATCTCTGTGACGTCAGTACCAGTATTATTTTGTACCACGCATGTTTGCTAAAAGATTTGTAATACTTGACTGTAAGACCACATCTTTTTCTTGCACTTTTTGTAATAATTGCATAGCTGACATATTTTGAAAATGGGTACCTGATTTTAATTTGTGGTCAACTCCGTAGCATAGAGTTGCTAGTTCACTTTCAAAGAGAAGGTGGAATATGTATTCCACATTTTGTCTGAATCTGGGGTCGTCTGAATACATTCGTAAGAGCGATATTCTGATGCTGTTATCTGTGTGGGTCTATCATCGTATCTTCCTCCTTTTCCAGTAGGAAAGAGCAGAGGAAAGGTCCGTGCTTCTATACTATTTTCCCATATGCTGATTGGAGATCCTTTGGCTTGTCGCATTTGGTACGTTTCCAGTGCATCATCTATAGTGTCATCTATAGTGTCTTTAGAGTGTAAAAGATTAATTGTCTTTACGGCATTTACCAAGATAATTAAAGATTGATAAATTTGACGTTGCACTCCTAGAGTATGTACATTTTCTTTGAGATCTAATGGTAAATAAACTACTTTGCCCCAAATGCCTTTCACTAATTCAGAGGGAGGTGATTTTACTGTTTTTCGTTGAAGGCGTATTATTGCTTGAAATGGGTGCACTGTTTGAATTATGATGTTCTCATATAAATTTAGTTGTTGCAGGGATTTTGGTAGTGGGAATAATTCCAAGTTATTTGTGATAGCACGTGAAGGTGTTTGGTTGTTATCAAGTTTTGCAGTGCAGTAATTGCAAAGTATTAACGGGTCAGTAATTTCGTATTTGTTTTCTGCTATAAGGTAGAGAGCTAATTGGAACCATTTGTAATCTTCATTGTCTTCTATTTTGTACGTTATGTCTACAGTTTTTGTGCTACTTTTATAAAAAGTCCTGCGGCAACAGACATATGCATGGTTTGGTACTTCAGCGGAGGTACTTTTAAACTTTAGTATTTCTTTTTTGTATGTGTTTAATAGAAGGTTGCTATTTGTACAGTAGTTGCTAGTTTGTTGTACAGCAATTGCCTTTTGTAAGTGGCTTTCACTTACAAAATAATTTATCTGGATATGGTCTATTTCTTCGAGTAGTTGTTTGGCTGTACCATGTAGAAGCTTGTTATTTAAATTAGCTAGTGCTGAAGCAGTGCTTTTAGCATAGTAGAGTTTATGAACCAGATTTCTTATAGTTCAATGATGTGTTGATATAATTTTGATATGATGGAAGGTGCTTTTGCAAATAGGTCCTGAAATGCAGGCTAATGAATGTCCTTGTAGTCCTGTGTATTTGCGCACTGGACAGGCATCCATATTTTTCAGTAGTTTGATATTGAATTTGTCTTTGCTTTTTACATACTGATTGATGAACTTGCGTAAAGATTTAAAAGATTTGTTGTCAATTTTACAGATTGATGTGCACAGGCATTTGTTGACTGGACGTTTTGGTTCAGTAGATTGGAGAGTTGAGTTTTCTGGGAATATTTTTGTGAGCAGAGTTTCTTGTTCCATAATGGTGTTATTAAGTTGTTCATACCCTCATCCACTGCTATGTATGGTAATTGGGTTTGTTTGCTTGTGTTTATATGCTTCTTCATTAAACTATGGTTCTGTGCTCGTGGTGTGACTCCATTCACCTCCACAGATGTTTAAGAAGCTATTTTTATTGATATTCCGTTTATTGAGAAGTATTTTTTGTATTTTAGTAGTTAGTTTTGTTAGTGGTTTCATTTGGTTTAAAACTAAAATAAATAACTTCCTTTTGAGAAGGATTGCACTGTTTATGAGAGCTTCTAGGATACATTTTCTTATGTAGGTTTTAAGGGTTGTACATGATTTATCTCCTGTTTTTATAAGGTTCTGAAGGACTCTGTGGCGGAACATTTTTTGTAAAAAAAAAAAAAATCATACAGTTACTTGCCACTACATTAAGATTTATAGGTGCAGCGTTAGCAGTAGTGGTAGCTGAAGTCTTGTTAATCACTTTTTGTTTTGTTTTACATTTTGATAGAGGAGGCAAAGTTTCTGTACTGGAAGCTTGTTTTGTTTCCCTTAATGACTGTATTAGCTGTTTTGTTTGAACTTTTTATACAAAATCTGCTAGAGATGGATGCTTATTTTGGACACTTTTCTTTTGATTTGCTCTACTTCTGCGTTGCTTTCTGTGGTGTTGCTTTTTGGTAGGCATTCTTTGGGGTCTGTTGGAGAACGAAAGAAAGTGTGGGTTGGGCTGTTGTGCAGTTTATGCGTGCTTTGTGCATGAGTGTCTGAGTATGATGGTAAGGATGATTGTGGAGGTGTGTGATTGTGCAATGGGCAGGTACATCAAGTTGAGAAGGCTAGTCTTGTATTTGTGTGTTACTATACTGGGCTTCAGATTACAATAAAAAGTATGCAGCTGGCAAGGGGAAGCACTAATGCTACATCTAAAGGTAAAGGGTTAATACACTTGTTTGTTCTACAATACTAAAATGCTAGAGTGTTTGAGTAACAGTTAGAACATTATATTAGTATTGTACTTACTTTTTTGTATGGAAAGAGTAGGTTTCTTCTAAGTTCTAGTTCGTACTTAAGACGCTGCTGCTTTTCAGGAGAGTGGTTTTCACTGCAATTGTAAAAGAAAGAAGTTAGTGAATATGTGTGTTTATAGCACTTTTGTTGATGTAGACATTGTTTTTATTGTTGTTTTTGTAGTAGTAGTGTTTTCTTATAACTGAGGATAGTATGCACATGCACTTTCCTTTGCCTATGTGCATCCTGTATATTTTATTGAGAATCTGTTAGTTGAATATGTTTTACAAATGAGTATAAGAGTAAACGCATAGAGCACACTTGTTTTTTTTAATGTTATGTTATTGGATGGTAAGAGATAAAAGAAATGATCATGCATGTTTTGCTATTTTTACAGGGTAAATGGAAGACATTGTACACAAAAGCATGCAATGTATGCATTTGTGAAGGTGTGGGAAATAAAGTAGAAGGATTTCATATAGAGGCAGTGGTGTTGTTTGAGCTGTGAGCCTTTCTAATGATATTGTCTCTGTGTGTGTGCTTGAATGAAGATGCATGTACTCATTCTGGCTGTGTGTCATTTTATAACACACTGGACAGCCTTTTTCATAATTATACTGTTATTTCTCCCATCTTTTAATATGAAATAACATTTGTTTAGATAGCTGTGTGTGTTAACAAAGATTTGGAGAGCAGACAGGTTTGCAATTGATACGTCATCATAGCAGATGGGAGAAATGACCATAAGTTCGTTTTACAGTTTATGCAGGGTAAGTGGCAGTTACTCTGTTTATATGTATTCCTAGAAGAGCTGTACATGTATTGTGTAGAAAATATTCATACCTGTAGTCTGTGGTCATGCATGTGGATGTGCATGAATCTGCAAGTAGAAATCTTGGGGAGTTTTATAGTAGTTGTTGCTGTTGGTTCGTTGAAGTCAAAGCCGAATTGTACTGAGAGTGATCAATAGTACATCTAAAGTGCTGATCTGTGATGATAGAGTTAGATGTAGAGTTCTTGGATATGATTGGCGGATGATTGTGTGACTGCTTAAGAGTAGCCAATGAGGAAATGGTGCAGAGAGTGAAGTGGAAAGGGTAGAAGGGCTGCCACAGTGTTATGCGCCCCACGGACACCGCGGCTGTCTGGGGATAGGGCGTGCCACATCCGGGCTTTCCAGCAAATCCAGCATGGAAAGGGGACTGTAGGGATCAGCCAAACAGGTGTTGAGGTTGTGGTTTATGTTGAAAGAGGTTGTGTGTAGTGAAGATGGCAGAGGTGGAGAAAGTCAGTGTGTTCGTGGTTGGAGATATGTTTGTGCATGGTTTGGAGCAGTATGCTAAATGCAGGAATGTGGCAAACAATTTTGATGTTAAAGGAGTGGAGGTGGTGTGGAGCACTGTGTCTGGTTTCAATGTGCAGGGAATTGTACAATTTTGTGGAGATATGGGCAGGGTGAACAGTCCACATGTAGTTGTTTTGCACTCTGGTGCTTTGCATTTGGGCTATGTCAATGCCCCTACTGTGTTGGCAGATGTGGAACACTTGGTTCAGGCAGTAATGAAAATACTTCCAAATGCCAAGGTTCTTTTTTCTGGTTTAGTACCTAGGGCAATATGGGCAATAGTTTTGTCTTTTGTCCTCAGCAAAATATTGCTAGGTGTGCAATCAACCAAGGCATGTTTGCTTTCATGCTTAGAGCTGGTATTTTCTTTTGTAATAATGAGAACATTGATCCTGGTAATGTAGTTTATTTGAAAGAAGATGGCATTTCTTTATCTTTTATGGGAAATGCCAGGCTGTTTTGGAACATAAGGCTTGTTTTGGAGAAGCTAATGTGAAGATGTGTGGAGGAAAATAATAAGAAAAAAAAATGCAAAATAAAAGGTGTTTCTGAAGCATCTGCAAAAAAACTAAAACAGGCTCTTTTCAGAGCCAACTTCAAAGTGGAAATGGGGCACACTATTTAAATTTTCATTCCCCACGTTCAGATTTTTCGATTTCTCCACGGACACGGCGGTTGTCCTCGGACATCGTGTATTACATACAGGGATTTTGGGGTTTAAAGGCATGCAAATGAGACTGAGCAGAGCAAGGGATTGCTCTATAAGGTTTACTGTGTGTGTTGTGTAAGGAGAGTTTCTCAGTAGGTCTTTTTCCTGAGCGAAGAGCAGATAGCTATGGCTGTGTGTTTCAGAAAGCAGATTGTTTGGATTTTGGGAGATTCGTGGATAAATTGGTTGGAGGTGCATGCAGATCGCTGTGGAGTGGCAGCACATCTTGGATTCGCTCATTTGGAAGTGCACTAGCATGGAGTGCATGGAATGAAGTGGCTGGATTTGGTACCTCTCTGTGCTTCTTTGGTGACACAGCGTCATCCAGATATTATTATTATTAAATGTGGAGGGAACAGTTTAGGACATGTGTCTGGAAAGAAGGACTTGGGAAAGTCATGGACATGTATCCAAACTCAAGAGTAATTTTTTCACGTATTGCGCAGAGAGAAATGTGGCTGCGATTTTTTTTCATTTGGTCCACCAAATGGAGAAAGCAAGGCGCAATGTTAACAAGGCCTTTTTGAGAGATGTTGGTATGTCCTCTTTTCAGAATGGGCCTCATTACGAGGTTGGAGGTAATGGATTACTGGCATTGCTTACCTCTACGGTGTATTATGACCCGGCAACCCGCTATTAGCGGCACCCTACATAACGGTGCCTTCGGGGAGCAAATACTGGCATGCCGGTAATAGGAGGACATCCCAACCCACACGGACATGCAAATACAGGCATCCAGAAGCCGGAAATCATGGGCTGCACGATGCCGGCCATACAGGCATCGCAGACCACCCGCAAGCAGCAATCAGCAATCAAGCCAACTGCCACAGGCGCACACAATCACCACAGGTGGAGTCAATGGAGGCTGGGCCAGTAAAAAATGAGCACACCCACACACCACACCCCTTCCAACACCAAAATGCTACCACTAGCTGTTGCAATCATGGCGCTGGAGGACATTCCAATACTGCTACAACTACAGCAACAACACCAACAACAACAGCAACAACAACAGGCAGCACAGAGGAGACGCAGGAGGAGAAGGAGGTTGAGACAGGCCCAGAAATTACCACCAGCGCAGCCAGCAGTGCCTCATAGGCAGCCACTAATCCCTTGCATCAGACCCAGGCCATTCAACCTAACCCCTGAGCAGATCCACACCCTGTACCGGTTGGACCGGGACACCATCACCACCATAGTGGACATGATACACAACGACATTGCCAGCCTCATAGAAATACGCATTGCCATCCCCCCGCTACTACAGGTGGTGTCCGTGCTCCACTTCCTGGCCACAGGCACCTATCAACACACAGTGGGGCAGCTGTGCGGCATTTCACAACCACTTTTTTCACGCATGTTGAATCAAGTGCTGGATGCCCTACTGAAGCACGCAAGCACCCACATGTACCCACCACGGACTGCCCAGGAGGCACTCATGGAAAACTATTTCATGTGTGAAGATGTCTTCTATAATCACAGACACGGGATGAGTATAGGGGCAACATTTGCCCCGGACATTGCCAATCTATATATGGATTTTGTGGAAATCATCTCTATATATAACATTAACAACCCTTTCAGAACGAACATCATTGCATGGCATAGGTACATTGATGACTGCTTTTTAGTGTGGAGAGGTACAATTCCACTCCTGCTTGAATTCCAAGAGTGGTTAAACCAATGTAATATCAACTTAAACTTCCAAGAGTGGTTAAACCAATGTAACATCAACATAAACTTCACAATGTCCTATGACACAGAAAAAAAATCCTTTATTGATTTGGAAATTAGAACACAAAGAAATGGGTCTTTGATCACAAATCTTTTCCAGAAAAAAACGGATAAGAGCACACTACTGGAGTACCAAAGCTACCATCCAGCGAGTTTGAAGGCTAACCTCCCGATTGGCCAATTTTTAAGAATTAATCGGAATTGTACCCACCTGGACAACTGTAAGATGTATGGAAAACAACTTAGAAACATCTGGAACAAAGAGGCTATCCCAAGAAACAAATCAACATGGCATATAAAAGGGCAAAAAAATAGAGACCGAGAAACATGCCTCAATCCATTGAAGAAAACAACCTTGGAGAAGATGACATGTGTTACAACTTTCAGTCCCATAAGCCCCAATTTACGCAAACTGATTCTAAAAAATTGGCACATTAGAAAAACAGAGGACTTTAATCCATCACCCCGAGGTTTGCCTTCAAAAGACAAAAAAATCTGAGAGACAACTTAGTTCATAACTACCCCCATGCAATAAAGAAAGTGGACACACAAAGAACACTCTGGAACCTATCACCAGTGACTGGACTTCAAATGTGGCACCTGTTCTGTCTGTTCTTTAACGAAAAACATGAAAAATGTTGATCTAAAAGGAAGAAATTGGGAATTGAAGTCATTTACTAACTGTATCTCACAATGGGTAGTTTATGCCATCCAGTGCCCATGCCAACTCCTTTATATTGGAAAGACTAAAAGACTCATAAAAACAGGTATAGGAGAGCACCAAACCAACATCAGAAACATCAGAAACCACACGCCAAACAAACCTCTGGTTACTCACTATTTATATCTGAAACATAAACCATGCAAAATTTTCTGGTTTATTATCCAAACGGTCCAAATCTCAAAAAAGAGGAGGGGATAGAGATCTGGCACTTCGAAAATGCGAACATAAATGGATTTTCGATTTGGACACAGTGAAAAATGCCCTAAAATGGCCTAAACACAGTGGTAGAGTGGGGCATTTTCTTTTAAGCTGTCGGAAACAACCTAAATAATGAGGTGCTGCATTTTACCACTAGTATAACTGGACAAATAGTAATGCAATCATGGTATTTGTCATGGATATCTTCCACACAGAGAACAGTTTCCACTCTCCACACCAACATTGATGAGACAATGAATCCATCTAGCACATCAGTTTGGAACAATAATATTGCAACTATGGTGTTCACACTGAGAATTCCTCGTACACAGACATCAATGAGGCCTGAGAAAATGAGACCAATACAGGAGTTGTTTCACAAAATGTACCCCAGAGCTACATCTTCAGGAAGGGGGTACCATCATAGTAAGCAACCCATGGCACCTGAGGAAGTACCCTTCACATACGGGTCCAGACTGTGAAAACACATGTATTTTGTGGAGATAATATCTCCCAAAAACTCATAATAGAAATGGGAAAAAAAGAAAAAAAAGAAACTGTTGACGATTGGAAACATGACCATTATCATGAATAGCGCCCACAAAAAAGCCTTTTTTCTATGCTTCACCACCCTTCCAAGATGGCCGCGCCAACAAGACGCTTACTCAATACAAAAGAAAAAACAATGCGGACTAAACGCAAATACGTAGAATCAGGTGACTTCCAACCATGGGAATGAAAGAAAAACACTCCCCGGCAACGCGCAAGACTACTGGCTTTTGCGCGTCGAGACTGCAAAACTTCTGTGACCCGAGAGGACGTCCATACTCCTAAAAACCCACAATTTGAAAAGGTAAAGACACCTCCCCCCTTTTTTTGGAACTTTGTGACTCGAAAAGCGATTACATGGAGGGAATATAAACTGATACAGATGCCCCAAAACGAATGCTAAAATGCTACGAAATAAAAAAAAAAAAAACATCCTAACGTCCCATCCACCCTTTGTGTTTTTCAGCTGGTGGATGAGACACGCATGAAAAAGACAAAGCCGTAATTAACCGAAAAGTCGAGTATAGCCTGCTATGAAGCCCATTCTCCGGTGCCATCACTAATCGACCAATAAATGAAAGGTCAGTACACACGTCTTATGGCTTGTGCTATTTTACAGACTATGGAAGTAAAAGGTCCACATTTTGAAATACGATTGCGCTTATAAACAGGTTCCGTGAAATGGCCAACAGTGAACCTATCCTTGAGAATATAACGACATCGGCATCACGGCCGTCCAAAAAACTTCTGCTAAATTGACAAGCAGTACGAAACAAGATTGTTTGCATAGCGCAACCAACGAAATAGAAGTGTATCTCTGTTTTCCAGCAAAAGAAATCATGCTTCAGTCCAACTATGATAGAACATAAAGGTGAGTGAAAAGTGTGGAAAAGGGCAACAAAACAGCCCTTAAAACATAAACGTTGCCAAAAGATTTTTTAATATATTTTTTAATAGTGGTAATATTTTTCTATTGAGTCTAAGAAATCCAACCTCCAGATCAGTCACTAATACTCATATCACATTTCTTACAGCACCCGATAAAAATTGTGCATAAACTGGGGATTTGTTTTGAACTTTCAGTCAACCTGAACAAGCAATATATTGTCCTGAAGAGGGCCACAAATAAAACAGCAGAACACCAGGGATGGTGTTGTTGTAATTTCTGTGCCGAAACATATGTAGACATCTTGTAGACATTGAAATAACTAGGTATTTTTTTGCAGCACTAGTACTTTCTCTTATGCTGTACATTTATAGTTTGTTCCCCCAAAATTGCAATACAAAAAATACATTGAGAAAAAATGTGTTAAGGTGATCTGTCATAAGTGTCACTCTACTAACCTTAGACACCACTGGTAGAAAACACGATTTTGGTAGACTTTTTATAATTGGTGTTTCTTCAAACTGTGAATTCCTTTCAAATGTATGTGGTGTCTTGTGGAAAGCACCCATCATATTTTTCTGTGTGTTGAAAATTAATTGATTAAAGTGTGTTTTTACTTTGTTTATGCTCTGGTGGAAATCTTTTGCTCCATGTGAATGTTAGATAGACGAAATAGTGAATCTATCAATACTCCTCTCTTTGTTCAGTGACCCGGTTTTATAGTGGACTAAAAGAGGGGTAATTGAGCATTCTGTTTATGTGTTTTACACTATGTAATCAGTCCCTATTTTGCTCAATCCCCATAAACAAAAAATCTGGGACCACCCATTTTTACTCCTGCCCAGGAGATAGCCGACACCAAAGTAGGCTTCCATGCACTGGCAGGCATGCCCAATTGTGTTGGTGCCCTGGACTGCACCCATGTTGAATTGGTAGTCCCCCATGCCATAGAGGCGGTGTACCGCAATCGCAAGCAATACCACTCCATCAATGTGCAAATGGTATGTGACTCCAGCAAGATCATCACACATTGCTGCGCCCAATATCCCGGATAAACACATGATGCCATGGGGCTGCGCAACTCCACGCTACCCCGTCACATGGAGCGACATGCTGGACCACGTGCCTGCCTTCTTGGTGAGTTGCCCAACTGGCCCATGGCAGTGTTTTGGGGCACTGATGTTTAGGGTTGCATACTTCACCTGGGTGGGAAAGGGGGGGGGATGCATACTCCACCTGGGTGGGACATGTCAGTGATTGTAGAATGCATGGAGAGCTAAACACTCCTGACCTGAACCTCCCAAACAGAACATGACACATCACTGGCACACATTTTACCATCAATGCATATCGAACACAACAAGTAAGAGGCACGACCAGGCCACCATGGGTATGACAAGCAATGCATGACTGAACGGAATTGCAACTGTGCCAATGTGGCTAGTGTGACCATGCACAGTGTAGAATACACAGCATGAACGTGAGGCTAAACATTGTCGTACAACCACAGTATATCCGCCTCAGCATGCATTATTACACCCTGCATCATCTATTGAACACCATCCAGACTACCACGCCTCATAACCATATAGTATGTTTCAACGTAACAATCTTGCATACATACAGGGACATGTGCATGTCCACAACAAATAGCTGCGGCCATGATTGTGCTTCCTGAAGTTGGCAGCTCAGAGTGACACACACCTATGTATATCTGCTTGCAGGTGATGCAGGATATCCCTTGATGCCGTGGCTACTTACCCCTGTTCGGAACCCGCAGAACAGCCATGAAGAGGAGTACAATTGTGTGCACACCCGTACCCGTGTTGTGATTGTGCAGACCTTTGGCCTGTTGAAGGCGCGTTTCCGCTGCCTAAGCAGGTCTGGTGGGGCACTCCTATATAGTCCTGAGAAGGTGGCAAAGATCACCATGGCCTGTGTCATGCTGCACAACATGTGCGTGCGGAGAAATGTACCACTGCCACCTGACATTGACATGCATGCACCGGGTGAGGATGATGAGGATGGAGACGGAGGTGAAGTAGCCCCTTGCCAGTACGTGATGCACGGGATGGCCATGCAGTACGCCAAGCACTGATTCCCGAATACTTCTGAACCACAGGGACTATGATAGACATGTGTCACTGACACACTGGGTCCATGTGGACATGCACACTGGGATTGTTGGAAATTGGCCACTGAACACCGTCACACATTAAATGGATATACACAAAATGAACAATGTCCAGCCATTGAATTTTTTTGCACACAACGGGTGTATTTGTTCTAACAGAGAAAAATGTGACCACTCCCCTCAACCCCCAGTGAACTCCAAAACCCACCCAACAAACCCCAAAAAAAACCATTGAACTCCCAAACCCACCCAACAAACCCCAAAAGTCCCCAAATGGACTCTATTAAATGGTCCCCTTTACCCACAACCATGTGTCCCACTCCCATTGTCTGGGCACTCTACTTCCGTGACTTTTTGTTGTCCGGAGGTGGCATCTCCGAGTGCCGTGCACTTCTCCGGGTCTGGCGTACAGGGCTTGCGTGGACTGAGGATGCAGGTGTGGTGGCTGTGGATGTGTCCGAGGTAGGTTCCACGCCTGCTCCAAGGTGTGGCCGCTGCATATGGAGCAGGATGGAAGTGAGGACTTGGGTTACTGCCCCCAGACAGTCCCTCATGAGGACCGCCGATGCATTCACGGCGGATGTGTTCGCTGCGATGGCCGCTGTGGTCCCCGCAATGGCAGTTGCAATACCCCTCCTTGTGTCCTCACCATAGGCAATATACTGCTGCAAGAGATCCAACATTGCCTCCTGTCGGGCCTCCACCCTTGACAGGCGTGACTCCAGGGTGTTGGTGGGAGCTCGAGTGGTGGGAGCTGGAGTGGTTGGAGCTGGAGTGGTAGATGGTGCATGCACAGGCCTACATCCTGGGTGCTGTCCTCCTCGAAGGAGCACAGGTCAGAGTCATGGAGGCAGGGATCATCACTGCTGTAGGGCTCCATATGGAGTGGGGGGTGTGCAGGGTTTATGGGGTGGGTGTAGAAGTCACTACTGTGACTCCCTCAAGCTCCACATTGGCATCCAAGACGTCCTCAGTGGCGGGTGGTGCAGGAAGGGACCCCCCTCCAACTGGTGTGGGTGCGTGCTGCTGGTCCTGATGTGTGTCCGGCACACTGGCAGCAGGTGCAGGTGGCTGTCTTTCCACACGGTCAGGCACACTGCCTGTGGCTGTGGCCTGCTTGTCTGGCTGGGGGGTGGTGGTGGTGGCCTTTTTCTTATGGTGTGATCTGGATGCCCTTGTGGTCTTCTCCTGACTGGCATCTTCCGCATCGGTGCCTGGGGGGTAGAAGAGATGCAGGTCATCAGTGAGGGTGTCACATGCCAGAGGCATACAAATGTGCTGTTCAATATTCATATATACATGCATCCATGTTTTACAGGTGTGTCACGCTTGGTGTTCTGAGGGGGCATATTGGCATTCAATGCATGGCAGGTGGCATGCCCTTGATTTGGGGTTTGTGTGATGTGTTACATGGGCACGGTCCAGGTGTGTTGGCCGTGTGTTGGTTATGGGATTGTCACTCAGAAGGCATTTCTGTGTGGCAGGGTTTGGCCCTCAATCTGGACTTGGATATGTTGATGTGGGTGTAGGGACATGCATTGCCTGGCCTAGTCTCTCCTCCACATCACTTGTGCTACATCATGGTTTCCCCTACTGGGATGTGCAGGGTCACTCACCTCCTTCTGGGGATGATGTCGCACCCATCTCCATCTCCCTGAATCCCTTTATCGACTCAGGATCGATTAAGCTGCTCGCAGTCTCCTCCCAGGGCATCAGCTTTGCAGGTGAGTAGGGACCCCCGCCTGTCGCCATGGCCGCCCTCCTGTTGCTTGACATGATGTTTCTCACCCTCAAGCGGAGATCGTCCCACCTCTTACGGCAGTCATGGACAGTGTGTAGGGTGGTGCCCACGGCCGACACCTTCCGGGCAACCTCCTGCCAGATTTCCTTTTTTTTTAGCTGGGCCTCACGCTTCATGTCATTTGCTTTCATGATGTCTGCATGTGCAGCGAGAGTGTCCGCCAACATGTTCAGCTCTGCGTCCGAGAAACATTGTTTCCCCTGCCAGGGGGTGGTCTTCCGGGTAGCCTTGGGCATCCTCAGGGTATTTCCACAGAGCACAACAGGATTCGACTGGTGGTTTGGGAGTATTGCAATGGATTGTGTTTTTAAAGATGGCTGCCGGCCAATTTCCCCTTCCGACGCAATGACGTTATTTCCGGGTCCGGTTTTACCGGCCTGGTATTAGTATGTTGGTATTACTGGGTCGGTATTTAGGGGTTTCTCCTATGCGGTGACTGTATCGGCGGGTCCCGTGATGCCGCTATCTGGGGGTTGGAGGGCCTTTAGCGGCATGCTGGTATGGCCATTACCGTCATGGGGATTTGCATGTGCTCGCTCATTCGTAATCACCCGCTATTAGCGGGGTCATACGAGCACGGACCTGCTCGTTCCGCCATGCTGGTAATGACCCCGTTTTTACCGGGCTACTCGTAATGAGGCCCTATGTTTTGTAGAACACACATTTTTCGCAGAGATAGAAAACATCTAACTTATGCCAGCAATCCGATTTTTCGGCGGGAGGGATGCACTGTCCCACAGGAGTGTCTTTTGTGGTGACAGGAGCGGAAACGGAGGATGCTGCAGAGGAACTCAACCTAATACATTTATTGCAAGGTACAACCTTACGAATAGCCCCACCGTGGAATGACTTTAGGTGTCGCTTCATTGATGTAGTACCAAAGCTATACGAACCAGGCTTGCCACGACTCAGCAACATGCAGCACTGAGTGCAGATCACCTTGTTCACATGAGCTTTTGCTTTTCCTTCAATGGTGGTAAATAACCGGCACACCCAAGACTCACGATGAGTGCTAGTAGTAGGGACTCACTCTACCTCATCCTCTTCATTCCTCTACTCTACATCCTCACGCCTGTTCCCCTCTGCAGGCCCTTGGGGACATGGTGGTGATGGAGGGGGTAGGGGTGCTGATGCCAAGGCAGTAGCAGAAGAAGCAATTTGGGATGCCATCTGGAAGGTTAATAACCAGGAACCAAGAACAGCAACGTGCACAATTGTCCTGTTGTAAATCTTGGAAATTTGGGGGCGCGGACAGTGCCTGCAAATAAGGACACACGCTCAGCGTGGGTGCGGTCACATGATGATGTCACGGACACATTCGCGAATGGGACGGCTGTCCACAGGACACCAAATGCGCGTGGACCATTGTGCGCATGCAAGCGGGTTTTCTATGGACAGTGTTCGGGTCCCCGAACTAATTAAAAGTGCAACACACGTGCAGAGGACAGTTGCAGACAGGTGCAAAGTTCGTAGGACCCAAGTGTGTGATGCACATGTGCGCTGGTGTTCTACGAACAGTGTTGAAATCCCCGAATAAAATAAATGTGCGTCAAAACTTTGCAGACAGGCGGAAGGATATGTGTTCTATGGATATATTAATTCTGGTTGCGGACATTTACGAACAGGGTGGGTGTTCTTAGGACACCCCCATTTTGGGTGATAGCAGACAAGCGGACATCTTGTGTGTTCTAAGGACACCTCCATTTTAATTACGAACAGTACAAACAGGTATTTTGTCCTTAGGACACCCCCATTTGGGTTAATTGCGGACAAGCGGACATCTTGTGTGTTCTAAGGACACTGCCATTTTAATTACGAACAGTACGAACAGGTATATTGTCCTTAGGACACCCTCATTTTGGTTAATTACGGATAGGCGGGCATCTTGTGTGTTCTAAGGACACCTCCATTTTAATTACGGACAGTACGGACATGTATAGTGTCCTTAGGACACCCCCATTTTGGTTAATTGCGGACATAACGGACACCTGCGCTGTACGCGGACACCCTAACTGCCTTTAAAAAAAAAAAACCAGGTCATATACTAAGAACACACTTAAAATTGTATTAGTGTTTAACAGTATAAAAATTACGAAAGCTAGGTGGAAGCAGAAACTGAAACAAATACAGGGGAATTAGGGGTTTGGACATGATGTATTGGAAGGGAGGAAGGGATGGAAGTCTCATTGTAACATTTTTCTTGCTGGGGAGGGTTTGGGGATAGTTGGCTAGGACTTGGAGAGGGGAAACAGGTACATGTGGGACAATGATGTTTAATGTTTTCTTTAATGTGGTCCACAACACACTGTTTTAGTTGATTGAAGTGTTTCATTAACAAATCAATTTTTAGTTCCATTTGTTTCAGAGGATCTTCTAATATTTCTCTTGGTATATTATATGTATTGTCTGTCTGGTCTGTTAAAAAAAATGTGTTAAGTACACATAAAGTAATGGTTATTAATTGGCTTATATAGAGAAATGTTGTGACTGCCGTTAGTCTACCATTTCTATAAGAAAGTGTTGATAACCATACTGATTATCTTTATATACACAAAGCATTGCTGTTTTCCAAATCTGCGTTTTTCCCTATGTATATGTTTCATATGCTGTGAGTTCACCCAAGTGAATTACATTAAGAACATATTTGAAGTATAACTCTACAAATATAGTACTTGAATATGAATTATGAGTATATGAATTTTAAGTTCCTGACTGTTACTGGCCTAGATATGTCAGTAAAGGCGAAAAGATGGAGCCAGATATGTGATGTCATCAGTGATGTCATCAATGACATTTGTGATGTCATCTTTGATGTCCTGGGTGTTAGTCTTAGCAGTGCACATGGTGGCGCGAGTTATGGTTGCTTAGCTTACCATAACTGGCGAATTTCGAGGGTTTTTCGGTTTTACTTGGAACCATAACGTCCCTTTAACAATGTTTTTTTCACTGAATTTCATAGGATTTAATAGCTCAACTTGACCATAACGTCCATTTAACAATGTTTTTTCACTGAATTTCATAGCTTTTTACCAAGATACCCTTAATTTGTATAGATGTACCATACAACATACTGAACTCCATGGTCCCATGCTGATGACCACAGGGTCAGTGGACTATGCAACAGTCCGCGGACCCCGGGTAGCATCCACACTGCCCAAAAGCTCAGGGGTTCTTTTACATTGTTGTAGCATGCAACAAAGACACTCAACATGTTGAAAGAGCATCATGTAAGTGAATTACAAACAAAAATAAAGGTGGCCTACAAACTCTATACTTATGAAAGCAACAGTGCAATTCCATAGGGTATGAAACATAATGGAATGCACCAAGAACAAAAATAACCTCTGCCTCCAACAGAATTACCTCACTGCTTTACACAGAAACTGTGAACCAACTGTCAACAGCACACCTACAAAGCACTAACAGCACAACTGAACTACAAACTGGTAAGTGCACTACATTGTTGCCTATAACTACGCAGTTTGTTCAGTATGCTACACTAAAAAATGATTTCTCTTTTTTTTACACAGAAATGGCTAGCACCATGGAGTGGCTTGTAGAAAATGTTCCTCTGGAAGAAATGAGTGAAGACAGTGATACTACTGGTACACAGTGCAGTTTGCAAAGAAAGCCAATTAATACACATTGCTTCACATGTACCTGACACATATATTTTTTGTTAACAGTACATACAGAAAATAAAGGGAATGCCCCAGAAACAGTGCATCATCTACAAGTCCATGAGCATATGTGAACAGCAAAGTAACAGTGTACACAATTATCTACTGAACTTGGAAGAAAAAATTGATCAATGAATTAACACTTTTGCTGATTTAAAAGATTTTGTACAAAGATATATCACGGAGAATATTAAATATCAGTGCCCCACCTACACCTGTACCCCTTCTCACTGTCCGAGCCAACCATCCCCACAAATTCCCCATCACCGAAGACGTCACGATGAGACCTCAATCCCTTCCTCCCCTAATGCCCAACCTCTAGAAAACCCAAATTCCCCTGTATATGTCTCCATTTCTGCTTCCCCTTCTCTTTCATAATTTGTATATTTATGTGTGTAAATAAAGTTATATGTATACTGTTGCTGTATGTGTTTGCGTTTTATTTTTTAAAAACCCTGTTAGGAGTCTGCGGACAGCGCGAATGTCCGGAATGTCCGTAATTAATCAAAATGGAGTCCGTAGAACACTGCGACTGTCCGCATGTCTGCAAAGTTGAGACCCACCTTTAATTAGTTTGGGGACCCTACCACTGTCCGGCAGACACCTGGATGCATGCGCACCCCACCTTCGAAGTCCTACAAACAAGCAGACTGTCCGGAATATCTGTAATTAATTAAAATGGTGGTGTCCTACGGACACTGCACCTGTCCAAGCTGTCCGCAATCAAAATGGAGGTGTCCGTAGAATACTGTACCTGTGTGCATGTCTGCAAAATTGTGACGCAACCCTAATTAGTTTGAGGACCCTACCCCTGTCCGGCAGACACCTGGGCACACGTGCATCTCACCTTTGGGGTCCTATGAACATCGCACCTGTCTAGAACTGTCCACTGCACGTGTGTCGCACTTTTAATTAGTCTGGGGAGCCCAGCCCTGTCCGTAGGACACCTATGCGCATGCGCACAACAGATCCCGTGATGTCACCATGTGACCGCACACATGTTCAGCATAGGCCCTTGTCCGCGAGCAGTGTCTGTACCCCTGAACACAAAAAAACATGCTTTTTTGAGCAATACAGGGTGTTTAACTGGGAAACTTTACCCTTGCACAAGTCCCAGACCATGCCACTG
This sequence comes from Ambystoma mexicanum, assembly GCF_040938575.1. NCBI lineage: Eukaryota > Metazoa > Chordata > Amphibia > Caudata > Ambystomatidae > Ambystoma > Ambystoma mexicanum. Next base: position 722,861,236 of record NC_090927.1, on the reverse strand, counting down.
GTGATCTGGACACTTTTTGGAGCTTTTTGAGCATGGTTTATATCCAAAATGTCTGTGGAGCACACGGCTGTCTGCAGAGTGCTTCCCAGCACCCCTATAAAAGGCCACTCCCCAGAGCTGCTCCTCATTCTGTTTTTGGATACCAAGGACTACTGAGCACTGCTACCGTTTTCTGCTAGCTGTTTGCTGTTTCCTGTGTGCAGATTGCTGACTTCCTCGTTCTGACACCTTTGGTGATGGCATCCATGGCTGCTCGTACTGCTGCTGCCTCTGCCTCAGCACCACCCTCACCCCCTCCACCACCACCACCTTTCAAATGGCCTGGGGAGGGGAACAGGCGTGGTGATGTAGAGAGTGATTAAGAGGAAGATGAGGATGAGGTAGTGGAAGTCCCCACTACTGCTGGCCAGCATGAGTCTTAAGTGTGGAGGCTATTTACCACTGTTGGAGTGGTACCCAAGGCACGTGCAGACATGGTGCGCTGCACTGAGTGCAAAACTGTGCTCAGTCACGGCAAACCTGGCCTGTATAGCTACAGGACCACCTCCATGGAGCGACACCTGAGGTCAAAGCACAAGGTGGCAGTGCAGAGGGTCGTCCTCTTTGAACAAAGTAGTAGGTTGAGTTCCTCTACAACATCCTCGGTATCTGCTCCTGTCACCACATGGGACACTCCTGTGGGGCAGCGGATCCCTGAACCAGACACACAGGCCATACGCACTGTGGCAGACCCTTACGTTTCGAGGGTCACTGTATTGTGCATGCACTGCGACATGGTACTCTGCAGGGGGGAGCAATTTCGAGGTACTTTCGAGGCTTCAGTCTAGGAGCATGAGAAAGAATGCCCCCTACCTAATTGAGGCCCACCCAACATCTTCCTCTGTCCACTTGCCCTTTCTTACCCCTGTGGTTGGTGCCACTTCCCTACCTTGCCTTCCCTTCCTTTCCTTATGTGTCATGTATAAAAACACAAAAAAATAAAAAACAACATTAACCCAAAGGAAAAAATAGAAGTGCCAATAAAGTGGTGCAGGGCCCTGGGCATTCTGAGAAGTCTGCGGATGGGCCGCGGACTTCTAAAAAAAATGAAGAGGGGTGGCACTTTCAAAAACATTGCACTCTTTTCCGGGAGAAAGTTGTGGCTCTGAAAAGAGCCTTTTTCTGGTGTTTGTTCATTCTTGGAAGGGTGGAAGAGGCCAACACCTACTGGAAAAATGCTTCCTATACTTGCAAAAAGGGCTGCAATGCATTTTGGTTATTTCGCAGAAAAAGCTGATTACCAGCATCAGTAAGGTGGATTCCATCTCTGCGAAAAATGTTCATAATACGCAATGTAATATTTTCATTGTGGAAGGACGACATGCCAACAACTCTCAAAAAGGCGCAAACAGCCTTGTTGACGTTGCACCTCGCTTTCTCCATTCGCAGACCAAATGAAGAACAGCAAAGCCACGTCTGTCTCTGCGCAATGCGAGAAAAAAGTACTCGGGAGTTTGGAAACATGTCCATGACTTTCGCAAATGCCTCCTTCATCGCAAACTGCAGTGAGATTCCAGTGACATGTTCAAAACTGTTCCCTCCACAATGAATACTAATAATGTCTGGATGATGGTGCGTTACCAAAGTGGCACAAAGAGGAACCAAATCCAGCCACTTCATTCCACACACTCCATACCAATGCACATCCACATGATGGAATCCAAAATGTGCAGCCACTCCACAATGCTTTGCATACACCTGCAACCAATGTACCAAAGAGTCTCCCAAAATCCAGACACACTGCCTCCTGAAAGACACAGCCATAGCCATAACCATCTTGACTCCTCTCAGCAAACAGACCTTCTGCCACAGTCTCTCTTTACACACCACACCCAGAAAACCTTATTGACCAATCCCCTAGCCTCCAAAGACCCATGTCCAAGGCTATCAGCCTCAAAAGCCCCGGATGTGGCACGTGCGATCCGCGGTCTACCGTGGTGTCCGCGGACATATTGTGCAATTCACAAGGGTGGGGACAGAAATTTCAACCAGGGTAGGTGATTTCCTCTATAGTGGTGGCTCTGAAAGGAGCCTTTTTTTAAAGGTGCTTCTAAAGAAACACCTTTTACTTTGTATTTTTGTGGGGGTTTTCGCTTATTTTCCCCCAGATTTCTTTACATTAACCTCTGTAAAGCATTCCTTATATTGCGAAATAACATGGCATTTCCCAGGATGGATAAAGAAATGCCATCTGCTTTGAAATAATTAACATGAACAGAATCAGTGTTCTCATTATTACAAGAGAACATCCCAGCTTTGAGCAAGAAAACATACACACCTTTGTTAACCAAACACATTGCACCATTTTGCTGTGGACAAAAAACCTTTGTCCCATGCTACCTTAGGTAGCATCTCAGAAAAAATTACCTTGGCACTTGGAAGAACCAACATCACTGCCTCAACCAATTTTTGCAGAACACTCAACAAACTAGGAGCACTGATATATCCCAAATGCACAGCACACCAATGCAGTACTACTACAACTGGACTGTTTCAAATGGACATATTTTTACAAACTCCAACCACTGCCTGCATATTGGAACCAGGCACAGTTGACCACAAAACCTCCACTCCTTCAAAACCAAAATTGGCAGCCATATGTTTAGACTTAGCATACCTCTCTAAAACCTTTACAAATAGATCTCCAACTACCAACCCCCTGGCTTTCTGCACCTCTGCCATCTTCACTACACACAGCCACTCTTCCTACAAAGCACAATCTCAACACCTGATTGGCTAATCCCACAGTCCCCTTTCCATGGCAGGCCTTTTGTAAGGACCCGGATGTGGCACGCCCTGTCTGCTGAATACTATTGCGGTGTCCGTGGACCGGTAACACAGGGGCAGCCCTTTTTTCCTTTCCACATCACTCTCTGCACCACTCCCTCATTGGCTACAGATAAGCAGTCACTCAACCGTCCACCAATCACATCCAAGACCTTCACATCTACCTCTGTGATCATAGTTCAGCACGTTAGATCTACTGTTGAACACTCTGGTTACAAGTCTGATGGGATTGCAAATCACCTCCAGAACAAGTTACTACACAACTCTCCAACATAGCTGCTTCCAGATTTATCCACATCTGCATCCATCAACGCATATGTACTAACTTCCTTCTTTTGCAATTGCAGTGAAGACCACTCTCCTGAAAGCCAGTGGTGTCTCCAGTGGAAAATAGAACCCAGAAGAAACCTACTCTTCGCATCCAACAAAGTAAGTGCAATACTGTCAGAGTGTTCTGCCTGTTACTCAGACAGTGCAGTATTCTTGTATTGTAGGCTACACAATTGTATCAACCCAAAAGCATTTGCTTCACCCTTTGTCATTGCACCACAGCAGGTGCACACTTTGTATTGTCATCTGAACACCAGTACAGCAACACAAATATACCTGTACAGCCTTCCCAATCTGAAGTAACAGCCAATTCCACAATCACACACCTCTATATGTATGCCTACCCTCATATACAGACACTTATGCAAAGTACACACATATACATTGCACAACCTCCCAACCCACTCTTTTCTTTTTCTCCAAGAGACACTAAAGAATACTTACTAAAAAGCAACTCTGTAGAAAGCAACACAGAAATAGAGCAGATCAAACTAAAAGCATACAAAATAGCCATCTGCCTCTAGCAGAATATGTACAAAAAGTTCAAACAAAACACCTAATACAGTCACTAAGAAAAACTGAAGGAGCTAGCAGGAAAGAAACTGTGACTCCTCTTCCAAAATGTAAAAATAAAAATAAATGTATTAAGAAGATTGCAACTACCACTAGTGCTAACACTGCACCTACAAATGTAAATGTAGCCACAAGTAAGCATTCCATAAATTTTATTTTACAAAATAAATTCCTCCACAGAGTCCTTCAGAACCTTATAAAAACAGGGGAGAAATCAGGCTCAACCCTTAAAACTTACCACAGAAAACTGATCCTGGAAGCTCTCGTAGACAGTGCAATGCTCCTCAAAAGGAAAATCTTTACATTAATTTTAAACAGAATGAAACAACTAACAAAATGAATTAGTAAACTACAACAAGTACTTCACAACAAACGTAATATCAGCATAGATACCTTTGGAAACATCTGTACAGGTGAGCGGAGTCACACCACTAGCACAGAGCCATATTTCAATGAAGAGGCTTACAAACAAGAGCAAACAAACCAAATTGCCATACATTGCAGTGGGTGAGGGTATGAAAAGGTAGACAACAACATTATGGACAGGAAACATTGCTTTCAAGAATATCCCCAGCAAACTTAGCATCAACTCTTCATTCCACGGAACCAATATGTCCCGTCTACAAATGGCCGTGCATATCAATGGGTAAAATATGCAAACAATCTTTCAAATCTTTACAGCAGTTCCTCAATCAGTATGTGAAAGACAAAGACAAAGTAAACATTTAAATATTACAAACTGTGGACTCCTATCCAGTGCGCAAATACACAGGACTACGAGGACATTCATTAGCCTACATTTCTGGACCTGCTTGCAAAAGCACCTTCCACCATATCAAAATGTTAGCAACAGACCATTCTACTGTATGAACTCTCGCTCACAAACTGTACTATAGAAAAAGTCCTGCTTTAGCACTGGAGCATTTAAATGACATTCTCCAACATGGTACAGCCAAAGAACTGCTCGAAGAAATAGACCACATCCAAAGAAAATATTGTGGAACTGAAGAGCACTTACAAAATCCAGTAACTTTAGAAAAGAGTAGTGACAACCTTGCAGATGTCAACCTTCTATTACACATATACAAAAAAGAAATAGCAAAGTTTAAAAGCACATCTGCTGAAGTACCAAACCAAGTATGTGGTATGTGTTGCCGCAGAACCTTTTATACAAAGAGCACCAAAAATATAGATATTGTACAAAATAGAAGACATTGAGGAATCACAATGGTTCCAATTAGATCTCTACCTTATAGCAGAAAACAAATACGAAATTACTAACCCTGCAATACTGTGCACATACTGCACTGCAAACCTTGGCAATAACCAAATGCCTTCACGGGCTATCAGTAATAACTTGAAAATATTTGCACTGTCAAAGCCACTTCAACAATTTCATTTGTATGAGAGCATTATAATCCAAACAGTTCAAACATTTCAAGCGATAATACGCTTTCAACCAAAAGCAGCGAAGTTGCCTCCCTCTGAATTACTGAAAGGCATTTGTGGCAAAGTACTTTATTTGCCATTAGATCTCAAAGAAAATGTAGACATCCTAGGAGTGCAACAGCCCATACATCAATCTTTGGTTATCCTAGTGAATGGGGTACCTACAAAAGACAAAACAATTTGGCTGCAACTAGTGGACCTACACAAAGTTACAGAAGGACTGTAATATCTTAAAGACAACAATGAATACCACAAAGAAATAAACATTGAAGAAAACCTGAGGGAAACCACCGAAATAATTCAGGATTCCTCAGCAACTGGCCAATTTGAACTTCTAGGTCCTAATACAGTCTCCAATATTTTAGCCCACTATACAATTCACCCACTGCACTCCAAAGATACCATAGACGATGCACTAGAAACATATCAAATGCGGCAAGCCAAAGGATCTCAAATCAGCATATGGGAAAAAAGTGTAGAAGCACAAGCCTTTCCTCTACTTTTTCCTACTGGAAATGGTGGAAGGTACAATGGAAGATGCACACAAATACCAGCATCAGAATACCGCTCTTTACGAATGTATTCTGAAGACCCCAGACTAAGACAAAACGTTGAATACATATTCCACTTCCTCTTTCAAAGTGAACTAGAAACTCTATGTTACGTAGTTGCACACACATTGAAAACAGGTTCCAATTTTCAAAACATGTCTGCTAAGCAGCTACTTCAAAAGGTGCAAGAGAAAGATGAAGTTTTACAGTCAAGTATAAGAAATCTTTTGGCAAACATGCATGGTACAAAAGAATACTGGTTCCGACGTCACAGAGATGTATGGTGTATGCTATGCAAAACCACATGGTTTCTCACTTTAATTTGTGCAGAGTATACATGGGAAGACTTGCACGATTTTCTATGCATAGCAAACCAAAATAAAGCAGGAATAGACATGAAAATACCAGGAGAACTCTGCTCTATTGATCCTGTAAATGTATTGCGGTACTTCAATCATCGCTTTATTTCCATGCTGTACTTCATTTGTAATAAAACAATTCCTCCTCTCAGGGAAGTGGAACACTTCTTTTGGAGAAAAGAATATCAAGCCAGAGGAGCGCCACACATCCACATGCTTTTGTGGATTAAAGATACTCCAAAATTTGGTCAGGACAGTGATGCCACAGTTTTACAGTTCATTCACAAATATGTCACTTGCGAAATCCCTTCAGAAAGTTCACATAGTGACCTACATGCACACATTTTGCAGTTTCAAAGACACATATGTGGCAAGTGTTGTCAACGCAAATATAAAAACAAAGGCAAATACTACACCAAATGCTGCTTTGATTTCCCTAGACCAGTTTCAACTACAGGACAAGTAAACAGCTTCATGTCTTCTGTTAGACACAGTGTGAACAGAAAATCACCTAAGAACACATACTGCATAAAAAGACCTGAAGCATCAAAGTACATCAATGATTACAATGCAATCATTGCCCTTCTATGGAATGCAAACATGGATGTGCATCAGAGAAAACAGAGCTGAAAGACCTCTGGATGACATATCATCTGACAAAACACTTTCACAAAAATTGTACAGCTTTGGCATGAAAAATGCTCTACCATAGAGAATGTGACTGCTACGAAGCTGCAGACCGTTTAACAGGCACCACCTTGTATGCGGAATCTGAAAACATTGTCTGGCTAAGCCTTGGTCCTGCTGCATCCAGAAAAAGATTTCTCAAATCATACCAAGACATAGAAACAAGAGCCCAAACCGACCCCAACAGCCAGGACATTTTGAAAAACAACTTATTGGCACATACTACCCAAACAGGAGTACTGCTTTAGAAACCATGTGCCTATACCACATAGCCCACATTTCTCATACAAAAATAACATCAAACCAGATGTGAAAAAAGGTAAATACATAGTCCAAGATTGTGAGGGCAGCTTGGTTAAACTTACCAAACACAGTCTGGGTAATCATATGAAGCTATCATTAAAAGTTTCTCAACATAGAGAACTCTTCTACATGTCCCTACTCCAACTTTTTAAACCATGGAGAAAAGAAGACGATTTATTGGACACCCATGCTTCCTATGAAGATGCTTACAATGATAATGAACGCACTATAACAGAAATAAACTTTAAACAATACAAAAACATGTTGGACAATGAACGCCAACAAGAAGAAGAACATCAAGCACAACTAAATATAGACACTCCTGACAACAGTCAACCTTCTCTTAAAGGAAGCAATGAACCACTTGGACAGCAACTCATACCAAATGAGGCAGAATTAGCCATGACTGAAGTAGAAAACACCATGTGTCAGGATGAGCAATCTGCAGAAAACTTTGCTCTACTGAAATGACAATTAAACATTGAGCAGCGTAGCATTTTCCTAGAAGTAACTAAAGAAACTGAACATGGTGTGCAGCACAAAACTAAAACTTGTACCTTTCAAAACTATAAACCAATACTCCTGTATGTAAGTGGTCAAGCTGGTTCATGCAAAACATTCTTAATAAAAATCCTCACCAAATTCCTCCAACAATTGACAAACAACAACCTTTCAGCTGTTGTAACGTCCCCACAGGTTTAGCTGCCTACAATATAGGTGGAGTCACTTTACATCGATTGCTACTCCTTCCAGTAGAACACCAAAACAAATTAGCCTACTACAAACTCTCAGCAGAAGCAGCTATGGAGCTACGCAGAGTTTTGAAACAAATGAAAATGCTCCGAATAGATGAGGTGAGCATGGTCTCCAACGTAAGGTTGGCTTTAATTGACCTGAGATTGCAAGAAGTCCTTAAAACAGACTACGAACAACTCTATGGAGGAAAACAAGTTATTGTTTTCAGATATCTTCTTCAATTAACACCAGTAAAATGTGAACCTATTTTTAAAACGTTAGGACACAAACTGTGCCATAAAACTCTTGGCAGCATAGGAAATGTAAATCTCTGGCAACATTTCCAATACAGAGAACTAACTGAAAACATTTGTCAGTCTGCAGACCTCACCTATGCCAACATTTTGAAAAGCATTTGGATTGGTGTACTTTCTAGGGAAGCAAAGTCTTTCTTAAATAGCAGATGCATACATGAGCTATACGGCCATAACACATGTGCTACTGGTGACATGGACAATTAGCACACACATATTTTATCTGTATGTCCTTGATGCCAACTCTAGCAAGCTGTGCACAATTCAATGAAACAATGTTGAAAAAAGAAATGCAACCACTAGTGCAAATTTACTCCACAGACAAACTGGATGTGCACGGTATGACAGTACCCATGTATCAACAAGCCACAGCACGACTAAATACCTTAGAGAACTCTATCTCTAACACAGCTGGTTTGGAGAAAATGTTAACATTGGGTCTCATTACGACCCAGGCGGCAACCAGTATTTTACCAACTCTGCCATGGTGAATGGCGGAATTACCACCCTATTCCAAGGTTGGCGGGGCGGTAATTCCCCATTCACCATTGGCCCTTCCCCATTCCCATTTTTGCCCCCATATGGCTCAAAGGGAATGGGGAAGGCGGTAATTATGGTACCGCAAATTGCAGTACCGTAATTACCTTGAAAGTCCCTTTGCGGATTCCTTCCTGACGGCTGGTAAAAACCAGCCGTTAAGGTCGGGACCCACAAAGGGACCTCGTAATTAGGCGGTAAGGGTTTAACGGCGCCGACACCTTTTACGGCGCCATTACCCCCTTACCGCCTGGGTCGTAATGAGGCTCATTGTGTTTAAACTGTAGAGTTTTGCTAAAGCGTAACCTTGACGTGGAACAAGGTTTAGTTAATGCAGTTGTTGGCTTGCAGACATACCCACGTGACAACAGAATTCAGTTTGTCAAAATTCACTTTGACAAACTTTCAGAAGTTAAAAAGATAGGATGCTCAAAAACCCGATTCCTTCTTTTCAATGACATGTATGTACACAGAGAACAGTTTTCTATGCCTCTAGCATACGCAGTCACCATCCATAAATCACAAGGTTTAACACTAGATCAAGCATTGATTGATATTGTCTGCACAGTCTTTAAAGAAGGCATGAGTTACGTAGCACTGTCACACCTATACCCACTTGAAGGACTATTTCTATTGAATTTTGATGCAAGTAAGGTCACTGCTGACATTCCTTGCATTGTAGAGTACAATAGACTATGTGCAATCTACACACACCATCTCAAAATGTACCCTGTTCCTCAAGAAGGCAAACTTTGTAAAAGAAAAGTAGTGCAAATTGAAAACAGCTGGTAGCAAAGAAGGATGCACTGAAAAGACATAGGCATAGCCAACTGCACAAACAAAGACAACTACCTCTTCAAGGAAACTACTTGCACTTCCATCAAATGAGAAAAATATCGGGTCCATTCACATTTTCCAATAAAACTGGTGTAAATTGCTTTGCAGATGTAGCAATCAGTGTTCTATTCCAAATGCCACCAATTGATGAAAACATTTACTTAAACGGTGCATACCAATTGTGTTTGAAAATGTTACTCCTTCACAGAAATGCAACAAATAATCCTAACCACACTTACAGTGTTTCTGTAATAAGACAGGAATTGGACAACTGTGCAGTAATGGTGAGATTCACTATAAACACACAAGAAGATCCACAATAATTTCTAATGTACTTACTACAAGTACTGGAAAACAAAAACATACCTATGAATGAAATCTTCCAGATTTCATACATGTGGAAACATACATGCACTCTCTGCAGCCATGTCATGCACAACCAAATGCCTAACAAACACTTTGTGTATGTATCTATACCTAACTGTCAATCCATTCCATTTCAGCAGCTCATCCAAAATGCAAACCATGGCATATTATGTACTACTTGCAATTTCCGATAAGCACTCCACCTTACAGATACAATCACATGGCCAATACGTAATAGTAATGCTTTTACAATACAATGCAGATGGTACCAAAAACAACTGCAAGCTTTCTGGCTTCCCACATGGACAAATATCACTTGGAAAGAAAACCTTCACAACAGTAGGCATAATCTACCACACGGGTGCCACAACCAGTGCAGGTCACTATACTGCATACATTAAAAACAAATGTGGGTGGTTTGAATGCAATGACACTTCCATTACTCTGAAGCAGAGATTACCAGCAAATCTTGCAAATGCCTACTTAATATTCTTGAAACCAAAATGTACTCACTGATCTACGTATGAGCGTCTACAAACTGTCCTCAATAACCTTTGAAACCACAAACGGGTAGAATAAGGCAACAGCTTTCTAATAATGACCATACCAATGCAAGAAATACGCATCTACTGTAACTACACCCATACTGCTGCAAACGCACCTAACAAGAGTGAAAAATGTAAATCCACCAACACGAATGAACGTGCTTGAAGACATATCCTGCAAACGTTAGAATACACCAACTGGTATCGGACTGCAACCATAATACTACAAATAACTTCCCATTACTACAAAGTGTGTAATCCACCAGCAAAAATTATAGTTCTTCTGAGGAAACCCTTCAAAACCTATTAAGTATAAACATGCCCTCAACAACTTCGAAACTATCAACAGTTAGAATACGCCAACAGGTATCTAACTACTCACACAATTCTGCAATATTACTGTGCAATACCACTGTACTTAGAAAACATCAACAGCAACAAACGCATACAGAAATACTGCTAAAAGGCGGAAACAAATAATCAGTTAGAATACGCCAACTGGTATCTAACTGCAACCATAGTACCACCACTTCCAAAATGCAAATCATACACCATTTCAATTCCTCCTACTACAACAGACCACCTTAAACATTGCTATAATTAGTGCACACACCACTAAAACAGTCTGTGCCACATAACAACACATAAATGTTACAAGTTTTTTTTAAATCCTGCATGGATTTGTTTTCCCACAGACCCAATGATTATGCCAACAAACACAGGAACTGAGCACATTGCACAGTACACTTGTTTGAAGCATAGTACTTGTGAAGTACTCATTATGAGGGTCCACAAAGTACACACATTTCTGGAATACAATGCAATAACACATTACAAAGTACCTACCCTAACATGTTATGCTTTCTTTTATCACAGAGAATGAAAGAACAAGTTCTGCTGCATTTCCACATACCATGCAAAGAACTGCATAGGGCCGGAACAATACAAACAGTAAGTATGCAATTATTGGTGTCATACTTCTTAGTAATCTACACATTTCATTCTGTACACATATTTGTACAAACCATATTCCAGTATCACAATGTTCAGAGCATTCCTGTACTATGCTACAGTAGTTGTCTCCAGGCCCTACACTCTTGGGTATAAGGCCCACAGCCTACAGCCTCCAGCCATGCACCCAATAGACTAGGGCCTGGCCACAACCACTGCAGCATAATACAGTCATGCATGCAAACATCTACCCACTGACCGCAACACACACACGTAACACAGCCACCTGGACCCTATCCACTTCAGTTCACATACTGTTAAAATACTTCCAGCCAGTGGACATACTCTCTGCTGCTCACCCAACACTCTATTAACTGCCCATAATCAATACATCATAATACAGTGAAGTACCCAAGAATGTGCCCAGCGGCCACAACCCAAACACATAACTCATCCACCTAAACCCCAGTCCACTTCACTTCACATACTATAACATTACTCCCACCCACTGCACACACTATGATACACCGAAGAAATGCAGGGCACTCCAACAAACCACTTGCCACACAACCTATCCGTTTCTGTACACATAGTATTACACTATGTGCAGCCACTGGAAAGACTCTTGGGTGCAAGGCCTACGTCATGCACCCAAGAGTCTACTGGCTGGCACAATTATCACACCATAATACAACCATTCACCCAACAATCTGTACACTGGCCACAAGCCACACGCATAAGGCAACTGCCTGAGGCCCTATTCACTTCTACACACATAGTATTACAATACATGCAACCAGTCACCACACTATTGGGTGCAGTAGCAATCCACCTGAGACCCTCTCCACTTTTCGAAACATACCATTACCGTACTTCAACAAGTGGGCACACTCTTGAACTCTTGAGTGCATCACATCCAGCCATGCTCCCAAGAGTATAGTAGCTGGCCACAATTACTTCCCACTGCATACAATATCATAGACCCAAGAATCTTGAGACAGTCCAACAAACCACCTGACACACACCCTGTCCACTGTTATACACATACTATTACAGTACTTACAACCAGTGTGCAGACTGTTGGGTGCATGCCCTCCAGCCAGACACCCAAGAGTCTAGGAGCTGGTCACAATCACCACACCATAAGAGAGCCATGCACCCAACAATCTATACACTTCCGCCACCCACACACATAAACCAACCACCTTAGGCCATGTCCCCTTCTGTACACATAGTATTCAAGGGCATACAAGCACTCAACAAACTCTTGCATCCAATAAGCCAGCCACCTAAGGCCCTGTGCACTTTTCTAGACATACTATTACAGTACTTCAATCAGTGGTCAGACTCTGGGACACTTGGGTGCATGCACCAAACACTATAGTGACTGGCCACAATTACCTCCCATTGCATAGAATATCATAAACCCAACAATCTCAAGACAGTCCAACCAACCACCTGCCACACACCCTGTCCACTCTTGTACACATACTATTACACTACTTTGCACCAGTGGACAGACTCTTTGCTACATGGCCTCCTATGCGATCCATAAGTCACTGTCAAAATCTTGCATGCATGGCTGTATTATGCTCCGGTCACTGTCGCCAGGGCCTAGAGTCTTGGATGCATGGCCTATGGCCACAACCACCACTGCATAATAAAGCCATGCATGCAAACATCTGCCCACTTACTACAACCCACAAACATAACACAGCCACCTCTGGCCCTTTCCACTTCAATTGACATAATATTACAGTACGTGCAGCCAAAAGACACACTCTTGGATGCATGGGCTCTCCACCCAAGACTCTACTAACTGCCTGCAACCAATACATCATAATATAGTAAAATACCCAATAATCTGCCCAGTGACCACAACCCAAACACATAAGGCATCAACTTGTAGCCCTGTCTACTACTGTACACATAGCAGTCCAGTACCTGCAACTAGTCAGGACACTCTTCAATCCAATAAGCCAGCCGACAGAGGCCCTCGCCACTTTTCTACACATACCATTACAGTACTTCTATGAGTTGCCACACTACTGGACTCTTCAGTGCATCACTTCCAGCCATGCACCCAAGACTCTAGTAGCTGGTCACAATGAACACAGCATAACACAGCCATGCACCCAACAATGTATACACTGGCCACAACCCACACACATAATCCAGCCACCTGAGGTCCTGTCCACTTCTATACACTTCCTCATATCATCTGAATTCCACTCCCCATCCTAATGAATCCTGCCTGCTGTCACCACATAAGCTGCTCGCCCCAGGACCTATCCGTGAACTGCTGCGGTGTCCATGGACAGTGAACACAGCACAGTCTTTTTCTACCTAAACAAATACATCATATGACCCATCTTTCACTCCTCTACCCTTTCCAGCCCCTCTTCCCATCAGCAGATGCCCCATCTGTTTTCAGCCCTGTTCGCCGCTGCGCTCTCCGTGGATCCAACATGGCAGGTGCTTCAGAAAAATATGACGCACATCACGCTTCACTCCAGCCAATCAGTGGGCATGCCGTATGTCTGTGGACATCACGTAGCCCTCCAGACCAATCAGAGTGCTGTCCGCGGAGCAGACAGGGAAATGGGTCAGCCGAGCAGACCTAGATGTCACTAATTTTTGGCACCTACATTTTGCCCGTTTTAAAAAAAAAACACTGAATGGATTTTCACCACAAAAGCACGCTTTCGGGACCAAGTCACTTCTCCTGCTGCAAATTTTGTGAAAATCTGTCCAGTGGTTTGAGCTGTAGGCATGAGCAAAGTTTTTCCCATTCAGTCTGTGAAGAAACATTTTTTAGGGATCCCCCTATAGCTCCCCCCTCGACGAAATCTCTCCAATCTTACCAAAAAAAATCAGAGTGGCGATATACTTTTTTTGCAAAGTTTGTTAAATGTTCGTTCAGGGGGACCAAAGTTATAAGCCACCCAAAAAGTGCTCTTCCTATGAGATGAAGAACTTAACCATAACTACACGGCCACTACCACAGGCCATGGAATTTGATTGGATATTTATAAGGCGCTTATACAGCAAGCCAGTGTTTCAAAGAGCCACAAGGCACAAGGGAAGGGAACAAGGGAGCAATTAAACAAAGGAATTGACAATTAATAAATAACAGAAGTGGTCCTACTAGGCATTGTAACATTCGGAGCGAGCAAGTGCAGTGAAAGAAAAAGGATAAAAGGGGCGGTGGATGGGGATAAGTGCTATTATGGGGCCTTAGAGGAGGAAGTGCCAGATGTGCCATTGGGGAGGCAGCAGGTGAGTGCATTGCGAAGGCGAATACGGAGGTCTATCACCCAACAGGTAAATGCAGAGCGGAGGCAAGCCACCTGACAGGTGGGTGTGGGCCCATAGGCCAGTTCAGGTGAGTGGGGTTGCTGGGGTGATTGGCAGAAGACAAGGTCCATATTGGACTCTTGAGGGACCAGGCTGCCAATATCAGTGACAGAGGCGATGGTTAGCACAGGAAGGGGAGAGCGAAGAAGGAGAAGGGAAAGGTCTTGAGTTGTTTGTGGCACCTGAGGTAGTGCAGTTCAAGATGGAGAGAGAAAGGGATTCAGTTCCATAGGAGGGAGCCAGCTGAGGAGAGCGATCTGCCCCCAGCTCTCTGCTTGGAGAAGCTTTTTATCAGCAGATAATTGGAGCCAGAAGATCGAAGGGACCTGGAATGGTAGTATTTATTGAAAGAAAGACACAGGTAGCATGGTCCCAGGCTGCATACAGGCTTGTGGATGATGCAAAGTGTCTTGCATTTGATCCTTGCAGCAACTGGGAGCCAGTGGAGAGATTTTTGAGCTGGAGAGATACGGTCCCAGGGCATGAGGCCAAGGATAAGTCTTGCAGCCCTATTCTGGATTAGGTGAAGAGGATGGAGAGAAGAAAGAGGCAGATTGAGAAAGAAGCTGTTACAGTAGTTTAGCCTGGTGAGGACCAGAGCTCTAGAGACATGGAGCTACTGGGAGAAGGAGAAGAAAGGGAGAATGTCCCTAAGGAGGTGAAGGTGAAAGTGGGCCTTCTTTTCAAGGTCCAAGATGTGAGGAGTAAAGCAAAGGGAGGAGTTGATGATGACCCCAAGGTTTCTGGCCTCACTGGAAGTAGAGGTAGGTGAGCCAATAGAGGATGGCCAGAGTGCAGAAAGGAAAAAGGGAGCAGCTGTCCCGATAGGAAGAATTGCAGTCTTAAGGGCATTAACACACAGATCATTTGAGGTGCACCAAGACTGAATAGCAGACAAGCAGTCAGGCATGATGGCGGGGAAGAGGAGGAGTAGTAAGAGCGGAGCGTTAAGAAGAGTTGTGTGTCATCTGCATAACACTGGCAATGAGGAGAGGATGCAGAGGTGAGCAAGCGGTGCAATTGTGTTGGGCCAGTTGGCAGATGACTAACTTATTCAGGAGTTTCCCACAGAAGAGTGTGGTAGAGGTAGGGCGGTAGTATACTGCGGAAATCCTTAAATTTCCTCATTGCTTTGGCCACAAATTCAGGTAGACATAGTGAACACTTTGTATACCAAATTTGCTCAATTGGCACTATTTGCTATCCAAAATATTTTCCTTTGTGTTTTCCCTTTGTTGTACCTTGTTTTCCGTCTGTTTGTTTTATATTTGTTTTTGTTTTTTATTCCCTTTCCAAGGATTTTTTAAATCTGTTTACATTCTTTTTTTTTATTAGTGATACTTTTCTGGAGATGGTGTCACACATCCCAAGGCACCCTTAAGTGATGAAGATATCAACCTTGTCACAGTCCCTGAAGACCCGGAAGATATCGGGTGGGTAGAGCAGCCAAACCACCCAAAAAGTATTGGCTCAGGAGCTTCACTCCTTCCCTGTGCTGGCGGTTATCAAGGTGCCTAAAGACCCTCCCCTGTCACATGTCAAGAATGGACAGTGCCCTTTATGCTGCAAGGTGTGAATGTGAGGATTCTACATGGCTCCTGCTCAAAGTCTGGAAAGCACAGCATTCATGAACCACCTGATACTTTGCCATGGGTGGCAAGTGGATGATGAGCAGGTTCTGGCAACAAGCAATACATCTTGGTTGCAATGCCTTGCAACCCGCTGCTGGACCTGCAATGCCAACGGATGCAGAGAAAGCCGGATCAACATCATCATCTGTTCATCCTCTGCACCTCTACCATCATCTTCATTTAGTACCAATGATGGGAATGCCACCCATGCGTTGGAACACCAACGCAGGTCTACACTAGGTGGTTTGTTCACCTGCAGGTAGTGCTACATTCTAATAGCACTGAATGCAACAATCTTTGAGGCAATTGAGGCTGCCGGAGTGGAGAGTGGCCGAAATTGGCAATAATTGATTTTTATAGTTTTTTGTGTGTTTTTTACTACCTCTTTCTGGTTTGTTTTTACATGACTATTAATTTAAAAAATAAATCAATAAATAATACACAACTTGTAAATAAATGTGTCTCCTTTTCCACCTATCTTTCCTACACTCCCTCACCTCCAATACCCTCCTTAACATCACCAGGTTTCTTATCAGAACTACCCAAACATGTTTTTAAAGAAATGAAACTGGGGGATGTGGGTTTAACATTAAATGCCACGGGCTAACCCTATCAATTACCACCCGCTGCCCAAGTTAAAAGCCCAAATGAAAAAAGGGCCATCTCAGCCCACCACTGCGGCTTCTATCACCATTAAAACTGTGTTGCTTATGATGCAGGTGGAAAGGGTCTTTAATTTGTTTTAAAAAGTATCTTGTAGCACACTTCAGTACCAAACCCTAGTTCCTGCAATCCATCTTCTCTATTGATGACTGTGACATCATCAATAGAGAAACAGACTACTAAAAGTATGTCCTGGCACAGTCTCACACCACAAGATCACATTTGTTTGTGTTATTATATGCATAATTTTAGTTTTCTATGAACAAGGCCAACTTTGTAGAGTTCCCCAACCATTATTTCCGAAGTTTGCAAATGTTTTCTGAACTTCAAAAAAGACAAGGTTTATTGCATCTGTGCTATATGTTCTAATACAGTCAAAATATTTCCCTGTGGCTGATATTTACCATTAAAGTCATTGGGGAAGTTTCAACTGGTGTCAGGCTTGATTTTTCATATGATGTAACTTGTGGCCTCTGACATGTCATAGGAAGCTAGTGAATATGGTTAAGTGGAAGGGGTGTACATGTTGCGAGTATTGTCAAAGGTGCATACACCTTCATCTACATTTCGTGCTTGCTTGTAGTGACTGCATGTGTAGATGTCAGGGTCACCGTGCATGAAAATGTGGCCTGTCAGTGAAAATCACATGCTGACAGACACAGTGCAATGCCATTAGTCAAGTGTGACATACTGGGAAATGTAAATATTCTGACTGCTTACCCAGTTACTTCACCATATCACAGGGATTGTTTTTCAAATGAAAACTCCAACCAAGATGTGCACCTGAATACACCCATGTGATCTGCTGTACAAGTGATGTCACTCATGATGCCATATGTGATGTCATATGTGACATCATCAGTGCTGTTGTTTGTGATGTCATCAGGGAGATTACAGGATTAGCAATGAGGGTCTATAGTTAAGGTGGTCTAGCTTCTAGCACCTGCAGAATTTCAGTTGTTTTGTGGCGCTAAATCAGCACCTTTTTTTTCACCTTAATGTCACTCAAATGTAAGCTTTTTTTACTGAATTTCAAGGGTTTTGTTATGCTATACCTTCCATGTATTTGTAATTCTATAAAGAGTGATACATGAAAACGCTTACCTTACCTTCAGAAGTCAACTACTCACCCTTCTGAACAACCATGAAACCAACTGATATTGAAGAATCTTGTCATTATAAAGACAGTAAATAAGATAAAAGTGCATCAATTATTGAACAAAACATACAACCAATAAAGAAAATACAAGTGCATTTCCCTTTTGCCCATCATGTCAGTACAGAAACAAAGGAATGTATGCTCCATGTACCCAACCATTTAAGATTGTGAAAAATAATCATTTGGCAGTGGAGGAAAACCTACCTCACTGGAGAGTAGGAAAACCCCCACAAAAAATGTACCTTTTGCATTTGATTTTTTTTTTTTTTATTAACCATGTCATGTAGCCAAATATTACAACAGCTTTAGGACACAATAGCACTATTAAAATTACAATACAAAATATCCAACTGCTTTAACACAGTATATCAATAGAATACACTCACCTGAAGCCAAGCATATAAAGAATCTATAATAAGAGGAGCTGAACCCCCCCAACATACATTAACATAGACTCTCCAAACTGCTAGAAAAAGGTTGATGCAGGGCTCATTATTCCCTCCCATGAGCAAGTCCTAGATAACCTCAGGAGGGGAATCGGAACTCAGTCCTGCAGCCACAGACGCCAATATCCTATGCCCCCACAAGGAATCACAGTGTATTAGCAGATTCTGCACCAACTCAAGAGCACCACAGCCACAGAGTCGACACATCCTTGCAGGCCTAGGAATATTTAGCCAACACCCCATAATTTCAAGGGTCTTGATGGAATTGGATTTGAATTTGAGGTAGTCCCAGACCATTGTGTTGTTCAGGAATTGGCCAATGTAATTTATTTGTACCATACTCCAACAGAATGTAACATTAACTCTAATTTAATTAGAAACATTGCACATATTCAACACAACTGTGCTAGTACACTGCACCTTTGAAAACATGAAAAAGTAATATATGAAATTGCATGGTACATCAAAAAAGTGATACACTAAATTACATCTTGAGTACACTTCTCTATGTTCTATACTCCTAAAGAATTATTCTTCACATTACATAAAAATCTGTTGAAACATTCTAATAAATCACAAATATTTTGATTGGTTTTAAATACATTTAGTTTCTTTTCTGACATACAAAGATATTGTTGGTATTTGTATTATTAATGTAATCATTATTGATTGAGTCTGTGTTCCTTGTATTATCAATAAGAACATTATAACACTAAAGAACATAACAACTAGATTAGTGCTAAATACAGTACATGTCCTGAAAATATTTTAGACATTGACATTATGAGAAATATTTGATGACCTTTTTACACATAAGGGAAAGTTTTACACATAAATTAAATTGTGTTGTACATTTTACGGAATTCTATAAAGCGACAAGTGCAGGCTGCATTCATTTCTGGAATTGTTTTCACAATGCAATCACACACCAGTATAATTCAGTAGAATGCAAAAGCATGACGTACATATTATATACAATGATAACATAGTACTGCTATTGATAACATAAACATTTCATGAATTTGGATAATAAGCTAGTATCATCTTTGAAAAGAAACAATTTGCTCAATCAGTATTCTGTTTTTGCAAACAAGACCTAACTTATTAATTACATGTCTGACATCCTAGACCCATGCAAACAAAACTGTAATAAAGAATGCGTATGAAAAACTAACCTGAAAGTGTGTGCACCCACAGTTGGGCCACGTTCACTAATACAATTATTCTCTCTCATGGAACATTTCTTTGAAAATAACTTAACCTAACATAACTGTCTTACTATATCTCTAAGATGGAAATCCTATTTTACTGTCTCATGAAAACATTGCACAGTACATCTTTTCGCAACTACTTTAACTTACTACTATCATTAAACACATTGACCTAAGAATTAAACTATCTCCAGAAATAAGGTAGCCAGGACAACAGTCCATAACCTAAATATCCATAGCAAACCTTAATACACATGTGGATTTGTACACCACATTTTATGTAAAAAATGAGAAACAAAAAGATAACAGAAGGCTAGTAGTATCTATACTAATCTGATTTACTAACATGTATATTGAAACAATTACAGTTAGGAAATATTTACCAATTTTTACACTTCATATGCATGCCATGTAACTTGTTTACAGACTACCTAAATACATTACAATATAATGATGTGTGTCAAAATCAAGGTTAATTGACTTTAAAAAATCAACTTTATTTAAAATTAAAACTAAAACTACAGTACACATTTTGGTATCAGCTAAAATTAAGTAAGCATATTTAAGATTTCTATGCAATGTATGCTTGAAAGAAGCAGAACAATCATTGCAGACAAGCACTGTATTTCACGTCTCAGCCAACTGGTATAATGGCCACTGTGAATGGTGTGGAATATAATTCCAACAGTTTCAAATGTTTTTGCGATAATGCAACATGACTGTGTGCAAAATTCAAAATGTTGGTATTAATGTTTGCATTGTCATCTCTATATTGCTGCAACAAAAGTATCAAATACTGTTGACACTGCAAATGTCTTAATGTAGACTTATAGTATGCACCACACTGACTACAGACCATATACTGGTAAGCATGAGTAACCAGGTCAGAGAATTAAACACTATATCGTTCTTGTACTGAAAGGTATACAAACCGCTCAAAGGGTTCGCAGTCCATAATTTGATGATGACAACCAGAACAAACATGTAACCACTCAATGACAAACCAACAAAATAGTCAATAGGAACAATAGAATTGCAAAATCTCACAAAGATTGGCATGAGCAACTCCTGTGCAGTTTGTTGAGAGGTTTCTGAAAAATATGAACGTTGACTTCCAGCTCCTTGAGGGAATTCAACATAAATTGATATTACTAAAACAATACTTATACAAGATCTGACATTCAGTAACACCAAATCGACCCTATGCAAACAAATATAAGAAGAGTGCTTTCCGCACATCATCTGTGTCAGGATGCACCTTCCTCTCAATGTCCACTTTTTGTACTTTTGACCTGTATAACGTTGGTCTACAAGATACACAAACGTTATCTGGCTTTTAGACTGGTAACTGATTCAAACAGAGACATATCTTTGCCATATTCTTCAATTATTATTTCCTTAGAAAGCATGACATTCTTTTCTCCTCCTCCAACAGCAGTCTCCTTAAATGATGCATCTGATCCAAACGATGCCTCTTATACTGATTCTATTATCGTGTTCAGTTCCTCCATAGTACCTTATTTAAATGTCCAATTGAAAGAGTTGGCGCCTTACAAAAGTACAACTCTGTAAGTAGGTGATGAGTTTTAGTATGATGAGCTGTTAACATGCTTACATGAAGGAAAGCACTAATACATATATCTTCACCTGGATATGACAAATAGTGACCCTGGAAACCAGTGAATTCTTTTATTTCACATGGATCCACACATTGAAGCAATCTAATCTGTTTTTTCGCACCTTTGCTCTTGTGGAAGCGAGTAACAAATGGCCTCAAAAGTGTGCAAGCTGACTGTTGAATACTGCACATCGAATTGAACACCTCTATTCCAGGACAGACTTCATTTTTCAAGTATTTGAAGTAGCAGCAAGATCCTCATTCCTATGCACATGCTGCTTCTCAGTTATGAATTCACTAAAAATAACATTCAAAATGCAAAACCTCGACCAAACTTAGTAAAGGCCAATGTTACCATACAATGTATTTGGTAACTTTCTTCATTAAAATAGTGACTTTTCTCAATTGTTTTATGTGATTGAGGAACAAAATAAACACCTTTTCCTTCAGCACAAACGACTTGTCTATCAGACTTTCAAGTTCCCCTTTCTGCTTAAACTGAACCAGATAGGAACGTTTCTTTTTTACCATCTTCGAAAGCTTTGAAAACACCCTACGGTGAAACATCTTGCAGTGCATATGTATATTTCTTCTACTATACTTCCTGGAATGCTGTTTCAATGCATCAGACTATGTTTCAGAACTCTACACACCTATTTTGTGGGTTCTCATCTGTGTATTTGGCTTCAGACAGAACACTTTGAAAAAATATACCTCTTTAACTTATTTTTTTTAACAAACCTTTACATCATAGCAATGCAATTCTCTCCTGTAGATAGAGATGTAGTGAGGTATTTATATGAATTTGAGGGAAAAGTAGTGTGTTTTGATTGGAGGTTTTGAAAAGTCAAGACTTTCTCTTTGATAGTCATTTTATGAGATTGGCCTTAGGTAATGGGGCAAGCAATGGACAGACTTGGTCTCACAACTATTAGATGTCTTGACAGTTTCGAATCTTGGCTCGGGTAAACACTCAGCTCTACAAAATGAAGACTGAAAATTCAATAGATTTTTAGACCAGTCAATGCTGGGGTTGTGCTTGCGTAGCCAGCAGATTCCCAGAATGATGGGGAAGTGCGCGGCTCTGATGATGTGAAACATAATTCTTTCTGTGTGCTGTTGTATCGACAAGGTGAGTTCCTCGGTGGTGTGGGTGATCATGCCTGAGCTCAAAAGCTCTCCATCCACTCCTTCAACCTTCTGGTCTTCCTGTTTGGCAATTCTTTTAAGACCTTTTTGTTTGGCCCAGTGAGTGTCAATGAAATTCCCGGCAGTACCACAATCCAGTAGAGCTAATGTGGTCACCTCTGTAGATTCTAGTTTGAGGGTAACTGTGAGCACCATAAGACGAGAGTCTTCAGGGATTTCGGGAGATGACACAGATAGAGAAGCGTAAGGACTTGGACCAGCCCCTCGGTAGTGAGTCCCAACACTTACCGAGGGCGAGCGTTTCCCGGCCTTATGGGTGGTACCTCCAGACAGTCTCGTAACATATGAGTGGAAGCTCCGCAGTACATGCACAGGCAGCCATCCCTGCGCCGTTTGCGTTCCTCAGGGGTGAGCGGAGCACGTGCTGTCTCAATTTGCATGGGCTCCTCTTTGGAGGAGCGTGAGAAGGGTACTGAAGGAGACGGGTGTGTTTCCAAGAGAGGGGGAGCATTTGTCTTGGTCTTTCTTCTTTACATGCGTCGTTCGGTCAGGCGGAAATCTATCCTGAGGGTAGCCGTAAGGAGTTCAGCAAAGGATACAGGTCTTTCTATCCTGGCTAGCTCATCCTTTAAGTCTTCTCTCAGACCCCCCCCGAAAGATTGCATATTGAGCCTGCTCCTGCCACCCAGCTTCAGCTGCCACCTGTTTGAATGTTGTAATGTAGGTTAGCAGATCCGAATTCCCTTGACGGATGTCCAGCAGATCTTCTGAAGCCAAGTAGGTGCTTTTGGTACGTAGAAAGGTTTGTTGCATCAATACCTTGAAAGCATCATAATCCTGTAAGACTGGATCCGGCAGGTTCACCAACAGAGTGGCCCATGCCAGGGCATTACCTGACATGTGTGTTATCATAAACCCCACCTTGGCATGGTCCGAGGAAAAGGTCTGAGGGCGGAATGAGAAGTGTAAATGGCACGCATCCAAAAACTCTTTTACCTTTTTTGGAGTGCCATCAAACTTGCCCGACACAAGGGAGAGCGGTGGTAGATCGGTGGAAGGTCGTTCTCTCTCCGTTATCCGTTGCTGTAGGGTGGCATTGGCAGCCTTGAGATTCTGCATTTCCACATTTAAGCTCTGGACTGCTGCTACCAGTTCCTGTACTTGCTGTGGCGTAGCCATTTCATCTTCAATTTGGCGTTGCAAACTGTCACCAGGATCGGTGATATCCTCGTCAGAGAACGTAGAATCCGATTCACCACCCTCCCCTAACTCCTCACCTTCATCTCTTCTTCCTGTACCCTTCTTTCCTTTACTTCTTGGTCGCTCCTTTTTTTATGTAGGTAAGGGCGCCCACGGAAGGAAGCCACCGTGTCACCCAAGAAGGGTACCCGGTGCCTCCTCCCGGGAACGCCGGGAAGGGGAAAAAGCCAAAAGGCACAAAAAACCCCTAAGCGACCTGCGTGACTCTCCTAAGGAATGAGCTGGTATGCTGGGAGAATGCAGTCGGCTGAAGCTGAACTCCGTGATAGAAAGGAAGATGCTCCGGAGGAAGGTAGTCAGTAAGTAGGAAGGAATCTCACAAGGGGAACCAAGTCCATAGGTGTAGCACAAGAGAATAGGCAGTCCTTATACAGGCCAGGATCTGGTACACAGGAGATCACAGAGGAAGGTATCCGAACAGTAGAATCAGCAATCCAAGAAAACAGGCCTAGGTCTGTTACACAAGGAGGCTGGCAGAAGGAGAAAAACAGGAAGGGGAAAAAATAAGGAAGAAGAACGGAAACAGAGAAAAGCCAGGAGAAGGAGGGTGGCGAGGAGTGAGGAAGGAAAATAGCAGAAGAAAAAGGGCAGCAGGCAAAACAAGGAGAAAGAGGACAAGGACCCGATAGAGATCGGGTAATACTGCAATAAGGGCGAGCGAGGGAAGAGCAGGCAAAAGGCAGACAGCACTAACGGAGGAAACCGGAAGCGTTGCAACGCGTACGCAACCCGGAAGCAGCTATATTTAAACTCCGGGCCGCGTCAGCGCGCATACGCACGGGCAGAGCTGCAGGTGGGCGTGACAGGCTACCAGCGTGCGCGGCGGAATAATGTCCGCGCCGCCAGCGGTTCCACAGGCGCCAATTGCCGCGTGGCATGACAGTAATTGAAAGAGTATATTTTGTGTAATGTGCAGTGATGTAGATGTTATAGGGAAAGTGATTATAATGCCTTTTATTGATTGCTGTTGTTTGTGTGCTGATGTTGATATGCAGGGAATGATTGTGATCAGTAGAAAGGGTGGAGCCTCGTATTAGTAGTATGTTTGTGTTCATAGTTTGAAGCTAGGAAATAGAAATGTGCATATTTATGATAACGTGTTATGCGTGTGGGGTATTTAATCATCTTTGTATGATTGTTATAATTAAGAATTTAGATCATTAACCATTGGATGTCACTATTCAGCTTCTGTTTTCACCTGCAATCAAAATTTGAAAGACTTCTCACAAGGTCACATATTGATATATTCAGTGGTCACCATTGCACAAAAACAAAATGTCTACATAATTGGGGATTTGTGAGTTCATTGGCTGATGATCTACTGCATGCAGAGTGGAATTCATCAGCATTTTGGATTAGTGCATTTCCAAATGATTTGGAAAAGAATTTGAGGCATAAAATGGGAGCAAATATTCCAGGAATCAGTACAAAATAGATTGCACCATTATCCAGACATCATCATAATTCACTGTGAAGTTAATGAGTCTGGTTATTGTCATGGTGTTTTCCTTTCCCTCATTATGAAACATGATTTGCAAAATCTCATGGACATGTTTCCAAAACACATTTGTGTTTCGCAAACATCATACAACGGCAAACATGCAAAAGGATACAGGCACTAAGCAAACAAATTGAAAAACACAGGAAAAACATTAACAAAGTAATGGCTGCATTCTTACCCGACCAGCATATGAGTATCTACAATAGCAATGTCACATACTCAAACAGTGAATTATTTAGGAAAGATGGGGTTCATCTAATAGACATTGGAAATGCTTTGTGTTTCCATAATATCAAAACAGACATTCTTCACTTCTAAATGAACACATCTTACAAATTATTAACCCAAAGGTTATTTTAAGGACTACCTATAACCATAAACAGTTTTTTTTAAATAACCCACAAATTAAGATGTACACAAGTACTAAGATGAGGAAGATGATCAAGCTGATATCACATTGTGGTTCATGACCAATTTCCATAAAAATGAATCGAGAAACAATACTAGTAAACACAACCCAACAAAATCAGTTTGACACTTATTACACCTTTTATTCCCCCGCTGAATTCCCCCCGAATCGAGAATTCATGATATCACGCATTATGCATACAGTGCTGAAAACAAAGAGGAAATCATTTGACACTCAGAACAAACAATTCACAAATCATACTCTTGCCCGGGCACATGCATCGACAATCACAAGTACTATCATTTCACATGCACACAAATCTAGAATATAAACAAAAAGAAAACAAACTCATTTCTTTTCGAATCGCAAACCACACCTACAAAAATCTGCAAGCGGTTTGGCCCAAGGGGACGTGCATGTTACTGAAATCGCGAACTGATTGGCTAATACTGTTGCACAGAATTATATGCAGTACCCTTTGGGAACACCACACACAATTAAGACTACAAGTGAAAGTACAAATTCACCTTTGGTACAAGCATGTATTACACAGTAAAAGTGGTAGCGATGGCTGAGCAGCCAGACTTATCTCAAGAGCAAGTGAGCAGTATCAATAATTACACAAAGGACACCAATTACTATGATTCAAACAAACACTGACTCAAGGTTTCTGAGTAAAAGAAAATACATTTATTTACACATCAGTTGTATAACAGTTCATTAAAGTAAAGCAGTTTAAAAATCACACTCTTAATACACCACACCACTCCCAATAGGTTCCAGACAAGTTAAGCTCACAAATGAAGTGGTAGCAAAATGGCACTCAAGACATTTTTAAAGGAGTGAAACACAAAGTTAGGCAGAAATTGAACAGCGCCAACAGGTAAGTAAGCGGGGCAATCTAGAAAGAGGAACTACAGTGATGGAATCAAATCAAAAAGGCTTAGGGCCAAAGTCAATAGGACAAAAGTCTTTTGCTCAACATCACACAGTTCGGGGTAGTTCGCTGTTAAGTCTTTGCCAAGAGTTCCGGACAAAGTTGGTCGGCAGAAAAGTTAGTTTAAAGAGTAGAGAAGGACGAGCCCTCGGATTGGAGAAAGATTTCACACACTTTCACCGCGGCTAAACGAAACGAACAACCAGATTTTCACAGTACCTTTAAATGGAGAAGAAGCTGCAGCTGAGGCGGACGTTCCTGGCAGTTCCTGCAGGCTCACGGTTCCTGAAGCGACTGTCGGACTGACATGAAGTAGGAAGACTGAAGGGTCCTGCACTGCCCAGGGAAGAAACCACCAGCAGAGCAAAACAACAAATAAAAAGTGTGCTCCTTAAAACCCAAGCAGGGCACGACCATCCTGGCTATCCGGCCCACTGTAGCTCTCTACAGCAAATTAGACCAGAGGAAGGAGTCCTGGCTTGCAGTTTTGGTGAACTGGTTGGTCCCACCAGCTCAGGGGAAGAAGATTCCTGGAGGATCTTCTCTGTCATTGGAGTTTGAGGATTCGGACTTGCAGCAGGGCTTCACCGGGCAGTTCAGTCGTGGTAGGGGTCCTCTTCCATCAGCTCCTCATCAGTTCTTTCATTCCAGTGGCGACTCTGCTTTTCCAGACCCAGAGACTTGCTTTTTTTGCAGTTATCCCCCATTCACACAGCCTGGCTGTCAATCACACAGCAGGGTGGCTGTCCTGGCGGAGACAGTCACCCAGCCAATCAAACAGGAGTGCGACTTGGGTTACCAAGGGAACCCATGGCAGGGGTCCTAAAATGCCTCCCTCACATCCTGCCTACCCAGACTTTCAGACACCTTAAGGAGGGATTCTGTGCAGAAGCCCGGGAAAAGACGACAAACAAAGGTACCAAACCTGGTTTGGCGTGCAGAGTAAAACACGAGAAAGACTTTTACAAAAAGAAATGTCGAATAAACCCAGCCGGAACTGTATAAAAACGTACATAGACAAACGGGTTTAAGTTTGAGGATACCAAGATAGCCTAAAACAATACCCAGGTTATTTAAGATAACCGCAATATGAAAAATAGGGTAGTTACCACTGCCACCAGCCAAGTCTTGATGAAAAGGGAGCGAAACAGTGCTCCAAGAGAAACAGACAAAAAGCGATAAGTATTAACCCTTTCCAATATTCCATGTAAGATGGAGTGTAATGGGTCTGTGGTTTAAAGAGACTAAATAAAGTTAATGGTAACCTTACATGTTCTGGGAGACAGTAGTCAGTCCCAGAAAATGAAGTCTGAGTTGGGAAGTCTAAAAGACAACCCTGTGTCACTGCACTGAAGGTGCTGTGTAACACACATTACAAGATGATGCCTATGGAGCAGGTGAGGCTCCACAGTCAAAGAACCCACAAAAAGGTAAAACACACACAGCAAAACACGTGTAAGAGAGGGAAAAAAAGGCTCACACTCTTACCAAGTGAAAAAAATCAATCCTAGAAATCCAGAAAAGCTGCTGCGGGACTCCGTAGGTAAGGGAAATTAGTCTTTCTGGAGAATTCTCCCTAACAAATACAAACACACAGTTCTAGAATTGCTTATTTATACTGTAGAAACCTTCCATTTAGTCATTGCTTTGGACACAAATTAATTTAGGCACAGTGCAAAGTTTGCCTACCCTATCTGTTGAAATAGTGCTTTTGCTTTCCCAAACCTTCCCTTTGTTTCTTTGCTTTCTTGTACTTTGTTTTTGTTTGTTTCTTTTTTATATTTGTTTTTGTTTCATCCTTTTTTTAAATGTTTTAAGCCTTATTTTTATTTGTTTTATTTACACTTTAAAATTTTCTGGAGATGGCGGGTGATAGTCTCAGGGCACATTCCAAGGATGAAGAGATCCATCTGGTGATTGTTGCGGGAAGCACTGAACATCTGCAGCAAGAGGATGTTGAGTGGGTAGAGCAGCCATCTCCACCAAGGAAGTACCACTGCAAGAGCTTCACCCCATCTCTCTGCTGTCAGTACTGCAGTTTACCCAAATACACAACTCTTTCAGAAGTAGAAAAGGCACAGTGCACATGTGGTGGTGGAGCCTGGCCACCACTAACTTTACAAACTATCTGGTTTGCTACACCTGGCACCAGGTAGACCAGAAATTCAGGAACAGCTTCATGAAGCAAGCTACCCGAATTTGGTGCATTACAGTGGACATCATCTCCTCACCTGAAACAGCAGAGTCCACATAAAAAGCACCACCGCCACAACGTAAACCTTTCTTCTCCACTTCTTCCATTTCATTTTCCCCGCTGATGATGATGGCACTTCTTCCTCTGCCCACTCCATGCCAACCCAGGTCTCCAGAAGGTGGTGTTTTCACCTGCAGGAGGTGCATCATGCCAATAGCACTCAATGCAAATAGTTTTGAGGCCATTGAAGATGCCTCGATGGTGCATCGGCAGAAATTGCCATACTTTGTATTTTGTTTTTAAGATTGTGTTACTCTCTTTTTCTGGACTATTTTTCACTGTGTATATAAAAAAACAATAATAAAACTTGACCAAAAATACAAAAAGTCTACTTTCCACCTTTCCTACCTACATCCTCCCGCCTGCCATCCCCTCGTTTATCCCAAAACTGTTGTTTACAGAACCACATAAAAAAAGTTTTAAATGGAACTGGGGTGAGCTTGGGTTTAAAGTTAAGCAAAAACCAGTATCTGCAACAGATAAGTAGGACGGGACGCAAGAGGGTGGAGGAACAGTGCAAGATGGCTGTAGTGAGGTGCAGGAAGAATAAAGGCATAAACAGGCTCCCTTTTGTCTACCCACAATCAAGATGACATCACCCAGGGAAGAACCTCAGATAACTATAAAAAATACATGGAGGTGCACAGTATGTTCTCACCAGCATTTCCAGCAACCTGAATGCCTGACCGCCCTTCCCTGAATGCAAATAAGGTAATATACATCAGGTCAGTGCACTCACCCTACCAATAACAGCCCGTCACCCAAGTAAATGAGTGCACCAAAGATCCCTTAAGACAGATGTCAGTGCTGTTATCAGCAGAATCAAACTGCTAATAAACTGTGTATCATAATTATCATCCATGAGGTTTTATATAGAGGTGCTAAGGGTGTGAATATTTCATTTTTTTTAAACGTACCTTTAGCTTACAGTGCAGCGGTGCACAATCCACATAAAGTCATTTCTTATGTTGATTAGCTCACTAGAACCACACTGTGCCAAACCACAAACTGCAGGTAACGTTTCTTCTTTATTGATCACTTGCACCAAATAAAGTAACCACTCAATGCACAAAGAACACATGCATGGGCCCTTTCAGATAACTCTTTTCAGCTGTGCACATTTTCACAAATCAAAAGGAATCTCTGCACATTTAAAAGTGTATACCAATTTCACAATCAAGACACATTATTAAATGAACAGAAATATAAAGCAACTCCATGCTCCTACTTGGAATAGGAGCACAGAGGGCGCATGTTGTATGACAGGATGTTTCCTGATCCATGCAATTTTTTCTTTAAGTATGGGAGCATCCCATTCATTCAAGCAAAATGCTTACCTGTTTCACCCATCAAACAAACAGAGACCATAATCCCATGCTCAACCCTTCAATCACTGACCTATTACTACATCTTCCATCAGCAACATGTATAACACTAACAGATTAAAAAGGTATAACTATAGGCAAAACAAAGGTGTTTAAAACAAATGTATTTAGGCGCAAAAGTGGTTGTGGGTCTTCATTGCCTTTTTTATCTTGAAAAGGCAAATTGCCTTCTTGATCAGTATTGTCACAAATCAAGCTTTCCACCTTCCTTTTAAGTTGAGCAACATCTTTTTTAACAGTCTCCATCTCCACTTGAATATTACTCGAACTCTCTTTTATGTCCCATAAACACTCCTTCATTTCTTCCTTTGGAAACTCCTCAACAGCCTTCTGAAGAATCATCTTTCTCACTTCAGTGACTTCTTCGTCTGTGAAATAAAATTACAAAACGATTTATAAAACAATTAAACGTAAAATTGCCTCCAAAGTACTTTTACTAGTTGGACACAAATACTAACCTGAGCACTAGACCATATGACAATTTAATTGAAAATAACAGAACATATTAAGCTTAAACCGATACTTAAATTATAAACTCAACTGCCCAAAACAATTCTCTATTATTATCAGGCTGGCGTGTTCCTGCCTCCCCATGAAACTCATGCAAACACTCACTCATGGCATAAACCTAATCGACAGTGAAAAACATTGCTGAAGATAAATACTTAACTCACTTATCTCATGTTCAATACTATCTTCTTTATCATACTGAAGCATTCCTGAAACCACAGTTCTCTCTATTGCCAACCTTTATCACTTCGGTCATAGAAAACATGACAACAACATACAGATCCAAACGAAGCAACTACCTTAACATTACCTCATAACATTACCACACCCAAATAACTCCTCTGCCCAGAAGTATTCATTGCATTTAGCATGGTGATATGTTTACCTCTCACCATGCCACTCATGCAAACTCTTACTTATAACCTAAACCTAAGCTACAGTGAAAAAGATAATTAAATAAAAGTACATGATATGATATAATGATATGGTAGTTCATTTATATAGCGCCTGTACACAATGTGTTTCAAAGCGCTTCAAGGCAAGGGAGGTATCATAGGGAAAATACAATGACATTCTCACAGGCCATGAAGAGTAAGGATGTGAAATTAACTATCATACTCGGCCTGACAACTAGTGCAAGAGCTAAGACATAGATAAGGAAGGGAGGGGGAGAGTGGGAAGGAAATGGAGACAGACAGGCGACTACCATACTAGGCCTGACGACATTTCTGGTAGAGCCAGAGAAAAACAAAAGGTGAGGGAGAGGGGTGCAGAAAGGGTGGGGAGGAACAAAACAAGCGACTATCGTACTAGGCCTGATGACATTTCAGAAGGTGCTGGAGAGGGGTGCAGGGGTGTGAATAAGTAAGGGGAGGCGGGAGGGGACAGACAAGGTTGCTATCATACTAGGTCCAGGGACAATTCTGATAGAGTAAGTGCATAGAAGAAAGTAAGGGGAGTAGGGGAGAAGATAGGAAAAGTGATCAAGGGAGAGGAGGAGATAACAGAGAGTAAGCAATCAAAAAGAGTGGAGAAGCAAGAGGGGACAGCGAATAGAATTGCAGAAGTCAGTAGTAACACATAATGTTGCAAGTCAGAATAAAAGATGAAGATGGGAACAGCATGACAGCATGATTCAGGGCCACCATGAGTACAAGATGCAAAGGAAGTTCAGCATGAGAGTTGAGAAAGGGTGAAGCACCATGAATAAATGAAGTCCATAAAAGTCAAATCCAGCATTCACCACAAGACGGTGATGGTGAAATCAGAATGTATCAGGACATACTCCTGCCGAAGTAGGTCTGAGGGGGGGGGTGGCAGGGTAGAAGAATCAAGCAAAACACCCTACACCTGTGTGCGCAAAGGTGGGGTGGCATCAGTCACATATTTGACTTTAACAACTATCTACTTTACCACACTGGGGCTTACCTAAAACCACATTCATCTCTATTAAACGTTCTACTTTAAACTGCAAATGCATATCTCTATTGCTAACTTTTATTACAGCATAGACAACCTGACACAGACATACTAATCCAGAGAAAGCAAATTCCTTACCATTAGGTCCATGATATTACCAAGCCCAATCTTTCTCCTGCCAGAAATAACCACAGCCTTGTTTATGGTGGCATGTTCATCCCACTCCAAACAGTTTATGCTAAAACTTACCAATGGTGTAAATCAGACGCAAAGGAAGCAAGTACATTTACATTACACCATGTCATGACCAGAACCATAAACTACCCTTCCCAAAGAGATTCACTAGTGTTAAACTATGTTATCATGCCAGCCTATCTTTCCCCTTCCATGGCACTCATGCCAACACTGAACTATAGCCTGAACCTAAGCTACAACAAAAAACCACATTATATATATGAACACCCCAACCACATTTTTCAATGTAATTAATATCTACTTCACCCTAAGCCATACATAAAACTCCAATGATCTCTATAACTGACATTTATTAGGTTTTCATACATTTGATGGTAACATAAACAAAAAACTCACATAATCAAGAACTGGAACTTCCTCTAGGCAGAAGCACCCCAGCATCCTCCTTCTGCATTTTCTCCTCTGAAGGGAAATTTTCCTCCAGACTCTCTTGGTAGCCATCCATTCTCAATCAATCCAAACAGAGCACTCTCCACAAAACACTCACAATCCTCTCTTTCTCCTCTCTTATTAGAATGAAAAACTAAAACACGTTAGCATGACAGAGAAGGAGGGATTCCTTCTATTTTGCTTTTCATTGGTGCCCTACTCTTCATAGAAAGTCACAAGTGGCTTATAGAATGTCAAGCACCTCATATGTTCTTCAGCATTTCAACCAGTAACACAATGTTATTTTATGACTGATGACTCTACAGACCAATTGAAACCCAGACACTCTACTCTCATCACGTTAACTGCCATCATTGCCTTTCATAGTACACCTTACTACTTTTAAATATGGGTGATGATGGTTATGTAAGTCATTTCAGATGAAGAACTCTATTCACAAGAAAGCTAAAGTAATCCTACCAGCAGAGCAGGAAGAATAGTAGACAATGATGATGGTGAACCAAAACATCACTGAGGATATGGTCATTCATTATTCATTCCCACACTTTAGAAGGTATTGAGGAAAAAGTTGCTTCATGCGCAAGATGTATTCAGCTTTTACTCACTGGTTCCACAGTTTCTATTCATTTTGAAAAAAGAACCTGATCCCTCATGTGAAAAAAGAACATTGTGAGTTGATCAGATCACTAATAAAAGGCATAACAAGTTGGCATCTGAAAGATACTCAAGGTGATTGTTTCTCAGAGTAGTGTTTATGGACACACTGAAAACCCAGAGCTAACAATATAGATTTAAACATGAGAAAGGTATCACAACACCGTAAACTTCTAATATGGAATTAACAGTCTGAATCGAGAATCACCATTTTTTGCAATCCCACTAGCAACAAAATGTAAAATGAATCCTTTACTTTTTGTTATCTTTATTTGTACCACTCACGAATCACGACCCTAATACCCATACATCCACTTACTCTTATTCCCTCTTACTCATCCAGTACTTTACAAATCGATAAGTCATGCAAAGTAGTACACATGTATCTCTGTATACACTGCACCTCACCCAACACGAACACCACTAACCTAACTCCTTAATGCCCCTTAAATTCTCCCTTCAACCAAATTAAACATTAAACAATCCCGATTAGAGAATCCTATAATAATGTGCCCTCTTAATCGTCCTCCCTCTTACTCTTTCCAGTACATTATGAATCAATAAGTCAATATGAATCAATAAGTCAATAAGTCATGCTTATTGCAACGTTATCTCTAAACACATTAAACCTTTCACAAATCTACCAACACGTATCTTCCTCTTTGCACCTCTCACATCCTCCCTTCAACCAAATCAAACAGAAAACAACCTCAAAATCAATTTTTCCAAAATAAATAGAAATGCCAACTTCGAGAACAGCGTGACAAACAACACTGAATCGAGAAGCATCCCTTCACATCACGTGAAAAGCTCATCTCAGCGACAGACTTCATTTTCAGAAAAGCTTTAATAAAACACTTCTCAATCTCAACATACAACCAAAACCAGTTTTCTCGTATAGTGTGCCTCGTGAACCTAATACACACAATTAATTTACATGTTTTACATTGTATACTATTCTCGTTAGTCACTCCTTATGAATCAAGAAATCATTTGAAATAATGTAGTTATCTCCATCCACACTACTTCCTTTCTATGCTATATACAAAGTCTGACTTTGAGAACCGCTCCAAACAGAACCATGAATTGAAAAGAATTCCTTCAGCTCACGTGAAAACATGAGCCAATTAAACAAAAACACAGTGTAACCACGGCCACTCCAAATAGAACACTGATTCAAAAAGAGTTTCTTCAGATCATGTGAAAACTTCACCCAAGCAAACCAAAACACAATGGCCCTCATTACGACCCTGGCGGAATTCGGAAAACGATGGCGGAAATGCAATACCGCCATCGAATAGCGCTCGGTGCGACTATGACCCGTCACCGCAAAGTACGATGCCATTAGCGACACCGTAGTGAACGCCAACGCTAACTGCACCAAGCACGCGCGCGCGCGCCATGCCAAACCGTAAACACCACCATGGCGCAAGGGTACGCCAATTCCGACCCTAGCGGACATGTACCTAACGCCATCAAGCATGGCGGAATGTACCATTCCGCCATGGTGAGAAGTACGGCATCGCGAATCAACCGTAAACGGCCCCACTGAGTGCCTGTACACCGCTCCCTGCCCACAAAGTACAACTCCCCGTAGGTGCAATGAAGTCACAATGCAACCAGTGAAATGTACAAGTCACCCATGCATGCCAACGAACAAAAGAAACACAAGAGGGGCCAATGGGAGCTGCAGGGCACAGATGGCACGAATACAGAAGCCATCCCAATGGACATGACCACAGTCCCCCACCAAGAAACGCACGCAAACACAGGCACCTGTGACCAGCAATATTCTGAAAATCACATCATTCCACCAGTCCACCTGGCTGACCGGCATCTGTTACACAAAACCCAATCCCCCGCCCCTGAGCATGACAACATTCAAACAGTCATATTGGCAGCCCCCATCCCTGACCTCACTGGGCTTCGTAGGCAAACGCGCCCAGTACAGTACCACGCAACTAAACTCCGAAGCTGGAACCCAATGCAGATCTCCTCACAATACATCGCTCCCCAAATAGGAATATGCCACATCACTTGCAAAGAAGAACGCTACACGGGCCAAATCAGAATAGAAATTTAATGCACATCAAAATCACCAAGCCCATACAGCCATCAGGCCATGAACTCCAAAACACATTTCACCATTGTGGGCTGCATCCGCAAGAAATGACCAGCCACTACTTGTGTGACGCCCTGTTCCCTCATGGTACACAGAGCCACATTCACGTACGAAAAGGCAACATGGAAGCGCACAGAACCGCAGGGCCGTCCCAATGGGGAGGCACTAGTCCAGCTGAAAGGCCGAAATGTTGCTCCGAGCCACCAGTACTGCGTAAGGGCATGTGGCCCATTGGCGATCGTCCCATAAGATCGTAATGCTGCTCCACTGATTAACACGAAGCAGCAGGTGTCGGGAGTAAAACCCATCTGCAGGAGTGGCATACAGATGGCAGTGGCAAAAGGGGAGGAGATACCTGTCAACCAAAAGAAAAGAAAAAGAACAGAATGGCCATCAGTACTACATTCCAACGACTCACTGCAATGATCACACTAAATCCACAGCCATATGCATGCTAGCCCACTCCAAAGGTCCATCACCACCCAAAAACCACTTGCGACTCATAACTATCTATATCGAGGTGTAAACACCATCACAAACGAGTGTACCTGTGCATGCGCCTGTGAAAACAGAATCCATCTGATGGGATTGGTAACGTGCATGGACACAAGTGTCTGAGGGCGCGTCGAGACAGGGAGGGCTCAACAAGGCCAGATAGACGATGGTCCCACTATGGCAGCCCTGCATCACATAGCGTAGGGGAGGCGGATAGATCCCAAGAAGCCCTGTACATGGCAAACTCTGTATCAAATCACCTGCCCATGCATCCATTCATCATTCCCTCATCCCGGGATTAAAACGCCTGAATATTTACTCACATAACATTAGAAATATCCATTGAGTCTGTGCGTTATGCAGCCTGCAAAATCCACAGTGCCCCAGCCCGTAATTCCAGTGTAGTGAAGTAACATGTATTTGGGAACGTCCGGCCTCATCGCCCACGTCGCTATTGCGCATCCCAAACCATTCATATCAATCATTGCATCCTCGCCATGGCCCCTGTCTCAAGGACATTGAACAATAGTACGTTATATTTGCAGTCAGACCTGTGGGCATTTCCTCGCCGCTAGCCGAAAACCGAAAGCGCCGCCCTTCGAATTCCTCATTTGCAACATCACGTCGGAGAGGCATCTGTGGCCGTTTGAAAACACTAATTAATCCATCGAGTGCGGCTGTGTGTGAAAATGGCAACTGCCTTCACCCACGAATGGGACGCCCCGCCCGTCGTTGCAACTCGGTACAGTGATGCATGAGGGCCCACCGTTACTCGAGTACTACGTTCCACTGACCCTTCACAAGTCTGTTCGCGACTGCACAGATAGTATGTGAAACAATGGGACCACAGCAGAATGAACATATCAACCAATGTTACACGGCCATCGGGTACAAATACATGATTGCAATAGCAAGATGCCATTCCACGAATTGCAGCGTTGTGCGCGGGACGTGCTCGGCCAAAGGGGAGAGCAGTTTGCACAGGTGGAATGAATCACCACAGGTGGAGGCCATTCAGCCTGAAAACACATAAATTGCACAGCCAGTCTCCTCCCACAACCACACCGAAATGCTACCGGCAGGACTCGCGATGTTGGCCCTGGGGGACATGATAGCACTGCAAGTACTCCAACTCCAAGAAGAAGACGAACACCAACTACAACCGGCCGCACAGAGGAGACGCAGGAGGAGGAGGAGGCCAAGGCAGGGCCAGCAAGGGCCGCCAGCACAGCCACTACCACCACGCAGGCAGCCCGCAATCCCACGCCTCCGAGCACATCCGTTCAACCTCACTGATGAGCAGATCCACACCCTCTACCGTCTGGACCGGGACACCATAGCCGCCATTGTGGACATGACACAGGCTGACCTTGTCAGCATGATAGATAGCCCAACCGCCATCCCACCCCTACTGAAGGTGGTGTCTGTACTCCACTTCCTGGCCACAGGCACCTACCAGCACACAGTCGGACAGTTGCATGGCATTTCTCAGCCACTGTTCTCACGGACACTATTGCAAGTGCTCGATGCCCTCCTGCAGCACGCAGACGACTACATCTCCCTACCACGCTCGGAGCAGGAAATTACCAACACAAAAGTGGGATTCCATGCACTTGCCGGCATACCGGGTTGCATTGGTGCCATCGACTGCACCCATGTGGAATTGGTCGTCCCACATGCCATGGAGGCCCAGTACCGCAACCGAAAACAATTTCATTCTCTGAATGTACAAATGGTGTGTGACTCCAACAGGATCATTACACATTGTTGTGCCAGATTCCCTGGATCAACCCATGATTCTATGGTCTTGAGGAACTCTACAATACCACGCTACATGGAGCGACACGCAGGGAACAGATCCTGGCTACTCGGTGAGTCTCATTACATGCATGATAATGTGGGGTATGTGATTCGGCAATGACCTGGCAGGAAGGGGGGGGGGTGCGTACGTAGCAATGGCATTCCACATCATACGTTTCTCGTCCACATACAGGTGATGCTGGATATCCACTGAAGAGATGGCTCCTCACACCAGTCCGGAACCCACGGGACCAGCATGAGGAGGACTACAACCATGCCCACTCACGTACCCGTGTAGTCATTGAACAGGCATTCGGCCTACTGAAGGGTCGTTTCCGCTGCCTCAGCAGGTCTGGCGGGGCACTCCTGTACCGCCATGTGAAGGTTGCAAAGATGGTGATGGCATGTGTCATGCTCCACAACATGTGCGTACGTAGAAATGTGCCCATGCCCCCTGACGCAGAACTGCAAGCACCTGATGATGGTCATGATGAGGGTGGGGATGTGGCAGCACCTCAAGGAGTCTGCGAGGCACCGGAGGGCCGTGACATTCGTCAGCATCTCATTGATGTATGCTTCTAGCACTCACGCCTGGTGGCTGATACATGGACACGGGACTCGTGGCACTGTGTGTGTCTGGGACATGCACAATATGGACTGTACGCCTATGATGGCCTAGTACACAAAGATCAATGTCCACACATCTCATTGGTTGATCGTGCACTGTTTATGGCATATGTGATATCATGTTGTACACCCTATCGACCCGCCACCCAAGTGAGCCCAACACACCCCCTCCACCCTCCTACCTCCCCCCCGAACACCAGTGTCCAAAGATGCTCATTGTCAGTGGGCAGTCGCTATTGCAAGCCCCCTCTGCGGGTATCAGGGGCACCCCTGCCTGTGGAGCGCAGGTTCCTCCCAGATCTACGTTGGGGGCTGCCCTGGACGGAACTTGCAACGGATGATGTCTCTGCCTGCTCACGTCCATGCATGTCCCTAAGGGTTTGCGAGAGCTCAGTGAGCACACGGCGCACTGCGGCAAGTTCGGCACATACGTCCTTGGACGTCGCATGCAGTTCCCCCCTCAGGCTCTCGGTGCTTCTCTCCATTTGGACTCCCAGGCTCTCGGTGCTACTCTCCATTTGTGCCCTTAGTGTCTCTGTACCTCTCTCCATTTCTGCCCTAAGTGTCTCAGTTGATGTTTCTATGTCTGCCTTAGTGCCCCCACATTCATCGGCATGGTCCTTGAGGAGCGTGGCCAGTTGCTGCTGTTGCACGATTAACTGGTCGAGGGACTGTTGCCTCTGCTGGGCCATGGCCATTTGCGGGGGTGTCACAGAGGGGCTGTTGTCCTCATGTTGCCTTGCCACAGGGCTTGTGGGGGATGGCCAGTCGTCGTCTTGTGGGTGCCCCTGCGTGGTATCCTCATGTTGTACGGGATGGGACAGACAGGGGGATTGGGACAGGTCATGGATGGATCTGACTTCGACATCCCCGTCTTCTGTGTCGGAGCATGCTGCCATCAATGGGGTGTCACCTATGGTGCTGCTGCCACCAGAGGCAGTGCCTTCTGTGGCATCCGTTGGGGGGACCTGTGGTGGTGGTGTTGTGGGCATGCTGGCTGCTGGGGTGCCTGTTGATGTTCCCTCCTCTGTGCTGCCACCTGATTTGTGCTGCTGCCGTGTCTTGATGCGTGCAGCTGAGGTGGAGGGTCTTTGGCCGTTGGTCTTGGCCCTCTTTGCAGGTGTGCTGGTAGGGGTGTCCTGAAGCTCGTCGTTTGGATCGGACCCTGTGGTGGAGTAAAGGAGGGCGAGGGTTATTGATGGGTCTGTGGGAATTGGAATGGCATTGTATCACATGCATTGGGGTGGTACCTGAGGGTGATTTGGGTCGGGGCCTTGGAGGTGCTTTCATTTGTGTGTGGAGTGAGGGTGCAGTTGTTTGGCAGCCTGCAGTTAGGGTGTGCCTGCTGCACGTGTAGTGCGTGTTTTAGGGGTTTTTAATTATTTATGTATTTATTGTGGGTTTTAACGTGCGCTATCAGGCCGATGTGTGTGGACGTTCTCCTGGACATGTGTTTCTGTTGCACTATGTGGACGCATGGTACTTCACATGGATGGACTTTGTGGATTTGGCATTGTTTTATTTGGCCCACCTACCTGAATCTTCGGATGTCTGCACTCCTTTCTCCATCCCTCCTACTCCCTCTATGCTCTCCATTCCGATGGTGGAGGCACAGATTTCTTCCCAGGGGGTCAACTTGATGGGTGATTCAGGACCTCCCCCGGTGGCTGTGGCGATGTTGCGGTTGGCAGAGAGTATGCTGCGGACGCGTATCCGCAGGTCGTCCCATCGCTTACGGCATTGCTGTGGGGTGCGGTCCCCACCGCACTTACCCGCTGTGCCACCAGAGCCCATATGGCCTTCTTGTTTGCAAGTGCCGTCCTGGTCATTTGCGTGCAGAAGACGACGGCAGCATTCTCCTGGAGAGTCTCTGTTAGCACGGTGAGTTCCTCACGGGAGAAGTGGACCTGCCGCTTGCGGTCGCACGCTTTCTTCGCTACTTTTCCCATTTTTCTTGGTTTCGCTAGGGTGGATGACGGGTTGGGGTGTGTCTCAGGGTAGTGATTTTAGTGGTTGTGTGGTTTTAGTGGTTTTATAGGTGTACGGCGGGATGTTTCCCGTTCCGGGCCCATGTTTTAACTTCCGTTTCCGTATATTTCCGGTCACCGTACTTTCCGGTAGGCGCACACTGCGGTGTCCGCTGTGATGGGTGGCGGTATTGCACCTAGGGCGCCGTACGGCGGCGGTGTGGGCCGTTTTGGGGTCGTTTCCGCCATCGCGGACTTTGCACTTCCGCCATGCCGTGGTGCTCGTGCCCGATGGGTCGGAATGGGCCGCACTTTGCTCCTTCGTGCAATGGCGGAAACGCTATTTACGCTGTGGCGGTCCGGTCAGTCACTTTCCGCCAGGGTCGTAATGAGGGCCAATGTAACCTCAGCTCCACCATGTACGAGTCTCAGTGGCATACTTCATTTTTACAAAACAAAGTTATATAAAACAGTCCTCAATACACAAACGCATGACGTAAATGGCCTTATTACAACCCCCCTACACATTTTAAGATAATATAGAAAGCATTTCTAAAATATATATGCATATTTTTTTTCTTAAATAATAACTTGAAATGCTCATTTCCCCCTAACTAGCAACCACACTGATTACCACATCCCAATGTATTATAGTTTATGCGTATTCACCCTTTGTTTTTGCTGTTCGCTCTGCTTCTCAAACTCAGCAAAACACTTTGAAACAAACAAGCAAAACTGCTATCCTCAAACCCCAAACATTTGCCCATCATTCTTTCTCATCCTGTTCATTTGCTCCCTCCCCTGAGAAGTCCCTAATGTTTACTCTTTATATAATTTGAGCACCCTTTACAATACTGATTCTCAACTTGATTCGCAAATCGCGTAATGGCTGACTTTTATAACTGAAAAGCTTGGCAAATGCAGTGCATCATTGGAGATATGACTCTTTGGGTACGCTGTGCGCTAAATAAAAGAAAAAACACGGATGGATTTGGGTCAAAACAAGGATCACCTTTGATCATTTTGTGCCCAAATTGTTTTTTATTTGGTGCAAATCAGTCCAGTGGATTGGACTGTGTGCGTTACCAAAAAGTGGACATTTTCGCTATGGGAAAATTGTGGGAGAGTGAAAAATGCACCCTTTCTTTGACAAAACTTGCCGGTCCTGGGGGGGCTTACGCTCTGACCCTAACAAAGAAATATCAAACGCTGGAATATAGAACCTCCCTTGCACCACTTGCATAGACAGGTACACAATAATAGAAAATTCAAGTAATATTTGAGGTGCAATAACTGTTGTGTCAGGTTTTAATACAGTCCAGATAACATTAGGCAACATGATAGGAAGTCCTCATAATGTATGTTCCCCTGAGGGGTTGTGCAAGACCTTGAGATACCTTGGGTCTCATTACAAGTTTAGAATTAGACCCTGACTGTTTCTTTCATGAAGCTTTTCCCAGACCATCGAGTCTCACATAAAGTACAGACATACATGAGAATCGCTGAAGGGAATTTCTTCCAGTGTGAGCAAAGACCTCAGGTAGAAATGATGCATGTAGTTCTACTGCCCCCTTTGTTTCTTTGCAAGTCCTGCGTTTCCTCATTGTTTCCTGTGAATCACTAACGGTCTGCACTCCCTTATTTGCTTTGGCGTTTAGAGTACAATTGTGTGGCCTATATGATCAATAGTTTCTTGACATGTCTAAACCAAGGAGATTCAAAGCTACCTATAGTGTTTAAAACATCAATCAGAGCCCTCTTATTAGTCTTCAATTCTAGAATTGCCCATACTCAAATCCATAATAGAGTAGGTTTTGTTTGAATTACATACCCAATACCTTTTAAGCCAAAATCAAATGTTGTAGTGGTCTTTGGGTTCCCTCCAGTGTGTAATTTCTGTTACTCTCATCCCACAGATTTTGATATCCCCAAATCTCCTAATGGGTGCATAAACTTGAAAGTTATCTTGGTAAACATTTATAAGACATCTGCCAAAATGTTGTATTCCCAATGACAGATTAGTGCCTGCTCTACTGCTTAGTTTAATCTCACTTTTTATTAGCTGCTCTTTTCACAAGCCCTTTCTATTCAGTCTTAGCCCAAGGTGGTAATAACATTAAAGAGTGTTTAATGCTTCATTATTTAAAGACAAGTTAATATTCAAGTGTTGTCTTTTGCAGCAAACCATTGTTTATTAAAAAATTACTTTAGAGCATTAATTTACTACCTAAGACCATTTGTAGATTTTCGTATTAGTGTTGTGTCATCTGCAAAAAGCAAGTCTAACAAATGCTCTCTTTGAAACCCTGGGACATCTACCTAGAGATTGTTCATTTCAACTGCCAGACTATTGTATGCAGACTGAAACGCTGGGGTGCCAGGACGTATTCCTTACACACCCATTTCAAACAGAAATGCTGTGGTGGTTTCCCCTCCTATCTCATACCTTGCTACAGAATAATTATCTGTGGGAAGGAATTCAGCTGCGTTTTGCTATTGTATGAGGTGTTATATCATCCAAGTGGAGAGCATAACAGTGGGAGACGCACACTTCAAAGGCAGAAAGTAGCAATCACCTCTAGCTGCAGCCCAATATCCTGTAAAAAAAACAAGATGGCTGCCACTATAGAAAATAGAAAATGCACCATGTCCCTTTTCTATTTCTATCATGCGTTGGCCACGGGCAGGAAGAAATGCTGGACCAGAGCACAAAGCTCCGGTCCAGCAGATTATTGCAGAGAGTGGGATGGAGTGGGGGAAGTGGGTGGGATGAAGGGCTGGTGGTAGGGTGGGGCATGGAGACCAAAGAAATAGAGACTCCCTGTTGCCCCGACAATCAAGATGGCAGCTCCAAGGAAAAGGGCTTGTGCGGATGGAAAACTGGTTGTTACACTGTGTGTTCTCGCCCGCGTTTCCAGCCACCTGATTGGATGGGCAACCCTTCATTGGGTGCGAATGACCAATCTGAACGTTTGTTCTACAATACCCACATATTTGCAGAAAAACCTGCTTGAGCGCCTGTTAAAAATAGTCTATGTGCAACTCAGGTTTCCAACCTTCGAACTAAAGGTTTTGCATATATTTTCCAAAAAGCATCAATACAGGAAATTGGATGGTAATTGCTGGGGTCTTCACAATTCTCTTTCTTACATCCCTCCCAAGGTTATGGAAAATTCCATGTGCATTTATTGCATCAAAAAATGTTGTTACAAATAGAACCCAGATTTTTGGGTGAGATTTAAATAACTCAATCTGTAGTTTCTCAATGCAGTGCAATTTCCCTATTTTTGCTTTCCAAAGGGCTTTCAATTTCCTTGAGGCGAAAGCACCAACGGCTCATCTATACTACTTTCTATCACAGTGTTATCATTACTATATATCTTATAATTCTTCATGGAACTATCATAATATAGATTGCAAAAATGGCAAAGCCAGTTATTTACAGTAATACCTATGTCTATACCTATCAACTGGCTAGCAGCCCAAAGGTTACAATATTCCCACTTGCTATTAAGTACGTACACGCTAACCTCAGTGATCTTGTCCCATCTATATTCTCCTCACCCATTAATTTTAAAGCTAGAGGAGGGGATCCACATTTTCCTCTAGTCTCCATTAAACCACAGGCTTGTAGCTGTTTTTTTCTGCTTTATCTGTGGAGCTGGCTTTGTTACACAACGTTCAACAATGTTTATTAGTCTGAATAGATATTATACATGTTTCACCTCACTGATGATCCCCAACAAGGGTGAAACACGTGTATGGGGTTGCTGGTGGTACTCTCGTTCAGATTGGAATTGCCATTGTATTTCGGTGCTGGACTGC
Organism: Ambystoma mexicanum; assembly: GCF_040938575.1. NCBI lineage: Eukaryota > Metazoa > Chordata > Amphibia > Caudata > Ambystomatidae > Ambystoma > Ambystoma mexicanum. Next base: position 722,816,829 of record NC_090927.1, on the reverse strand, counting down.
CCCTGGGCAGGACAAAGACTGATATGCAAATGGATATTTCCCATCTGTGAAAGGCACAGTGAGTAAAAGCAGTGGCTGCGAACTCTCAAGTGGTTAATAACCACTGAACAGGTTATCATGTCTGTTCTTGCGAGAGAGGGGCGCCCGCTACCTTTGTAAAACTATTTGTTAAGGGACCTGGGATTGGTAACCCTAGGTCTCCTGGGGGCAACCAGACGTGGTCTCCCTCTCACTGTGCTTAGAGAGGCATCAGCTTCACCTCACTGATGATCCCCAACAAGGGTGAAACACGTGTATGGGGTTGCTGGTGGTACTCTCGTTCAGATTGGAATTGCCATTGTATTTCGGTGCTGGACTGCCCCTGGGCAGGACAAAGACTGATATGCAAATGGATATTTCCCATCTGTGAAAGGCACAGTGAGTAAAAGCAGTGGCTGCGAACTCTCAAGTGGTTAATAACCACTGAACAGGTTATCATGTCTGTTCTTGCGAGAGAGGGGCGCCCGCTACCTTTGTAAAACTATTTGTTAAGGGACCTGGGATTGGTAACCCTAGGTCTCCTGGGGGCAACCAGACGTGGTCTCCCTCTCACTGTGCTTAGAGAAGCATCAGCTTCACCTCACTGATGATCCCCAACAAGGGTGAAACACGTGTATGGGGTTGCTGGTGGTACTCTCGTTCAGATTGGAATTGCCATTGTATTTCGGTGCTGGACTGCCCCTGGTCAGGACAAAGACTGATATGCAAATGGATATTTCCCATCTGTGAAAGGCACAGTGAGTAAAAGCAGTGGCTGCGAACTCTCAAGTGGTTAATAACCACTGAACAGGTTATCATGTCTGTTCTTGCGAGAGAGGGGCGCCCGCTACCTTTGTAAAACTATTTGTTAAGGGACCTGGGATTGGTAACCCTAGGTCTCCTGGGGGCAACCAGACGTGGTCTCCCTCTCACTGTGCTTAGAGAGGCATCAGCTTCACCTCACTGATGATCCCCAACAAGGGTGAAACACGTGTATGGGGTTGCTGGTGGTACTCTCGTTCAGATTGGAATTGCCATTGTATTTCGGTGCTGGACTGCCCCTGGGCAGGACAAAGACTGATATGCAAATGGATATTTCCCATCTGTGAAAGGCACAGTGAGTAAAAGCAGTGGCTGCGAACTCTCAAGTGGTTAATAACCACTGAACAGGTTATCATGTCTGTTCTTGCGAGAGAGGGGCGCCTGCTACCTTTGTAAAACTATTTGTTAAGGGACCTGGGATTGGTAACCCTAGGTCTCCTGGGGGCAACCAGACGTGGTCTCCCTCTCACTGTGCTTAGAGAGGCATCAGCTTCACCTCACTGATGATCCCCAACAAGGGTGAAACACGTGTATGGGGTTGCTGGTGGTACTCTCGTTCAGATTGGAATTGCCATTGTATTTCGGTGCTGGACTGCCCCTGGGCAGGACAAAGACTGATATGCAAATGGATATTTCCCATCTGTGAAAGGCACAGTGAGTAAAAGCAGTGGCTGCGAACTCTCAAGTGGTTAATAACCACTGAACAGGTTATCATGTCTGTTCTTGCGAAAGAGGGGCGCCCGCTACCTTTGTAAAACTATTTGTTAAGGGACCTGGGATTGGTAACCCTAGGTCTCCTGGGGGCAACCAGACGTGGTCTCCCTCTCACTGTGCTTAGAGAGGCATCAGCTTCACCTCACTGATGATCCCCAACAAGGGTGAAACACGTGTATGGGGTTGCTGGTGGTACTCTCGTTCAGATTGGAATTGCCATTGTATTTCGGTGCTGGACTGCCCCTGGGCAGGACAAAGACTGATATGCAAATGGATATTTCCCATCTGTGAAAGGCACAGTGAGTAAAAGCAGTGGCTGCGAACTCTCAAGTGGTTAATAACCACTGAACAGGTTATCATGTCTGTTCTTGCGAGAGAGGGGCGCCCGCTACCTTTGTAAAACTATTTGTTAAGGGACCTGGGATTGGTAACCCTAGGTCTCCTGGGGGCAACCAGACGTGGTCTCCCTCTCACTGTGCTTAGAGAGGCATCAGCTTCACCTCACTGATGATCCCCAACAAGGGTGAAACACGTGTATGGGGTTGCTGGTGGTACTCTCGTTCAGATTGGAATTGCCATTGTATTTCGGTGCTGGACTGCCCCTGGGCAGGACAAAGACTGATATGCAAATGGATATTTCCCATCTGTGAAAGGCACAGTGAGTAAAAGCAGTGGCTGCGAACTCTCAAGTGGTTAATAACCACTGAACAGGTTATCATGTCTGTTCTTGCGAGAGAGGGGCGCCCGCTACCTTTGTAAAACTATTTGTTAAGGGACCTGGGATTGGTAACCCTAGGTCTCCTGGGGGCAACCAGACGTGGTCTCCCTCTCACTGTGCTTAGAGAGGCATCAGCTTCACCTCACTGATGATCCCCAACAAGGGTGAAACACGTGTATGGGGTTGCTGGTGGTACTCTCGTTCAGATTGGAATTGCCATTGTATTTCGGTGCTGGACTGCCCCTGGGCAGGACAAAGACTGATATGCAAATGGATATTTCCCATCTGTGAAAGGCACAGTGAGTAAAAGCAGTGGCTGCGAACTCTCAAGTGGTTAATAACCACTGAACAGGTTATCATGTCTGTTCTTGCGAGAGAGGAGCGCCCGCTACCTTTGTAAAACTATTTGTTAAGGGACCTGGGATTGGTAACCCTAGGTCTCCTGGGGGCAACCAGACGTGGTCTCCCTCTCACTGTGCTTAGAGAGGCATCAGCTTCACCTCACTGATGATCCCCAACAAGGGTGAAACACGTGTATGGGGTTGCTGGTGGTACTCTCGTTCAGATTGGAATTGCCATTGTATTTCGGTGCTGGACTGCCCCTGGGCAGGACAAAGACTGATATGCAAATGGATATTTCCCATCTGTGAAAGGCACAGTGAGTAAAAGCAGTGGCTGCGAACTCTCAAGTGGTTAATAACCACTGAACAGGTTATCATGTCTGTTCTTGCGAGAGAGGGGCGCCCGCTACCTTTGTAAAACTATTTGTTAAGGGACCTGGGATTGGTAACCCTAGGTCTCCTGGGGGCAACCAGACGTGGTCTCCCTCTCACTGTGCTTAGAGAGGCATCAGCTTCACCTCACTGATGATCCCCAACAAGGGTGAAACACGTGTATGGGGTTGCTGGTGGTACTCTCGTTCAGATTGGAATTGCCATTGTATTTCGGTGCTGGACTGCCCCTGGGCAGGACAAAGACTGATATGCAAATGGATATTTCCCATCTGTGAAAGGCACAGTGAGTAAAAGCAGTGGCTGCGAACTCTCAAGTGGTTAATAACCACTGAACAGGTTATCATGTCTGTTCTTGCGAGAGAGGGGCGCCCGCTACCTTTGTAAAACTAGATATTATACATGTTAATATTACAAAAAATATACCCAGGTAAATCATTAGTAAGGAGTTTATGTGATACACTTTACTTCACTTGAGATAATAACTTTTGCACTCACCAAGTTATGATCACTCCATACTCATTGTTACACTACTAGGTTATTAACCCTTTGGTAGTCTACAAAATGACATAATTCAGATTACTTCATTTGCCATTACTCACAAATGTGGGCTGTGCAGAATTATCGCTTGGGCAGCACCCATTAAAGGCTGCTATGTCATGCTTTGCATTGTTGGGGCATTAACTCATTAACACCTGGAATATTTCACAGCACATTTACTTCAAGCAATTCCCCATTCATCAGGCCTGCATCGCTCGCAACCGTTCTCTGTGGGAATTGAAGTCCCCTATAATGACCTTGATTACGCTACTCTTTATAACTGAGAAGTGCTCATAATTACCCACTATCTAATTCACAGTTTCTATAAGGGTATAGCCAAACGTACCCTAAGCAGTCATGATGTATACATTAAACATTACAATGATCAAATTCTCTTGCAGTGTTAACCCCAAAATGTGCATATCTAGACTACCTGTTTCAAAAGTCAGTAACAATATTAAGGAACCTTCACTCGGCCACCCTCGCCCTCCCTTTCTGAAGGGAATAAAATAGTGAATGGGACCAGGTTTAAATAAGGGCTCTGTTACCCAGGAGTCTTGAAAACAAACTGCAATCTTCCGTCTCACAAATGTCGGCCAATCTGGGTCTTGCAGTTTACTGACCGGACCAGCAATATCTAACCTTGTTATTTCAATTGGTGTACTTCGAAGGACAACCTCCTATGGTGATGGATCTGCAGAGGACACTTTCTCCACCAGCTCAGGAATGATTGAGAGTGGATAACATCAGGGTATGTAAACGAGTGGCAGAACTCCCCCTTCCAAAAAAGAGTTGTTGGGTGCTGAAAGCTACATTTGCCAGGAAGGACCTTGCTCCTTGGCTGAAATTCTGAGTCCTTGGATGGAAAATCTCTGCACTCAATTGTTGAGTTTTCGGCCTGGGATGAAACCGGAAGTGAATTGTGATAGAGCAGCTCTGCAGGGGACTGTTGGAGCAACCCTTTCTTAATACAGTGCTTCTCCTGAAAAAGCCAAGCTACATTGAAAGGCACACTCTCCCCAGAAGGACCGGATTGACACGCCATCTCCTGTCACCAGGGAGCTGAGAGAAGGAGCAAAAGCACTGCACTTTGCAGAGCAGGCACAGGGACACAGCACAGTGGATTTCAGGGAGCAGTACTGCTGAAGGAGGAGCAAAAGAGTTCAGGCGGTGAACAAACCAGGCACAGGTTGTTAAGGGCGTCTGTGAGTGCCACGAGAGTGCCTTATTGTTGGGTCCTCCTCTGCTACCTTTGTAAGGCTCTTTGTCCTCTGAACTTTGCTGGAGCATTTTTTCGTTTTTGCTGCAACTTTGAAGTTTACTGCCGGTTTTATTGTTAATTCAGCCACTGCTTTCGGCTATTGTGCTGCTCTGTGGTCTTCGCAACAACCTGCCTGATACACTTGAAAAGAATCCGAGGCGCATCAGTGCACTCGTCAGTGCATTAAGGCCTCGAGGTGGAGTAGGGGGTGGACAACGCAGTGAACATATTTACCTATTATTGACATTGCAATGAAATCAAAAAAGTCTGGGGTATACTGGCTAAGAAACAGCTCTGCACGTTTCGGTAAACGCTTGCGCAGTCCGCTTGCAACAAACCACAATTAACATGGGGCCATGTGCTCCAAGAAGGAAACATCTGAGTGTTGTAAGTAAGGCATAGTATCAAACAGTGAAGACAGACACAAGTGATCACAGTTCAAGGGTGTTTATTGAACTTCAAAGGGTTGGTTAAATGCCTATCTTAACCTAAATCTAAGGATTGGAACAAGCTTCAACCATCAAATAATAATAATTCAGTCCTAGTCGAGTCGTTCAAAATAAAAGGGCCTGTACTAATAGACCTATTTCCAATCCTTACTTATAAATACACAATGGTGTTGGACAATGGTGTACGCAAAACAAAAAGTGTTTAAGAAATATGTCAAGATAAGTGAGAAGTTGGCTTCGTTTCCCCACGTTTTCAGCATGGGGCAAGGCGGCACATTCGAGCTTCTCCCACACACTCTTACTTCTATGCCTTGTTGATACAGTTCAAAGCATAGGTATCAAGGCCTTCTGCCAAAGCCTCTCTCCCAAATACAGTCTCTTGTTGCAGAGGGCCTGTCTTAACAAACAAACATCAAAGTTCCTTTCTCATCAGGATTTCACATTCAAAACTTCTCGCTTCCAGTGTTCATCAGGGGTCTCCCTCCTTTGGGCTCAGACCCCTTTTATAACAATGTTTACAAGTGGTCTCCCTCGATCAGGCTCAGACCATGGTCTCCCTCTTTTGCGCTTGGACCCCGTTTACACAAAGTTCACATTTGGTCTCCCTCGATCAGGCTCAGACCATGGATCTTACTCGTTCGGGCTCAGACCACTTTTACACAAAGTTCACATTCCATCTCCGTCATTCGGGCTGCGATCATGTAATCTCACTTTCTTGGTTTTCCTTTTGGTATCAAATATCGAAGACTTTCGAATGTGCAATGGGTTTTGCTTAAAGCGTTGCAGGACCACTTTGATTCAGTTCACACAATATTCTCACTTTCGTTTTTGCCACTTCTTGGCTGGATTCCTTAAAGAGACCTTTGATTGAGCACCCACGTGGTGCTGGACCACTCTGTCACTGGTATTATATCTTTACTCCTTAAATGTTCACAACATCCATCAGCAATTAAGCTTTCCTCACATCTTTCATAAAATGCGTTTCAATCTTCTTCCTTGCGCTCTTTATACAATGTTGCCGCATGCAACCTTGCCTTCAAAACAGACCGGTATTGCATCAGTTTTCCCCCAATTCACCTGCTGTGTTGATCTCCCAGGCCCTGCTTTACTCTTGGAGCCAAAGATGGTACACAGCGACTGCTGATCCTCCAGGACTCGATCAAGAATGCAGTAGTGCCCCGGGTCTCGGACACACAATACAGTATTCTTATGCTTTGTACTCTAAAGGGCTCTGGAAAGCAATGGTTTCTCAGCAGAAAGGTCATGGGTATCTCCCTCCTTGCGTACCCTTCTTGGTTTGCTTTCTTTCTTCCCTCACTCAGCTGCCATTGGAAATGTACTGTTCCTTTGTGTGCTTTGCCTCGCTTATAGTGTACTCTTGTGCTCCGCCTTTTATCAGTGTGGAGAAGTTTAATGGAAGCCAGGTGTGAGTGATTATCAGTATCTGCCTGACCTTGCCTGACCATTGTAGTCAGACATGTCAGGTACAATGCTCGGGTGTGAGTCTGTTTTCTCCCAGAGCAGACTGTCCATGTGAAAGTGTGTTTGAAGGGAACGGGGGGTAGAGTTTCTAAATATCCTATCGGGTAGGAATGGGTAAAGGTGTTCCATGGTTGGAGTGGGGCACCTAATAGCCCTGCCCACTTTGACAACATTATAGCCACTAATCTCTCGGCGACCCCAGATTGGGAAAACATTGTTTCACCATTGGTCCGGTCGGAATGTGACAGCAATGATGGCTCCTCATCTTTTTCTTCTGTGACCACCAACCAAAGGCCTTCTTTGCCCCACACATCTTTAAGTTCACTCTCTTCCACCATGGACGCCTTGTCCGAGCTGTGCCCTAAATATGTCGAAAGGACAAATGGACATTAAAAGAGTCCTTGCAATGATTGTCGATGTCATTTTGGCTAACTGTCCTGGGGGCAGAGATACTCCATGGCACAACGGAATCATGAAGTTAGATTTCCCCCTTGCCAACCTCCACACAGTGACCTTGATCTCCTTTGTTCATTGGCCCAGTCAGGCCCTTTTCCTGTTAGAGCAAATTATACCATGACTGAATTATTTGATCTTGGTGCAGATGGTGCTCCAAGTCCCATATTAGACATGGTGGATATCACTGAGCCTATTGATCCTCCTATATCTGTGGTGAGGGGGGATTACATCATTGAAACCTCCACAGTGTCACATGAACGTGGGATGCAATGGAGCAGGAATACATTGTTATTGATACACAACCTCTCACGCACTTCAGTAAAAACAGTCACCTTTGCAAAGGTACAAGCTTGCCTGGAAAATGGCAGAGTACCACAAAAAGTAAACCTCTATGTCCAGGAAATTCCATCATCACTCAGACACTTTCTGATGCCACTATGCAGCAGGCCTCATTGTGTGGCCATATGGACAATTTGGGTCACTGGGTGGGAAGCCGCTACTCCCCTATCAGCTGTATCGATTCTGACTTCAGATCTCACATTGGCACCACACAGCTGCAAGGATTGGTACCTGGATCAGGCCCAGTGATGGGAAAACTACCGGTATGGGGGCTTCAAACCTAACTGAACCACACAGTGGGGCAAACCGCAAGTTTTTGTGGCTTTGAATCCTCCTACTAGCACTTGGACCTCCGGATTGGACCCAGAGGATATACTAATGAATAAACCCGTGGGTCAGGTCCCTCCTTGCTCTCTTTCAGAGGGCCCATCAATGGTCAATCATTTTATGGGATCTGTCCGATGGCCTTATTATCGCCCACTGACTGATAACATGTTTGGTAACTCATGGGTCCAAAGTTCTGGTAATAGCCAGCTATACTGTCATGGCCACGGGCCCCAGAACACAAAAACGACACCATCTAGTGATGGGGCAAAGGGTCACTTGACTCACTTATGTTCCTTTGGGACTCATAAACACAGGGGCCCTGGCTGGACTCAGTCCTGATGTGAGCAGGAACACTTTTATTTCAGTGCAGGAGTGCTTTTATTTTACTTCAGTGCACACTTTATTTCAGTGCAGGAGTGCTTTTATTTTTCTTCAGTGCTGGAGTGCTTTTATTTTACAAGAACTTTCCAGGTGCTGGAAGCCTTTATTCCAGAGAACATCCCCATGTGCTGACTCATCAGGCGTGGCTCCCTAGGTCTGGTCTTCAGGTGCTGACTCATCGGATGTGGCAAGGCGTGGCAGCAGGCAGGCCAGAGCTACTGGGCATGGCCGGGAACAAGTCTATATAAACCCACCGATCCCTCAAGCAAACGCTTTGCGTTACTTTGCACCTCCGTGCAACGTGACACTCACCGCCACCTGGACCAGCTTTACCTTGTGATCCTGCAACAACAGCATCCTTACACGGACCCTGGCTCGCATCTCACGGCAACGCTCCATCTTCTTGGAAGATCCCGAATCGACGCTGCAGGACCTGAGCTCTTTGTCCCACAAAGCCGAAGTCTTGAAACGAGAAAAGAAGACAAGGTTAGGATGCCTGAAAACACCCAACCCAGGGTCGCGTCGCATTTCAAACCCGACGCACAAGCTAAGGCACCATTAAAGGCTACTTACCAGCTGTCAGACCATCTCTGTACCGCCGGCTCCGCTTCTTCTACTGTAGCTACCGCCGGCACCGCTACACCACCTGCAAGGGGAGAGAGCAGAGAAAAGAGACATTACATACAAAGGACAGAGAACAAACTTTACAAATACAGCTGCAACAGTGGGAAGACAAGCAGGCAAGTGGAAACAAGGGAAACACTCACACACAAGAGAAGTGGACTAGTTGCAGCTGGCCTGGACTTCCACGACAAGGGACCAGTGAAGGAACTCGGTTCCCTTCAACAAGCAGCCCTGCCAGAAGCAGCAGGACGTAGAGCTCATCATTATCATTCAGCAGGTGAGCCTCAAGAGTAGTGCAACCCCAGGGAAGCAACATCCAGGGAGAAGAGGTGTGGAGAAGGGGTCAGGGACCACAGGCTGCATACTCATATGACCCCCCTTATATTCACGCAGGAACCACACTGCTCATCACCGCAGTTCCCCACACAGTTGCAGAGGGAGGAACAGACAAGAGGAGTTTTATCCCTGGGAGGGCTGCGACCGTGCCCCAATGCCTCCACAGAGAGCAGGTGAGCGTAACATATACAGGCCCTCAATTGACACAACAGCTTTACTTCCAGCTATACAGAAGCCTCAGGCCACCGTTGAATTATATCCACCTTTGGTGGCAGGAGGCCAATGGGCTAAGATTGAAGAACATTGTCTGCTGGAAAGTAGTTCTTTTTTCAATCCAGCTGTTTCGTGGAGCTATTTCAGAAAATTCCTAGTCTAAAAGTTTATGACTCAGGTGATACATTGCACATAGAGCTCCCTGAAGCAGATAGCCAGACAAACTGGGTGTTCATTGAATTTGTCTCCCTATCATGGTTGATCTCTTGCGATCTAGCCACACTGAGCTGGTGTTGCTAGGTTTTCAACTAACTATATTTTGCAAGCAGCCTGTGTAAAGTCTTCCATCTGCCACACATTGGACATCTGCTGCTGTTTTGGAGAGATGGCCATCATGGAAAGCCCACAGTAAAGACAGAGAAAGTTGTTTTCCACATTAAGTTGGATAGTTGGATTCTGGAACATATGGGGACCACTCAGCACTGAAGCATGGAGACTATGAAAAAAATTAATTGGCTCCCATGGAATACCCGTGGATATAGTTATTTTTTGTAAAATTCACTGGGGTGTTCTTACTTGCTATTAAGTGATATTTTTCTACTACAGGAAACATGGGTTACCAGTGGTTTTCTGATAGATGGATGCAGTATACTTTGCCGGGGTGCATCTCTGAAGGAGAGAGGTTGAACGAAAGGGGTGGGGGGCTTGCGATTGGGGCCAGATCTGAATACTCCTTAGAGGATTTTATGGTGGGTGTTACTTTGTCCTCCAGTTCTGTCTGCTGTAGTAGATGACCCCTCCTATCCGGAAAACCAGTGTCTGTTTATTAACTTTTATGATCCCCCGGGAGGGAAAGCTAAGTGGAAAGATGCAATGTCTGATTGAAAATGCATTGCAGCAGTGGTTCTTTTTATGACTGGGAAAAGGTGATAATTTCTGGTGATTTTAATACAAATTGTTATCCATCTACCAGGGCTATCACACAGCATCGCCCATATTCTGTTAGCCATTGTAACATAGAGCAATCATGCAATAGGGGAGATCATGAGTGGTCCGCCCTAATGGAACTGTATGACTTCAAGAATCTCCAAGAGAAGGGGCAGGGTGCCATTAATTTGGCTTAGACTTGGACAAATGTTAAGGTTGCTTCCTGCTTAGATCATGTCTTTGTTGATGCAATACAGTGGGAATTCTATAACGCTCTACACATTGCATTCACACCGGTTAGTGATCATGCCCCACCAATCTGGTCACAGTACCCCAATGAGCGACTCAGTTTATGCACTAATCCTGAAGTGAACACTCGGGGCAACAAGATCATTTGGTGTGCATTAAACATTAAAAGGAATACTTTGCATAGTTGTGAGAGGGATTATGAGCCGGTTGCCATGTAGGTTTACCATCAGGGTGCTTTTCGCTCAATCATGGTTGACTTTGCAAACAAATTAAATCTATATCAATTTCATATTTGTTATCCCAAGTTAAATTTGGGGGCATTTGACTTGACTATCCATTTGAGAAAGAAGTTATATTGAAAATCCGTTGCCAGTGTTAAAACATATTACCCCCGTTTATTGAGGACTGGAAATCTAAATTGGTATAAATTACGAATTATGCAACATTAGAACTTGCGTAACAAGGTCAATTGGAAGCGTATGTTCCCCCTTCTTCTGGGAACGACAGTAAAAGATTCTGGGTAGGTTACAGGTGGTTCCTGGTCAGATCCACCACTATTGAATGTACTCCCATTTCAGAACCAGTTTGGCCTGCATATATAGCTTTATTGTGATTAAGCCACTGAAAAACTGGGCATGCCAATATCGCAAATATCTGACATAACAATGGATGGCTTTGAGGTTGAAGATATAATCGAAGTTATCACCAAATGAAAGGCCTCACCGACCCCTGGCCCTTATATGATCACCAATGTTGTATTCAAAGCTAATCCTCACTACTGGGCAGCCCTGCTGAAGGTGCTGTTTGATAGAATCGTCCTACTTGGAGCTATCCCAGATAGTATGAGGGAATCCATCATGTTTCCAGTATTTAAAAAGGGAGACTGGATGCACCCCACCAACTATCGCCTTTTGGCGATGTTGAACTATATGGCAAAATCTTTTTCTCTCTTATATTGAGGAAATTGAAATGTTGGGTGGATGAGAAACAGCTCATGAAGAAATATCAGATAGGATTTAGGGGTGACCATAGTACGGCCTATAAAAATTGTGCTTTGCAGTGTATAGTGGAGGAGCTCTGTTGCCGGCCTGAGCGTAAACTATACCTATGTTTCATCGATTATGCCAAAGCTTTTGACTGTGATTATAGGTCTATCTTGTGGAGCTTTTGGAAGGGTGGGGTCTGGATCCACATAAACACAAAAAGTATCCCCTCACTGTAAAAAGTGGGCGTAGGAAGGCAAGATGTACCACTGATTAGCTAAATTAGCTAAATGCAGACACAATGGGCCTCATTACGAGGTTGGAGGTAGCCATGCCCTTAATAAGTCCTGCAAAAGGGGAATTACCGGGTCATTCCGACCTTGGCGGGTCTGGTAATTCCCCTTGCACGGGATCTAGAGCCGGTACGTCCACATTCCCATTTGCGCTCCCATAGGCCTCAATGGGAATGGGGAGGATGGTAGCAGCGGTACCATCCACAACGGTACCGTTGCTACCATCCTGCTCTACTCACGGGTGCCGCTCTGCACGCGTGGTCTGGCCAGGCATGCAGAGCGGGACCCGCAGGCAGAACTCGTAATGTGGTGGCATGGTAACAACTGTTGCTGCCTTACCGCCACTGTAGTAATGAGGTCCAATGTATGTTTAGAGTTTATACAAATGTATATTTTATTAAAACTTCCTAAAAAGCCACAATATTTTAAAACATAGCAAGGCTGAGCAGGTAGCCATGTGTAGTCATAATTTACATATCACAAGAGGGACTAATACATGCCCACCACCACATCCAGTGACAAAGTACTAAACCATACAATAAAATGGGCCTCATTACGACCCTGGCGCTAAGTGAAAAACGATGGCGGTAAATGGTTACCGCCATCGTTTTCCGCCAGGTCCGATCATGACCCGTGACCGTTAACTACGATGCCATTAGCGGCATCGTAGTTAACGCTGCCGCTAACTGCGCTAAGGGTGCGCGCACGCGACCGCCCACACCGTACTTAGCGCCATGGCGGAAAGGTACGCAAATGCCGACCCAAGCGGACATGCACCTAACGCCATCACCCAGCCCGTTAAGTACCTTACCGCCATGGTGCAAATAACGCCATCGCGAACCAACCGTAAAGGGCCATGTTAAGTGAATGCAGCTGCCACAGGTGCACAGAAACAGCACAGGTGAAGGCAATACAGACTCAGGGAAGTACAAAAAGAGCACACCCCACCCCTTCCCACACCCAGTCACACTCCACAATGATGCCAATACGACTAGCAATGTTGGGGCTGGAGGACCTGATAGCAATGCATGTGCTACAACAGCAACAACAACAACAGGCAGCACAGAGGAGACGCAGGAGGAGAAGGAGGGCAAGGCAGGCCCAGCAAGCCCCACCAGCACAGCCAGTGCCACCACGCAGGCAGTCCCCAATCCCACGCATCAGAGCCAATCCATTCAACCTCACTGCTGAGCAGATCCACACCCTGTACCGTTTGGACCGGGACACCATCACCGCCATCGTAGACATGACACACAACGACATCGTCAGCATGATAGAAAGTCCAACCGCCATCCCCCCCTACTGAAGGTAGTGTCTGTACTCCACTTCCTGGCCACAGGCACCTACCAGCACACAGTGGGGCACCTGCATGGCATTTCACAACCATTATTCTCACGAACACTCATCCAAGTGCTCGATGCCCTCCTCAAGCACACAGACGACCACATCTCATTACCACGGACTGCCCAGGAGATTGCAAACACCAAAGTGGGTTTCCATGCACTAGCCGGCATACCCGGTTGCATTGGTGCCATCGACTGCACCCATGTGGAATTGGTGGTTCCACGTGCCATGGAGGTACCGTACCGCAACCGGAAACAGTTCCACTCAATCAACGTGCAAATGGTCTGTGACTCCAACAAGATCATCACACATTGTTGTGCCCGATTCCCCGGATCAACCCATGATTCTATGGTCCTGAGGAACTCCACAATACCACGCTACATGGAGCGACATGCAGGCCCAAGATCCTGGCTACTCGGTGAGTCCAATGTCATGGAAGTGGGCAGGTGAATGACGTACCGATGCATACTCCACCTGGCAGAAGGGGGGGGGGATGATGCATACTCCACCTGGCAGAAAGGGGGGGGGATGATGCATACTCCACCTGGCAGAAAGGGGGGAGGGATGATGCATACTCCACCTGGCAGAAAGGGGGGGGGGATGATGCCTACTCCACCTGGCAGAAAGGGGGGGGATGATGCATACTCCACCTGGCAGAAAGGGGGGTGGTGATGCATACTCCACCTGGCAGAAAGGGGGGGGGATGATGCATACTCCACCTGGCATAAAGGGGGGGGGGGTGATGCATACTCCACCTGGCAGAAAGGGGGGGGGATGATGCATACTCCACCTGGCAGAAAGGGGGGGGGATGATGCATACTCCACCTGGCAGAAAGGGGGGGGGGATGATGCATACTCCACCTTGCAGAAAGGGGGGGGGTGATGCATACTCCACCTGGCAGAAAGGGGGGGGGGATGATGCATACTCCACCTGGCAGAAAGGGGGGGGGATGATGCATACTCCACCTGGCAGAAAGGGGGGGGGATGATGCATACTCCACCTGGCAGAAAGGGGGGGGATGATGCATTCTCCACCTGGCAGAAAGGGGGGGGGGATGATGCATACTCCACCTGGCAGAAAGGGGGGGGGGTGATGCATACTCCACCTGGCAGAAAGGGGGGGGGATAATGCATACTCCACCTGGCAGAAAGGGGGGGGGATGATGCATACTCCACCTGGCAGAAAGGGGGGGGATGATGCATATTCCACCTGGCAGAAAGGGTGGGGGGATGATGCATACTCCACCTGGCAGAAAGGGGGGGGATGATGCATACTCCACCTGGCTGAAAGGGGGGGGGGGTGATGCATGCTCCACCTGGCTGTGAGTAACACAGAGAACGGAGACAGAGGATGGGCACTCACAATGCACACAACCCCTCTGCATACATTGGGTGATGGCATGCAAAACAGGCCATGGGAGCCATGAGCATATACTGGTTGCATTGTGTGAATCAATCAGTGCATGTAGAAGTGAGCCAAAGTAACAGTTGGATGCGAGCCATGGTGGAACATCATGTTCCTGATCAGACAACATGACTGACACATACATTCTCGCCTACATACAGGTGATGCAGGCTATCCCCTGAAGAAGTGGCTCCTTACACCAGTCCGGAACCCGCAGAACCAGCACGAGGAGGACTTCAACCGTGCACATACACGTACTCGTGTGGTCATAGAGCAGACATTCGGCCTATTGAAGGCACGGTTCCAAAGCCTCAGCAGGTCTGGTGGGGCACTCCTGTATGGCCATGAGAAGGTAGCAAAGATCGTCATGGCATGTGTCATGCTACACAATATGTGCGTCAGACGGAATGTGCCCCTGCCCCCTGACGCAGAACTGCAACCACCTGACGATGAGGATGAGGAGGGTGCAGATGGGGCGGCACCCCATGGAGGAGGCGATGCACAGGAGGGGCGTGCAATGCGCCAAAGTATCATCGACCACTGCTTCTAGCACACACGGCTGGTGTTTATCACATGGAGACTGCACTTGGGGCACTGTGTGTCTCTGGGACATGCACACTGTGGACTGTACACCAATAAAGCACACATACGCAATGAAAATGTCCACACATTACTTTTTTTGAAAGAAAAAAGTGTATTGAAACTATGAAATGTCGTGTCACACCCCCTTCCACCTTCCCCCTGCACACCCCAACACACCCCCTCCCACCTCCCCCCTGCACACCCCAACACACCCCCTCCCACCTACCCCCTGCACACCCCAACACACCCCCTCCCACCTCCCCCCTGCACACCCCAACACACCCCCTCCCACCTCCCCCCTGCACACCCCAACACACCCCCTCCCACCTCCCCCCTGCACACCCCAACACACCCCCTCTAGGTGTCAACAGATGCCTGTGACAGTGGCCACAGGCTGTTACAAGCCCCCTCTCCCGGCCCCCGGGGCACCCCTGGCTGTGGAGCGCAGGTTACGTCCGGAACGTCGCACGGGGCTGCTCTGTGCAGAACTGGCAGTGGAGGATGTCCCTGGCTGCCCCTGTGCATGCACGTCCTGTAGGGTGTGGGTGTGCTCAGTGAGCGCACGACGCAAGGCAGCAAGTTCCGCACAGATGTCCCTGGACATGGCCTGCATGGCATCCCTCAGGGTGGCAGTGCTCTGTGCTACTTCGGCCCTTAGGGTCTCCGTGGCCTGTTCAATGGTAGACCTAGCCCCCACACATTCCGCGGCATGCTCATTCAGCATCGTGGACAGTTGATGCTGCCGTTC
This sequence comes from Ambystoma mexicanum, assembly GCF_040938575.1. Taxonomy (NCBI): domain Eukaryota; kingdom Metazoa; phylum Chordata; class Amphibia; order Caudata; family Ambystomatidae; genus Ambystoma; species Ambystoma mexicanum. Next base: position 722,800,887 of record NC_090927.1, on the reverse strand, counting down.
CGTGATGTCCTCGAGGGACTGCTGGCCCTGATGGCCCATGGCCAGTGCTGGTGGAGTGATGGAGGGGCTGCTCCCCTCCTGTGGAGTGTGGACAGGGCATGGGGTGGAAGGCCACTCCTCTACCTCTGTGTGCCCCTGTGTGTGATCCTCATGGGGGCTGGCGTCTGAGAAACATGGGGAATGTAGTAGGTCAGTGGGGCTTCTGACCTCGTGCTCCATGTCTGAGTCTGAACATGCAGCTGTTGCAGCTGTCTCACCGATGTTGCTGCTGGCCGCTGACCCCGTGCCTTCTGTGGCAGGCAATGTCAGTGGAGGTGGAGCAGCTGCTGCTGGCCTGCTGCCTACAGGGGTGCTTGCCGGTGGGACGTCCGGTATGCTTGCAGTGGGACCTGCTTGTAGTGGGGTCTGCCTCACTGCAGCTGAGGTTGAGGGTGCAGGGACGTTATTGATGGCCTTCTTGGCTCTCTTCGGCGCAGGGGTGTCCTGGTCCTCTGGGTGTGAATCTGTGCCTGTGGTGGAGCAAAAGAGGGAGGGCGTTATTGATGGGTCTGCGGACTTTGGAATGACAATGATTGACATTATTCTGGTCAGTAGATGAGGCAGATTTCAGGCAGTGCCATGCAGGTTGTCTCCTTTTAGTGTGGAATGTGGATGCAGGTATGCGGGTGCCAGCAGTGTATACAGGGTGGTGCTTGCATGTGGCTATGGGCAGTGTTGATATGTGTTGCATTTACACTCTAGGGCAACCTTGTGCTACACATGATTGGACTGCAGTGACTATGGCATGTCTTGTTTGAGGCACCTACCTTCATCGCCTGATGTCGGAGCTCCCCTTTCCATCCCTCCGATGCCTTCAATGGATTCCATGCCAATCGTGGTTGCACAGATCTCCTCCCACGGTTGGAGTTTTAGGGGGGATTCCGACCCTCCACCGGTACCCAGGGCAAGGTTGCGGTTTGCAGAGATGACGGCTCTGACCCGTATGCGTAGGTCATCCCAGCGCTTCCTGCACTGCTGTGGGGTGCGGGGTACGGTCCCCACCGCGCTGAAGCGCTCAGCCACCAGGGCCCAGATGGCCTTCTTCTTCCCTATCGCTGTCCTGGTCATTTCCGGGGAGAAAACGACACCTGCGTTGTCTTGCAGGGTCTCCGTAAGCATGCAGAGTTCCTCCCGGCTGAATCTCTCCTGGCGCTGGCGGTCACATGCCTTTTTCACAGCTTTAGGCATTTTCGGGTACTTGGATGGGTGGGTGATAGGTTAGGACAGGTGTCAGGGTTGGGTCTGGTGTTGTTCGGTAGGATGGCAATGGATTGTGTTTTTAAAGATGGCCGATGGGCTGTTTCCCGTTCCGGCGCGATGACGCTATTTCCGGTTCTGCTTTTTACGGCCGCCGCAAATTACGGTGGCCGCTACTTACGGTGGCCGCTACTTACGGTGGCCGCTACTTACGGTGGCGGAAGTGCACCTTGCTCGCTTTACGATGCCGGTAGGGGCCTTTTCCGCCATGGCGTTAATTGCATTACCGCCATGGCGTAATGCTCGTGCGCGATGGGTCGTAATGTGGCGCTCTTTACGCCATCGGCCCACGGCATAAACGCTCATTACGCCATGGCGGTAATGACGGACGATTACCGCCTGGGTCGTAATGAGGCCCAATGACACCAAACAATGAAGGAGGGGTTGCACATGGCGTAAAGATCACCACTGTTGGTATTTCTGCTAGTGCAAGACCCCTCAGCAGTATATGTAACACCAAATGTTATACTGCTCTAAAATCAACCCAACATGTTTCGTAAATATCGTAAACAGGGCTTCAAAAAAGGTCCCTTCTTTTCTTATTTGACGAAATGATGTGCCTCCAAGTTACGGAGATTCATCACTTATCTCTGTTGTAACATTCTCCCAACTTATGAATATCTAAGTGCCTGGAGAGGCATTGCATTTGAAGAAAGATTATGCAGACTATGTCAGCAGGATATCAAAACGAGTCACCATTTAATGACACCATTGTGACTTAAATATCAGAAGGGATACATTTGTAACCAGTGAGGAAGGCATTAAGTCAGATTAATTTTGGAGCACCATTTTTTGAAGCAGATCCTTTGGTGATTGTGGCTGCAGCCTACTATGTATGAAAGAAGTCTTAATATTCCCTGATGTTGGATCTCAGCATATTTTGATACAAAAGGAACTACTTAAATAGATTGAACAATGAATTGGACTTTTTTGTATTATGTATCGGTTAAATGACATGTGCAACTTTGTCTGAAATTTTTGTCCTTTGTTTTATTTTAAATTTGTTTAAATGTTGATATGGATGATTTCACTGATTTTATGGTATGCTTTTATGGTGTAATTTGATTGTGTTTGTTATGTAGTGAAAAAGGTTGTTTATTGAACCACATGCGCTTAATAAAAATAAAGCATTCAAATGGCAGATGTTTTGGCAGCAGATACCAGCCCAGCTCCTGCCAATGAGCACCAAGCACCTGCTACACTGACAACACTCCAACTACGCCCACGCTCTGACTGTCACCTCGCAAGCCTGTAACTCTACTGTCGAAATTACTGATGCAATCCTTTGTCATTGTTGCTGCCTGCTCAGAACCCATAGCACCTGGCTGCCGGAGGTTCCCTTTCACTTGCTATTGTACAAAGTTTTCAAACAACTTCTAATGGACAACTATGTAACTCTTATGTAACTATTGATATGAATATCCTAAGCAATTCTCATGTAACCACTTTCTTAAGTCAAGAGCCCAGATGCTCGAGGGCTAGGCGCGCTATATAAATGTAATAAATAAATAAATAAAAATAAATAAATACTTGCTTAATAATACTATTTTGATTACTTCTTTGCTCTGGTCCTCCGGATCAGGCACCCTGTCGACAATACAAATGTCTTCATGACTAATTGAACAGCACTCCTTCCCTTGCTCTACATTGTTTCAGAGGGCTGTTCTACTGTCCCAACCCCTAATCTGTAATTTGGGAGTCCCTTCTATAAGCCCCTTACTCTTAGGTGCTACATGTAATGGCCTTGAGGGTTCCAAGTTCCCATTATTGCTCACATTAAAACCACGCAAAGTGTTGTTAGTTACATTTGGGCTGTTGTATTCCAATTTACCCAGGATGCAGTAGGAAGTCTTGCCGAGTGATGCCACTGATGATTTCCTACTCTATCTAATATGGGAGCATGTGCCACGGAACCTTTCCTATTTAAAGACACGCCTCCTCTTGCTTTTTGCGCCTTCGGTTTAAATGATTGCAACAAGAAATGTGATGATGCACTGTATAGATCATTGCTTTACTGCTACATTATAAAACTTCAATAAAACATATTAAAATGAAAAAACAGAAATGTGATGATATACTCATTGGATACAAAGTAGGTGGTATGGGTCTGAGAACATTGCTTTGTTCTGTAGAAGTTTTGTAACCTGCTGAACCTCTTGCTGTGCTGCCAGCACCACCATTTGGAGTTGCTTTGCTTCATCTATCAAAATGCATAGCAATGTATGATGGGTCTCACAATTGGCCTTATACACAGTGGTCATTTCTCTGATATAGGGTCTCAACTGGCCTGGGCCAACAAATACATTTCCTTCTGCCAAGCTTGTATGTATGCTTTAACATAATCATTCCTGCTGGATTGGGCTGTTACAAAGGCAGAGGCATACCACAGTGCTTTTGAGTATCACTGTTATGCGTGTTACCTCCAGCCCTGCGCCGAGGAGCATTACACTTTTATTGGTCTTGTATCTTATTTTCTGTTGCTCATGTGTCTAGAGGCAATGCGGCTAAAAATGCAAATCTATTAGACCATATGATGTCATCTGCTATTACATCAATGCACTCATTTACAAATGTTCCAAACCATTCTGAAATTAAATTGGGTACGTTTCATGGGGCAAGAGGCACATCTTTCCCTGACTGCTGCCCATTTCATGTTCTTAGCCCACGCTTTTTTGTTCATCATCTGGGATCACTGTAGCATTAATTATGTCGTTTTTTGGATCTTCTTGCTTTCCATAAATTGTAGTGCTCATGTCCAGTAGTTGTGTTACCTCTGTCTCAGGTATCTCGCTTTGTTTCATTGAGCGTGACTGCAGCATGTCCATATCAGTGCTGATGCACCATATTCATTAGAAAGCTCCATCCTTTGGAGCAAGCCAAAGCTTCTTGCGGCTGGGAGACTGATCCTCTAGCACCCTTGGTTGGACAGAGGTATACTAAACGTCTCCCACCTCTTGCATTGGGAATGTCTTAAAACCGCTTAGCATCTTGATATCTTCCGGTAAACTGAAGTGGAGAGGCTGATCTGTCAATCGAGAAGGAACATCCTGTGCGAGGACATTTGTCAAAAATCCCTTCTATGATTTATCAAGTTGACGTCTGTTATGGTGTTCCCCTAGGTTAGAGCTTAAGGTGACACACAGCATTCACTCTGAATGGAAGCACCTGCTTGATATTCCAATATGTGACATAGCAATCACATTATTTACTCACAATGCTGTAGTAAGTAGTTGATCAATGTTGTAGTTATTTTATCCAGAGATAATATAACATTCAACTGTGAAATAACCAATAAAGATGAACATTATTTTTTTTAAATTGGGCTTCTCCCTGACAAGTTTAAGATTGGCTGTTTTCAAACTAGTAAATCTGGGTTCTGCACAAAAAAGTCCCATAATTATTTTGCAGATCCACAAGCATCAACAGGGCAGTCAGGACCCTGATAATGATCCTTTGCATATGCAAACTGATTGGATAAAATCATATATTTTTAATAGGATTTTGGCCTCTTTTTGGCAAAAATGTAAAACAAGCCATAGAATGGATTTGTGCTATATCAAGAAGGAGCACGAGTCAGATTGCATGCAAGGTCCTTGTGAAGTTTAGGTAAAAATCTGTCTATAGATTTGGGCTGCTTTTGTGAACAAAGTTTGCCATATGAGAAACTGCATCTGAAATGCAATAGTCGGGTCTATATTTATATTGGAAAGTTCATGAATGTTTGTTGAATGGTGTCACAGCTTTAAGCATCTCACAAAGAGATGTTACTATATAGGGAGTCCTACCCAAGGACAAAATAGAGCTGCTAATGCCAACCATGTATGGTAAAATGAAAAATGTATTAGGTGGTTCTTAAAATGCTGACTTGTACTGACAATGCTCCTAAAGGGAGAAAACATATCACCAGCTGTTCAATTGATGACTTTTGAAAGTCACCTTGGATGTCTGTGAGCTCTCATAATCAGCCACAATTGAGTATAGGGTGAGGAGCATTTAGTTCCATATAACATCTGGTCACAATATACCGTAGGGCCACTTCACAAAGAAACCAATTTGTGTCTGCAAATTACAGCTTGTATAAATTGCAGCTGTGAGTAACCACAAATAGCAGGTGCCTGGCGGTTTACACACATCCAAATGGACTTGAAAAAAGAACATGCTAAGGAGGAAAAGTGATTCTTTTGAAAAAATGTGTACCTAAAAGTGGTAGAAAGTGAGAAATTCACATTGAAAAATGTTTTCAAAGAAAATATTCTCTCCCGTTGACTGACCAATGTCACAAATCTGTCTCATGGCAGATGGGAACAAGTGAAAAATACTATCAGGGCAGGTCATAGTTTTTGTGACTCCGGTTACACAATTTTCATGTACAGGTTTGTGCCACATTTGCAGTACCTGGATGTTGACATGCCTACAGGCATATCCACGTTGCCTATGAAAAGTGGGTGCATCTGTAGGTAAATGCCCTTCAGCCAGGTACCGTTGTTGCATTCCAACTGACCGTAAATTGCCTTTTTACAATTTTGTGAATCACTCTGAATTCCCATTTCTGGGTGGATGCACGTGATTTTAGGCAGAAACAAACAATAGGAAGAACTGGTAACAGCACTAGCAAAGAATTGTGGGTAATAGGAAGACTTGTTAACATCATTGAGAATAAGTGTCAACAGAAGTGTTTGTTAGCGATGTCACCAAAATAAAATGTATTACACAGTTGCTGGAAGCAGCCAATTTGAGATATATACTTACATTTTGTGTGTGTGGTTGTTTGCACAATGTTCCTGATACAAATATTATTATATTTGCGATAATAATACATGTATGTGGTTGTTTGCACAATGTTTTTGATGCAAACATTACATTTGTGATGATAATTTTGCATGATGGTTTATGTGTTCTTTTTATACTGGTGCAGATACTGAAACATTAAGGGTCTGATTCATGCAAAAGTGCGCAGAGATACCGCAAAGCCTGCACAGGGAGAATGCCTCTGCGCAAGCCTGCTCGCAGATGTTTCTCTGCGAGCCCCGTGTATTCATGGAATTGTTCACTCAAAGTAACTGTTTAGGACATTCGTGGTCGGAATGCCCCCAACATGCCCCCATACAAAACAAAAATAGACAGAAACAGCTACCTTTTGCGTGCTCCTCAGGTGCAAACAAATGCACTTTTGTAACAATGCTTGGGGTCCCCTGCAACCAGGTCTGTACCTCAGGGACACTGCGCGGGGTGCCCCAGTGCTGTAATCGGCACCATGACTACATGCATAAAAATGTCCATAACTCAGGTGAAACTCAAAAAATCTGTGTTCGAACACCCTAAATCATTCTAGCACCCCACTACACTGTATACATGCACCCCTCAGTTAGATTGGAATCCCAGCTGCATACACGCACCCCTAAATCCAACATGCAATCGCACCGCTGTGTGGTGAATCCCATGCACGTGCCTGTACTCCAGCCTTTGGGTGGCGGATTGCATGAGGGCTTAGCGTGAAAATTCCCCCGAAGAGAGAAGTTGCATGGTCAAATCCATGAATACATCTCATATTGTGCATTTGTAGGTGTGCGATGGACTTCCTGCGGGCCGTCCCTCGTAACACTCACATTTTCCCTTGTTCTTCCACATATTCAGACTTCCGCACTGTAAGATATTTTTACCTATTCCAATGTGCCCCACTGCAACACTTTACAAATGGTGAAGGAAACAGCCCAAAATGGATGCACTGACTCCTGTGTGAAACGGCATTTGGGTCACAACCAGAAAAGGCTACATACCCTGCCACACACAGTCGGGGGGGTGAAAAACAGAGTCCTCACTGCAGGAGCATGCCAGTGGGTTCTGCCACGTTCAACATGGCGCAAAGCAGGAGAATTATGCTGAAAACCGAAAATGCCTTTTAAAATGTTGGCTTTGCAACTTTAAAAAGTGTTGTTTTTGGTGATAGATCCTTTTATTTCCATGGAATCATTGAGACTAAAAGGTTACTGAAATGTCCTGGATCATCCAGGGTGGCACAGAGGAACCGGGCCTCATTGACTGACAGCGCTATAAAATGTAGCTAAGGAAAAATGCTGCTAATATTGCAACAAGTAACAGAATCAGCTGTGCAGGGCAAAAATCTAAACAAAGGCAGGATACATGTATCCAGACTGCTAACCATCCCAGCACTCAAAGGAAGACCAAATGCTGAATACATTGTGTATGTACTGCAGAGGAAAATCTCATTTAAAGGAATCAGTTTCTATGTGCTTTTTCATGAATGAAGTGCAAAATCGCCTGTTGTGAAAGCATGTTTTTGTTTAAAGGTAATTCTTTAAGAAATGTCAAAGGATTACTAATGTAAAAATCCACCTATAAACTGTTTTCAATATATATGTTTAAATGAAAGATTTAGGTGAAACTTAAAGTTAAACCCAGTCTGGACTTAATTAACTATTTAAAGAAAAAAAACAATTCTGTTCTGACAGCCTTAGCCTGGGAAAAGTTGACACCTCACTGCTGGCAGGGAAGGCTAATTGATGTGGGGAGGCCTTGCATACTCATGACAAAGGACCTCATCTGACTTTCGTCTGGGCCCCAGGCAAAGACAATGGCAGGCTTGAACACTTAACCCTCCAGGGGAGGGGCAGGATGCTCCACTCTGCAGAAGGAGGCTTCTCATTGAACTTCAAAGGACTTGCCATTTGCTCACACTTGGGAAGAAAGGAAAAGAAACTGACATGTGATTTTTGGATTTAAAATGCTTACTTTGCCACAGAACTTCATGACATTTAACTTGGCGGCAAGAATAAGTAAACGAGTGAAAAGTACATACATATAAATTTGAACTTATGCTAGCCAGTTGAAAACTTTGGAGGATTTCTTACTGCATAAAGAACAAAAGCTATGCAAAAAGACTAATTGCGCAGAAAATATTAATGTTACAATTTTAATATTGTGTACCCATGTTCTAAGGGTGATTGCACATATATGTACCGAATTAGGAAATGTTAGGGCAAATCTTTATGATTAAAATCGCCAAAATTCAATAGAAGGACAACACCAAGTCCCACCGACTTGGGAGTTGGATGTAAATGTGACCCACAAAATATGTAATTTATGTATCCAATTTTCTTAGAGGGCATAATCATTTGTGCGAAAGTTAGATTTTAGTCCAAATAACTATGGGAGGTTTCCAGTCAGATCATAAAACATGACAACCCTTTCTGTCATCCTACCAGCAAAGAACAAGGCGGGAACTGTGCCTTTGACCAATCATAGCCTTTTGGGTGTGGGTTGTAAGTCTGCCCCTAACATAAACTGAGTGATGTCGTTTGGCATGATAAATAAGGGAACCTCACAACACTCAGACACACTGATTCCTGACTCCATCCTGATTTCCGCATGGCGCCCTGTTCCTGGATTCTCCATCTTGTTCCTTATTCCATACTTATTTGCAAAGCCAAGGCCTCAGCATGGCTGAACTCTTTTTCAGCTAGGCCCAAATCCTGAAACCATCCCAAAATTTAAGGGAAGCAATTTTCGATCCAGTTTGGCTTTCTACCATTAAGGCTTGCCTGCTGAAACTCGTCATTCCTCTGATCTATAGTGTCCAGCAACCAGAAGGGCCAATCCAATCCAGTCCAGTCCAGTCTGAGGTGCCAGTCCAGTTGACCAGAACGGCCCAGCTGACCTATCCCGCCAGATGTGCCCTGCTGTCTGTAGACATGATCCGTGATGACCAGAAGCTGACGGTCTAAATCTTAAATTAAAGTGGACTGTAAGTATCAATAGGAATCATAGGAAACCATAGCATATATTGCCTTACATTGTCCTATCCCAATCTATAACCCATCCCATCTTTAACTTAAGAACCTATAATATTGTCAACCCAGTCTTGAAACCTTGCTTTTGATTCCTTGTGCTAGTGAAAATTTCTTTAAAATCCTTTTGTCTTGTGAAATCCCAAACCTTTAAATCCTCCCTCAGGTAATCAGACTGAGTCCTCCAGGGTGGACACGGAGATGCTGGGGTTGGTTCCGTCAACCACTCTAGAGCTTACTGTGTTTCAAACTGGTAACCAGCCTGAATGCCCTAGTGTAGAGCATAATTGTCATTGTAAAAATTATTTCTGTTTTATTTTTTGCGCCTTTATTCGCCAAAAACACCTCTCATTCAAACTCGCATAACTTCCTCAATTTTATAGCTTAGTGAAAATTTGCATTTCTGCAAAAGTCTTACACATGTGATTTCCAAAGTATTTACAAAGCTCCATTCTGATTCAAAGTGTGTACTGTTGCTCATATTATAGCTTATGTTTGTTAGGATCTTTTTCATGTTGCTCCCATAGAGATTTATATCAAATTAAGGACTTTTTCCACATTTTTTATTGTTTTGTCCAGCCATTTTCAAATGTCATTTTAAAAGTGTGAAATTTCCACAACACTTTTCTTTCTTGTTTGGGGAGGGAAGATTGTATTCAAACACTGTATACCTGTTCTATATTCCTGAATACCTGCTGCTTACTTAAATCTGTGTAGAATTGCTTATTTGTGAATTAAGAACTTTTCAGGGGGAAATCTCAACCTAAGCGTTATCTTTCACACAAGCCAAAACTATTCTTTTCTCTGTGTTTTATATTCTGTGTGCTAAAAAGTGATTGCAACTGCCTTACTTACCTTCTTATATGTATGGTCACCCCATTGGTGATTGCTGCCCCATATATTAAAACAAATCTTTGATTTGAATTCATATAAATAAATAAATATTACCTTTACCATCCAGCCTGATTCCTTGTTCCTGGTCCAGTGTGACCTGGGGGTATTTTGAGAAGAGTGTGATATGAGTGGTATATCACTCAGAATATTGAAGCTATAGACACAATAAATAAGTATTTAATTTGTGCATTGCATACTAGGCTGAGATCAGGGTGTATTGCCTGATTAAAAATACTTAACAGCACCCTACTCTGCCCTCTGTGCAGGCCATGCCCACACTCTATGTGGGGTCTCGGCCAAGGCACTCAGCTGCTCACAGAGATGTGCCGAGCCTGCATGAAGTCTCCTCAAAGTATGAAAAAGTACCACACAGTAGATTCCATGAATCACAAAGGGGGTTTTGCGCATAGTTTGGCACACAACGTCCCTATTTCTCACGCAATTAATTCCATGAATCAGGCCCTAAATGTATTCTTCTTACAAGTATCGTTGCACAATAATTGTATACTAAAAAAGCAGATCCTTATGGTATCTTAGACAGTATAACATGTTATGGATTAACTCCATTCGTAAAATATATTATGATTGATCCCATGTGGTTAACCTCTTGTTTTTGTTTATGTTTATGCCCGTATAGCACATGAGGTATTGAGCTACCCAATAGTGAGTATGTGAGTATAGTCATGAATCTAGGCCGTACATAACGGTGTGTCAATTAGCTCCAGCATGCTCAAACAGCCATCATAAATACCCATGACAAGTAATGACTGGTGCATATGTTGATTAGTTATCGGACGTCTCTTTGCTACACTTTACTTAAACACACCTATAAAAGCGTGTTCCTATGTTAACAAACCATATCAGAAAGAAATGTAAATGCAAATGGTGGCCTGCCCTAAGGGCATATGTAAGGGGAGTTTTGCAAGAGTCTGAACTCAGATGCCTCTAAACTGGCATTGTGATTAAAGGTTCTTGCACCATTGCTAGTGTAATTTGCACTATGCCAAAAACTGCCCTTGTTTAAAAGACATAAAATGGCATTGCAGACAATTTGCACTAGTGCAAGTGGAATTAACACTATTGCAAAAATGCAATAATAGAAAAAACACATTAGTGTACTCGATTTTTGACCAGGCTAAATGACTAAGATGATGACAAATATTTCACTTTGGCCACAATGTTTGCTCTTGTTGTAATTGCACTTTAACTTGTCCAAGGTTTATGTAATATCACCCCAAGAGTAATATATCATATTTCGATAGATTAACACCATCTAACCATGTAGGTAACTCTAGATTCGTCTTGCTCTACTCTGTGACACATGCCATACAAATATTTGTTTTTAGCAAATATTATTAGAAAATTAAGAGTGTGTGTGTGTGTTGTCTGTTCCTACAATATTATCACACTTTTCTTTAAGATCGAATCCATTTCCCCTTTTCTGTATGATTAGTTTCTGCGTCACTGACTTTAGTCATGCTTCTTTCCAACATAAGGTGCCCGAAGTTGCCCATAAGAAAGAAATCACTAAAGTAAAAATCCTAATCATTAAAGTTCTGCCTTGCAGCTAGTTTCCTAAAGGTGCTCAGCGAGTTGTATAATGACAGCATGACCTCTGTGCCACTCATATACACGGGGCCATTCCTGGGGGATAATGAAACTTCAGACATCAGGGGACACATTATCGAAATGTTCATCAGTGCAAGTGCAATTTGTCACTGAGTTAATTCGAAAAAGATATCATTTCAATGCATTGCCATCTTAATGCCAGATGTTCAGATGTATTCTAAACTTTCCACCCATCCATTTTGTATTGTTATAATGCTTTCTTTGCACCACAAAACATGTTACACTGGTGGTAGGGCAAACACAACAACGTTTCAGTAAATTATTGATGTGTAATACGCACTAAACATGCTAAATTGTTTATTATACCTGGGATGTTATTTAAGTGTTTTTGCACCAGTGCAAGTGCAATTTTGCTTGGAATTGGTACTAGTCCTACCTATTTAGCACTCAGGCAAACATTGCCTTTGTACCAAAAGCCATTGTAAAATTTCACTTACAATGTTGCAATGTTTCTGCAATGTGTCTGCAGTGCAAACACTGATTGTTATAGAAATAGGAGTTGCAGATGAAAGGAGTTCTATCAAACGGTCATTTTGTACAAAGTGTTCATTCAAGATATTATGAAACTTTGTTCAAAAGTAAAGAAAAAACGGTTGAAATTACTGTTACTTTTTACTTAAACATCCATTTTGTAAAGGATGCAAATGCTGCCTGCAAATAATGCCTGGCAGACTTCATTTACAATGGTCTCCTATGTAAAACAATGAAACGTGTCAGATCATACCATGTCTCTGCTGCTAGATACAAGGTCAGATTAAACCACTGAGATATCTTATTGTTCTACATTTTTCCACTGAGAGCCACACATTTTTCAGTTAATTTTTCATTCCTCACATGGATAAAAGGCAGAGCACAAGAGCACACCCTGAGAGAGGCATAGCACACGAAGGAACAGTACTTTTCAACATCAGCTGAACGAGGGAAGAAAGACAGCAAACCAAGAAGGGTACGCAAGGAGGGAGATACCCATGTTCTTTCTGTTGAAAAACCATTGCTTTCCAAAACCCTTTAGAGTACACAGCATAAGGCCAGGAAACCAAACTGAAGAATCTGTATTGTGTGTTGGGGATACCTGGGGCACTCCTGCATGGCTGACCCAGTCGGGGAGGATCAGAAGTCACTGTGGTATCGTCCTTGGCTCCAAGTGCAAAGCAGCGTCTGAGAGATCAACACAGCCGGTGAGTTGGGGGGGAAACCGATGCAAGACTGGTCTGTGTTGAAATCAAGGTTGCAAGCGGCAACATTGTATAAAGAGCACAAGAACGAAGATTGAAACACGTTGATGAAAGACTTGAGGAAAGCTTGATTGCTGATGGATGTTTTGGACATTTAATGAGAAAGATATAATACCAGTGACAGAGTGGTCTAACACCACGTGGTTGCTCAATTGAAGGTCTCTGTAAGATATTCAGCTAAGAAGTGGCAGAAACGAAAGTGAGAACATTGTGTGAAGTGAATCAAAGTGGTCCTGCGATGTTTTAAGCAAAAACCATTGCACATTCGAAAGTCTTCAATCTTTGATATCAAGAGGAAAACCTAGAAAGTGAGATTACATGATCCGAGCCCGAATCAGGGAGACCGAGGGTCTCATCACAAGTTGGGCGGTAACCCGGCAGTATTACTGCTGGGATACCGCCGGGCTAATAGCGCTACCGCCAACCAGTCAGGCGCTATTAGCGCCGGATCAAGTGGGTGGTAATGGGTATTCCCCATTCCCCATTGTGTCCGTTCGACCCAATAACGCTGCACTAATTGCGTTCGAAAATGGGCATTATGTTGGCGCATTTACCCCCAGCAAAAGGTGGGGTAAATGCTTCCAGACTCGTGATTCGGCGGACCCTTGAATGCGACTGTAATAGCATTAGCACCGCATTTATGGGCTACTGCACAACTCGTGATGAGGTCCCAAATGTAAACTTTGTGTAAAAGGGGTCCGAGCCCGAACGAGGGAGATCAGTGGTCTGAGCCCAATTGAGGAAGACCAAATGTGAACTTTGTGTAAAAGGGGTCTGAGCCCAAACGAGGGAGAACCATGGTCTGAGCCCGATCGATGGAGACCAATTGTGAACATTGTGATAAAAGGGGTCCTAACCCAAAGGAGTGAGACCCCTGATGAACACTGGAAGCGAGAAATTGTGAATGTGAAATCCTGATGAGAAAGTAAAGTTGATGTTTGTTTGTTAAGACAGGCCCTCTGCAATAAGAGACTGTATTTGTGAGATAGGTTTTGGCAGAAGTCGTTGATACCTATGCTTGAACTGTATCATCGTGGCATATAAGCCAGAGTGTGTGTGAAGCTCGAATGTGCCGCCTTGCCCCATGCTGAAAACGTGGGGAAGGAAAGCCAACTGTTCACTTATCCTGACATATTAATTCTTGAACACTTTTCGTTTACATACACTATTGTCCAACACCATTTTGTATTTAGAAGGAAGGATTGGCAATAGATTTTTTATTATAGGCCCTTTTATTTTGACAGACTCGACTAGGACTGGATTATTATTATTTGATGGTCGAAGCTTGCTCCCATCTTTAGATTTAGGTTTAACCAACCCATTGAAGTTCAATAAACACAATTGAACTGTGATCACTTGTGTCTGTCTTCACTGTTTGATACCATGCCTTCCTTTCAACAGTTTGTCCTTCTTGGAGCACAGGGCCCCATGATAATGGTGGCTTTTTGCAACGGACTGCGCAAGCGTTAACCAAAACATGCTGAGCTTTTTCTAAGCCAGTATACCTGGGACGTGTTTGATTTCATGGCAATGTCAATAATAAGTAAAGATACTCACTGCGGTGTCCATCCCTTACCCTGCATCGAGGCCTTAAGGCATTAAGGCACGCTCATGGCATTCATTGTCAAGTGCACTGATGCGCCTCGGATACCGTGTGAATGTATCAGGCAGGTTGTTGCTAAAACCGCAGAGCAGCACAATAGCCGAAAGCAGTGGCTGATTGAACAATATATCCGGCAGTACACTTCAAAGTTGCAGCAAAAATGAAACAATGCTCCAGCAAAGTTCAGAACGAACAGAGCCTTACAAAGGTAGCAGAGGAGGACCAGGCAGTAAGGTACTCTTGTGGTACTCACGAATGCCTTTAACAACCTGCGCCTGGCTTGTTCACTGCTGTAATTCTTTTGCTCCTCCTTCAGGCAGCGCTGCTCCCCAAAATCCACTGTGCGTTTCCCTGCACCTGCTCTGCGAAGTGTAGTGCAGTGCTTTTGCACCCACTTTGCGCAAGCTCATCTCCAAGGTGACAGGAGATGCTGTGTCAATCCGGTCATTCCAGGAAGAGTGTGCCTTTCAATGTAGCTTGGCTTTTTCAGGAGAAGCACCGTAGTAAGAAAGGGTTGCTCTGACAGTGCTCTACAGAGCTGCTCTATCTCAAGTCACTTCTGGTTTCATTCCAGGCTGAAAACTCAACAATTGAATGCAGAGCTTTTCCATGCAATGACTCAGTATTTCAACCAAGGAGCAAGGTCCTTCTTGGTAAATCCAGCTTTCAGCACCCAACAACACTTTTTTGGAAGGGCGAGTTCTGCCACTTGTTTACATCCCCTGATGTTACCCACTCTCACTCATTCCTGAGCTGGTGGAGAATGTGTCCTCTACAGATCCATCACTAATGGACATTGTCCTTCGAAGTACACCAATTGAAATAACAAGGTTAGATATTGCTGGTCTAGTCAGTAGACCCAGATTGGCAGACATTTGTGAGACAGAAGATTACAGTTTGTTTTCAAGACTCCTGGGTAACAGAGGCCTTTAATTGAACCCGGTTACATTCACTATTTCATCCCCTTCAGAAAGGGAGGGCGAGGGTGACCGAGTGAAGGTTCCTTAATATGGGTGCCGACTTTTGAATCAGATAGTTTACATATACAAATCTGGTGTTAACAGTGCAAGGGAACTTGATCATGTAATATTTAATGTATACATCATGCCTGCGTTGGGTCCGCTTGTCCATACCCTTATAGAAACTGTGAATTAGATAGTGGCTAATTATGAGCACTTCTCAGTTATAAAGAGTAGTATAATCAAGGTCGTTATAGGGGATTTCAATTCCCACTGAGAACCATTGAGAGCGATGCAGACTCGATGAATGGTGAGTTGCTTGAAGAAGATGTCTTGTGAAAAATCCCAGGTGTTAATGAGATAATGCAGCAAAAATACAAAGCATGGCATAGCAGCCTTTAATGGGTGCTGCCCAAGCGATAATTCTGCACAGCCCACATTTGTGAGTAATAGCAAATGTAGTCATCCGAATTATGTCTCCATAAATTCTAAAGACTGCCAAGGGCTTAATAACCTAGTAGTGTAACAGACAGTAAAGGACGATCATAACTAGGTGAGAGCAAAAATTAGTATCACAAGTGAAATAAAGTGTACCACATAAACTGCACATGCTACTTTTGTACCAACAGGAAACAAGTGAAATTGTTCAATATATCCGAGAAATATCTGTATCAGCTCTTTAAAGAGCACTATTGCCCCTCCTTACTAATGTGTTACCTGGGTATACTTTTTGTAATATTAACATGAATAATATCTATTCAGCCTAATAAACGTTGTTGAAAGTTATGTAACAAAGCCAGCTCCACAGATAAAGCAGAAAAACACATCTACAAGTTTGTGGTTTTATGGAGACTAGAGGGAAAAGTGGATCCCCTCATCTAGCTTTAAATTAAATGGGTGAGGAGAATATAGATTGGACAAGATCACTGCGGTTAGCGTGTATGCAGTTAATAGCAAGTGAAAGGAAAGTAGTGTCAGGTAGAAATTGGGAAGCATTATTAGATGCAGTCGATAGCAATACCACAAAGCTTTTTTGGAATATTGTAACCTCTCGGCTGCTAGTCAGTCAATAGGTATAGACATAGGTATTACTGTAAAAAACTGGCTATGGCATTTTTGCAATCTAAATTGTGATAGCTCCAGGAAGAAGTATAGGATCTGTAGTAATGATAACACTCTTATAGATGGTAATGTAGATGAGCCTTTGGTGCTTTCGCCACGAGGAAATTGAAAGCCCCTTGGAAAGCAAAAATCGGAAAATGGCCTTGCATTGACAAACTACAGATTGTTTGATGCTATAAATGCACATGGAATTTTCCATAAGCTTGGGTGGGACGTAAGACAGTACTTGTTTTTAAGAAAGGAAATTCTGATGCCCCCCGCCAGTGGCGGCTGCTTTCATAGGGCGGGGGGGCGCCGCCCCCCCTCCTCAGGGCCCCCACCAAGGTATAAGTACTTTAAAGTTCAACTGGACATCTAAGATTCAGAAGTTCTTCTGCATCTTGGTGCGTGTGTGTCGTTGTATTTGCCATTGCCAGCACCCAGCAGGCATCAGCAGCAGCGCTGCAGTGACAAAAATCACAATAAAAATGAAATACCATTACCGTGAGCTCAGTCAGCTGTGAGCTGTGACCATCTTATAAGGACTGGCTGCAACAGCGGGGCGCGTCCCGTATTACGCAGCTTTTCCTATAGTAAAGTGCGTGGAGCTCGTAGCTCCACGCACTTTACGTAAACACATTTAAACTTGGAGGCTGGCGGGGCGCTTGAGTTGTGGCCCCGCCAGTAATAATATATACGCAAACAGCGCAAAGAACAAGATTCCACAAATCTGTCTCCCCAGGTGCATAGATACAGAAATGTCATTGGCTGTTTTCCAGCCAATGACATTTGAGTGTGGGGGTGGGGTGGCAGCGCAGGGGGCATGCGCCATCTTCACTTTGGATCGTCGTCAGAGCCGTGTACTACTCCTACTAGAACTTCTACTAGCTGGTAAGTGTAATTGTGTATATTGTTGGCCGTGTTCTACACGGCGGCAACCTGGCCTTCATTCCCCCAACCAGGAGCCCAGGCCAGGACAGTGCTCCAGGTCGGAGGAGGACCGTCCTAGCACTGCCCTGGGGAATGCAGGGCCTAGTTGGACCGTCCATGCCGCACGGCTGCTAGGCCCTGCTGCATCGGCGCTCGGCTGTGGCTCTCTCTCTTCTAAGTGCTATCCTAGCACGAGAGCCCAGCCGAACGTCGATGGCCTGGGCTGGCTGGTCACCCACTGCCAGTGAATGACCACCACAGACCGCGGCATGACGTGTGGGTTGCAAATAGATGATTTGTATTCAGTTAAGTAAGTTAACTGAATACAAATCATCTATTTCATGATGAACAGTGCGCGCTGAGTAGCAACCTGCACAACATGCCTCGGATTGCCTCTGGTGGCTCTTATTTGAACGCACTGTCCTTTACTTTCAGGTTCATTTGCGCCTGCGAACTATGGACAGATCCGTGTATGCCGTGCTATTATAAACAAGTGAAAATAACTTTACAGACTAATGATATACGACCCAATTAGTGGTTTTGTCAGTTTGTGCTTTGTTTTGTGTGTGTGTTTTGATTTAGTTACTTAAGAGCATTTGTCAAAGAAAGCTTTAAAAAAAAAAAGGCAGCGTTTATGTGCAGTGAAGAGTGACTTTTGATTTAAACCATGTTCGATTAGGTATAACGAATGGGAAATTGCCAATGCATGAACATTATGTGGAAAAACACATAGCAAAATCCCTTAGAGCGCTGAGCCACGGGTGAGGGGCCTGGAATTAAATGGCCTGAAAGAATTCTAAAAAGCAAATAAAGCACGGCCAAATACTGAATCCTATTAGTTTCAGCACCATGTGAAACAAATGATAGGAAGTGTTCGGGTGTGAAAAAAATGTTTATTTGAAACCTCCGTCCATAGCTTTTTGTCAACCCTAATGATCAAGTGTGGCTGCCCAAAATGTACGTACCGTGGATCTGTAACGGAGGGCAAATTTGAGACAGTGAGCTGAACGATATTATGGATGGCACTGTGCTCCAATGCCTTGGCTTCACCCGTGAGATTAGGTTTAGGGACGTGCAATATGCATGTTATGCATGGCCCGTTTTGCTGTAAAACCAAAGGGGGTGTGCCTTAGAAAAATCAGGCCGTCATTTAAATCCTGATAGATCCGACAAGCCATTATTGATGTTACCCTTTGTATGGTATCCGGAGGAAGATGTATAATGCAATCCTTGAGACAAATAAATGCTCTCTGCATGTGCTCACTGCTCCCTCTAAACATGGCAATTAGTAGGCTATGCTCACTTCGATTAGCGCTGGCCCTGAAGACTTCACAGTGCTTTGTTCATCCGAATTCTGAGCCAGCTTGCAATCCTAAAGGCCCTCGCTAACATTAGTACATGTTTATTTGTGTAACGCTCATGACAGACGTAATCGCTTCCTTCTTTGAGGTACAATTTAAATAGAGTAACCTGTGCAGTGGTGGAAGTGAAAAATGTTACTCGTGGCACTGTGCATCCACAACAAGGATTGACAAAACCAACAGTGTTGGCTTGTGTGTAAGTATTAGCTGGGACAGTGCTCCAAGTAGGAGCACCATCCGACTCGTAGCACTGCCCTGGGGATGCAGGGCCTAGACCGTGCCGTGGTGGACTGTGGACAGGCTGAGGCCGGGTAGGATAAGCATAGGCCCTGCCTGCAGCTGCATCGGCGCTCGGCTGTGGATCTCTCTCACCTAAGTGCTAGCCTGCTAGCACCACACAAGAGCCCAGCCCAGCGTCGATACACCCAAGCATATGTTCACCACATAGCTCTTTTCAAATGTTTGTTAACTGCAGAAGAGATTAATTCGTACATAACGATATCATTTTGATAATGGCGCCAATGGAATCCCACACAGCATCTAATGCCAGTTCCTATAAGAGGCCATGCTAACTGACTACACACGGTTCAGTTTGTGAGAAGGGTTTTGTAGCACACATATGTATGAGGCATAGACCAATGCTTAAGCAAATAAAGAAACGAGAAGGTCCCTTCTGAAATGCAACATATAGCCTTAAATTCCCCTGCACTCTTTTTCTGCCATCTGCCCACCGTAGATACCCCAGGCTGGGCAAGATGCACCACTTTGCTCCAATTGAGTCATTCATTCTCAGAAGACTGCTTTGAAAAAACACTGGCAGGCCATTCAAGCACACAGTTTGTTGGTTATGCTTGATAAAGCTAGCTCAAAAAGATCCCAGGAGGATGTGTTTTGCATGGGGAAGGGTAGGAAGTGGATGGGATTTGCCATGGGGTTAGCTTGGCCATGGGTAGTCAATGGGTGGGTAAATAACTATAACATTTAAATTGTTCTGTTGTTTTTTTATGAATAAGGCAACACATTTCGGTGGGGTGGAGGGGCTAACCCTTCAAATGTAGGGAGGGTAACTTCAGAGACTTTGGGGAAAGGGCAACCTCTCAGCTATTCTCAGTACAAGCTGCTGTAAAATACACCATCATACTTGCACACGTAAGAATAATATACCACCATTAGTTTGTAAAACCTAATGCTTTTTCTGTCATATTTCAGTGGGTTTGGACAGTAAATTGCACATTTTGGAGGCCATTTTTAAAAATTTCCCGTGTGGACCCCCTTTGTGTAGTGTGGGCTTGCGCGCTGCGTGCGTCACTCGCTCCCAAATGACCAGCAGGAAATGTACGCCCCACCAGCTTTCAAACTCACCAGCCGCCACTGCCCCCCGCAATTACCATACAATTTCCCTTATTGATGCTTTATGGAAAATATGTGCAAAACCTTTAGTTCGAAGGTTGGAAACCTGAGTTGGACATAGACTATTTTTAACACATTCGCAACTGGTGAAGGGTGCTCAGCGAATCAGGCAGCTGAAAACTTTGCACCCCCATGTATTTTCTATAGTTATCTGAATTTCTTCCCTGGGTGACGTCATCTTGATTGTGGGTAGCAAAAAGGGAGCATGTCTATGCCTTCTTTCTTCCTGCACCCCACTACAAACATCTTGCACTCTTCCTCCAACATCTTCCTTCCCTCCCTTCCTACTCATCTGTCAGAGCAAATGTTTTTTGCTTAACTTTAAACCATAGCTCCCCCCAGTGCTTTATTCAAACATTTTGTATGTGGTTCTGAAAAGAACCGTTTTGGGGTAAACAAAGGGATGGCAGGTGAGAGGATGTAGGTAGGAAAGGTGGAAAGTAGACTTTTTGTATTTTTGTTCACGTTTTTTTATATAAACAGGGGGAAGAAAACTGAAAAAGAGAGTAAAACAATCTTAAAAACAAAATACAAAGTATGGCAATTTCTGCTGTGCTCCACCGAGGCATCTTCAATTGCAGGTGAAAACACCACCTTCTGTAGACCTGCGTTGGCATGGAGTGGTCAAAGCAGGGGCGGCAGAAGAGGGAGTCCCATCATCAGCAGCAGGGGATGATGAAGATGGAAGAAGTGGAGAGGAAGATGTAGGTTGTGGTGGTGGTGCCTTTTATTTGGACCCTGCTGTTTCAGGTGAGGAGATGGTGACAACTGTAATGCACCAAAGTCGGTTAGCTTGCTTCATGAACCTGTTCCTGAATTTCTGGTCTACTTGGTGCCAGTCATAGCAAACCAGGTGGTTTGTAACATTGGTGGTGGCCAGGCTCCACCATCACAGGTGCACTGTGCCTTTTCTACTTCTGAAAGAGTTGTGTATTTGGGTACTCTGCAGTACTGCCAGCAGAAAGATGGGGTGAAGCTCTTGCAGTGGTACTTCCTTGGTGGAGATGGCTGCTCTACCCACTCAACATCCTCTTGCTGCAGATGGTCAGTGCTTCCCGGAACAATCACCAGCTGGATCTCTTCATCCTTGCAGTGTGCCTTGGGACTATCAGCCTCCATCTCCAAAGAAAGTAAATAGTGTCAATAAAATAGAAGAAAATGACAAAAAATTAAG
The DNA here is from genome assembly GCF_040938575.1 of Ambystoma mexicanum. Classification (NCBI taxonomy): domain Eukaryota; kingdom Metazoa; phylum Chordata; class Amphibia; order Caudata; family Ambystomatidae; genus Ambystoma; species Ambystoma mexicanum. The sequence goes on along the minus strand of NC_090927.1, from coordinate 722,779,490 downwards.
GATTAAGGCATTTTTTTAAATTATTAAATAGACAAAAACAAATATAAAAGAAAGAAACAAACAGAAACAAAGTACAACAAAGCAAAGAAACAAGAGGAAGAATGTTTGGGAAAGCAAAAGCACTATCTCAACAGGTAGGGTAGGCAAAGTTTGCACTGTGCCTAAATGAATTTGTCTACAAAGCAATGAGTAAATGGAAGGTTTCTTCAGTATAAATAAGCAATTCTAGAACTGTGTGTTTGTATTAGCCGATCAGTTCTTGATTTCAGTAGAATGCATGTCCCCTTGGGGCAATCCGTTTGCAGATTTTCGTAGGTGTGGTTTGCAATTCGAAAAGAAATGAGTTTGTTTTCTTTTTGTTTATATTGTAGATTGGTGTGTATGTGAAATGATAGTACTTGTGATTCTGGATGCATGTGCTTGGCGGAAGAGTATGATTCTTGAATTGTCTTTTCTGAGTGTTAAATGCATTCTTTGTTTTCAGCACTGCATGCATAATTCGTGATATCATGAATTCTCGATTGATTTTCACAGGGGGAATAAAAGGTGTTAAAAAATGTCAAACTGATTTTGTTGGGTTGTGTTCACTAGTGTTATTTCTCAATTCATTTTTATGGAAATTGGTCATGAACCACAATGTGATATCAGCTTGTTCATCTTCCTCATCTCAGTACTTGTGTACATCTTAATTTGTGGGTTATTAAAAAAGAAAAAACTGTTTATGGTTATAGACAGTACTTAAAAGGACTTTTGGTTTAATCATTTGTAAAAATGTGTTTATTTAGAAGTGAAGAATGTATGTTTCGATATCATGGAAGAACAAAGCATTTCCAATGTCTATTATATGAACCATATCTTTCCTAAATAATTCACTGTTTAAGTATGTGACATTGTTATTGTAGATACAGAGTTGTGAAGCAGAGTCAGTCTGCTACAGTCGTGTGCAACGGTTGTGTGTATCTTTTTTTCTTGAGGAGCTGCAGCGACTTTGCCAGGTTGCCAAACAGAAACTGTGCCTTTAGCAATGGAGGTGTGCCTATATAAAACAAAATCCAGCGCGGAGTGCAGTGCGGAGTCGTGAAGCAGAGTCAGTCTGCTACAGCCGTGTGCGACGGTTGTGTGTATCTTTTTTTCTTGAGGAGCTGCAGCGACGTTGCCTGGTTGCCAAACAGACACTGTGCCTCTAACAAGGGAGGTTTGCCTTTATAAAACAAAATCCAGCGCGGATCGCGGCGCCGAGTCGTGAAGCAGAGTCAGTCTGCTACAATCCGCTACAGGCCCTGCGCCCCGCGCCCTCTACATAACACTCCCTGGTCTGGTTGTTTACTTCAGATGACCACAAATTCTGGACCTCAAACAAGAAGGAAGACACTTCAGCATCGCCGGATGCTGAATCCCTGAACTTCATTGAAAGCCGCAACAGGTACTATGCCGGTAAAGGTAAGTGGGCGAATGGAGGAGGAGCCCGTCTCGCGTGAGGGACGCGAGGGACGTGAAAAGTTTGTTAGCTCTCACGTTGACCCGAAGCCGTCAGCGATGCCAAGCGAAATAACATCAAACAATTCGCTAAATACTGTCAAGCTCCGCACTAATTCGACCCTATTGAACAAGGTCGGTGAGGGAGGAGGAGGTGTTGGTGGCGGCGGCGAAAGTGTATGTGAAAGTGTATGTGAAGTAAATACAACGCCTTTTCCAGTCTCTGGCCCTGCGACTCAGTAGACTTTTATTGTTAAAAGACTTGCCCGCCACTGAACTGAATCAGCCACCATTGCCTGTGTCTGAGCCCGAGTTGTGTGTAAATTCCAAAGAAAAAACCATCGCCCAAATGAGTGCTTTGGCTACAAGTCCTGAGGTTTTTTATTCCCCTTTCGACTTGACTGATGTAGGGTTGATTGAAGCTGTCAATACCAGTGCAATTAATACAAATGTGCTTGTCCACTCACCAGATCACACACATGATTTATCATTTCCCTCTGCTAACCAAGTCACGATTCAGAGGGAATTCACATGCCCGCTAGCTGTTTCGGGCGTGTCAACTGATCGAATTAATAATGCTTGCTTTTTAAACATGGCAGATAACATGAGAAAATTTAGTCTAATACCGGGGCCAACCTTAAATCAAGCCATGACTTCGACTTCAAGCAAAGAAATATGACTAATGATCAACTCCAACGGGGGACAATTTCTAATGTGCCATTAATTCACAAAGTGTCAAGTTTGATTGATGCCAACTTTTGCCCTCCAAGCGATCATATGAGGACTTTGCATCAACAACTCCCGGATATGGAAGGCCACCTAGAAGGAAATGAGGGTTTGGTTAAATCGTCGATTGGTGAGAATTCTATCTCCTTCAAAGAGCCCAATGCTGTTGACCATGTTGCCAAAAACGATAATGTGGGCCAGTCTAAATCTGGACGTGAAATGCGCTTGATGGCACAACTCGACGCTCATTATGTGATTAGCAAGAAAAAAATTGATAGCATATCACGAGTTAAGACACCTAAATAGACAATCCCCAATGCAGTCGACTAAATTATCTGAACAACAAGATCTGACTTTACCTGCAAGACGACCTAGGAGCGACCAAAATCTATTGGCAGGGATTGACTTGGTCAGACAACGGCCTGATAAATCCATTTGTGCTTCTGCTACAGTGCACAACAAACCTGAAAGCACAATTTCCTCAAAGAACCTGCCCGAGTGCTCACAACCACATAGCCATGCGTCGACAAGTACACCAAGAAACCGGCCAGTATAAGCAAAAAAACAACTACCAGACAAATCCATAAATATACCTTTGAGTGAGCAACCTCCATTGTTTGAGGAGACTATGATGAGTTCAAACTCTCGATCTGATGGCTCTTCTGCTGCAACACAAAAAGCAAGTCTTTCGGCTGCAGCAGCAACTCAACTGTATAACATGCTTGCAGATTCTTCTATGGCAATGATTCCCTTCACAAAACTATATGAGTCTATCCATGATGTTCTTAAAGATCAGACAGCTTTAATCTTGTCCTTATCTGAAAAAATGGAAAAAGTAGAAATTTTCAACAACTTTCTTACAAATCAGATCTCCAGAGAAGCAGATCTGTCTATACGTTGGCAAGAACGCTTGACTGATCTAGCCGCGCAACATCATTGTCAAAACGACAGCTTATCGGAAGGCTTATTGGATGCCCTAAAATGGATGCGCCATAATGCTGAAATCGCTATAACTAATCCTGTGTTGTCACAATCCAACGCTAATAAGGCGTCAGGTCGTCCAACATCTACGCCAACAATTGAAATACCTAACATGGATTTGCTTCAATCTTCAACCGGGGCAATTGTAATAGAAAACCGTAGTGGCTCAGTGTCTTCTGCTGCGCTACAACGAGGTCAAACAGACCCAGTAAAACAAAATATTGCCTCCCTGTTGGTACCACCATGCTCAGCAAAAACACAAATTATTTCTAATAGTGTCAATCAAAATGCTCTAGTTGAGAATTCCAACAAGGCTCTGAGTCAAAAAGAAACAAGCATAGAGGTAAATCAGTCGGCAGAGAAACCATCAATGGAGAAGACACAGACAGCCGTAAAACAGGTGTCCCGCTGCCCGGCCAATTCTTTTGGCATTTTTGAAGGCTCTGCAAAATCAATAACCGCCACGCAGATGGATGTAATTTTGGCTAACTCAAATCCAGTGAAGTTCCCCCTTATCAATATGTCGCACGAGGCCAAACGACCTCGATTAACAAAAGAAAAAACTAAAGTGAAAAAGTTTATTAGAAATCTAACTTCACTGAAGCATTTGGGACTGCTCAAGCGAATGGAAACTTCAAAAGCTGTCGAGGGAAAAATTAAGTTCCCTATAGTCGAAAGTGATCCACCCAAATCTCATCCAACTTCAACGACGAACAAAAGGAGAAGACTTGAGTCTGACACTGGTAGTGTTGATGGCTCAGTAACTGGATCTGAAATAAATCTATGTGATCTATCCACCTATTCGCATCAGGGAGAATCATTTGAGGGCCGTGAAATGATGGAACATGAACACTCACATCATATTTCCAACCCACTGACTAAGATAAGGGAAATGGAGAGCAAACAACTGCCCAATACTTCAGCCAAGTTTCCCAAAGATGAAAAGGCAAACAAAAGATCTCATGAGGCATCCAACTTAAAGACTGATCATCTATCAAGATGGGATCCTAAATGTACCCTAACCCAAAAGAGCAAGAAAGTACATTACTCTTCAAGGGTCCAACACAATCTTACATCTGGCCCTTTATCTCAAATTGGGAAATTACGCCTCCAAAATATTCAAAACGATGATAACGACGTCAATTTGAATCGAAATAACATCATGAGTCTATTCAATTGCATCCCTTCCTTGCGCACTATTATGTCTGAGGATATTAAGATTGTGGAATATCCGACATAACTTGCATCTGATCAAGTTCTATTACATATTGCATCAGCTTCAGTTCAGAGAACAATTAGGAGAGCTTCTGAAGAATTACTTGCTTTTGGCTTTGACATAATGATAGAACCTTCGGAGCAGTCAAAGCGTACCAATAGTTTAACTCCTGTTCTCTCAGGCAAGACAGATGCAATCCTGAGTCATAATGATCTGAGGAAATTGGTTGCTGCTGTTTCTACAAGGGCAACTCACACGTCTCAAAACGGCCGCAAGCCCGCCTGGGTAAATCATAATTCAAGCTCCAACAAAGAGAGGCAATAGCAATGATCCTTAGTGCGTGAATCCTGGTGCGAGTTCCTATCTTGGAACACAAGAGGGTTCATGCATCTTTTCAATGACTTTGACATCGATTTACAAAGGGTCATCGTAATTTGCCTTCAAGAGACGTGGCTTTGCGATGCACCGACAAGAGATGGTTTTGTAACCCACGTGAACCCAGCAGTGAAGAATCCCCAGGGTCGACCCTATTCTGGTCTCTTAACGTTGATAAAGATAAACAACTGGTGGAAGACACTGGAAACCTTTAATCCTAATCCCTTTATACAGGGAATTGTCATGCAATCACTACACTCAAAAGTAGAAGAGCGCCAGCATTTGCTGATTATCAATGGATATTGGAATCCTCACAAAATCAGCACAGCTTCCTTCATAAAGGCCACTACTCATCTCATAGACAATGCTTTAACAACACTTAGAAACTTATCTATAGTTTGTTGTGGCGATTTAAATTGTACATGGTTTAGGTTTGACAAAGACCGAAAGATAAATGTACCTTTAAATGATAATGAGATCTCTAGTCGTAGTCAGGCCTGGATGACGGCACTATTAAATCACAATTGCCATATGGTAAATGGAAATACTAATGGCGACGAACCACCAGTTTTTAACTGGCATCGTGCCGATTTACACAGTATCTTAGACTACTTTTGGGTATCACAAAATATGGCGGAAAAAACGCTAAAGTTGAATGTACATAAAATGGTTAATAGTGACCATGATCTTTTGCGCCTATCCTGTATGATGAAGTGGGCAAATTCGGAAGTGCGATATGAAGTACCGTTAATAGGCAACGCCGGAGGAAATCGGCTGTGAATCAATGGACCTCAACTTCAATCATTGAGAGAGCAGCTGTTTAAACTTCATGAAGACCATCAAGTTAACTATGCCCTGTTAGTGAACCTATTTAAGACCTCAATGGTCTCGTCGCGGTCGATGGGCATCGCTTACAAGCATACATCAAGCACAATGATCTCAGGGCAGAAAAAAACCATGCGGCGCGATGTAAGAAGGCTGAAAAAAAATGTTGGTTTCGTCATGATGCCGGACGAGTTAAGAAAGGAAACCAAACAAAGGCGACAAACGTACAGAAATTGGTTAAAATCCCATAAAATGATTATTCAACAAAATAGTGCAGAAGAAATGATGAAAATATTGGTGACTGAAAATACCCGACAAATATGGACTATTTTGAATGCAGGAAACTCTCGATGTCCTCCCATCATTTCAAATGAAATAAACAGCGAGAAATGGGAGCACCATTTTTCTGAAATATATCGGACAACGCAAAATGAATTGAGTGGTTTAATAAGGGTCTCTGATGTAACCTGGGAAGTCAATATTTCTTCAACTGATATAGAGAAAGCGATTAAGACTCTAAAGAACTTGCACGCTGCCGGCCCAGACATGATCTCTAATGTGATGTTGAAAAAACATGTTCAACAATGGGCAGTACTGATCGAAGCCTTGTTTAAGACGATTGCCATTAACAAATAAATGCCCGACTCGTGGCTGGAGGTAATAGTAGTTCCAATATTTAAGAAGGGTAATTCGGCGGAGCCATCCAACTATCGCCCAATCGCTCTACTTGATACGATTGGAAAGATCTTGGGCTCCTTCCTTCGACAAAAATTGGCTGATTGGGCTTACAAGGCAATGATCCCGGACATTCGTCAAACTGGCTTTACGCCAGGAGTAGGTGTGGAAGTAAACTTGCTCATCTTAAATATTTTAAAGCTGGAAACTTTAAAGGCAAAGAAGAAACTGTATCTAGCCTTTATTGATATGCGTCAAGCCTTTGACAAAATTAACCGGGGATTGCTTTGGAAGAAATTGAGGACTTGGAATCGCCCACAATCTATATTGGAACCGGTGTAAGCACTCCATATCGGTACATAGATTCGGGTGTGTATAAATAATCAAGGCGATTTGTCAAACAAAATTCTAACACATAGAGGTGTGAAACAAGGATGCCCTATGGCAGCGGAGCTATTTAAACTCTTTATCTCAGATGTGCCGGTGCATTTGGAGCAGGTCCATTGCTTTTCTCCCAAACTCAATACCACTCAAATCAAGTGCATAACATATGCGGACGATCTGGTTTTGCTCGATCGTACACCAATTGGTTTACAACGGCTATTGGGAAATCTCCATAAATATCTAAAATACAATGATTTGGAACTGAACACGGACAAAACAAAAATAATGATGATTGGTCCGTCAGGGACACGAAAAGGACAAAGCCTTCAAATGGACACTTGACAACGTACCCTTGATGCCAGTAAACTCAATAAGTTACCTTGGTGTCATGTTTAATAATTCTCTAAACGAGCATCATTGGAGGCTCGATTTAGGTGCCTGTATGACACAGTTCGGAATTCAGGGAGCCAAGATGAATAGGGAGTACAGGAAATTTAGCTTATCACCGGTCATCATATTTTACTTGCAAAAAGTAGTACCAGCTATCACGTTTGGAGCAGAAGCTGGCTGGAATTTGGATCCACAACTATGGCACAAATTAGAAACAAAATTTTGGAGGCGTGTGTTAAGATTACCAACCTACGTCTCTGTAATAGCGATTCGTTACGAACTGTCATTGAATTCATTATATTCAGTTTTAATTTGGAAATCACTAAGGGGGTAATTCATAGAATCCAGCGCACAAGTGGCGCACGCGGCTGGCGCACAGTGTGCGCGTGCGAATCCCTGCGCCAGCCGCGTGCGCTAAAATCCATTTCTGCGCACAGCGTATTCATGGATTCCAGCCACCAAAACCAGCCGTGACGCACAGTGGCGCAGCGACCCTGCAGCAGCGCCAGTTACGCCCCCAAGAACGCCTCTCGCGCAGGGAAAAGCCATCAATATACCCAATCCAGCGCAAAGGGCTGCGCTAACCCTGTACCAGCACAGCAAGCGGGCTACGTGTATCACTGGGGTGCGCGGGAAGTTCCACACGCGATTCCATCAGGGTACGTGTATTTCAGGGTGCGGGGGAAGTTCCACACGCGATTCCATCAGGGTATGTGTATTTCAGGGGTGCGCGGGAATTTCCACACGCGATTGGGCCCGTGCGAGCAGGGTACGCGTATCTCAGGGGTGCGCGGGAAGTTCCACACGCGATTCCATCAGCAGGGTACGTGTATTTCAGGGTGCGGGGGAAGTTTCACACGCGAAATCAGCAGGGTACGTGTATTCCAGGGGTGCGCGGGAAGTTCCACATGCGATTCCATCAGGGTACGTGTATTACAGGGGTGCGCGGGAATTTCCACACGCGATTCCATCAGGGTACGTGTATTTCGGGGTGGGCGTGAAGTTCCACACGCGATATCAGCAGGGTACGTGTATTTCAGGGTGCGGGGGAAGTTTCACACGCGAAATCAGCAGGGTACGTGTATTCCAGGGGTGCGCGGGAAGTTCCACACGAGATTCCATCAGGGTACATGTATTACAGGGGTGCGCGGGAAGTTCCACACGCGATTCCATCAGGGTACGTGTATTACAGGGGTGCGCGGGAATTTCCACACGCGATTCCATCAGGGTACGTGTATTACAGGGGTGCGCGGGAATTTCCACACGCGATTCCATCAGGGTACGTGTATTTCAGGGGTGCGCGGGGAGCACCACACATGAATTGCACGTGTGGGTCCTCCCAGGTGTTCCCTCTACACCCTCCACAGCCCCTGCAGGTGGCTCACACCACAGGGGCCTACCCTGCACATGTCCTGCAGGCACCCCATCCACCATGGCCATGCCCCCCAGCCAACCCACATGTCAACTTGCACTACTGCCCACCAACGCATGTACCCCTGCACCCCCAGCCACCAGGGGCACCCTCCACAGGCCCCCACCCATGTCTCCCACCACCCCCACCCCCAGCCACCAGGGGCAGCCTCCACCAGGCCCCCACCCATGTCTCCCAGCACCCCCACCCCCCAGCACTGTGGGGCACCTGCCAGCAGGCCCCCACCCATGTCTCCTCGCACCCCCACCCCCCAGCACTGTGGGGCACCTGCCAGCAGGCCCCCACCCATGTCTCCCAGCACCCCACCCCCCAGTAGTGCAGGGGCACCCACCACCAGGCCCCCACCAATGTCTCCCACCACCCCCACCCCCAGCCACCAGGGGCAGCCTCCACCAGGCCCCCACCCATGTCTACCACCCCCACCCCCCCAGCAGTGCAGGGGCACCCACCACCAGGCCCCCACCCATGTCTCCCATCACCCCCACCCCCCAGCACTGTGGGGCACCTGCCAGCAGGCCCCCACCCATGTCTCCCACCACCCCCACCCCCCAGCCACCAGGGGCAGCCTCCACCAGGCCCCCACCCATGTCTCCCAGCACCCCCACCCCCAGCAGTGCAGGGGCACCCACCACCAGGCCCCCACCCATGTCTCCCACCACCCCCATCCCCCAGCCACCGGGGGCAGCCTCCACCAGGCCCCCACCCATGTCTCCCAGCACCCCCACCCCCCAGCAGTGCAGGGGCACCCACCACCAGGCCCCCACCCATGTCTCCCACCACCCCCACCCCCCAGCCACCAGGGGCAGCATCCACCAGGCCCCCACCCATGTCTCCCAGCACCCCCACCCCCCAGCACTGTGGGGCACCTGCCAGCAGGCCCCCACCCATGTCTCCTAGCACCCCCACCCCCCAGCACTGTGGGGCACCTGCCAGCAGGCCCCCACCCATGTCTCCCAGCACCCCCAACCCCCAGCACTGTGGGGCACCTGCCAGCAGGCCCCCACCCATGTCTCCCAGCACCCCCACCCCCCAGCACTGTGGGGCACCTGCCAGCAGGCCCCCACCAATGTCTTCCCCCACCCCCACCCCCCAGCCACCAGGAGCAGCCTCCACCAGGCCCCCACCCATGTCTCCCAGCACCCCCACCCCCCAGCACTGTGGGGCACCTGCCAGCAGGCCCCCACCCATGTCTCCCACCACCCCCACCCCCCAGCCACCAGGGGCAGCCTCCACCAGGCCCCCACCCATGTCTCCCAGCACCCCCACCCCCCAGCACTGTGGGGCACCTGCCAGCAGGCCCCCACCCATGTCTCCCACCACCCCCACCCCCCAGCCACCAGGGGCAGCCTCCACCAGGCCCCCACCCATGTCTCCCAGCACCCCCACCCCCCAGCAGTGCAGGGGCACCAACCACCAGGCCCCCACCCATGTCTCCCACCACCCCCACCCCCCAGCACTGTGGGGCACCCAGCACCAGGCCCCCACCCATGTCCCATCCATGCCCCCTTGCACCTGGGTCCCACCAATCCCCAATCATGTCCGTAATGGCCATCCTCCCCTGCCAAAAGGCCCAACCAACTATCACATCCACCCACATATCAAAGGCAATGACATGTTACACACCCAATGTAAATAATGCAAATGAACACATGTCTGTCACACACAATGGCTGCAAGTGAATGTTAAAACACCCAACATGACATGCATGAAAGCAATGAGATGATACGACACATTGAAGGATGAAAATAAAAATGTATTTAAAATCAACTTGAATGGAAATGAAATGAGAAAAACCACAAAGCAAAACAACCAAAAGAAGAAGAATCTCCAGGGAAAAAAATCAAAAACACACAGCACAATCCAGAAAAATGGTGTCCAAAGTCACAGTCAGAAAAGTAATCTAAGTGTAAATGATAAACAAAAACCATTGCTCCATGGCGATGAAAAAAATCCAAAAAATAGAAAAATCCATTGAAGAACTATTTACAAGATAATCCCGGGTCCATGAGCCCAACCAAATGAAACCTAACTATGACAACTAACTAAAAACTGAACTACATACAAAAATGTGGCGCATTGTCCAATCGCAACCAAATAAAGAATATAAATAAAGGAAACCTAACACTAACTATATAACTATATACAAAGGCGGCGGGCAAGTCCAGCGGCTCACTCCGTGGTGTTCCGGGCCAGGGCATCATCGAACTCCTGTTCGATGTCCCGGAGGCGGTCCTGTTCCATGGCCCCGAGGGTCCGCAGGGACGACGCCGTCTCCTCCTCCAACCCCCTGCGGATTGCCTCGAGGCACTCGGCCCGCCTCAGGGCCCTCCGCATGGAGTTCTACGCCCTGACCATTGTAAGCCGTGCCTCTTCCGCCCGCCGCCGCTCCGCACCTATCTGCTGGCCCAACCGCTGCCACACGGAAGACACTTCCCGTCCTGGGTCCTTCTGCCCTCCGGCCGATGCCTGCCCCTCCGATGTTGATGGCCCCGAGCCATGATGCCTCCCACGTTGACTCCGCTGCTGCCTCCGACGCCACTGCCTCTGCCAGCACGACGGCATCCAGGCTGATGGAATCCACCGACGCCGTCGTGCACGTGCCCTGCCTGATGATGCCGGCACATCCTCCATCTGCTGGGGTACAGTTGCTGTGGTGTCCACCCCTGCTGGACCTCTGACTCCCGACTGTGGCAGGGATGGGATCCCCACCGAGCTGGCTGCATTGGTCAGGGCAGGTCCACAGGGGGCCCTGGTGGCATCTGGGCCGGAAGACGGCAAGGAGAACGACTGGCATATAGTCTCCACAGAGGAGGAGAGGGCCGCCAGATTGGCCGACACATGCAGGAAACCCCCGAACATGGACGATCCCAATTGGGCCACGTCGGCACGGTGCTCTTCGTGATGACGTGCGTGCTCTGCCTGGGAAGCACGCACGGCATCACGAATCACAGCCGTGCGCATCGCGACCCCAATCAGGACCTTCTCCATGAGGCCAGGGGTCCCCTCGTCCGCAGGTGGAGGGAAGTCAGATGACATGGACATCCCCTCTATCTGCGACGGGCCTGGGACGGGGCATCCCTGCTGGTGCATGGTGGTGCACCCACAGGGTCAGGGACAGCGACATGCACAGGCCCCTCCACGGTGACCTGCGCTGCCTCTTGCCCCTGCCCCTGGACTGCACCACTTGCACCAGCAGGGATGCCCGCACCAGGCCCCATGTGCGCCTCAGTGGCGGCCTCCTCCTCCTCTGTGGAAACCACCAACCTGGATGGCTCCTCACCGTCTTCCGCCGTAGCAGGCCCCTGTGGGGGCTCACCCACCCCTTCCGCTGCAGCCGTGGGGGCATCCCCGCCGCCTTGCTCCACAGCGCCGTCTCCGCCCTCTTCTTCACTAGCCGCTGCGTAGAGGGAGACATAGAACACAAGCACGGGGTACTGTACAATGGTCCCCTAGACAGGAAGCAATAACAGATGAGTGCCACTGTCAAAGTACACTTCCATCATGTCCCTCCACAACACATGTGTCAGTCCAGGCAAAACACACACAGTGACAGTCATGGTGCATGCCATGGACATTTCCATACATGTCCAATGGACTCCCGAAACATACAATGTAATGGAACTCACATGCATCATGGGTCATGCCTATCACATGCACACACTTCACCTCAGTCACATCCATCTGGCCCCGTACACCCCAATCACAGTGGATACAAGGATGACTAGGCTGCATCAGTGAATCTGTACATTGTCACAGACATGTGTCATGCATCCATGGCATTCACAAGTCAAAGACACGCAGGTCAGGCACACAGACATGGATACCATATATGTACCTGGCATCAGCACCCATCCCTCACCCCCACCCATGTCCAGGAACAGAGACTGCCATGCTCTCATGTGTACAATCTGCATAGGGCTCCCCATGTCGCATTTAAACACATGCAACAACCGTGCGGTTCACACATTACTGGTCGCACATGCATTACCATGATGTCCCTGCACACATACATGCGTACATGGCCTATGTCACACATACAGGCAAGTATCAGACAACCAGCACACTGCAACATGCCCTGTCTCACACAGCAATGCTTGGCCACTTACCGCTGAACTCCAGACGGGTCTCCCTCTCAAGGACCTGGGCGTGGAGCACTGGGTGTACGCGTTCCAGGACCCTCATCTGGATGGAACTCATGCGGCCCCGGCCCCCCTCCACGAGGCGCCGGGCCTTTATGAGGGTCCTGGACCTCAAGTCTTCCCAGCGCTTCTTGACCTTCTGGATGGTGCGGGTTGCCACCCCCTCCGCGTTGATGGCAACCACACAGTCGGCCCAGATCCTCTCCCGTCCTTCCTTGTTGGCACGGGACGATCCGAAGAGGGCATCATACTGCCTCAGGACTTGCTCCACCAGGACACCAACTTCGGTGTCAGTGAAGCTGGTGCCCCTCTGCCCCTCTGGCCGGGGGTTGCCACTGGTGCCAGATGTGGATGTGCACGACATGGCAACCCCAGGGGCAGGAGTGGGTGGGCAACTGGGTCCTGGGGCTGGGCTGTGGAGCGATGTTATCTGAGTCGGGAGTCTTCTGTTCCAGCAGGGGTGGACACAGCAACTGGACCCCTGCAGATGGCTGATGTGCAGGCACCAAATGGCAGGGCACGGTGGCAGCAGGCAGGCAGGCAGGCAGGCAGCAGCAGATGGCACGTGGGAGGCTGCTCGGGGCACTGGGGGGCAGTAATTCGGCCTTCTGGGCAGGAGCGTCGTCTTCCATGTGTTTTCGCGTGGCCAGCTTGATACGGAGTGATTTGGCACGTGAAAATCCTGCACGTCAGCGTGAAAATCGAGGAAAGGCCCTTAGCGTGTAAGCGCGTCAGCACGCGTACGCGATTTCATTGGACCAAAGGCCCTTACAGCGTAAGCGCGTCTGTGACGTTTTGCGCACGGGCGTTGCCCTGGCAGGGCTTGGAGATCCCGCATGCCTTTACACTGTTCTGTACGTGCTTTTCGTGCGGTGCGTGTGTTTTCCATCCGTTGGGGTTCACACGCTATTACTTCATAGCGGGTGTTGGCTACGCGTTCTTCTACACGCAAGGCAGACGGTGAGTGGTACCCCGCTCCCCCCCAGGCCCGATCGCGTGAAAAACTTCACGCGAACCCCTGAAATACACGTAGCCCGCTCCCCCAGGCCCGATCGCGTGAAAAAGTTCACGCGAACCCCTGAAATACACGTAGCCCGCTCCCCCAGGCCCGATCGCGTGAGAAAGTTCACGCGAACCCCTGAAATACACGTAGCCCGCTCCCCCAGGCCCGATCGCGTGAGAAAGTTCACGCGAACCCCTGATATACACGTAGCCCGCTCCCCCAGGCCCGATCGCGTGAGAAACTTCACGCGAACCCCTGAAATACACGTAGCCCGCTCCCCCAGGCCCGATCGCGTGAAAAAGTTCACGCGAACCCCTGAAATACACGTAGCCCGCTCCCCCAGGCCCGATCGCGTTCTCACGCGAACCCCTGAAATACACGTAGCCCGCTCCCCCAGGCCCGATCGCGTGAGAAAGTTCACGCGAACCCCTGATATACACGTAGCCCGCTCCCCCAGGCCCGATCGCGTGAGAAACTTCACGCGAACCCCTGAAATACACGTATCCCGCTCCCCCAGGCCCGATCGCGTGAAAAAGTTCACGCGAACCCCTGAAATACACGTAGCCCGCTCCCCCAGGCCCGATCGCGTGAAAAAGTTCACGCGAACCCCTGAAATACACGTAGCCCGCTCACCCAGGCCCGATCGCGTGAGAAAGTTCACGCGAACCCCTGAAATACACGTAGCCCGCTCCCCCAGGCCCGATCGCGTGAGAAAGTTCACGCGAACCCCTGATATACACGTAGCCCGCTCCCCCAGGCCCGATCGCGTGAGAAACTTCACGCGAACCCCTGAAATACACGTAGCCCGCTCCCCCAGGCCCGATCGCGTGAAAAAGTTCACGCGAACCCCTGAAATACACGTAGCCCGCTCCCCCAGGCCCGATCGCGTGAAAAAGTTCACGCGAACCCCTGAAATACATGTAGCCCGCTCCCCCAGGCCCGATCGCGTGAAAAAGTTCACGCGAACCCCTGAAATACACGTAGCCCGCTCCCCCAGGCCCGATCGCGTGAAAAAGTTCACGCGAACCCCTGAAATACACGTAGCCCGCTCGCACAGGCCCAATTGCTGTATGTTGCCACTTTTGTAATGCGCAGGGACGCTACCGCCTGCCTTCGTGTGGCGGACGTGTTTCGGCTTGTGCGTGTCTTTGGCTGTGCGTGGCTTTGCCCTATTCGATTCCATGAATACGTGTGGTTCGAGTGCGTGTGGGCGTTCCGTCTGCTTCCCTGCAGTACATCCCCAGTTACGCCCTTATTTTCGCGCGTTGTTGCCCATTCCGCGCGTTATGCCCCGTGTCCCGCCCACTTTCTGGTGTATGAGCCGAGGTTGTGCGCTTTCACTGTGCGCGTCGCGCACGCCTTTCGGGATGTTGCAGTGACTTGTGCGCCATGCACGGGTTTGGCGCACATCCCGGGGTGTACACGCGCAGGCATTTCCATGAATCACACGCGTGCGCGTGCGCCTGTTTTTTTCCGCTTGCGCCTGCTTGCGCGTAGATTTTCGGCGCACGTTTGTTCCATGAATCGGCCCCTAAGTGTCTGGCGCAAAATGTGCGCATTACCTACAATACCAGCATATAAAATCTTCACCGCTGAATCAGATGAGACCGGAAATAACCTGCTAGTTGAGTGGAAATCATCCTTGGCAAATTACTTAACAAAGGCAGATATAAAATTTGATGATTTGATTAACCTTCCACAGTTGGCCAAAAAGAAATTTGAAGCTTGGTCTTGGATTTTCAATTCTGAACAACGGGACAAATTGAAATCAACATTGAAAGACGAAACGTGTTTACATCGACTGAACAAACCATGTAGATACTTGTTAAAGTGTCCTTCACGTTATCAAGAGCAATTCTTGGGGTTCCGTTTAAATGCCATGCAAACCAAAGAAATGATGTGGCAACGAAAGAATAAACACATATCGGATAAAATCTGCCAACATTGCTCGAGTGATATTGAATCACTACATCACTTGGTCACAATATGTCCAGGGTTGAGTACTCAGCGATCATGTCATCTAGGGTCATATGCACCGAAGGACAGTGACATGGCAAAGTGGTGGGGACGTAGGATTGCAGGGCACAACACACCTTTAACTTGTGCCATGGTAAACTATCTTGAATTCGTTTTTGAAAAAAGAGGCCACAAAGGACTAATGACAGCGAAGTAAATTGAATGACCTTAGCTTGTTTACTGAGGAATTTATTTTCACTGGTTTTCTGATTTCTTGTATTGTGAATTTTTTGTGACATGGTGAACATTGTGGATGTTATGTTATATGTGATAATTGATGTATCAATCCTGTGTATGTTGATCAGATGTGGAGTATCTTTTGTAACAAAAGTTGGCTTGATCAACCGTTGGTTGTGATTGCTAGACTGAAGTTTCAATAATAATAAAAAAACAAAGATACTCATCATATGCTGGTCAGGTGAGAATGCAAAAATTACTTTGTTCATGTTTTTCCTGTTTTTCAATTTGTTTGCTTAGTGTCTGCATCCTTTTGCATTGATGCCTTTGTATGATGTTTGAAAACACAAATTATATTTTTTGGAAATATGTCCATAAGAATTTGCAAATCATGTTTCATAATGATGTCTGGATAATGGTGCAATATAATTTGTACTGATTCCTGGAATGTTTTCTCCCATTTCATGCCTCTAATTATTTTCCAAATTATTTTGAAATGCACTAATCTCCAATTATGTAGACATTTTCTTTTTGCACAATGGTGACACTTGTGTCTCTGAGAGAATTACAACACAATAGTGATGTAGTGAGGTATTTATTTGAATTTCAGGGGAAAGTAGTGTGTTTTTATTGGATGGTTTGAATGGTCAAGACTTTCTCCTTTGACAGTCGTTTTATGAGATTGGTCTTTAATGTATGTATTGTGTGGTGAGGAAATGGGTGAAGCCACTTTGTAGAGTTGGGATATTGTCCCCTTTCTTTGTTTGATGTTCAAATTTTGAACTGGTGTTCTTATGCCTCATGGGTGACCCTTTGACCTGACTGCCATGACTTTGGCAAGTGTCAGGTTCTGCTGTTTGTGCCATTTTTTATTTGTTCAAAATTGAAATTTTCTATAGAGAAACTGTAATTTTATTCAAGATCTAATCATCAAACAGAGTTAGTGAGACATTTTAATAGCCTGTTATATTTGGGATATAGTTTAAGTATGCGCATTCATATTATTTATTGTTCAGTTGTACCTGGTTGGTGTATTGAGATTCAAAAATGATTAAATAATACTGACACGAGGAAGATGGTGGCATAGTTTTGACTCCTTAAAAGGTGTACTAAGAGCATTGAGAAATTCTCAATATTTTACTTGATTTCTTCATTCGTTCGGGGAGACGCATGGCAGATGTAGATATATTGATTTATTTGTTTATTCAAGATGAGTTTCCGGTGGTTTATGGGTTTGGTTTGCGGTTTGGTGTACTTTTCAGTGCAGTAAGGGTTTGGTTCTGAATTCGGTGTATTTTTATGTGCGGTACTCGAAGCATGTATTTGTGTTGTTAAATATGGTGTCAGGTGCTGCTTTGATTGGAGAAGTTGACTAAAATTGTGCAGATTTTTCTTCAGGTATATCACCCATTTTCTTTTAAAGTGAATGCAAATATGTACATTTTAGGGACTGTTTACATTTAATATCATTTTTATGAGTTTACTATTTGAGGAGGGGATGCATGGTGTGTTTTTCCATTTAAATGTGTGTCTAATTGAAAGAGTACATTTTGTGTAATGTGCAGTGATTTAGATGTTATAGGGAAAGTGAATATAACGCCTTTTATTGATTGCTGTTGTTTGCATGCTGATGTTGAGATGCATGGAAGGATTTTGATCAGTAGAAAGGGTGTAGGGCTTATGAGTAGTGCGTTTGTGACCATAGTTTGAAGCTAGGAAATAAGAAATGTCCATGTTTATGATAATGTGTTATGCGTGTTGGGTATTTAACCATTTTTGTATGATTGTTATAATTATGAAGTTCAGCTTCTGTTTT
The DNA here is from genome assembly GCF_040938575.1 of Ambystoma mexicanum. Taxonomy (NCBI): domain Eukaryota; kingdom Metazoa; phylum Chordata; class Amphibia; order Caudata; family Ambystomatidae; genus Ambystoma; species Ambystoma mexicanum. The sequence goes on along the minus strand of NC_090927.1, from coordinate 722,761,859 downwards.
CAACTGCAATCAAAATTTGAAAGACTTCTTACAAGGTCACATGTTGATATTTTACAGGACAGAATTGCATTGCTATGATGTAAAAGTTTGTTAAAAAGAAAAAAAGCCTGGGCGTTATGGAAACTTCTGAAACAGACCAGTTGGCCCGATTACTGGGAGACTTACGGGCTGAAGTTCATGCCTCAGGACAGGAAACCAATGCCCTAAGGAGGGATCTAATTGTGAACCGGGAGCGGACTGATGAACTAGCAAAGCAAATGCTCAAGGCGCAGGCAGGCCAGGTCCCTCTGCCGGAGTATGCCCCTCCTGTCATGCCTCCACAGCCCACGCAAGTACAGTTGGTTCTTCCAGGGGGCATTCCCCTGGCCCCACCATAACACTTCACAGGCGATCCGAATAAGTACGCCATCTTTATGAATCATTGTCGCCTACATTTCTTGTGCAGATTTGGGGCATTCCCCAACGATCAAGCGAAAGTGGCATTTGTACTCTCATATTTTGGGAGGTAGTGCAGCGGACTGGTTAATACCCTTGGTAAACCAGGATGATTCTTTGCTTTGAGACTTTGGAGGTTTCCAGCGTGAAATGGAGAAACTATTTGCACAGCATACTCAAAGGCGGACTCTGGACAATGAGCTGTTTTCACTACGGCAGGGTAATCAAGACCTAACATATATTGCTTCCTTCAATCGTCTGATAGCACAAATTAACTGGCTACATGAGAAAAGAACTATGCTCCCTTGCGAGGGGAACTTAAGGACGTATTAGCCCAAGTAGTAAATCCCCCGGAAAGTTGTGCTGAATACATAGACCTGAAAGTGCAGCTCGATCACAGATTGCAGGATCAGAAGATGGTTCGGGCAAGGCCGAGGGGTGGTCGGTCTGTGTGCGACCCCGTGAGAATCAAACCAAATCACACGATCAGTCAGAGCCAATGCAAATCAGAGGCTTGCAGAGCCCACTCACCAAGGCAGAAAGGGAGAAAAGGAGACAGCAGCAGCTTTGTTTGTGCTGTGGTAAGGCAGGTTACTATCTCAGAGAATGCCAGGTGAGACCACCTGGGAAAGCAGTTGGAGCAACTGGCAAGGGTGAAGAAGAAGAACAGGACTCCAACTCGAGCGGTGAAAAGGAACCCATACAGACTTCACATCTAGTCATCCCTGTGCTCCTGGTAAAGCACAAGCAACCATCGAAAGTGCTTGCCTTGGAGGCATACATTGACAGTGGGGCTGTGGGAAATTACATGGACCAAGATCTGGCTACCCGGATAGGCCTTCCTCTCTGACAGACGCAGGTTTTCGGAAAACGTCACAGCAGTTGATGGATCTCAGCTATCATCTGGCCCAGTGACGCATTACACTGAGAAGGTCACGCTTCTGTCTCAGGATGGTCACCAAGAGGACATCACCTTCGATTTCATCGGCGCTGCTCAGTTCCAAATGATATTGGGAATGCCCTGGCTGGAGACCCACAATCCCAGGTTTGACTGGTGTAAACGAGTTCTGACCTTTCCCCAAGACTGTGCCGACACCTGCTATAGCAAGGGGTTCTCATTAAAAGGTCTTACCAACCCAGGATCGTTGAAGAAAGAAACAATACTGGGCCTCACCAGTTCACTACCACCTGAATATCTGGATTACCAAGATGTCTTTCAAAAAGAACAAGCGAACACCCTACCTCCGCCGAGACCGTATGACTGCCAAATTGATCTGGTACCTGGATCTCAAGTTCCCGGCAGCCGGATTTACGCCCTAACAGAATAGGAAAACCAGTATCTAAAAACCTACCTCAATCAGTATCTGACAAATGGCTTCATTCATCCGTCCAAGTCCCCTGCATCCTCGCCCCTCTTTTTTGTGCCTAAAAAAAGGAGGGAGATGTGAGAACTTCCATTGACTACAGAGCACGGTAAAAAAAAAAATGGTACCCGTTACCGCTTATCCCCGAGCTCTTGGATCAAGTAAAAAAGCGCAAATATATACAAAACTAGACTTACGAGGGGCCTACCATCTAGTAAGAGTCAAAAAAGGAGACGAGTGGAAGATGGCCTTTCGCACAAAATATGGCCTTTATGAATATCAGGTTATGCCCAATGGACTCTGTAATGCCCCGGCAGCGTTCCAATTCTTCATGAATGATGTGCTCCGCGAACTGTTGGACGTCTGCGCTCTTGTCTATATTGATGACATTCTTATCTATTCGACCACCAAGGAGGACCATGTGAACCATGTCCGGGCAGTTTTGGAGAAACTGCGGCAGCACCGGCTATAAGCCAAATTGGAGAAATGATTCTTTCATGTGACAGAGGTAGAATTCCTCGGCTTTATTCTCACACCACAGGGCATTCGCATGGACACGCGCAAGGTAGACACTATCCTTAACTGCCCCTCACCGACACCCATAAAGGGAATACAGAGTGTACTTGAGTTCGACAACATTTATCGCCGGTTCGTTCCCGGGTTCTCCGAGATCGTCCACCCAATCACCTCTTTACTGCGGAAAAATAAACAATTTAATTGGTCTGCAGGGGCAGAGAAAGCCTTCCAGGAGCTAAAACAAGCATTTACCACAGCACCAATTCTATGGCATCCTCGACCAGAACTACCATACGTTTTCGGAACTGATTCTTCCAATAGCAATGGGAACAGTCCTGTCACAATGAGACCCCGAAACAGGTCAGTTGCATCCCGTGGCATTCTGGTCTCGCAAGTTTTCAGCCCCTGAATTGAATTATGCGATCACTGATAAAGAACTGCTAGCAATTAAGGCAGAGTTCAAAGCCTGGAGACATTATCTTCTTGGAGCTAGACATAGTCACCGTCGTCATGGATCATCGCAATCTACAATATCTGAAGACCGCTAAAGCGCAATCATCACGCCAACTCCGCTGGGCTCTGTTCTTTGCGGAATACGATTTTGTCATCACATATAGACCCGGAGTACGCAATGGAAAAGTGGACACCCTTTCTCGCATGAGTGAGGGAGAAGAGGCATTCACTACACCAGGCCCTGTTCCCATCATCCCTGAAGAATCCGAGGCATGATTGCTGCAACCACCACTCTAGACAACTTAAAATCTGACCTGCAACACTTGATGAGTCCACCAGCACAACAGGAATGGCTAGGGAAGGGAGACCGGTATACGATCGTGGACAACCTACCATACTACAAAGGACGATTGTACATCCTGGATAAGAAATTACAGAATCAAATTATCGCAAACTATCACGATTCAGTAGTAGAAGGGCATCCGGGAATAGCCAAAACCCTAGCTAAAATAAAGAAAAATTACTGGTGGCCGACCTGGCGAAAGGACATTGTCCAGTTCATCGCAACCTGTGGCACCTGTGCACAACACAAGTCCCAAAAACAAAGTCCCGCAGGTCTGCTAGGACCTTTAGAAGTACCCGCAGCACCTTGGCATACGCTATCAATGGATTTTGTTACAGACCTTCCCTCCTGTAACGGATACCGTCTTGGTCGTTTTAGATCTGTTTTCCGAAATGGCCCACTTTATTCCCCTGAAAGGTCTCCCAACTGCTTCTACTCTGGTTACTGTGTTTTTGGAACAGATTGTCCGGCTACATGGGTTCCCATCAATATTGATATCAGACCGAGGAACTCAGTTTGTCTCTGCATTCTGGAAAAGGTGTTGTAAAATTGCCATAATCGACCTCGGTTATCTACAAGCCATCACCTCCAAACCGACGGGCAGACCGAACGGACTAACCAGACCGTCGAGAAAAATACATAAGGTGTATGCTGCAACAAACCGAGGATACCTGGAAGGACATACATTGGTTTGCAGAATACGCATATAACAACTCCATTCACACCAGTACGGGACAGAGCCCATTCTACATAGTGTACGGTCAACATCCAAAGACGTCCGTTTTCGACCCACTCGAATCATTAGAAATGCCTGCTGTGACGACCTTACACAAAACCATCACCCAGGTTCGGTTTATAGTGATAATGTCGAATTATAAAATGTCGAAAGTCAAAATGTCGAAAAAAAATGTCAGAAAAAAAAAATGTTGCATGTCCTTTTTTTAAAATTTTCTGTTCGAAATGGGGGGATCACCCCAACCACCCTTTTTTGTAAACCCTTTTTTAAACTCACGAAAGCAAAAAAAACATGTAAAATAAAAAATTACATATTCGAAAAAAAAACATTTCGTCCATTTTGTTTCGACATTTTTGTCATTCGACTTTTTGCAGTCGAAATTATAACTGCACACCCCCAGGTTCTTAAGGAAGCAGCAGAGCATCTTGTCAGAGCCAAAGAGAAATAGAAGCAGTTTGCGGATCAACACCGAAAGGGACGCTCCCAACTACCAAGTGGGAGACAAGGTTTGGTTATCATCCAAAAACATACCCCTGAAAGGACCACAGGTGTTCCGTCCCAGATATCTGGGACCCTACACTATCAAGGCTGTGATCAACCCTGTAGCCATGAAATTAGAATTACCAGCCCACATGCGGATCCACCCAGAGTTTCATGTCTCTCTCCTAAAACCATTGAGACCAGGTACATGGATCGATACTCCACCGGATCACGAAATAGTTGAAGGAGAACCAGAATATGAGGTTAAAAGGATCCTAGACTCTAAAATGGTCCGGTCCAAGCTATACTATCTTATAGACTGGAAAGGTTATGAACCTCAAGATCGGACCTGGAAACCCAGTGAGCATGTACACACTCCACGATTAATCAGGCAGTTCCACTGCAATAACCCCACTAAACCAGGGCCAGGGGGGAACCACCCTTGAGAGGGGCCTTGAGGGGGAGTGCTGTCATAACCACAGGCCCCAGAACACAAAAATCACATCATCTAGTGATGTGGAAATGGGTCACTTGACTCACTTATGTCCCTTTGGGACTCATAAACACAGGAGCCCCGGCTGGACTCAGCCTTTGGCGCCAGGCTCATATAGAGATGTGAGCAGGGACACTTTATTTCAGTACAGGAGTGCTTTTATTTTACTTCAGTGCACACTTTATTTCAGTGCAGGAGTGCTTTTATTTTACTTCAGTGCAGGAGTTATTTCACAAGAACTTTCCAGGTGCTAAAAGCCTTTATTCCAGAGAACATCCCCATGTGGTCTTCAGGTGCTGACTCATCGGGTATAGGCAGGCAGGCCGAACCTGGTGTCGTGGCTTCAGAAGCTCAGCTATATAAGCTGCTCCTTCCTTAAGGCTGGTGCTTCACGTTACTGTGCACTCTCGTGCAATGTGACGCTCACTGCCACTTGGAGCAGTTGAAACCAGGCATTTTCCTGCATGCTCACCTCCAGGAAACTGGTGCTTCATAGCTTCATCTGCACACTCATCTCCTGACATCCAGTGATCTTGATCCGGATGCCGCAGCACCGCATCCATGAACTCGGACCCTGTGAAGAAGAACAAAGACAGGGTTAGAACATCCGTCCTAGGGCCGTGCCGCATTTGAACCAGCGCACCCCCTACTCAACTTACCAGCTACTGTACCGCTGCAGCTTCATTCCTCATTCCCTCCAGCTTCCGCCTCGAGCTCCGCAGCTTCTACCAGGCCAGCAACATCACCTGCAAGGGAAGAAAACAAAGAGCAAACATCAAAAGTGGAACGGACAGCAATACAAGACAACAAACTTTACAATTTAACAAAAACAGACGAGGAAAGACAAAGGAAAACAGGAACACTTACCTGAAGTATAGTGGCTTAGTCGCAGCTGGACAGGACTACCATGTGCAAGGGACCAGTGAAGGAACTCGGTCCAGATCATACAAGCGCTCCTGCCAGAAGCAGCAGGACGGAGTGCTCGCCAAAGCTAATCAACAGGTGAGCTTTCCAGGGGCAGCACATCCCACAGGTACCACGATTTAGGAGAAGGGGTCTAGGAGAGGATTAGGCTCAGAAGCTGGCATACTCACGCCCCCTATTCTCCACGCAAGAGCAGTCCCGAGCAGAATCACCTATTACCACCAGTCACCACATAAGCGCAGAAGGTGAAGTCAGACCGGAGCCACCTCACCCCCGGGATGCTGCAACCGTGCCCCAATGCCTCTGCAGAGACCAGGTGAGCGTAACAGGCCCTTTTTTCACAGGCAAGAAGAAAGAAACACAGTGGGTAATGGGAGCGAGTTGCAGTCGACGGCTTTCATTCACAATGTGTGTCCAAGTCCCTGCCCATCCTTTGCAGTAGCTATTGCAATTACCTGCTAGCAAGAATATATACAGTGCTATAATATTTAATTGGTGACTATTTTGCAAACATTACGCTTCCAACACATTCTTGCTCACACCACAGCCAGAAGCCTTATTGCACAATCTCTTAGCTTCCACAGACCCATTTCCATGCGCACCATTCTGCAAATGGGCCGGATGTGGCACGTGGAATCCCGGAAGTAACGCAGTGTCCGTATACTTTTCATGCTGTCTGCGGGCGTGGCAGAATTATTTTTACCAGGACAGCGGATTTCATATGTAGTGGTGGCTCTAAAAGATCCTTTTGTGGTTTTCGTTTTTTAGATGCTTTTAAGGAAACATTGTTTTTGTGGTTTTTATAGAGATGTTTATTTTTCTGCACTCTGCCCATTCTTACAGTAAGCTCTTCACTGCATCCTGTAGATGGAACAACATAATACCATTGCCAATATTGGGCAAAGAAATGCCATTGTCATGGAATAAGTCTGCATTTTTAGAATCAATTATGTCATTGTTGCAGAAGAACATTGTAGCATCGTGCAAAAAAGTAGACCTGCTTCCATTGATGATACACCTTCCGCCCTCTCTCCGTAAACAAACTGCATTAGAACAGTCGCATACTCTTCTTAGTGGTATCGATAAGAAAAGGATTTTTGCTTTTTATACAGATTTTTCTTTTTCTGTAATGTGCGCATTCTTACAGTAAGTTCTTCAACGCATCTTGTAGATGGAGCAACAAAATACCATTGCCAATGGTGGACAAATAAATGCCATTGTCATGGAATAAGTCTGCATTTTGAGAATCAATGATGTCATTGTTGCAGAAGAACATTACAGAATTGCACAAAAAGTAGCCATTCTTCCATTGATGATACACCTTCCGTCCTCTGTGTGTGAACAAACTGCATTAGAACAGTCCCACCCTCTTCTTGGAGGTATAGATGAGAATAGAATTTTCACAATGTGAAATAAAAACGCTTCACTGCTTTCATCAATCTCTTGAGTTGATCCAACACATATAAACAAGACGCGTAACCCAAATGCTGGGCTTTGTACTATACCACGACAACATGAAAAGGCGCAAAAGTGACCACTTCTTTGCAAAGGTCAAGGACAATGCTGAAATTGCAGACATCGACAGCGCACCACAATGCCTCCACTCCTTCCATCCCGAAATTTCCATGCAAGTCTCTTTCCTAGGCATACCTGTGCAAATGTACCACAAATGCATCACCCAATAACAGCACTCTGCATCTCTCCATTTCTGCCAGTCTGAGTGCACAAAGTAATGTAAGAAATTGTTACCGTCCCTTCCTGTGAAGCAGAACCTAACCAGCTAATTGGATAATCCCCACAGTCACATTCCCATTGGCCAGCATGCTTAGAAAGGCCGAATGTGGCATGTGCACTTTCTGAACTAGCGCAAGGTCTGCGCCCCAGTGAAGCAGGAGGAGTCCTTCTTCCTATTGGGGCGCTTTCATGTAATGCACACCCTGAGCATCTGATAGGACAATCCCTACAGTTCCATTTCCATAGGCCAGCATGGCGAGAAGCGCAGAATGTGGCACGTGTGCTTCCCCAAGTATGGCGAGGGGCAGGCGCGAGTGAAGCAGGAGTCCTTCTTCCTATTGCCGCACACCCTAATCACCTAATTAGACAATCCCCACAGTCCCATTTCAATTGGACAACATGGTGGGAAGAGCAAATTGTGCCGCTTGCGCCTCCCAAAGTCCCGCAAGGTCCACACCCCTGTAAAACTGGAGCAATCCTTCTTCCCTTTCCACTATCTTCTCTGCAGCACTACCTCATTGGGTTACAAATAAATAGGCACACACGCATCCACCAATCGCATAAAAGCCACCATCATCCAACACTGTGACTCATTTACAACAGTTCAAATGTACTGTTACACATTTACAGTACACGTGTAGTGTCATCCCAAAGCACGTCGACTGCAAACTTCAGTAAAGGTATGCATAATTTCTCCATCTGCATACATCCACATGGCCACCCAGGATGTGGCACGTGTAATCCTGAAACTAATGCGGAATCTGCTACCTTTTCGTGATAGTGAGGGGGGCAGTGGGTGGCGGGGGAAGCAATATCAAGCTTGGTATGGGATTGAGTCCTACATCATAGATGTATAAAGTTTATTTTATTTTTTACGTGAGTGCAAGCAACTTTTTTAGTTTTTTCTCTTTATATGCGTTTCTGATTGCCTCTCCTCAAATTTTTACCACATTCTGGTCAATGCTTCTTGCACAGTGTAAAAGAAAACGGCATTGCCAATGGCGCTCAAATAAATGCAATTTCTATGGAACCACTGCATATTTTGCCACCTCATGATGTCATAGTGGGTGGAGAACATGCCAGCAGTCTGCATACATTCACACATGCTTCTGTTTATAACACATCTTCCGACCTCTGGCTGGAGGCAAATTGCACAGGCATGGGCCCATACTCCTCTTGGTGTTATGCATGAGAAAACGACCTTGGCAGTAGGACAAATCTGCATCACTGCGTTCTGCAACATCTTCAGGTGACAGATTAAACTTCCACACGACATGTAACACAAATGTAGGCTTCCATAGTGCGCCACGACAAAGTCTACATTTGTGACGGAAGCCAAACCATCCAGCCAAAACTGCAGTCACCCTGACAGCCCCAGAAAGTGTCCATTCCTTCCAACCTGAAATTACCAGCAACGCCTCTTTGCACACAACACCTGTGAAGGTGGCGCACAAAGGTATCACTGATGATAAGCACTGTGCGTCTCTCCATCTCCACCAACCTCACGACACAGTATATGGGAAGATATTGTACCGCCCCCTTCCTGTCAACCACACCTTAACCACCTAATTGCCTATTTCCCACAATTCCATTTCTATGGCCAGCATGCTCATAATGGCAGGATGTGCCACGTGCGCTTTCCCATCTACAGTGAGGGCCACGGCCCAGTAAAGCAGACACAATACTTCTTCCCTTTGCAGTGGCATTTTTTCAGTGTTCCCTCATTGAATGCTGTCAAATTATCAAACACGCATGCAGCAATCACATACAAAACCTCTGCATTGCACACTATCATTTCTGTTTACCACTCCTTATTTACTGTTACACACTGTTAGTGCAGGTTCAGTTTGATTCCAAAACCCCTCCACCAGAAACTTCTGCTAACAAATGCACCATTGCAGCATCACCAAAGATCCTGTGGGGCACCCAGCACACCTTTGGACATGCATACAACTGTGCAGCACTTGTCCACACCCACCACAACACTTTGGATACATGCATGCAACCATGTGGGCAGCTAGCATTATGCACAAATGTAACATACGTATTGGCACTTCTACCCAACTCCCCCACACCATAGAACATCCATTCACGAAAACGTGTCACAATTAGCAGAATCCACAAACATATCACAGCCTGCACCACCCTACCCACTGCCATTCACAAAGTCTTCTGTCACTGGCAACCTAAGCACAACAGCTTCACAACATTGGGCCTACTACAATAAATCTGCACACAGCACACTAACCAAGCACATATAAACTGCACTTCAACCATACCCTCTTCCATACTCACATTATATAAACACTGCACCCTATGGCCAAACTGCACACCTTCTAATTGCACCATCTCGTGCCTCACACCAAATACGGTATCATGTTGCAACTATCACCACAACCATGGAACGCACAATAAACGTTTTTCAACTCCCTTTTGCTGCTGTAGCACGTCTACAATGTGCTCCACACACATTCTCCAAAGATCACCACCCTGTGCCTCATGCACTGACAAACCTATATTGATGCAGTGGGTGTGCTCCTTGCAAACATTCCCTGCATTGTAATGACTCCATGCATGTCAGTTTGTCACCAACTACCACTGTGCACATATGCACCACTGGCACCAGAACTCCCTCCCAACCTCTGCACCGCAATGAAGCTATACAGCGTTAAATGCAACAGTTACCATATTCTACAAACATTACACTGTCTCCGGCACCCCTACACCCTTTCATTCACATACTATGGTCTTACCCACTTCCATTCAGAAAGTATTGTGTCACTGCCAACCTAACCACAAACTGTTCACAACATTGCCCCTACTCCAAGCAATCTGCACACAGCACAGTATCCAAGCACATAAAAGCTACACTTCACCCATGCCCTCTTCCATACTGACAATATGTAAACACAGCACCCAGTGCCCACACTGCGTGATGTTTCACTGCACCATCTCCAACCACACATGAAAAACTTTACCATGTTCTAACAGTGACCTCACCTGCAAAACCAAATGTACACGCATGGCAGCTCACTTCTGCTGCTCTATTGCATCTGAAATGTGCTCCACCACCTTTCTGTACAAGTCACCACCCTCTAACTGATGCAGAGTCACAAATGCATCACTGCCGTGGGTGTGCTCAAGCCCTAGTCTCATGAGTGCATGGCCAATGGCCTACGGCCTTCGGCCATGCACCCAATAGTCTAAGCCTTAAACACACCCACTGCAACATAATGCCACCATTCATGTCACCATGTCACCAAACGTGCCACAATTAGCAGAATCCACAACATACCACAGCCTGCACCACCCCTACCCACTGCCATCCACAAAGTATTGTGTCACTGGCAACCTAACCACAACAGCTTCACAACATTGGGGCAACTTCAATAAATCTGCACACAGCACACTAACCAAGCAGATATTAGCTGCACTTCAACCATACCCTCTTCCATACTCACATTACATAAACACTGCACCTTGTGTCCACACTGCACAACTTCTCACTGCACCATCTCCTGCCACACACCAAATACTGTAGTATGTTGCAACTCTCACACAACCATGGAATGCACAATAAATGCTTTTCAACTCACTTGTGCTACTGCAGCACATCTACAATGTGTTCCACACCCATTCTACAAAGCTCACCACCCAGTACCTGATGCACTGTCAAACCTGCATTGCTGCAGTGGGTGTGCTCCTTGCACACATTCCCTGCACCATAATGCAACCATACATGTCAGCATGTCACCAACTACCACTATGCACATATATGCACCACTGGCACCAGCACTCCTACCCAACCTCTGCACTGCAATGGAGCTACACAGAGTTAAATGCAACAGTTACCATATTCTACAAACATTACACTGTCTCCGGCACACCTACACCCTTTCATTCACATAATATGGTCCAACCCACTTCCACTCAGAAAGTATTGTGTCACTGCCAACCTAACCACAAAATGTTCACAACATTGCCCCTACTCCAAGCAATCTGCAAACAGCACACTATCCAAGCGCATATAAGCTGCACTTCAAAAAAAACCTCTTCCATACTGACAGTATGCAAACACTGCACCCAGTGCCCACACTGCATGACTTTTCACGGCACCATCTCAAACCACACATAAAACTTTACCATGTTCTAGCAGTGACCTCAACTGCGCAACCAAACATACACGCATGCCAGCTCACTTCTGCTGCTCTATTGCGTCTGAAATGTGCTCCGCACCCATTCCGTACAAGTCACCACCCTCTAACTGATGCAGAGTCACACATGCATTACTGCCGTGAGTGTGCTCAAGCCCTAGGCTCTTGAGTGCATGGCCTACGGCCTTCCACTTCAGAGTCACAAATTAATTACTGCCATGAGTGTACTCAATCCCTAGGCTCTTCAGTGCATGGCCTGCGGCCTACAGCCTTCGGCCATGCACCCAATAGTCTAGGCCTTGAAAACACCCACTTCAACGTAATGCCACCATGCATGTCACCATGTCACCAAGCACGACAAGCCACATACACACCACTGCCACCAGCACTCCTACCCAATCTGTGTACCGCCATGGAGCTATGCAGCAAAAAATGTTGAACCGTTACCATAATGTAGAAAGAAACCACTTTCTCCTGCACCCCTGTGTACTTTCATTCACATACTATGGCCATACCCACTTCCATTCACAAAGTATTCTGTCACTGACAACCTACCCACATACTGTTTGCAACATTGGCCCTACTCCAACCTATCTGCACCCACCACATTATAGAAGCACCACCCTCTACTGAATGCAAAGTCAGACATTCATTGCTGTGGTGGGTGTGCTGAAGGCCTAGTCTCTTCACTACATGCCTTACGGCCTATGGCCTTGGGCCATGCACCCAATAGTCTAACCCTTCAACAGACCCATCGCAACTTCACGCACCCATGCATGCCACCATGTGCCCAACTACCGCAATCCATCCACACAGCACAGCCACCCGCGCTCCCACCCAACCTATGTCATGTGCAAATCACTCCCCTTCTGAAAATCACCTGCCACCACTCACCACAGAAAGAGGTCAGCGCAAACAGGTCACGGCACAAGCTATCGCGCCGTAACGACAGCTACCTCCAATCACCACTCAAAGTAGTCGCCTGTCTAGTTACCCACGATTTGGTGCAATATGCACGAATACTGCAGCCACTCCTCTGTCTTCTTCCACCTATTCACATATCTCACATGAACCACTTCTAACTCCCCACCCTTTCCCTCCTTTCTTGCCACCAACACATGGTGTACAGTATATTTTCCAGACCCTTCCGCCGGCGTCCTCTCCTCCGATACACCATGGCAGCGTTTCCCAAAACCTTTGACGCACAGCAAGCTTCCCTCCAGCCAACCACCGGCCGCGTCCAATGTTCTCCGACATCACAGCATACCGCAGGCCAATGAGACTTCGGTCCACGGAGCAAACAAGGTAATGGGTCCGCAGAGCGGACCCAGATATCACTTATTTTTAGAGACGTACATTTCAGTCATTTGCAACTAAAGTACTGATCTGATTCCCACCAAACACACAAAAGCATGCTTTTTGACCCAAACCCCTGCTCCTGCAGTAAATTTGGTACAAATCCGTACAGCCGTTCAGGCTGTAGCTGTGCGCAAAATTTTGGGACTCCCCTATAACTTTGCCCCCCGCCCGAAACCTCACCCAACTTGCCGGAAAAATTCAGAGCTGACCATATACTTTTTTTGCAAAGTATGGTGAGCATTCCTCAAGGGGGAGTGAAGTTATAAGCCACCGAAAAACTGCTCTTCCTATCAGTTTAGCAACTTAACCATAACTACACGCCAGCTACCGCGGGCCGTGTAATATTCATATATTACACATATGTAATGGTTATAGTTATGGTTAAATTGCTATTCCCATAGGAAGAACACTTTTTGGGTGGCTTCTAACTTCGCTCCCCCTGGACGAATCTACACCACACTTTGCAAAACAAGTATGGCCCACTCTGAATTTTTATGCAAAGTTTGGTGAGGTGTGGTCCAGGGGGGGGAGGTTAAAGGGGGGGTCCCAAAACTTCTTTTTTTCCCATAGACTGAATAGGGAAAAAACTTTGCTCACGTCTACAGCCCAAACCGAAGGACGGATTGTCACCAAATTTGTGGCAGGAGCAGCGGCTTGGTCTCGAAAGCATGCTTTTATAAATTTGGTGAAAATCCGTCCAGTAGTTTTTTAAAAAACAACCAAAAAGTAGGTCACAAAAAATGTGTGATATCTATGTCTGCTCCGCGGACACATTTCCCTGTTCGCTCCACGGACAGTGTCCTGATTGGCTAATCGGCTTGCGTCATGTCCGCGAACATGCAACGTATTCGCTGATTGGATGGTGAAGAGCATGTAGTGCGTCAGAATTTTTGGGGACGCCCGCCATCTTGTATCCGCGGACATCCACGGACCGCGCGGTGACAAATGGTGGAGAAATACTATTTTGGCAAGTGTGTTGGCGTGTAAGACGGTTTGGAGAGGGTGGGAGAGTAAGAAATGGGTCAAATGTTATATTTATTTAGGTGGCAGGCACCCCTGTTGTGTTCGTCATGTTCGTGGACAAACGCACTGTCCTCGATGTCCGTAATCGATCAAAATGGGGGTGTTCTACAGACACAGTACCTCTCCGTGTTGTCCGCATGCAAGTTGGGACTGTTCTAAGAACACACACGGTGTCCGGGATGTCCATAAATGAGCAAAATGGGGGTGTCCTAAGGAAACTATGCCTGTCTGTAATGTCCGCAGTCAAGTTGAAAATGTTCTAAGAACACACACGGGGTCCGGGATGTCTGCAATTAAACAAAAATGGAGGTGTCCTAACAACACTATACATGTCCGTACTGTTCGCAGGCAAGTTGAAACTGTTCTAAGAACACACACGGTGTCTGGGATGTCCATGATTAAACAAAAATGGAGGTGTCCTAAGGACACTATACGTGTCCGTACTGTTCGCAGGCAAGTTGAAAATGTTCTAAGAACACACACGGTGTCCACGGACATTAAAATTGTTCATATGGCATAGTTAAAATGTTTGATTCTATGGGTGTGATCTATGGGTGTGATATGCTGCAGTGGTTGTGGCCAGGGCCTAGAGTCTTGGGTGCATGGCTGAAGGCCATAGGCCGTAGGCCATGCACCCAAGACTCTAGGCCCTGGCCACAACCACTGCAGCATATCACACCTATAGATCACACCCATAGAATCAAATATGTATGAAATATTTGCAAATGTACAGTTTATGCAGTGATTGATTAGTATAGGTTGTATGTGAAGTTTTGGCTACATCATGTCATTAACAAGCACAACAGTATAACATATCCATGGAAGTAAACATTTTGCATACCTGTACGTGTTGTCTGCAGGCAAGTTGTAACTGTTCTAAGAACACGTGCAGTGTCCGGGATTTCCGTAATTAAACAAAAATGGGAGTGCCCTAAGGATACTATATCTGTCTGTACTGTCCGCAGGCAAGTTGAAACTGTTCTAAGGACACACACGGTGTCCGGGATGTCCCTAATCAGGCAAAATGGGGGTGTTCTAAGGACCCGATACCTGTCTGTGCTGTCTGCAGGCAAGTTGAAACTGTTGGAAGAAGACTCGCGGTGTCTGCGGACATAACAAATGCCCATATGGCATAGTTAAAACGTTTGATTCTATGGGTGTGATCTATGGGTGTGATATGCTGCAGTGGTTGTGGCCAGGGCCTAGAGTCTTGGGTGATTGCAGTGGTTGTGGTCAGGGCCTAGAGTCTTGGGTGCATGCAGTGGTTGTGGTCAGGGCCTAGAGTCTTGGGTGCATGGCTGACGGCCATGCACCTAAGAACAAAGTTATAAGTACCGAAGTTATATGCCACCATGGGTGTGATATGCTGCAATGGTTGTGGTCAGGGCCTAGAGTCTTGGGTGCATGGCCAAAAGACTGAAGTTATATGCACTGTTTTCTTCAATGGTTGTGTTATGGAGCAGTATATTAGGCAAGTTGAAACTGTTCTAAGGACACACACAGTGTCCGGGATGTCCGTAATCAGGCAAAATGGGGGTGTTCTAAGGACACAATACCTGTCTGTGCTGTCCGCAGGCAAGTTGAAACTGTTCTAAGTGCACCTGCGGTGTCTGCGGACATAAAAAATGCCCATATGGCATAGTTAAAATGTTTGATTCTATGGGTGTGATCTATAGGTGTGATATGCGGCGGTGGTTGTGGCCAGGGCCTAGAGTCTTGGGTGCATGCAGTGGTTGTGGTCAGGGCCTAGAGTCTTGGGTGCATGCAGTGGTTGTGTTCAGGGCCTAGAGTCTTGGGTGCATGGCCCAAAGCCATGCACCCAAGACCAAAGTTATAAGCACCGAAGTAATAAGCCACCATGGGTGTGATATGCTGCGATGGTTGTGGCCAGGGCCTAGAGTCTTGGGTGCATGGCCGAAAGACCGAAGTTATATGCACTGTTTTCTTCAATGGTTGTGTTATGGAGCAGTATATTAGGCAAGTTGAAACTGTTCTAAGGACACACACGGTGTCCGGAGGTCCGTAATCAGGCAAAATGGGGGTGTCCTAAGGACACGATACCTGTCTGTGCTGTCTGCAGGCAAGTTGAAACTGTTCTAAGAACACTTGCGGCCATGCACCCAAGACCGGAGTTATATGCACTGTTTGCTTCAATGGTTGTGTTATGGAGCAGTATTTATGAGTTGTACTTATTATAATATACTTACTGTTTGGTTTGGTAACTGGAATACATATATTCTTTGTCTATTTCTGTGATAAAAGAAAAGATCATGTTAGTTTTGGTAGTTTGTAAGGACTTATAACATTGAATAATAGACATTCTTTATTCATTTCGACCCTCATATTTAGTAGATTACAAACCAGTGTACTGTGCAATTTGCTCAGTTTTTGTGTTTGTTTTTCAAATCATTGGGTCTGTGGGAAAAAAAAATCCATGTCGGATTAAAAAAAAACTATTTTGTTATGCTACAGTCTATTTGTTTGTTTGTTTTCAATGTTCACTTGTTTCTGGCTAATGTTCTATCTGTTGGCTTGTTGCAAAATCTTGGGGCAGTTAGATACCTGTTGGCATATTCTAACTGTTTATTTCTTGTTATAATTCAGTGGTATTCATTTATCTGTTTGGTTGTTATAGAATCTTGGGGCAGTTAGATACCTGTTGGCGTATTCTAACAGTTTATAGTTTTTTAATTGAAGTTCTGTTAATGTTTAAGTACAGATTAGTTATTACATTTTGGATTTAAGAAGATTAAATAAGCATTTGTAAGATTTGCTGGTAATCTCTGCTTTAGAGTAATGGTACTATCATTACATTCGAACCATCCACATTTCTTTTTAATATATGCAGTGTAGTGACCTGCATTGGTTGTGGCTCCTGCGTGGTAGATTATACCTATTGTTGTGAAGGTTTTCTTACTAAGTGATACTTGACCATGTGTGAATCCAGTCAGCTTTCAGTTGTTTTTGGTACCATCTGCATTGTAATGTAGAAGTATTATTATTACGTATTTACTATGTGTTTGTATTAGTAAGGTGGAGCGATTATCTGAATTGCAGGTAGTACATAATCTACCATGGATTGCATTTTGTACAAGTTGCTGAAATGGAACGGATTCACAATTAGGTATGGATACATACACGAAGCGCTCATTAAGGATGTGTTCCTGTGTCACATTGTTGCAGAGAGTGCATGTATGTTTCCATATGTATGAAATCTGGAAGATTTCATTTATAGGTATGTTTTTGTTTTCCAGTACTTGTAGTAAGTACATTAGAAATTCTTGTGGATCTTCGTGTGAGTTTATAGTGAATTTCACCATTCTAGCACAGTAGTCCAATTCTTGTCTTATTCCATGAACACTATACGTGCTGTCAGGATTGTTTGTTGCGCTTCTATGAAGTACTAACATTTGCAAACACAATTGGTCTGTACATGTGTAAGTAAATGTTGTCAACAATTGGTGGTAATTGAAATAGAATATTCATTGCTACATTTGCGCAGCAACTTACACCAGTTATATTTGAACATTTGAATGGACCGGATAGGTCTGTGTCCAAGTCATTTTTTCGGAGTGTGTGTTGCTTCTTTGAAGAAGTACCTGAGTTACTTCGAGCAATAGGTTCTTCTATGGTTGTGTTAATTGATGAGAATTAGCTTCTTTTCCTCTCTGGAGGATTTGCAGTGAGATCCTGTTGCATTTCTGTTTGTATTAGTTTTGTTTTACATTTTCCTTTTTGTGGAACAGGATATGTTTTTAGATGGGGGGTGTATAGTGAAATTAGTCTATTGTATTCTAAAATGCAAGAAATATCAGCGTTTACTTTACTTGCATCAAAGTTGATTAGAAATAGACCATCAAGTGTACATAAGTGTGATAGTGCTACGTAGCTCATGCCTTCTTTAAAGACTGTGTTACCAATATCTATCAATGCTTTGTCTAGGGTAAGACCTTATGATTAATGAATGGTGACTGTGTATGCTAGAGTTAGAGAAAATTGTTCTCTACGTACATACATGTCTTTGAAGAGAAGGAATCGAGCTGTTGAGCGCCCTATCCTTTTTACTTCTGAAGGTTTGTCAAAGAGAATATTGACAAACTGAATGTCGTTGTCACGTGGGTATGTTTGAAAGCCAACAACTGTACCCAGTGCTCCATTAACTAGTCCTTGCTCCATGTCAAGGTTACCTATAAGCATTACTCTACGGTTTAAGTATAATGTTAATATTTTCTCCAAACTAGCTGTATTGGAGATAGAATTTTCTAAGGTATTTAGTCTTGTTGTGGCTTGTTGACACATGGGTAGTGTCATACCATGTACGTCCAGTTTGTCTGTGGAGCAAATTTCAATTATTGGTTGCATTTCTTTTTTCAACATTGTTTCATTGAATTTGGAACAGCTTGCAAGAGTTAGCATTAAGGACATACAATTGACATTTTTGTGCGCTCATTTTTCCATAACATCAGTAGAGTTATGGCCATATGGATGTGCCGCGTTTTTAATATTGCTTGTGCTTCTTGAGATAATACTCCAACTCTAATACTTTTTAAAATGTTGGCGTAGGTGGGGTCTGCAGACTGTCGCATGTTTTCTGTTAATTCTCTGTATTGGAAATGTTGCCAAAGGTTGACATTTCCTATGCTGCCAACAGTTTTCCGGCAGAGTTTGTGTCCTAAGGTTTTAAAAATAGGTTCACCTTTCACTGGTGTCAATTGAAGAAGATCTCCGAAAACAATAATGTGTTTTCCTCCAAAGAGCTCTTCGTAGCATTTTCATTTGTTTTAACACTCTGCGTAGTTGCATTGCAGCTTCTGTAGAAAGTTTGTACTATTCTAATTTGTTTTGGTGTTCTACTGGTAGGAGTAGCAATCGGTGTAAAGTGACACCGCCTATGTTGTAGGCAGCCAAACCTGTGGGGTCAGTTACAACAGCTGACAGTTTGTTGTTTGTCAGTTGTTGAAGGAACTTGCTGATGATTTTGATTAAGAATGTTTTGCCTGAACCAGCTTCTCCACTGACGTATAGTAGTATAGGTTTGTAATTTGACAGGTACATTCTTTATTTTCATGTTGTACACCATGTGCAATTTCTTTTGTTACTTCTTGAAAAATGCTCATTGTTTAGTTTTGATTGTAGTATAGTTAAGTCTTCTGTATCTTCATACTGACACATGGTGTTTTCTACTTCTGTCATAGCTAATTCTGCTTCATTTGCTATTAGTGGCTGTCCCAGTGGTTCTTGGCTTCCTGTTACAGAAGGTTGACTACTGTCAGGAGTGCCCTTATCTAGTTGGGCCTGGAGTTCTTCTTCATGTTGCTGTTCATTGTGCAACATTGTTTTGTACTGTGTACAATTTATATCAGTGATAGTGTTTTCATTTGCTTTGAAAGCGTCTTCATAGGACTCATAGTTATCTAGTATTTCTTCTTCTTTTCTCCATGGTTTAAAGAGTTGTAGCATGGACATGTAATATAGTTCTTTATGTTGAGGAGTTTATAATGACAATTTGATATGATTAATTAAACTTGGTTTGGTAAGTTTTACTAAGCTGCCTTCACAATTTGTCACTCTGTATCTACCTTTTTTCATCAGGTTTTATATCATTTTTGTATGTGAAGTTTTGGGCTATGTGGTATAGACACATGGTTTCCAAAGTTGTACTTCTGTTTTGGTAGTATGTTTCTAGTAAATTGTTTTTCAATATTTGCCACATTTGTGTCTTTGAAATTGTACAATTTGTGCATGAAGATCACTATGTGTTGCTTCTGATGGAATTTCACAAATGGCATATTTTTCGATAAACTGTAACACAGTGGCATCACTGTCTTGACCAAATTTAGGAGCATCTTTAATCCATAAAAGCATGTGGATATGTGGTGCTCCTCTGGCTTGGTATTCTTTTCTTCAAAAGAAGTGTTGCACTTCTGAGAGGGGAGGAACAGTTTTATTACAAATAAAGGGTAGCATAGCAATGAAGCGATGATGGAAATATCTTGAAACATTAACAGGATCTAGAGAGCAATGTTCTCCAGGTGTTAGTATATCTTTGTTTGTTTTGTTTTTGTTTGATCTGCATAGGAAATCATATAGATCTTCCCGTGCATATTCTGCACAACTTAATGTAATAATCCAAGTGGGTGGGCCAAGGTTTCTTATCATACAAAGTACATCTCTGTGACGTTGGAACCAGTACTCTCTCATACCACGCATGTTTGCTAACAGATTTGTAATGCTTGATTGTAAAACCTCATCTTTTTCTTGCACTTTTTGTATTAATTGCGTAGCTGACATATTTTGAAAGTGGGTTCCTGATTTTAGTGTGTGTGCAACTCCGTAACATAGAGTTGCTAGTTCACTTTCAAAGAGTAGGTGGAATATGTATTCCACATTTTGTCTAAATCTGGGGTCTTCAGAATACATTCGTAACAAGTGGTATTCTGATGATTTTATTTGAATATGTCTATTATCATACCTTCCTCCTTTGCCAGTAGGCACATGCTTCTATACTTTTTTCCCATATGCTGATTAGTGATCCTTTCATTTGTCGCATTTGGTACGTTCCTAGTGCATCTTCTATGGTGTCATTAGAGTGTAATGGATGAATTGTATAATGGTCTAAAATATTGGATACCGTAGCAGGATCTAGAAGTTCAAATTGACCAGTTTCTGTTGACTCTTGAATTATTTCAGTTGTTTTCCTTAAGTTTTCTTCAATATTTATTTCTTTGTAGTATTCATTATTGTCTTTTAGATATTGCAAGGCTTGTCTAACTTTCTGTAAGTCTACCTGGTGTTGCCAAATTTTTTTGTCTTTTGTAGGTACACCATTTACTAAGACAATTAAAGATGTCTCTATTTTACGTTGCACTCCCAGAGTGTGCACATTTTCTATTAGATCTAATGGTAAATAAACAACTGTGCCACAAATGCCTTTCACCAATTCAGAGGGAGGTAATTTTGCTGTTTTTGGTTGAAGGCGTATTATTGCTTGAAATGGGTGCACTGTTTGAATTATGATGCTCTCATATAAATTGAGTTGTTGCAGGGGTTTTGGTAGTGGGAATAATTCCAAATTATTTGTGATAGCACGTGAAGGAGTTTGATTGTTGTCAAGTTTTGTAGTGCAGTAACTGCAAAGTGTTAAGGGGTCAGTTATTTCGTATTTGTTTTCTGCTATAAGGTAGAGAGCTAATTCAAACCATTTGGAATCTTCATTGTCTTCTATTTTGTATGTTATGTCTATAGTGTTTCTGTTACTTTTATAAAAAAAGTTCTGCGGCAACACACACACACATGGTTTGGTACTTCAGCGGACATACTTTTGTATTTTAGTATTTCTTTTTTGTATGTGTGTAGTAGAAGATTGCCATGTGCTGAATTGTTGCTAGTCTGTTGTAAAGCTATTGCATTTTGTATGTGGTTTTCACTTCCAAAATATTTCCTCTGGATATGGTTGATTTCTTCGAGTAGGTCTTTGGCTGTACCATGTAGAAGATTGTTATTTAAATTGGCTAGTGCTAAAGCAGGTCTTTTGGCATAGTACAATTTATATACTATATGTTTTATAGTTGAATGATGTGTTGATATCATTTTGATATGATGGGAGCTGCTTTTGCAAATAGGTCCTGAAATGCAGACCAATGAATGTCCTTGCAGTCTTGTGTATTTGCGCACTGGACAGGTATCCATAATTTGCAGCAGTTTTATTTTGATTTTGTCTTTTCCTTTCACATATTGATTGAGGAACTGGTGTAAAGATTTGAAAGATTTTTTGGCAATGTTACACATTGACGTGCATGGCCATTTGTATACTGGACGTTCTGGTTCAGTCGAATGGAGAATTGATACTGAGTTTTCTGGGGATATTTTTGTAAGCAGTATTTCTTGTTCCATTATGGAATTATTAAGTTTTTCATAACCTCGTCCACTGCTATGAATGGCAATTGTGTTTGTTTGATTTTGTTTGTACGCTTCTTCATTGAAATATGGTTCTGTGCTTGTGGTGTGACTCCATTCACCTCCACAGATATTTAAGAAGTTGTTTTTGTTGACATTCCATTTATTGTTTTTTGTTTTTTTTTTATTTGTAATTTGTAGTTTCTTACAAATTTGTTCATTACAATTTCCTAAAAAATCACATATCCTTATTCAGATCATCCTCATCAACAACATTCCAACAGCACCAAAACTGACATGAAAAAGGAAGCAAATCAAACCAAAGCAGCCTCCACTCTATTAGCTAATCATATTCTCCGATGTAGATAGAACACTGTCCAACAAGTTTATAGCTGCACAAATTAGATGTACTGAGTTCCCACTTAGGATTCGCACCCATATGTCATCTGGATTTCCAGTTATTGGTGCAAACTGGCCCATAAATAAGGATCTGGAGTCCTTAAGTGGTTGACATTCCGTTAATAAGTTCTTTACTGTTTCCGGGCAGAGCCCGCAGAGCCTACAGGAATCATCTGTAGTATTTTCCATGTGTCTCACAAACAACATATTCTGCGACTTAAAGATGTTAGTTTGTAGGCGGAAAAAACGATCTCTATGGAGTCGAGATGGAAATTGACAGAGATATTTAGGTAGATTGTCCAATTTGTTCATTGTCGGCCCCAAATCCATTGCAGTTGCCAACTCGTAATATTTGTCTAGGTTTTGTGTCCATAGCCACTGCGTCAGTTTTTTTTTAGCAATTTGGGGCCATTTCAATAGCATCTCCATTGTGATATTTGCAGACCGCATATAGACTTTTATTCTTTGAGACCATTCTTTCAAGAGGTTGTCCTGATTTGTTTTTCCATGGAGAACGAAGATTTTATATGCAGGTTCCACATTAATGAGTTCCATCTTTCTTAGCAAAGCCATGGATTTCCAAATTACTATGCCGTACAGAGGCTCCACTGCTAGTTCATGATGAATTATTGTCGTTGATAGGTATTTTGGCAGTTGTAGCACACGTCGCCAAAAAATTCCTTCAAGTTTTGTCCAGATTTTTAGGTCAATATTCCAGCCTGCCTCTGCACCAAATGTAATTGCTGGGATAACTTTTTGAAGGTAGAATGAACGGACTGGAACAAGCGTGAATTTCCCATATAACGTGTGGATTCTTGCTCCTTGTAGTGCTAGGGTTCGTGTTCGCTTGTCAAGCTCGTTCACCCAGCTCCGTTCTCTGATTGAGGTATTTATTGAGATTCCCAAATAACGGATCACGTTAACTTCGTTGATCAGAACCTTGTTGATGTACCACTTGAATTTCTTATTTTTTGCTCCCTCTGTATGACCAAACTTGATGATTTTCGTCTTTTTTACATTGATCTTAAGGTCATTGGCTTCCATGTACCCTTCCAAGGCGCTTAGGAGTCGCTGTAGGCTGATTGGTGTTCTATTGGCCAGCACCAGGTTGTCGGCATAAATCAAGCAATGTATATGGTGTCCATTTACTTTTGGGGCAAATGAATGTGTACTAGCTAAGGCTTTCGAGACATCAGCAATGTACCGTTTGAATAGGACTGCAGCCAAGGGGCAACCTTGCTTCACTCCTTTATTTGTTGCGATCGATTCTGAAAGATCACCATTTTCATTTAGCCTTATTCTTATTGTGGTGGATTCATGTAAGGCTTGTATTGGATTTAACAGAGAGAGAGGGCATTTCCATTTCTTGATTTTTTCCCAGAGCTTCTCTCGGTTTATGGTGTCGAATGCTTGTTGCATATCAATAAAGACGAAGTACAAGTTTTCCCTCTTCCGAATGGCTTCAAGCTTCAAAATGTTTACTATAGCGAGGTTGTTTTCCGTGCCCACTCCTTTGGTGAAGCCGGTTTGTCTTTCGTCGTCAATTTTGGACCTCCGAGCCCAGGCTGTTATTTTTTGTTGTAAGAACGTTGCAAATACCTTCCCAATAGTGTCCAATAAAGCAATTGGGCGATAATTTACAGGATCTTCTCTGTCGTCCTTCTTGTGTATTGGTACAATAATTGCTTCGGACCAGGATGATGGAATTTTCCTGGTTTTTGCAATCTTCCTAAACAGCTCCGAAATGAAAACTGACCATTCTTGTTTGTGTTGTTTTAACATCACATTTGTGATGCCATCAGGGCCGGCTGCTCTCAAATGTTTTAACTTTGATATTGCACTTGCTATGTCCTCTTTAGACTCAGTTGTGTCCCAGGCAATTAAAGATGGCTCATTTGCTACTTCCAACTTGCTTGGTTGTGACGTGAATAATTGTTTGAAATGCCTCACCCAATTGGCTTCAGATACACCATTTGCCATTGTGCTTGCATGCTTTATATTGCCTTGGTTCAAGATGTTCCAGATGTCTCTGGTGTTATTTGTTTTAATTAGAGCTAGCATTGCCTCACCGCGTTCTTGATCACGCTGAAAGTTGAACGCCTTTAACCAGTTACGATAGACTTGTTTTCGATGTTTTTTCATGGTAGCTGCATTTATGTTATTTCCAGATCTCAGCTCTCGTAGGTCTTTTCTTAATTTCAGTTTTTCGTTTCTCAAGATGTTACTCCATGTGTGCAAATGATCATGTTCTTAATAGTATTGCCTTTTATTTGGCAGGTTTGGGTACAGCAGTAATGCAGTGTAGTTTGATGGATCCAGGCTATCATTGGTTTTTAATTGAAAAGCAGACGTGAGTTTCAGGATCTGATTTGCTTTTATCCTGAGTCTGTTACGCCCAGAGTTCACTTCCAGCTGTGTGCATGCCGAGCCCGCCAATGTCTTGCATCTTGGTTGCCAGGACATGATATAAAGAGAGTGATCACTGTTGTTTGACGGAATTATCGCCAGGTTGTGAATTAGCTTCGTCACATTATTAGACGTCCAGATATAGTCTAAAGTTTTTTCATACCCCATGTTTCGCCAGGTGACTTGTGGCGGGATGTCTCCCTTCACGTTTCCGTTAACCATTATGCAGTCTCGTGCCTCCATTGCATCGTTCCATCTTGTTCGTCTAGAGCCGGTCTTGCGTTCTTCTAGTCGGGATACTTCAATTAATTGTTTTCTCCCATTGAACCATGCTAGATTTAAATCTCCGCATACGATGATCCACAGATTTTCATGGGACAACTGGTTCTTGTCTATTAACGGTGTTATGGAGGTAATGAATTTTCTGCCAGAGATCTTTCTTGGATTCCAATAGACATTCAGCAGCAATAACTATTGGACTTTGTCTTTTTCTCCGCTCTTTCTTTCAAGTAGAGTCGCTTGTACGTGCCGGTTTGGATTAATTGTTTCAGTCACTTCCCAATTTGTTCCTATTTTTATCAACGTTAAAAGACCAGAAAAGGGACGTCCTGTTATGTTTTTATCGGCAGGGTTGATCAATATATGATAGCCGTCCTTTACTGGTGGTTGCTGCATCCAAGTTTCCTGCAAGCAGATTACAAAGTTATTCGTTAGGTCCACTGGGAAGTTGTTGTATAAATGACTGAATCCCCTGGTGTTCCAGGAAATAAGGGTGGCGTCGACGTCCTGTCTGGGTATGGCTAGTTAATGTCTTCTTTTGGCTTGCATTTGATGCCTTTCGTTTGTCGCAGTTGATGAATTGGTACTCGGGTAGGTTCGTATTTGTGCTCGCCGTTGAGTTGAAGTTTTTTTTTACTCATTTCTTTCTTCACGAGCTTCAGCCAACGGTGTTGACATCTCCAGTTGTTCTGAAATCTCGAATCCAAGACATAACAATTCCTCTTTCGCAGTGAATATTGTCTTTCTGACCGCTTGAGAGTAGATGTGTAGAAGAACACAATCAACTCGTTCTTCAGACATGTATTCGACAATTCGTATATCTTCAGACTTGAGTATCCTTAGTGTCGGCACTGAGTGAAATAATCACATTACATTGCCTCGGTTCAAGTTTACCTCTGAATCGTCGTCAAGCACGTTGATTATTTTTATTTTAGTAGAGGCACATGTACGTTGTCCTTGCAGAGATTTTGACATTTCTTTTCTTGTTAGATTTTGTGCTGACGTGTGTTTTGGATTTAGTGCTGTTTCCAGTTTCTCTTTTGTGAGGCGGTTTATAGTCGACTGCCTGTCAGCCATTTTTGTAGCTGCTGCCTGTGGCAATGAGATTTTCTTATCTCCCATTTGTTTTGTGACAGCTCTCGAGTACTTCATACTGCCTTTCTGCCTGCCCAGATGCTCCCGGGAGGGAGCTTCCAAAATGCTCAAACTCTCGGATGAAGAAATGTAAGTTTCATCTTGAGTTTCATCCTCTCCAGTATCATTGGAGTATGTGGAAAGGTTGCACAATTCCTCAATGCCTCAATGCCATCAGAGAGTGAAGCACTGCTTGTGTCTGAGTCGATTCTTATCTGTTTTTTGGGGGGTTTTTTGCCAATTTTTCGTAACTTTCGGACAGAGTGAGCTTTAGGACATGTTTCATTGTCGTTTTTCTTTTTCTTTCCAATGTATCCACATTTACTGCTTCAGGGCCATTTAGAATCAAAGGTTTGTTGGTCATTTTCCCCACCGCGTTTTCTCGAACAAATAACTGGTTTCGGGGGAGTTGTTAAGTTTCTGATAAATTTCCTTGAGTTTGATGTTTGGTTCTTGACTGTCAAGTTTTTCTTTTCTTTTCTTTTTTTTGTAATGACTGATGCCAGAGCGCCATGTCCTATAGGCTGCTTTGATTCAGGGGATTTTCCTGATTGGATGTTTTTTGCCAGTCCATGGAAGATCCCAAACGAAGCCTTGGCGGTTGAACAAATCGGAACAGCCGGCGAAGGTTCCAAAACTTGCATCTCCAAAGTCCCTTTACTTTTCTGTTGTGCGTCGTTGGGACGCTTTTCCATTGCCATTGCAGAAGAAGATGGAGCACTTGCCTCCCGGCAGCTAGCTGCGATTTAAATACTTACATTTGAGTCTACCGGGTGAGGAATTGGGGCTGTTAAAGCTCTTCATGTAAATATATCCTCTCCTTTTGGCTCTAAACCGGTAGAAATGGCGATTACATTGAGTACATCGTCTGTGTTGGACAAGATTGAGTTTGCCAAGCTTAGATTCGAAAAGGACCTTTTCATAAAGTCTAGAAGGTCGTCTATTTGTTTTCTTCCTTCATTTGTCTGTTTTTCGATTAACTCGTATATCTTTCTGAAGCCATCTTCTATCTCAATGTGTTGGTTATGTTTTTGTTGTTGTATTTGAACTAAAGTTTCACTTTTTGAAACTTTTTCCACCAGATTGCCCACGCTAACTACATTGTTTTGTGTGGCTTCATTTAAGTTGTCATACAGTTTTATGAAAGGAATTAGTGCCAGGGAAGTTGCGGCTAGTACATTGTTGTGAATCTGGATCGCCCCTGCCACAGATAGATTTTATTTTATTTCATTGTCTTTATCTGATGCACTTGATGATTTTTCCCTGTCTGGTAGTTTTGAATCCGTGCAGTCACAAACAAGATGTGTCTGTTGAAGCTTTTGCGAGGGCTCCGCAGTTACATTTACACCTTGGTTAGTTGGGGTAGAGCAGTTTGGTACTCTTCTATCCTTTTTTTTCTGCATTTTTTTCCCATGGCCGAGTAATTCACTAAGGGAGCTTGCAGGTCTATCACCAAATTCAAATGTCTGCAGGTGACCATGCACCGGCCTCTCACCACTAAACCGGGTTTCCACTGTGCATTCTTTGCTCGACTGACAATGCACTTTACAATGGAAGTTTGCAAGACCTGAATCTGTGTTTGTTACTGACTCTATAGGTACCGGATTTCGGCAACCAATTGTATCATCTTTCTTTTTACTCGAGTAGCTGTCTGAAAGCTTTGCTTTGATATTTTCGAAGTCGGCTTGTAATCTCGGAGTAAGACTTGCCTCCCGACCTGCTAAATCAATGCCACTGTAATTCGGACTCTCCTTCGCACTTAGTTGTGATACAACTTTTCTCTCACTTTCCATTTTTTTTTCTTTCAGGCTCACCTGCTGTTTCAGTACCATATTTGAATGGCAACTGTCTTCAATAGGCAGCATGAGTCGCAGCGGCTGTGTTGAGCTTGTTAAGCGTGCGATTTCTTCGCGATTGCTGCAACTTGGTTCATGTTGGTGAATATGGAAATTAAATATTTTGGGATTTGGTAAAGTTTGTGATGTTTCCATACATAGCAGTTCAGCATCCATCACGTCGAATGGGGAATAGAACATGTCTTCGCCTGCTTCATTTCTTCCATCTTCTGATTGTAATGGTTGAACTGCAGGTATTTTTGTGTTGCTAACTGTTACGCATTCCCCAAGTTCGTTTTTCTCATCTTAGTTCACATAGGGCGCAAACAGCGATTTTGAATCCGTTTTGCCAGAGGAGTCCGTCTTTCGGGCCAAGACCAACAAACCATGCACCTGTGAGAAACTCGTTTCACTGACGTTCTTTATATACTCGTTTCCTTCATTTTTGCTGAAATTATTTTCTTTTTTTTTTGCATCGTGCAGCGTCTGGTTTGATGTTGCAATTAACTCTGTGCAGATGACTACTTTGAGCACGGTGTTGGTTTCCTCAAAGGCTGCCTGTGGCATGGTCGTCCGAGGACAAGGTCTTACGTCCATTGACCTTTCTGCTGTTTGTGTAGTTGAAAGTTCAGGGAGACAACGGGCAGCCAGATGAGCGAGCGCTGCAGGACCGTTGATACTTTCAAGGGACGTATGTGGTTGGAGAGGTGTATGGAGGGTAGGGGGAGGCAGAAGGGACTGATCAAGTTTGAGCGTGCGAGTGACGTGGGCTGGGGGAACCACAGACTCACCGTGTGATCGCTCACTCCCCCTCCCCGCCTCTTGCTCGCATGTTTTGTTTGGTGCCAATGAAACATCACATAAAGGACTTTCACGCACTCCAATGACTTTCTGATTTTTCATTTTTGCACTAGTACCACACACGGTTAAAGCCTGTTTTGCTTTTAGACGGGTTTGAGGACCCGTATCCATAAATTAATGGAGTCTTACCTTCCTCCTGACGTCCTGCCGCGGACTGCAGCAGACTGAAACTCTGCACGAAACTCCGCGCACGCTCCGCGCTCGCCCAGAGTTTTTAAAGGAAGGTTGGGCTGACTTTCCTTAAAGACACAGTTCCAGTCCCACGGGGATCAGGACAAAAAAACAGGCAATTCCGTGTGTAGCAGCAGCTCCTCTCTCCTCAAGCACTGCAGCAGATTGAAACTCTGCACGAAACTCTGCACGAAAAGAAGCCTTTTTTGTAATTTAGTACTTAGTTTTGTTAGTGGTTTCATTCTGTTTAACACTAAAATAAATAACTTTCTTTTGAGAAGGATTGCGCTGTCTATCAAAGCTTCTAAGATTACTTTTCTACGGTAGTTTTTAAGGGTTGTGCATGATTTGTCTCCTGTTTTTATAAGATTCTGAAGGACTCTGTGGCGGAACATTTTTGCTAATATACGTTTTTGATATGGTTACTTCCTACTATATCAAGATTTATAGGAGCAGTTTTAGCAATAGTGGTAGCTGCATTTCTGTTAATCATTTTCTGTTTTCTTTTACATTTTGATAGAGGAGGCAAAGTTTCTGTACTGGAAGATTGTTTTGTTTTGCTAAATGACTGTATTAGCTGTTTTGTTTGAACTTTTTGTACAAACTCTGCTAGAGATGGATGCCTATTTTGGACATTTTTATTTTCATTTGCTCTATTTCTGTGTTGCTTTCTACGGACTTGCTTTCTGGTAGGCATTCTATGGGGTCTGTTGAAACAAAAAAATAGAAGTTATGGGTTGGGCTGTTGTGCAATGTATGTGTGCTGTATGCATGAGTGTCTGAATATGATGGTAAAGATGTATCTGGTGGTGTGTTATTGTGCACTTCGAAGTCTCTCGCCCCTGCAGAGTACTGTGTCGCAGTACATACACAAAACTGTGATGCTCGAAAGGTAAGGGTCATCAGCATTGTGAATGGCCTGTGAGGCAGCTGGAGGGATGCGCTCTCCCACAGGAGTGTCTCTTGTGGTGAGAGGAGCAGAAACGGAGGATGTAGTAGAGGAACTCAACCTACTACGTTCCTCACAAGGTACAACCTTGCGAATGGCCCCACCGTGGAACAACCTTATGTGTCGCTTCATAGTTGTCATACCAAAGCTGTACGAACCAAGCCTCCTGCGACTCAGCACCATTTTGCACTGGTTGCAAGTGACCTTATTCGCACGCGCCTTGGGTACGTTACTGTGAATGGTAAATAACCGCCACAATCAAGACTCACGGCGAGTGCTGGTAGTAGGGACTTCCACTACCTCATCCTCGTCACCCTCTTCATCCTCCTCCTCTACATCCTCACGCCTGTTCCCCTCTTCAGGTCCTTGGGAGGTGGTGGTGGAGCGGGCGGGGGTGGTGCTGAGACAGATGTAGCACCAGCTGGAGCAGCAAGCATTGATGCCATCAGGTCTCAAGGAAAGCAGCAGCAAGAGCAGAAAAATACCAGCCAAAGTAGACAATGCTTTGTCAGATAGCCAAAAGCACAATGAGGATGAGCTCTGGAGTGTGGCCTTTAATAGGGGTGTATGTGCGCGCTTCGCGGAAACCCGCACTGTCCGCGACGAACACCCAAAAAAGGCTAAAAAAGTATGTAGAAGTCAGGGCCATTGCCTGGGACATGTGCTATGGTGAATTTTTACTATAAAGTACTGTGGATTGCCTGAAAAGGTACTTTTAAAATGTTCATGGACCCGGACAGTGTCCGCAATTCAGGACACACGCTCAGTGTGGGTGCGGTCACATGATGGCGTCGCAAACATGTCCGCGAAGGGAACGGATGTCCACAGGACACGAAATGCACAGGAACGGTTGTGCGCATGCGAACGGGGGTTCTACGGACAGTGTTCGGGTCCTGAAACTAATTAAAAGTGCGACACAAGTGAGACAGACAGTTATGGACAGGCGCGATGTTCGGAGAATATACGGGTGTGGTGCACATGTGCGTTGATGTTCTTCAGGCAGTACGGACAGGTATAGTATCCTCAGGACACCCCCATTTTGTTTATTTACGGACATCCCGTACACGCGTGTGTTCTTAGAACAGTTTCAACTTGACTGCGGACAGTATGGACAGGTATAGTGTCCTTAGGACACCCCCATTTTGTTCATTTACGGACATCCCGGACGTAACGTGTGTTCTTAGAACAGTTTCAACTTGACTGCAGACAGTACGGACAGGTATACTGTCCTTAGGACACTCCCATTTTGTTTATTTACGGACATCCCGGACACCACATGTGTTCTTAGAACAGTTTCAACTTGACTGCGGACATTACGGACAGGTATAGTGTCCTTAGGACACCCCCATTTTGGTTAATTACAGACATCCCGGACACCCGTGCTGTCCGCGGACACCCCAACTGCCTTTTTAAAAAAAATAAGACACAAAGGAGTGAATTAAAACACACATAACATTTTTTTTTATCATATATATATTATGAAAGAGAAGGGGAAGCAGAAACTGACAAAAACACAGGGGAATTGGGGGTTTCAAGAGGATGGATAGGAGGAAATGAAGGGATGGAAGTCTCATCAAAACGTTTTTTTTTCGTGGAGAGGTTTTGGGGATAATTGGCTGGGATATGGAGAGGGGGACAGGTACATGTGGGACAATGGTATTTAATTTTTTCTTTTATGTGGTCCTGCACAGAAATTTTCAAATGCTTGAAATTTGCCATGAGCATTTTTTCTTCCATGCGCTGGAGAGTCTTTTCCAGTGTATCTTTTGGTGTACTATTTTCAATGTTTGTATGGTCTGTTAAATATATATATATATATATATATATATATATATATATATATATATATATATATATATATATATGTTAAGAGTACATAAAGTAATGCTTATTAATTTGGTTATATAGAGAAGTGTCTACCATTAGTATCACTATCTTCAGACATTTCCTCATGTGGGAAATTGTCCTCAAGCCATTCTAAAGTACTGGACATTTCTGTGAAAAAATATAAATATATTACTTTTATTGTATCTAATACAGAAATTTTAGAAATATATAAGAAAAATGAAGTTTACTTACTGGCTTCTGGTAAATTGTGTTCTTACTGGTCTGTAGATCTGCTGTTGCTCCTAGTTGTGCAGTTTCTGTGAGGTACTTATGTCGGAAGCATATCTTTCTTGTTTTGGTATATTCCATTTTAGTACATATGGTATTTAAATGGATGGTTGATGTGTTAGATATATAGGTTCCACTTCTTCTTTATTACTACATATAATGTGTTTGTGTGCTGGTTTTTGAACTTGTGCAGTGTTCATATGGCATGAAATAACAATTTAAGATACCCCCTGAGTTTTTGGGTAGTGTTGCTGTTGTCCGCGCCCGTCCACGGACATACGCACAGTCCACGGACATCCAAATCACTAGCTGGGGGTTTAGTATGTTCTATGTTACATGTATATAAAGTCAGGGACATTATGGTTAAGGTGTGCTACTAAAAACCTATGAAATTCAGTAAAATAAATCTTTGTTAAAGGGATGTTATGGTTCCAAGTAAAACCGAAAAATCTCTGAAATTCGCTAGTTATGGGAAGCTAAGCAACCATAACTCGCGCCACCACTGTGCACTGCTAAGACTAACAGCCAGGACATCAAAGATGACATCACAAATGTCCTTGAAGACATCACTGATGACATCACAAATGTCATTGATGACATCACTTATGACATCACAAGTCTGGCTCCCGCTTTTTTCTTTACTGACATATCTAGGCCACATGGATTCTTCAGTAACAGTCAGGAACTAAAAATTGAAAAGGTACTATATTTGTACACTTATACTTCAAGTATGTTATTACAGTAATTCCATTAGGGTCCAGTCACATCATATGAAACATATACAGAGGGGAAGACACAAGCTTGAACGACAACAATGCTTTCTGTGCATGAAGATAATCAGTAGGGTTATAAGCACTTTCTGATAGTTCTGTTGTTTTTTTATTACTGTACTTTCCCTGTATACGCTCATATTTGTAAACATTGCACTCACACTACTTTCCTTAGGGTCGTATCACATCATATGATACATATACATAGGGGAAGTAGCAGCTTTGAAACAGAGCAATCATTTCTCTGCATTAAGATAATCAGTTAGGTTATGAACACTTTCTGGTACTACTGCTGCTTTTTTGACTTTCCCTGTATATACTTATATTTGTATGTGTTATTGTCTCTTTGTGTTTTGTCTGTAATAATAAAATTATGTAGTACAATTATGTAGTAAGTGGGTTTCATTACCTACTTAGTACATGTTTCACAGTATGGAAAACTCTAATAAGAAAGCAGTTATCATTTCACTGTTCAACATGGCAATATTATGAATATTGCACCACCATCATGTATGCTGCACACAATGCCTATGTTTCTACATGAGTAGCTTAGTATACTGGATAGAACTTCATAATAGAGTGTTATTTATATCAATGCATTGCTTAATGCACTAAGTAGCTCATGATATTTATTCCAATGACGCTTTACACTTTTTTTGTCGACATTATAATAACAATCCCTTGTGCACACTTTTCATGAAAAGTAAATGTACATGTGATGTCATCAGTGATGTCATCAATGACATTTGTGATGTCATCTTTGATGTCCTGAGTGTTCATTTTAGCAGTGCACGTTGGTGGTGCAAGTTATGGTTGCTTAGCTTACCATATCTAGCAAATTTCAGGGGTTTTTTGGTTTTACTTGGAACCATAACGTCCCTTTAACAACGTTTTTTTACTGAATTTCATAGGTTTTTAATAGCGCAACTTAACCATAACGTCCCTTTACAAAGTTATTTTTACTGAATATATGTATATATGTATATATAATCCTCTCCCTTCCATCCCTAACCTCTGTGGGTGTTTGGGAGTGAGCAGGTTCCCTGCAAAACTAATAACTACAGCTACCATAATTCCTTGCAGCAGAATCAACCTTGATTGATTACACCTGGACTGGCTCTTTGCTGCAAGTGAGACTGCCTCCCTGATGACGTGAGAAGCACAGAAACCAGTCGGAGGAGAACATCAGTAGCTGTGGAGATGAATTGTGCAGGAAACCATAGTGGGACCCTTCCATTCAGTGCTGTTTATGTTTAAGGTTCTCTGGAGGGTGCAAGCTCCAGGGTCCTACAGGGTGCTGCACCAAGGCGATATATGCCTGGCTTTGGAGTCCCACACTGTGGTCTACTCCCCTCCCTCCCCACTGTGGGTGTTTGGGAGTGAGTTGGTTCCCTGCAAGCCTAATGACTACAGCTACCGTAATTCCTTGCAGCAGAATCAACATTGATTGATTACACCTGCACTGGCTCTTTGCTGCAAGTGAGACTGCCTCTCTGATGACGTGATAAGCACAGAAACCAGTCGGAGGAGAACATCAGTAGCTGTGGAGTTGAATTGTGCAGGAAACCATAGTGGGCCCCTTCCATTCAGTGCTGTTTATGTTTAAGGTACTCTGGAGGGTGGAAGCTTCAGGGTCCTACAGGGTGCTGCATCAAGGCGATATATGCCTGACTTTAGAGTGCCACACTGTGGGCTACTCCCCTCCCTCCCCCACTGTAGGTGTTTGGGAGTGAGCAGGTTCCCTGCAAAACTAATAACTACAGCTACAATAATTCCTTGCAGCAGAATCAACATTGATA
The DNA here is from genome assembly GCF_040938575.1 of Ambystoma mexicanum. Taxonomy (NCBI): domain Eukaryota; kingdom Metazoa; phylum Chordata; class Amphibia; order Caudata; family Ambystomatidae; genus Ambystoma; species Ambystoma mexicanum. The sequence goes on along the minus strand of NC_090927.1, from coordinate 722,727,231 downwards.
GATTACACCTGCACTGGCTCTTTGCTGCAAGTGAGACTGCCTCCGCGATGACGTGGTAAGCACAGAAAAGGGTCAGAGGAGAGCATCAGTAGCTGTGGAGGTGAATTGTACAGGGAGCCAGAGTGTGCCCCTTCCATTCAGTGCTGTATATATATGTGAACAAGTAGCTGGTGTGCTACGAAATGTGTTTTACCATGTTTTTTTTCTTTTTTATGACTGCATGTCAAAATAAAATGGAATTCTTTAAGGAAACGATTATTGTTTGGCAGCTTTATTCGAGGTAATTTCTATTGAGTACTTTTTTCTGGCATGTGCCATCCCTCGTGTGGAGACAGAAGTGTTTCTTCTTTGTGCCAATATATTACATGGACGCGGTAGCGTCCATGTAGTTATGGTTAAGTTGGTGTTTCCATAGGAAGAGCATTTTTTGGGTGGCTTATAACTTCGCTCCCTCTGGACGAATCCTCACCAAACTTTGCAAAAAAGTATATGGCCCACTCTGAATTTTTTTGCAAAGTTTGGAGAGGTTTGGTCCAGGGGGGGGCAAAGTTATAGGGGGATGCCAAAACTTTTGTTTTATCCCATAGACATAATGGGAAAAAACTTTGCGCACGCCTACAGCCCAAACCGCTGGACGATTTACACCGAATTTGCGGCAGGAGCAGGGGCGTGGACCCGAAAGCGTGCTTTTGCAAATTTGGTGTAAATCCGTCCAGTAGTTTTTTTTAAAATGACCAAAATGTAAGGCAAAAAAATTAGTGATAGCTCCGAAGACGGACTTCCGGGTTTGCTCCGTGGACAGTGCCCTGATTCGACGAGCGGCTTGCGCGATGTCCGCGGACATGTGACATGTTCGCTGATTGGACGGCGTGGTGCGTGAAGCGCGTCAGATTTTCTGTGGCGCCCGCCATCTTGCATTCGCGGATGACCGCGGACAGCGCGGTGAAACTTGGATTAAAAATTGTATTTAGTGGAGTGTGTTGGTGTGTAAGAGTGTTTGGGGAGGGTGGGGGAGTATGAGATAGGTTCAATGTTCTGTTTTGTTTATGTGCTAGACACTTTTGTTGTGTTTGATTTTTCTGCGGACAACACGGCTGTTCTGAAATGTTCGTAAATAAACAGAATCGGTGTCAAGTTGAAAGTGTTCTAAGAAGACTTGTGGGGTCCTGGAATGTTCGCAGGGGGTGTACTGAAGACGTTGCCTGTATTGTTCGTTGTCAAGCTGAAAGTGTTCTAAGAACACTTGCGGTGTCCTGAAATGTTCATACATAAAGAAAATGGGGGTGTTCTGAGGACGTTGTCCGTATTGTTCGCTGGCAAGTTGAATGTGTTCTAAGAACACTTGCTGTGTCCTGAAATGTTCGAAAATAAACAAAATGGGGGTGTTCTGAGGACGTTCTCAATATTGTGTGCCTGGTTAGCTGTATCCAATGAGGGAATGGCACAGAAAATTAAGTGGAAATTGTAGAAGGGCTGTCTAAGAGTTATGCGGTCTGCGGACAGGGCGTGCTATATCCGGGGTTTTCCAGCAAATCCAGCATGGAAAGAAGACTGTAGGGATCAGCCAATCAGATGTTGAGGTTGTGGATTTGTGTTCAAAGAGACTGTGTGTAGTGAAGATGGCAGAAGTGGAGAAAGTCAGGGTGTTGGTGCTCAGAGATATGTTTGTGCATGGTTTACAAAAGTATGTTCAATTCAGGCTTGTTGCAAAGAATTTTGATGTTAAAGGAGTGGAGGTGGTGTGGAGCACTGTGCCTGATTGCAATGTACAGGGAATTGTACAAGTTTGTGAAGATATGGGCAGGATCAACAGTCCCCATGTGGTAGTTTTGCACTATGGTGCTTTCCATTTGGGCTATGTCAGTGCCCCTACTTTGTTGGCAGATTTGGAACACTTGGTTCAAGCAGTAATAAACATCCTTCCAAATGCCAAAGTAATTTTTTCTGGATTAGTACCTATGGCAATATGGGACAATAGTTCATTTTTTTGTCCTCAGCAAAACAATGCTAGGTGTGTAATCAACCGAGGCAAGTGTGCCTTCATACTTAGAGCTGGTATGTTCTTCTGTAATAATGAGAATATTGATTCCAGTAATGCTGTTTATTTTAAAGAAGATGGCATTTCCTTATCTTTTATGGGAAATGCATACTGTTTTGGAATGTAAGGGTTGCTTTGGAGAAGGTTATGTGAAGATTTTAGGAGTAAAGTAAGAAAAAAAATACAAAATAACAGGTGTCTGTCAAGCATCTGCAAAAAAAAAAAAAACGACTCTTTTCAGAGCCAAGCTCAAAGGGGAAATGGGGCACACTATTTAAATTTACATTCACCACGCTCAGATTTTCGATATGTCCACGGACATGGTGGTAGTCCGCGGACATCGAAATCACTAGCTAGGGGTTCAGTATGTTCTATGTTACATGTATATAAAGACAGGGATATTATGGTTAAGTTGTGCTACTAAAAACATGAAATTCAGTAAAAAAAAACTTTGTTAAAGGGACGTTATGGTTAAGTTGCGCTACTAAAAACCTATGAATTTCAGTGAAAAAACGTTGTTAAAAGGGACGTTATGGTTAAGTTGCGCTACTAAAAACCTATGAAATTCAGTGAAAAAACTTTGTTAAAAGGGACGTTATGGTTAAGTTGCGCTACTAAAAACCTATCAAATTCAGTAAAAAAACATTGTTAAAGGGACGTTATGGTTCAAAGTAAAACCAAAAAACCCCTGAAATTCGGCAGTTATGGTAAGATAAGCAACCATAACTCGCACCACCGTGCACTGCTAACAGTAACACCCAGGACATCAAAGATGACATTAAGAAAGTTTTTTTCACTGAATATATATATATATATATATATATATATATATATATATATATATATATATATATATATATATATACAACTTAACCATGACTACACAGCCGCTACCGTAGTAATGGTAGCTGGAAAAAGAAGAAGAGGATGGCACCAGCCATTCCATGTATTGTTCCATTGTTCTAGTGGTACGGAGAATCACTTCTTATCAGTTCAGGGTAAGAATTTGGAATAGAGGAAGATTAATGAGGAGAGACGGAGGAATGTTTGTGTTTGCTTTGTGATTGGTTGTTCACTGTGTCGTTGTTGGCTGGCAATAGGATTTCAAGTACGTCAGATGCTGTTGAATTGTAGAGAATGTATTTTTTTTTGAGTGATGTTTATATATGCCAATAAAATTGTAGATGGGTTAGGTGCACCCTTAGGAAACTGTGCTGTTTTTGGGGTACATTTATTGTTGTATTTGGTATTTGAAACATGGAGCCAACTCCAGAAGGAGAGGGATATCTTTGTTCAGAAGATTGGGGAAAATATTTTGAGAATGGGGTTAATAATGACTTTGAGGACATAGGTGATGAGTTCTCAAAGCATCGGCTGACAAGGTTTTTTGGTTTTATAATATTATTTTAGATGGAGTTTTTTAAATGAGAGGTATATGCAGAGATTGTGGAGAACTATTTTTATGATATGATATGATATGGCATTTGTAACGCGCCTATACACAAGTGTTTCAAGGCGCGACGAGGCAGAGAGGGGGAACAAGGGGAAGACAGACAACGATCCTACTAGTCCAGGTGTCATTTAGATCTCGCAAGTGCAGGGTTAGGGGGGAGGGAAAAGTGCAAGGGGAAGGGGAGGGGGTAAGTGCAGTACAGGGTAAGTTGAATAAAAAATAAATAATAGGGCCAGCTGGTGGCAAGTGCAAGGTAAGTGCAGACAAGTGCTGGGGAGGGGGGGCTGTAGGGATACAGAGACAGGCCCGCAGTGCAGGGGTTGCCAGGGAGGCAGTGCAAGTGGAGAGTGTCTGGGCCAAGGACCGAGGTCGGAGAGAGTGGCCCAGTTGCAGATTCAGTGCACTTACAGTGAAGAATTTAGCAGGGGAGAGGGAGAGAGAAAGCAGAAGCAAAGAGGAAAGTTTTGAGGTGGTTCCGGAACCGGAGATGGTTCTCCTCAAGTTTCAGGGAGGCAGGAAGGCTGTTCCAGAGGGAGGCCCCCAGCTCGTTGCTTCGAGAAGCGGCTGACCCTGGGAGAGTTGGAGACGGATGAGCGAAGGGCTCGGGAAGGAAGATATTTAGGAAGAGAGAGTTGAAGGTATTTAGGCCCCAGTCCCCAGAAGGCCTTGTGGACAATGCAGAGGGTTTTGAACTTAAAGGCATGGTCTAGTAAAAAATGGTATTGTCCCTACAGGTCGGCCATGTTTTTTTAAGCCTAAGTGGCTCGATTTTAGAAAACTTTCCTATGGACCTTACCCAAGTTTTCGTCCATTAAACGCACGCGAAAACAAGCACCAGGGCGCCGCCATTTTCTGATAATCCTATCACTTGCCGCATCGCCCTGGCTGACCTGCTTTTGCGGCACCAAATCAATTCCCCCCACCCTGAGCCTGACATTATCCAAACATTCATATTCCCCGCCTCTCTCCGTGACGTTACTGTGCTGCGTAGGCAAACGCGCCCAGTCGTCTTCTACGCGACTCCATACAGAACCCGGAAACCAACACAGACCATCTCACAACACAGCGCGCCACAATTCGGAATATGAAACTGTACTTTAAAATCAAACAGCAACACGGTACATTTGGTAAAGTACATTTATTTTACATTAAATGTTTAGAGAATATTCAGCAATTGCCATATGAACTCCGAAAGCCATTTATTTTCTTTTATCTGTATCCGCCATGGTACACAGGGTGTTGCTTTTCGTTAAAAGAAGCACTTTGGAAGCACGTTGAACCGCAAGGCTGTTCCATCAACTAGGCACTAGTCCATCGTAATGGTTGATATGTTGCTTCTAGCCACGAGTACAGCGTAAAGGCATGTGGGCCCTTGGCGATCGTCCCATAAAATTGTCAGTGTGCTCCAGTTGTTCACACGAAGCTGCAGGTCTCTACTGTAAAAGCCATCTGCTGGTGTCTCAAACCGATGGCAGTAGCAGAAGGGGAGCAAATACCTGTTCTGAAAACAAAAAAATTACAATTAGTCTCGCCAGCCGATCTTCATTAATATTACTTATTTTATTTATTGCAGCCGATCAGAAACTATTTGCTTGCAAGGATAGTTCAATGGAGTATGTTCGGCTCTAAAATCAATGCGAAAAGTAACAAAATAAATCGAGGCCAACACACAATGATAAATGACAGTTAGTCTACATGCGTGAGGAATGATATGATATATGATATGGCATTTGTAACGCGCCTATAGTCAAGTGTTTCTAGGTGCGACGAGGCAGGTGGGGAACAAGGGCAGACAGACAACGATCCTACTAGGCCAGGTGTCTTTCTGATCGTGCATGGGGAAGGGGGAGGGAGAGTAAAAGTGCTGTACATGGTAAGTTGCATACAAATTAAATAATAGGGCCAGCTGGTGGCAAGTGCAAGGTAAATGCCGGGAGAAGGGGCTGAAGGATACAGAGACAGTCCCGTAGTGCAGGTAGGCAGTGCAGGGAAAAGTGGCTGGGCCAAGGACCGAGATCGGTGAGACCAGTGGACCTGCATGCCCATGTGCCCACTACGAACACGTTTTCCTTGCTTTTCCTAGCTCTTCATTCATTCATTTATTCATGCATCCATTCATTAAATCTTCATTCCGGTATAAAAGCGTGTAAAGATTTACTTACATTATATTTGAAATTTCCATTCTGTCTCTTCGTAATGCAGTCTGTAAAACGGACCGTGCTCTTGACAACGATTTTTCGTATACTGAACTAAAAGGAAACTCGGTATAGTTTCTGAATTGTCCACCTTATCGTCTCTTACGTTGTTGCGTACCCCATTCAAATGTAGTTCTTTCGGCATGGTCCCTGTCTCAAGGTCAAAAAACAATAGACCCTTATACTTCCAGTGCGACTTGTGGGCCTCATCTGTGCGCGAGCTGAAAATCAAAGCTGCTGTCCTTCGCATTGTTTATTTGCAACATCACGTAGTATAGGCATCTGTGAGAACTTGAAGTTTAGAATCCGTCTATGTAGTGCGCCTCAATGTGCAAATGCGAACTGGCTTCTCTCCCAAATGCCACGGCCCGCTTGGCTGGCGCGTTCTAAGTGCCCCAATTTTGTCCCCGTTGTCTGCGAGCTTTGCAGCCCAAATTGAGACATTTAATTTTTGGCGGAAGGTCAGGGAAAGTATAAAGTACCACAGGAGTTGAGTTAAAAGTGAGATTTATTGTTTGTTTGTTTGTTTTATTATTTGCAATACGCAAGCCTCCCCTCCGTTAACAGTGCGCAGCATTTACATTTACATGAGATGAGACATGAGAAAAATATATACATACACATATATGAGGTGAATAGAGAGAATTCAAAGATGACACCCAGCTTGTTCGCCACCCATGATGGTGAAGGTAGGGGTTAGGGTTACAGGTACACTGAACAATAACATTTATTTACAAAAAGACAATCGTATTGCAATTATTTAAACCGGGATTTGTACTTCACAACCAGCTGTGCTTCGGGTGGGCATGGCACAGTCGCAATGTTCGGTGGCAATGGATCACTGCTCTGCACAGAAACGTCCAAAATTCCATATCTGTGCTTCTCTAACACAGCAACAATAAGGCCTTTCACAAAGTCGAACTGCATTTCATCATAGACTGGTTTGATCACCCATTGCTTACTTGGTTTTGAAAACACCTTAGTGTAGCGAGGCATCCTTACTTTACCCCTAGTCCTAGATTGTTCACGTCCCACATTGCTGTTATGGGCCAAGACCGCTAGTAGAGTGCGATGTTTCATGCCCCGAAAGCTAAAATGCAAGCGCTTTGGCCTGTACTTTAGGCACATATTGTGGAACACCTCCAAATCTCCTGTGTGACAGAATTCTGTCAGTCCTCTCAAATCTCTTGATAGAGTTTTGTCGAAAACAATCTTCTCAATGGCTTTGTGTGTCGGTGAAGATGGAATCAACCACTTCTTCTTCCGTGCCTCCTCTGGGGACAAAGGGCCATGTTCACATTGGTGGAAATGTTGATTTGCTGTCCAGCGGTGAACGTTGGACCAGTGGTGCATCAGTGACCGCCATTTTTTAAGTAGTATTTCCACTGACCCTTCACAAGTTTTTAAGCTCCACCAAAGATGGTTGGTGATAGAATGGGACCACTGCAAAATACTTTCAAAACCTTTTTTTTCCCCTGCAGCTGAGATTTTCATATTGATTGATTTAGCATGATGCCATACGTCAAATTGATGTTTAATATGTGGGAACTGCTCTCTCATTGTCTTGGCAATCGAAACGTGTCTGTCCGTGGCTATGAGGTCGATGTGCATTCCCCTTGATTGTAGATATTCCACTGATTTTATAAATCCTAGTTTCTCCATGGCCACTGACGATGTACATTGTGTTACCTGCACGACCACCAAACTCACAATTTTCTTACTATCCATGTCCTGAAAGTGGTAGGTGCAGTACTTGGCAGAAAATCCAGGGCTGTCGCACTGTCCATCGCCGGCTAGCCTGAATCGTTTGCCTTCGAATGTACTTGCTAGAGACAATTGTTCAATTTTCCAAGCATCACTAATGGCCAGAAACAGATAATCACGTTGGTATATGTAGTACAGCGCTTTAGAAATGAAATGGAGTCCCACAAACTGAAAGAAAGCCTCTAACTTTCTAAAACTGGAGCCACTAAAAAGTGATGCAGCTGCACACAGTAGATTGCCTGCTGGCAGTTTCCCCAGCATCGGTTGTGCAGACCATGAGAACCTATGATTTAATCTACAGGTGGCATTTATTTTGACGTTACTGCCTTTTATTTGACGAGTCACATTAATCAATGGCTTCCCACATACTTTCCCTCTAATGGAATGCACACATTTCAGCATACTTATAATTTCCATCAAACAACTGTCGAATACAATGTATTTGCTCTCTTTCATTAGACTGTCATCCTGCGTCAACGTTGTTTCGGCCTGTGACGTTGTGGAGATTTCAACACATTGGAAAGTAATATTGCTGATATCAAGTTCTGATGCGTCTATGGATGCTGCGGCTGGTTCATTCTCTGTCATTTCGACATCTATTACTTCAACATTGATGGGAGAACACAACAATGTCGACAGGTTTTTTGGTGGCAAATTTTTGGCGGGTGTAGATTGTGTGAATTGATCTGCAACTACTTCAGAGCTATCTTCAATACATTCAATAACATCTTCTTGTGGTGGTGCGGTTGCACTGTAGCTATGGTCCAATGCAACTTTGCTGTAGTCTCCAAACACAGTTAATTCATGTTCTGGCCATTGGACATGAGCATCTCGAGCCTGAACACGCCTCGCCTCAATTAATAGTTCCTCCATAGTGTACATGGTCTGGCAAGCAACATCTCTCATTCACTTCACTCTCTGTGTATGTATAGTTCTGACACCCACGGGTAACTGGAGGAGAGATTGGAAAAGGGATGTTCAGTTAAAACACAAGATAAAGTGTAGTCCAATTGACTGGAAAAAAACATAAAATAGTCCCCAGCACAAACATTTTTTTAAAGTTATGAACTGTTTGTAACTAACCTTTTTTTGTTTTTTTTTCTTTGCAACTTTTTTGACTCGACCTTCAACATCTGCACGCTGTAGCTCCGATTCGTTTCCGCATGTCCTCCCTTCCTCTTGCGCTGCTACTACTATATTTTCTGTATCCGCATAGACAGCACGGAATGAGGCTCCATCGTCTCCCTGAAACATAGTACTTTCATTACTATGTATCAAAATATTGTTAGCATAAAACACACGTGAGGACGAACACACGGGTACATCTCAATAGCCAAACACGATTTAAACATTGTGTGCAACAATCAAACGACAAGTATTCGACCAGTGATGATCTATTTCGATGGAGCTGTCAGTATCCATACCTCTGGCTCTGCATGGACTGCCATGAATGGTTGCATTGGAGAGGAGGCATCCGCATCTCCCTGAAACACAGTACTTGCATTAGTATGCTTTTAAATATTGGAAACATAACACACACTTGGGGTCGACGGCACATGTACATATAAAGAGATAACCACAAATGATGCATTGTCCAAAAGAATCAAGGAAAATCTAAACATGATCACATTTCATCGACTTATTTCTCCGATTCCTTTACATCTGCATCATCTGAATGAGATGTTGTGATTGTGGTGGAAGCTCCGTCGTCTCCCTGAAACACAGTACTTGGATTAGTATGGTTTTCAATATTGGAAACATAACACACACTTGGGGTCGAACGCACAGGTACATATAAAGAGATAACCACAAATGATGCATTGTCCAAAAGAATCAAGGAAATTCTAAATATGATCACATTTCATCGACTTATTTCTCCGATTTATTTACATCTGCATCATCTAAATTGGATGATGTGATTGTAGTGGAAGCTTTGTCGTCTCCCTGAAACACAGCACTTGCGTTAATAGGGAAGAAAGTATAGCAAATGGAATCACGTTATATGATCACGCATGATGGAGCTGTCAGTATCCATACCTCGTGCTGCTGAAGAATATCTATGGATGTTGCAAATGTAGTGCGCACTTCTGAAAGCTGTTGCGCCGATTCGTATACGCATGGTCCCGCTTCCACTTCCCCTGGAATTACTTGAATGTCAGGCTCTGCATCAAGTGCAGGGGTTGACGCTCCATCAACTGCCTGAAACATAGTAATTGCATTAGTGAGGATTACAAAAGTGAAAACATAACACACACCTGGGGTCGACAGCACAGGTACATATCAATGGCTAATCACGAATGAAACATTGTGTAGAACAATCAAACGACAAGAATTCCAGCTCTGATGATGACGCTCGATGGAGCTGTCAGTATCCATACCTTCTGCTGGTGAAGAACATCTAGAAATGTTGTAGATGTGGCGGACGCTTCAGCATCTCCCTGAAAGACAGTATTTTCATTAGTATGGATAACACTAATCATAACTGAAAACAAACACCAGTTGACGATATCTAAGGTGTATATCAATTGGAAAGCACTAACCAAACATTCGGTAAAATAATTACACGATAAAATAAAACTATTACTTGACATGCATAAAACAAGTCTGTAGCGGATTAGCCTAGAAAGATTACCTGATACGGGCTAGAAGTGGTTGATAACTGCGACCACGTCAAGGATGTAGAATGTTCTTGCTTCAGATTCAAGGGATAGTCAAGAAGTTGTAAAGGTAAATTAATGATTGATAATGAAATGCCAATATTAAAAATAGCAATGTAAGGCGACAGAATACTTGAAAAATGCTCAATACAGCACAGTTCCCTGTTCTCATATATAGACATTGCTTTTGTGGGTTATGAAATCGAAAAAGAATATATTGACAAATGTCATTATTCAAAAAACTATACACTCATATCAATATCGAAATTATTACAAGGGATAGAACACCTACAATATCAATTAATCCGTTCAGCTACCTACACACTACCGCAAGGCCTAAAGCTAAATCTGGACACTTGACTCACCGGTGGCGGAATGTGGACGAATAGAGTGGGAATAGCGTTTTCGAGCAATTTCCGTGTCGTTCGCCGTTTATTCTTCTTTGTTACCCAAGATGTTGTGTACATGTCCAAGGAAAAGTGCCGGCGGCAGATGCGGTATCGATCACCCCTCTTGTCCTGTAAGACTTGTTGGACTCTACTTTCCAGCTCATCCAGTGGATATCCGCAATGTCTGACCCATTCTCTTATTCGATCAACAGTTTTTGGGAATACATGCATTGTAGTGCCTTCAGATTTCGCATGGGTCTTCGAAGGGCAACCGCTAATCGAACAGGCAGGCATTGTTGATAAATCTGAAAAGTAAATATCGACATTATTATACAATCTTCAAGAATAAAGATTTGATACAAAAGTAAATGAATCATACAATGATCAATGCAAGGTTTGTTTTGGTCGCAGGAACTATATCAGTTCATTATGTGCGGCTTAGTATTTGCATAAGTTGCAGAAATGTATAAATGATGTGACTAAAATCTGAACATGTGACTCGTCCCTTGGATGTTCTGTCTTGCACGAGAAGGAAACATGCTTACATTATAGACTGGACCCCCGAAGGATGCAATTCGATGACAATAGACACAGATGAAAATAAATAGATCTATTGATAGCATAACAATGGACACTCAAGTCAATAGCAATGAGACCAATGAACATAGCACTATTGTGTACTCTACTCGCAAATAGATAGAAATTTAAAAATCTGCAAAATTTGACTAGGATACATGGCCTTACCTTGACCAACAAACAGTTGGATTCAGCAAGCAGAGCAGTATGTTGCAGGAGAATAGGTGGGTGGGCACAGGTAGCACACTGATGGGTTTGCTCTAAGCGGTCACAGAAGTTCACGGATAGCACAACGACGAGCAGATTAGCGTAGATCTCAGTGGTTGCCAGGTAACACGTTCAGGAGTTGACTTGCAAAGCACAAAGATGTTCTCATGAGACATATCAAGTGGTTTATAAAGTATTAGAAACAGGGGTGTGTTGGTGAATGAATGACGTATGTATGTCGTGGTCTTAGGGGGGCGGCCTGCTTGAAGGGGAGGCCTGGCTGGAGACACGGGGTCTGAGGAGGCCATGTGAGCGATGGCCCCTGGGCGTGGGATACCTTTTGAAGTGTACATGCAGTTTGGCACCTTGGCCTTTCGCGCCCCTGACAGCCCCCCATGCCAGCGCTCATCCCCGGGTGCGAACCGCCTTTGATAGAGGGGGGTGGGATGGATGGGCCTGGGACGTGCAGATAAGGCACAGGAAGACTGCTGAATGGAGACACACTTATGTGGATTGCAGGGGGGCGGCCTGCTTCAAGGGGAGGCCTGGCTGGAGACACGGGGTCTGAGGAGGCCATGTGACCGATAGCCCCTTGGCGTGGGATACCTTTTGAAGTGTACATGCAGTTTGGCACCTTGGCCTTTCGCGCCCCTGACAGCCCCCCATGCCAGCGCTCATCCCCGGGTGCGAACCGCCTTTGATAGAGGGGGGTGGGATGGATGGGCCTGGGGCATGCAGATAAGGCACAGGAAGACTTCTGAATGGAGACACACTTATGTGGATTGCAGGGGGGCGGCCTGCTTCAAGGGGAGGCCTGGCTGGAGACACGGGGTCTGAGGAGGCCATGTGACCGATGGCCCCTTGACGTGGGATACCTTTTGAAGTGTACATGCAGTTTGGCACCTTGGCCTTTCACGCCCCTGACAGCCCCCCATGCCAGCGCTCATCCACTGGCGCGAACCGCCTTTGATAGTATATCGTTGCTTATCAATAACAAATGCCACATACCGGAGATTCTTGTGAGCACAGACCCACACTTCAACCGGTGTATTATAGTGGTCAAGACCCTTAGGCCTGTATAATCCAATGGTAATTGTTAGTATAGATATATGTGTGACTTTTATAGAGACATAACCTACTGAAAGACTTTGAACAAGTGTTATTTAGTGCATGCATTATCGAGAATATGTTATGTTAGCTTAGATAGATAGTGACCACCCTGCTTCACAGCGACCAGACCTTCACCCATTCGGAGCACAGATGTCTGACGTCCATCCTTGAATGGAGACACACTTGATTCATTTAAAAAATCGAAACAACCGTTGTTAAAATATAGGTGGTGTTTTATTTTGTATTTTATTTTCATGACACAAAAATACAAGACTTTAAAGATTATACAGGTCAGGTTGCAGCACAGCGAGAGAAAATCCCCTGTACTGACCACTGTCACTCGGGAACGTTTCTCTAATGGCACGAACGGCACAGGCGGGTATCACTCTTCGAACGCGGTGTCCAAGCCTCCCGTGAAGCCACCATGTAAAGGAACGATAGGCCACCAGCCTGTACCACCTGTGAAAAGGAATGAAACAAACTGTTTTTAAATGACCAAGATAAGTTTAATAAACGTTTGTTGTCAATGACAATTCTTGTAACTAATGGCATTCTACACGGACAAATGCTATCTAGACAATGCACACTATTGATCGACTTACATGCGTTACAATGATATGTAGATGTAATTTTGGATATAGTAGAAGAACATGAAATAGGAGTGGCATGACACGCAGAGTATACTTACTCGTTACTCGGATTACGAGGACGAACAGTTGCGCGAAGTTCATGCATAAGCACCATCATTATCCTCAACACAGCCCGTGTGAGGCAGGCTGCCCTGAAGTCTGGCAGCTCGGTGATGCATTGCAGTCGTGGCTTGCCTTCTGAAATGTAGGCCAGGCATCCCGAGTTTTCTCGGCAGCAGCAGTTCTCCTCCTCGTTCGGCATTAGCTTGCACCGATTGCATGTGCACCAGGTGGAGACGCCGTCCATGCGACTAGGCCCAGGCTCTTCATCTGTTGATTCGTCCTGCCAACTGCCGTCCGAATCCCCATCGTTTTCGCGTGCTTCCCTTTCCAGTAGTTCCTCCTCGGTATACTCGGGCTCGTACATGTAGGGCATTATTGTAGCCATTGTGTGGTAAACAAAGTAAAATAATTTACCGAGATGGTACAGGTGTTCACACGGGCTACAAGCAGCGAAGGTAGCTGACCAGAGCACAGAAACGAGTCACAGAATACTCTAAGTAACACAGAGAGAGGAATGGAATCAAAAATCTGCTGCTGTGTGTTGTGAAACGGTCTGTTTATACTTATTGAGGAAAGAGGCGTCCTGCCATTTCCATGGCGACACGTCATTAGCTGAAGCGCAGCGAATGTTGACACAAGACGTGCTTTGGCGTTGGGAAATGGGCGGTACGAGTCTGCTGATGACAGGCTCAGGGGTGGGGATATGATTTAGTGCCGCAAAAGCATGTCAGCCAGGGCGATGGGGGAAATGATAGGATTATCACAAAATGGCAGCTCCCTGGTGCTTGTTTTCGCGTGCGTTTAATGGACGAAAACTCGGGTAAGGTCCATAGGAAAGTTTTCTAAAATCGAGCCACTTAGGCTTAAAAAAACATGGCCGACCCGTAGGGACAATACACATTTTTACTAGACCATGCCTTTAATCCTCGCAGCCACTGGGAGCCAGTGTAGAGATTTCAGTCCTGGAGAGATACGGTCCCTGGGCTTGAGGCCAAGGACAAGTCTCGCAGTCCTGTTCTGGATGAGTTGCAGAGGGCGGAGAGTGGAAGCAGGCAGATTAAGATAGAGGCTGTTACAGTACTCCAGCTTCCAGAGAACCAGGGCTCGGGAGACAGTGAGCTTCTGGGGGAAGGAGAGGAAGGGAAGAATACCTCTGAGGAGGTGCAGCTGGTAGTGTGACTTCTTAGAGACGTCAGATATATGAGGAGAGAAGGAGAGTGTGGAGTCGAAGATGACCCCGAGGATTTTTTCCTTGCAGGTAGGAGCAGGAAGAGGGCCAAGAGAGGCCGGCCAGAGAGCTGCATGGAAGGAGGGAGTGGGTGTGCCGATGAGTAGAATCTCAGTCTTACTGGCATTAAGGCAGAGGTCATTGGCGGCACACCATTCCTGGATAGCAGACAGACAGTCAGAGATGAGGGAAGGAGAGGAGACGGCCGAGGGTAGCCTGAAAATGAGCTGGGTATCGTCCGCATAGCACTGAAAGTTGGGAGTAGAGATCGGTGATGTGGTGGGCAAGGAGTGCCAGATACTGGTTGAAAAGCCAGGGAGAGAGATTAGATCCCTGGGGGACACCACAGGTAGAGAAAAAGATGTCAGAGAGGAAGGACCCCAGTTGGACCTGGGAGGGATGATTGGAAAGGAAAGAGGTCAGCCACGCCAGAGCCTGACCAGTGATACCCAGGTTATCAAGGAGACGGTTGAGCAGGATGGCATGGTTGACAGTGTGAAAGGCAGAAGAGAGATCGAGCAGAATGAGAACACACTGAGTGTTGGAGTCGAGGTTCGAGAGCAGGTCCTCACAGATGTTCAGGAGAGCAGTTTCCGTGCTTCTGGCAGCTCTGAAGCCAGATTGATGGTCATGAAGACTACCAACAAATTCAGCATGGAGGTTAAGCTGGGAGATGGCCAGTTTCTCCAGGAGCTTGCCCAGGAAGGGAGTGATGGAGATTGGGCGATAGTTAGTCGGGCAGGAGGGGTCGGAAGAGGGTTTCTTAAGAAGAGGGTGCACAAGGGAGTGCTTATGGGGGGATGGGAAGACTCCAGAGGCGAAGGAGTGGTTGCAAAAGTCAGCCAGGGCAGGAGCCAGGGAGTCGATGTGGTCCTGATAGTTTTGGAGGAACAGGGGTGAACCTGTTTAGACGAGACTTTCATAGATCGGACTTGTCTTTAAACCTCGTCAGCAGAGAAAAGTGGAAAGGCAGAGAAGGAGGGAGGAGGGGTGGCTGCAGAAGGGCCGGAGGAAGAGCCGGGAAGAGAGGGAGGGAGGTGATAGGAGGAGAGTGAGGACAGGATGTCCTGAGTTTTAGAGATGAAGTGAGAGGCCAGTGCAGTGCAGAGACAGGGACAGGGAGCGCAGGCGTGTTTCTCTTTGGAAAAAGAAAATTAATTAATCATCTAAAGAAAGAGCACAGACAGTTTTTCAAAATGTTTTGAATCATCATACAGGTGAAGAGTATTTCTCTTATTGAACATTTTGGTGATATGTCGGTAGAAGAACCCAGAGGCTCTTTTAAGAGCCACCCAGATAACTTTTTAAGTATGTTGGCAAAGGAAAATATGTTTGTTGCCCTATTTTAAAATAGCCACAGCTACGGTAGCAGCCAATGAAACGTTGCGTGCTGTCAGGTGTATTGCAGCCATGGGTACCGACTACGGGACTGGCTACAGCGGCGGGTATGAGCAGCCAAATGGCACATTGTGTATTTTTGGCAGCGTAGCTGCGGCTATAATTTTTGTGCTGTAGCCGTGGTTATGGACGCACCAATCGCATGTTACACTCTTTCACAGCCGTGGGTACCAACCTCAGTATAGCCTTGGGTTTGAGTAGGCAAATGGCACGTTGTGCATTTTTGGTGGTTGCAGCCACAGCTATAACTGTCGCACTGTCGCTATGGGTATGGACGCCCCCATCACATGTTTTGGTCTTTGATAGCCGTGAGTATGAATGGTCCAACAGCACGTTATGCTTTTTGGCGGTCTTTGGTAGCCGCGGGTATGGATCCATCGCTATACCCGCGACTACAGCAGGTTGTATTTTGGTGCAGTAATCATATAATTTTATGGATGTTTTAGCTCAGATTTGTATATGTGTTTCTGTTTGGATGATCTAACCTGAAGGCTATTGTGAATTGATTTTGAAATCTTTGTAATATGTGTTTTTGAGCACATTAGAAAAAACTAGGTGGGTTTTCATTGTGTAACCGGGGTGATAGCCGAGGCTATGTTATTGGGAAAAAGTAGGAAGAAAATTGAGTTTTTTTAAAATGTAGTGTTTAAATATTGTATAAAATATTCTTTGAAGGATTATGTTGGGGTTTATTTATTGACATAGCTTGTAATAGAAATGTGTTTGTTATTTTACTGTGAAAGCTATGAAAGTGAAATTTGTGTGAACTTTTGACAGCAGTATTTGAAAACCCAGAGTGCGCACATGTTCCGTGTTTGGCTCTGGTGAATATCTATTCATTATTTGAAGCAGCTGAAGGTGAGTGATAGTGTGTTTGCATGTACTTTATGTACAGTTTGAATGATTGTATTTGTAAAATAACTGAAGTATGTTTAGGTGTCTCATTTGGTCAAGTTTATAAGTATTGTTTACAAAGTAGGGTTTTCTATATTTTACTTCAGTGCTTTTAGGAGAGGGATGAAGCAGTATGACATGGCATGCTATGCTTATGTTTGCCAGAAAATATATTTGCAAATAAAGGTTGTTTCTCAGTGACCTTGGAAGATGTGATATGAATGAGGGTGCATAAGAAATCCTAGTGCGAACCAAGCAGTCCTCTACCCTTAACAACTGTTGTGGCTCTGTGTGTGCTTTGTAGTTGGATAGTAAGCTGTTATTTGTGACCCTATATTGGTGATATTCTACTGTGTTAGAAGTGTGGAAGTGTGAAATTTCGAAGTGAAGAAGGTGAAGTTATAGTGTCTAGGTGGGTAGGTTTTCATTCATAGTATATTGGACATTTCTTTATACTGCAGGATTTTCACTGTCATACAATTGTTGGTAGTAATTTAGAAGTATTAATGAACTATCATATTTGGTATTTATCCTATTTGATTGCAAACTGAATGCTTTGGAAGTACAGGAATCTATTTGGGTTCCATGTTATATAATGCAATATGTTGTTATGCTGTGGGTTGGGTGAAACAGTAATGTGGATGAGGTTTGCTAACATGGTTTTCTGGGTCTCCTTAGGTGACATGGCCATTGAGGTTTAGTGCAGTGGGGATGGTCATTGAAGGAAGGACATGTACGTTGATATGTTTTGTTGATTAATAGTAGTAGAGATTAGCTTGCAGGTGAAATGTAGGATAGTGGGTTTGTTAGGATAAGAACTTCTTCAGGCAACTCTGGTAAGGCAGTGCATGTTAGTTTATTTAGTTACATCAATTAGGCATATGATGACAGGATAATGACAGGAGCAGGGAGTAAGCCCACTGGCTCACACCTCCCAGGCTACATGGTTTAACTGACTGAGGTGGAACACTCATCCAACATTCCACACATGACATCACTCAGTCACTGACATCATTCAAACTCTGCATACACTCGGGTCCAGTCATAACATACTCAAGTCCACTCATAACACGTCTTTCCCTTCACAAACAAAACACAGCAAAATAACACACCTCCTCTCCTTAACAAGAAGCACAAGCTGCAAACCACCAAGAACACGTCACAACTCACACCATATACATTCCAGCTGAACCAACATCACAACTGGGCCAAACACAGTAAAGAGACTGACCAATAGGGCATAACCATCAACATGGGGTCAACCAAACAACAGTCACCAACCACCAATGTAAAATAAAGGCACCTTCTCTTCATGGCTGCCACCCTTGAATCTTGAGGCTGCCACCCCCAAGCCCAAGTCAGCCCACCGAGAGCAAACAAACTAAGCCACACTGGGCCTCATTATAACCCTGGCTGTAGCCGTGCCTGTAAAACAGGGACAGCTGCCGCCGGAGTTGCATTTTTTCCAGCACCATCAATGAGGAATTACCGGGTAATTCCGACATTTCCGGACCCGCTAATTCCTGCATTGCCGGGTGCCGGTGCCTGTCAGTCTCCATTACCGTTTGAGCCCCATAGGGCTCAATGGGAACGGGGGCATTGGATGCCGGTGCATCCGACATGCTGCGCTCGCGGGTGCCACGACAGGTGCCTGCGAGCACAGCTCGTAGTATGGCAGTCTAGGAACTACGGTACTGGCATACTTACCGGTACCATAGTTCGCTGACCGCCATGCTTATAATAAGGCCCACTGTCTCCTGAAATAACAGACCACCTTTTACACCTCACTGCCACAGAGCGGTTTTAGGGCTTCCACCCTAAGCACAACTGCCCAACACCGGCACTGACACACAGGTGAGCCACTCCAGGAGGGCATATCTAACACTCTGCCAGAATCCAACATTAGGCATGGCCATCCCTCTTTAACTAAGATCCCAGAACACCAAACAGAATTGATGCACACACAAAGAATGACCTCAGACACATAAAACAAAGATCAGAACACAAACCACAACACTGAATGGCACAAAACCCGCACCACATTATCACCACCAGTGTGCCCAAAAGCAGTAAGTCTATACCACACTCAAAAAATGCAGGTTTGTTGGCCAGACAAATGTACAATCAGCAAGAAACAAAACAACTTCCATGATGGCGGTAAAACATGTTGAGTGCCAAAGATCAACACGAGGATGTACACTGACCAACAGCATAAGCATGGGAATACCACACAGTGCTACCAAAATGATGAACAATGTTACTAAAATGTTGTCAAAGCCAAATCTCCACATAATGGCAACTAGGATCCCATCCTCATCACCAGTTGGTAGTAAAATAACTTCTTTAGACAGCTCTGGTAAGGCAGTACATGTTACTTTATTTAGTTACATCAATTAGGCATATGATGACAGGACAAAGACAGGAGCAGGGAGAAAGCCCACTGGCTCCCACCACCAAGGCTACATGGTTTCAATTGCATAAGTTGGAACACTCACACAAGAGAACATTCCAGCTCATCCAACATTCCACACATGACATCACTCAATCACTGACATCATTGAAACTCTGCATACACTCAGGTCCAGTCATGACATACTAAAGTACAGTCACTTCCAGCATCCACCTCGAGGGGCGAGGGCAGGAGCCCCCCCAGCCCCACAGCCCAGCAGAGGATCCTGTCGAGGAGCGAAGCGTGCATCGGACCAGGGCCTGCCGGACCCTGTCCATATAAGTGCCTGACTCGCCCATGCCGGGCGCATCGCGGCACGAAATCGAGGCTAATCCTCGATTTGACCAGGAAGAACCGCCGGCAGGCGGATCGCCGGCCAACCGAAGGCCATACTAAGGCCCTGTTTTGCCCCAGGTCCCCCACTTCCAGCATCCACCTCGAGGGGCGAGGGCAGGAGCCCCCCCAGCCCCACAGCCCAGCAGAGGATCCTGTCGAGGAGCGAAGCGTGCATCGGACCAGGGCCTGCCTGACCCTGTCCATATAAGTGCCTGACTCGCCCATGCCGGGCGCATCGCGGCACGAAATCGAGGCTAATCCTCGATTTGACCAGGAAGAACCGCCGGCAGGCGGATCGCCGGCCAACCGAAGGCCATACTAAGGCCCTGTTTTGCCCCAGGTCCCCCACTTCCAGCATCCACCTCGAGGGGCGAGGGCAGGAGCCCCCCCAGCCCCACAGCCCAGCAGAGGATCCTGTCGAGGAGCGAAGCGTGCATCGGACCAGGGCCTGCCTGACCCTGTCCATATAAGTGCCTGACTCGCCCATGCCGGGCGCATCGCGGCACGAAATCGAGGCTAATCCTCGATTTGACCAGGAAGAACCGCCGGCAGGCGGATCGCCGGCCAACCGAAGGCCATACTAAGGCCCTGTTTTGCCCCTGTTTGGCGCATGTGAGCGTAACACCCACTCTACATCCCACCATAAGATTCTGCTGTATTGAGGCCTCCTGACAGACCCACTGAAAGAGTCTAGTCTAACCGTGGGACAGCCTCCGTGATGCCGAGGAGGAAGCAGTACTTTCTAATTGCACTATCTGGACTCAACCCAATGTGAGTAAGCATAACACTTTTAGCTGCTTA
This sequence comes from Ambystoma mexicanum, assembly GCF_040938575.1. Classification (NCBI taxonomy): domain Eukaryota; kingdom Metazoa; phylum Chordata; class Amphibia; order Caudata; family Ambystomatidae; genus Ambystoma; species Ambystoma mexicanum. The sequence continues at coordinate 722,707,044 of NC_090927.1, read as the reverse complement.
GTCTACCCACGATCCGCATGTGAATGTCTACTGCCTACTGCTAGAATATACACACACCTTGGTGAATTTACTCTTGCTAACTATTTGTTACTCATGTGCATCAGCCTATTGCTACTGTTCTCGTGCAACACATCGCGCCACGCCTACTAGTGCCGCTGTAATCATGTTGTACCCTCTGGTCGCTCATTGACCACAGTAATTGTGTTGTGCCCCTGGTCGCTCATTGACCACAGTAATCATGTTGTGCCCTTTGGTCGCTCATTGACCACAGTAATTGTGTTGTGCCCTCTGGTCGCCCATTGACCACAGTAATCATGTTGTACCCTTTGGTCGCTCATTGACGAAAGTAATTGTGTTGTGCCCTTTGGTCGCTCATTGACCACAGTAATCATGTTGTGCCCTTTGGTCGCTCATTGACCACATTAACTGTGTTGTGCCCTCTGGTCGCCCATTGACCACAGTAATCATGTTGTGCCCTTTGGTCGCTCATTGACCACAGTAATTGTGTTGTGCCCCCTGGTCGCTCATTGACCACAGTAACTGTGTTGTGCCCTCTGGTCGCTCATTGACCACAGTAATCATGTTGTGCCCTTTGGTCGCTCATTGACCACAGTAATTGTGTTGTGCCCTTTGGTCGCTCATAGACTATAGCAATTGTGTTGCCCATGGTCATATATTCACCACACTGCCATCTGTACGAGCCCTATGATTACTGCAACTTAACACTATGTGCCTGACCTCATTTTCTAGATAACAACATAGCAGACTTAGCAGTTACTTTGCCTGCACTACACCATAACTAAAACTCTAGCCATCTATCCAGACACAGGACGCTTACACATTACACAATGCTCCTTATACTATCCTACCTAGTATACCTGGCCTCCTCACTCGCCCCATGGGAACATCTCACCATGTCGCCTCTTATAGCAACTACAATACAACACTCCACTACACAATATAACATAGCTGACAGAAACCTAAGATTACGAGCAAGACTACCCAGAATCTTTGATCCGCTCATCAAATACGAAACTAACACTACTCGAACCAAAAAAGAACCTACTCGCAAACCATTCACCCATAACCACGTTAAGCTCAACAACTACCAAACTAATAAAGAAACAATTGCCACTCCCAAAGCTGCAAAAAATACTGCTACACATCTTAACCGCACACCTAAACTCAAAGGAGCCTTAATAAACGCTAGATCCTTAGTCGCCCACGCCATAGAAATATCGGAAGTTATCCTGACAGAAGATTACGACTTCCTAGCCATTACAGAAACTTGGCTACATGAGACATCAGGCCCAGCACTATCCCTAGCTGTGCCCAATAATTACACTATCCTCAGATCAGATAGGTGCGGAGCTCGAGGTGGAGGACTAGCCATCATCGTCAAAACTAAACTCCAGATGAGACTCACCCCCTCACCAACCATTGAATCTTGTGAGATAATGTCCACCAAGACACCTACAGCTAACTCACAAACCCTTAACATTCATTTGATATACAGACCTCCAGGTCCAATCAAGAATTTCATAGAAGACTTAACTACCATCCTATCAGAAAACCTTAAAGGTACTACTCAATCAATATTACTAGGCGACCTCAATATTGGCTTCAATGATATCAACGACTTACAAGCCACAGCAGCCTCCAACACCCTAACAGAACTGGGCTACACACAAAGAGTGCTTGAGCCCACCCATATCAAAGGGAGAACCCTTGATTGGATTGCTGACCACAATTGCAATATAGCCACTCTCACCATCTCACCCCAAATCTGGTCAGATCACCATCTAATCTCATTCTCCTTGGACACTGCCACCCCCAAACTGCAACAACCATGTGCACCTCCTGCACTTACCAGAAATAAAAAAAACATGACACTAGACAAACTACTCCCCGGCATCATGCCCACTTTGGTCGCTCTACCTGACAACCTTAACCCTAACAGCCTAGTGGAAGAATTTAACAATATCATGAACAAAACTCTTGACAACATCGCACCACTCAAGCTCAGAAACAGCAAGCCAAAGAACCACCTGAACAACTGGTTCACCCCTCTCTTAAAAAATCTGAGATTAGAAAAAAGGAAATGGGAAAATACATGGAAAATTAACCCCAGCCCAGAAAATAAACTGAAACTAGCTAAAATCTCTTCTCATTACAAAAAAGAAATCATCTTAGCTAAACAAGAGACCTACAATAACAGAATCACACAAGCCAAATCAAGTACTAAAGAACTGTTCGCCATACTCAGAGAACTGGAAAACCCAATAACACCTCAAGACAACTGTCTTAAAGATAAAAAGTGGTGCTCCGAAATCCAGCAAGCCCTCTCTAACAAAGTCCGAAACCTCCAAAAGAAAATAGAACTAAAACGTGAGACCCTAGCACCCAACATATTACCGCCTATCAAGACACTTCCTAACTCCAAACCCACTACGCAATTCCACTTCTCCAAAGTCTCCATACTAGAAGTAGAGAAAGTAATACTCGGTCTAAAACCGTCCAACTGCAAAGGAGACTTATGTCCAGCACAACTCATCAAAGATGCCGCACGAGATCTAGCACCATTTATCACCAAGTTAATTAATGCCTCCTTTACCACAGGCATTATCCCCAGTAACTTAAAAGAGTCCTGGGTGCTCCCACTCTTAAAAAAGGCTACTCTAGACCCCACCATACCCACTAACTATAGACCTATTACTACGGTACCATTCCTTCTGAAGATACTGGATAAAGTGGCATATATACAAATCCAGAGTTTCCTGGAACAAAACCAACTACTAGGCTCCCGACAATCTGGCTTCCGCCCTCTCCACGGCACAGAAACTGCATTGATTGACCTGAAAGCCCAAATAGACAAAGTAAGAGACTCTGGAAAACCAGCACTCCTCCTGCTACTAGACCTATCGGCCGCTTTTGATTTAGTGGACCATAAAGTCCTATGTAACCACCTAGATTCAGCAGCACACTTCTCCACTGAGGCTATAGCATGGATACAATCCTTCCTCAGTGACCGCACCATGAGGGTCTTCTCACCTATAGCAGCTGCAGACCCCATCCCTATTACCTGCGGCGTGCCACAGGGATCATGCGTTTCACCAACGCTATATAACATATTCACTAAGCCTCTGTTTGATGATTTGGACCTTCTGGGTATCACGTATACCAACTACGCTGACGATACCCAGATCCTCCTCCCACTCACAGGGGTTTACGAAAAAGATCTAGCAATGGTGAACAAAATATACAGCATCGTTCAGGCATGGATGGCAACCCATGGCCTATGCCTGAACGATGATAAAACTGAGCTTCTTATCTTAGGCACCGCACCCCTCATCAAAAAACTAAGCACAAACTACTCTTCCTTTATCATAGATGGGAACTGCATACAAGTTGCCAAAGAAGTTAAAACATTAGGGATCTACCTTGATTCTACCCTATCATTTTCCAAACAGGTAAACTCCCTAGCTTCCTCGACAGCCTACACATGTAAGCTCATTAGAGCAGGAAAACAATTCCTTTCCCAGCACAGCTGTCTAACTTTAGCCAGAGCCCTTATCATCTCCAAACTAGATTATTGTAACGCACTGTACATAGGAGCCAATAAATCTATCATAAACAAAATCCAGATACAGCAAAACAAGGCCCTCCGAGCGGCATTGAACATCCCCAGGAGAGAACACATTACAGTAATAAGAAGGAAACACAAATGGCTCTCCACCCACGAGAAAATTAGACTCAAAACGGCATCTCTCACATACAAATCTCTACACAACAAAGCCCCCCAATACCTTAAGGACAGATTCACCAGAACACACCCCACAAGACAAACCAGACTTGCCTACACCAATCGCCTACAAGTACCACGCTTTAAACTGACCACCATAGGCGGAGCTAGCTTCCCAGTCAAAGCTGCTCAATTGTGGAACGAATTACCCACTACTGCGAGGCTAGAACACTCCTTTTCCAAATTCAGGCAAATTGTAATTAACTGGCTAACGACAGCAACTGCTAATTGAACCCATGATAATGCTCACGCCTGTTTGCTACACAGTATCTGCATCATACGATTGTAAACCTGTATTGTAAACTTGCACCTGTAACTGGTAATTTCTGTAACTGGTAATGTCTGTAACTTGTAACTGTAACCTGTAACCTATGCTCTAAGCTGTACATATTCTTACTTTTTGCGCCCTTATACTTCAGGGTCCGGTGCGCACAATAAATTCTAAACAAACAAACAAACAAACAAACATAACAGGGTCTGCCTAATGGTCCAATGATAGTTGAATAGATAGAAAGAGGTGAGGCATTTGACTTTACATGTTATTGGATGAGGATGACTAAGCAGGACTCATAAATGGGTGTTAGGAGGATGAAGGTTGTGACAGAGCACAGTTATGTGAGTAGCAGTAGAGTGAATGTTGTCTATCTGGAGTTGACCTACAGTCCTTAAGCAGAGGGTTGTTAAGTGTGATCACTGGAGCTGGGTGGAGTAGCTCAGTGCTAGTGCATTATTATGCAGCTTTTTTTCTCTTGATATCTTTGTTGTGAATGGTTTATGTATATATTGTTTGTATTATGCATATGTTTTATTAAGAATTGTTATGTTATGTAACAAATGGGTAGTGAGGTGTATAAGATTAGCTCACTTTTCATTTAGGTTTAGCATTGAAAAATGTATGGTCCCAAGCACAGATATATTACACGTTGGCAAAGTTAATGGCCAGTTGCACCTACTTAATGTTGGTGGAGGATATTTTGGTGGTTTAATGTTATATATGTAGCGTTGCAGGTAGACCAAATGGCTGATTTTCCAGCATCTGTTGTGTCAGGTTATCTACATCCTGTTATTGCATGTATTGGGTTTTGACATATCACACACCTTTTTCTGGATGTTGTGTAGATGTCAAATTATTATGGTGTGTACGAAATGGGTAATGTGGTGTATAAGATGTCAAATTAATGGGGTTGCATAGTGGGTTGGGGGAAACAGTATTATTGATGAGGTGTGTTAAGAATGTTTTCTGGGGCTGGTTAGGGCATAGGGCCATTGAGACTTTAGTTCAGTGGGGATAGACAGTGAAGGGAGGGCATACATGCTTATATCTTTTTGCTGATTAGCAGTAGTAGTTATTAGTTTGTAGGGGAAAGGCAGGATGGTGCATGAGGCTATTGTGTTATTATGCAGAGTTGGGTGGACTCCGGTTAGGTAGTTAATTGTGTATGCTTTCTGTTGAGGGTGACTAAGGAGGAGTAATTAAATGGGTACTGGGAGAAGCAAGGGTGTGGTAGGGCCTAATATGGTGTACAAACAAAAACTTCTTTATACTGTATTTGGTAAAGTGCAACATGGGTGTGTACGATGGGCATAGAAGTTTTAAACATACATTTAATCCTAAAGAGTTCTTTAATGTACACTTGCTAATCACAGGCATCTAAGAAGACCACCCTGAAGAATGGATGCCTTTCCCTGGCTTTTATTATTGATGGATTGAACTGCTATGCTGGCTGCCTTCTGAGGTGTCTACTACAGCATATGTGGTGTTTCTGCCTCTGGTATGAGCATTACTGGAAGCATTGATACCTTACTGGTTTTCTCAAATGCCATTTTGGTTTGATTTTTCATGCAGTAATTACTGTTACTGTATGTGTGGTGGCAAAGGTCTAATCATCCAGTACAACTCTCTTTATCACATATGGTATTAGTATTTACCAGATTGATTTTCTGCAGACATTTTATCACCACCATTGCTGAGTAAAGCACGGAGTACATTGTTTTTACCTCTCTTCATGAACAGGAGACATCATTCCTGAGAATAATACCAGTGTAGTCGAAAGAGGATAATCAGTTAGTAGTCTCCTTGCACTACCCAGAGCCACGCTGCCCTGGCTGCACTTACTCAGAGTATTTGTGTCCTTTTTTCCCCTCCCCTCTCCCTTGCACTTCCTCCCTCCTTTTCTGTTTGCACTTTTTGCTCTTGCACTTGTATAATCTGAATGGCACAAGGCCTAGTAAGATTGCTTACCTTGTCTTGTCTTCCCTCTGTCTTCCCTCACTTGCCTTGTTGTGCTTAGAAATACTTACATACAGGTCGGTTATAAATGACTTAAGATATCATGTCATTTGGGATGTTCTTGGGGATATATTTGATAATTGTGGGTCATATTATAAATGTCCACCTCCAATCAGACTTGTCCCATCACCCTCACTGTCACAAGCAGTGCCACTTGAGCCCTCCACCTTACGTGGCACTCAATGTTGAGTCACTCCTTTGTCACTCGCTATGTTACACTAAGCAAGTTGTCCCATGTGTGTGGCCATTAATGCATCCAGGGTACTGTATTATAGTACCATGAAGTCCTGTGTGTAACTAGAGATCCTGGTGAAACAGGGTGTGCAGGTCATGTCTGTGTCACATGTAAGCTGTACATTTAGGGTTTGCTATTGTTTACAGTTCTGGAAGACATGCTTCCTCCCTATGGGTGACACACATGGCATGTTGCACATGTGTGCAGTTCAAGAAACCATTGGTGTTTGGGAACTGGTGAATGATGTAAAATCATCTTTTTATATTATCTTTTGCCCCTGGGATTTTCTGTAGCGATGTGTGTTGTTGCATGTTGTAGGGCATGCTATTACCACCTTTGTCAGTATGTATGGAAATGTTGGCTGTATCAGGTCATGAGCCATGCCAACAGTGTATTGGGCGGAGCGTGTTTAAAAGAATGGTGTGTAGTTACCAACTTCAAATGGTGTGAAATGGCAGTGTGTATATTTCCTTTGCATTCAATGACTCTCTTAATGAGTTTGAGTATGTAATCAGTAAGGACAGTTGCACAAGATACAGGAGCAGGGATCCACCAGGTTGTATGGTACTCTGAGTCGTCTCTGAGGTGCAGGTAGTCTTGTCATGTACACAGTGGCTCAAGCAGATGCACCTTTGTTTCCTTTCAGAGCAAGTGCCCACCTCCTTAGTGGTGGAAGTTATTTTGGTGGTTTAATGTGCTATATTTGGCATTGCTATAGTCCATCTCCACTTGTTAGCCTGGCCTTGAAACGTATATATTAGATTGAAAATATTTAAAAAACACAATGCTTGAACTTAATCATTTTAATTTTGTTTTTTGTATACAGCTTTTTTTGTAAGATGCTATCAATAAAATAGCAACAATGAGCTCTAAGAAAGGGTCATCTGCAGGGAAGTAAAGTTAAACAGTATAATTTTTTACAAATATACAAACAGTTCATGTGCTTACACGTGACAACTTTTGTGACATCTTCGGTGGAGAGTGGAAACACACTTCTCATACTGAAAGATTTTTTAATGAGAAGATTTACATTCAAGGAAAGGATGTTACACTAGCTATTGATGAGAGTGGACATAGCTATGAAGTCTGAAATGGTGTGCTTTCTAAAAAAGAAGTAATCATACAGTGTAATAATACGGAAATGGAAACTGTAGGTCAATCAAAAATGAAATGAAAGAAGGATTGTGAGGTATGGACTTGCAATTTTTTGTGTAATATTTTGAATTTTTCTTGTAAAGTTTTAAAAAGATTTTTGCAAGTATTGCACAAAATGATAATGTTCAAAGACAGATCAAGATGCTACAGAGAATAGATGATTGTGAAGTTCATGAAAAAACAGGACTTTTGGGTCCCTCTCTAGCTTGTCATGATAAACGTAGATGTAAGAGTCTGTTTTATGATAAATGTATGCTGGCTGCTCATCATACTAATCTGAGATACCAGCTAGTTAAATGGTATGAGTACAAAACACTAAGTATATCTCTTGTAGTTTTAAATCAAATACATTTGACTGAAATTGTAGAAAGTTTAGTTTCTATAATGCAAATCATGAATATGATGCATTTAAAAGAGTTTGGTCCTCATTACGGGTTTGGCGGTATCCGTCCCCTTATTAAGGGCATGTCTACGCCAAACTTGCTACTGGCCCAGGCTCCCGCGAATGGGCTATTACCAGGCCATTACGAGATGAATGGGCCGGTAATTGACCATTCGCGGGTGCCCGTATGTCATGATCTCTGCTTCCAAAAGGTCAGGGTTTTCCCAACTCCCTTGGAAGCAGATCCATAACCCAGGTTCCGAGTGCCAACCAGTCCCAATTGGGACCTTTTGGACCAGTCCTGGCGCCAGTGGCACCAGGCTCATAAATATGCCCAGTCCCAGCGCTGGAAGCGCCGGGCTCATAATGCTTGGGTGGACTTACCTGCAGCAGACCATGCTGCTTACTTGCCTGCCAGTTGAGCCTCTGATCCTCTTCTGTTTGGAACTACTTTTCCTGTTGGGTGGGGCAGGAGCCACTCCCTAGATTCAGAACACTGGAACTCTTCTGGAAAGCAGGAACTCTTTTCTTACCTAGGCGTGGCTGTGGAAGGAGACACCTAAGCACTACAGGAGGCTATTTAAACCACACCCGATGGATGAATCTTGCTTTGCGTTATTCTGCATCCTCTGCAGCAGAACGCTCATCGTGTCTTCTGCATCTGATCCTGGGCCTAAGGAAAAGGCTTACCATCCTGAATCCAGTCTTCAGCAACACCTATAAAGACAAGAAAGAACAGGTTAGCATTACGGTCTTCAGTGACAGCTCTTCACTTACCTGGTCCATCGGCTGTCACCAACGCCTCGCGCTGCATTCCGGCATCTGAAAGACAAAGGCTTACCTACTCTTCGTGCGCTCCGGAGGTCTTCACACTGCATTCCGGCATCTGAAAGACAAAAGCTTACCAACTCTTCGCACGCTCCGGAGGCCTTCGGCGCTGCATCCCGCATCTGAAAGACAAAACAAGGTGCGTTTAAAGACATTGGGGAACTTTACTCCTTTCCACATCTAACCCAGTGGGTATTCCGGCACCCTGCAGCCGCTCCGAACTTGTACCTGCAAAATAAAAAGACAGTTAGAGCGCATCGTGAAGCAGGCAACAAGCGCTTACTTACGTGCTTCCAGGCGCTTCTATTCATCACACGGGCTCCATCTTCAACTCACTTCAGCCCGTCATCCGCCATCGCCGGAACCCTGCAAAACAAGAGACATCATTACTAAAGACTTTAAAGACATTAGAATTACTCGAAACTTACCGTTCGTGCAGTAAACGACGGACAGCAGTCCTCTGAAGTCAAGAGGCCTGCTCCCCTTATCCAGTGAAGAAACTGGTTACAGCACCCTGCCCCGAGGCAGATGGAGAGCACAGCGTTCACTTACCTAAGGTGAGAGCGTTAACCTTTGGGGTTCTACAGGAGAAGAGAAAGGGAAGAAGAGAGAGACATTCAATAACCCAGTTCCTTAATCCCATATTTTCTATCTGCAGACATCTTACCCTTCGAGTCAGACATACAGTGCACAGAGGTCCAGCACAAAGAGCCAGCCGTGTGTTACACATCACCTTTGAAGATACGGTATACGCCCAGTCAAGACCGGCGCCTCTACGGGAATCAGGTGAGCGTTACACCGTATGGCCAGCCTCCCGATCCCCATTCTGCCTTATAGGGCAAAATGGGGGTCGGGAGCATGGTTGCACTGGCACCGTTAATAACTCGTAATGTGGCAGAGAGGTAACAACGGCGCTGGTAGCACTACCAGCGCCGTTGTTGCCTTTCCGCCACATTCGTAATGAGGCCCTATGTTTCTGTAGATGAAACACTTACAGGACGTGGAAGTGATGATCCTATGCTTTCAAAGGATCAGCATTTTCAACAGTATAAAAGAAGTATTGCAATGTTTGAGTTATCTTCTACTGAAAGACCTGACATTGTTTGTGTATCTTGTCGACACACTTTTTATATGTCTCAAGTTCAACTAGTGTATGTTGAGAACAAAATTAAACGCACTGTAGAAGATGTTTGGAAAGAACTTTATCTGTATTTGTTTGTAGAAGAACGATTTGACACCAGTGAGGCACTTTATGTGTGTGACACTGTGTTGGATTTTATAATCAAACACGTATTCCGCCAAGAAGTGTTTTAAATGTAATGGTAGTGCCTTAAATCCCTCTTGTGCTTCAAAAATTGAACATGTTTGAAGTGATTGCATTGCAAACTGTTAATCATTTCCAAGTTATTGTTAGACTGCAAACAACAATGTCAAATCTGCCTAAGAAGTCATTAGTGCAAGGTGTGAGAGTTGTGTATTTACCCCGGAATTTGGAAGAAAATGTTAATACTCTAGGAGTGAAGCATGACATTCCAGATTCTTTGTTTGTTTTAGTAAATGGTGTTGCCACTAAAGATAAGAGAAAATGGCAACAGTTTATCGATATTGGAAAAGTGAAAAATGCAATGGTGTTTCTATTGGAGCACAATGAATTATACAAAGGCAGGCTAACTGTACCAGACTTGTTCATGCTTGATGTTGAGTGAAGAAACAAGAGCAGTGAAGGTCAGTTTCAGCATCTAGCTGTTGCAGAAGGGAATAGTTTGTATGAACATTACACTATTCATCCTCTACACTCACACTACACTCTACACTCTACATCCTCTACACTCACTTGAGGAGAACCAGCTCCGGTTCCGAAAGCACCTCAAGACCTTCCTCTTTTCTTCTGCCTTCGCTCCCCTCCCTCCCCTGCTAATCTGTTCTCTCTTGGCACCATGCACCAGGCCACCCTCTGTCCTCCGGGCCCAGCTACCTGCTCATCCTGCCACCCTCCCACACTGCCTCCGGGCCACCCCTTGCACTGGGGTCTGTGCATACAGGCCCGCCCCCTTTTTCTTCCGGCACTTTTCAGACCTACCCTGTCTGCTGCCTTAAACCTAGCACTTGCCAATTGCTGGCTGCACTACCACTCTTTGTACCCTTTATTATTTATTCATTTATTTATTATTATGTATCTGTTTCTCCTTTGCTTTGCACTTTCCACTTCTCCCCCCTTACATGCACTCCCCCCCTCTCCCATGCACTTGCGTGTTCTCAATGTCACTGGGCCTAGTAAGATTGTTGTTTTGTTCTCCCCTGTTCCCCTCCCTTGCCTTGTCGCACTCTGAAACACTTCTGTATGAGCGTGATAAAAATAAAATATCAATATCAATATCACATGAAGTCATGGGCGACAGCTTAGAATGAAAGCAATGAAAGGTGCACCAATTACTATCTAGGAAACGACATTAGAAGCCTGTTGCTTCCCTATGCTAACTGGTACTGGAGGGTGAGTGGTTGATCTGAAGGTGCGAATCTCTGCTTCAGAATATCATTGTAGAAGAATGTATTCGGAAGATTCACGATTCCGCTCCAATGTTGAATATATTTTTCACTTATTGTATGAAAGTGAATTTTCAACATTATGTTATGCTGGTGCTCATACACTTCAAACCAGAACTATATTATAAAATATTTCTGCATGTGAGATGCTGCAACAGGTGAAAGAAAAGAAATACATTTTAGAGGGCAAACATACAAATATTCTTGCTACAATGAGAGGAACTAAAGCATATTGGCATAGGAGACACTCCAAGATTATATGCATGATCAGAAACTTGGGATCTCCAACCTGGCTTGTGACTTTAAGTTGCACTGAGTATGGTTGGGATGATCTTGCAGAGTGGATTTCGGGAAACTAACACAGAGAAAGACAACATAGAGCACATGGCACTGGGAGAATTGTGTTCTATGGACCCTGTAAGTGTACTGTGTTTTTTTCTTCACAGATTTTTAGCCATGTTACACTTTATATGTAATAAAGAAAATGGTCAAATAGGCCCTGTATAACATTTCTTTTGGAGGAAAGAGTAGCAGGTATGTGGGGCTCCACATATACATATGCTGTTGAGGATTAAAGATGCTCCTCAGTTTGGTAAGGAAACTGATGGCTGTGTGATGGAGTTCATTGAAAAATATGTTACTTGTTCTATTCCAGCTGAGCACATGAATGCTGATCTATGGGAGAAGGTGGAAAGGTTTCAAAAGCATTTATGCAGAAAGTACTGTCAAAGAAAATACAAACGTAAAGACAAGTACTACACTAAGTGCAGATTTGGCTTTCAAAGGCTTGTGACATCAGTTGTTCGAGTGAATAGTTTAATGTCATCTGTTTGATGCAGTGTTACTGGTAAGTCACTGGGAAATACGTATCATTTAAAAAGAAATAAGGAATGGCAATGTATTAATGATTACAATGCTGTCATTGCTCAGCTATGGAATGCAAACACCAATGTAGTTTATTGTTGATAATTCAACAGCTGTTGCTTGTTACATTACAGCATAAATGACAAAAGCAGAAAAGAGCAATGCAGCTGAAGTATGGGCAGATGTATCATGAGATAAATGTCTCAGTCAGAAACTTGCAAGCTTTGGTTTGAAGATGATTTCACTTAGCGAGTGTGGTAGCTATGAAGCTGCCGATTGTCTAACTAGTGTGCCTCTGTATGGACGTCATGTTAATGTAGTTTGGATAAGTTTGGACCAGCTAGTACTAGAAATCAGGTATTGAAGCCTTTGACTGAAATTCAGCAGTTAGCTGAATAAGCACCTGACAGTACAGAGATTTCGAAAACCAACTTGATTGATGCATATTATCTAAATCAATCTGAATTGTTGGAGGATCTTTGTGTACATGAAGCACAATGTTACCCATATCAAAATATTGAAACAAGCAGTGACAGAGGATGGTTTAAAGTACATGGATGTAGTGGTTGTCTAGTGAGACATGAAATGGCTAGTCTCATTAACCACATGAAACTGTCTTGCCAAAGTGCAGAGAAAAAGGAATTATGTATTTTGCAGTTGTTCATCCCATGGAGTGCAGAGGGTGATTCACTTGGAAGTTTTGAAACTTTTGAAAAATCATTTTTTGCTACAAAAAAATGCTTAATTACATATCCAAAATGTGAGCATTATTTTGACTTACTGGAGAATGTACTACATCAAGAAGAACTTTTGGCAGCTGAATTGGCAAAAGAGACTCCTGAGGGCAGTCAATATTCTGCAGCAGGAAGTCAAAATGTTCTTGGTGAGCCAATTATTCACCAAGGTCTGACTATAAACCTAGAGTAGACCAGCCAAATAGTAGTTCACTCTTACTTCCATGGGCTCCGAAATGGAGATTTAAGGGATTTACTACACTCTACTATGCCTTGTTACTACACTCTCATCCTACACCTAAGAGAGCCATGCTTCTGAGTTATGTCCCTGTTTGCAGGGTGAGCTGTGCCACTTTTGCTTCTCTTACTTGTAGCTGTATTTTAAATGTAATTGGATATTGCATTTTGGGGAAGGCGGAATGACATTGTAATACAAAGCTAGATCCCATGAGGGTTTCTTTTACACAAACTAACCCAATGTGTTTTATATATTTTATATGCTCTATGATCTATGAAGGTTACATTATTGTTATATCAAATTTACCAAATGAATTTTGTTTGATTGATTATGTGTTTGATCTTGGTATGTTATGAATTATATTTTGTTGTGTTATGTCATATTGTGTGTAAAGTTGAAATAGAACTAAATCACTATAAAGATATTATTATTATTATTATTATTATTATTATTATTATTATTATTATTATTATTATTATTATTATTATTATTACTCAAACTGATGTTGAGCTTGCTATGGAGGAAGTAGAAATTGCAATGCAACAAATTAAAGTTGCAAATGTGAAATGTGGGGGTGAGTTCACAAGGTTTGCGTGTAACTTTTCCAAACGTGAAGATGTGTATTGGAATCCGAGAATATGGGCATGTACATGCTTGACTGGGCGTGTGGTTTCTCAGCATGGCCCCTCCCTCAATACGCCTACGTTATTCCTTGTTCTTCCTCATTCTGCGTGGAGAATGGGAACTATGCATGTTCTGACCCCTATTTATTTATTTGCATAGGCCCATCCCATTCTCTGCGTGGAGTGTTGCGCACAGCACTCGACTGCATGCAAAGTTGCAACAGACCCACGCAAAGTCTAAAAAAATACACGAAAAGTCCGATCCATGAAATGGTGAATGGGGTTTTGCACCCTGAAAACTGTGCAAAGTCATTTTTCAGCGTGCAAAAAATTGCATGAATCAGGCCCCAAATGTTTATATTATGGAATAATACATTTTGACTTCTGAGTTTCATTAGAGTTCCTGCAAATGGAACAGACAACGAGGGTAGGATGGTGGTGGTGTGCGGCTCCATAGAGGGCAAAGAGGTATGCTTGGTCAGTACTTACGCACCCAACCATGACGCGACTGCCTTCTTCCACTCCCTTCACGCGCGACTCAGCCCGTATGTGGACAGTATCATGATATGGGGGTGGGGGGAACCACAACTGTACCCTTGATCCTCTACTTGACAGATCCGATAATAAACACGACCGACCCTCCCCTCCAGCTAAAATACTTTCCAAACTAATCCAACAGTTGCAACTCAGCGACCTATGGAGGGTTCAGCACCCTGAGCAACATGAGTACTCCTTCTACTCCCCACCTCACGCTGTACACACCAGGCTGGACTACATCTTTCTCAGCCTAACGCAACAGTCCATATTTGTTGATGTGCGCTATCTGCCTAGGGTGCTGTCCGACCACTCTCCCCTTCTGGTAACCTGGGAGGTGTTCCAGCCCACACCCCCTATACCCACTTGGAGGCTGAGGGCTAAGGCCCTACTTGACTCTGCATTCAAGGAACGCATAAAAGATAGCACTGAGGAATATTGGCAAAATAATCTGCATAGCGTTAGACACTTGAGCACAACTTGGGAAGCATATAAGGTAGTCATGAGGGGCGAGATATTTGCAGCAGTTGGGGGAGCTCGAAGATCTATTACATCCTCGCTTGAGCCTGCAGAAAGGGACCTGAGTTCGCTCGAAAGTAGGGCTGACCCATCCCCTGACCACTTAAAAAAAATGGCCGAACTCAGACAAACCTGCCTAGCTCATTGGGAATCCCTCGGTAAACTGAGTTACGCCAAGCACACAGAGAGAATCCATGCTCTGGGAGACAAGCCCGGGAAACTCTTAGCTTGGCTATATAAAAGGGAGGCCCCCAGGCCTCCCATCTGCCACATACCCAACAAGAAATCAATTTGGTCTTTACCGACTTTTATCGTAACCTGTACTCCGAAGCCCCGCCCCCCTATGACACCAGGATCGAAGACTCCCTTGACGTCATCGACCTAGCTAAATTAGACTTGCAATTGGCTGAGACCCTTGATGAGCCTGTCACCCCCGAAGAGGTCAGGGTGGTAATTAGATCGCTACCAGCTGGGAAAACCCCGGGTTCGGATGGTCTCCCGGGGGAATTTTACAAGACCTACGAGGAAACTCTTGCCCCAATATTGGCCCCGGTCTTTAATGAGGCCTTTGAGCATGGTACCCTTCCGGACTCCATGAATGAGGCCGTGATTATACCCTTGCTTAAACCGGGGAGGGACGGGGCAGATTGTGGTTCATATAGGCCTCTCTCTATGCTTAATGTTGACTGTAAGATCCTTACTGCCCTGCTTGCGAATAGACTGCGCAGAGCTATCCCTCTGTTGATCCATCAAGACCAAACGGGATACGTCCCAGGGCGCTCCATCACCGAGAACCTGCGCAGGCTGCATCATGTCATCTATAGCACTGAGGGAAGGCCGCAGAAACTTGCAGTGGCGTCACTTGACGCCACCAAAGCTTTTGATTCTGTGAGGTGGGACTGGCTGTATGCCACCATGGCCAAAATGGGGATAGGCCCTGTATTCCTAAAGTGGACCCAGCTAGTTTACACCAGCCCCACTGCGAGGGTACGCACCAACAAAACCTATTCCGCTAAATGGTCCCTACACAGAGGCACCCGCCAGGGGTGCCCTCTGTCCCCCATATTATACATCCTTGCCGCTGAACCAGTGGCGAGCCTACATGAGACAGGAATATGGGGAGGGAGGCATTAAGATAGACTGGGTAACCCACCTCATCTCTATGTACGCTGACGACACCCTATTGTACCTACGGGACCCTGAGCACCTCCTTCCCTACAACCTGGAAACCCTGGACTGCTTCCACAAGCTCATCGGAATCCAGATCAATAGGAGCAAGTCTTGCCTTTATCCCCTCGCAGCACTTCACACCAATGAATACAGGTCCCTCCCCCCTCTAGATCTCGAATGGCAGGCCACTTCTTTCAAATACTTGGGGATACTTATACACCGCAACCCAGCCACAGAACACATCCTTAATACCGTAAGGGCCAAAGACTCTCTCACGAAATCTATGGATTTCTGGGGCCGGCTCCCGCTTTCGATGGACGGGAGGGCTGGTCTCCTTAAAATGGTCGCCCTTCCCCGCCTACTACATAACTTCACTAACGTCCCCTTCAACATCCCCCCCTCATTTTTCAAAGAACTCAACAAACTCTGCAGGGGCTTCCTTTGGCAGGGAGGTAGGCACAGGGTGGCGTTGGAGACTCTCCAAAGACCATACGAGAGGGGCGGACTTAAGATCCCCAACTTTGAGCTGTACTTCCTCGCCAGCCAGCTGAGACATGTCACGCAATGGATGGCCGATGAAAGCACGACAGACACTCGCCTCCTTCAGCTGGCCCTATACCAGTTGTTACTCAGAGACATACTGTGGGCTGGGGAGAGTGCTATGAGTCACTGCCCTTATCTCGCCAAGCTCGGGATCCGGCTTTGGAAAAGGGCCTGCAAACTGGTCGGGTCGGATGACCCGTTCTCCCCACAGATCCCTATCGCAGCACTCATGGTTAATCACTCTTGGGGGCATGTTGAAACACGTACACAATGGGAGCCCCTCGGGGTGGCCACGCTTGGGGACTTGATTCAGGAACAGGAAATCCTAACTTTTTCGGAACTCTGTGAGACCATGGGCCTCCCGGCAGGACAGTTCCTGTTGCAAAGGGTGGTTGTGCAGGCCTTGTCCGGGAGATGGCCGGTCGCTGCTGACCTGACTGAGGAGAACGAATGCATCGAAATGATACTGAACTCCGCTGAGGGGGGCCACGAAACCTCACGAATCTACGAAGCCCTGTTGTGGGGTACGACCAGGGGAGACCTCAAATGCAGGAGTAAGTGGGAAACTGAACTGGGCCTTGTTTTTGAAGACAAAGATTGGGACGATATATCCCACTACCATTAGAAGGTTTCCAGGAACGCCCGCTTAAAGCTTATTCAACTGTATATTACTAATAGAGCGTACCTCACACCTGAAGCCATATCAAGATTCACAGGTGCTGGAACCCAATCATGCCCCAAATGCAGTGAACCCAGAGCGGGAATGACCCACATCTTCTGGGGCTGCCCAGTAATCAGGGAGTTCTGGTCGCAAGTGAAGGACAGAGTGGCTAGTGCAGACATTGTAATTGTGGTGGATGAGCCTACGGCCTGCATCCTTGGCAGATATAGGCGAAACAGGAAGAACAAACCCCTAACCAAGCTCAATGACCTTATATACATTACAGCCAAAAGACGTATTGCCATGGGGTGGAAAAGTCCCAGAGGCCCACACATGCCCCTATGGTGGGGAGACCTCATGAAGTGGATCATGGCTGAAACCGCGGCATGGGAAACGGCTATCCATGTACAAAGACTGGATTCCAGCGAGGAACTACACCGTTGGGTGGCCCTGACGGTGCCCTTGCTCCACCCTGACGCGGATGATACGGAGCGGAGTGTAGAGAGTTGCCCGGATACGAGCACGGACTAGAGAGAAACAGTTAACTAACCGTGGTCTTGGGGAGGTGGGAGGGGGAGGGTGGGGTGGGGTTTTGGGTTGTTTTCTTGATATGCTTAACCAATCGCCAATGATGTTTTTTTCTGTTCCTTTTGTCTATCTTTTGTTATGAAACCAATAAACATATTTTTTAAAAAAAAGAGTTCCTGCAAATGGCCATATTTAAAAGAGCTCTGATCTTTATCCTTGACTTTTCAACCAATACCTAGAACCTCTCACCCACCGCATAGCTGCTCTCTGCTCCAACTTCAGTGCTATGCAGATGACACCCGGCTCATTTCCAGGCTCCCCTCAGCCCCGTCTTCTCCTTCTCTAATCCCAGATTGTATGTCCACAATACAGGAGTGGTGTGCCACTAATGATCTCTGCCTAAATCCTAGTAAGATGGAGATCCTCTTCAGTGGCTTACCAGCACCTTCCTTTCCTCACAGTCTCTGGCCGCCCACTCCTGGCCCTCTTCTTGCTCCTACCTGTGATGCCAAGAACCTCAGGGCCATCTTCGACTCCATGTTCACCTTCTCTCCTCACATCTCTGATGTCTCTAAGACATCAAATTCCCAGCTGCACCTCCTCAGAAGTATTCTTCCCTTCTTCACTTTCCCCCAGAAGCTCACTATCTCCAGAGCTCTGGTTCTCTCTAGGCTGAACTACTGCAACAGCCTCTTTTTAAATATACCTGCTTCGACTCTCCGTCCTCTTCAACTCATTCAGAACAGGACTGCGATACTTGTTCTTGGCCTCAAGCCCAGGGATCGTATTTCTCCAGCACTGAAGTCTCTTCATTGGCTCCCAGTGGTGGCAAGGATCAAGTTCAGGACACTCTGCATCGTCCACAAGGCTTTCTGTGGCCTGGGACCACAGTACCTCCAACTCTCTCTACCGAAATAGCTTCCTACTCGAGTTCTTTGCTTCTCCACCTCCAAATCCTTGAGGGTCAGTCGCTTCTCCAAGCAATGAGTTGGGGGCAGATCTCTTTCTTCGGCTGGTTCCTCCTTCTGGAACAGCCTCCCTGCCTCTCTGAAACTTGAGCAGAACCATCTCCTTTTCTCTTCCTCTCCCCTGCTGATCTCCTGTCTGATTCACACACTGGTCACCTGGCAACCATGTGAATTCGGGCCCACGTCCCTGCCTGTCCAGCTGCAAACCTGCACTGCCTCTTGGCACCCCCTGCACTTGTTGTTTGTATCTGTAACCCTACAGTCGCCTATCCTGCTCTTATTAGACACTTTTTGTCTGCACTTCTAACACTTGCACTTGCCACCCGTTGGCTGCACTACTTGTTGTTTCCTGTTTCCTTGTCCTGCACTTGTCCATCCTCCCATCCTCGCCCAGGCACTTGTCCCCTCCCCGCTCCCCTGTACTTGTGCGAACTGAATGTCACTGGGCCTAGTAAGATCGTTGTTTTTGTCTTCCCTCTGTTTCCCCTCCCTTGTCGCGCCTTAAACCACTTGCGTATAAGTGTGTTATAAATGCCATATCATATCATAAACCGCAGCAGAATTAAATGATATCAGTAATGATATTTCATCCTCTACTTGCTGCTGCTCAGTTCTCCCAAGTGAGTATTCTAACCTGTGGTCCACTAGCATGTTGACATTGATGGATGATAGAGCATATGTACATCTGTGAAAAGGATCAGGTAGTATATGCTTGTGCAAGCATGAAGGTCCATGTAATGATAATGAGACACTGACTGCGAAAATATGAGTCAATGTGTCTCACAACTGTGCCAGCCACAAATAAAGGGAAAAATGCCCCTCTCAAGAAGAGTACATTGAGCACCTTTGTAAACCAGTACAAGAAATACCACATTGGCATTTACCATTTATAACTATTACCTCTGTCAGTTTTTCCTCTCCTAAAATGTTTACTCTGATCCTCTTAGAAGCCTTTTATTTCTATTGTGTTACTATTGTTTTCTTGCATTCCTTTGTCTTGACATTTTTCCTTAATCTCTTAAATATTTTGCTTTATCCTTGTATGTTTCCTGCATAACCCATCGCCTATGACCAAATGGTGAGATATAGGTACCTCAAAGAATCTTGATTTTCCTCTATTATGTTGTATAACTGGTTCTTTCTATTGCACGACTTTTGCTATTTGGATGGCATCTTGGTGCATTAGGTCCTGCAAGTAAAAAGGTCAGGTTTTGGGTTTGCTGGTAGGATAATAGAAGAAGTTACTATTTGAACAGCTGTGCATCAAAAAGGTCATCTTGTATGTTGCCTGGGTGTAGGTGTTGATGTGTGTGCTTTGTGTGTGGTTTGCATTTAGGTTTTAACTGTGTGTTGGTGTTCAGAAAGTCGTACACCATCACGCGCATGTAGGTTGTATGGATATGATCAGATGGAAAGACACTGGTGATAGAATTTGGGAGTTTAGTGAGTGCTTGATTTGGGTGTTCTTTTCTGTCTGGGGACAGGGACAGTGGGGCAGGTACTGTTCTAGAGTTGGCAAGGTGTTGTTTACAGTACGAGGTGGAGAGCCACCAGTTAGCCATAGAATAGAGTTTCAAATCATCCACAACACCGCAAATCGCTGTGACATCACGTCAGTCACCAGCCTTGTGCTATTGCTTGTGTCCCAACCATACATCAATGCGTTGCTTCATACTGTGGCTTGGTCTACAACCATGCAGCATGAGGTATCACTTTCATTTTGTATGAGCATGGACTAGCTCACTAAGGTCTGTGACAATGTTCCTTGCAGATCTTGACAAAGCCTAGTACAGAAGCAAGGAATAAAATACTGATCTTACATCGGATTGCATTATAATGTAGGTTTCCCCTTTGTCCAATGAGATGCAGCATCATGGATGTATGCCGGCCACCAGGGATGCCATTGCCTAGCAGTAGATCCTGTGGGCTTCGTGAGTGTAGGTTTGGTGGAGTTCAGCTGGGTTGGCTGGGGAGTGGTTGGTTGGCATAGTGCTTTTAGTGATGAAAGGAAGGGTGCCAGTGCATGTGGGTCACTGGAAGTCGGTTTGTTGTGGGTGCTCATTTACAGCCTTCTTTGAAGCTGTTGCCTTGGCTGTTCCTTCTATGCCCATTGACTGAGTTCCCATACAGTTGATACTTGTATTATCTTATATATTGCTTTGGGATTTTTTTTGTAGCGTATTTTACATAGATTTTACAGTGAACTAAAAATGCGGGTTTCAGAACACTTTAGGCCATTACAATGGGAAACATCCCACCCCTTTGCAATTCATGTGCTTGAACATCACACAGGTATGACTGTACACTTGTGAAATATCACACACTGCTGCAGACAGAATACAAGGATGTTTCAATATTGAGCATAATATGCGGCGTTACATTTAGAGATGAGACAGAACCTGTTCCTATTTCTTTAAATATGGACTGTACCACAAACTAATTGGTAATATGAAAAAATAACATGAAACTCACGATGGAAAACATTTGAGCATGTGAGATCATTAAAATATCTGCACAGAATCATAAGTAATGATTAGCCTTGAAGATAAAAGTTAAAAATAAATGAAACATTCTAAAAATGTCTAAGAGAATCAAATAATTAAAATATGTTTGGAACAAGAGCATATGCATGCTACTAAGATTAGAATATTGCAAACAAGAAGTCATTGACCCAACACCAAGACTAATGATGCCCCAGATCTGACTTTATCTGGCATATGCTAACATGTTTAGATCTATAATTGTTCTTGTATTTCTTGTATCTAAAGGTGCTGATGCATCTATAGTCACAAGCCACATTTTAAAACATGTAATTAGGTGATTAATATCTAATTGGTAGCTTGAATATGATGGCATTTTGGATGCAGTTATGTATATTATAATATTTGTATACCAGAGATACAGAAAGCAATTGAACGCTATTTTCTTACTAAAATATTTTAAGAATATCGAATTGTGAGTGTGATTAATAAATTCAAATTAAAAAACATGTATTTTTTAATAGATTTGAGGTCGCTCTTTCTTCCAAGAAAACACCAATAAAATAGGGCATGCTAGGATTTGATCATCAATATACAAGATGCTTTTGTACACATATGACTATCTAGAGTGTCGGGATGCGCCTTGCTGCACGCTGCATTCTTTTTAAGAGTAGATAGACTATAATAGCGTAGATTCATTTTACCGTTTATGTCTGTGCAAAATGCATTCTGAACTTTTAAAGATAATGTGTATTGCTGCAAGAAACATCTGTTCATCTCTAATGTCCTTAGTTCATGTACATTTGCATTTGTTCACGCCTTGTGCATAGTTTTACTCAAAGCTACGTGGTGTTGAGCATGTAGTAATAGGATTTCATGCTGTTCGAAGAATACATCGGTTGGGGGCTAGCATAGGGACTGCTGTGCTGTGTAAAAATCCCCATTCATTTCACATAAAAGGACTGTGATGATTCCAGGAGAATAGCTTTCAACTCCCCTTTCTCATGCACAGGTCCGTAGATGTACAAAACACAGTATAAAATGGAGAAATCATACATATTCTTTGTATGATGCTTAGAGGTGCATACTATGTTAGGAAGATAATATAATTTGACCACAATGATGTTTAATGAGTGACCTTCCAGCAAAGTTTGACTATCAACAATCTGTTTATTCAGAAAAGATTCTGACCAAAGCTACTTTTTCGAGACAATGGACCTGTCTTCTTTTTATAATATTGTGATTTAAAATACATGTGTTAGGAAAGTACGGTCCAAGGTTGAAAACATCTGTGATATTTGGTGGTCTGCCAGGGAAAATCATGTTTCACTGTCCTGGACCTTGCGAGTATTTGCAGGATTTTCATAATGTTACTCAGCTTGCATCAAACATCCTTCAAAATATCTAAGAAATACATTCTGTCTAAAGGGTTCCATATTCCTCACATGGTGAAAAGGCAGACAGACCCGCTGCAAAGAAAATGAAAGAGCAGGATTCCTAAAATATAACATCTCAGTCATGGTGAAAACCGTACATTTTGCCAGTGGTGTGTCTTGTGAAATATGGTGCAATCTTACAGTGTTAGTACAGCATCGAAACATATTTTTTGATAGAAATGAAATTTCCCTCATAACAGATCATATGCTATATAAAATATTCATCAACATGAATGTATTGATAAAATCTTCTTCTGTTGAAATATATTTCATACAGTTTTTCCTGATTACTGAAGCATGTTCAACAAACAGGTATATCTATATATATTTGTGAAAGTGTGTTTGTATGTTCGGGGTTGGCTCCAGCCCCATAACAGTTGGTTTGCTGAAAATGTTCTCCAAGGTCGGCATACCAGTCTGGGGTGTACTGCTGATAGTTAAATTAGACCAACCCCACCCATTTGCCATGCACAGGGCGGGATCCGGCCCTGCGCTATCAGTATAAAAGATTTCAGGAGATTGCCGATTTTGCGATTGTTGGCTCCGGCCCCACAACAGTTGGTGGGCTGAAATGTTGGCCCGAGGTCGACATACCAGTCTGGGGTGTACTAGCGATAGTGACATTCAACCACCTCCACCCATTTGCCCTCCACAGCTGTGGTGCGGGGTCTGGCCCTGTGCTATCAAATAGGCAATTTCGGGAGATTGCCGATTTTGCGATTTTTCAAAAATGTGAAGTTATGACATATACAAGGCTATAGCAGACCCCAGATGCATGTCAGTTACAGACCTGTGCAACCCCGGATGGTACTGCTAGTTGATATATAATTGATGTGTGCTTATTAAGAAAAGGAAGGAGGTGACAGAACACTTTTTGTCCACTGTTTATTCACCAGGCTGTAGAGGGGAGAAAAGATGCAATTTGTAGTTTACATCATGGTTTGAAACAATAATTAATGGCAAAAGTATGTTGGGCAAAGCAGGCGTGCACATCATTTGAAACTGATGGCAAACAAGGAGATTACATTCATTGATTTGCAAGACAAGGGAAACAGCAGCCAGAGCATAATGGAACCCCATCTGTCTGACCTGACCCACTCTCCAGAACCCTTATGTTTGTAGAACGCCACTCACCTAAACTGATACTAATTGAGAAAAACTACTGTCAGGCCTTACCGCACATTCCTCCTGCCTCCTGTTAAAACAATAAACCTATTCATTAAGGAGCAGTCTGTCCTTTATGGGTATTAATACTTGTGACGTCATTTGACAACTTCTGGTCTGTCAATTAGTTCCGAGGGGTGTTGTACCTACACCCGCATGACAATGTTCGGTCATGAATGAGCAGTTCTGTTGTCCTTACCAGCTCTGAATAGTCCTATCGATAAGGGTTCATAGAGAGAGGACGCTATGGCAAAGCAAAAAGGGGTGGGAAAACTGTAAATATCCGCTAGAAAGAAATCTAGGGCAAATAAGCAATATAACATCACATCACAGGGGTGGGGCAATATAATTCTAGATCATGATCAAGAGTCAAGAGTCCGCCTGCAAGAGAAATTCTCACCCCTCATCGTTTATGCGAATATTTATTAATTTATGTATGTGTCTTTTTATTTAAACAATCTACCCCCACATGTATTTGCCATCAACATGTCTGTCCCATCTACAAATCATTTTAGCTTTTAGGATAACCCTTTGTCTCATTTTAACAATTGAGCCCAAATAATGGTCATGTCCCAAGGGCCTTTCATTTGGTAGAGGATTCAGTGCAAAATGTGTTTTGCATTCCACGATTTCCTTGCAGTTTTGTTGTCAGATAACAACAATTCACAGCAATGCATGTAGGGTTTATATCCTCATAGGATTTGGAAAATAATGAGACAGCACCTTGGTAATCAATTCATGGTTAACATGTAACCATTTACTGACTGCATGCATTTCAAAAGTCATTATGTCCTGCCTCTGGGATTTTCCAACAAACAACCCTCAAAATATGTGGGCCTAATTAATAGTAGCTGTGATATATCTCAGCTCATATTCCTGGTGCATAGAGTACATCAGAGCACTTGTGAGCATAGCCACCAATGAGCATAGGAAACAGATATCTATGGTCTGAAATAGGGGAACATCAGAATAGCTACATTCTCCAGCACCCTAATGAGCCACAGAAACTGATTTGTGCCGACATATGTTGATTAGTGTATACCCGGGTAAACCTGAGTGTCCTGCTATACCGGAAGATTCACCATTTCCGTGGACTATCTTTGTTGTCTGCATGTAATATGTGTGCACCAAGTTAAATAATAGTAGGTGACTCCCTTGTACAGTTCACCCACCAAACCTTTTTTGGTCTCAATTTCCCCATGCAAAATGGCATTTCATTTTGCAATGTTAACTCTGAAATATTGCTTATTCATGAAGTACGAAAATGGATCTACCGGTTCGTGAAGGGCAAGCAGGCATGGGGTAAATGTTAATAAAACTATAAAGCCATATCACTCTCGTAGGCCTCGTAGGCCCACACTCTTATAATTCAATTTCTCACTGTGCCTGGCAGAGAAGATTGTATTTAATACCACAGGGACGAGGTAGACACAGCCATTGGAGAGAAGTGGGCAAAATGAAACCATGCGGCACTCCCGGTGTAAAATAAAATCCTACATCTATTCCCACAGCTGGTAATGGTGTACTAGAGATATGAGGTTGTGAATCCTTTCTACTAGTATTGCCAAAATTGACGCAAGCATCCTCGTGCCTCTTGTACCTGCTGCATTGGATGTTTCAAGCAGTAAATATAATGCTGCTTAAATACACATAGCCCTGATTTATATTACCTGTTTCTCCAAGATTTAATTTAATATTATTAATCTTTTGTGAACACTATGTTTAATATCAACTAGAATGTTAAAGAATGTATACAAATTCCATTACTCCAATATACATTATTCTACCAAACCACTCTGCTGTACAATAATGACTATAACCTAGCAGGATTCAGCATGTTGGCCCCTACTCAGTACAGTAATTTCACCCTAGTAAAGACTGAAGCTCATGTAGACATATATGGTATTTAATTTAAACATGCCAATTATAACCAGATAAGGGCCGGGGGCCTTCTGGCTTACCAGATAGAGAATGCTCCTTGTTTGAAAGCAAAGGCAGACCAATAATCAAATGTATGCATGGCTAAGTTTCCCTGAACTCTCTTAGTTGAGGGATATCAATGGTAGTGGCATCTTCAATAGATAGGATTGTATAACAACACAGAATGATCTGTCCAGCATGGGCAATAACAATATAAGTCAATCCACCTGGTATAACAGGAACATGAAGGTCCATCCCTGCAACCTTTGTCAATTGTGAGTTATGAGGGTTACTAATTCTTCACATGCTTTTTCTTGCATTGCCCTTTTCAGCCAGTTAATAGTTTCATTATATTTTGACTGCATGCAGACATCATGATCGCTCTCTGGCTGGGGTACTTTGAAGCAGATAATAGGACTTGCATAACTGCATTACTGCCCACATCGTAATAGCCCTTTAAGGCAGGCTTGGACATATGGTGAGTCAGGAGTTCTGTCTTTGCTTTGCTTACTGTTAGTTGGACTTCTGTCATCGAAAATATTAAAGTTATTAGGAATTGCTCTGGTCAATTAGGAATTCTTGG
Organism: Ambystoma mexicanum; assembly: GCF_040938575.1. Taxonomy (NCBI): domain Eukaryota; kingdom Metazoa; phylum Chordata; class Amphibia; order Caudata; family Ambystomatidae; genus Ambystoma; species Ambystoma mexicanum. Next base: position 722,680,843 of record NC_090927.1, on the reverse strand, counting down.
GGTATTATGTATCAAGAAATACAAACCTCTGTAATTAAAGGTCTCATGGGTGATTAAAAGTACTGCTGAAGATGTTTTAAGGATTGATTTGTTTTAACTTTATAAGGATTAGTGCAGGATATGATTCCATTTTATACTCCTTAGGCAGCAAGTATTCGTATGACTATGCCATTTATTTAATTCAAATTTGATGAGTTAATTTTTGTTTGTCACTACACCGGTTGTGGTAACTTTTCCAATAAGACAATCAATGTGTGTGTAGGGGGGAACCACTAAATTAGGCCAGACTATTTTTCAATCAGCTCAATTAACCAAATCCCTTAAGAGTTAGCATTGACAAATCCTATATCTATTCTTCAGTAGAAATTGTAATTATTATTTAACTTAATTAAAAAAAGAATCAGTCATTATTAAGCAGACATATATGCTTGACAATAGTTCTATTATGCATGTATATCTCGAATCTGGTAAAAGACACAATTGCAAAGAAGTACCACAATGATTAATATAAGTGAGGGAATTAATAAATGGTGTTGTGACAAATCTGTATTGAAACACTGATAGTGTAAAAGAGGGTACAAAATGACACTGTAGCCAAAAGATATTTACATGTATCATTATCATCATCAAGTTTATTTCAAGCATTTATCCTTAAAAACAGCAGTACATATACAATACCACTTTCTATTTACAAGACTAAACATTTTAAAATGCATAAATGTAGTGTATTCCTGTATCACAAAGCTACATTTGATTTTCAATTAGAAGCTTATATGGGCGCTCACTACAATCATGACTCACAGAGTGGTGGAATAATAGTTTCAATGTAAAATTAACCACCAACGCATTTCTGTTTGCATATTTTCAATATTATCTTAACTCAATATCTATTTTTTTGTAAAACAAAGGATTTGAAGAATATCTACTGTAGCAAATGCAATAATTCGCAAAGGATCAAACTCAGAACTATACATGGATGGACTGCTATATTCAATCATGATCACAGGCAGCAGCTATTACCCAAAGTTGATACCATTCAATACTTCCGTTCAAACCATAAAGAGGGCTTTCAGTTTCAAAAATGAGTCTTTGTTCTGATTGTATTAACTTCCTTTCTGTATCTCTTTGGTTTCTACCTACCACTTTCTGTATCCTTGTCCCCTTGAATGTATTGTGTTTATGTGAATGCTCTACAAAATGTTTGACCAGAGAAGCTGTGAACATTTTATTTTTGATACAACTTCTGTGTTAAATAATTATTTTGTTCACCATGCGTGTAATTTTACCAAAATATTTCTTATTACACGGGCACTGTATGAGGTAACTAACATTTTTTGTTTCAAAATTTGTGAAATCATTTTGTTGCTACAGATCTGATATCTGTTTCTTGCGTGTGCTTGGTGAGCTTACAGAGATTACATTTGCCAAATGCATAGTGTCCCTTCAATGGTGCTAGAACCTAACCATTGGAAATCCTTTGCTGTGCCCAGTTAGTTCTTGTTTTCTGTCTAATGTCATTCTTCTTTATTAGTCCTCCTATCTTAGTACTCTTTTTAAAGGGACATTGTATACGTGCCTCACTTCTGTTGAAACATTTCCTCCAATTCCTTTTCCTCATATTCTTAATTTTGAATGACAGGTCTGCAAATGTGTTAACACAAACCAACTTATGGTCATCTGTTCATCTTTGGCTGGGTGTGAGTAGGGCTTCGCGATCATAATACAATGTCAGTTGAGCTGAATCTTTGACTAATTTGTTAGTATATCCTCTACTGATCGGTATGTGTTTAAGCACCTCTGCTTCTTCCTTGTTGTTTATTTCGGTGCTGTTTCTTTTTAATCTCAAAAACAGGCCAAACAGGCCGCAATTTGCGGTACCGTTATTAGCGTCTTCCCCATTCCCATTGAGCCCTATGGGGGCTCAAATGGGAATGGGGAAGGGCCCTGCTGAATGGGGAATTACCGGTCCCTCCAACCTTGGAATGGACCGGTAATCGCTCCATTCACCAGGGTGGAGTCGGAACGAGTTTGGAGGCAGCCATGGACCTAATAGTGCCATGACTACCTCCAACCTTGTAATGAGGCCCATTGTCCTCTACATATATCTTAAGATCTAGGAAATGTGCCTCAGTATTACCAATCATGTGTGTACATTTCAAAAAGGTATTTCTCTGGTTTAGCCTACGTGTTAAGTGCATAGCTTCTCTTTGGCTTCCTGTCCAGATGACTAGAAAATCACCTATACATCTTAACCACATGCTTATCTGTGTAAAATATGGAGTAGAAGCTGTATAGATCTCTCATTTTTCAAACCATTAAACATATAAGTTTTCCAAGCTAGGTGCTATGGCAAATTCCATGGCAGTTCCTTCAATCTTTCTCGTAATCTCTCCTCTACCATTTCCAATGTAGCAGCTTGCGGAATCCTGGTGTATAGTAATTGAAAATGTAGACAAATGTATCGTGTCCACGTTTATTGATAAGAGCCATGGAATCTTTAATTGATTTTCTGAACAATAGGATTCAAAAATTGATCAACATATTTGGACAATGGTTCTAATATCGAGGACACTCCAATGACTATAGGGTGTCCAGTGGGATTAATTCAAGTTGTATGTATTTTTGGCAATGTTTAAAATATAGGAATGGATAGTTTGGTTTTTAACTAGCTATTCACTTTCTTATCGACAAATCGAGCTCTCTTCCTGCGCTTTAGTAACTTTTTCTAGAGTCAAAATTCTGAGATCATTAGCAGGTTTCTCTTGGAGTTTTTCACAACAAACAGGGTCACTAAGAAGTCTTTAACATTCTTTCACATGATCCTGTTTACTCTGTCTTACAATGGCTCTGCCTGCGGCTGCCTTCTTAATTATGATATCAGGATTGCACCCTAAATGCTTAAAACAGACCCAGTTCTCTATTTAAATTGTGCCAGATTGTCCTGTTCTCTTTTTCAAATTTTTCTAAATCCTGCAGAACCTTTTTCTCATAGAAAAGATATTCTTTTGAGAAGCTCTGGGGGAAGGGCACCATTTTGATGGTCTTCAAAGCCTGTGGTGGATATCTCAGTAGTGTCTGGAGTTTCCTAGAAGTATTCTTTCAGTCTAATATTCCTAATGAATCTTTGAAATTCGATCCTGAATTGAAACAGATTGTGTGTCTTCGTAGGTGGAAAGGCGAATTCTAACTTACGAGCCCTTTCTTCTTCCTCAGAAAAGGCATACTTGGAAAACGTCACTACTAATGTCTGCTGCTGCGTGTTATTGTCCGCTGGTCTCCCCACTCATCTCTGATGGGACCTTGTACCAAAAAAGGATCCCTATTTCTGTATCTATTACGCCCTGTTCTTCAACCTCTATGAGGTTGCCCCCTGAATTCCAACACCTGTTCTTGTCTTTGTCCAAATCTCTCGTCACTACCGCACTAGGTATATCTTCACAAAAATGTTATGACGCATTGGTAAATCTAACTCTTCTTTGGTTCTCACACGTGTTTGATGTACCTTCATATGCTTCCCTTTTGTAACCCTCAACAATGTACAGGAAATATTTCTGATGTGCAAAATTTGTCATATCCTTTTGTAGTCAACGGATTCTGTCATTTGTAGTTTGTGTTTTGAACTTTTCTACCTCTTTGTTCAAACTCTCTAATGTATGTTTATATGTTTCTATTGCAATAGATCTTCTAATTTCCTCTTCTATCTTGAGCATATCTATCTCGATTATACTTCTTTTGCTGTATCTATAATAAGAATTAGCCAATCTCTACCTCACTTATTAGAAATACAGCTCCATTTAATCTTGAACTGTTCGTTATCCAGGAATAATTGTGGTTCATTTTCAACTATAAGACCATGAGGTAGACCTTTATTCTTAAGGTATTCTAACATTGTGCCCTTGTGTAGTTCTGCTCTCATCAAGCACTTTCTTAGTGCTGTCATTTTGTCCCAATCATCTTCTTTTCTATATTCGTAGCAACCTAATTTTTCAGTAAGGACCTGTTTGCCATGAATTCCACAGCATAGTCATCGCTAAAATCTCAGCATGTGTCTGCCTCCATTTTGTTGTCTTTCTTGAAGCAGTATATGTGATGTCTGTTGTCTCATGTAAAACACAAGAAAAATTCAACAAAACTTGTCCTGAGACCCCGAAAAGGCCCCTTTGATCATTCTATACTGCAGGACCCCACGGTTATGTGGGTGTCTTATTATTTTGGGATATATCAATAATAATATACTTAAGTAAGATCCACTGAATCCTTATTATTTTTAATTTAATACATGTTTCTTCTTTTAAGCATCTACAAATTCATATACAAAAATATAGAACATCTGCACATTGTTCAGTGCTGCCAACTATTACACATATATGCAATAAAATTCAAAGCAAAGAATAAAGTGCCGAGAAAAAAAAAGCAGAGGGGAAAAAAGACAACCATCACCCAATCATCGGTATGTGCTTATACAATTTGGTGATGATAAATCTTGCAATTCTAATGAGTCTAGAACACAAACTTGTGTATAGGGGTGCCAACCTCTTCCCCCCTCAAGGGAGTTTAGATAACATGATAGGCAGATCAAATGGTTCTATTATTGCAGAAATCAGGATTATAGTGCCTTTATTTAAGGTAAAAAGTGTACATGGCACTGCGCATATTTGGGGTAGAATGACCCAGGAATTGAAGGGTGTTTTAAATATCACATACATACCATAAGTGTATCAAGATATATCATGAATAAGGGATAAAAAGTGAGAGATGCTTAAATAAATAATTGCTCCCTGAAGAATTATTACAATGTCAGACAAAGATATATTTCAAAATGGATAACTCAAGTACAAAATGGTGTCCAGTTGTAAACCAGGTGTGAAAAAGCTATGACTCATGTCAAGAGTTTTCAGACAATCAACAGAGGCTGATATATTAGAGATAGGCCCTCATTACGACCCTGGCGGAGTGGGTTTACGCCAGCGTTATTCGCGGCGGACCCGTCCGCCCTACTACGAGTTCCCGTAGCGCCATGGAACGTTTTCCGCCTGGTTTTTCCGGGCGGAGAAATCCATGGCGCTACGGGACCTTGATGTTAATTACGCCACCGTATTATGCGGTGGCGCAATTAACGCCTTCCCCACTCCCATTATACCCTATGGGGCAAAAATGGGAATGGGGAAGGGTAAAATGGGGATTGGGGATTTACCGCCCCGCCAAGGTCGGCATGGGGCGGAAAATCCGCCAACCTCCATGGCGCTATCGGGAGCTTTCCGCCGTGCTCCGCGGTGCTTTTAGCACCGCGATTTCCGCCAGGGTCGTAATGAGGGCCATAGTCTTTAGCAGCATCTCATAGTGAGATAATTGGATTTGTTAATTTAAAAATGGAACTTGGCAGGAAAAGCAGCCATGATTAATGCTGAAGCCAGATAAAAGCAAGGGAAACCTGGATACAAGTATCTATGTTGTTACTGAGACGGGTACAATGTGCTTCCTGCAGACCATTTGAGAGACAAGGTGTATTATTTGGCACCATATAATAGAGTTTATTTCTCCACAGTATAAGGCAGTAACTAACTTGGCAGGGCCTTCAAAATCAGATTAAGAGTAGACATTGATTTGACGAGGGTGCTTTTGGCAGAAATTAAGGACTGTCATAAATTTGTCCAGCCAAGTCTGAAATAAGCGCATCAGTTTTGTACGTCAGAGAAAATTGTGGGTGCCAGCTATGCTATTGTGGGCTTGGTGTACACCAGATAAGCCATCCAATGGTATTGAAGTGATGTTTTTTCTCTGACTAAGAGGACCTATAAGAAGCATACTCTGACCAAGATAGTAATTTGCATAAAAATGTTGCATCATCCAAATAGCCTACATAAGCAGGTTGAAGGCAAAATGTTTGTGAGTGTTTTTCCAGAGCGTGTCTTGTAATTACAACTAATAAAGACTGCTGAGAAAACTCCTGGGCACCTGAGTTTCTCTTGTCTCTGAGGAGTGTTTATAGATGCCAGATGCTTGATTGGATGGAAAGAGGACCTCGAGTTGACTTGTTTACTTAAGAAAAATGTACTGACACCTGCCAACTGTTTAAATGTCATTTCCTTGTATCCAACCTGTTTCTGTCAAAATGCTATCGATGCAGGCATTCTTCAGGGAACACCACCCCTTAATATCCCTCTCTTATTCATCTATTTCCTCTCCAACTTCTATCATGACATTTCAACATAATGAATATGCCATTGTACAGCTATATAATTATTACTTCCCAATCGTCACATGCAATTTTCAAACCAAAAAAAGCATCAACGCATGCAGGTCTTCATCAGGGCACATAGAAGCACCTGGCTTCAATGAGTCCTAAATAAGGGTATAAAGACCATCAGGATCATTGTATATCCCGCTGGAGGATTAAAATAAAGAATTAAAACAAGTTGCTCACAGCTTACACTTTACTTTAATGATCCATGTGATTTTATTTCAATTTTAAGGCAGGGTAAGGACACAGAACAGGCTATTCATTTCCATCATGGTCTCCCGTTTCACCGTCAAAGAACAGAATGGTTTGCCCCCAGTATGTATTCTCCTGCTGATGGATAATTTGCAGTAAGCATTTATGCATTTTTTTTAGATCGATTGGGAAAGTGAAGCGTGAAGGTGATTTTTCCATTGTTTTACTCTTCACATTTCTACTCTGTTTTAAAGATGTACAAACCTGCACAGAAGGAGACTTTTTGTACATGAGTACAATCACACACAGTACTCTCCTGGGCATTTTAGGAGGGTTATAATTTGACCCCCCCCCAGAAGTATTAAGACCATAAAATGAGTTTATTTAGGAACAATTGTTGCCTGCATACTAATAGTCAAAACCACAGGGAGTCACTGCTAGCGAGGAGTACACCTTGTGGACAAATGTGACAGATTTATTGGGTGGCCAACAACTAGGTGAGCTCACACCAGAAGAGTTTATGCTTGTTTGCTAAAATTGTAGTTTCCAATACATGCTAGTCTGAATGACCTTTCCTCCCAGTGGGCATGTGTAATGCGACAAAATACATGGATAGAACCGACTTCAAATGATTTAGATATATTGCTGTGTTACCTCCTGGAATTTACCCTCTAAGTCCCCATTCTTTCTATCCTTGTAGCTATTATTTTATTGAATCCCTACAGGATCAGGATAAACATTGACCGGAGCCTATGGGAAGTGCACTTTCCCACCTTTGTCTGACTTCACCTGACTTGAGTAACATCACAATCACGGATTCCCTGATAGAAGAGGGTAATCTTACTTTCTGCTGCTCTTGTACATTTTTTCCATATGTGGTGCAAATACATATCTTGAGGCCCAATAAAACAATATGGTCAGCAGGTGTCCTAAAGTTTTCCTCCTCATCATATTAAATTGACAAGTTGACCTCTCCCTCCATGAATCATTATCTATGGTATCACTACTTCTGTCTTGCAAGTGTGGCTTTCAGCCTCCTCCAATAGCTCTTTGGCAGTCTGTATATCAAAAGGTAGCATTATTTTCTGTACTATGGCTTGATAATGGAGGTGTTTTTAATCCGGGCATTGAACACTGCCATATGTAGTAGGACATTTAACAGTCACCATGTAGGCAGAAATGGTTTTAAATGCTGTGTTGAGCATTTGGAACTGCATTTTGTAGAATGGAAAAGAGTAATTGTGTCCACAGTAAAAATGTACAGTTATACTATATATATATATATATATATATATATATACATATATATATATATATATATATATATATATATGTATATATATATATATATATCTGATATATTGTTTTAGTATATTTCTTTATTTTTGAAAATTAAAACATACCTCCATTATGTCTACTGAGATGTTATTGGCAGTAGATCCGGGAAGAATACATCTTTTGAAGGTTGAAAATTAGCTTGTGACAAAGCAGGCTTTGAATTACAGCACAAATGGCCTCAGAGTTGAACGGTACATCTGAACTGTTTAGCTGATGTGAGCAGGTTAGTGGAGGGTTTGTGCATGTGATTGGTGGATACCTGTCTCACTGTTTTAATGTATCCAATCACAGTCTGTCACAGAGATAAGGGTAAACAAAAAGAGGCTGTGCTGTGTTTCCCTCACAGATGTCCACGGACAGATGCAGTTGTTCACAGACTGATAACATGTGCCATTCGGGCATTTTTCCAGGCCCTGTAGAGAAAGTGGACTGTGGTGGCCATGCACACTGTCAACACCTGGTATGTCCATGGACATTGGGAGGCTCAACCAATCAGGCATTGAGTTTGTGAAGAAGAAGTTCGACTGCTTCATTACTTTTTCTGCATTGCTGAAAGCATGTAGCTTAACAAAAAGACTGCTTTGAGCATTGGAGATGTATTGGTTGAAGATGTATGCAAAGCAGCATGGTAGCTCATATAATCTTGGATTTGAAAATGTGGCGGTTGTATGGAATGGAGTTCATGTCATGAAGTGGAATAAAGTGCTACCTATGTGCCTGGACATTATTGTTCATTGTGGAGGTAATAGATTATGGTATGTTACTGAAATATCACTACAGAGCACAATGAAAGATCAATTTAGAACCCTGATGACCCTTTTCCACAAACAATGTTGTTTGAATTACACAAAGTCAAGTGTGGAAAATGTAAACACTGTTTTGTCCTCAAATTAAAAAACACAGGGCGAAATGTGAATAAATGTGTCTGTGCATTTCTTTCAGATTTTGGCATGGCATCTTTTGAGAATGCCAACATTCGACTTGATGCACTGAATATTTTTCAGAAAAGATTGAGTATATCATACAAATCTTGCACTATTCAGAATGCTGTCCATACATTTTGTGAACACGTTATATTTTCAAAAACCCAATCGATAGCTCTAGTATGTGCAGATGTTGGTAACACATTCTTACGCTAACAAGAAGTCTCTTTTCAGAGCCACCATGAAAGAGTTCAAAAGGAATTTGTGTTGATACAGGTTCCATTCTCTGTTTTTTGATAATCAAGTCTGCAGATATTGCTGTGTGACCACTGACACTAGGGAGGAGTACATCATGCCTTACATTATTTGCATCATTCAAATGTATTAACTATAAAAGATGCCTCCCAATAGAACCTACTTTTTCTGGTCTTTTTTGGTTTGTATGTGTTTTCTTTACATTTGTTTAGGTGAGTGGGGGGAAACATAAACCACCAGGAAAGGAAGAGAAGGGCAGATGGAGGAGGGAAGAACTGGAGCACTCTTGAAGGTAAATTAAAGGAGGGGGCAATTATGTTTGTGTGCCTTCATGGTAGCCTCAAGGGCACACCAAAATGTCTCCCCTCTGTAAATGTGTGTTTCATAATATATATAAAGGAAACTTGTCGATTGAAGGTACGGGTCAACTGTCTCTTGCATAGATTGTGATGTTGCTGAAGTGCAGAACAAGAAGGTGATGCTGATGTGGAAGAAGTCCACCTTACTATGAAAGGAATTGTCTTTCGCAGTGCGACCAGATTGCAGCGCACGCATGCAGGCAGCCTGAGCTTTTTCCACACTACCCAAGATTCCATTCGGCCACTAGACATCTAAGAGCCATCCTCCTCATCATCAGCCTCTGCCTATCCCTCCTGTGGCTCATTTGCTGCATTGCCCCTGTTGTTCCCTCCTCCTTGTCCTGCAGGTGATGGTGGCCCAGAGGGAGAGAGATACCCATGACAGAGGCCATTTTATAGAAAATGTCCACCAGAAAAGTAGCATAGTCTCTCCTTCTGATTAGTCTTATTGAGAATGACTGGGAAATGGGAGGCGCTGTCCGTGGTCACTTTTCTGAGTCCGCAGACTTTGGAGGCTGGAAAATGTGACAAAGGTTCAACAAAGTGAAAAGGACAGCACTGAATAGTAGGAGCACTTGTGCAAGGGTACAGATCGCACTTAAAGGTTGCTAGGGAGAGAGCAAAACTACTTTATATGTGCCCATGGACAATGGACACTGACCGTTGAGTATGTCATCGTGCATGACTGGCACGGTTGCATTATGATGTTCGCAGCCATCGTAGTCACGTCCTGAAGTTCATGGATGTCAGCGCACCCACATTGATGTCAACGGACTGCTTCAATGTGATCACAGCTCTGTGTTAGCATTAGCGCACTAATTAAAAGTGCATCCCAGAGCCCCAGAAATTGACACTTGTTTGTGAGAATGAAAGCAGTGAACGGACATGTTTGTTGACCGCAGATATCATAATATTATATGGGGTGACATGGTATGAAACTTTTATATTTATATGTGAGAATGAGTACTTAAGATCTTAGTTGTTAGTGACATATAATTAATAGTGACTTTAAATATGCTACTGTTAATATACTTTAGAATGTATTAAATTTAAAAAGAAATGTACATATATATCTATGTCAAGCCATGAACGGTGGTCCCTGTCTCTTTAGGGGGGCATTCAATATAATCTAGCCACCGGCCATGGCCCCAGGGACCGGCTATGGGGTAAACTTGGGCACTGTGCTTGCCTACACCAATGCCCAATGTCTAATCTGAGATGCTTAGGGGCCTGAAACGTGGCTGAAGCCCATGCCCCAGGGATTGGGGCTGCTGGCCATGGTCACAGTATGGGGACATAAATCACACTGGGGCAGGCTATGGGCCATGGCCTGTGTTTACTGTGGGTTGATTTGTGAGACATGCAATGAGGCTGAATCTCATGGCCCAGGGAGTGTGGCCAGTGGCAATGGCCATAGGTCATGGACAGTGGTCCAGCGTTTCCACAATTAGGGTATAGGGGCCACTGTGCCACGCCCAATCTCTACTGTGATTTGCTTCACACGGCCGACAACATGGCTTAAGCCCATTCCACCAGGTCTGTGGTCATGGGCCATGGCCACAATCTGTGGGCAGTGGCCCGCAGAGCCATTATGGTATATTGGGCACTGCACCAATCTCCAAGCTAGGTCAAGTGCTATTGTGGGTTGCTTGGTGGGGACCTGGGGCATGACTAAATCTCATGTCCTAGGCACCTCAGGTATAACTTGCATCCCAAGCATGCATTCCTCAAAGTGAAACACGTCAATGTGCACTGCAAAATATTTGGTAAAGGGACTTTATGGTTGTTTCATATAGTTTAAAGATGAATGTTTAATAACTTACATATGGTGCTGAAACAGAGTGAAACATCTTCAGTTATAAAAGGTATTGACATTCACTAGCAAAACTTTGTTAAAGGCACATTGTGATTAAGTTGCCCTGTCCATTTTCTATTGTAGATTGGTTGGCGGTGCCTGCACTGTGGCTGAAGCCCATTCCTCTGTATTTCTGCACCTGGCAATGGCACAAGCCATGGAGAGTGGTCCCTGGTCCCATTATGTGGGTATAGTGGACATTGGATCAGGCTGCAGGCTAGAATCCAGTTTATAATGGGGGTGTTTTTGTGGTGCTAGGGGCATGGTCATTCCTTATGCAATTCAAGCATGACTTGCAACCACAGCATGTGCTGCTTAAAGTGACATACATCAGTATGCACTGCATATAATAAGTTTGTCAAAGGAGCGCTGCAGTTCTTTTATATCTGTTAAAAGAGGAATTAATAATGTACATGCTGTGTAGGAACATCATGAAACATTTTTCATTTATAAGTACTGTTAACAGTGAACAAAGTTTGTTAACCGGACGTTATGGTTAAGTTTCACTAATAAAACCTGTGAAAGTCAGTTTATGATGTCATCTTTGATGTCCTGGGTGTTAGAAAGTGCATGGTTGATGAGCAAGTTAAGGTTGCATAGATTACCATAACTAGTGAACCATAACGTCCCTTTAACATTTTTTCTCTGATTTTCAAAGATTTTTTATAAGAGAAACATAACTGTAACGTCTCTTTACATACGTTTTTTGTATGACTTTCAAGATTTTATTTTTTAATTAACTTAACCATAATGCCCCTCGTCCTTTTAACACATTTCTTTCACTGAACTTCGAAGGTCTTTACTGGACAACTTAACCATACTGTCTCTTTAACACTGTTGTATAACTGAATTTCACACAGGTTTTCATTAGTGCAGCTTGACCATAACTTCCCTTTGCCAACGTTTTTTCATTGTATTTTAATGGTTTTTTCTAACTAAAACAGTTTCCCAATATTCCAGCACTGTATGTAAGTTATTACTCATTCCACTTTTAACATATATGAAAAAACAGTAACACTCCTTTAGCAAACATTTGTTGCAGTTCATACTGATGTTTGTTAATTTGAGCAGCATATATTGGGGATGCATATAACATGAGTTACCTAGGCATGAGGCTCAACCATGAGGCCAGCCCCACCAAGCCACACACAACAGCCACTGGACATAGCCTGCAGCCTGATAGAGTTTCCAGTACACCATAATGGGATCAATGGCCACTGTCCACAGATTGTGGCCGTAGCCCATGGCCCCAAACCTTGGGGCATGGCCTTCAGAGATGCACCTATAACTGATGTCCCCACCATGCACTGGTCAGACTAACACTCAGGACATCAAAGATGACATCACAAATAGCATCATCAATGACATCACACATCATGGAAGTTATTTTTGTTTACTTACAGTAAGCATAGCGTCCCTTTAAAAATGAAACGTCCTGTAGTCATGACAATATGTGGCCTCGTTTCACTAAAATAACATATTTCCGGAACAAGACATGTCTGGGAAGGACAGAGCATTCGATAAACAAGATGTGTATGAAGGTTAAATTCAACAATATTGCGTTTTAGTGTTTTAGGATATTATTCTTGTATATGATTTTTTGATGTTTAACACACACCACTTTGTTCTGAGATATTTTTCTACTATTATATGAACTTTATATATGTCTTTTGTGCTTGATTTATTGTTTTTTGATATTATCATGGGATTATATTTTTATGTGATTTTGTTGACACATGACTCTAATTTCCACATTGTTGTACATTGTATATTTCATTAAAATGTTGTAAATATATACAAATTGTTGAATGTAACCTTCATACACATCTTGTTTATTGAATTCATATATTTTTGCCTCAGTGTTGAAGGTTTTATGGGGTGCACCTACCTTGCTGTAAAATCGGATGGGCAGAACAGATTTGTTTTTCATCAATAATCACATTAATCCTTATAAATCATGGAACTGCATGGCTAAATATGTGTAAAGACCCAGTTTGTCAGAAATATTCCAAAGTAAACAGTGTGTTATTTTAAAAGCAAGTGAGACCTTTGTTTATTCCTTCATGAATGTGTACCTAAAATATAAAAATGACATCTTTATAAAGGCACGTAAAAGCTAAGGATTCGTATATGTGATATTGAAAAATGGGGAATACATTACTGTGTAACTATATTAGAAATCATATGATATCTTGAGGCAACTGAGCCAATGCTTATTTTGTTGTTTCTCTTTCTAATCTGACTTTGAGCTAAATTATTATTAAAGTCAGCCTTGCCGTTGGGTAGATTTAAGTGTCTCATGACATTTGGCTAGGCCATCTGTAGTGAATTATGTGTGTTTGCCTTTGATCATGAAAACACATCAGGCTCACAGGAATTAAAAGGGTCATGAGGACTAGGCCTCGGATCAGAGTTAATTAGAGGCCCCTGCCCTGGAGTGCTCCTTGCAAGTAGGTATTTCTAATAAATACATTTTAAAATACCAGTAGAGGCCAAAATATGGGGTGGTGACCTGATAACGAGCAGGACTATTACCCAAAGGCCCAGCTACAAAGGATACATTACAGCATTTACTGTAGCACCTTTGACATCAGTTAAAGCAATCCTGCCCACCAGATGATCAGTCTAATCGAAACTCGATCAAAGGAAACCCTTGTCAGATGTTTCAGTTTAATATTTAGTGTAGGCAGGCCTGGTTATGTCTGCCCATCCCCGATTTGAAAGCAAAAAGGCACACTTAAAGTTTCAAATGACATTTTACATCCACAACCATATGCCTTACAAGCAAAGTGAAAAATCTGTTATGACTATCAGGGCCTCCTCTATACAATTACTCAAAAACAAAATGCCCTACTTTAATTAATATGAGATGAATAACTTCATGTAAAATGATCATACAAATTAATCTCACATCTCCAGATGTCCATTTAGGCTGGATATCCCAGAAATCTATATTTTTTCAATGTGGCATATTACTATGTGGAAATATGGCATAGCATGATTTCTCATTCAAAACTGTGGGAGCACACAGCTATCACCTTCTTTTGTTTTCAAATGTACTGGTGATATAATCAGCCTATGAAGATTGGGGGTGTTTTATCCGGGAGTGTCTGACTAATAAACAAGCCAATGGAAATATTTGACCAATCAAAGACTGTGACCTAAGTGTGGAAATATGACCCATGGAAAAGCAGAAACACAAAGGGAATAGGATATTGCCCTCTCTCTCTCTAGAATCAGAAGCTGCATAGAACGATAACACATGTTCCAATGGATGAGAGCTGTACTTGATTCTGATCTGGAAACTTGGGCCTTGTCCAGAAAGAAGCAGAAGTAGATTAACCCAAGTCAAACCTGCTTTCCAAGAAGAACACGAAGAACACTAGAAAAGAGGCAAGCTGATGGGTGAATTCTCTGCGAACACTTGAGGGTCCCAGTTGACTACTGCCCATAAAGAATTACTCAAAAGTGAGTGTGAAACTCCCCAAATGTAACTGATATTTTCCGTAGAATAATTGCTGTGTTGAGTCTCTGGGGAGGGATGAAAGTGGGGTTGAGGTTCACGCAAGGGGGCACACAGTTCAAATAGACTAGCATCTTGATATTTGTAAGTGAAATGCAACAGTGCATTCTCACTATATTTAAGCCAAATGAGATTTGACTTCCTGTAGAAAGCATAGCATTTTCTTTGCACAGTGTGCAGTGTGCAGGGCTGATAAATTATTACTTACAGAATGAGAAAAGTAGATTGTATTTGTTAATGTGAATTATATCCGACTTTCTTTGTACTTAAAGCTGAGTGAGATGTAATTAAAACCAATTCCATACTTCTATGCTGTATGCCCAATGTAGAACTGAAAGGACATCTGTGCAGATAGACTGTATTTATTTGTACAAACAAATCCAATTAAATTGTGCCCAGCATGTTTTTGCAGATATAAACAACTTGTTAGGCTGCGGCTCGAATGGCATGGCACATAGTCTAATGGAGAATTGCTTGATAATTTGCAACCTGCAAAATTCATAAATATTTAAAAAGTGAATGGGGCGATGAAAGGGTGTCTAACCATCCCAAATCCATTTGCAGGGAAAAGGATATAATTAATTGAAACCCATTATAAATTGCATTCAAATTACATGCACTTATGCTAGAAACCTCAATGCCACATATACACTTGTATGAAACCTTTCTCTTATGCCAACTCTTATTTTTTAATTTGGAAAATATATCTTTAACATTAGATTGACACTCAACAGACATAAGTTATGCCTGTGCGCTATATAAAAAATAATATATTTATATATATATTAAATGAAAAAAACTTGTTAAAGGGACGTTATGGCTAAGTTGGGCTAATAAAATACTATGAAATTCAATTAAAAAACTTTGTTAAAGGAACATTATGGTTACAAGTATAACCGAAAACCTCCAGAAATTCACCAGTTATGGTAAGCTAAGCAACCATAACTCACGCCACCACCATGCACTGCTAAGACTAACACCCAGGACATGAAAGATGACATCACACATGTCATTGATGATATCAGTGATGATACGTTTTACGGATGCAGTTAAGAGAAGTATTCCTGCAGCTTATGATTGTTAATAGTACAAAGTGGCATTAAAACAAAAAAAGACCTTCCTCTGAGATATATATAATTCCAGTCAAAAGAGCACTTACTTAATACTTTAGCATCTTCCCCTGTCAGTCCAAACAACTTATGTACACAAAATACATTTTTGTTAGTGGACCTCTGGGGAAGTTACGCATGGACAGAATGAAATACCTAGAGAGCAATGCTGACCTTAGGGTCCTTTAGGAACGTGCATATGTAATGGTGGGATCACGCAGATTAATTCAGAGTCCAACTAACCAAACCAACTCAGGAGGATGGCAAAGTACTGTTTTATTAACAATTATCTAAAACAGAGAGTTTACAAGGAACATCAATGGACGTACGTTCAATTTCTCTCAGCGATCTTCATGCAATTTTATATCAAAAATACGTCAAAGGTGATGTCATACTATGTGGCAATACTGAAAAACCTATCAAGGGTTCGGATTGGCTAAGGGGAACATCTATGTATACTTTTCTATAAGGACTAGGATTGTGATTGGCTGCCCACTGACAGGTGGACAACATATGCCTACCTCTAAAACATGATGCCATCATCATAAACATTAGTTACACAGTTTCTTAGTGGTTTTTCAAACTATAAGGTCCTTCGTTATATGTACTACTACAATTGGTTGGCATACTTGTGCCAGTCTGGAACATTCGGTTCACTTAGCAGCATGTAAGCTCAGACCCAGGTGCAAGGAGATGGGGCATGACACTACCTCCCCACCCAATTAGCCCAATATCTCTCATCGCCCATGCCTTCTGCCATGAAGATTGTCTTTGAACTTGGCCTTGCAAAGTATCCTTGTCTTTAGAAGACATGGGAGTGAGAGCACTCACTATCATGTTCTAGGACTCCAAATTCGACCTCTATTTTCATGTTTGGCTCACATGACAGGCGACCACGATTTGGCCCATGTTGCAGCTTTGAATGAATTAAATTTGGCACTCTTGGTGTTCGTTCTTTGCACCTTAACAAGGGAGGATACATCCTTTGCATGGTAGCTAATTGCCAGAATAGATAACTGACCTTGGCTACTTCAGGGTTGACTCCAGTCCAGAGAGGCTCATCTTGCAGCTCCACAATTCTGCTTATTCGTGCTGCGACACAGCTTTCCCTTCCGGCTTCATGGGTCCTGGCTTACTAAATTTATGATACTGATGTCCAGCTTCTATACAATGGCGGCTGTGCCTGCATTCTATTCACTACATATAGCCAGCTTCTATGATAACTTGGTTATCTACCTTGCGTTTCAGCATATGTACATTTATTGAACAGTTAATCTTCTACAGCACTTCATGCACATGTAATCTTTTACATTTGAGAGTTCACCCAATTTTTTTACTTCATCATTAGTTTCTTTAGGATCTATACATTTTCTTCAGTCAGTATCTTGAGACATTGTGCATACTTTTTGTGACATCACTAGCTCCTTTTCTTTGTTCTTTCTCATATTCCTTCAGGGAGTTCCACCCTTCGATTGTCATCACTTCGGTGATACATCCGGTAGGGTTGTCTCAACGGGTATCTTCTTGCAAACACACGCTGCAGTATTTACACAATGGCAGGTGTCAAAAATGGCACGGTCTCAGGTCTCCAACATATGGGAGGAAAGGGGCAGGGTTTCCTGCAGAGGCATGAATCTGCTCCTCTACATTAACCCATCTGGTCGAGTCCTTGACCACCTCCCCAATCGTTTCTACATCCTGGTACTTTCTCTTGAAGAAGTGTTTCTTGGGTGTCCATATCTTCATCACCCCCCTTAGGGTGCCTGCTGATTTGACATGTTCATCTATACTCCAGGTCATGTAGTTACATTGTCCATTCGGGGTACAATAGACCCATCCTCCCACGTACTACTTATGATTCTTTGGATACAGAAAATGTGTTCCTTCAGGTGCTACAATCCTAGCCTCTATGTATTTTCTAACGGCGTCATCAACTCCCTGGTGTTTGGTTCATGTTTGACATCAATCATGATCTTCATTACTTCCACCTTCTTTGCTGTTTTCTTGCATTGGGAATTCACTATCCTGGCTATACATAATCCAAACATTACTAACACCAGTATTACTCCAAGAACATTGAATAGATTCGCCAACCACTGAGGAATTCATGAGAACAAAGAGATAAACCAGCTGTCATCTTCAATGTCATCTGTCTCGTATTCCATCTTGGTATGCAGATCTGTCAACATCGTTATGGCCTCTGTCAAGGTTCCATTCTGGCCTTCGTGAGAAGGTATAAATGTGCAACATGATGGCCCGATTTTGGCGCAACCCCCTCCTTCCATTGCTGTGATTGTATCAAGGACATATCTATCCTGGAGGGTCATCAATCGTATGGCCCTCAGCTCTTCTTTAATGGTGTTGAATCCCATTATGGTAGTATGGATTGTTTGCAGAAGAACCCATCTGGAGAGTTGCAAACAATTGGCGTTCACCACTGTTTGGATTCCAGGCATAAATATAGCTGTCATTATCATAGCAGTTTGGCTGAATAACATGTGCTCCTCAGGAATGGTATCATACGTTGTTATTGACTTGACTGAGAAATAATGTTCTCTTTTCATCATCGGAGGAGTTCAAGCGATTTTCTTTTTCTCAAATGGTCATCCACTTATATAAATTCACCAATGATTAGATCACTCTGAGGAATTACTAATGCTGGAACATGGATGAACACCAGGGAACATATTCTGCCCAAATTCTTGGGCAACTTCAGCAGATGAGCTGCACAGGACACCATTCCTTCTTCCCATCCCTTCTTATTATGCACTCGTCCATAGATCAACAGTTGTGTTTGTTCCCAACATCCTGGTGATACTGCTATTTCTGCCACAACAGGACAATTCATACTCTTCATGTCTTCAATGATTACCTCATCCTGTCCTGCAGCAGGATACACAAGTATTTTGTCTTTCCATCCAGGCTCCTTCTCCATTTGTGAGGTCTTGATATAGTCATCCTTGTATGCAAACGACCATCTTGATCTCCATTGCAAGGTTGCCCAACTTCCTTGGAACTGTCCTCGAGTAGTACATGCTGCAAGATGACTGAGGCATTTCGCATCGTATGCTGATACCTCCTTCGAAATGAAAGTCCTTTCTGTATTCATGGCATAGGGGATGAGCGAGCAGACATAGCAACTCTCATCAGATGCTCTTTCCCCCACCTTTTTCATGTGCTGGTACCACATGTTATTACCCAGCTGAGCTGAATTATCTAGATAGGTATTTATCCCCTCATTATCTTCCTCAGCGTCACTTTTATGTCTCCCAATATACTTACAAAGATCAAAGAAACGCTTGTCATTCGTACTCATAGTGGGGAGAATCATGGGAGCTCTGTCTTCAGTAGAAACATTAAGAATAGAGAGACTGTGAATGATAAGGAACAAAAAAAAACAAGAAAAATCATGCAAATATATATTATGCATAGCAATCGGGACAACCACTTCTCGTTGCATCCTACTGCTTGCTGAACTTGTGTTCTCTCTATCATCATGCTGTCTTCTTCATTAATCATTTCTAATACAATCATTGAGTTTCTTTCACATTTGTAACTGTACAATTTGTTCAATTATAGAAATTAGAAGTCTTCTTATCATTGGACCGTTTTTAGGAACCTGTAATAAAAGTGTGAACATCAACGTCTCTTCTGACAAGTGCATGGTAAGATTGAAGTATTTATTTATTTATTTATTTATTTATTCATATTTGTAGAGTGTGCATCAGCCCAGGGGCATCTTGGCGCTTGTTACAGAGAGTGATCAAAACTTAGTTACACATAAAACATATACGGCATGATTATTTTACAATTTGCAGTGGACAGTTTGTAAAAGCACATAGTAGCGAGCGTTTTACTTAAAGAGAGCAGTTTTAAGGTTTTTTCTAAAGGCAGGGAGAAAAGTTTTTGCTCTGAGGGCAGTGGGGAGTATATTCCAGAACTTAGGTGCTAAGTATGGGAAGTTATCCCTCCTGCTTTGGCTCTGTCAATGCGTGGTACAGTGAGTTGGTTGGTGTAGCATGTTCTGGTGGGTCTGGTTGAGCCGACGCTATGGAGAGTATCTGAAAGATAGGGCGGAGCTGTGCGATTGATGCATTTATGTGCAGTCATGAGAATCTTGAATGCAATGCGTTCTCTGACTGGGAGCCAGTGAATAGACTTTCTTGCTTGTGAAATGTGGTCTCTCTTTGGAATGCTTAGGGCTGCTCTTAGTGAGTTATTTTGGGTGATTTGGACTCTGTTTAGGTTTTTTAAGGAAGTGCCGGCTAAGAGTGCATTACAGTAGTCAAGCTTTGCACCTATGATTGCTCTAGCTATTGAGAGACAATTTTCCTTCGTTAAGAAGGGTTTAATGGTGTTGATGAATTTGGTACTTAAGACAGAAGCAGAGACAATAGCGCTGACTTGCTTGTTCATAGACAATGTTGCATCAATGTGGACCCCTAAGTTTTTGACAGAGGATAGGACTGGGATGATGCAGTTGTCAATGTTGAAATTGTAGTAAAGACAGTCCAGCTTAGCTAGAGTGGCCTTTTGGCCAATAATAAGAATCTCAGTCTTGTCCCAGTTAAGGCATAGGCCGTTGGTGGCCATCCACACTTGGATGGTGGCTTAGATTTGCCTTAGGCCTGTGGCGTCTTGGTGATATGATCCTATTAAAGGAAGGAGAACTTGGGTATCCTCAGCCTAATTTGTATATGCGATCCCAACTGCATCAAGTTTATCAAAAAGTGGCTTTGTAAAGAGATTGTATAGCGTAGGAGCAGTGCAAGATCCCTGTGGGACACCGCAGTGTATGATGGTAGGGGCTGCATTAGCTGTGTTTGAGAAGACTTTAATTCCTCTTCCTTCTAAGAAAGAGATGATCCAGGAAACAGCTTGGTCGGAAAAGTGTGCCGAATCCGTGAGGTGTGCGGTGAAGTTCTAGGAGTAGGAGGGCAGAATTACCATTGTCCAGGATTTTGGTAATTTGATTTTTTAGATCCAGCAGGGGGGTTTTGGTACCATGCCCTTTGCGGAATCCCGACTATCTAATACCTAGGATAGAGTTAGTTTCTAGTTAGAGTTGGATCTGGCTGTGAGCTGCCTTGTCTAATATTTTGAGAAAGAATGGGACGGTTGTTATGGGCCGGTAGTTGTTAGGCTGTGAGGGGTCTAGTGTTGGCTTTTTTAAAAGGGCGTAGCCATGCCTCTTTAAGGCTGTCATGGACGATGCCCGTCTTAAAGGAGACATTGTTGAAGGCGGTAAGGAGTGGAGCAAGTGCCTCGGCACACTCCTTGATGATCTTAGGTGGGCATCCATCGTCTTTACATTGCAATGGTTTCAAATGTTTCAGGATGTCTATGACTTCTGTGTCTGAGATGTCTTTAAACATTAATTTAGGTACGTTGATAGTTTTGCAGTAAGGCATTGTAATTGTCAAGGATTTTATTTTGTAGAGGTCTATTTTTTGGAACATGGCAGCTTGAATGCTAGTGACCATGCTTCATCTTTAACTATCTCATCAGTGGTGATATGAGGATCTGTGAGTTCCTTAAAGATGGTAAAGAGTTCTCTGGATTGAGAGATGGCATCGGATATTTGGCGATTATACGCTTGAGATTTGGCATTGAAAACGTCATCTTTGTATTTTTTGGCAGTAGTTTTGAAAAATTCTTTAGTGGTGTCACATGGGTTAGCCTGCCAGTTTTTTAGTACCTGGTGTTTGTTATTGCGTAGGGTTTGGAGGTATTCTGTGAACCAAGAATTTGAGTGGAATTACTTTTTTGCTTTTTTATCTTCTAGTGACGCAATCGTGTTAATTGCATGACTAAGGGTGTCCTTGAATATATCTGCTAGGATGTTAGGGTCTTGCGAGAAAGGCGGTGCTAGGCAAGGGATGTCAAGATGGGATCGTATATTATCCGCAGTTAACTTTTTTGAGCTTCTTGCTATAGTAGCAGGTTTATGTTTAATGGTTTTAGTACTTGGAGCTGTATGGACAGTGAATTGTATACAGCTATGGTCTGTCCAGGGGTAGACAGTGTTGGAGGTGAGGGTGGAGTCACAGTTGGGGTCTACCAGCCAGTCCAAGATCCTGCCTTTGGAGTGTGCGTGGAGTCATAATTTACTGCGAAAAAAACAGGTCTATGAGGTCATTGAGGAATGAGATAGCGGCTTTATCATTGGGGTCATTGAATCCTAGGTTGAGGTTGCCTAGGAGTAACGTTTTTGTAGTTTTTTAAAATATTTTCGCTGAGTAGGTGGGAGATGTGCCCTTGGAAGTCAGTCGGGAGTCCTGGTGGCCGGTAAATAAAATGTATGTTGATAATGTTAGTTGGTGAGAGTGACAACTTAGCCGACAGGATGTCTGCATTACCCTCCCAGGAGTGGGGTATTGGCCTAAGATGAAAGGCATCTTTAAAGAGTATGAAGTATGAACACAAAGACAGCAACCACAAGCCAATGAATGTCACTGTCAGCAGGTATCATGTATTTTTATCACCTAAAACAAATATTCTCCACAAAATGAATCTGGATATTGATCTCTCTTTCAATTTCTGATCAGGAACTGATGTTTAGCCATTATTTTGTTGCATTATTCAATGCTTCAACATATTTCTAAAAGTTCATTTCAAACTCTGGGATTCTGTGCAAGTCCATGCACTCTCTGCTAAAATATATAAAAGGAATGTCTATTGAATGTAAGTCCAAATAAAGTATGCAATATCCACTTGGTGCTTTATCGTCCTTCTTCTTTAGTCATTGATCGGGTCTGTACACACAGAAATTCTTCTTCTTGTCTTGCTTCTGGATCAGCAACGGTGGGAGGGAGGGTCTCACCTTTATAAATCTTCATTGCATTCAGATGCAACCAAGCTTGTCTTCCCAATACCTTAACAGCTGAAGGGGACACTTCCTCAACACAGAAAGGACCATTAAAGTGAGGCTCATGCCACTTCGGGGTGAAGAATTTGATCAGGATCAGGTCCCCAAAATATAACTTAAGCGGTGGTAATAGTTCACTCAGATTGGTTGCCGAATTATCTTCTTCCATGTTCTTAGACCTTCCCCCCGATGCTTGACTTGATCTGAAATGAAAGAAATACTGGTAGTCATACATGTCAAATAATCTTGCATCTCATCACCTAGAGTTTTGGCTACACTCTGGGCATCACTCCTAATCCTAGACAGAGATATAAGGGGCATTCTCATTCAATGCCCTGTTACTACCTCATGCATGGTGAGGTGGCGGTCCCACCCTGGCTGATTCCGAAGGGCATATAAGGCCAGGGGCAGGGAATTACAGCCATCCCTTTTTCAAAGTCAATTTAATCTTGGTGATCCTCTCTTTGAGGAGGCTGATGAGTCTCTCACATATCCTGTTTGCTTGTGGGTGATGTGCAGAAGAGAACTTGTGCTTTATACTACCAATAGTTCATTGACAAAATGTGGCCCATTATTGGATCTTAGCACTTCACACACACCTGACCTCGGGAACATTTTTCATACTAAAAACTTTGCTGTGAAAGTGGCATAAGGGTGTGCACACGGACCCACTTCAATCTACCTGGAGAAGGGGTACACCACCACTAATAGATACCTATATCCATTACATGTCTGAGGCATATCAACATAGTCAATATGTAAATGCTGAAAGGGACCATTAAGTCAAGGTATTACTCCTCTAATCATTCTCAGTGTATGGCCAGCAGTAAACCTTTGACACACAATGCAATTTACCATAAACAGGGTAACGTGTTCCTTCTTCTGCAATATTGGTAGCAAGACTTTCTCTAGTTAAATGCAAGGGGGTAATGCAGCTGTTCAGGAGTGACAAGAGTGACTCTTAATAAAGTTACTGGCATTACTGATTTTCCACTGTTGTCCTGTTGACATGAAGCTTCCTTGGGGGATAAAGAATACTCCCTTCATTTCCGTAGTTCTTGCTCTTCCTGTGTTGCGCTTCCCAGAATCTCTATTAATTGGGTTATTGACAGTGTATTACACCCCTCCTGTACTAACATGATTGTAGACACATTTTCTTTACTATCCTCCATATCAAAACTCAAAATTTCTGGATAATATGCAACCCTTTTGGCTTCTATGTCTGCGGCTTTGTTTCGCAAGAGATAAAGTCTGTTTGTTTAGTATGCACTGTGCATTTACGACTGCTATGGCTACTGGGAGTTGTAGTGCCTTAATGAGCCTATCCAATACGGACACATCCTGTACTGGATAGCCATCTGAGCAGAGATTTTCCAACATGACAACCCTCCGTGCACAGTTGACGTCACATAAATGGAGTCACTGTACACACACTGTCACTTCCTGTCCTTCATGTTTCTCAAGCGCGACAATGAGCGCTACTAATTTTGCTGCTTGCGCTGAAAAGTGAGACATAGTCTTGCACTCACCACTACTTCACATTCTCCATTTAATCTGTCTCTTACTACTGCAGCAACTGCATGCCTATTCTCACTAGTCAGATCCATTTTTGAAGAACCATCAATAAAAAGAATCTCCCCTCCCGCCAAAACATTGGGCCTCATTACGAGTCCGGCGGTAACCGAGGCGGTAAAACCGCCTGGTTACCGCCGGACTCGTATTACCATGCCACCTCCGTGATTCCCGGAATTACCGGGGCATTACAACCCCGGTTTCCCGGGAATCACGGAGGCGGAATAGTGTTAATCCCCATTCCCATTGAGTCCTATGGGACTCAATGGCAATGGGGATCATGGAAACACCGGCAGCATCTCGTGATGCTGCCGGTGTTTCCTCGTCTGCCTGCAGGCGGGCGGTGCTAAACCCGCTGGATCAAACCTGGCGGGAACATTGATCGCTGCACATTTGATCTGTGTAATGCCTCTTGGTCGCCTTTCAGACCACATTTGAACTGTGTTGTGCCTCATTGTTGCTTTTCTGACCACATTTGAACTGTGTTGTGCCTCATGGGCGCTTTTCTGACCACATTTGAACTGTGTTGTGCCTGATGGTCGCTTTTCAGACCACATTTGAACTGTGTTGTGACTCATGGTCACTTTTCAGACCACATTTGAACTGTGTTGTGCCTCTTGGTCGCTTTTCAGACCACATTTGAACTGTGTTGTGCCTCAGTGTCGCTTTTCAGACCACATTTGAACTGTGTTGTGCCTTATGGTCGCCTTTCAGACCACATTTGAATTGTGCTGTGCGTTATAGTCGCCTTTCAGACCACATTTGAACTGTGTTGTGCCTTATGGTCGCCTTTCAGACCACATTTGAATTGTGTTGTGCCTTATGGTCGCCTTTCAGACCACATTTGAACTGTGTTGTGCCTTATGGTCGCCTTTCAGACCACATTTGAATTGTGTTGTGCCTTATGATCGCCTTTCAGACCACATTTGAATTGTGTTGTGCCTTATGGTCGCCTTTCAGACCACATTTGAATTGTGTTGTGCCTTATAGTCGCTCACTCCTGCCACCTCTGGCTAGGTCCACCCTACCTGACTGTGTCCTCCTCCTCACACATCCCCGCCCAGCATACAATCATGCCCACAGTGTCCTGCAAGCCCACCGCTGCCTCCACCACGCTGCTCACTCTTCTTGCAACACTCACTGCTCTACAACTCCATACTCCTACACATCCCCACATGCCCACTACACTAGGACCACTCCCCTACCCCATGCATCCCGATACCCCAGATACCTCACTAACCATGCCACCTCACACACCCTGTGTCGCAACTATGCATAGACGAGAAAGGCTTAGAGCTTGCACACAATCCACAGAACTTAGCACACGACCCCTTCCCACAGAACACAGAAACTATAGACTGAGCTCCCGCACCACCTCCAAACGCTACTCCCGCATGGGACACCCAATCTCCCACAGTCCACCTCCCACTAACCCCGCCACACCTCCCAATACCACCACACTCAACATATCAGCCACAACCACCACTCACACTCCCACAAACAAACCACACACACCTCACATCAAATGTGCCCTCCTCAATGTCCGATCACTCCCAGCCCATGCATCTGATATTCACGACCTCATAGTCAACAATAACATAGACGTATTAGCCATCACTGAAACATGGTTACATGAAGCATCAGGCCCTGCCGTTGCTCTTGCACTACCACCTGGCTTCACCATACTCAGACAAGACAGGCCAGATCGAATAGGAGGCGGAGTAGCCTTCATCTACAAGGAAAACCTCCAGCTCCGACCTGTCAGTCACCCCTTGACCAACAACTCTGACCTCTTATCGACCAAACTCACACTGTCACCCAACAGCACCATTAACATCGACCTACTATACCGCCCCCCAGGCAACACCCCAGACTCCCAGGATAACATAATTCACATCCTCAGCAATAACATCAAAAGCTCCACCAAAACCCTTCTACTAGGGGACCTCAATCTCGGATTCAACGATACTAAAGACAAATCTGCAGCCACTCTTACCAAGGAACTTATCGACCTGGGCTTCACCCAAAAAGTAGAAAGTCCTACTCACGCCAAAGGCCGCATCCTTGATTGGATTGCAGACCACAACTGCCTCTCCACTATCATCATCTCCAACTTCCCATTGCCCTGACTGACCACAACTGCATCGAGTTCTCTATTCCCATCACCAAAAACCACAAAACTATGACCCCTGCTAGTACTGCACAAGTCAGAAGCTCAAAAAAACTCACAGAGGATAACCTGCGTCCTTACCTCAATACCCCCGAGCTAGCTCCCCCATTCGCTAATGATCCCAATGTTCTAGCAGACATCTACAAAGATGTCATCACCAAAGCTATCAACGAAATAGCACCACTCGAATGGAAAAAAGAAAAGAAATCTCTACACGCCAACTCTTGGTTTACTGAAGATCTGCAATCTATGCGATCCGACAAAAGAGCAGCACTAAAAAACTGGCAATCTGACCCATAGACTAGCACCAAAAACAATTTCAATCTAATCTCCCACCAATACAAGGTAGCTATCACCAAGGCCAAAGCCAACGCTTTCACACCCGAATCTCTAATGCCAAATCACACTATAAAGAGATTTTCGCCATTTTTAATGAGCTTATCTCCCCCCCAGTACACCTGACGAAATAAGCATTCAAGCTGCCGTGCTACACATAATTGACCTCCTCCAAAAAAAAAATCAAAGACCACTGCAAAGCACTTCCTCAACAGACAGAAACCAAACCCACCAACACCCCACTCACCTCGCCCAAGCCCACCATACCTGACTTCTCCTTCAGAGACGTCACTGTATCAGAAGTCATCAACCTACCGAAAAATCTCAAACCTTTCCCATGTAAAGGCGATATTTGCCCACCTAAACTCGTCAAAGACTGCGCAGACTGCTTTGTGCCGCTCTTCACGGCATTCATCAATGCGTCCTTTAAAACCGGCATCATCCCAGCTATCCTCAAAGAGGCCTGGGTCCGGCTTCTCCTAAAAAAACCTACTCTCGACCCCTTACAACCAAACAACGACAGACCTATAACCACAGTGCCATTCCTCCTGAAATTACTGGACAAAGCTGCACATTGCCAAATCCAGCCATTCCTGGAAACCCACTCCATCCTCGGGACTAGGCAATCGGGCTTCCAAAAAGGACATGGCACAGAAACAGCCCTGGTGATCTGAAGAGCCAGATCACCCAAATTATGGACACAGGCAAGCCTGCTCTCCTGCTCCTTCTAGATCTCTCAGCTGCTTTCGATCTGGTTGATCACAAGACTCTCACTTCACACCTCACACACTCAGCCAACTTCTCTAAAGAGTCAGCTCTCTGGATCACCTCCTTCCTAGAGGGAAGAGCCATTAAAGTCTTCTTGGATATCGCCAACGCCACCCCTACTACAATCCACTGCGGGGTCCCTCAAGGATCATGCACTGCACCCACACTCTACAACTTATTCACCAAGTCCCTCTTTGACAAACTCGACTCTTACGGCATCACATACACGAACTACGCAGACGACACACAAGTACTTCTACCTCTATCAGGATCATACAACGAAGACGCTACGGCTCTCCACACAATCTATTCCACTATCAAGGCATGGATGGCAGTTAATGGCCTCTGCCTCAATGGAGACAAGACTGAAATCATGATATTAGGTCAACAGAACACCCTAGACAAACTTGACAAACTGTACGCTAACTTCTCCATTGACAACTCCATCATCCCCGTATCCACTACCGTAAAGACTCTGGGAGTATACCTTGACTTTTCACTATCTATGACTAGAAAAGTCAGCGCAATCACTTCCTCATCTGTGCATACCGACATACTCATAAACGCCATCAAGCCCTACCTCTCCAAACCCAACTGCCTCTCTATAGCGAGAGCAACCATTGGAGCCAAACTGGACTATTGTAATGCACTCCTAGCAGGCACCTCAGCCAAAAACCTAAACAGATTACAAGTCACGCAAAACAATGCTCTCCGGGCCGCTCTCAGTATCCCAAGAAGAGAACATATCACCCATGCCAGGCACTCAGCCCAATGGCTCCCGGTCAAAGAGCGGATCACTCTCAAAATCCTCACACTTACACACAAATGCCTCTCTCTCTCCGTCCCGTCCTATCTATCAGAAACCATCTTCAAACCATCCTCCTACCGTCGCACCAGGACGCAATACTCCAACCTACTCTGCATCCCACGCATCAAAAAAGCCAAAGCCGGAGGTCTAAGCTTCCCCTACATCGCAGCCAAGACCCGGAACGCTCTTCCTGCAGACATTAGAGCGGAAAACTCACTCTCTGTTTTTCACAGGAAACTGAAAACCTCCTTCCTTGCAAAATAATAGGAAACTTACAGGAATCCTTGTAAATATACTGCTCTGCTAATGTGTACATGTCTATTGTAAATATTGTAATTGTATGTAAATATTGCATCCTACGTAACTAAGACATTGTCTGTAACAAGCGCCACGATGCCCACAGGCTGACGTGCTGTTAGGGAGAATTCTCTGTTTAGGCTGAATTTCCTAACCTAGTGAGTCCCCCAGCAGCTTTGCTGGATTTTTGGGGTTTATTTCTTTCTCCTGCCAAGAGTGAGACTCTTTTACCCTCACTCTTGGGCATGATCTGAGTGTGTTTCTTTGAATCTAGATGTGTTTAATGGGCTATGGGGTCTTTTACTCTATAGGGCTTCATGTGTTTTTGTGATGTGTGTTACACAGCACCCTCAGTGCAGTGACACAGGGGTGTCATAGTGACCCCCCAGTATAGACTCCATACCCTGGGACTGACTACTGTCTCCCAGGGCATGTAAAGTCACCATTGACTTTACTAGTCTTGAATTCTGAACAGAACCAGTACAAACCATCATATTGTGGGCGTACTGGCTGGGGCAATTCAATTGCCCCGGGGTCTGTTAGTCGAGGGGGCACGTCTCCGTCCCCCCTGATCGAGTTTTGGCTGGTGGCAGTGGATACTACTTTTTATATTCAACCGCAAATATTTTCCTATAGGATTTCCTATTGTTTTAGGCTACTATCTTTATTTAATTATTTACGGTAGCCTCGAACATACCGCCGGTTTATTTAATTAATATTAATTCTCCGGTTGGTATTTTTTGCCGAAACTTGATTCTAAAATGGCGTTTGTGTTCTCTTCTGTGACTCCAACCCAAGTCGAGCCCTTTGTTCCACTTTTTGGCGGGCTTCTCCACAGAAGCCCTCCAAAGTGGTGCCACTCTGTCTGGGGTACTTAGGAGGGGTGGAGGGGAATTTAGGCACCCTGGACTGAGTTGCCTAGGCAACTCAAGTCGCACTCCATCCTGATTGGCCCAAGTGGTGAGCCGGCCAGCTCACCAGTTAGCATGTTTGAGTGACAGCTAGGCTGAGTGAATGGGGGTTTGCTGCATAAAAGCAGGGCTTTGGGGACTGGAACTTCAGAAGTCGCCACAGGACCTAAGAATCCAACGAGGGAGAAGCTGAGCCGACCTGCCAGGACACCACCACGGGTGGAGCCCTGCTGGACTGTCTCACCACTTTTCCCAACGACAGAGGAGATCTCTGTCATGATCTCTGCTTCCAAAAGGACAGGGTTTTCCCAACTCCCTTGGAAGCAGATCCATAACCCAGGTTCCGAGTGCCAACCAGTCCCAATTGGGACCTTTTGGACCCAGTCCTGGCGCCAGTGGCACCAGGCTCATAAATATGCCCAGTCCCAGCGCTGGAAGCGCCGGGCTCATAATGCTTGGGTGGACTTACCTGCAGCAGACCATGCTGCTTACTTGCCTGCCAGTTGAGCCTCTGATCCTCTTCTGTTTGGAACTACTTTTCCTGTTGGGTGGGGCAGGAGCCACTCCCTAGGTTCAGAACACTGGAACTCTTCTGGAAAGCAGGAACTCTTTTCTTACCTAGGCGTGGCTGTGGAAGGAGACACCTAAGCACTACAGGAGGCTATTTAAACCACACCCGATGGATGAATCTTGCTTTGCGTTATTCTGCATCCTCTGCAGCAGAACGCTCATCGTGTCTTCTGCATCTGATCCTGGGCCTAAGGAAAAAGGCTTACCATCCTGAATCCAGTCTTCAGCAACACCTATAAAGACAAGAAAGAACAGGTTAGCATTACGGTCTTCAGTGACAGCTCTTCACTAACCTGGTCCATCGGCTGTCACCAACGCCTCGCGCTGCATTCCGACATCTGCAAGACAAAGGCTTACCTACTCTTCGTGCGCTCCGGAGGTCTTCACACTGCATTCCGGCATCTGAAAGACAAAAGCTTTCCAACTCTTCGCACGCTCCGGAGACCTTCGGCGCTGCATCCCGCATCTGAAAGACAAAACAAGGTGCGTTTAAAGACATTGGGGAACTTTAATACTCACGTGCCATTACTCCTTTCCACATCTAACCCAGTGGGTATTCCGGCACCCTGCAGCCGCTCCGAACTTGTACCTGCAAAATAAAAAGACAGTTAGAGCGCATCGTGAAGCAGGCAACAAGCGCTTACTTACGTGCTTCCAGGCGCTTCTATTCATCACACGGGCTCCATCTCCAACTCACTTCAGCCCGTCATCCGCCATCGCCGGAACCCTGCAAAACAAGAGACATCATTACTAAAGACATTAGAATTACTCGAAACTTACCGTTCGTGCAGTAAACGACGGACAGCAGTCCTCTGAAGTCAAGAGGCCTGCTCCCCTTATCCAGTGAAGAAACTGGTTACAGCACCCTGCCCCGAGGCAGATGGAGAGCACAGCGTTCACTTACCTAAGGTGAGAGCGTTAACCTTTGGGGTTCTACAGGAGAAGAGAAAGGGAAGAAGAGAGAGACATTCAATAACCCAGTTCCTTAATCCCATATTTTCTAACTGCAGACATCTTACCCTTCGAGTCAGACATACAGTGCACAGAGGTCCAGCCCAAAGAGCCAGCCGTGTGTTACACATCACCTTTGAAGATACGGTATACGCCCAGTCAAGACCGGCGCCTCTACGGGAATCAGGTGAGCGTTACAGAACGCAAAGCCTACCACAAAACTCCCGTCCAGGCGCTATGGAAACCTCGGATACCGACCAGCTAGCACAGTTACTTGGGGAACTAAGGGCAGAAGTGCATGCAGCCCGTCAGGAAACGAACGCTCTAAGAAGGGAACTGATTATTTCCAAGGAGCGAACAGATGATCTCGCTAGACAATTGCTACAGTCACAAGCCGGACAGACCCCGTTACCCGCATCTGGGGGAAATCTTCCTTCTACATCCTCTATGAATCCAGTGCAGATCAACCTACCTGGGAATGTACCTCTGGCTCCGCCCGAACGATTTTCTGGTGACCCAAAGAGGTTTGCAGTATTTATCAATCAGTGCCGGTTGCATTTCTTATGCCGGCCAGCAGCCTTTCCAACTGATCAAGCTAAAGTAGCTTTCGTGCTTTCGTACCTTAGTGGCAATGCGGCAGACTGGTCGATCCCTCTAGTAAATCAAGATGATCCGGTCCTCCATGATTTTCAAGCTTTTCAGCTCAGTATGGAAAAACTGTTCGCAAGACATTCACAGGGGCAGGCCTTGGACAATGAGCTTCTTTTGTTGCGACAAGGTAATCAAGACCTTTTGGCTTATATTGCGTCTTTCAACAGACTGATAGTGGAAACTCAATGGCCTGAGGACAAAAGGATTACGCTGTTTTATAGAGGTCTACGTGGAGAGCTCAAAGATGTGTTAGCCCAAGTAGTGAATCCCCCACAAGATTGTTCGGACTATATAGACTTAGTCGTTCAAATAGATCACAGACTGCAGAACAGGAAGGCCGATCGTTCCAAGTTTGATGCTCGAGTATTTTCCAAACCGCCAACTCCTTCCAAAGGAGTAGACTCCGGGGAACCCATGCAAATAGGGGGTCTGAAAGGTCCTCTAACACAAAAGGAGCGGGAAAGAAGAAAACAGTTGCAATTATGCCTCTATTGCGGAAACTCAGGGCACTTTCTTCGAGACTGTCCGGTGAAACCTGCCAAGAAGGCAGTAGGAGCTGCAGTTACCAAAGTTACAAACTCTGAGCAGGGAAACGACCTCGCCCGACAAGAATAGAGGTCCTCTTGCCGAGCTTGAAAACCAGTTCCGTGACCTCGAATTTCGTGATACCTATGGTCCTCATTAGCCCTGATAATCCGGATCGATTACATGCAATTGAAGCTTACATCGACAGCGGTGCCATCGGCAATTATGTGGATCATGAAATGGTTTTGAGGATGAATCTAACTCTTTGTCCCAAGGCTGTAAAGGACGTCATTACTACGGTAGATGGTACGGAGATAGCCTCCGGGCCAGTAACGCATACCACTCAAGAGGTGACGCTAGTAAGTGAAGATGGACACCATGAGAAGATCGTGTTCGATGTGATCAAGGCCCCTCAGTTTCAGATTATTCTAGGAATACCTTGGTTAGAGAAACACAATCCTCTGATCGATTGGTGAGCAAGAACGGTCCAGTTTCCAGAATGTGTCTCTACTTGTCACCCTCCACCTGGTGTTGCACTGGCAGCAATTTCTTCAGAGACTCCCCAGTTACCTCCCGAATACCTAGAATACCAAGATGTTTTCCGGAAGGATCAGGCTAACTCTCTACCTCCTCATAGGTCTTATGACTGCCAGATAGACCTGATACCTGGATCTACTCCTCCTTGTAGTAGAATTTATGCCCTCACCGAGCCTGAGAACCTTCACCTTCGACAATACCTGGATCAATACCTGGCAAATGGGTTTATTCGTCCTTCCAAGTCCCCTGCTTCTTCAGCTTTGTTCTTCGTTCCAAAAAAGGAAGGAGACCTTAGAACTTGTATAGATTATCGCTCCCTGAACCAGATCACCGTTAAGAATAGATATCCGTTACCTTTGATCCCTGAACTCCTGGACCAAGTCAGAAAAGCATGCATATATACAAAGCTGGATCTTAGAGGAGCTTACCACTTGGTACGAGTAAAAGAGGGCGATGAATGGAAGACGGCCTTCCGCACCAAGTATGGGCTATTTGAATATCAGGTCATGCCCTTCGGACTTTGCAATGCCCCGGCCGCCTTTCAATATTTTATGAACGATGTCCTCAGAGAGCTCATAGATGTGTGTGTTGTTGTTTACATTGACGACATCCTCGTTTATTCTTCATCGGAATCTGAACATCGGAAACACGTGAAAATGGTCCTCGAAAGATTGCGTCAACACAAACTTTTCGCTAAGTTGGAAAAATGTGTTTTCAACGTGACTGAAGTTGAATTCTTGGGATTCATATTATCACCTGGCGGAGTGCGTATGGATTCAAAGAAGGTCGATGCAGTTCTCAAATGGCCATCACCATCCTCTGTAAAAGGTGTGCAAAGCATGTTAGGCTTCGCTTACTTTTACCGCAGGTTTATCCCCGAATTCTCTCGAATAGTCCAGCCCATCACTGCCTTGTTAAAGAAAAACAAACGTTTTGAATGGTCTACCGAGGCGGAACAAGCTTTCCAGGATTTGAAGACTAAATTTATCTCTGCACCAATCTTAAAACACCCTCGCCCCGAACTCCCCTACATCGTGGAAACTGATGCTTCAAGCCTTGCCATGGGGGCAGTTCTATCACAAAAGGACCCGGTAACCAATCAGTTGCATCCCGTGGCATTTTGGTCCCGCAAATTCTCGCCTCCTGAAATCAATTACACGATTACTGACAAGGAACTTCTGGCTATCAAGTCTGCCTTTAAGGCTTGGTGGCATTATCTGCTGGGGGACCGACACACCGTTACTGTGATTACGGATCACCGAAACCTGCAATATTTGAAAACCGCAAAAGCCCAATCCTCTAGACAACTCCGTTGGGCATTATTCTTTGCCGAGTTTGACTTCATAATTACCTATCGACCTGGTACAAAGAACGGTAAAGCTGATGCCCTTTCTCAGATGGGAGTGGAAGAACACTTGATCAACCCTAAACCTGTACCAATCATTCCCGAACAAAGAATTCTGGTTGTAATCGCCACAGAATCCATAGAGGAAGTTAAGGATAAAGCCAGGCAACTTGTAACTCCAGCAGACATACAGAATTGGCATCTGCAGGGAAAGGACTTTGCAGTAAAGGACAACTTATTGTATTTCCAAGAACGATTATACCTACCCAGCACAGATTTACAGAAAAAAGTAATCTCTTGTTATCACGATTCTTTAATGGAAGGACATCCCGGTATGGCCAAGACCTCAGAAAAGATCAAGCGCTACTTCTGGTGGCCGTCTTGGAAAAAAGATATCAGAGACTTTATAATGTCCTGTGGAGTATGCGCCCAAAACAAGAGTCAAAAGGAAAGACCAGCAGGCCTCTTACGCCCTATTGACATCCCACCTCGCCCTTGGCATACGCTTTCTATGGACTTCATCACCGATCTACCTCCATGCTCCGGATACAATACGATTCTAGTAATCGTGGACTTATTCTCCAAGATGGCGCATTTCATTCCGCTGAAAGGCTTGCCAACAGCAGCAACTCTGGCCCGAGAATTTCTCGAAAACATCGTCCGACTGCACGGTTTTCCTTCGGTTCTAATTTCGGATCGAGGTAGTCAATTTATTTCTCATTTTTGGCAAAGTTGCTGTCGGTCGGCTCAAATTGATGTGAGACTATCGACCAGTCACCACCCTCAGACCGACGGACAAACCGAGAGGACCAATCAAACTCTGGAACAGTATTTACGCTGCATGCTGCAACAAACTGAAAAAACTTGGAAAGACATCCTTTGGATAGCCGAATATGCCTACAATAACTCTGTCCATTCGGGAACTGGGAAAACCCCGTTTTTTCTTTTGTACGGCAGTCACCCTCGAACCTCGGAGTTGGATCCCCTCCAAGATCTTGAAACACCAGCAGTAGACTACCTGCATTCTACAATCACCCAAGCCTTTAAGGAAGCTGTTTCTCACCTTCAAAGGGCTAAAGAACAATACAAGAAAGGAGCAGATCAACATCGGAAGGAAGCCCCTCAATATCAAGTAGGGGATCAAGTCTGGTTATCCACCAAATATCTACCTCTAAAAGGGCCACGCACATTCAATCCAAGATACCTTGGTCCCTATTCCATCACTACTATAGTAAACCCAGTAGCGGTCAAGTTGGACTTGCCCCCGCACATGAAGATACATCCGGTCTTCCACGTCTCTCTATTAAAACCCGTGCAACCTCAAACCCGACTAACTAAATCTCCAAAACCTATCCTAGTTGATGGAGAACTCGAGTTTGAAGTCAAAAGCATTCTGGACTCCAAGATCTCCAAATCTAAACTATTTTACCTAATTGACTGGAAAGGCTACGGCCCCCAAGAGAGATCCTGGGAACCTGCTGAATATGTCCACGCTCCTCGCCTAATCAAAAGATTTCACCGAACATTTCCTGACAAGCCAAAACCCCCGGAGAAGCCCGGTTTGGGAGGGGCCTTGAGGGGGGGTACTGTCATGACCTCTGCTTCCAAAAGGTCAGGGTTTTCCCAACTCCCTTGGAAGCAGATCCATAACCCAGGTTCTGAGTGCCAACCAGTCCCAATTGGGACCTTTTGGACCCAGTCCTGGCGCCAGTGGCACCAGGCTCATAAATATGCCCAGTCCCAGCGCTGGAAGCGCCGGTCTCATAATGCTTGGGTGGACTTACCTGCAGCAGACCATGCTGCTTACTTGCCTGCCAGTTGAGCCTCTGATCCTCTTCTGTTTGGAACTACTTTTCCTGTTGGGTGGGGCAGGAGCCACTCCCTAGATTCAGAACACTGGAACTCTTCTGGAAAGCAGGAACTCTTTTCTTACCTAGGCGTGGCTGTGGAAGGAGACACCTAAGCACTACAGGAGGCTATTTAAACCACACCCGATGGATGAATCTTGCTTTGCGTTATTCTGCATCCTCTGCAGCAGAACGCTCATCGTGTCTTCTGCATCTGATCCTGGGCCTAAGGAAAAAGGCTTACCATCCTGAATCCAGTCTTCAGCAACACCTATAAAGACAAGAAAGAACAGGTTAGCATTACGGTCTTCAGTGACAGCTCTTCACTTACCTGGTCCATCGGCTGTCACCAACGCCTCGCGCTGCATTCCGGCATCTGAAAGACAAAGGCTTACCTACTCTTCGTGCGCTCCGGAGGTCTTCACACTGCATTCCGGCATCTGAAAGACAAAAGCTTACCAACTCTTCGCACGCTCCAGAGGCCTTCGGCGCTGCATCCCGCATCTGAAAGACAAAACAAGGTGCGTTTAAAGACATTGGGGAACTTTAATACTCACGTGCCATTACTCCTTTCCACATCTAACCCAGTGGGTATTCCGGCACCCTGCAGCCGCTCCGAACTTGTACCTGCAAAATAAAAAGACAGTTAGAGCGCATCGTGAAGCAGGCAACAAGCGCTTACTTACGTGCTTCCAGGCGCTTCTATTCATCACACAGGCTCCATCTTCAACTCACTTCAGCCCGTCATCCGCCATCGCCGGAACCCTGCAAAACAAGAGACATCATTACTAAAGACTTTAAAGACATTAGAATTACTCGAAACTTACCGTTCGTGCAGTAAACGACGGACAGCAGTCCTCTGAAGTCAAGAGGCCTGCTCCCCTTATCCAGTGAAGAAACTGGTTACAGCACCCTGCCCCGAGGCAGATGGAGAGCACAGCGTTCACTTACCTAAGGTGAGAGCGTTAACCTTTGGGGTTCTACAGGAGAAGAGAAAGGGAAGAAGAGAGAGACATTCAATAACCCAGTTCCTTAATCCCATATTTTCTATCTGCAGACATCTTACCCTTCGAGTCAGACATACAGTGCACAGAGGTCCAGCCCAAAGAGCCAGCCGTGTGTTACACATCACCTTTGAAGATACGGTATACGCCCAGTCAAGACCGGCGCCTCTACGGGAATCAGGTGAGCGTTACACCGTATGGCCAGCCTCCCGATCCCCATTCTGCCTTATAGGGCAAAATGGGGGTCGGGAGCATGGTTGCACCGGCACCGTTAATAACTCGTAATGTGGCAGAGAGGTAACAAAGGCGCTGGTAGCACTACCAGCGCCGTTGTTGCCTTTCCGCCACATTCGTAATGAGGCCCTATGTTTCTGTAGATGAAACACTTACAGGACGTGGAAGTGATGATCCTATGCTTTCAAAGGATCAGCATTTTCAACAGTATAAAAGAAGTATTGCAATGTTTGAGTTATCTTCTACTGAAAGACCTGACATTGTTTGTGTATCTTGTCGACACACTTTTTATATGTCTCAAGTTCAACTAGTGTATGTTGAGAACAAAATTAAACGCACTGTAGAAGATGTTTGGAAAGAACTTTATCTGTATTTGTTTGTAGAAGAACGATTTGACACCAGTGAGGCACTTTATGTGTGTGACACTGTGTTGGATTTTATAATCAAACACGTATTCCGCCAAGAAGTGTTTTAAATGTAATGGTAGTGCCTTAAATCCCTCTTGTGCTTCAAAAATTGAACATGTTTGAAGTGGTTGCATTGCAAACTGTTAATCATTTCCAAGTTATTGTTAGACTGCAAACAACAATGTCAAATCTGCCTAAGAAGTCATTAGTGCAAGGTGTGAGAGTTGTGTATTTACCCCGGAATTTGGAAGAAAATGTTAATACTCTAGGAGTGAAGCATGACATTCCAGATTCTTTGTTTGTTTTAGTAAATGGTGTTGCCACTAAAGATAAGAGAAAATGGCAACAGTTTATCGATATTGGAAAAGTGAAAAATGCAATGGTGTTTCTATTGGAGCACAATGAATTATACAAAGGCAGGCTAACTGTACCAGACTTGTTCATGCTTGATGTTGAGTGAAGAAACAAGAGCAGTGAAGGTCAGTTTCAGCATCTAGCTGTTGCAGAAGGGAATAGTTTGTATGACATTACACTATTCATCCTCTACACTCACACTACACTCTACACTCTACATCCTCTACACTCACTTGAGGAGAACCAGCTCCGGTTCCGAAAGCACCTCAAGACCTTCCTCTTTTCTTCTGCCTTCGCTCCCCTCCCTCCCCTGCTGATCTGTTCTCTCTTGGCACCATGCACCAGGCCACCCTCTGTCCTCCGGGCCCAACTACCTGCTCATCCTGCCACCCTCCCACACTGCCTCCGGGCCACCCCTGTGCATACAGGCCCGCCCCCTTTTTCTTCCGGCACTTTTCAGACCTACCCTGTCTGCTGCCTTAAACCTAGCACTTGCCAATTGCTGGCTGCACTACCACTCTTTGTACCCTTTATTATTTATTCATTTATTTATTATTATGTATCTGTTTCTCCTTTGCTTTGCACTTTCCATTTCTCCCCCCTTACATGCACTCCCCCCCTCTCCCATGCACTTGCGTGTTCTCAATGTCACTGGGCCTAGTAAGATTGTTGTTTTGTTCTCCCCTGTTCCCCTCCCTTGCCTTGTCGCACTCTGAAACACTTCTGTATGAGCGTGATAAAAATAAAATATCAATATCAATATCACATGAAGTCATGGGCGACAGCTTAGAATGAAAGCAATGAAAGGTGCACCAATTACTATCTAGGAAACGACATTAGAAGCCTGTTGCTTCCCTATGCTAACTGGTACTGGAGGGTGAGTGGTTGATCTGAAGGTGCGAATCTCTGCTTCAGAATATCATTGTAGAAGAATGTATTCGGAAGATTCACGATTCCGCTCCAATGTTGAATATATTTTTCACTTATTGTATGAAAGTGAATTTTCAACATTATGTTATGCTGGTGCTCATACACTTCAAACCAGAACTATATTATAAAATATTTCTGCATGTGAGATGCTGCAACAGGTGAAAGAAAAGAAATACATTTTAGAGGGCAAACATACAAATATTCTTGCTACAATGAGAGGAACTAAAGCATATTGGCATAGGAGACACTCCAAGATTATATGCATGATCAGAAACTTGGGATCTCCAACCTGGCTTGTGACTTTAAGTTGCACTGAGTATGGTTGGGATGATCTTGCAGAGTGGATTTCGGGAAACTAACACAGAGAAAGACAACATAGAGCACATGGCACCGGGAGAATTGTGTTCTATGGACCCTGTAAGTGTACTGTGTTTTTTTCTTCACAGATTTTTAGCCATGTTACACTTTATATGTAATAAAGAAAATGGTCAAATAGGCCCTGTATAACATTTCTTTTGGAGGAAAGAGTAGCAGGTATGTGGGGCTCCACATATACATATGCTGTTGAGGATTAAAGATGCTCCTCAGTTTGGTAAGGAAACTGATGGCTGTGTGATGGAGTTCATTGAAAAATATGTTACTTGTTCTATTCCAGCTGAGCACATGAATGCTGATCTATGGGAGAAGGTGGAAAGGTTTCAAAAGCATTTATGCAGAAAGTACTGTCAAAGAAAATACAAACGTAAAGACAAGTACTACACTAAGTGCAGATTTGGCTTTCAAAGGCTTGTGACATCAGTTGTTCGAGTGAATAGTTTAATGTCATCTGTTTGATGCAGTGTTACTGGTAAGTCACTGGGAAATACGTATCATTTAAAAAGAAATAAGGAATGGCAATGTATTAATGATTACAATGCTGTCATTGCTCAGCTATGGAATGCAAACACCAATGTAGTTTATTGTTGATAATTCAACAGCTGTTGCTTGTTACATTACAGCATAAATGACAAAAGCAGAAAAGAGCAATGCAGCTGAAGTATGGGCAGATGTATCATGAGATAAATGTCTCAGTCAGAAACTTGCAAGCTTTGGTTTGAAGATGATTTCACTTAGCGAGTGTGGTAGCTATGAAGCTGCCGATTGTCTAACTAGTGTGCCTCTGTATGGACGTCATGTTAATGTAGTTTGGATAAGTTTGGACCAGCTAGTACTAGAAATCAGGTATTGAAGCCTTTGACTGAAATTCAGCAGTTAGCTGAATAAGCACCTGACAGTACAGAGATTTCGAAAACCAACTTGATTGATGCATATTATCTAAATCAATCTGAATTGTTGGAGGATCTTTGTGTACATGAAGCACAATGTTACCCATATCAAAATATTGAAACAAGCAGTGACAGAGGATGGTTTAAAGTACATGGATGTAGTGGTTGTCTAGTGAGACATGAAATGGCTAGTCTCATTAACCACATGAAACTGTCTTGCCAAAGTGCAGAGAAAAAGGAATTATGTATTTTGCAGTTGTTCATCCCATGGAGTGCAGAGGGTGATTCACTTGGAAGTTTTGAAACTTTTGAAAAATCATTTTTTGCTACAAAAAAATGCTTAATTACATATCCAAAATGTGAGCATTATTTTGACTTACTGGAGAATGTACTACATCAAGAAGAACTTTTGGCAGCTGAATTGGCAAAAGAGACTCCTGAGGGCAGTCAATATTCTGCAGCAGGAAGTCAAAATGTTCTTGGTGAGCCAATTATTCACCAAGGTCTGACTATAAACCTAGAGTAGACCAGCCAAATAGTAGTTCACTCTTACTTCCATGGGCTCCGAAATGGAGATTTAAGGGATTTACTACACTCTACTATGCCTTGTTACTACACTCTCATCCTACACCTAAGAGAGCCATGCTTCTGAGTTATGTCCCTTTTTGCAGGGTGAGCTGTGCCACTTTTGCTTCTCTTACTTGTAGCTGTATTTTAAATGTAATTGGATATTGCATTTTGGGGAAGGCGGAATGACATTGTAATACAAAGCTAGATCCCATGAGGGTTTCTTTTACACAAACTAACCCAATGTGTTTTATATATTTTATATGCTCTATGATCTATGAAGGTTACATTATTGTTATATCAAATTTACCAAATGAATTTTGTTTGATTGATTATGTGTTTGATCTTGGTATGTTATGAATTATATTTTGTTGTGTTATGTCATATTGTGTGTAAAGTTGAAATAGAACTAAATCACTATAAAGATATTATTATTATTATTATTATTATTATTATTATTATTATTATTATTATTATTACTCAAACTGATGTTGAGCTTGCTATGGAGGAAGTAGAAATTACAATGCAACAAATTAAAGTTGCAAATGTGAAATGTGGGGGTGAGTTCACAAGGTTTGCGTGTAACTTTTCCAAACGTGAAGATGTGTATTGGAATTCGAGAATATGGGCATGTACATGCTTGACTGGGCGTGTGGTTTCTCAGCATGGCCCCTCCCTCAATACGCCTACGTTATTCCTTGTTCTTCCTCATTCTGCGTGGAGAATGGGAACTATGCATGTTCTGACCCCTATTTATTTATTTGCATAGGCCCATCCCATTCTCTGCGTGGAGTGTTGCGCACAGCACTCGACTGCATGCAAAGTTGCAAGAGACCCACGCAAAGTCTAAAAAAATACACGAAAAGTCCGATCCATGAAATGGTGAATGGGGTTTTGCACCCTGAAAACTGTGCAAAGTCATTTTTCAGCGTGCAAAAAATTGCATGAATCAGGCCCCAAATGTTTATATTATGGAATAATACATTTTGACTTCTGAGTTTCATTAGAGCTCCTGCAAATGGAACAGACAACGAGGGTAGGATGGTGGTGGTGTGCGGCTCCATAGAGGGCAAAGAGGTATGCTTGGTCAGTACTTACGCACCCAACGATGACGCGACTGCCTTCTTCCACTCCCTTCACGCGCGACTCAGCCCGTATGTGGACAGTATCATGATATGGGGGTGGGGGGGAACCACAACTGTACCCTTGATCCTCTACTTGACAGATCCGATAATAAACATGACCGACCCCCCCCTCCAGCTAAAATACTTTCCAAACTAATCCAACAGTTGCAACTCAGCGACCTATGGAGGGTTCAGCACCCTGAGCAACATGAGTACTCCTTCTACTCCCCACCTCACGCTGTACACACCAGGCTGGACTACATCTTTCTCAGCCTAACGCAACAGTCCATATTTGTTGATGTGCGCTATCTGCCTAGGGTGCTGTCCGACCACTCTCCCCTTCTGGTAACCTGGGAGGTGTTCCAGCCCACACCCCCTATACCCACTTGGAGGCTGAGGGCTAAGGCCCTACTTGACTCTGCATTCAAGGAACGCATAAAAGATAGCACTGAGGAATATTGGCAAAATAATCTGCATAGCGTTAGACACTTGAGCACAACTTGGGAAGCATATAAGGTAGTCATGAGGGGCGAGATATTTGCAGCAGTTGGGGGAGCTCGAAGATCTATTACATCCTCGCTTGAGCCTGCAGAAAGGGACCTGAGTTCGCTCGAAAGTAGGGCTGACCCATCCCCTGACCACTTAAAAAAATGGCCGAACTCAGACAAACCTGCCTAGCTCATTGGGAATCCCTCGGTAAACTGAGTTACGCCAAGCACACAGAGAGAATCCATGCTCTGGGAGACAAGCCCGGGAAACTCTTAGCTTGGCTATATAAAAGGGAGGCCCCCAGGCCTCCCATCTGCCACATACTCATTCCTGGCGGCACGGCCGTACATACCCAACAAGAAATCAATTTGTTCTTTACCGACTTTTATCGTAACCTGTACTCCGAAGCCCCGCCCCCCTATGACACCAGGATCGAAGACTCCCTTGACGTCATCGACCTAGCTAAATTAGACTTGCAATTGGCTGAGACCCTTGATGAGCCCGTCACCCCCGAAGAGGTCAGGGTGGTAATTAGATCGCTACCAGCTGGGAAAACCCCGGGTTCGGATGGGCTCCCGGGGGAATTTTACAAGACCTACGAGGAAACTCTTGCCCCAATATTGGCCCCGGTCTTTAATGAGGCCTTTGAGCATGGTACCCTTCCGGACTCCATGAATGAGGCCGTGATTATACCCTTGCTTAAACCGGGGAGGGACGGGGCAGATTGTGGTTCATATAGGCCTCTCTCTATGCTTAATGTTGACTGTAAGATCCTTACTGCCCTGCTTGCGAATAGACTGCGCAGAGCTATCCCTCTGTTGATCCATCAAGACCAAACGGGATACGTCCCAGGGCGCTCCATCACCGAGAACCTGCGCAGGCTGCATCATGTCATCTATAGCACTGAGGGAAGGCCGCAGAAACTTGCAGTGGCGTCACTTGACGCCACCAAAGCTTTTGATTCTGTGAGGTGGGACTGGCTGTATGCCACCATGGCCAAAATGGGGATAGGCCCTGTATTCCTAAAGTGGACCCAGCTAGTTTACACCAGCCCCAATGCGAGGGTACGCACCAACAAAACCTATTCCGCTAAATGGTCCCTACACAGAGGCACCCGCCAGGGGTGCCCTCTGTCCCCCATATTATACATCCTTGCCGCTGAACCAGTGGCGAGCCTACCTGAGACAGGAATATGGGGAGGGAGGCATTAAGATAGACGGGGTAACCTACCTCATCTCTATGTACGCTGACGACACCCTATTGTACCTACGGGACCCTGAGCACCTCCTTCCCTACAACCTGGAAACCCTGGACTGCTTCCACAAGCTCATCGGAATCCAGATCAAAAGGAGCAAGTCTTGCCTTTATCCCCTCGCAGCACTTCACACCAATGAATACAGGTCCCTCCCCCCTCTAGATCTCGAATGGCAGGCCACTTCTTTCAAATACTTGGGGATACTTATACACCGCAACCCAGCCACAGAACACATCCTTAATACCGTAAGGGCCAAAGACTCTCTCACGAAATCTATGGATTTCTGGGGCCGGCTCCCGCTTTCGATGGACGGGAGGGCTGGTCTCCTTAAAATGGTCGCCCTTCCCCGCCTACTACATAACTTCACTAACGTCCCCTTCAACATCCCCCCCTCATTTTTCAAAGAACTCAACAAACTCTGTAGGGGCTTCCTTTGGCAGGGAGGTAGGCACAGGGTGGCGTTGGAGACTCTCCAAAGACCATACGAGAGGGGCGGACTTAAGATCCCCAACTTTGAGCTGTACTTCCTCGCCAGCCAGCTGAGACATGTCACGCAATGGATGGCCGATGAAAGCACGACAGACACTCGCCTCCTTCAGCTGGCCCTACACCAGTTGTTACTCAGAGACATACTGTGGGCTGGGGAGAGTGCTATGAGTCACTGCCCTTATCTCGCCAAGCTCGGGATCCGGCTTTGGAAAAGGGCCTGCAAACTGGTCGGGTCGGAT
Source organism: Ambystoma mexicanum (assembly GCF_040938575.1). Taxonomy (NCBI): domain Eukaryota; kingdom Metazoa; phylum Chordata; class Amphibia; order Caudata; family Ambystomatidae; genus Ambystoma; species Ambystoma mexicanum. Next base: position 722,636,535 of record NC_090927.1, on the reverse strand, counting down.
GACCCGTTCTCCCCACAGATCCCTATCGCAGCACTCATGGTTAATCACTCTTGGGGGCATGTTGAAACACGTACACAATGGGAGCCCCCTCGGGGTGGCCACGCTTGGGGACTTGATTCAGGAACAGGAAATCCTAACTTTTTCGGAACTCTGTGAGACCATGGGCCTCCCGGCAGGACAGTTCCTGTTGCACAGGGTGGTTGTGCAGGCCTTGTCCGGGAGATGGCCGGTCGCTGCTGACCTGACTGAGGAGAACGAATGCATCGAAATGATACTGAACTCCGCTGAGGGGGGCCACGCAACCTCACAAATCTACGAAGCCCTGTTGTGGGGTACGACCAGGGGAGACCTCAAATGCAGGAGTAAGTGGGAAACTGAACTGGGCCTTGTTTTTGAAGACAAAGATTGGGACGATATATCCCACTACCATTAGAAGGTCTCCAGGAACGCCCGCTTAAAGCTTATTCAACTGTATATTACTAATAGAGCGCGGACTAGAGAGAAACAGTTAACTAACCGTGGTCTTGGGGAGGTGGGAGGGGGAGGGTGGGGTTTTGGGTTGTTTTCTTGATATGCTTAACCAATCGCCAATGATGTTTTTTTCTGTTCCTTTTGTCTATCTTTTGTTATGAAACCAATAAACACATTTTAAAAAAAAAAGAGTTCCTGCAAATGGCCATATTTAAAAGAGCTCTGATCTTTATCCTTGACTTTTCAACCAATACCTAGAACCTCTCACCCACCGCATAGCTGCTCTCTGCTCCAACTTCAGTGCTATGCAGATGACACCCGGCTCATTTCCAGGCTCCCCTCAGCCCCGTCTTCTCCTTCTCTAATCCCAGATTGTATGTCCACAATACAGGAGTGGTGTGCCACTAATGATCTCTGCCTTAATCCTAGTAAGATGGAGATCCTCTTCAGTGGCTTACCAGCACCTTCCTTTCCTCACAGTCTCTGGCCGCCCACTCCTGGCCCTCTTCTTGCTCCTACCTGTGATGCCAAGAACCTCAGGGCCATCTTCGACTCCATGTTCAACCTTCTCTCCTCACATCTCTGATGTCTCTAAGACATCAAATTCCCAGCTGCTCCTCCTCAGAAGTATTCTTCCCTTCTTCACTTTCCCCCAGAAGCTCACTATCTCCAGAGCTCTGGTTCTCTCTAGGCTGAACTACTGCAACAGCCTCCTTTTAAATATACCTGCTTCGACTCTCCGTCCTCTTCAACTCATTCAGAACAGGACTGCGATACTTGTTCTTGGCCTCAAGCCCAGGGATCGTATTTCTCCAGCACTGAAGTCTCTTCATTGGCTCCCAGTGGTGGCAAGGATCAAGTTCAGGTCACTCTGCATCGTCCACAAGGCTTTCTGTGGCCTGGGACCACAGTACCTCCAACTCTCTCTACCGAAATAGCTTCCTACTCGAGTTCTTTGCTTCTCCACCTCCAAATCCTTGAGGGTCAGTCGCTTCTCCAAGCAATGAGTTGGGGGCAGATCTCTTTCTTCGGCTGGTTCCTCCTTCTGGAACAGCCTCCCTGCCTCTCTGAAACTTGAGCAGAACCATCTCCTTTTCTCTTCCTCTCCCCTGCTGATCTCCTGTCTGATTCACACACTGGTCACCTGGCAACCATGTGAATTCGGGGCCACGTCCCTGCCTGTCCAGCTGCAAACCTGCACTGCCTCTTGGCACCCCCTGCACTTGTTGTTTGTATCTGTAACCCTACAGTCGCCTATCCTGCTCTTATTAGACACTTTTTGTCTGCACTTCTAACACTTGCACTTGCCACCCGTTGGCTGCACTACTTGTTGTTTCCTGTTTCCTTGTCCTGCACTTGTCCATCCTCCCATCCTCGCCCAGGCACTTGTCCCCTCCCCGCTCCCCTGTACTTGTGCGAACTGAATGTCACTGGGCCTAGTAAGATCGTTGTGTTTGTCTTCCCTCTGTTTCCCCTCCCTTGTCGCGCCTTAAACCACTTGCGTATAAGTGTGTTATAAATGCCATATCATATCATAAACCGCAGCAGAATTAAATGATATCAGTAATGATATTTCATCCTCCACTTGCTGCTGCTCAGTTCTCCCAAGTGAGTATTCTAACCTGTGGTCCACTAGCATGTTGACATTGATGGATGATAGAGCATATGTACATCTGTGAAAAGGATCAGGTAGTATATGCTTGTGCAAGCATGAAGGTCCATGTAATGATAATGAGACACTGACTGCGAAAATATGAGGCAATGTGTCTCACAACTGTGCCAGCCACAAATAAAGGGAAAAATGCCCCTCTCAAGAAGAGTACATTGAGCACCTTTGTAAACCAGTACAAGAAATACCACATTGGCATTTACCATTTATAACTATTACCTCTGTCAGTTTTTCCTCTCCTAAAATGTTTACTCTGATCCTCTTAGAAGCCTTTTATTTCTATTTTGTTACTATTGTTTTCTTGCATTCCTTTGTCTTGACATTTTTCCTTAATCTCTTAAATATTTTGCTTTATCCTTGTATGTTTCCTGCATAACCCATCGCCTATGACCAAATGGTGAGCTATAGGTACCTCAAAGAATCTTGATTTTCCTCTATTATGTTGTATAACTGGTTCTTTCTATTGCACGACTTTTGCTATTTGGATGGCATCTTGGTGCATTAGGTCCTGCAAGTAAAAAGGTCAGGTTTTGGGTTTGCTGGTAGGATAATAGAAGAAGTTACTATTTGAACAGCTGTGCATCAAAAAGGTCATCTTGTATGTTGCCTGGGTGTAGGTGTTGATGTGTGTGCTTTGTGTGTGGTTTGCATTTAGGTTTTAACTGTGTGTTGGTGTTCAGAAAGTCGTACACCATCACGCGCATGTAGGTTGTATGGATATGATGAGATGGAAAGACACTGGTGATAGAATTTGGGAGTTTAGTGAGTGCTTGATTTGGGTGTTCTTTTCTGTCTGGGGACAGGGACAGTGGGGCAGGTACTGTTCTAGAGTTGGCAAGGTGTTGTTTACAGTACGAGGTGGAGAGCCACCAGTTAGCCATAGAATAGAGTTTCAAATCATCCACAACACCGCAAATCGCTGTGACATCACGTCAGTCACCAGCCTTGTGCTATTGCTTGTGTCCCAACCATACATCAATGTGTTGCTTCATACTGTGGCTTGGTCTACAACCATGCAGCGTGAGGTATCACTTTCATTTTGTATGAGCATGGACTAGCTCACTAAGGTCTGTGACAATGTTCCTTGCAGATCTTGACAAAGCCTAGTACAGAAGCAAGGAATAAAATACTGATCTTACATCGGATTGCATTATAATGTAGGTTTCCCCTTTGTCCAATGAGATGCAGCATCATGGATGTATGCCGGCCACCAGGGATGCCATTGCCTAGCAGTAGATCCTGTGGGCTTCGTGAGTGTAGGTTTGGTGGAGTTCAGCTGGGTTGGCTGGGGAGTGGTTGGTTGGCATAGTGCTTTTAGTGATGAAAGGAAGGGTGCCAGTGCATGTGGGTCACTGGAAGTCGGTTTGTTGTGGGTGCTCATTTACAGCCTTGTTTGAAGCTGTTGCCTTGGCTCTTCCTTCTATGCCCATTGACTGAGTTCCCATACAGTTGATACTTGTATTATCTGAAATATTGCTTTCGTAATATAGTGCACATTTTGGGATTTTTTTATAACGTATTTTATATACATTTTACAGTCAACTAAAAATGCGGGTTTCAGAACACATTAGGCAATTACAATGGGAAACATCCCACCCCTTTGCAATTCATGTGCTTGAACATCACACAGGTATGACTGTACACTTGTGAAATATCACACACTGCTGCAGACAGAATACAAGGATGTTTCAATATTGAGCATAATATGCGGCGTTACATTTAGAGATGAGACAGAACCTGTTCCTATTTCTTTAAATATGGACTGTACCAAAAACTAATTGGTAATATGAAAAAATAACATGAAACTCACGATGGAAAACATTTGAGCATGTGAGATCATTAAAATATCTGCACAGAATCATAAGTAATGATTAGCCTTGAAGATAAATGTTAAAAATAAATGAAACATTCTAAAAATGTCTAAGAGAATCAACTAATTAAAATATGTTTGGAACAAGAGCATATGCATGCTACTAAGATTAGAATATTGCAAACAAGAAGTCATTGACCCAACACCAAGACTAATGAAGCCCCAGATCTGACTTTATCTGGCATATGCTAACATGTTTAGATCTATAATTGTTCTTGTATTTCTTGTATCTAACGGTGGTGATGCATTTACAGTCAAAAACGGCATTTTTTAAAATGTAATTCGGTGATTCATATCTAATTTGTAGCTTGAATATGACGGTATTTTGCATTCAGTTATGTATTTTATAATATTTGTATACCAGAGTTACAGAAAGTAATTCAATGCTATTTTCATACAAAAATGTTTTCAGAATATTGAATTGTGAGTGTGATTAATTCATTCAAATAAAAAAAAAACATGTGTTTTGGAATAGATTTGAGGTTGCTGTGTCTTCGAAGACAAAATCACTAAAATATGGCATGCTAGGATTTGAACATCAATAGACAAGATGCTTGTGCACACATATGACTATCTTGATTGTTGGGATATGATGCATAGAGGTGCATACTATTTTGGGAAGACAATATAATTTGACCACCATGATATTTAGTGAGTGACCTTTCAGCAAAGTTTGACTGTAAAACATCTGTTTCTTCAGAAAACAATTCTGACCAAAGCTACTTTTTCAAGACAATGGACATGTCTTCTTTCTATAATATTGTGAAATTAAAATACATGTGTTAGGAAACTATGGTTAGAGGTTGAAAACATTTGTGATATTTGGTGGTCTGACAGGGAAAATCATGTTTCACTGTCCTGGACCATGCAAGTATTTGCAGGATTTTCATAATGTACTCAGCTTGCATCAAATATGATTCAAAATATTCTAAGAAGTAAATTCTGTATGGAGGGTTCCATGTTCCTCACACGGTGAAAAGGCTGACACTGCCGCCGCAAAGAAAAGGAAAGAGCAGGATTCCTAATGCATAACAGCTCAGTCATGGTGAAAACCGTAAATGTTGGCATTGTGTCTTGTGAAATATGGTGTCAGCTTACAGTGTTAGTATAGATTTGAAACATATTTTTTGATAGAAATGAAATATCCTTCATGACAGATCAAATGCTATGTAAACCATTCGTCAACATGAATATATTGATAAAATCTTCTTATATGTACTTGTGAAAGTGTGTTGTTATTTTCGTGGTTGGCTCCAGCCCCATAACAGTTGGTGGGCTTAAGCTTTGGCCCAAGGTCGGCATACCACTCTGGGGTGTACTGTCGATATTGAAATTCAACCAACTGTACCCATTTGCCATGTACAGGGTGGGGTCCGGCCCTATGATATCAGCATAGAAGATTTCAGGAGATTGACGATTTCGCGATTGCTGGCTCTATACGCACAACAGTTAGTGGGCTGGAATGTTGGCCTGAGGTTGCCATACCAGTCTGGAGTGTACTAGCGATAGTGAAATCTGACCAACCCCACATATTCACCCTGCACAGGGCGGGGTCCAGCTGTGTGCTATCAGTATAGGTGATTTCCGGAGATTGCTGATTTTGTGACTTTTCCAATAATAGGGAGTTGGGACACAACTTCGGCATACCAGTCTGGGGTGCACTGACGATAGTGACAATTGGCCAACTCCATCCTTTGCCCTGTACATGGGTGGAGCGAGGTCCGGCCTTGTGCTATCAATATAGGCAATTTCTGGAGATTGACAATTTTGCGATTTTTCAAAAATAGGAAGTTATAACATTCACAGGGCTATAGCAGACCCCCACGTGCACGTCAGCTACAGACCCGTGCAACAACGGGTGGTACCACTAGTCGATATATAATTGCTATGTGCTTATTCAGAAATGGAAGGAGGTGACATAACACTTTTTATCCACAGGTTATTCTCCAGGCTGTATAAAAGGTGAGAAAAGAAGCCATATTCACTTTATACTAAGTATGTTAAAGCAATAACAAATGCATTATGGTTTGAAACAATAATTGATGGCAAAAGTATGTCAGAGAAAGCAGGCTCGCAAATGATGGCAAACAAGGAGATTATATTCATTGATTTGCAAGACAGGGAAAACAGTACCCTGAACATAATGGAACCCCACCTGTCTGACCTGATCCACTCTCCAGACCCCTTATGTGTGTAGAACGCCACTCACCTAACCTGATACTAATTGTGAAAAACGACTGCTAGGCCTTCCCGCGCATTCATCCCGCTGCCTGTCAAAACAATAAACCCATTAATTAAGGAGCCGTCTGTCCTCTAAGCTATTTATACTTGTGATGTCATTTGTCAACTTCTGGTCTGTCAATTAGTTCCGAGGGGTGTTGTACCTACACCCGCATGACAATGTTCCGGTCATGAATGAGCAGTTCTGTTATCCTTACCAGCTCTGACTAGACCTAGCGATGACATGTGCACCAGTGACCTTTGCATCAGTTTCTGTCAAACAGCACTTTTTGGTCCATCACACAGTGTATGCTCATGAGGGTTCATAGAGAGACGACTCTATGGCAAAGCAAAAAGGGGTGGGAAAACTGTAAATGTCCGCTAGAAAGAAATCTAGGGCAAATAAGCAATATAACATCACAGGGGTGGGGCAATATAATTCTAGATCATGATCAAGAGTCCGCCTGCAAGAGAAATTCTCACCCCTCATCCTTTATTCGAATATTTATTAATTTATGTATGTGTTTTTTTATTTAAACAATCTACCCCCAAATGTATTTGCCATCAACATGTCTGTCCCATCTACAAATCATTTTAGCTTTTAGGATAACCCTTTGTCTCATTTTAACAATTCAGCTCAAATAATGTTCATGTCCCAAGGGCCTTTCATTTAGTAGAGGATACAGTGCAAAATGTGTTTTGCATTCCATGATTTCCTTGCAGTTTTATTGACAGATACAGCAATTCACAGCATTGCATGTGTAGTTTATATCCTCACAAGATTTGGAAAATATTGAGACAGCCCCTTGGTAATCATTTAATGGTTAACATATAACCATTTACTGACTGCATGCATATCAGAAGTCATTAGGCCCTGCATCTGGGATTTTCCAACAAACAACCCACAAAATATGTGGGCCTAATTAATAGTGGCTGTGATATGTCTCAGCTCATATTCCTGATGCATAGAGTACATCAGAGCACTTGTGAGCATAGCCACCAATGAGCATAGGAGACAGATATATATGGTCTGAAATAGGGGAACATCAGAATAGCCACGTGCTCCAGCACCCTAAAAAGCCACAGAAAGTGATTTGGGCCGACAGATGTTGATTGGTGTCTCCCCTGGTAAGCCTGCGTTTCCGGCTGTACAGGAAGATTGCACCATTCTGGTGGGCTATCTTTGTTGTATGCATGTAATATGTGTGCACCAAGTTACACAACTGTAGAAGGTGACTCCCTTGTACAGTTCACCCACCAAACTGTCTTTGGTCTCAATTTCGCCATGCAAAACATCATTTCATTTTGCAACGTTCAGGCTCAAATATGTACGAATATGTATATCATGATCACTCTCTGGCTGAAGTCCTTTGAAGCAGCTAACAGGACTTGCATAACTGCATTACTGCCAGCATGGTACTAACCTTTTAAGGCAGGCTTGGGCATATGATGAGTCAGGAGTTCTGTCTTTGCTTTGCTTACTGTTAGTTAAAGGTCTGTCAATAAAAAACATTAAAGTTAATATGGAAGTGCTCCTGTCAATTAGGAATTCTTGGGGTTATTATGTATCAAGATATACAAACCTCTGTAATTAAAGGTCTCACAGGTGATTAAAAGTAGTACTGCGGATGTTTTAAGGATCAATTGGTTGTAACTTTATAAGGATTAGTGCAGGATATGATTCCATTGTATACTACTTAGGCAGCAAGTATTCGTATGACTATGCCATTTATTTAATTCAAATTTGTTAAGCTAATTTCTGTTTGTGACTACACCGGTTATGGTCACAATCAATGTGTGTGTAGGGGTGAACCACTAAATTAGCACAAACTATTTTTCAATCAGCTCAATTAACCAAATCCCTTAACCGTTAGCATTGACAGATCCTATATCTATTCTTCAGTTGAAATTGAAATTATTCTTTAACTTAATTTAAAAAAAAAAATCAGTCATAATTAAGCAGACATATATGCTTGACAATAGTTATGTTATGCATGTATATCTCAAATCTGGTAATAGATACAATTGCAAAGAAGTGCCACAATGATTTAAAGAAGTGAGGTAATTAATACATTGTGTTGTGACAAACCTGTATGAAACACTGATAGTGTAAAAGAGGGTACAAAATGATACTGCAGCCAAAGGGTATTTACATGTATCATTATCATCATCAAGTTTATTTCAGAGAGCATTTATCCATTAAAACAGCAGTACATATACAATACCACTTTTTGTTTACAAGACTAAACATTTTAAATGCAGAAATGTAGTGTGTTCCTGTATCACATAGCTACATTTGATTTTCAATTAGAAGCTTATATGGGCGCTCACTACAATCATGACTCACAGAGTGGGTGGAATAATAGTTTCTATGTAAAATTAACCACCAACTCACTCACTACTGTTTGTATATTTTCAATATTATTTTAACTGAATATCTATTTTTGTCTAAAACAAAGAATCTGAAGAATATCCACTGTAGCAATTACAATCATTCGCAAAGCATCAAACTCCGAACTATACATAGATCGATGGATTGCTATATTCAATCATGATCACATGAAGCAGCTATTACCCATAGTTGATACCATTCAATACTTTCATCCAAACCATAAAGATGGCTTTCAGTTTGAAAAATGAGTCTTTGTTCCAATTGTATTAACGTCATTTCTGTATCTGTTTGGTTGCTACCAACCACTTGCTGTATCACCGTCCACTTGAATTCATATGTTTATGAGAATTCTCTGCAAAATGTTTGACCAGAGGAGCCGTTAACATTTTATTTTTGATACGTCTGTGTTCAATAATTCTGTTTTTCACCATGTATGTAGTTTTGCCAAAATATTTCTTATTACATGGGCACTGTATGCAGTAACTAACATTGTTTGTTTTAAAATTACTGAAATCATTTTGTTGCCACAGATCTGATATCTATTCCTTGTGTGTGCATGGTGAGCTCACAAACACTACATTTGCCACATGCATATTGTCCCTTCAGTGGTGCTAGAACCCAATCATTGGTTATCCTTTGCTGTGCCAAGTTCTTGTTTTCTGTCTAATGTCATTCTTCTTTACTAGTCATCCTATGTTAACACTCTTTTTAAAGGCAAATGTGGGACATTGTGTACTTTTCTCACTTCTGTTGAAACATTTATTATAATTCTTTTTCTTAAACAAGGCTGCCCATTAGCGGCAACTTTGTTTAACTTGTTCACGGCAGATTTTAAAGATCACATCTCCACCCCATTGATGAACACACCAAAGATTAATAACACCAGTTTGCCATGCCTAATGTATGCGGATGACATTGTTTTACTAGCCAAGACACTGTGAGGGCTACAGATAGCGCTGACAAAGCTGCAAGACTTCATGAGGAGAAATTAATTTGAAATAAATGTACAAAAAACAGAAATCACGCCCTTAAGATGTTTTTTTTTTTAAATATTTATTTACAATTTAACCAATACAGGAATACAACAATCACATAGCAAATACACTGAATGAAAAACGAGAGAGAAGACAAAAAAAAAAAAAAAAAAAAAAAACAAACCCCACCTCTTGTAATATAGTCAACTCTTAGGCCAATGTAAGTACACATATAGGCCACTTGCTAATACAGGTCCAAGAATGAATCCCACACCTTAGCATGTATATGCAATTTCCTCAATCGCCTAAATATTACCCTCTCAACATTCGCCAATGAAATCATCTCATCAATCCAGCTTTCCGCAGTTGGAGGAATCCGGGACTTCCAACCCCTCAAGATCAGTCTTTTAGACACTGAAGCACCCCTAAACAAAAATTTCCTTTCCGACACCGAAAGATCCGCAAGTAAATCACCACATCCCAAAACCATCGTCTTAAAGTCCAGATCAATCGTGCAATTCAGGACTCGCAAGCACATATTGCAAACCTCATGCCAGAAGTTCCGTACCCTGACACAATCCCAGAGCATGTGTTCAAGAGTCCCAACATCCAAACCACAGCACCAGCACGCGTCGGAATCAATCATGCCCCTCTTCCTGAGCTTCTCCGGACACCAAAACACCCTGTTAAGAATTTTAATTTGCCTTGAACGTTCACACAGATTGATTGAGCAAAGCTGTACATTCGCACACATCTCATTCCACATATCAACAGTAATCTCGCAACCTAAACGCCTGCTCCATTCCTCCACCAATCCGGTATTATCTTTATAGCTTGCAACCATTCTGCGATATAATCTGCTCGCCACCGACCGAGAGTCCACCGCCAAATTCTCCAAAGTTTCAAGTACACACACATCAATCTCACCAACGCACCTTTTTAATTTTCTGTAATCCGCCAAGGATACATGTTCAATATCAAAATCAGCACATAAAAGATCAAAATTAATGAATTTTCCGTCTCTGTAAATGTCTTTAACCCATTGCACACCACCAAGAAACCACTCCGGCCAAAAAATAGGCTTACCAGCCTCAGTGATGGATTTATTAAACCAAATCGATGCCGAAGGAGATCTCTGAGCCGATGAACCACACATTTCATGAATGTCTCTCCACACATCTCGCAAAAATCCAGTCAAGGGAAGCGTCTTACCCCTAATGCTAACTGACGTAAGTATCGCTCTTGGTGTAAGAGGACCCATAGCACCCACCTCCGCCACCGCCCAAGCACCCGGAGACACATCCAGGAAAGGAATCAAAAATTGACAAGAGAAGGCAAGATGATATGCCCTAAAATTGGGGACCCCAAGACCCCCTCTGTCAGCAGGGAGCTGAAGCTTCCACAACTTAAGCATCGGTGGTTTCCCATCCCAAAGGAAGGTTTGCATAGAAACATCAATCAATCTCCAATAACTTGCGCTAACCTTCATAGGAAGCATACCCAGAATGTAGTTTATTTTGGGGGCCGCCACCATCTTCAAAGCGTTTACCTTGCCCCATAACGACAGACGCAAAGCCGACCATCGTAGCAAGGATGACTTTAGATCACGACAAGCCTCCCCCAAATTTGCCTCCACCATATCATGCACAATCGGAGTAAGCCAAAGCCCCAAATATTTCATTTTTTGAGTGCACCATTGGAATCCAAACCCCGTCACCACAGATTTAATACAACTTCTTGTAATAGGTAAAGCCTCTGATTTCAACCAGTTAATCAAATAACCAGACGTAGTATGGAACCGATCCAAAATCGCCATCAATGCAGGCAAAGAGACGTCCAAATTTCTTAAAACCAATAAAAGGTCATCCGCGTAAAACCAAGTTTTTTGTATAACTCCATGAAAGGGTACACCCTCCAAGGTCAAATCCTCCCGCAGAGCAATTGCAAGAGGCTCAATAGCCAACACAAACAATAAAGGTGAAAACGGACAACCCTGCCTTGTGCCACGCCCTAGAGTAAAAGTACCGGATAGCAAACCGTTCGTCTTAACATTAGCCGTGGGGCGAGCATACAAAAGCGATACCCAAGAGATAAACCCATCACCCAAATTCATTAACCTCATCACAGCAAACATGTATTGCCAGTTAATACGATCAAAAGCCTTCTCAGCATCCAAGGAAAACACAGCCACATCATCGTCCAGATCTCGGGCCGTAGTCATGGTCAGCAAAAGATTCCGAATGTTGCTGGAGGTTCTACGATTTTTTATAAAACCCGACTGATCTGAGTGAACAAGTTTCTGAATCAAGTCCTCAATACGTAACGCAAGAACCTTGGCCAAGATTTTGTTATCGGTATTTATTAAGCTTATCGGCCTGTAACTTGAAGGTAGAGCACAATCCTTACCCTTCAAACGCCCTTAAGATGTGAATGTAAATGGAAGACAACTAAGTTCCAATACCACATCGGGAAAGAAAAACTACAACAAGTACAGAACATAAAATACCTTGCTGTATGGATAGCGCAATCCTCAAATGAGAAAGAATGGTTGCAACATCTGAAAGCAAAAGCACTTTCACTTGCGCGACAAGCCAAAATACTGCATTGAAAATGTGGAAAGTTCTCGTTGTCTCCAGTGATAACTTTCTATAGACAAAAAGTGATCCCAATCTTTGCATATGGAGGGGAGACTATGATTAACATTGAACACCACATCTGTCAAAAAATAGAAGGTGCATTTTGGAGGAAACTACTAGTATTACCACAGTCGCTACCGATGCCACAAATACGATTTGAATTTGCTCTCCAGTCAATAGCCTCCATCATAACATGGAAACAACTGGACCTATTTCAGAAAATAACCAGTGAACCTAGTATACCAGCACTTGAGATCTTCCAGTGCAAACGGAATGGAAACCACAATCTTCTGTCTGGAAAAGATATGTGGATAACAAGAGAATAAAAACAGACATATCAATGGACATGCTTCTGAACAGACCACAGAGATCTGCCATGCAAGCCCGACATTAGAAAATTAAACATGCTGCCATCTTATCTAAAGATCTTTCTGTCAGATCACATAAGAGACATGTTTATGAGACTTAGGATGAACATCTTACAGTCATGTGAAATTTTGGCAGCAGGAAAATTCATCACAAAGGATCAAAGAAACTGTTGATTCTGTAATGATAAAGTGACAATTGAAACTCTGAAACATGTTATAATGACTTGCCCTGCATTGGCAGAAAAAATAAATCTATGTAGAAGATGGTTTAGTATAAAACAAATGCAACTGATTACGGAAGAAAGATGGGATGAAATCCTGCTGGGGAATGAAAAAAAATTGATATTCATAATAGTGCTATTCTGGAAGAAGATCACAGAAAATTACAAACCTGTATGACAATTTAAGTTGTCTAATATTCCTAATACATCTTTGAAATCCGATCCTGAATTGAAACTGATTATGTGTCTTCGTAGGTGCAAGGCCTAATCCTAATTTGCGGCCCGTTCTTCTTCCTCAGACAAGGCATAATTGGAAAGATTCACTACTAATGTCTGCTGCTGCATGTTAGTCTCTGCTTGTCTCCCCACTCTTTTCTGTTGGGGCCTTGTTCCAACAAAGGATCCCTATTTCTGCATCTATTCCACAGTGTTCCTCAACCTCTATGGGGATGAGCCCTGAATTCCAACACCTGTTCTTGTCTTTGTCCAAATCTCTCTTCACTTCTGCACTAGATATATCTTCACTAAAACTGTATGGTGCATTGCTAAATCTAACTCTTATTTGGTTTTTACACGTGTTTGATGTACCTTCATATGCTTCTTGCAAACCTCAACAATGTATGGGAAATATTTATCATGTGCATAATTTGTCAGAGCCTTTTGTAGTCAACAGATTCTGTCACATGTGGTTTGTGTTTTGAACTTTTTCATTTATGTTTCATTTATGTTTATATGTCTCTATTGCAATTGATCTTTTCGTGTTCTATCTTCTACAGATCTATCTTGATTTTACAAGTTACTTTTTTTGCTGTATCTGTAATAAGAGTTAGCCAATCTTGAACTGTTCATTATCTAGGAATAATCATGGTTCATTTTTAACTATCAGACCGTGAAGTAGACCTTTGTTCTTAAGGTATTATAACATTACGCCCCCATGTAGTTCTGTTCTTACAAGCACTTTCTTAGTGCTGTCTTTTCGTCCCAGTCATCTAAGTTCTTTTCTATATTCGCAATGATATGATATTTTATTGATAGCACGCCCACACACAATTGTTTGAAAGAGCGACGAGGCAGGGGAGGGACCCAAGGGGCGACACAACAACCATCTTACTAGGCCTAGTGACATTGAGATCGCACAAGTGCAGGGGAGAGGAATGGGGAAAAGTGCAGAGGGATGGGGAGGAGGAGGAAGTGCAGGACATAGGATCTAAACATCAGTAAACAAGAAGTGTGGCCAGTAGGTGGCAGTGCAATGTTAAGTGCTGAACAGCAAGGGATAGATAGTGCAGAAAGGGGGACTGTAGCAATACAGCAACAGCTCCAAGTACAGGGTTGCCAGGAGGTGGTGTAGATGTGCAGCTGGGAGGGCAGAGACCTGGGCCTTTGGTTCAGAGGGTAGCCAGCTAACAAGTGCAGTATCAGGCAGGAGATTAGCAGGCGAGAGGAAGAGAGAAGGCAGAAACAAAGAGGAGATTCTTGTGCTGCTTCTGGAATTGATGGTTCTGTTCGAGTTTCAGAGAGGCAGGGAGGCTGTTACAGATGAATGCACCCACCGAAGAGAGAGATGTGCCCCGAGCTCATTGCTTGGAAAAGCGCCTGACGGTCAAGGAGTTGGACACCGAGGAGTGAAGGGCTTGAGCATGAAGATACTTCAGAAGAGAAAGCAGGAGATATTTAGTTCCAAGGCCCCAGAAGACATTGTGGACAATGCAGAGCGTCTTGAATTTAATCCTTGCAGCCACTGGGAGACAATGGAGAGATTTCAGTGCTGGCGAGGGACGATCCCTGGGTTTGAAGCCAAGGACAAGTCTTGCAGTCCTATGCTGGATGCGTTGCAGAGGAGGGAGAGTAGAGGCAGGCAGATTTATGAAGAGGCTGGCACAGTAGTGAAGCCTAGAGGGAACCAGAGCTCTAGAAACAGTGAGCTTCTGGGGAAGGAGAGGAGAGGGAGCATACATATGAGGAGGTGCAGTTGGTAGTTTGACTTCTTAGAGATGTTGGAGATGTAAGGAGAGAAGGAGAGTTTGGAGTTGAAGATAACCCTTAGCCTCGCATGTGGGAGCAGGAGGAGGGCCAAGGGAGGCCGGCCAAACAGTGAGGGTAAAGAGTGGTGCAGGTGTGCCAAAGAGGAGGAGCTCTGTCTTGCTGGCATTCAGGAAGAGTTCTTTGGTGGCGCACAACTCTTGGATTGCAGAGAGACAGTCTGGGATGAGAGAGGACAAGAGGCAGCAGTAGGGTGCCTGAAAGCAAGCTATGTGTCATCTGCATAGCATTGGAAGTTGGCGCAGAAAGTAGCAATGCGGTGGGCGAGAGGTGCCAGGTATTGGTTGTACAACCAGGGAGAAAGTTTAGACACCTGGGGAACACCGAAGGTGGAGAGATAGAGGAGAGGAAGGACCTGCAATGGTCGGTCAGAGAGGAAAGAAGATACCTAGGATAGAGCCTGATCGGTGACACCCAGATTATCACAGAGCCGGTTGAGCAGGTTGGCATGGTTAACTGTGTTAAAGGTAGAGGAGAGATCAAGTAGGATGAGGACAGAGGGGAGATTTGAATCAAGGTTAGAGCGCAGGTCTTCTCAGATGTTCAGGAGAACGGTTTCCGTGCTTCTGGCTGCTCTGAAACCAGACTGATGGTCGTGGAGACAGCCAAATGATTCAGTGTGAAGATTACACTGGGAGGTGGCCAGCTTTTCCAGGAGTTTGTCCAGGAAAGGAGTGATACAGATCGGGTGGTTATTAGCTGGAATGGAGGGTCAGCTGAGGGCTTTTTGAGAAGAGGGTACACAAGAGAGTGCTTCAGGGGGAGGGGAAGGTACCAGTTGTGAAGGAGTGGTTGCAGAAGTCATCCAAGGCTGGGGTGAGGGTGTCAATGTGGTCCTTGTTGGTTTTGGAAGAACAGGGAAGAACCTGTTTAGATGAGGGTTTCATAGATTAGACTTGTCTAGAAACCTCATCGGGGGAGAAGCAAGAAAAGGTAGAGAAGGGAGGAGGGTTGGACGCATTGTCCAATAAGGACATGTTTGCCATGAGTTCCATTGCATAGTCATCGAGAGACATATCTTTTCAGGGATCCATCCCATGTGACTAAGGACGACATTTATGTAATGATGTGGCCAGCAAGCAATATTAGTGCTTAATGGCACCATATCGATTTTCTACACACAAGTATTACTGGAAATTTCTGGATGATATATAATACTGATGTTTGGCAATCTAGACCTCTTTCAACTACCAGTAAAGAATTGAAGAATTTGAAGCACACACGCCTTGAAAACGACCAGCAGGTCGAAACACATGTCGGCTGTCCATCACTCGCAATTGAGATTTTGCTTCTTTAACATCTGAATTGTCATCAGACCTATTATTGATTACATTCTTTGCTCTTTACAATATAGCTGAGGGTTGAGCGGAAGTCCTATTTCCATAAACCCTAATTCTACTGTTATTAATTTACAAACCTCGTGAGTGGTTTGTAGGAATAGTGGATTTGCTGATACCCATCGTCCAACATATTATATATTTTCTCTCTCCAACAGCATTCTAATAGTAACTAGTAAGTGCTCATAGCGCACCAGAGCTAGGTCGAACCCACTAATCTGTTTTACTAGTCATCACTATAGGCCCAACATTAAACTTAGAGGGAGTATTAACATCACCAACAAGAACTGTAAAGGCCTAAGGCAGGGTTGCATATTTGCGCCATGTTTATTCAATCTTTTTATGGCAGATTTTCAGCAGCCAATGGAAGGAGTTGGCTTGGTCTCACCTAATTTGGGAGTTGAAAAAATAAATTTACTGGCATATGCAGATGATCTGGCACTCATAGATCACAGTAGGACTCCAATGTCTACTGACAAAAATTAGTGAATATGCAAACATTAATGGACTGGTAATTAACCTGAAAAAGTGACAGGTGATCCAGCTATCTCACCCCCAGGCGACCAGAGCAAAATATACCTGGAAGGTCCCCAAAGGGAAATAATGTATTTAGGATTCCAGGTATCAGGTAAAACATCTTGTGGGGACAGTGTCAATCGAATGTTGTATAAAAGTGGTCAAATGATCTACCAAATGAATAAGATCCTTGGTAAATATTGCAGGATTACAATAAAGCCCCTATTGACATACTATGTGGGGAAAGTAGTGCCCAAAATAACACATGGGGCGGAAGTCAACCCAATGAGCCTCACTATTCCATGGTTAAAAATAGAGGGCTATATGTGAAAAAAAAGTATTGAACCTGCCAACGGGGACATCAATGCCATCAATTCAATATGAACTTGGTTTGTTGTCATTGGAATACTGGGTCCAATGGAAATGGTTGTGCTTAGTGGAAAATATTATTTATCCTACTACAAACACACTCTTTGAAAATCTAGCAAAGAAATTGGAGGCAAATAGTTCACCATTTCTAACTGCAAAGATTAATAGAGTTGATGGCATTTTGAAAGAATGTAGTAATGATCGCAGAGAGATGCATGAAAATCCAGTTTCAATTAAGAAACAATTCAAGGAGTAGGACTTGATTAGGACAATTGCCACAGTTAGTAATTATAAAACCCACAATACATTTGAGAGGATTGACAAGCCTTTAGGATTGTTGCCAACTTACTTGAAGCAATTCCCTTGCTCATGAATACCGACACAATTTTTGTGATTCTACCTAAATCTCCTGCCTACAGGGGAAGTTCTGGCAAATAGAATGATAGGTGCCTCTGAAAACCTAAGCTTATGTCGTTATTGTAGATCATCGAAAGAGAGTTTGCGTCATTTAATGGTAGAATGTATAGTGCTAAAAGATATGAGAACTCGCTTTTTGAGTAGATTGTTTTCACTAGGCAATGTAAACTTGGCACAAGTAGTCTGGGATAGGTTGAGCGGAGGCAATGCCTTTCTTTTGACTTCGTAGGTGATTAGAATGTTGGATGAGCTTGGCCTCACTAGAAAGCATTAAAAATGCAAATGTAAATGCTGAGAGGAATTTTATACCTTGGAAAATAACAAAATAGTGCTCTCTCACTGTGTGTACTTTGACTAATTCATGAACAGAATGAGACTTGATTTGTTTTATGAGTATTGAAATATAAATAAGTGACATATGTTTGATTGTATTTATATGGAAATGTGTATGATTGATGAATGTATTATTTTAAAATTGATAAACTCTTGTTTATTATCTCAAGGATTATACATGAAATGTTGATGTGTGAAGGTTCTAATTTTGAAGCAGTATATCTGATGTCTGTTTTCCCATGCAAAACACAAGAAACATTCAATAAAACTTGTCTTGAGAACCACAAAGGCCCCCTTGCCCATTCTATAATGCAGGACCCCAAGCTTATTTGGGTATCTTACTATCCTTGGATATATCAATAATTATATACTTTATCATTATTATTTTTATTTTAATACATTTTTCTTCTTTTATTCTTCTACAAATTCATGTACACAAATATAAAACATCTGCATATTGTTCAGTGCCGCAAACTATTGTACATATATGCAATAAAATTCAAACCAAAAAATAAAGTGCTAAGGAAAAACAGAAAAAAGCAGAGGGGAAAAAGGCAACCATCACTCAATCACCAATATGTGCTTATACAATTTGGCAATGATACATCTTGCAACTTATACATCTAGAACACAAACTTGTTTACTTAAAAAATGTACAGACACCCAACAACTGTTCATATGTCATTTTCCTTGTATCTAACATGTTTATGTCGAAATGCTATCGATGCAGACATTCTTCAGAGAACACCATCTCTTAAATAGCCCTCCCTTATTCATTTATTTCAGTTCCAAACTGATATCTTGAAATGTCTACATAATTAATATGCTGTTGTATATTAATATATTGTTTCCTGATCTTCACATGCAATTTTCGAACCAAAAAAAGCATCAACGCATGCAGGTCTTCATCAGGGCACGTAGAAGCACCTGGCTTTATGGAGTCTTAAATAAGGGTATAAAGACAATTGGGATCATTTTATATCCCTCCTGGACGATTAAAATAAAGAATTAAAACAAAGTGTCTAGATCTTACACCTTAATAATCCAGGGGATTGTATTTAAATTTTAAGGCAGAGTGAGGACACGGAACAGACTATTTATTTCCATCATGGTCTCCTGCTTCAGCGTCAAAGAACAGCATGGTTTGCCCCCAGTATGTATTCTCCTGCTGACCGAAAATCAAAGGTGTCCTATGGAATCTGCCTGACATTTCCATCAATTCATTATAAATGTTGCCTGTAATGCATAATTTGCAGAACGCATTTATGCTATTTTTTAAAATGGATTGGAAAACTGAAGCAGGAATGTGATTTTTCCAATGATTTACTCACATTTCCACTCAGTTTTAAAAATGGACAAAATTGCACAGAAGTGGTCCTTTTGCATGTAAGTGCAATCACACACAATACTGTGCTTTTTATGAGGGTTATACTATGACCCCTCAGATGTATTAGGAACATAAAAGTAGTTTATTTAGGGACAATTGTTGCCCTGCACACTAATAGTCAAAACCATATGGAGTCACTGCTAGCGAGGAGTACACCTTTAGGACAAAATTGACAGATGTATGGGTGGCCAACAACTAGGTGAGCTCAGACCAAAAGAGTTTATGCTTGTTTGCTAAAATTGCAGTTTCAAATACATGCTAGTCTGAATGACCTTCCCTTCCAGTGGGCAGGTGTAATTTGACAAAATACATGGATACAACTGACTGCAAATGATTTAGATTTATCACCGTGTTATCTCCTGGAATCTACCCCCAAAGTCCCCATTCTTTGTATCCTTGTAGCTACCCCTACAGGACCAGGATAAACATTGGCAGGAGTGTTGGGAAGTGCACTTTCCCATCCTTGTCTGGCTTCCCCTTGCTTCAGTAACATCACAATCACTGATTCCCTGATAGAAGAGGGTAACCATACTTTCTGCTGCTCTCGTACATTTTTTCCATGTGTGGTGCAAATATATATCTTGAGGCACAATTAAACAATATGGTCAGCAGGTCTCCTAAAGTCTTCCTGCTCATCATATTAAATTTCCACTTTGACTTCTCCCTCCATAAATCATTCTCTATGATATCACTACTTATGTCTTGCAAGTGTGGCTTTCATAGCTCTTTGGCAGTCTGTATATGAAAAGGTTGCATTATTTTCTCTACTATAGCTTGATAATGCAGGTATTTTTAATTGGGACATTGAACACTGCCATATGTTAGCATGCTCTTTTTTTCAGGTCCATTTGGATGTGTGTAAACCGCCAGTCAGCTGCTATTTGTGGTTAGTCATTGCTGCAATTTATACCTGCTGTAATTTGCAAACACAAATTGATGTATTTGTGAAGTGGCCCCACGGTAAATTGTGACCAGATGTTATATGGAACTAAATACTCCTCATCCTATACTCAATTGTGGCTGATTATGTGAGCTCACAGACATTCAGGGGGTAATTCATAGAATTTAGCGCACAAGTGGCGCACGCGGCTGGCGCACAGTGTGCGCGTGCGAATCCCTGCGCCAGCCGCGTGCGCTAAAATCCATTTCCGCACAGAGCGTATTCATGGATTCCAGCTACCAAAACCAGCCGTGGCGCACAGTGGTGCAGCGACCCTGCAGCAGCGCCAGTTACGCCCCCAAGAACGCCTCTCGCGCAGGGAAAAGCCATCAAAATCCCCATTCCAGCGCAAAGGGCTGCGCTAACCCTGTACCAGCACGGCAAGCGGGCTACGTGTATCACTGGGGTGCGCGGGAAGTACCTCACGTCATTTCAGCTGGGTACGTGTATATCAGGGGTGCGCTGGAAGTTCCACACGCGAATGTCCTGGCTACGTGTATTTTGGGGGTGCGCGGGAAGTTTCACACGCGATATCAGCAGGGTACGTGTATTCCAGGGGTGCGCTGGAAGTTCCACACGCGAATGTCCTGGCTACGTGTATCTTGGGGTGCGCGGGAAGTTTCACACGCGATATCAGCAGGGTACGTGTATATCAGGGGAGCACGGGAAGTTCCACACACGAATGTCCTGGCTACGTGTATTTCGGGGTGCGCGGGAAGTTTCACACGCGATATCAGCAGGGTACGTGTATTCCGGGGGTGCGCTGGAAGTTCCACACGCGAATGTCCTGGCTACGTGTATCTTGGGGTGCGCAGGAAGTTTCACACGCGATATCAGCAGGGTACGTGTATATCAGGGGTGCGTGGGAAGTTCCACACGCGAATGTCCTGGCTACGTGTATTTCGGGGTGCGCGGGAAGTTTCACACGCGATATCAGCAGGGTACGTGTATATCAGGGGTGCACGGGAAGTTCCACACGCGAATGTCCTGGCTATGTGTATTCCAGGGGTGCGCGGGAAGTATCACACGCGATTCCATCAGGGTACGTGTATTCCAGGGGTGCGTGGGAAGTGTCACACGCAAAAACAGCAGGGTACGTGTATTCCAGGGGTGCACGGGAAGTATCACACGCAAAATCAGCAGGGTACATGTATTTCAGGTGTGCGCGGAAAGTATCACATGCGATTCCATCAGGGTACGTGTATTACAGGGGTGCGCGGGGAGCACCACATGTGAATTGCATGTGTGGGTCCTCCCAGGTGTTCCCTCTACACCCTCCACGGCCCCTGCAGGTGGCCCACACCACAGGGGCCTACCCTGCACATGTCCTGCAGGCACCCCATCCACCATGGCCATGCCCCCCAGCCAACCCACATGTCACCTTGCACTACTGCCCACCAACGCATGTCCCCCTGCACCGCCAGCCACCAGGGGTAGCCTCCACCAGGCCCCCACCCATGCCTCCCACCACCTCCACCCCCCAGCAGTGCAGGGGCAGCCTCCAACAGGCCCCCACCCATGTCCCCTATCACCCCCACCCCCCAGCCACCGGGGGCACCCTCCAGCAGGCCCCCACCCATGTCTCCCACCACCTCCACCCCCCAGCCACCAGGGGCAGCCTCCACCAGGCCCCCACCCATGTCTCCTACCACCCCCACCCCCCAGCAGTGCAGGGGCAGCCTCCACCAGGCCCCCACTCATGTCCCCTATCACCCCCACCCCCCAGCAGTGCAGGGGCAGCCTCCACCAGGCCCCCACTCATGTCTCCCATCACCATCAACCCCCAGCCACCAGGGGCACCCTCCAGCAGGCCCCCACCCATGTCTCCCACCACCCCCACCCCCACCCCCCAGCCACCAGGGGCAGCCTCCACCAGGCCCCCATCCATGTCTACCACCACCCCCACCCCCCAGCAGTGCAGGGGCAGCCTCCACCAGGCACCCACCCATGTCTCCCACCACCCCCACCCCCCAGCAGTGCAGGGACAGCCCCCACCAGGCCCCCACTCATGTCCCCTATCACCCCCACCCCCCAGCAGTGCAGGGGCAGCCTCCACCAGGCCCCCACTCATGTCCCCTATCACCCCCACCCCCCAGCCACCAGGGGCACCCTCCAGCAGGCCCCCACCCATGTCTCCCACCACCCCCAGCCACCAGGGGCACCCTCCACCAGGCCCCCACCCATGTCTACCACCACCCCCACCCCCCAGCCACCAGGGGCAGCCTCCAGCAGGCCCCCACCCATGTCTCCCACCACCCCCCCACCCCCCAGCCACCAGGGGCAGCCTCCACCAGGACCCCACCCATGTCTACCACCACCCCCACCCCCAGCAGTGCAGGGGCAGCCTCCACCAGGCCCCCACTCATGTCCCCTATCACCCCCACCCCCCAGCAGTGCAGGGGTAGCCTCCACCAGGCCCCCACTCATGTCTCCCATCACCCTCACCCCCCAGCCACCAGGGGCACCCTCCACCTGGCCCCCACCCATGTCTCCCACCACCCCCACCCCCCAGCAGTGCAGGGGCAGCCTCCACCAGGCCCCGACTCATGTCCCCTATCACCCCCAGCCCCCAGCCACCAGGGGCAGCCTCCACCAGGCCCCCACCCATGTCTCCCACCACCCCCACCACCCAGCAGTGCAGGGGCAGCCTCCAGCAGGCCCCCACCCATGTCTCCCACCACCCCCACCCCCCAGCCACTAGGGGCAGCCTCCACCAGGCCCCCACTCATGTCCCCTATCACCCCCACCCCCCAGCAGTGCAGGGTCAGCCTCCACCAGGCCCCCACTCATGTCTCCCATCACCCCCACCCCCCAGCCACCAGGGGCACCCTCCACCAGGCCCCCACCCATGTCTACCACCACCCCCACCCCCCAGCAGTGCAGGGGCACCCTCCACCAGGCCCCCACCCATGTCTCCCACCACCTCCACCCCCCAGCCACCAGGGGCAGCCTCCACCAGGCCCCCACTCATGTCTCCCACCACCCCCACCCCCCAGCAGTGCAGGGGCAGCCTCCACCAGGCCCCCACTCATGTCCCCTATCACCCCCACCCCCCAGCCACCAGGGGCAGCCTCCACCAGGCCCCCACTCATGTCTCCCACCACCCCCAGCCCCCGGCAGTGCAGGGGCAGCCTCCACCAGGCCCCCACCCATGTCTCCCACCACCCCCACCCCCCAGCCACCAGGGGCAGCCTCCACCAGGCCCCCACTCATGTCCCCTATCACCCCACCCCCCAGCACTGTGGGGCATCTGCCATCAGGCCCCCACTCATGTCCAACTCATGTTCCCCTGCACCACCACCCCCCAGCACTGTGGGGCACCTGCCAGCAGGCCCCCACTCATGTCCAACTCATGTTCCCCTGCACCCCCACCCCCCAGCACTGTGGGGCACCTGCCAGCAGGCCCCCACTCATGTCCAACTCATGTTCCCCTGCACCACCACCCCCCAGCACTGTGGGGCACCTACCAGCAGGCCCCAACTCATGTTCCCCAGCCAGCATGTCATCACAATCTAGATCCCTGGTCCCTAGGGTCAGCCTCCAAATGCAAAACACCCACCCGAGTATTGCATCCACCCACTTAGAAATGGCAATAACATGATAGAACACCAATTGCAAGTTTGGAAACGAACACATGACCCTCACATACACCCAATGGGTGTCAGTGAATCTCAAAACCCATATCATGATATGCATGAAACAACTGAGATGATACTACACATTGAAGTTTGATCAAAAAATATGTATTAAAGGAAACATAAATTGAATCAAAAATAAACAAACAGAAATGGGAATGTAAAAAAATGAAAAGAAGCATGTCCGTGAAAAAAAGCAAAACCAAAAATCATAATCCAAAGGAATGGTGTCCAAAGTCACAGTCCACAAAAGAAAATCCAATGGAAAATTATAATTGAAAGCCATTGCTCCATGGGTAAATTGTAAAAGAAAACGAAAATCCAACAGTGAACTATGTACAGATGAACAAGCCTGGGTCCATTATCCCAACAAAAGAAATGAAACCTATCTAACAACACTAACTAATAAAAAAAAACTATATACAAAAATGTGGCCCATTGTCCAAAAGTTCCCAAAAAAATTCAAAAACAAAGGAAACCTAACACTAACTACATAACTATGTACAAGGGCAGCGGGCTAGTCTGACGGCTCACTTTTGGATGTCCCGGGCCAGGGCATCATCAAACTCCTGCTCAATGTCCCGGAGGCGTTCCTCCTCCATGTCCCCGAGGGTCCGCAGGGCCGTCGACGTGTCCACCTCCAACCCCCTGCGGATTGCCTCGAGGCACTCGGCCCGCCTCAGGGCCCTCCGCATGGAGTTCTCCGCCCTGACCATCGTGAGCCGTGCCTCTTCCGCCCGCTGCCGCTCCGCATCTATGGCGTGCCCCAACCGCTGCCACACGGAAGACACTTTCTGTCCTGGGTCCTCCTGCCCTCCGGCCGATGCCTGCCCCTCCGATGTTGAAGGCCCCGAGCCTTCATGGCTCCCACCACGTTGCTGCTGCTGCTGTGCCTCTGCCCGTGCACTGCCTCCTGCTGCCTGCACATCCTCCGCTGGCTGGGGTGCAGTCGTTGATGTGGCCACCCCTGCTGGACGTCCGACTCCCGACTGTGGCAGGGATGCCCCCTCCACCAGCCTGGCCGCACCGTCAGAGGCAGCTCCACAGGGCACCCAGGTGACTGATGGGTGGGAAGATGGCACGGAGGACGACTGGCGCATAGGGGGTTCAGTTGAGGAGGGGGTCGCAGCAAGCCCCATCAAACGAAGGAATCCGGCCTGGGTGACCTGTCCCAGTAGGCCGACGAGGTCAATGAGACATTCGAGATGACGTGCAGTCTCCTCATGAAAAGACTGCAGGTCACCTCGCATTGCCCGTTGACGCAACGCCACACCAGTCAGGACAGGCTCAACCCGGACCCGGATAGCCACGTCCGCAGGCAGAGGAAGGCCAGTTGTCGTGAGCTCATCCCCTGCCTGAAAACGGGTCTGGACGTCGGCATCCCTGCTGGTGCAAGATGATGCAGGGACAGGATCAGGGACAGGATTGCACACAGGCACCTCTGCGGCGGCCTGTGCTGCCTCCTGTCCCTGGTCCTGCACTGCACCACTAGCACCAGTGGGATCCCCACCTCCAGAACCCGTCTCTGTTGCTTGCACGGCCTCCTCCTCCACCAAACCCCCCACCAACCTGGATGACTCTGTGCCATCTTCCCCCGTTGGGCCCTGTGGGGTCCCAGCTGCCCCTTCTGTTGCTGAGGAGTCCAACTCCAACCTCCGCCTCTTAGACCTCCCCCCCGCAGCTGCGGCCTGGGACGCGGCACCGGACTCCTCACTCCCCGATGAGATCACAATATGGGAGGGGAGCCGGGCCTTGCGTCTCCGGCTGGCGGTGGGATCCCCGCCGCTGTGCTCCACAGCACCTACTCTGCCCTCTTCATCAGTTGACGCTGCAGACAGGGAGAAATAAAACACAGGCATCAGGCCACTGTACAATGGACACATACACACATGACAGTTGTACATGAGTGGCATTGGCAAACCTCAGACATGCCATCACAATCCCCAACACTCATGTCATTTCAACTCGCACACATGAGCCATACCACAGTCATATCGCAACTGCCAGCACCATCCATACACATACAACAGCATGAGCAGGCAAAGCTGACCCAGACATCACATGCAACATAGGAAGTGCACTACACATGTACACACACCACCACACTTGCATGCATGTGTACACCTCTGCCAAGTGTCGCAGTGTTCAGATGGGCATCCATGTCACATCTGCCAATCAGGCTTACACATCCCGCTGTCACATGCATCCATGTTGCATCACTGTTGCACCCTTGTCAAATACACACAAATGCACATGTACACAGTGCTGATACATGCAGCTGAAAACAACATACATGCGTGACATCACGAACATGTCTACTTACATACGCATTCATCCAAACATGTGTGCCCGCACAACTGCATTTGGCATGCAAGCCTACACACACAAGCACCATCCATGTCTCACACATTACGGCCCTGTACACCCCCACCCATACTCGACCCCATACAAACAGATGTGCAACCTGCACACTACTGAAACATCACCACACACACAGATCACAATCATGATGCATGTACACTTATCGCTCGACTCCAGACGGGTCTGCCTCTCAAGGACCTGGACGTGGAGCGCTGGGGATATGCGTTCCAGGACCCTCATCTGATCTTCCGACAAGTGGCCCCGGCGCCCCTTAGCATCCGCTGCCTTCAAGAGGCGCCGGGCCTTGTTCAGGGTCCTGGACCTGAAGTCCTCCCAGCGCTTCTTGACATGTTGTAAGTCGCGGACTGCCACCCCCTCCGCGTTGATGGCAGTCACGATGTCAGTCCAGATCTGAGTCCGTCCTTCCTTGTTGGCGTGGGAACTTCCGAAGAGGGCATCATACTGCCCCAGGACTTGCTCCACCAGGACACCAACTTCCCTGGCACTGAAGCTGGTGCCACTCTGCCTCTCTGGCCGGGGGTTGTCAGTGGTGCCAGATGTTGCAGTGCCCGACATGACAACCCCAGAGGCAGGAGTGGGTGGGCAATTGGGTCCTGGGGCTGGGCTGTGGAGCGATGGAATCCCAGTCGGGAGTCTTCGGTTCCAGCAGGGGTGGTCACAGCAACAGCACCCCTGGCTGATGTGCAGGCAGCAAATTGCAGGGCACGTGGGCAGCAGGCAGTCAGGCAGCAGCAGATGGCAGGTGGGAGCGTGCTCGGGGCTCTGGGGGGCAGTAATTTGGCCTTCTGGGCAGGAGCGTGGTCTTCCGTGTGCTTACGCGTGGCCAGCTTGATACGGAGTGATTTGGCATGTGAAAATTCTGCACGTCAGCGTGTAACTCGAGGAAAGGCCCTTAGCGCGTAAGCGCGTCTGCACGCTTACGCAATTTCATTGGACAGAATGCCCCTCAAGCGCAAGCGCCCCTGTGACGTGACGCGCACAGGCGTGCATGGGCATTTCAGCACGCGTGAAAAACTGCACGTCCGCGTGTAATCCGAGGAAAGTGCCCATGCGCGTAAGTGACGTGACGCGCGCAGGCGTTTCCCTCAGCACGGGTTAAAGGTGAGTGGGCCCAGCAGTTCGCTGTACATGCCTTTCGTGGAGACCAACGTGTGTTGCTGCTTCCTGTTGTTTCGCGCGCCATCACAACTTCACAGCTATCAAGGACATATCTCTTCTTTTGGCGGGGGTATTGGCTACGCGTGTTTTTCTGCATCGCGCTAGTCAGACGGTGAGTCGCACACGCTCTTTTTCCCACTGCGGGTGCCCCTGTGTATCGCACCCATTTTCGATGTCATAGTAGCCTGCGTGTCCCTCGCGTACGCGTTATTCGTGTTACCGGGTGCCACTGCGTACTGCGGGAGGTTGAATCCACGCACGTAGGCTGCAGGGTTGCGTGCACGGTTTTACTGCAGTTTTGGGGTGCCTGAGCGTTGCGTGACCCGTCACTACATCACCGGGGTCACATACAGCCTTGCAGGTGCAGGGGGGCTGTTAACATCTTGCTTCCCACCCCCTTCACCCCAATTGCCCAGGTCAATTGTGGTGTACACCTCCCATTGGCACCACTCCATCTGTGCCGGCACTACTACATCTGTGCCATGGTTGGGAGGCCACCAAAGGTGATGGGCGCCTCAGCTGGGCGTCCTCCTCATGGTGGGCGTGGTCGGGGACGTGGCCGTGGTGACCAGGGAGTAGGGGGACTCCAGGGTGTCCAGGGCGGCCACAGAGGGGGAAGAGGCAGGGGTGCGCCACTTGAGCACAATGTTGTGCCATGTGTCGGTGCAGTCATGCCACCACCCCCTGTGGTTCCGGGGGATGCAGCTTCTGCAACTGGCACTGGCGCCCGTGTGACCCAGCAGTCCGTTCCATCGACTGCCACGGGCCCAAGGGTAGTGGTAGCTGCAGGTGCAGCTGTGGACACCGCCACCCAGGCTCAGGGTCTGCCAGCGCAGGCTGCGTTGGCACTTGAGGAGCCCTTGGTAGATCTCCAACAGGCCAGGAGGGAAACCATAGGGGCAGGCCGGGCTGCTCAGACCAAGACACGTGTCCCTGGGGCAGTCATGTCATCTGCTGCCCCGAACAGCCGGGTGTTGGCAAGTGCAGGGGCAAATGCACCCAACAGCACCCCGGTTGTGAGTCTGCCAACCAGGACCGTTGCGGTCAATGACCCTGCCACAGCTGATGTTGCTGCGCAGGGTCCATTAGTGGGCACCCAGCTGCCACTGACACAAGTCAGGCCTTTGGTCATCCCTCCACCTGCCACTCCCTTGGCTCAATCCACCGAACCCACTGGCCATACTGGTCAGGGCGGCATTAGCCAGCCAGGGTCTGCTCCACAGTCCAAGAGGAGGAAGGTTGCACCTGCAGCACAGGCTGGAACCCCACACACAGCCACGACCTCCTGCACGTCGAGGAAGAAGCCTTTCTGCAAGCAGGAACTGGACTTCCTCGTGGACTACATGCGGGGCCACAGCCGTGACATGCTAGTGGGTGCCAATAGTCAGACTACGGCTGCCCAACGTGACACCCACTGGAAGCATGTTGCGGAACATGTCAGTTCATTCGGCCATGAGGTGCGCACGGCGCAAGAGTGCAAAAAGCGTTGGAATGACATCAAACGCAGCACTAAGGCTAAGCGTGCCTCTAATTACAACTTGACTCTGGTGACTGGCGGTGGGCCTGCACCAGAGGAGGAAGAGCTCACTCCGCATGAGGCACTCATTGCGAAGTTCATACCACCTGAATTGGTCCAAGGAGTGGGAGAGATGCTGGACTTTGATGCCCAGTCCAGTGAGTGTTGATGCGTGTTTGTTGAGGACGTGTGTGTTTCACTTGTGGGATGTGTTGTGCATGATTGCCACTACATGTGACGTGTACATGGTTCTGATGTGTAAGTAATGCAATGCTTCCATCATGCATGTCTCCTCTGCCTGCATGCGGGGACTCCATGTAGGCATGCTCCCTTGCCCCTCCTCCGCCACTCTGCACCCCAGTTCCACCTTTGCACTGGTGTTCTTCAATCTTGCCAATGTGTACTTTCTTGTTCATGCGTCCTGTGTAGATGCTAACTTCCAGCGTGGAATCTGCCAAACATATGCCGTGTGGTACAGCCTTAGTACTTGATGCAGGGTATCTCACTTGTACTGTGCATAGGTCAGATGTCCCGCAGGGACATGAGTGCCCATTCATGCTCTATGTGCATTGCACGCATGCCCCTATGTGTCCTTGACTGGATGATCACTGTAATACAAGTCCTTGGTTACATACATTGCCTGCCATCTCATCAGCCTTCCCATGTCAACTGTGGCTCAGTCCTGCGTTGCACACATGTTTAGGGTCTGACAATCTGTGTGGCTGACAGGCCTCAGCCTGTTCAATGGCCAATGACTCTGTCCAACTGTTGTTGTGTCTTCTTCACACATGGGCGGAATCCAGAGTTTTCATCATGTGTCCTGCTTACTGTCCCAGCATCATTTGCAGTGTTGTCACTTGAATCACATTAAGCTGTTGATGCCAGTCAACACTGCCTGTCAATACACAGGTGTATGGTCAGCCTTTCGATACCATGCTAGGCATCCCTGCTTTGGTACTGGGGTGGAGGGGTGCTTGGCTTCTAGATATGGTACACATTGAATGCTCAATGCACGTGATGTCTGAATTTGACATTGCACTGCCTTCACATTTCCTGGCACACACCATGGAGTCCTTGTACATGTAGGTAGTGAGTGGCGTACACATTTTCTGCACTGCATAGACCCACTTCCATGGAAACTGCCACCTTTCAACAGGCCTGATCACAGAAGCAATTCAAAGTTGACCCAGCATGCATGCCAGGTTATATGTTGTGTGTCACATGTCTGCCTGATGCGTTTGCTGTCGGTGTGTGTGTGTGTTGTGTGCTTTTGACATGTGTAGTGAACTTTTTTCTCTCTATTTTTCTGGTGATGACGCAATGGAGGCGGAGGATGGTGTTGTCATGCCAGACACAGGGTTGTTACCACTACATCAACCCGGCACTAGTGGGGGTCGTGGGGTGGTAGGCCACGAAAACCCCCAAGTGCTACAGTCCATCTTGTCTCTGGCTGCCTATGAGTCCAGCCTTGATGACGACTCTGACGTCCATGTTGAGTTGGATGAGCATCAAGTCCATGTGTCAGGGGTGAGTGATTCTGATGTGGACACTCCTCTGTCTGCGACACCTGCACTGAGGGATCAGACAGTCTTGGTTCCTCCGCCCGTGGTGGATCGGGACGCAGGGTCACCCTCCACACCAGTCACTGATGTGCCTGGGACATCACGTCGACGGGGGCATGTAGTCGTGCAGCCGCGGGCGGTGCCAACACAGCGAGGACCCCCGGTCCTTGGGTCCTGCAGGGGTCAAGCCCGGCAACGCGGTCGCGGCGCGCAACCGCAGTTTACTGAGTGGGAGCAAGACATGACTGCCAATTCAGAATGGCAGGGGGCAGCAATGGAGAACATCGCTGAGAGCATGGAGCGTGTGGCCTGATCTATGCTCCCACCTGCTAGGCAGGTGCTTCTCCAGCAGCAGGAGACACGGTCCATGGCCCGCTCGCTCAGGCTGGGCATGGCGGCCTCAGACAGGGCACGCCAGGCTGAAATGTCGTCTCTGCGTCAAGCAATTGCTGCTCAGGGAGTATGCTTCCCTCAGATCCACTCTGGGTGTCCTTATGATGTCCCAGAGGCAGCAGGCAGAGGAGAGGTTTGCACAGCTTGAGCGTACCATCTCGGCTGAGCAACAGGCTTGCCGGGAGGTACAGTGGTTGTCCAGCCAGGCCTTGCAGGAGGAACTCTGTGTTACACGTGCTACCTTGCAAGAGGAAGCACGTGTATCACGTGAGGTTCTGCATGCAGACCTACGTCACATCGCCACACAGAACCAGGCTCACCCGTCCGGCAGACTTGCTGCCGACGAGGGGCAAGCTGCGGCTAGGCGTGGCCAGGCTACTGTGCCACGTCCTCCTTTACAGGATGAGCCAGACTCGGACGACCATCTATCTCCCACATAGGTCGGGCTGTGCAGGCGTTGAGCCCATGGAGGTTTTTTTTTGGCTCAGCATCATCGCATGTGGATGTTGAGCAGCACCCTCTACCTCCCCCCTCCTGGGTGCCTCCCCTCCCCCCCGGGTCGTATGTGGCCATTTTTGATTTTTCTTTTAGTTTAGTTAGTTAAGTTTCTGTTTGATAGTTTAATTAGGTAATGTAGGTTTTCCATAGTTAGTGTAATTAGTTAATATAGTTTAAAATTGCTTGTCTATTGTGCTTTCATGTGATGGTGCGGTGCTTTGTGGCTTTTGAAGGCATCCACTGTCTGTTCCAGCTGGGCCCTTCAGGCTTGTCTTGTGTATGTGTTTGCTGCTTGGGGTCCTTGACTCACATATGCCAATCCTGCCTCCCTTATCCATGGGCTCGCAAGGATGGTTCGGTGTCACAACCTTTTACACAAGGGCTTTGGACTGTCATATCTGTGGCATGTCTGGTGCTGTGTGACTTGTGTTTACACCCCTAGTGGGGATGATTTTGGTGTTATTGTCTTCTGTTCAGCTTTTGCTAGATGGGGTTTTTCATGATTAATGTGTACATTCATTGCTATGCATTGTGTAGTATGTTTCTTATCTTTACTGTACACGTGCTTGTTGCAATTCATGCTGTAGATAGTGTTCCACACTTTGGATGTGAAAGACGGACTGATGGTGTGATTTCTGATGTGACTCTCCGACATGGTCAAGTAATGAGATGCCTGAAGAGACAAACACAGATGACTTTGAAGCATTAATCATGTGTTTCATGCCCTTTCTGCAGGGGGATGAGCCTCCAGAGCACCTTTGCCAGCAGACATGGCCCATTGGACGACGGAATTCTGGACACGTTTGTTGGGGCCCACATGCACATGTGTGCACAAGCAGAGGCACAGGGATTGCAGACGTACATCCTAGAACTGCTGACGTGTTCCAAGGAACTCCAGGCAAGGTGAGCAGCACAGGGGGGCCACAACACAGCAAAGCTTGCACCAGGCGAGTTGCACATGCAGGCTTAGTCACAGCACTGAGGGTGAGCTTGGACGAATATTGGTGTTGAAGCACACAGTGCAGCTCAGATGTTTTGGTGGACTGATGGCTGTTGATTGTAAGGTTGTCTGGGACACCTGCAGGGGCAGTGGCACATACCCTCCGGTACACCAAGGTCCATCCAGGCACTTGTATCAACCATGTAGCCTTCCGAGACATGGAAAGGGGCAGCTCACAAGGACATACAGCAAGGGACATACTCGGGTGCAGTGCATTTCATTTCCATGTACATTATGATAAAAGCACTGCCAACTTTGTTTCGGTCATGGTGGTACACAACTTGCTCTGAAGTCATGGCTTGCTATATGGGTATGTCTGCTTACCCAGGGAACATTGCATGTTGTGTGAATTGTGACACATTGGTGTTCCATTTGCCACGCACCCACCGGCGGCTGACTTACTGCATTGACTGTCTATGACCCATCACAGGGGTAATGTTATATATGGGTACGTAGCATCTACACCAGATTGTATGTTTGTAGAGTAGTTTGTTGCTATGGGGCATGTTTGGTGGTGTGTTTTTGTGTGATTGGCACGTACAGGTTGTTGACTGTGGCTCTCTTTGCAGCATTGCAGTGCTCCTGTAACCGGACCTGAGAGTGCGCAGGCCAGCACTCAAAACCAGAGCTAAGTGTCTTGTTGTTTTTCTTTCAAACTGCTCTGCATAGGCTTGCTGGGGGGTGCACTAATGCATGGATGTATGTGTAATTCAATTTTGTATGTTTTCTTCCCCCTAATCACCCGTAATCCTATGCAGTTTTGAACCCTGTACCCTCTACCCGGTGTTCCTGCTTCCCGTACCTATCCAGGCAACATTCCCTAACCCTCTTTCCCCGCTGGGGTTGAGGATGCCTGTGTAAGCCCCAAACTTGCAGGCGCCAAAACCCTAGAGGGGGTGGTTGGTTCATGCCACTCCAAAGCCTGGACTACAAAAGGCCATGACAATGATGTCCAAGTTTGTTTGGATTGTGTACGTGTTCATGCAGGTAGTACATTTTCGTGCATTCCCTACTTCCATTTGTCATTCCTCCTCCCCTCTCCTGCCACTCATTCCAGTTATCCAGTGTGCCAACACCTGTCCCGACTGCATATCCCTGAACCTCCTTCCCCACCAGGGTCTCAGGGGCCTGTGTGAGTTTGACCTTGCAGGCACCCGGGACACAGTGGGGGTGGTTGTTTCGTGACACTCCCGCGCCTGTACACGGGACCTGTGACGGTACACATCCGTTCATGGTGCATCATTCTATGTTATGTCCCACACATGGTTCACATCCTGTTGTGACATTGTTTTACTGTGCTACCTTGGTTGTTGCATCATTGTGGCAGTACTTGGACTTTGTGAGGTACTGCTACGTCAAGTCATCTACTGGAGGGTGTTCTGGTTCGTTTTTACACACAAGGTGGGAGATGGTGACGAAGGGTAAAGGTGATCCTGTGGCCAGGTGGAATTGAGGGTTTGTTAGGCGGAAACCTGTGCAGTTCCCTCTGGGACCACTGCAAAAGATTTAGGACTACAGGTGTTTGGCGGTGAACCCACTTGGTAGCAGTCTGTACCACACAGAGTCACTTGGTAGCTGTGGCTGAGCAGTCAGACTTCCCTCAAGAAGAGTTAAGCAGTATGTGGAGTATACAATATAGGACAATTCTTCACAGTAAGACAAGCAAACACGCAACGAGACTTAGTGTAAAGATATTAAGGCATTTATTTATAACGAAACATCTATGAAAAACACTATGGCACTTTCACGGCAAACAAATCAAACACAATTACTCTACGAAGAAGAAACGATCAATCCCCCTAACAATATCTCGACAAGTCTAGGTTCTACCGGCACCACTTATTTACAGACAGAGGTGTATACTCAACCTAGATGGCACTCGAATATTAGTTAGGACGGGAGAGAAAAACATAGGCAGGTTACGAAATCAACACAGTTCAATACTTCACGGGCAAAATGTACGGTAAGAAGGCAAGAACCACAATAGATCATAAAGTTCAGAGGCCAGGCCCACTCGGAGAGAGGCAAGGCGATATGTCCCAAAAAGTCTCTAGTGGAGATGCATTCAAGTCTTTGTAGCAAATTGTTATCGGCAGATTGAACCAGTTCAGAACAATAAATGAGAAAAGCTTGGAGGCGACCCAACGGAAAGGAGAGGATTAAGACACCTCACTCGAACCGATCGAAAGGGAAGCCAGGCGGACACGGTACCTTGTTGTGGAGGGCAGCTCCGGCGGGGGCAGTTGTTCCTGGTGGTGGATGCACGTCGGGTCTTTGCCAAAAGTAGAGGGGTTCTCGTCATCGAAGAAAAGTGAAGTCTGGTGCACCATCAGGGAAGAGACAGCCGTGGAGTGCTCCGTCACAAGGCACCACCTTTTGGTCGCGGTACAGGGGTAGTGGCTATCCGGTTGCCGAGGTGCGCTGCACGGGCAATTCGACCACTGCATCCTGAGGCGAATAAAAAGCAAAGGGGACTGGTTGTTCCCACCAGTCAGGGGAAGAGACTCTCCGGCAGGGAGATCTCCTCTGTCGTCGGGAAGTGGTGAGTTGGCTCAGCAGGGCTCCACCGGAGGTGTCGTCGTTGCAGGTCGGCTCAGCGTTACCCTCGTCGGATTCTTAGGTCCTGTGGCGACTTCTGAAGATCCAGTCCCAAAAGCCCTGCTTTTATGCAGAAAACCCCCATTCATTCAGCCTAGCTGTCAATCAACACATGCTAAGTGGTGAGCGGGAAGACTCACCACTTGGGCCAATCACTCCAGAGTGCGACCGGAGTTGGCAAGACAACTCGGTCCAGGGTGCCTAAACCCCCTCCCGCACCCCTGTGGTAACCCAGACAGAATGGCACCACTTTGGAGGGTCTCTGTACAGAGCCCGCCAAAAGTGGAACAAAGGGCTCAACCTTTGGTTTAGGAGTCACAGAGACGAACACAGACGCCATTTTACAAACCGAGTTCTGGCAGAAAATACCATCCGATAAACCTATTTAAGATAAGTAGATCGGTGGTACGTTAGAGATTAACGAGAAAAAGTATCAGTCTCCAACAATGGGACGGATCCCATAGGGTTAGGTTCGGAGTCGAACATAACAAGTAGTTTCCACTGCCACCAGCCAAAACTCGACGAGGGGGGACGGGACAGTGCCCCCTCGAGTAACAGATCTAGGAGTAATCGAATTACCCCTACTAGTACGTCCACAATAAGATGGTTGGTACTAGTCCTGTTAGTAAATTTAGGTCTAGTAAAGCCAATGGTGACTTTACATGCCCAGGGAGACAGTAGTCAGTCCCCGGGTATGGAGTCTATGGTGGGGGTCCGCTAGGACGCCCCAGTGCTACGGCACATAGGGTGCGGTGTAACACACATGGAAAAACATATGAGACGCTATGGAGTAAAAGACCCCATAGCCCATAGAACACATTGACATTCAAAGGAATTACACACATACATATCCAAGAGTGGGAGGAAAAGAGTCTCACTCTTGGCAGGATGGAAAAAAACAAACTCCCGAAATCCAGCAAAGCTGCTGGGGGACTCACTAGGTTAGGAAATTCAGCCTAAACAGAGAATTCTCCCTAACACTCGCCCCCCCAGACTAAGGGAGAGGAGGATTTAATCCACTCCTGGATGAATCGCATACCTCTAGTCGATGACATACATCCTAGAAAGACCATCAGCATTTTGGTGGTGACATCCTGACCTGTGCTCAATGGTGAAATCAAACCCTTGCAGGCAGATCGACCATCTCAATAGTTTTGGGTTTTCCCCTTTCATTTGCATTAACCATCTCAAGGGTTGGTGGTCAGTCTGAATGACAAAAGTAGAACCATACAAGTACGGCCTAAACTTCTTCAGAGCCCACACGATAGCAAAGCACTCTCTTTCGATTGTTGCCCACCTTGTTTCAGGATCCTTCAGCTTGCGGCTGATGAAGCAAACGGGGTGCTCCCTACCTTTCCCATCCAGTAGACTGAGTATGGCACCTTTTCCTACATTTGAAGCATCTGTCTGCACAATGAAGTGTTGGCGGTAATCAGGAGCTCTGAGTACTGGGGCTTGGCAAAGAGCCTTTTTCAGGTTTTCAAAAGCCTGATTGCACTCCTCGTTCCATCTAACCTTCTTAGGAAATTTGGACGAGGAGATGAAATTCAGTGGAGAAGCTATGGTCCCATAGTTCTCTACGAAATTCCTGTAATACCCAGTGAGGCCTAGGAAGGCTCTCACCTGGCTTTGAGTAGTCGGTGTTGTCCAATTTTGCACAGCTTCAATTTTACTGAGCAAAGGCCTTATTTCTCCACCGCCTACCACATGCCCAAGATAGACTACCTTACTCTGTCCAATTTGGCATTTGCTCGCCTTTATGGTCAGATTGGCTCGTCCAAGAGCCTGCAAAACATCTCTCAGGTGGGTTACATGTTCTTCCCAGGAATTGCTGAACACTGCGATGTCATCCAAGTATGCCATGCAGAAGTCCTCCATCCCATTCAGAACCTGGTTTACCATCCGTTGAAACGTAGCAGGTGCATTCTTCAATCCGAACGGCATTACCTTAAACTGGTATAAGCCAACGGGGGTAGAAAATGCAGTTTTTTCCTTGGCATGGTCTGTCAGGGCTATTTGCCAAAAGCCTGATGTCAAGTCAAATGTGCTGAGGAACTTGGCGGCGCCAAGTTTATCCACCAACTCATCTGTTCTTGGCAAAGGGTGGCCATCAGTCTTGGTGACTGCATTAAGAGCTCTATAATCCACGCAGAATCTAAGTTCTTTAGATTCGGCCTTTGGTACTAACACAACTGGGCTAGACCATGGACTAGTAGAGGGCTCTATTACCCCGAGATCAAGCATCTTGCTGACCTCACCTTTGATGTGGGTTTGTACGTTTTCTGACATGCGGTATCCTCTGCTTTTGACTGGCAGACAGTCACCAGTGAGTATGTCGTGCTGGCCCCAAGGGGTCAAGCCTGGTGAAAGCGAGAACAGAGAGGCAAACTGGTTCAACATAGATTTGCACTCTTCTTGTTGCTCGGGTGTCAGATTGGAGGAGAGATTTACTCCTTCAATTTTTCCATCTAAAGGTAAGCCTCTGAGGAGATCCGGAAGAGCTTCACTCTCTTCTTCTTCCTCGGATGACGCTAGAAGCAACGCTCCTAGATCAGGTCGCGAGACATACGCTTTAAGTCGGTTGGTGTGAAAGATTGTCGGAGCCTCCTTGGGATTGCCCAAGTCCACCAGATAGTTAACCTCTCCGAGTTTACCCACGACTCGGAAGGGTCCCATCCACTTATCTTGCAAGGCCCTCTGCCTTGTTGGGATCATAACGAGAACGAGCTGGTCTTGAGCGAACTCAACCATGTTAGCCTTTTGATCGTGCCAGTGCTTGACCAATGCTTGTCCAGATTTCAAGTTATCGCTTGCTTCCGTCATCATGTGTGACATTCTCCTCCGGAGACCTATCGCGTAGTCAGTCACTCTGACTGGCTTGGGGGAAGGAGCACTCTCCAACCCCTCCTTAATCAGGGCCAATGGACCTCTGACGGGATGACCATTGAGTAGTTCGAAGGGCGAGTAACCTACGCCTTCCTGAGGGACTTCTCTATAAGCAAAGAGAAGGCATGGCAGTAGAAGGTCCCACTTACGCTTAAGGGGTTCCTCTAAAGCACCTATCATGCTCTTCATGGTTCGGTTGAACCGTTCTACCAATCCATTGGTTTGTGGGTGGTAAGCTGTTGAGAACTTGTAAGTAACTCCACAGGTTTTCCACATGGCTTTCATGTAGTTGGACATAAAGTTTGACCCCCTGTCAGAGATTACTTCCTTAGGAAACCCGACCCTAGTAAAAATACCAAGGAGGGCCTTAGCCACAGCCGGAGCTGTAACAGTCCTCATAGGAATTGCCTCAGGATACCTAGTAGCATGGTCTACTACAACAAGTATAAACCTGTTGCCTGAGGAGGTTGGAGGATCAAGGGGACCAACAATGTCAATCCCTACTCTCTCAAATGGGACTCTCACAACTGGGAGAGGCACTAAAGGTGCCACATTCTTGGAGCCAACCTTACCAGAGATGTGGCAGGTGTGGCAGCTCCTGCAGTGTTTTTCTACTTCGACCCCCATCTTCGGCCAATAGAAGTAGAGAGAGAGCCTTTCCTTAGTCTTCTTGAAACTCAAGTGACCAGCCAAAGGAATCTCGTGGGCTAACTGCAAGAACTGTGGTCTGTTCTCTTGGGGTACTACAAGTCGTTTGTAGTCTCCAGGTGCAGACTCGGTCGGTTCACTGTAGAAGAGGCCATCTTCCCAGTGCAACCTGTATTTCCCAGGCTCTTGCCCTTCAGCCTGAGCTTCTGCCTGGTGGCGAAGACCTTCCAGAGTTGGACATTCTCTCTGTCCCTTACTGAAGTCTGCCCTGCTGGGTCCACCTTCTGCCAGTAAAGACTGCAGCTCAGGATGGTAAACAGGATCCAGATCTCCAATGAGTTCCTGGCCCTCCATTAGCTCTTCCTCAGAGTCTAATTCTACCACACAGGGTTGTACCTCCCTCTCAGCCTCGGCTGGAGATGGAGTTACGGGTGTAACTTTGGACAACCGCGGGGAAGTCCGTGTGGGCTGCACTGGAATGCTGGCTGCTGGTTTCGGGATAGAAGCCTTAGGTTTCCCTTTCGCTTCTGATTTCTTGGAGACAGCGGCCGACAATTCCAGTGGAGCAGGAGTGATTTCTTTCTTCATCATCTCCTGGAGAGTACCGCGCATGGTCCTCTTTCTTGCAGGTCTGGTTAGCTCCTGTAACCAATTACTAGGAGGTCTGGGAGTATGCGATACAACTCCGAGAGTTTTCAAATCGTTACCCAACAGTACGCGTCCTGGTACCTCACTCTGTATGCTGACAGGTATCTTCACAGTCATGTCGTTACACTGGATGAGAACTGGTAATTGGGGAAGCATCTGCACAGGCCCTCCAGCTAACTTGGTGAGGCGTTTGGGTGCCTTAGCAACATCCTCAGCCTGAAAAAACGATTTATCCACCACAGTTATGCTGGCCCCAGTGTCCCTAATGGCAGGAGTCTCCTGACCATTCACCTGGACACTGTCCTTATAATGCTCTTTAGTATTATCGGGGATAGAATTATAGACGTCTAAATTCTGTTGTTCCCACAACCCCCGAGATACTAAAGAAACGCTGGCTGAGACTCCAATGGGTTCGTCAGCTAGCAGTAGAAAGTTTCCACTTGCCATTTGGACTTCCTCCTCTGGAGCGAAGGCTAAGGAGACAAGCTGGACCCCTGAAGGTTTACCCTTACATCTGGGATCTCCTTTCACGTGATCAGTCGAGCCACAAACAAAGAATTTACCAAATGCTTTCTGGAATGGTGGCTTGTTCTGACCTCCTTCCGGCTTGGCACCAGAAGACACACTATTCTGCTGTGGTTTTCCTTGTGGCTTACCCTTCTGGTTTTGTTTGGGGCCCTCTTTGGAATGTGAGTTATTAGAATTCTCTTTTGAGTCTTTTTTAGGCGGTTTTCCCTCATCCTTTTTCTGAGTTGCCCCAGAATCCTTATGAGTAGCCCGGTTGGCAACCCATAAGTCAGCAGCCTTAGCTAGCTCCCGGGAATCCAATTCCCTTGAATCAGCCAAGTGCTGTCTGAGCTCAGGAGAACAGGCATCATAAATAGACTCCAACATAAAAAGATTCCTCATACCCTCATAAGTGTTCACTTTGTAACCCTTAATCCATCCTTCTAAGTTCTTCAACCCTTCACTCACCCAGGTAGCCCAAGGGATACCATCATGCTTTTTGAGGGTTCTAAACCTCTTAAGATACTGGGAAGGGGTCTTCCCGAATCTAGCTATTAAAGCTAGTTTCACACTTTAGTAATTCGTCTTATCCGCCTCCCCCAACTCCATTACCACATCAGTCGCAACAGGAGGGAGCCTAGAGAACAACCAGGGAAGTAAAGCATTCCCGGTGATGTCCTGGAGCCCATGATTGTATTCAAACAGTTTCAACCAATCCAACACATCCAATCTCGGTTCATACATACCCACTAATTCCTTCGGCATCCGGGGTCTTTTGGGACTGGAGCTCCTAGAGGAACCAGAGGAGAGAGAAGCATTTTCCATAGACAACTTTTTCATCTCTAACTCGTGATTAAGTTCTATTTCCCTGAGTCTTAACTCAGCTTGCTTCTGCTCAGCCTGGGCATTCATCCGTCTGAACTCGAGTT
Source organism: Ambystoma mexicanum (assembly GCF_040938575.1). NCBI lineage: Eukaryota > Metazoa > Chordata > Amphibia > Caudata > Ambystomatidae > Ambystoma > Ambystoma mexicanum. The sequence goes on along the minus strand of NC_090927.1, from coordinate 722,596,012 downwards.
CTTGGTTTCGTTCAGATTGAGCCAAGAACCGTTTGTATTCTAACTCGAGCTTCATTTTTTCAAGTTCAAAATAAGCAGGGTTACTCGTGGGACCTGGTATGGGCCCCGTAGGCACAGCTGGTAAGGCGGGTAGAGGAGCAGGGGAGACAGTTTCATTAGCCTCGCCGTCCTCGTCAGCCTCTTCATCGCTATCATCAGAATTATGATTTAGATCAACACCATTACTGTTATCTACATTTGCTGGAGAGCTTGGTTCCTCTGAACCAGTACCCAGACTTTGGTTCGCCAGCAATCTCTCGATTAGTTCTAACTTCTTGCCTCTTACAGAAAGATTCTCTTGCCTACAGAGAGCTCGCAACCTCTCAGTATTTTCACCTGACAAGGACTCTTGACTGTAAGTTTCCATCGTAGACATGTTTTTTGAAAGTTGCTTTTTGTGCAAAGTTTTGTGGTTAGTTATCCTACAGTGTCGAAAAGCACTCTAAACTGTATACTCGATACAAATCCCACCGCTGTACACCAGTGTTAGGCGGAAACCTGCGCAGTTCCCTCTGGGACCACTGCAAAAGATTTAGGACTACAGGTGTTTGGCGGTGAACCCACTTGGTAGCAGTCTGTACCACACAGATTCACTTGGTAGCTGTGGCTGAGCAGTCAGACTTCCCTCAAGAAGAGTTAAGCAGTATGTGGAGTATACAATATAGGACAATTCTTCACAGTAAGGCAAGCAAACACGCAACCAGACTTAGTGTAAAGATATTAAGGCATTTATTTATAACGAAACATCTATGAAAAACACTATGGCACTTTCACGGCAAACAAATCAAACACAATTACTCTACGAAGAAGAAACGATCAATCCCCCTAACAATATCTCGACAAGTCTAGGTTCTACCGGCACCACTTATTTACAGACAGAGGTGTATGCCTCAACCTAGATGGCACTCGAATATTAGTTAGGACGGGAGAGAAAAAGTTAGGCAGGTTACGAAATCAACACAGTTCAATACTTCACGGGCAAAATGTACGGTAAGAAGGCAAGAACCACAATAGATCATAAAGTTCAGAGGCCAGGCCCACTCGGAGAGAGGCAAGGCGATATGTCCCAAAAAGTCTCTAGTGGAGATGCATTCAAGTCTTTGTAGCAAATTGTTATCGGCAGATTGAACCAGTTCAGAACAATAAATGAGAAAAGCTTGGAGGCGACCCAACGGAAAGGAGAGGATTAAGACACCTCACTCGAACCGATCGAAAGGGAAGCCAGGCGGACACGGTACCTTGTTGTGGAGGGTAGCTCCGGCGGGGGCAGTTGTTCCTGGTGGTGGATGCACGTCGGGTCTTTGCCAAGAGTAGAGGGGTTCTCGTCGTCGAAGAAAAGTGAAGTCCGGTGCACCACCAGGGAAGAGATCAGCCGCGGAGTGCTCCGTCACAAGGCACCACCTTTTGGTCGCGGTACAGGGGTAGTGGCTATCCGGTTGCCGAGGTGCGCTTCACGGGCAATTCGACCACTGCGTCCTGAGGCGAATAAGAAGCAAAGGGGACTGGTTGTTCCCACCAGTCAGGGGAAGAGACTCTCCGGCAGGGAGATCTCCTCTGTCATCGGGAAGTGGTGAGTCGGCTCAGCAGGGCTCCACCGGAGGTGTCGTCGTTGCAGGTCGGCTCAGCGTTACCCTCGTCGGATTCTTAGGTCCTGTGGCGACTTCTGAAGATCCAGTCCCAAAAGCCCTGCTTTTATGCAGAAAACCCCCATTCATTCAGCCTAGCTGTCAATCAACACATGCTAAGTGGTGAGCGGGAAGGCTCACCACTTGGGCCAATCACTCTAGAGTGCGACCGGAGTTGGCAAGGCAACTCGGTCCAGGGTGCCTAAACCCCCTCCCACACCCCTGTGGTAACCCAGACAGAATGGCACCACTTTGGAGGGTCTCTGTACAGAGCCCGCCAAAAGTGGAACAGAGGGCTCAACCTTTGGTTTAGGAGTCACAGAGACGAACACAGACGCCATTTTACAAACCGAGTTCTGGCAGAAAATACCATCCGATAAACCTATTTAAGATAAGTAAATCGGTGGTACGTTAGAGATTAACGAGAAAAAGTATCAATCTCCAACAATGGGACGGATCCCATAGGGTTAGGTTCGGGGTCGAACATAACAAGTAGTTTCCACTGCCACCAGCCAAAACTCGACGAGGGGGGATGGGACAGTGCCCCCTCGAGTAACAGATCCAGGATTAATCGAATTACCCCTACTAGTACGTCCACAATAAGATGGTTGGTACTAGTCCTGTTAGTAAATTTAGGTCTAGTAAAGCCAATGGTGACTTTACATGCCCGGGGAGACAGTAGTCAGTCCCCGGGTATGGAGTCTATGGTGGGGGTCCGCTAGGACGCCCCAGTGCTACGGCACATAGGGTGCGGTGTAACACACATAGAAAAACATATGAGACCCTATGGAGTAAAAGACCCCATAGCCCATAGAACACATTGACATTCAAAGGAATTACACACATACATGTCCAAGAGTGGGAGGAAAAGAGTCTCACTCTTGGCAGGATGGAAAAAAACAAACTCCCGAAATCCAGCAAAGCTGCTGGGGGACTCACTAGGTTAGGAAATTCAGCCTAAACAGAGAATTCTCCCTAACAGGGTTCAAGGTTCCATGACCCAGGTGCAGTTGTTCAGTGGGTCATGGTAATTTGTGAGGGAGGGGGGGGGTTGTTGTTGATAGTTGCCTTGCCCTGCAGTGTGATGGGAACCCTGACATTGTAATGGTGGTATGTACATGTTGTGTTCTGCTGATCAATGCCTGTTCATGTGTTGTGTTTACCTTTCAGGTGCGAGGGGATAGTTGTGGTTTGACATGCTGGGATGTACACATGGTGAATGTTCACATGTGATGTGTAGAGAACACTGATGGTCACTTGATTGTACATGCATATGTTGAGTGCATGTCCTTGCTGACCCACACACTTGCACTCTGATGCACTACATGTACTACAACCCTTGCATATCCACGTGTACACTGTTTGCCTTCTGGTGCCCACTGTATCCCTGCAGCACATGTTCTGTGACCAATTATGGATCCTGTACATGCCTAATTTGCTTTTTGATGTGGTCTGTCGCTTAGATGTGATGCTCAGGGTGTGCATCACACACAATGGCTGTTCACTGTGCTGTGCGCTGAGCAGTGTGTTGCAGGAGTAGGACACAGTACACAGAAGCTGCAGTGTTGATTTTGCAATGCACAATGTGCATGTAGACAGGCATTCATTGTTATGTTACGTCTACAACTCTTGTAATTCATTTGGAAATGACTTATTTTGGGTGGGAGGTTGTTGGTCAGTCATTTCATCTGATTCCAGGTCAGGCATCATTGTCTGATGCCACTGTACATTTTGGACATGGCAATGTGTACCTTAATGTTACTGTGTTGGTGTATGGGTATTGCTTGCCATGTCATGTTGTGGTTTGGGAGGGTTTGAGTGACATAACAGTGATGGCCATGGCCTGTTTTGCAGGTGTTTGTGATTCACACCTTGCATGTCAGGGTCATCCGCTTCTCAAAGCAACTAGCTGGGGGTAGATCTCTCTCCGCGGCAGGGCCCTCCCTCTGCAACAGCCTTCCTGCCTCACTGGAACTTGAGGAGAACCATCTACGGTTCGGGAAGCACCTCAAGACCTTCCTCTTTGCTTCTGCTTTCTCTCTGCCTCTCCCTTGCAAAATTCTTCACTGGAACTGCACTGGATCTGCAACTGGGCCACTCTCACCGACCTCGGTCCCTGGCCCAGCCACTCTCCACTTGCACTGCCTCCCTGGCAACCCCTGCACTGCGGTACTGTCTCTCTATCCCTACAGCCCCCCCTTCCCAGCACTTGTCTGCACTTACCTTTGCAGTTGCCACCAGCTGGCCTATGTATTTGTTTTTGGGTCTACTTACCCTGTACTGCACTCCCCCCCTTCCCCTTGCACTTTTCCCTTCCCCCTACCCCTGCACTTGCACAATCTAAATGACACCTGGTCTAGTAGTACCGTTGTCTGTCTTCCCTTGTTCCCCCCTCCCTGCCTCATCACACCTTGAAATACTTGTGTATAGGCCATATCATGTCATGTCATATGTGTGCCTTTTGGTCACACAGGATAGCTTGTGTTTAAGTAGCTAGGGATGCAGACAATGTGGCACTTCCATGGCAAATATCTCAGGGTGATAGGGTTGTGACAGTTGACAGTCTCTTTGTCATCATCGATTGTCACCTGGTATGTGGCAGGCCTGTGTGCACTCCGTAGGGGTGGGAGTTTAGGTGAAAAATGTGGCCACAAGCTGGGTCCGGGTTTCCTCGCCACGTGCCCTGTCCCCTCCCATGGGCAGCGCCTGTGCCTGTGGTTGGGGATGTGGGGGCACCACCATGTCCACCGGGACGCCCTGCCGTGTTGCAACATTGTGCAGGACACATGCTGCCACAATGATCCTGCACACTACTGGTGGTGCATAGAGTAGCTGCCCGCCAGAGCGGTCAAGGGAGCGGAAACGTGACTTGAGCACTCCGAATGTGCGCTCCACTATGGCCCTGGTTGCAATATGGGCGGCGTTGTATCTTACCTGGGGTGGTGTGGTGGGGTTCCGGATTGGCGTCATCATGTGGTTGCTCAGAGGGTAGGCACTGTCCCCTGGGGAGGTGTAAATGGTTGTGATTATTGGGGTTTGTTTATTTGTGTGTGTGACATGCATGCATGTTCAAGGGCATTTGTACTCACCTAGGAGCCATGTGTCGCCATGCTGCCCAGCTTCCAGGGCCCGGCTCAGGGAGGACATTCTGTATATGAAACTGTCATGGGTGGAGCCAGGGTAGTTTGCATAGACAGAGGTGATGATTCCCTTTGCATCGCATACCACCTGTACATTGATGGAATGCCAGTGCTTGCAGTTTCGGTAGATGTGCTCAGTGGCCCTAGGTGGACGTAGGGCCACATGGGTGCAATCTATGGCACCGAGCACTTTGGGGAAGTGTGCCACCCTGAAAAAATCCAGGACAACGGCCTGCCTTTTTGCGGGTGTTCTGGGCATGTATATGTGCCTGCGGACTAAGGGGCGCGCTGTCATGATTGCCAGTACCTGGTGTAGGCAGCGTGACTGCGTGGCCTGTGAGACCCCCCACTATGGCAGTAGTCCGCTGAAATGACCCAGTGGCCAAAAAATGCAGGACATTGAGCAGCTTCTCCAAGGGGCTCAATGCTTGGGAGCAAAGGGTGGGGGATGTAGGTCATCTTCCCACTCCCTGACCAGGTCTAGGATGATGTGGGGTGGAAACCTTTATCTGCCATAGACCTGGTCATCAGGCATCCCAAAAAGGCTTGTCCGTGGTGCGAAAATGCGTGCCCTGGCTATTCTCCTCCTCCTGCGGTGTCCCACGATCAGTGCTGCGACAAATGGGGCATTCATCGTAGCTGTATATACGTGTTTGTTGTTTGCGCGCACTTTTATACTGTGCGCGGGGACGCTTCCGCCTGCCTTTGTGTGGCGGATGCGTTGACACCTGTATGCGTCTTTTGCCGTGCGCGGGTTTCCCGTATTCGGATCCATGAATACGGGTTGTTCGCGTGCGTGTGGGCGTTCCGTGTAGTTCCCTGCAGTACTTCCCCAGTTACGCCTTCTTTTTCACACGTTATTCCCCATTCCGCGTGTTACGCCCACTGTTCCGCCCACTTTGGTTGTGTGCTCTGCGCTATGTGCGCTTTTGCTGTGCGCATAGCGCACGCCGTGTATGCCTGCGTGCGCCATGGCTGGATTGGGCGCACGGACAGCGGGAAACACGCGCCTGCTTGCGCATGGATTTTCGGCGCACGTTTGTTCCATGAATTGGCCCCTCAAAGTCATCAATTGAACAGTTGGTGGTACTTTGTTCTCCCTTTAGGAGCATTGTCAGCACAAGTCAGCATTTTAAGAACCACCTACTAGATTTTCCATTTATCTTGTCAGGAAACTGTAACCACGTGGACTATGAAAACCTCCATCCCCAAGCACGAGTCAGAGAGATTGCTATACATTTCGCTGACCGGTTATTAGGGTCACAGGTAGATGAGAGCAGGGACACAGGACCATGAACCGCTGCAAAGAAAGGCAGTGATTAACAACTAACAGTGTTTCTGCAAACAACAATGTACAATGAACTAGGCAATGAACACCTACCTAAATGAGGGCGGTGGTGTGCTGGAAAGAGGGTCTGTCTCTACCGGTGGGGGGGCTGTGGAGAGCCAGTAGAAAATGGGAAACAGGAAGGTGGACCCAGCAGCTGCAGAATGATGTCAATGTGCAGAACTAAAGGAGAGTTCTGCTTAGTTCCCAGAGACAAAAGAGTGCTACCAGTAAGCGTAAAAGGAATGGGTCAGTAGTAGGGCTCCCGCAGAAAGGCAGAGGCTCCTTGCAGTAGCAGTAGAAATGAGGATGAAGACTGAGGCAATCCGATGTGCAGTCGGTGATCAATACATAACCTTGCAGGAGTTCAACAAACAAAAATTTGATCCCGGCGCAGTCCAGTAAACCAAAGTATAGTCGTCAGTAGAGCCGGGTAATATGATCCAAACGTGAGACAGGCGCAGTCCAGGGGCAAAGCAAGATTCCAAAAACCAAACAGATCCAAGGTAACAAGGTCGTGGCGCGTAGCAAATGTCGAGAACAGCTGATAAGCAAAGTGCTGAAGGAAGGACTTCCTTATGAACGTCCTGTTCTAATCACATGATCGGGATTTGCGTGGTCACGTGATTGGTTCCGCATTGCGCGGCTGTTGTTTGTGCCTCGTCCCCATGGCAACCGCATTCTCCATTGTGGCCACAGGTGTCACGGGTGCCGATTACGGCGTGAAAACAGGCTGTCCGAAATGGGAAGGCCAGGACGTCTAACCCCAAGATGCCGCCGCTGGGTGCACACAGAAGGTCTCAAGGTAGAGGGGCTGCCTGGGGTACCTGGGTGTAGGGGTGGAGCTATGCTGTGGGGACGTGATGTGGAAGGCGTGACATCAATACAGGGTTGGAGATAGAAGCTGTGTGTTGTCCTTAAGTAAGTTTTTTGCTTGATGAACATCTCTTTTCGAGATGCTTAAAGCTGCAACACCATTCAAGAAATCTTCGTGTATAGGCCCGACTATTGCATTTCAGATGCAGTTTCTACTATGGCAAAATTTGCTCACAAAAGCAGCCCAAAGATTTTCACCTAAACTTCACAAGGACCTTGCCTGTAATCTGAGTCGTGGCCTTTCTTTGATATAGTTCAAATCTATGGTTTGTTTTACATTTTTGCCAAAAAGAGGCAAAAATCCTATTGAAAATATCTGATTTTATCGGATGCAAAGGATCATTTTCAGGGTCCTGACTGCCATGTTGATGCTTGTGTATCAGCATAAAATGTGTGACTTTTCTGGTGGGGGGAACCCAGATTGACTAGTTGGAAGACAGCCAATCTTAAACTTGTCAGGGAGAAGCCCGATATAAAAAATATGTTAATCTGTATTGGTTATTTCACAGTTGAATGTTATATTATCTGTGGATAAAATAACTACAACATTGATCAACTACTTACTACAGCATTGTGAGTAAATAATGTGATTGCTATGTCACATATTGGAATATCAAGCAGGTGCTTCCATTTAGAGTGAATGCTGTGTGTCACCTTAAGCTACAACCTAGGGGAACACCATAACATACGTCAACTTGATACATCAACAGTAATTCTTATTGTATAAGTGCCTAACAACCAAACAATAAAATACATTTTTTTTTAAAATTGATTTTCAGTTCCTGTTAGTCATCTGTTCTTGGACATTCCCTCTAGTCAACCCTCTGAACAAAGGTTTTCTTTAGATTTCCATTTCCTGTTTGTGATCTGTTCCTGGATATTCCCTCTCGTCAACCCTCTGAACAAAGGTTTTCTTTTGATTTCCATTTCCTGTTTGTGATCTGTTCCTGGATATTCCCTCTCGTCAACCCTCTGAACAAAGGTTTTCTTTTGATTTCCATTTCCTGTTTGTGATCTGTTCCTGGATATTCCCTCTCGTCAACCCTCTGAACAAAGGTTTTCTTTTGATTTTCAATTCCCGTTTGTCATCTTTTTGGCCATTATCACAGATTTCTGGAGGCAGATTCTGTCTTGTTTGCGCATCTTGCCTAACTGGTCTGGCGATTCATTAAAATAGGAGTCAGATTCGAATGAGTGCTCAATACAATGCTGATTATTTCTATTACTTCTTCCAACCCTTCCATAAACATACTGCAATCTAGGAACACATTTCGATAGAAATCTAGAGGACTTCCACATCTCCTGCACTGAAGCTGGGTTACAGGGCCTAGCCTTTGTCTCGTTTCTGGAGGCCAGTACAACTCAAAGCAACATTTCTTGCTGCATTAGTCCGTCAGTCAAATGAACATTTGCCTTTTGATTCGAGGCTAATATCTGGATATATGGTCCCCGTCTTCACCCCAGTCAAGCATACCCTTGTAAAACACTGACATTTTTGCGACATTGACAAAATCATAGAAAGGCTTGTTTCTACCCCATGGAGTTGCCTCTTAATATGTTGGACATGCTGCCCCACTTTCCACTCAGAGGTGCCCAGAGATTCATTGCAAGCTAAACCCAGATACAGGCCTATCCCAATTTTACTTCACTTCATTTTACCGCAAGATCTCAAGACTCTAAATGGTTTTAAGACATTCCCATGCAAGAGGTGGAAGAAGTTAAGTATACCTCTGTCCAACCAAGGTTTCTAGAGGATCAGTCTCCTTGCCGCAAGAAGCTTTGGCTTGTTACAAATAATGGAGTTTTCTAATGAAAATGGTGCATTAGCACTGCTATGGACATACTCACCAGTGAAATCATTTCACCAAAATGCCAGGGATAATTGAAGTGACATCACACAACCCTTGACCTCTGATGACATCACAGGATGTGATGCTATTTGACCCCACCCCAAAGTGACATCACAGGAAGAAATAGATCACAAACGTTCACCCCTTGACAAAACAGGAAGTGGCATCAAACAGCATTGTTCCTAAGTACACTATGAAAAATATGTTTACGATATCACTGTAATGTGATATACGTTTCATACAAGAATTGATCACCGTATGTATCATTAATATCAGTGTGTATGGGCTTATATTACCAAATTACTGTGAATGTAAACAGTCGTCCAAGGCCAAATGATATGTAATTTATAGTTCTTCCGCTTAAGCACTTTATCTAGAATAAATATACATACAATACCACCCAACCTGTGTTGGTACTCATTTATTGACCTCAGAAGGAGGACAGGCTGTGTTGGTCTTGCCGGGATTAAAACCTGCAACCTGCAGATCACACACACATTGCAGCAGCAAGCCCACTGAGCCATTTTACAGGCTACAGCTATCTTACCGGCTATAGTAAAATGAGCAATTACATGTCTGAATGTTCTCAAAGTCAGAAAGCAAATTACACTCTGTAGTGGAGACAATAAAACTAGTAACTGAGATTTAACAGCAGGCCAGTTCATCTGCAGGTCTGGTGCCAAGCTGGCCATGTATGAAGCCTGCGCAGATCTACTTTTCAGGCTTCAGAGGTTCCCAAAATACATACCATTTGGAGGGTTCATAACTGTGTATTAAAGAATTTAGAGTAGCGCAGGAAAGCAGCATACTCACACAGCATCCGGTACTCTGGGCACTTACCTCATACATGCAAACAAACATCCTGAACAGCATGCCAGGGAGTTAGGAAGGATTGACACATTAAAGCAAAGCATTAATTGGCGCATAATGAAATCAAGGGCCACTTTATGTGCAATGGTCTAACATTTCTACACTGTACCCAAGCTTTTAGGAAAAAAGATTTTGTCAAGTGACCGAGGACATCAAGATGGAATGTCTTGTGATATTTGTAACAGAGACGATGGCAGAAAAAAAACATTCTATAACTGCAACTAAAAAGCAAAATCCAGAATCCGAAATGGATGCTTATTCTACTGTACTAAATGCTTTTTGGACGTTTTTGTCTGGATTGTAATTTTGAGGTGTTTCAGGACAAACTACATCAATGACTCAAACCCGGAAGTGTGTCTGAAATAAACCCTTAATGAGTCTAGCAATTATTGTATTGAATTCCAGAAAGACTAATTATTTGTTACTCCTAATCTTTCTTATTTAGGGTCACTGCTCAAAGTGTTACACCTATGGAACCCCCTGTTTGTTAAGAGACCTGTACAAGGTGGCCTGCCACTACAGAAACCAAGAGCTACATGGCGCTGGCCACAGCCCAGGAGCTTTCATTTAAATAAAAAAAGATTTGTATTTGTTTTATTTTTTGGGGGTAGCAAGGGAGATCATAGGGATTGCAGCTGTGACCCCTGGTGACTCCCAAATGACATCCCTGATACTCACCAACAAAACTCTTATTTCGTAAGTCTTCTATACTACGGCAATCAAACTTACCACATAAACCAATGCTTTAAACTACTTATGGTTTTCATGTATTACTTTGTAATTATAGAAAATGTATTTATTTTTAATAAGCAGCAAAAGCCTTCATGCTGTCACTTCATATAATGCAAGCACTGCCCCATACATAATTATCAACATGAGTCAGAGTTGTATGACCCCCCCCCCCACTGTTTCTTTATTGCACCATTGTTCCTGGTTTATGAACAAAGCAAGTTCCCCTCCTCCCACATCAAATGGTCGATCCTTATTATTTTACCTGGCTCTATAGATTGTGAGATTCCATAGTCTGTGATGTAAGTGAACAACACTTATGAATCGGAGAGTGTTTTTATCATGCCTAACCATTGTCTCAACAAAACAGATGAGTATTTTTATTTGTCATGGTATTCGCCAATTCTCCTCACTAAGAACTATAGCTACACATTGTCAAGGCAAAATGTAAATATATGTTTAAATAATGTTGATGGGTAGTGTTATTGCTAGTGAACGTAATGCAACTGTACACACTATGTTCATTTGAGAAAGACTGTGACTCAATATTAGTATTATGTCCAGTGCAGCTGTAGAAAGAATCAATTTTGAAAATGTATGCATACATGTAGAAAGGAGAAAGGTAGCTTGGCAACACATAATGTATTTACTCACCTGTGCGTAGTCTGCTGCATCAGCAAAAATAATTTAGAGACATGCTTGCAATGCCAAAACATATTAGAGCATGCCGATGAAGATGCTTCAAATTGAAGGTATTAGATATGTATTAAGGCTTAATTGTGTTTGGGGTATATATCTCGATGTGGTATCTCAAGTAGATTCTAAACTGACCCTGAGTGTCTAGATTTGCCTGGCTCTAAACAGTCAGATATTGGATTAATTGAGGAAGACTGAAATCCACCCTGTCAAGGTCTCCCTTTGCGTTCATTGAATAGAGCTCAATGTATTGAGGATATACACTGGGTAGTTACATTTGGGGGGAATACAGTCTTGGGTAAGATGGGAATCATATGTTCTTCTTGCCAGTGATCATCCTGTAGTACTACTATTAAATATTTGATGAACCAACCTCAACCCAAATCGCGTACCCTGTCTGTTTTCCACAAAAACATATGCTGGCCACTTGAAACTTCATGGCCACAACAATGGTCAGTACAATGTCATGGAAAGTTAACAGCATCAATGTAAAGGAGAAATAGTCAAACCCAACTAAATTATGAACATTGTTTCTTTGTATATCTCCTAGAGGATCACATATCTAATTAGAAAGCTCATAAATACAAAAAGTGTAGGTTGGGTTGGCTGAGAAATGCACCACTGTTGCACCACAAGGGTGCGTTAATTCTGTAACAAAAATGCTTGTAAGTACAAATTCATAAATGTCTTCTTTGAAAAAGGAGTAATCTATTGTTCAGTTCCACTGTGATTGGTCTAGACCTGTTAGAGGTAATTCTAAACTTGCTCCACATCACATCAGCTAACCTACTTCACACCATTTTGGGAAAATGCCTGTTAGATGCAACCATCAAGAATATGGTTGACAGACACTTCAGCCTTCCTATTTGCTAAATAATAGACACTCACACAGGACATTAACATTACAGACATTTGGAGATTGTTCAATCTGACTTCCAGCCACTGCGATTATTATTCAGTGACCCACAATTCCTTCTCAAGAATCAACCTCTTCCAACCACCTGATAAATGTGACGGTAGACACAAGGATCTGCAACATGGCCACCTTGGGCCATGCTCTAATTGTATACAGTGATAATGTCGCCATGAACATGGCTGCCATGGGGTGACATTTCCCTAAAAATGCACTCTCCAGAGAATCAAACACTTTCCCCAAATATTCTAGGATTGTTAGATAATAATATATAATTATACTCCTCCTAGAATATTTGGGGAAAGAATTGTAGGGGTCAGGGGAAAAAAGCTGCTTACATGGGGACTTTTTACGGTGGCATTATCACATGGAACCGCTCAAATGATGCTCACAGTTGATGGAATCCTGGAAACGCCTGTGTCCACAACAGCTCCCTATTACAAGCAACAAAGTTAAGGACAATATACATAATGTTGAGTATAAATTCGTCTGACAAAATGTTGACCTTGTATCCAATTATAGCAATGTCAGACTTGCTCTCTGGGCCTTTTTATGTGGAATATTTTTGGTAACATCCTCAATCTTTCGGAATAAGAGACTGGAAACATTCAGAAAACTGGAGAACAACCTGACACAATTTGAACATGACTGTGCAGAAAGGGGAACATACATAGACCTGAAAGCGGGCTTGAGTACTGGAGGACATGCAACTAATAACAACATCTACACATCTAGAGCAGAATGCCCACTGTTCCACCACAGACAAGCCAGTGGTGAGAAATATGATAAACCCATGGCGTATGGGATCAAAACCTTTTATCATTTGAGTAGGGAAATGCCCTTGGGCTCACTCGAGTTTAAGAGAAATCATGAAACTTAAAACTGAGAGGATTTAGATATCAGAAATTGATGTCTAAATTGTCTACTTTCAAAACCTAGAGAATACATCTCTTAAATACATCTATATTGTGTTCCCATTTTTTTTCTCATGAGACATACACATCATGCTCATACTTCGATAAAATGACCAGTGTTATTATTTCCTTAGTCATAAATATAAAGTAGAGAACATAAAAAAAACTCTATCAGAGCATGTGCAATTGAATCTATTAACAAGATTGCTCCAAAAACCAAAATATACACACCATTTCTCTACACTTGTATCCAAAAGTACACCAAACACTGCGATGCATATTAACAAACCCGAATACATCTACACGAATTTCAGTTTCTAGGAAAATAAATTGAAGAATCATCAGCACATATAAAGATCCAGACCATACAACAATTCAAAACACCAAATTACGGACTGATACATTTCAGTTTGTAACTTAATTGTTTTCAAATCTCATCAGATCAACGTTTCTTTCAATTGTTTGGACTGACATAGCTTCTTGGACTATTAAACTATCCACCTTCTTTGGGTTTATCGCTAAAATGAGACAAATGATAAAATTATATGAGTATATCCTTAGTGTCATGACAAAATATTCTCAAACACAGCATGTAATATTCAGTGTACCCACGGAATGCCATGGTTCCCTATTGTTGTAAGTCATCCTAACCAATCACCTCAGTTGCTGTTACCCATTTATTTATATGCTGGACTGAAAGTAAAAAACGTGCTTCTTGAATTTTTGTGATGAAGTAAGTTACTTACTAACTTTTCCACAGTGTATGTAAGCAAGCGCACAATGGGTAGATGCTTCATCCATTTGATTTAAGCAATAAAACCCGAACATGGGGGGGGCAATGAATTAGAAGCCCGAGTGAAGCAAGGGCTTTAAGGTTAGCCCTGGCTATTACCTGACCAGGTAATGCCCCCCCTCCGATGGTTGTATTGCTATTAGTACCCCAGCATGCTGTATCAGGGTACTAAAAAAAAAAATTCAAGTAGAGAAATGGTATGTTTGTCATTTCTCAGCTTTAAAAAAGCTACTAAAGAAGATGGTCACTAAGGAAGAGAGAGAAGTGAATTAGGCATAGTCCATTCACCCTTTCCATAGCAGCTATTTCTGGGAAGGAGATGCACCGGGAAAACCGAGTGTTCCTGATGCCAGTGAGGGACAGAGGAGTGCAAGGTAAGTGGGGTGGGGTAGTAGGGTGGAGGTGGATATTGGTTTTGGGGTTGGGGAAGGAGGCTCAGGGGGCACATTTATTGGATTCCCAGCAAATAAATTACAATATCAGAGGCAGATCACAACTAGTCGCCATATATTGCTTTTCACGACACTATTTATCAAATATCATCCAGTTGTGCGAAATCACAACCCCCACGAACAGCCCTCTTGAATTTTGAACTGCACAAGCAGTTCCCCCTGACAGCCCCATGATCAACAAACCATTATTTTCAACCGCCATATTAAGAGAAGTCAGGATACTCTTTTTAATGACAATCACGGGAAGGCCAAAGGGGATGGGATTAGATTGAACATCAACACTGCTTCCAAGGACAACCTTAATAGTGTCAGGAACAAGGACCTACAACAAGTAATGACAAGAATTATTCATGGTTTCTCCTCCTTAATTTTCTGAAGGACCGCATGAATCAGGGCATAGGGACAAAAGGCATAAAATAGGCTGTTTGGCCAATTATTGTACAGAGCATCTGTTCCACATACAGAGGGATGTTGAGATCAGGAGCAGTAAAGTGTGTGTTTCAGTTTTCCTTTGTAGCAAACAACTCCATCAGTGGGTTGCTGAGTGCCTTGAATATCTGGCAAAAGGTTTTCTGTGGCACACAGTACTCTAGAGACAATGGAATACCTGTCTCTCTTTGTCTACCATCATTTTCAAAATACCTTGAATGAGAATGGCCAAGAATGTCGGGAGGCTCTCTTCTGCCCATTTGTCTTCCTATACTCCCCTTGGAGCAAGATTTTGTCTTTGTGCCTCCTTGTCTGTTAACATATGTAGTTGCCACCTTGATCAGAACAAAATGTCCTTGTATCTACATTGTTAATGAGGTATAAGCAAGGAGTGTTGCTTGACGTTCTATAAAGTTATTTGCAGGCTTCATGACTTTCTATGGCAATTTCCTTTGAATATCTTTCTTTAAAACCCATCACTCTTTCAACAGTCATACCACTTTTAGGGTACACCTTTTTAGAGTACCCAGGATAAATAACCATTACGTAAGATCCTGAATGCATGATGTCACAGGGATTAGAGATTTACATTTCTGCCTCACTGGCTTCCAATATTGTGAAATGGGTGCCCTACAGGCTTCATGCCACTAGAATCTGCAATTTCAGCTAAAAAGACATACATGCTTATCACCACATAGTAGCCATCACTAGTAGGTCAACTCAGATCAGAACTACACAGTAATGCACTATGAGAATGTAAATTAGCCAAAAAACATGTTTTGCACTTCATAGGAGGAAATCATCATTGCATAATGGGGCATTGCTATTTTATACAAAGCTTTATTAACCCAAGACTGACAGCTCTCAATGATACCACTACCAAATAAATATGCAATCCACACTCATTGGGTCACTCCAATGCAGTGCAGGTTCACATCTTTGATCTTAAAGCATAGGGGCATGTTTAGCATTTAACATCCATAACACATAATTGACAGAAGTTCTTAGTTTACGGGGAGTTATTCCTATGTCTGCTGTGGCGACTACAAATAGAATGTAGAGGTCCTTTCCCTTTCCTCTCTCACTACTTTCCTATGCTAAAAAGATAAAGTGCACATCCATCGGTGGTCGGTTCTTGGCTTTAATGTTCCCGCCTCCAATGTATGTGTCTTATCAGTAAAATAGTTTCGGCCAAGTGGTCGAAGCACAGCTAAAAAACTGTGGGTGTCCCTCTTGGAGTTGTTAGGCGGGTCACTTAGATGTTCTCTTTACATTTAACTATTTATTCAAGCCCTATTATCACATGTATAGTGGGTCTTGGAGTCAGGGTCATCAACCCAAGACTGCTTGATGAAAGTCAACCGGTTTCAGCGGTTCTGATTATTTGCTGCTTTCTTCAGGACAGGTGTAGTCTTGCTGTATTCTACGCAAGATCTATAATTTCTTTATAATACTCCTTTTCAAGGATGTCTTGAGGAAATCTTCGCGTTTCCAGACGGGCATTATGGATCAATTTCCAGGCCCTATGGGGTTAAAAGGACAGATGAGGCATCATCAGTCTCAAAGTGCTGGATCAGAACAGGTAAGTAAGTTTTTTAGGACTCAAATATCCTTACCTGTGGTGACCTATTTCTCATTATTAATACAGCTGTCATGGATCAGATGTAGCCTTTATATCCTGGTATTTGGTGTCTTCCAGGTTCTCACTCAGGTAAGTTTCTATAATTGAATAGAAAATGGGAATAATACTTGTGATCTTGCCACTCTTTTCCTATCAAATGTGCCATGTTAAAAATCAAATCAAAAATCCATTTTACCTTGATGTGTTGCTGAGTTCTGATTAATCTTTCACATTGCAGGATTGTATTCTTCAATGGATGTCTGGTAACCCTAGAAAACAAATCCCAATGTCAGGGTATTATGGATCTGTTAGAGGAAAACACACTCACGTCCATTTGTTTAGTACGGTTTCCGTATCTACAGGTAATGCTCAAGGGTCATTTGTAGTGGCCATCCATCAACACACAGTCCATACTGTAATAGGGGCATTCTCTAGTTATTGGGAGTGATTTTAAGCTACAGGTTGCAGTAACCAGAGTTCTGCATTATTATGTAGCGGTCCATTATGGCGGGAGCGCAAAATCCCTACAATCAAGTCAAAAATCCTTTCGGATGTCTTACCTTCAATTTCGCTATCGCCTCATTCAATTCCTTGTTTCTGGTCGTGGACGCCATCTTGAAGGACTTCCCTATTCAGAGTCACGCGCTACAGTCACGTGACCTGTTGCCGCTTGCATGAAAATAAACTGTACGGTTTATTTAGTTTATTTATTCCCTTTAGTCAATGGCTGTACATGGACCTGAGCTGCACCTGGAGGAAGTCACAACTCTAAGTGCCGCGATCGGCAAAAGCCAGACATGGGAAAAATAAAATATAACATAAATAATAAAAATGAAAAAAAGAAAAAAACAGGCATTTAAATTTGCCTCATCTCACAAGACTAAACACGACTGTTGAGGTTACAATTTGGTAACAACAAGATAAACAGCAATCACTCTTTAGATGCAATAGACCACGTGGTCGAAACTATTTTACTGATAAAACACATACATTGGAGGCAGGAACATTAAAGCCACGAACCGACCACCGATGGATGTGCACTTTACCTTTTAGCATAGGAAAGTAGTGAGAGAGGAAAGGGAAAGGACCTCTACATTCTATTTGTAGTCCCCACAGCACCGAACTCTAGGGCACATGTGACCGCTGCATATGTAGAACGTCTACACAGGGCAAACAAACTATTGCAAAGGGACTTAGACATAGGAATAACTCCCTGTAAACTAAAAACTGCTGTCAATTATGTGTTATGGATATTTGGGTATAGACAGGAGGTGACAGCCCCTTGACTCTATTTGTATTTATTTAACAGCATTTAACATCAATATTATCGTGGCTTTGAAAGAAGCTGGAAAACAACCTAGGACCTACAATCTGATAGTAGAATAGGCCATTTGTTGAATCCGGTCAATTTTTCTCTTCTCCCCATAGGGGTGCCAACCCCTGTGATGCTATGGAGGGGAGCCCGTGCAGCAACTACCTCCCTAGGGGTTTGGGAAAGTGGGACCTCTCTGGGAGTAACTCCCCTTTCTGGAACAAGGACTCACAGTCCAAGAATGAATTCCCAGACCAGAGGACCATTTCTGCCTATATGGATGCAGAGAAGACTATCTTTATTAATATCTTCATGCCACCGAAAAGTGAGTCATCTTTAATTCCTCTTCCTTTACCTCAAAGGAATAGTGTTCTACGTTGCCATGCTGTAGTCAGCGAGGAACAACAGTGAGGTGGGAAGCGAGGCAGAGCCTAGCCGAATGCTAGAATACTGGTGTCCCATCTAATCAAGCAGTCAGGAAGGAGAGGGAGCAACAGGGAAGCCCTTGTTTCCTCTGGTGGTGAGACTGCAGCGAAGCAGCGGAATGTTTTGTAACAGATGCAGAGACCAGACCAGTAGGGAAGAATTGAATCCCCAAGCTCCACTTACGGCAAAAGACAGTTGTTGAGGCACACATGTCAGGGGAGCAACCGCTTCCATGCAGAAGGTACCGTTGAGAAGAACAGACATCATATATTTAGTTTTAGAGATCCTATGAGGCCACGGGTGCCTGAGAGTCCTGAGCGAACAAGCCCTCAGGGTAAAGCTGGAGAAACAACCCATGAACACTTCGAAGTAAGAGATTGTATGCTGTCACAGGTTCCTGAAATCCCAAACAAGTAAAACCCTAGTATGAAGCTGGGGAAAGAAAGTCTGAAAATTTTGATATAAGAAAATATATAAGGTCACAAGTCTCTAAGAGTCCCAGGCAAACAAAGCCCAAGCATAAGGCTGAGGACGGAAAGAAAGAATACTGCAAATTAAGGAAGACTGAAAAGCTTAAAGTAGCAAACGCTCCACACAGAGCAGAAGAGAAGGAATACAAGTTTGTTGGTTGTAAGTTTGAAGAACATCCAAGGTTAAGGGAGCTTGAGAAACACAGAGTGGCAAGTGCTCTGGTTAATGTGAAAGAGAACACCATATCTCCTCTTTATACCAGTTGGGGAATCCACAAGGGTATGAGCATTGGAGACAGCGAATGGGTCAAGATGGAAGTAAATGAGAACTTTGCTTTATAGGCAAGCTAACGAAACTGGCGGGATTGTGAAAACTGAAAAAAACTGAGTAGGCCAGTGTCTACACCATACCCTAAACCTGAGAAAGAACTTGTTACACGAGAAAGCATGTGGAAGAAGGATTTCAACTGTTTTGAACTGTTGAGAAAGCTCTAATGCTGGGCCAGGCACAAGCCTATCTGAGACTGTGTTCTGGTCTCCTCCTTTCTGTTTATTTTTTCCAAGTGCCCTGGCTAGTTTATAGTTATGACTCGGATGGGAATTTTCCTTTTAGAAATAGGGCAAGATAGGCGTTTTTCCGTTCTTTAATAAAACCTGTTAAATCATGGCATTAAGTCGTCCGAGTCCTTCTTCTGGCTAGCCACAGACATTTCAGATAAGAAGCGAAATATGCACAGCACCACCTAGCAGTCATCCTCAGAAGTTTAGCTTCAGAGAAGAGCTACACAGCAACACACTATGGATATGCAGATTAGCTGAAAAGCTTTCATGGTTGCTTCACATTAGATAACTGTCATCATCATACTGGACAGAACTACTTCATTTACAGCTTTATCAATCAAAAACTGACAGGTCTCAAGCATGCAACAACCAACTATATATGTGTTTTACCCTCATTGCGGCTTGTCAGTGCTGTGTTGGTTGACATCCTTTCGATTGAATCTTCGGGTATGTATACTATTCACAATCAATATTATGGAAAGTTTTTAAAAAGTAGGAGAAAACCCTTCTAACTGCAATGTGATAGTAGAATTGTCCATTTCAACTGAAAAGGCACAAATGCACATGCTTCATGTGAAATCCTACCCAGGGGACCAGTAATACAGTTGATAACATGTCCCATTGGACAGTTAGCCAACTTCTCGCTGATATATTTTGGAGGAGCAACAGCTTGCTTAAATGATGTTTTTGCTTCTGGATCCTTGGTTGAGAGAGAAACACCTTTCCCATGTGTGTACAGACCTGGCACCGATGAATATAAGATCCTGGTATAGAGATAGGAGGATTTCTTTGTGTTGATCATGAATGCCATATGTTGAGTTGACAGAAACTCATGTTGTTTTTTGACTGTTATTTTGATGCTGCATGATAGAAACATTTGCCTCGGCTGGACGTGTAGTCCTTTTGTGAGAAGTATTCTCACTACTGGAGCAACCATCTCGGTAACAGTTCGAGGGGCTGCCTTGAGCCCACATAGTAGCAATGTGAATTGGAACTGGCAGATATTTCTTGTGAGTCGATTAGATATGGGATAAGTGATATGTGTCCTGGAGATCAATCAATGTTAAATACTCCCGCAGATGTACCATTGGGGAATCACCTGGATGTTCACCATTTGAATTTGATAATTTGCATCTATATATTCATCCTATTGAAGTCCTCCATATGCCATTGTGCACTGGCCACTGTCACAGGCAGGAGGATGAGGTTCTCCTCAGAGATGCTTGCAGCATGAGGCACACTGCCTCTATGCTGCTGCTTGTAAATGCTGCACCCTGATTTAGGAGCGTAGGCTAGCATTATGTGTAGGGGAGGCAGGAAAGAGACAGACCCACTCAGACCTGTCCCCTCCCATTCACCATAATAGAGTTTGGGTTGAACTAGCCATATGAACACTGTTATATATTCAGCATTACGAATGTAGGCAGAATGTTAACAACGCACTGTGTGTCCCGTGATCTCTAAGGAAGTGTCAGCATGCCGTTTACCATAATACTATGCTTTCTCAAGGGGAAAAGGTCAGTGTGTGGGCCACAATTTCTTGTAAACATTGGCCCGCGGGTACAGACTATGGTAACATATCCTAAATGTTCCTCATCAGCGAGGGGCTCCTCTCTCAGTCCCACCTTAAATGTCCTTCCACTAGTGCTAGTAAACATGCCAGTGCATGCAGAACCCTGACAGCATGGCGGGGAGGCTGTATAATGTCAGACTAGTGGTTCTGTATACCTGTTGAACCGTTAGGTCCTTTTTAAATGAGGAAGAAAGTCATTATATGGATGCAGGTGCAGAATAGCTCTCACACCAATAACCAGACGGACTCAGGAAGTTGTCAAACAATAACTGTTTTCTTTTCAATTGTCTAAAACAGGGAGTACAACAGACATCAACTGATGTTTCCCAGCATAATCTTGACGCATCACATGAAAAAACATGTTTTTATAGCAATCCTTCATCATGAATGACATCACACTACGTGGTAAACTAAGAAAACATTCTTGGTATTGTGATAGGTCAACGGAGAACAGTATACTTTCTATATGGGATAGGATTGTGATTGGGTCTCTCTGTCAGGTGGACAACTTATGCTCACCCCTTGTGCAAGTCATCCTCAATATTTGTTAGATACATGACACATCGTTGGCTCTTGAACTATAGGGCTCTTCAATACATGTCCCTCTATAATTGGTTGACACACTTGTAGCCTTCTGGAATATTTGACTCGCGAGCAGGACACAAGCCTGTGGGTGGACTTCAGCATGCCTCCCCACCCAATTAGCTCACCATTCATCATCACTCATGCCGTCTGCCATTCAAATTGTCTTTGAATTTGGCCTTGCAGAGTGTCACTGTGCCTGAGAATAGAAGGGAGAGCGAGCATGTTTTTATCTTCAGTTTCGATGTAGCTTGCCCATTTTCTATTTCCATCCGTCCCACGTGACAGGAGACCACATTTGAGATCCTTTCCTCACATTTAATAATATTAAATTAATACAACTTGGCTTTCATAGTCTTTCCGTCGTACCTTAACAGGAGCTTGCCTTGTTTCTCACATTCATTGTATCTCATTGAACAGATAAATGTTCTTGGCTGACCCAACCGTTGACACTAGGCCAGACAGCTTTTTCGATCCTTCCTTGATTTTCAGCTGCTGCTCTACTGCGCCACACTTTCAGCCCTTCTCTTTCACGGGTCCTGGCTTACTAAATTTGCGATGTCGAACATCCAGGCTCTATACATTTATACATTGGCGGCACCGCCTGCAATCTATTCACTACGTATAGCCAGCCTTCATGATTACTTAGTCTACTTGCATTACAGCATCTGTACAGTTATGAAACGACTTATATTTTCTTTAGTGTTCTTCGTACGTGCAATCTTCATTTCACACATAAACTGTTTCTTGATTCCAGATTTCGTCATCAGGTCCCATAAGGCATTCTCTTCTTTGATCATCCTTCTCAGTGCGTCACTCTCCTTTCTTGTGATGTTACCATCCTCTTGCATTCACCACGGCACACTTCTTCAGGGACCTCCCCTAACAGGCTGTCATCTCTCTGGGGGTACATTTTATAGGTGCTTCTCAATGGATACCTTGTTTCGAAGACCTTTCATACTATCGGGTTCATTATCGGCAATGTGCATGTTGCAATTTCCAGCTTTCAACCTATAGGCAGAATATGGGTGGGATTTCAGGTAGAGGCATTTGTCTCCTCCTCTACACTGTCAAACCCAGAGCCAGGGTATCAGCACCTCTGGTAGTTCACCTGGTCCCAACGCAGATTTCAGTGGCATATTACATGATTCTGGAAGGTGGCCTTCTCATGTTGGTCATATTCCATTTACATAGTGTATTTACTGCGTGTGTTGGGTTCACTGGTGGAATGCAAGCAATCCATTTACCAAAATGTGTTGCACCCTCCTAGTGTCATGGTCTTAGGGTCAGTCCCAGTTACCTCTACCGCTGGCTACCCCCAACACCCTGGGAGATCAATCTGCAGAGACCTGTGCAATTGGTCCTTCACACCGCTGGAATCCTACATGGGTGTCACAAATTCACCGGACCCAGGACTGCACTTTCAATCCTATGTTGAAGCCCTGCAGAGTCTCTAGGGTGGAGGTAGGAGAAGAGGATAGCAGACAAGACCTACAAAGGCCAGCAGTAAGGGTCATATTTCTAGAAATGAGGCGTGTTGCCATGCAGGTCTCCATTGCGTTCACTGTCTGCAATCACAGAAAGCAGCACAGCCAGATTCTGGCTAAGATGGGAGGTGGTATATTCTGCGTGAAAGGGGAGAGTTAAAGTAAGGAAACAAAATGACAGAAGAATTTTTGGGAATGGTTTCTGTCAGGAGGCTATTGTCTTCGATGGCAGGTGCTGGGATCAGATAAAGGGAAGTACATTTTTACCTGTATTCAAATAGTATGGGACATTTGACTACTGGCCAATGGAAGCTTTTACTTTCTTAGAATTTCAAAAAATGTATTCATATCATCTTTCAACAAAAATCAAAGTTTACCTAGCTTAAAATCATATCATTAGTTGCCTCATCCCTTTTATCCTCTCTTGCAGTTTATCCTGATGTCAACGCTGCACCAACTCACACACCTATAGTTTCTCTTGTTTTTTTTTTCATGTAAACTGACACACGTGCTCACAGAAGGGATCTGAAAACGCTTAGACATTGTAACCACTCGCACACCACTTAATAGGTGCTGAGAGAGGTGTTTGCCTGCCCCAAGCTCGCAGCAACACGGAAGCAATAAAATCCTATTCCCTCCACGTGAGCACATTTTCAGCGAAGGATATCCGCGGGCATTGACCGTCTCATATTGCAGCTCCGTCAAAGTCACATTGTCCAGGGTCACACGCCTTTTGTGTGGATTGCGCAAGCACATAACCTTGCAAATCAATTACTGCACAATGCCGCTGTGCTTCACGGATGCCCAGAGATGGCCACTTTGATCACTCTCGATCGGATTTGTCTCCTGTCTTTCGATCATGGCTGGTACACAGTGACACCCTTTGTGGCTATTCAGAAATCTGCCCACAAAAGCAGACCTAAAGAGCAGAATACATTTGCTGACACGCCACAGCTGTTGTATTGTTTTTTGTGATCAGTATCTGAGTAATTAAAATGACCAATCATCGCATGCCATCCTTTTTTGCCTCTTTGATCAGGTCACACACTTTAAGAAAAGTGTTTTTCAAAATCCTGGACGAATATCACGAACTCAAATTCACGGTGGCACAGCGGGCGGCAAGACAAGCCGAACGCATGCATGAATGGGACGGCATCTTACCCAGCTGGGGATTTGATAACGGTGTGCCTACTTTTCGAGAACTCTCTGACTGAATTGAATAGCTAAGAAAATAGAGTGAGAGTGCGTTACTTTCGTTTAGATTTGCCAGGAGAGTGTACGTTTTTCGTAATATCTTCCTGCATTGTAGCTAACTGAACATGCGAACATTAGAGTTCATGGGAAGAGCATACACGCAATGCTGAAGCAAACGATGCAGTGTTTTGTATTACACCATGGCTTCTATAATGCGGGCCCATACACTGTTATTTTCTCATCTTCAGCTTTAATTTGCACAGCTCTTACATACGTCATAACTCAGTTCAGGTCACCATGAAAGAAGGAAAGAGAGAGGGGTTGGGGGCGGGCAAAGGGGTCACGAGAAAAGGAAAACAGATTGAGAGGGGATGATGGGCTAAACCATTTTGATAATAGGTACAGTAGATTGTAAATGTGTTCAATTAACTGAGACCAAAACTCTTTAAGTGCTGTGGAGCTCAACAGAATAACATGACTTTCAAATGTTGATGAAGAGCAGGCCTGCACGGCGCTGGGAGGTTTCCATGTTTAAACATCACAGTTATGAACACAAATGTAATAGGCCTCACTCGTGTGTCCAAGCACGAATAGCTGCATTAGGATATAATACACGGCAACCCCTTTTAAAGCCTGTAACTAATTGTCTTAAATTAGAAGGTAGCTTTGACATCACTACTTCAGCAATAACCCCGAGGTGGGAGACATTAACAGCAGGTTGTGGCCGAGGGCCAGAATTACAGGCTTGAATAAAGTAAGGCACTTACGAGGGCCCTGGTGCCATTAGCTGTCAGTAATGCCCACCCACTGAGGGGGTTATAGCTATTAGTCCTCCCTGAATGAGTTCCAGGGTGCTAATGGCTTTTTTTAATTTATTTAAAGTTGAGGAACGGCACGTTGGCCATTTCTCAAGTTAACAAAAATACAAAAGAGAAAAGGGCACCATGAAAAACAGGGAAGGGAATAACACACAGCCCAATCTTGATTTCAATGGTGCCCATTGGACTTGTGATGGGAGCAGGTAAGCGAGCCAGCTGGCGACATGTGAAGTGATGAAGAGGTGAATGGCAGCTGGCAGGGGAACGGGGATGTAGGAGGGGACGGAGCTATTGCCGCGCAGCTGGTGCGGGCTGGGGAGGGCAAAGACCAGTGAGTGTGTATTTTGAGGGTGATGGTGGTTTCTCCCAGTTTAGGGGGCTCAGAAGTGAAAATGATGTCACCTTCCAGGTGCTTATGACACGTAATAAGAAAATGACGCCAATCTAACTGTAATCAGTTATTACAGTTTAGATGTGATGTCACAATGCATGCTGCTTGAGCCACAACAGAGCAGAATTCCAGCTGTCACTGCAGCACTTAATGAAAGCTATGACTATCTTTTCAGATTACTTTATTCTTTAATAGCTTTCTGTGACACTTTACAGTCATTGTTGTTGTTTAAAACATTATTTAACATTAAGTCATCAGGTATAAACACACCATCAATACATTAACAATTAAAATTCACTAAATACACACAATCTTTACATCAATGCTTTAAAATTGATCTATTTAAAAGAGTTCATAATATTTAAAATGATCCAGTATTTTGCTTCATAGATGCCATTAAAACACGCTTTCTTGACCATGCCAGTTGAATACATTTGGAAACTAAATATACCACATCCATTTTCACAGTCGATTTGCAGAAGCACATGGCCTCCAACGTCGTACGAATGTTATGCAAAAGAAACAGGGTTGATATTTCAATCCTTCACAAATGAGTATGCAATGTATACAATTCTCTTTCTCAGCTCCAGATATTAGACAACATAACTCCTGTCGTGTTCCCCCAGTGGCTAGTAAGGAACCTCACTTTGAAACAGCCGGTTCAAAATTTTATATAAAGTGCTCGTGCATGGATAGGGGTAATCATGTAAAGATCATTTTCATGACCGAGGGTGTTTTTAGAGATCAAATATTCTGGGCCATAGATCAGGGAGGGGCAAGAGCTTGCCATCTTATTCATTTTGTAAGCCACTTTCACCCTTTTGATTCTTCAGTGATCGTGTCCAGTTCTTCCCAATAGCATTGCAAATCCAATGTCACAAGGCATCCCTTAATAGGTGCAAGCCAGGGAATGTTGCACCCACCTTCCAATTACATTACATAGTGTTAGGGAGAATTCTCTGTTAAGGCTGAATTTCCTAACCTACTGAGTCCCCCAGCAGCTTTGCTGGATTTCTGGAGTTTGTTTTTTTCATCCTGCCAAGAGTGAGACTCTTTTCCTCCCACTCTTGGACATGATTGTGGTTGATTTCTTTCGATGTCAATGTGTTCTATGGGCTATGGGGTCTTTTACTCCATAGGGCCTCATGTGTTGTGCTATGTGTGTTACACAGCACCCTCAGTGCCGTAACACTGGGGTGTCCTAGGTGATCCCCACCATAGACTCCATACCCTTGGACTGACTACTGTCTCCCAGGGCATGTAAAGTCACCATTGGCTTTACTAGACCTAAATTTGCTAACAGAACCAGTACAAACCATCCTATTGTGGACGTACTGGAAGGGGTAATTCGATTACCCCTGGGTCTTTTGTTCGAGGGGGGCACTGTCCCGTCCCCCCTCGTCGAGTTTTGGCTGGTGGCAGTGGATACTACTCTTTATATTCGACCGTGAATATATTCCTATGGGATTCTTCCCATTGTTCGAGGCTAATACTTTTTCACATTAGTCTCTAACATACCGCCGGTTTATTTGTTTTAAATGAATTCCCCGGTTGGTATTTTCTGCCAGAACTCGTTTTTTAAAATGGCGTATGTGTTCGCCTCTGTAACTCCGAACCAAAGGTTGAGCCCTTTGTTCCACTTTTGGCGGGCTTCTGCACAGAAGCCCTCCAGAGTGGTGCCATTCTGTCTGGGTACCACAGGGGGTGTGGGAGGGGGTTTAGGCACCCTGGACTGAGTTGCCTTGCCAACTCAAGTCACACTCTGGTGTGATTGGCCCAAGTGATGAGCCGCCCCGCTCACCACTTAGCATGTTTGATTGACAGCTGGGCTGAATGAATGGGGGTTTTCTGCAAAAAGCAGGGCTTTTGGGACTGAAACTTTAGAAGTCGCCACAGGACCTAAGAATCCAACGAGGGTAAAGCTGAGCCGACCTGCAATGACGACACGCTGGAGAGTCTTCTTCCCCTGACTGGTGGGAACAACCAGTCCCTTGCTTTTTCTTCACTTCCAGGACGTCTAGTGGTCGAATTGCCCATGCTGAGCACCCCGGCAACCGGATAGCCACTAACAACTGTACCGCGACCAAAAGGTGGTGCCTTGTGACTGAGCACTCCGCGGCTGGTCTCTTCCCTGGTGGTGCAACGATCTTCAACTTTCCTCGACGACGAGATCATCTCATCTTCTGGCAAAGCCCCAACTTGCATCCACCACCAGGAACAACTACCCCCGCCGGAGCTGTCTCTTCACTTTCAAGGTACTGTGTCCGCCTGGCTTCCCTTGAAACGGTTAGCGTGAGGTGTCTTAAATCTTTACCTTTCCCCTGGGTCGCCTCCAGACCTTCTAACTTTTGTTCTAAATGGTCCAACCTTTCTGTGACATTTTGCTACAAAGACTTGAAGTGCATTTCCACTGTGGTATTTTTGGAACATATTGCCTTGCCTCTCTCCGAGTGGGCCTGGCCTCTGAACTTTGATCTACAGCAGACCCTGCCTTGTTTGCCTTGCAAATGTCAGCTTCCCTCCATTGGGTTCACTACAGCTTTCGAAACAGTCTTATATGTGCCAGGGTTCACTTCTTGTCAACACACTGTATATTGGGATTTTGAGCCTCATTAGGACCCTGGTGGTCCCGTAATGAACGGTGCCGGTACGGGACCGGCACCATTCATTACGGGCTGCCCTATCACGAGGGATGCTGCGGGACCCGCTAAGGAACGCCTGGTCAGATCAGGCGTCCTTAGCAGGTCCCGCAAGCAGTCCAGGATGCTAAAAACGGGCCCATCATTGACA
Organism: Ambystoma mexicanum; assembly: GCF_040938575.1. Taxonomy (NCBI): domain Eukaryota; kingdom Metazoa; phylum Chordata; class Amphibia; order Caudata; family Ambystomatidae; genus Ambystoma; species Ambystoma mexicanum. The sequence continues at coordinate 722,568,134 of NC_090927.1, read as the reverse complement.
GGCCTGTTGTTAGTATCCTCCCCGTTCCCTTTGAGCCCTACTGGGCTGGAATGGGAATGGGAAATGTTTTTTTCCAGAGCCCAGAAAAGGGGAATAACCAGGTCCGCCAAGGTCAGCATGACCCGGTTATTGCCCTTTTCTGGGACCCGGAAAAAAATAATTACCGGCGGCAGCTGTGCCCTTAATAAGGGTATGGTTACCGCCAGGGTCCTAATGAAGCCCTTTGTCTTTTTAAAACAGTTCACTTTGGACATCCCTCTGCCGGGTTCTCAACACACTGTATATTGGGACTTCAGACTTTGGCCCCTGTTCATCGGCATCTCCCCGTCAGGGTCACTCTTGCCAACTTTTTCAATACACGAAATGAAATGAGGGATTCACTTCTCTTAGCTTCACCTTCACTTGCCAGTCAAAAACGTTCAACTGTACAGAGGATTTTGCTAGACCCCCGTATGATCACTTCAACCCAACTCTCTTGCGCTGTTCCCAAGACCTTCTGGTAATGGTAGTTTCTACCATAGGGTATTTGCCCGGAGTCTCTCAAGAAAGCACCTGTGTCCTTTCTCTGGCCCCACACTTCCTTTCTTCCTTCTGTATATTATATCCCCACTTCCTTTCTGTCCCCTTTGCACATATCTTCATAAAGAACCCATATGATCTCTGCACCCATCTGCATCAATCAAAAACTTCCTCTAGTTTGGCCGGCCCTGGTAAATTTCCAAACTCTTTCTGCTTCTTCACTGTGACCTCTGTACAGCACTCTTTCTCCTGGCTCGGACGAACCTGCAACATTTTCATTCTGTTTTTACAAAATGCATTCTGCTGTCTTCCACATACACTGCAGGTCAGCTTTAGCTTTCAAATGTTCTGCATTTATTTCTAATTCCACATCAGTGTGTGAATGGTGCCTTGTCACCCATGGCCTGCAGTGTGGGCTATGGATAAACAACCACATTCTAATTACTAATAGATTAGTTTGTTAAGATTAGTGGTTAATGGTTAGTACTTAGGTTAATTGTTAGCACCTACACCACACTACACTGTGTGTTGCTACACCCCAAATTACCACTTCTTTGGTTTGAGATAGTTCTCATTATTTGGTTTGGGATAGCTCTCATCAGTGCCCCACATCAGCCCCAAATCACACCTAAGCAACACAAGCATCATTTGTACACTGGTATACACCCTTCTATGGAAGTCTGAGGTGTTGCTAAATCAGGCGATAATGTGTAAAAACATAGACTTTTTTTTAAAAAATTACAATTAGTAACAATTGTCTAAATAATCAACCATTCACCAACTTTCATGCCATTAAACCTGTGAATATGCATTTTGTATACCTGCTACGATGAACCCTATCAAAGTAAAATGCTTGTTTGCAGGAACTACTTATTTAATTATTTATTATGTTTTACTCAGTTTGGTTTTAGTGTAAAATCAATACCTTTCATTCCCTACTGGTTTTACCAGCCTGTTCCAGCCTTTTAACCTCATGTTTTGGGTGGAATGACTTGACTTGGTTCACATGAACAAATTGTTCCACAGCCAGATCTCCTTCCTTCGCCATGATCGTGTAGACAACAGGTGAAACCTTGTCCACAAATTTGTACGAGTTTCGCCAGGATACCAGAAATTTGGCATTCTTGTGTTTGCCTTTTGCAAAATTACATTTGAATACTTGGTCGCCTACTTCATAATCCCTCACCAATGTTTTCTTGTCATAGTATGATTTTGTGCTGTCAGCTGTTCTTTCCAGATTCTGCTGCACAAATGCAAATGCATGCTCCAAGTGCTTTCTCAGATTTTCCACATATTCATGAATCGTGGAATATTTTACTAGGACTTGTTTATTAGTCCTGTACAATTATTGTTTTGGCAAAACCATGTTCTAATCTGTCATAATTTCATGTGGGCTGAGGCTTGTGGATTTTTATGGTGTTGACCTAATAGCCATTAACACCAGAGGGAGTTACAAATCTCAGCTGGACCCTGCTTCAGCTACAAACTTTTTCAAAATGTCAATGATTGATCTATTGCAACGTTCCATACCACCAGAGGAGATGGCCCATAGGAAATATGCAGTTTCCCTTTCACTCCCAAAATTTGACACATCTTAATCATCACTGCACTAGTAATATGACTTAGATCGGGTTTTGTTCTTTGAGGCAAACCAAACCTGGATGAAATAGATTCACTAGCAAGGTTTTGCCACTGCGCACTGCAGTCAGGTGCTGAAATCCACTCCAACCATTTAGACATTAAACAGGTGACTATCAGCATATATCTGTTGCCCTGTGCTGATCTTTGGACTGGGCCATTGAAGTCTATTTGCAAATTTGACTAGGGTAGCATCAGACCTCTTTTCATTAATGGTGCCCTATGTTTAGGAGAGGCAGGTTGAAACTGCACACACCAAACATCCCAGAGTATAAAACTTCACATAGCATAGGTGGCCAATAAGCATATTCTTTTAAAATGTACAATGTTTTATGGGAACCTCTGTGACCCACAGTTATTGCATTATGGCCATGATGTAGCGTCGACCCCCGAAATAGCAAAGGTACCACCCACTGGATTTGACCTGACACAGACTCCTGAACCATCAGTCCATCTGGTAATCAAATTAGCTTTCTGTTCTTTAACAGTATCCTCTATCAGAGGACTTTGCTCTGCATCTACAAATGGTTGTAAAACAAACCTAAAATGGGATCTTCTTTTTGTTCCTTGGCCAAGTCCTGATCAGGGGTATCAACATTCCATTGCGCCACAGGCTGATCAACTCTTTCCTGAGATTTGGAGCATTTTATTGCATCCACATGGATTTCACCAATTAAGTGCTCAATAGGAAATTATTCCCCCATCATTGCCCCAATTTTGGCTAACTGATCTGCCTTGTCATTCCTCCTTTTGTCTTCCCGTGGTGTTTTCAGATGGCATGTCATTCTCTGAAACAAGTTTATCAATGGCCTGAATTATTTGTCCTTGTTGGAGTGGATTCTTGAAATATGTGAACATTCCGCTCAATTTCCATGCTGGAAAATATACCACAAAACTATTTCTGGCATAATAAAAATCAGCAACTAAAACTATTTCTTTGAATTTATTTTCTACAGCTGTGGATATTGTCTTATAGATGGCAGTCAACTCTGCAACTTAACTGGTTTTAGAGCATAACCTCATGCCGACTCTTGGGATACCATTAATTATTTATCAGAGTCACCCCCCATGTGATATGCACATCAATCTACATACATGGTTGGGAGATCTCTTTGTTGAATGCCTGGTGTGGGGATTGTTCAAATTCAAATGTGTTTCTAACTCTGCATCATCTGTGGCTCTCACAGCTGCACAATTGGGTAGGTCTGTCAGCCCTTGAGCAACTGGGCTTTTTTTGTTCTGTCCATATCTCATGTCCACTGGGAATCCCTACAATGCCAATGTACATGATGTGATTTTTGACTGAGCTAAGTTCCCTGATCTGATTCTTTTACTAACCACAAATTGCAGAGGCTGATTATTTGTTTCAACAATCACTCACTCTCCCTGGAAATTGGGGCAGGAATTGTGTGATCCCTACACAGTGGCCAACAGTGCCATTTCACATTTGTTACATTTTGTTTCTACCTTTGATGATGCTTTGCTGCATATGCAATGGTTTTGTGATTTGAATCATGTTTTTGATATAAGGCTGTTGACATACACTGATCTGTGAGCCCTATCTCTATAAAGAAGTCTTGGTTCTTCTTTGGACAAGCTAAAAATGGAGCTTGTATAAGACAGTTTTTCAACTTGGCTACTGCCTCACATTGTCCCTTCCCCCATTTCCAGGGTACACCTGTAACGCTCACCTGATTCCCGTAGAGGCGCCGGTCTTGACTGGGCGTATACCGTATCTTCAAAGGTGATGTGTAACACACGGCTGGCTCTTTGGGCTGGACCTCTGTGCACTGTATGTCTGACTCGAAGGGTAAGATGTCTGCAGATAGAAAATATGGGATTAAGGAACTGGGTTATTGAATGTCTCTCTCTTCTTCCCTTTCTCTTCTCCTGTAGAACCCCAAAGGTTAACGCTCTCACCTTAGGTAAGTGAACGCCGTGCTCTCCATCTGCCTCGGGGCAGGGTGCTGTAACCAGTTTCTTCACTGGATAAGGGGAGCAGGCCTCTTGACTTCAGAGGACTGCTGTCCGTCGTTTACTGCACGAACGGTAAGTTTCGAGTAATTCTAATGTCTTTAAAGTCTTTAGTAATGATGTTTCTTGTTTTGCAGGGTTCCGGCGATGGCGGATGACGGGCTGAAGTGAGTTGAAGATGGAGCACGTGTGATGAATAGAAGCGCCTGGAAGCACGTAAGTAAGCGCTTGTTGCCTGCTTCACGATGCGCTCTAACTGTCTTTTTATTTTGCAGGTACAAGTTCGGAGCGGCTGCAGGGTGCCGGAATACCCACTGGGTTAGATGTGGAAAGGAGTAATGGCACGTGAGTATTAAAGTTCCCCAATGTCTTTAAACGCACCTTGTTTTGTCTTTCAGATGCGGGATGCAGCGCCGAAGGCCTCCGGAGCGTGCGAAGAGTTGGTAAGCTTTTGTCTTTCAGATGCCGGAATGCAGTGTGAAGACCTCCGGAGCGCACGAAGAGTAGGTAAGCCTTTGTCTTTCAGATGCCGGAATGCAGCGCGAGGCGTTGGTGACAGCCGATGGACCAGGTAAGTGAAGAGCTGTCACTGAAGACCGTAATGCTAACCTGTTCTTTCTTGTCTTTATAGGTGTTGCTGAAGACTGGATTCAGGATGGTAAGCCTTTTTCCTTAGGCCCAGGATCAGATGCAGAAGACACGATGAGCGTTCTGCTGCAGAGGATGCAGAATAACGCAAAGCAAGATTCATCCATCGGGTGTGGTTTAAATAGCCTCCTGTAGTGCTTAGGTGTCTCCTTCCACAGCCACGCCTAGGTAAGAAAAGAGTTCCTGCTTTCCAGAAGAGTTCCAGTGTTCTGAATCTAGGGAGTGGCTCCTGCCCCACCCAACAGGAAAAGTAGTTCCAAACAGAAGAGGATCAGAGGCTCAACTGGCAGGCAAGTAAGCAGCATGGTCTGCTGCAGGTAAGTCCACCCAAGCATTATGAGCCCGGCGCTTCCAGCGCTGGGACTGGGCATATTTATGAGCCTGGTGCCACTGGCGCCAGGACTGGGTCCAAAAGGTCCCAATTGGGACTGGTTGGCACTCGGAACCTGGGTTATGGATCTGCTTCCAAGGGAGTTGGGAAAACCCTGACCTTTTGGAAGCAGAGATCATGACAGTACACCCTGATTCAGCAATTGAGTCAATGGTTGTGCAAATTCTGCATAATCTTCAATACATTTCCTTTTGTAACTTGTCATTCCTAACCAACTCTTCATGCTTTTTAGATTGGTGAGAGCCTTTCATTTCTGAATAGCTTCAACCTTTTTCTTTTGTGGTTTAGCCCTTGCTCTGTCACCTCATGTCCCAAGAAATGTACCCTTCTCCTACACCGCTGAACTTTCTGTAATTACACCTTTGCCCCAGAATTTTGCAATTATGCAGCACAGGTCTACATTCATTGAAGTGGCTTTTTGTGTCTTTATTCTTGATCAGTACATCATCCACAAAAATCCCAGTTTGCCTATCGTCTGCATACGGGAGTGCTTTGCTCAGAAATATCCCAAACTCACTCCCACTATTGATGTACCTAAACAGAGTATGATTCCAAGCATACTGCAGTCGGTTAAATGCAATACCCTGCAGTACGATCCAAAGTTTTAAATACCGTTGACCCTTGAATCTGTGTAAGACCTTGATCAATGAATGGAAGTGGCCACCTTGACACAGGTAACCTCTTATTTAATTCTCTCATGTCTGCACACAATCGCCATTGACAATTGGGCTTTAGCAAACCTAATATGGGTGTATTTGAAGTACTGTGGCTAGGTCTAATGATTCTTCTGGATTCTATGTTTTTTAATATTTCTGCTAGGGACTACAAACAGGCCAAGGGTAGCCTATATTCTTGCACAAATACAGGCTTCAGCATATCCTTCTGGCAGCGTCGCAATCTGCAAATCAGTAAGCCTGCAATCATAGGCGCCTTTGGCAAATACTTCTTTGAACTCCATGAATATTTTTTTCAACTGATCTCTTTCTTCTTCATTTGTGCAAGCATCTGCAGCTTGAATTCGTTCCTCTGCCATTTTAGGAAATTCAGGCAAATCCTCTAACAGAGGGACTTCTTTGCGTTATTCTGGTTGTGTGGCAGTGTCTCTTTCGATAGACACCACCCCCAAATATCTTGGCAGATCAGCATCCATTTCAATTTGCTGTTTGTCTTCTTTATTCTCACCCACCTTAAATAGAATGCAATTATCCTGATGAATAAACCACATCCTTTGATTCAAAAGGGTGTACAGACTGAATTCTGAAAATCCCCTTTGGATTAGAATCTAAGGATTTAGTTCATCCTGTGGCAATTCATCCTGTGAAATGACATAACCTTCAGGGATGTTTCCAATCACTGGTTATTTAGATCAGCAGTGTAGTGGGATTCCTGCACTACCATCCCTAATGCTGTACATTCTTCCAAAATGAATGTCTTGGCACTCCCTATTATTCACGAGTATTCAAATGGGGCCATCCCCAATCTCTACTAATGGTGTATATTCATATTCTAGCCCCTGCTGTCTCATGGATTCATTGAGACACAGAAATGCACTGGGCCCTTTCAAGTGTTGATCCCTTTCTGCTCTTTAATGCTATTGCAAATTGCCTTCTGAAAGCAGGAATAATAACATCCTTCTTTACTTGAAGCTCAATTACATATGGCATCATTTGTGCACAATTATAAGCTTGTCTTCTGTTTTCAAATTCATGTGCTGCTCCACCCATTCTAGACCAAACCTTTCGATTCAAGAAATCTAAAACTATACATAGTCTGTGCACAATTTCATTTCCTACATAGAATTTAGAATTGGTTCCACTCACTATACATACATTGTGGTGAATGCTTTATGACCCTATCATGATTCTTAACATGCATCTTCCCGCAATTCTTTGCTCCAAATCAGGGCCATCTCAACCAAAAAAAAATAATTTGTTGTTTAAAACTTAGTATCTCTTCTCTGTCAAGCATTTGTTTAAACACATTTTCATAAATTAAACACTGTTCCTGCTCTAGGGTCAACATTGCTTCATTCATGTCTGGATGCACTTTCACATGCACCGGAATCTAGGCCTGACTCTCTTTCATGCGTATTTCTGCAATTGTTGAAATATATTTTTCCTGATCTGACTCTAGCAATATTTTCTTTACAGTTTGCCTCACTTAGAAAAAAATGCAATGTGTATTCATCTATCTGTGTTCACCAGTTTTTCTTGGGGTCCAAGTAACTCTCTAAAGATTGTCTTTCTTTTTGCCAGCTGCTGTCTTTCTTTTTTCTCCTTGCATTTCACCCTGGCACATGACAATGACAGCGACGCTAGCGACGCTAGGTACACGACTTGATTAACAGGTGGGCTTCTCCTAAGGGTCTAGCATAATCTATTAAGATGGGTGCAGTGAGGGGTTGTGCAGATATCAGGACAGTAGTTAGTATTTCGTCTTTACTGTCAGCAATTTCAGTTTGGCTGTAACTACTTGTGGAACTGCAGATAATGATGTTATAGGCATAGCAGGGAGTGACATGATTAGCAGCTATCCACAAGTTCATGTTTCAAAAGGGAAATTAAATTACTCCGATTTTCTGAAGTATTAAATTGTTCCTTTGTAAATAAAATACTGGCAAGGAGGTAATAGCGTGTCCGTGCACCCTTGACGCCGCTAATAGCGGCTGATTACGAGTGCGCAAGCATGCGCGACCCCCCATGCCCGTAATGGCTACACTGCAATGCCGCTAAAGGCCCTTCAACCCCCCGATAGCACCATCACGGGACCCGCCGATACCACCTCTGCCAAGGAGCAACCCCCTAATAACGACCAGGTAATAACAACATGCTAATACCGGGCTCGTAATACCGGACCCAGAAGTAACGTCGTCACGTCGGAACGGGAAATGCGCCGGCGGCCATCTTTAAAAACACAATCCATTGCAATCCTCTCAATCCAGCAGTGCTACAGAAGAGAGACCAGGGCCATAGCATCCAGCATGTTGAAGGCTACCCGTAAAACTACCCCCCGCCTGTGCAAGAAGCGCTTCTCTGATGAGGAGCTAAACATGCTGGCAGATACCCTTGCTGCCTATGCAGATGAGGTTTTCACTAATAACCTCAAAAGGGAGGTCCAGCTGGGAGGAGGTTGCACGCAAGGTGTCAGCGGTTGGCACCACCCCACGCACAAAGACTGTAAAAAAAGATTGCACGACCTCCGTCTCAGGGTCCGGAACGTCATGTCCAGCAATCGCAGGGAGACCATGGCCACAGGCGGGGATGCCCATTCACCAGTGAAACTCAGAGAAACCTGCAGCACGACGATCCTAATGGAGTCCATAGAGGGCTTTGGGAAAATGGACATCTGGAGATGGAGGTGAGTGACCCTGCAAACCCCAGTAGGCCAAACCATGAAGTAGTACAACTGATGTGAAAGTGAGCCAAGGCAATGCATGGCCCATCATACACACATATACAGTTCCATGTCCAGATGGCAGATGGAGGCCCAAACCCTGCCAAAATGAAATGCATGCTGTGTGCCAATTCCATTACCAACAGACACCCAACACTCAGGGACCATTTGCATGTCATACATCACACAAACCTCAATACAATCGCATGCCACCTGGTACGCATTAGTGCCGAATGGAGACACCACGGCTTATGCCAATATGCCCCCCCTTGAAACTACCCTGTGTGACACACCTATAAGATTGCAATGCATGAGAAATGAAATACTGTACAGCACCAACTAATGCATATTGCATGTAACACCATCACTGATGCCCTGCATCTCTTCTTCCCCCACAGGCACTGATGCAGAAGGTGGAAGTCAGGACCCTTCCACAAGGCCATCTACATCCAGGGCCAGACCACAAGGCACTGGTCATTCCACCTCCGTGGCAGCACCGTGGCACACAGTGCAACCCAGGGAATGTGCACAGGCCAGGCAGGCTCATGAGGAAACCACAGCAGCGGACGAGACTGTGACCACTAAGCTGCCAACAGCAGCTGAGGGGGAGGCTGATGGCACCCAGTCCGCTGCCACAAGTTCAGTGGGTGAGGCAGCAGCCAAAGCCCCACTCATTGATGTGGATGTGGAAGCAGAGGAGTACGTGGACCCTGATGACACAATCCATGTGGAATATCCACACACCCCAAGCCCCCCGTCCACTCCCCAACACACCACTCAGGGCACACTGTCCAGCCCCATGCTGGATTCTGCGGTTCTACTGCACAGTCCAGAACTCACAACCACCCCAGAGGCCAGCCCTGCAATGGCCCACCCAGCCGCAGCACCCTCTACCTCCACAGCCCACACTGACATGGAGGCATGCCTGTCAAGGGTGGAGGCCCAGCAGGACTCGATGACAGAGCTGGTGCGTCAATATGTGGCTGACGGCGAGGAAACACGCTGAGAGATCCGTGAGGCTAATGCTGGGACCATTGCAGCCATTAATTCTAGTGCACCCATGATCCGTGACAGTTTGGGGGCTGTCACCCAGGTCCTAACCAGCATGCTCCAACACATGCAGCGCCAACAACCTGCACCGGCGGTGCTAATCACATCTGTATCCACCCCATCATCCACACCTGCATCCTCGGCTCCCTCCAGCCCTGTGCGGATGACAAGGCGGGGTGCAAGGCAGACCGAAATGGTGCCGCCGGACACAAAAAAAGCCCAGAAATAGTGTGGGATGACAATGGGTGAGGGGGGAGGTGGTGTTGGTGGTGTAGAGGGGATTATGGGGGAGTTTATTGGTGGTATGGGGTGTTTATTGGGGGTATGGGGTGTTTATTGGGGTATGGGGTGTTTGGGTGTTTTGGGGGGAGGGCGTGTGAGTGGTGGAGGGAGGAAGCACTATTTTGTAATTTTCATTAATACACCCATTGTGTGCAAAATCATTTAATGCGAGGACATTGTTCATTTCGTGTGTGTCCTTTCAATTCATGACAGCGCACAGTGCCCAATTCCCCACACACCCTGTGTCCAGGTACACACGGTCCCAGTGCTCAGTGTAGCACTGACATATAACCATCAACGTCCAGAAGTAAATGTCAATCAGTGATTGGTGTAGAGCACGACCATCTTGTGCATCACGTACTGGCAGGGGTGGTGCATCTCCTCCATCATCATCCTCATCATCCTCACCCTGTGCATGAATGTCAATGTCAGGTGGCACTGGTACATTTCTCTGGATGCACATGTTGTGCAGCATGACACAGACCATGGTGATCTTTGCCACCTTCTCAGGGCCACAAAGGAGTGCTCCACCAGACCTGCTTAGGCAGCGGAACCGTGCCTTCAACAGGCCAAAGGTATGCTCAATCACGACACGGGTACAGGTATGAACCCGATTGTACGCCTCTACGTGCCTGTTACGCGGGTTCCGAACAGGGGTAAGTAGCCACGGCTTCAAGGGATAGCCTCCATCACCTGCATGGGAGCACAAAGAGGTATGTGTCAATCGGTCAATCTGAGCTGACACCTTTAGGATTCATGGCCATGGCTGCAGCTATTTGGTGTTGACATGCACATGTCCCTGTATGTATGCACACAGATTGATTTGATGCATTGTGTACTGCAATATGACCTGCTTGTGCGGCTTGCATGTTGTCATTGATGTACGGCATTGGTCTTATGTATGGCATTGATGTGTCATGTTCGGGTTGGGATGTTCAGGTCAACAGTGTTTAGCTCTGAGTGCATTGTCCACTCACCACCCATTCCCACCCAGGTGGAGTATGCAATCCCCCCATCCCACCCAGGTCAAGTATGCATCCCCCCCTCACAACCCCGATGCACTGCCATGGGCCAGTCAGGCAACTCACCAAGCAGCCAGGTATGTCGTCCAGCATGTCGCTCCATGTAGCGGGCTAGCTTGGAGTTACGCAGCACCATGGCATCATGTGTAGATCTGGGATATCGGGCACAACAATGTGTGATGATCTTGCTGGAGTCACATACCAAATGCACATTGATGGAGTGGTATTGCTTGTGATTGCGGTACACCACATCATTGGCATGAGGGGCCACCAATTCTACATGGGTGCAGTCGAGGGCACCGACGCAATTGGGCATGCCTGCCAGTGCATGGAAGCCTACTTTGGTGTCAGCAAGCTCCTGGCCAGTCCGTGGTAGGGAAATGTGGAGGCTTGCATGCTTCAGGAGGGCATCAAACACTTGGGTTAGCATGCGGGACAAGAGTGGTTGTGACATGCCATGCAGCTGGCCCACTGTGTGCTGGTAGGTGCCTGTGGCCAAGAAGTGGAGCACAGACACCACCTTTAGCATAGGGGGGATGGCAGCGCGGATTTCTATCAGGCTGACGATGTCGTCGTGTATCATGTCCACTATGGTGATGCTGGTGTCCCGGTCCAACTGGTACAGGGTGTGGATCTGCTCAGGGGTTAGATTGAATGGACTGGGTCTGATGCGAGGGATTGGTGGCTGCCTACGAGGTACCACTGGCTGCACTGGTGGAACTTGCTGGGCCTGTCTCACCCTCCTTCTTCTCCTGCGTCTCCTCTGTGCTGCCTGTTGTTGTAGCTGTAGTTGTTTCTGTCGTTGCTGTTGTTGTAGCAGTACAGGCATGTCCTCCAGCCCCATGATTGCAACAGCTAGTGGGATCATTTTGGTGTAGGAAGGGGTATGGTGTGTGGGTGTACTCCTTTTGTACTGTAACAGGCTCCATTGACTCCGCCTGTGGTGATTGTGTGCACCTGTGGCAGTTGCCTGCACTGCAGGTTGCTATTTGCGGGTGGTCCGCGATGCCTGTGTTGACGCCGTCGTGCAGCCCCTACTTACCGCCATCGGGAATGCTGGTAAGTGCATGCCGGGTAACTTGTGATGTCCTCCTGTTAGCGGCATCCAGGTATTGGCGCCGTGAAGGGACGCGTGTACGCACGCATGTTGGTAATAAGGGGCACAGTATGGGCGGTGGCGGTATTGGCGGGTTGTCGGCTCCTAATGGCCCTGACCCATTAACGATGCCGGTAATGCCATTCCGCCTTCCTTTTTTTCATTACATCCATACTCGTAATGAGGCCCTTAGTGTTGAGCCGGGGGCTGCTGACCAGAGGAACTCCTATTTTTCTTTTCAGTCGCTGCAAGTAGGAGCAGGAGCAGGTAGGAGCAAACCCCCATTCCCTGTCATTGCTCTAACCTTAGGTCTGTTAATCGACAGTTTGGGCTCGTTAAGACAAAACCCTCACACTCTTTTCCTCTGGGCTGGTGAGCATCTCCTCCTCCAGATCTTTAGCGTCCGTCGTTTGACAATTGTTATAAGCAGCAGAATGAGCAGTGGGGGCTTTTCATAATACAAACAATGCACACAATATTCCACCCTTTTTCGTGACACCCTGCAGTGCAAACACCTGCACCCTTTCCCCCCCGCGGGCTTCACACTTGTGGGGGGCAGGTGCAGGCTTTCAGTGTCTGATGAGGGGGAGCGGCAAAACTCCAGCAGCAGAGGCCAGCAGAATCAGGGAGGGCAACACCCTCTGGTGTGAACACCCAGACCCTTTCCCCTCGTGGGGGGGTGTGTGCAGGCTTTAAGTGTCTGGTGAGGGGTAGGGGCAAAGCTCCAGCAGAAAGCATTATCAGAAGAATCAGGCAGGGGAAAACTATTGTGGCCCACTTTGGGGAATGCAGCCTTTTCTTGAGGTCCAAGTAAATCTCTAAAGATTGCCTTTCTCTTTCTCCTTGCATTTCACCCTGGCACATGGGAATGGCAGTGAAGCTAGGTACATAACCATTCTGAAGATACACTTCCACTGCAATCTCTGTTCTAGCGATGGTGTGGCATTCTTTTGCACTGCTACTCTGGCTCATTACCTTTTTAGGTTTACGGTTTTATTTTGGCCAAAGACCACAGCACCCGCTTTACCCCATCAATGCGGGGTGAAAGTCTATTTAGGAAATGTGTCCCTGGTGTTTCTTCACTGGACGTGGCCACCACCTCCTTTCTCATTCTATGCTTCCCTACCTTGATGTAAACTTTAGTCACACCTTCCACTGGTATTTAATCTCTATTGAAATTATGCACTGGGTCTTCAATATGTCTCAACTTCAGCATGTCTTGTGGGAATCTCCCTTCATTTATGCTCTCCAATAATTTCCTTGACATCATGGTTGCCTGCGTGCCTGTGTCAATCATTGCAAATGTATTGCACCTCTGTTCCATAGTAATAAGGGCATAATACCTCCCCTTACATTTTTCAAGTATACATAGGACGTGTGTGTTTTTATTTACTTCAGGCCTTATTTTCTTTAAGGCTGCCTGGCTCCTTGCCAGGCAAAGGGGCATATGAACTGGCATTGTATTCCCCTTTTTGCCCATCTCCTTTTCAATCTCTTTTTTTTTTTTCTGTTCTGAGAATTCATTTGGAGATTTGCCACTGACTGTCACACTTCTATCTCAGGACCACCAGTGTTCTCCCCCCAATTCCTCTTCTGCTTTTTCCTCATCTCCCGGATCTCTTTCACTCACCTCCACTCGTGAACCCATTTGTCCTGTATTTTCATTAGCATTGTGTGGCAGAACATCAGTTTCTGGTGTGTGACACTTCCCTATTTCTTGTACCGTACCTGTCACTTCTGCCTCATGGAACATCTGTAGCTCAATATATTCCTCAGGGGATTCATTTGCATCTGACCCTTGCAACATTTTAATTTCTGTGGAGATTAGATCACTGTGGAGATATGATCACTATTAGAACTGTCAGGCAATGCAATCTCTTCATTTGTTTTTATAACTTCACAATAATCTCTTTTTAAACTGTCTTTTGATTCTTTTTTCTTTGGGTTCTTACTGTGTATTTCTCTTTTGTTCTCTCTCATTTGTACACACATTAATGGTTTGGTTCAACTTTAAATTAAACCACGCCCCTTTCTTGTGTGTGTTTTCATTTCCTATGTCATTATTATTCACTTGTTATATTGTTTTCAAATCGCTAGGCAAATCACTAGGCAATTGTTTGTTCATTCAATGGTAGATTATTGTCATGTGCGCTTTCATTGTGGGGAGCTTGGCTAAGTAGTCATTTGTTGACACCCTGTGCAATGTCACTCTTGTGACATTTCGCACTCTGAGCTGCTGCTTCTGCACTGCACACATTCGTCCTATCTGCTCAGACATCTTTACCTGCACCACCAAGCACTGGAATCTGTCCATATTCCTAAACTCGCCCCTCTGTGCTCTAGGCCAGCAATGGTTGAATTCACATTGATCAGGCCTATTGTGGCTCCTTTCAGGATACTGGTTCCTGTTTGTGTTTCCCCTGGATTCCCTGGACATAGGGGGTGGGAAGCATGGGGTGACTGTACTGTCCATGGTCAACCTGTGGATAGGATTGAACATAATGGCGAGGGGCATGGGTCAAATTCTGTCTCTCATTTGCCTGAAATTGTTACCTTTGTTGATTTCCATTTTCAATTAATGTATCTACATACCTTGGTCTTGCCTGATTGCCATATACCATTGTGGCAGCGTCAAACCTACTCTGGGCCCCAATGCCTAGTATGGCCCGTTATACATCTGATTCTGGGTGTGATTTAGCCCTGACATATCATAGCAAAATCCACCTTTATGTAAATTACCAAGATACCTAGGACTAATGTACAAACGTCTGTCACTGGGATCTATGGATTGGAACACAGGTGTTTCCGGTGGTGCCCCTTTCCTCTGCATGGCCTGCCACTCTGGTTATGTGGTGTTTCATTCTTTGTTTGAGCTGTCTCCAATGGCATTTTCTCAGACTTTACTTCTAGAACTGCAGGGGTAGCTTCTTTAGCTTTTTGGGGGAGTGGGTTCTTTATTTCTAACCCCCCCCTTCTCATGAGAGATTATTTCATAGATTTTAGTGGCCTGTTCAAGAATCCACTCTAAGCTTTGATCCCTATTGAGTTCAAGGGTGAGTTGTGAAACCACATTCCATTGCAATCTGTAGAAAAAAGTGGTCTTGCCCTCTGCTGAATGAATGTCACAGGCCACAACACATCAAAATGCGAGAATGCTCTTTTCAGGTTTTGCAGGAACTGGCATGGCGATTCATCTAATTGAGCTATCATACTGTACTCTGTCTTCTTGGCATCTTGGATGGAGCGATAAGGTGACAATTGTTTCCTAATTTCTATTTCAAAGTCCTCCCATGATGAATATCCCTGTTCATTTAATCTCTGTATGAAGATAGCAGAGACAATGTCCATTGTGAGGTGGACAAATCTACCGTATTGGGTCTTGGGGATTTCAAGCATCTAAAAATGCTCAGTCACACTCTCAAGGTGTTCCTCAATGGATATACCTGAATACTTGTTTAATGGTCTAATCAACTCTTGATACTCTTCATTATTTTAGTGTATTATACTATGCATCATTTTGACCCCCTGTTCTCTGCTTTGGGTAAGCAGACAAGGCCTCAAGTACTGGAGTGCCGCCAGCACTTGCTGAGTGAACAGCAGCTGGCAAATTTCCTAGACTGTGGCTGATTCAGCCTCAGTGACGGTAACGCCCTGCTGCTCACAGGGGAAGAACAGCTCTGTACTCCTGACACCCCTGACACCTGAATTATGTTGCCACTCACTGTCTTCCCACCCAAATGCACTAAATAGGCCATTGATACAATATAATCCACCTGATTGGCAGCTTGTAGCATATCTATACAACATGTCGCACTTTGTGATGGTTCTCATACTCACAACAACAGAGCTCCTATGACAGCCTGACAATCCACACCAGGTGACCGTCAACACTGGGATATTGACCAGTTACATTGATCACAAGTCACCTTAAGTCAGCATAACATGCATGAGGAATAATAAGATCACTGTTCCACTATCAGTGCCCATCACAAATACAGGCAGCCACCACAACCTTCAGAGCCATCACAAGAACACATCAAAAAGAAAGTGTCCATAACCTCAACTGGGTCTTCTGAAAACAGCCAAACTGTCATGGAATACATGAAGAGTTGTTGGTGGCAGCAACAGAGTCTGAAGAAGAGTGTGAGGACCTCAAGACAGAGGTGCTCTGTACACCCAACAAAGACAATGCTGAAAGTAGTGACCAGCCCATGAATACCACTGCACAGTAAAATGAGCCAGTGAACTCTAGTGAAATTCCACCTATCTTTGTTTCCCAGCTATTTAGGAGAGGTCCACACATACATAGGGCACTGCAATGTCCAGTACAGAGAGCATGGATAAGACTAATCTATCACCAGCAGGACCCTGAACAGCATACTGTGAGAAGCCTGAAGGTGTCTCACTTGCTAGTCCCAGGGGTTCTGTCATCCAGGTGGCCAGGACTAAGCCATCACTATTGGATCCAGTTCCTGGAAATGGACCAGTGCAGCAGGATCACCTTGACTGGGGAATCTTCGGGGAGTGGAATTGGAGCACTGACGGGTGAGACACGGTATGCCCTTTTTTATGACACCTTTTCCCCATCCTATCCCATAGGATATTTAGAAACTCTACCCCCCCTTTCCTACACAAACACTTTCTCACACTGCGAAAGATAACTGACTAACACCAGAGCTGTTTACCTGACGTGTCCCAACACGAGGGTCAGGCAGACTCAGGCAATTGCTGATAACTTTACACAACTGATGGCCCTTTCCATTTCCCACAGGGATAAAAAGCAGAGCACGAGAGCACATTTTGAGCAATGCTGAATGCACAAGGGCGCAGCTATTCTGGGATGGCAGTTCAAACGAAGGAGAAAGGTAGTGGAAACCAAAAGGACGACAAAGAGGGAGTTGCCTGTGCCCTTTTCAACTAAGAGCCACAAAGCCATCATTAAAAGAACAGTAAGAATGGGAATTGCAGCTGGCGATTGGTGTGACAGATGTCAACGGTACATGGGGCCCTCCCACACTGATAGCCAGGGTGGGGAAAAGAGCTTGCCGTGGTGGTGCCATCATTGACTCTAGCAGAAGCAAAGCCAACAAGTTCAACACAGCAGGTGAGTCGGAGGAAATTGATAGTAGATCGGACTGTGTTAAGTTCAAAGGTGCAGTGGCAACATTTGCGTAAAATAAAAGAAGATAATAGGTCTTAGAATTAGAGTGGTCCAACGCCGCGTGGGCAGTCATTCAACAGGCTGTAATGGATGCCCCGCTCCCTGACATGGAGGATATGTTAAAGTGAGAAAAACTACATAGGGAAGGCCAGCACGAGTAGTCAAAGTGGTCATACAAGGGTCAAACCACACCCCTTGTACAGTCGAGAGTCTTTAACATGTTGTGAAAATGAAGTGAACTGTGTTACTGAGGGGAACGCCCTGAAAAGTCTGATAGCATGAAACCTGCAGTTGCCAAAGAATCACGAGTGACCCAGCAAGATGTAACCGCCCTTCGGAAGTCTCTGTGTGAATTGACAAATGCTTTGGGAAGCAGGTGAAGAAAGGTCTGAGCCCAAATGAGGGGGACATAAGTAAAGTGGAGAAGGTAACCCGGAGGACTGTTTAAAAAGACATTAAGATTCCTGAAAATTACAAGATGATGATGCTGTGAAGTGAAAGGTAAATGAACTGCACTGTGATGACAAACGTGAACCCGACTGAAAGATGTTCACAGTGAGTTGTTGGACTGCGCCTGATTGAGGGAGGCTGACGTTGTAAAGCGGATCGAAGCCCGGCTTAGGGGATTCTCAGGTGAAGAGTAATCACCCAACATGAAGATTAATAGAAGGAACTTTTTGTTTGTTGTTTGTGATACATCAAGCTCTCTGAAGCAACAGACTTTGCATAAAAGAGACTTGGGCACAGAAGACCTTGATATTGTCAAAGGGAACTGTAAACTCGGGCCAGAGAAGCCCAGAAGTGTGCAGTGCTCAAGAGTCCTGCCTTGTCCTGTGCTTCAAAGTGGGGAAGGGAGACCCTGGCCATAACATCCTGATTTATCATTTTGAGAACACTTCTTTCTTTCTTTCTTTCTTTCTTTCTTTCTTTCTTTCTTTCTTTCTTTCTTTCTTTCTTTCTTTCTTTCTTTCTTTCTTTCTTTCTTTCTTTCTTTCTTTCTTTCCTTCTTTCTTTCCATTATCCCACACTATTTTGTAGCATAGCGGTAAGGATTGGCACTTTCTATTTGACCAAACTCCACTAGGACTGTATTATTATTGTTTGATGGTTGTAGCTTGCTCCCATCTTAGATTTAGGTTTAGATTAGGCATTTATCTCACCAATGTTTACAGTTTAATAAACACCCTTCAACTGGGATCACTTGTGTCCATCTTGCTTTGATGCCATGCCTTCCTTAGAATACACTCACCACATCTAAGGCTACTGGCAAAGGTGGATGGGAAAGATACTGCCAAGGTGGATGAGGTCATCAGGCTGCTCAACACATTCACACAGGGCACAGGGTTTCTCACTGACGCTGTCTTTTCAGTGATGCAGAAGGGCATGGAAGCCCATGCACAGCATGCGAAGAGGAAGGTTAAGAAGGAATAATGAATATTTCAGATTCAGCCCTAGCTTGGCTGAGTTCTTACCTAAAGAATCAAAACAGTGGGTCCAAATAGACCTAGCCGCCTGGTATCCTGCGGCATGCCACAGGGCTTGGCATTGTCCCAGCTTCTCTTCATTGATTATTTGTATCCATTGGCACAATTCATAGAGGAGAAAGGCCTGGTATGCCCGTGATATGGCAATGATACCCACATTTTGCTTGATCTTCACAGCAATTCTAATGATGGTCAACTGTGAAAGAATGTCTAGGCATAGTGCAATGCTGAATGGATGACATTTTCTTCTATTGCTTGGTTGGTCAGTGGAATCTCCTCTTCCTTTTCTATGGTCTGCTGGTCTTGGAGCACCCCCAGGTGGTCAGGAATTTAGTGTTGTATTTGACAACTAACTGACGTTTGCTAAACAGGTAGATGCATTGGCTAAAACATGCATTTTTGTTTTTATACTACTAGCTGATGTTCTCAAGTTCATTTGATTATTTCAAGTTCAATACTGTGTATCAATCTACTTCGGTATTACTCTCTAAACTTGCTGAAGTACTAAAGTGCACAGTATGTGTGTTTGGCAGTTTAAACACATGTGACCATAACACTGAGGTGAGAATGTCATTGCACTGGCTACCAATAGAGAGCTAAACTGAGGTGCAGGCTTTGACTCATATACGCTGCCCCTTGCTATCTCAGTAGTATGGCCAAACTCTACATTCCAAGCTTCTCCTTCAGGTACATCTGTAAGATTGTTTGGTTGTAGGTAAACATAATACCACCCGTTTTGGGAGTATGTTGTTTCCTACATTATGGCATGGCCTATAGAACAATTTTCTAATTGTTATTAGAAAATGCACTATGCTGCCAGTTTTTTAAGTACAGACTTTAGCACAATTGTTTTATACCACCCCCATTTTTTAACTACTTACTACTACTTGGAAACCAACATGTATACTACAAATGTATACTACACATCATTACTAGAAATACAATATTACAAGCCTACACATTCTATTTATTATCGTACTTTTTTAAATTTACACACCTCACATCCATACTTTCATGCTCACCTACTCACCTGTTTTATCCCCCATTTTTTACAATTGATATTCATACTTTCATGCACACCTACTTGCCCGCTACGATGAACCCCTTCAAAGTAAAATGCTAGTTTGCAGGCACTACTTTGGCCTGTTCTGGCCTTTTAACCTCATGTTTTGGGTGGAATGGCTTGATTTGGTTCACATGGACAAATATTTCCACAGCAGCCAGCTCTCCTTCCTTTGCCATGATCTGATATGAACTCAGACCAATTTAAGACAGCTTTTCATAGCTCATACGGCCATCAGGAAATCGATATTCCCATCGACTACAGAACAGCGGTTTTGGATTGGCTTAGGTTGACACACTGTCAGGGAGTTATTAAAAACTTTACAGTGGCAATTGGGCAACTGGGAGGCTGTCCACTGAATCGCTCTTCACTTACTTGAAATCTCCAGCAATCAACGTAAATAACGTGCATGCAACTCTCATCTCCTGATAAGGGGAGACTTAAACACCATCCAATATCGCCCATAGATGTTTCTTGAATTGGCTTTAACACATACAAATCCTGTCAACTGGTTTGGAGGTAATCTAGTTTATCCACAAACAAATGCTAGACATGGACCGTTGGCCACACCCAACCTGTCATTAGAATGTTTAGCTCGGTTTCATCCACAACACAGAGGCCCCTTTATACAAACAGACTATCAACTACTGGCTGCACATTTTGACACTGTACGTAACCTTGCATTGCAATATTCTGTGCAGCATGGCATAGCGTCTGCCCAGCAGCCACAAAGAAAGATAGACGCAGGAGGAGTGCAGCTACAGACATTGAGAATTATATTAGGGTCATTCCCTTCCAGAAATGAGGATATACCCAAGTGGTATTCAGAAAAGCTAGGACAGCTGCAAGCTGCCGATCCTCAGGTTACGCATATGCATAGGGCACTAGCCCTGTTCCTTCCCTCTGGCTGCACACCACCTTTAGCAAGCTGTGACAACTGGATCTCAATGTATAGCTGGCTTTATTTACAGCTGAGAAGCACTCCGTATATCACATCTTTAGTATCAATATTGTCAGACATTATGGGAACACAGGGCGCTGTTGCCGCCATTAATTTAGGCTTGTTCATAGCATGCAATAATTATCATCTGGTTGAGAGCATAATTCTACCCTTATTGAAAGGAGAGCCTGCAAGGTTAGAAATGCAAAGAAAATTGTCCCATTTCAATGAGCAAGAAAAAAGGGAGCAATTTGCGGACATAGTGCCATCCACCTATCAATCACTAGGCAGGGAAAACCTAGGCAGGAGACCTGCAGATACACAAAAGAAGGCTAACAAGGATAGTAAGCCAGACAAGGAGACAAAAGAGGAAGGGAGATCCTCAAAAGGAAGGTGATCATTTCAAGGTAAAAAGGGTGGTAGAACACACAGACAACAGCTGTCACCAACAGAGGAAGAAAAATGCCCAGACCATGAACCAAGGAATGGGAAAACTACAGGAGATTGGGATGTCTGGCAGTGGCAAGCGACTCATAGGGGTAAATGATTTTGGGGTAAACCTAGGAGGTAGTCCCCGTTTAGACCAACAGACTATGATTTCAGAGACAGAAGACAAATGAAGAGTCCACAAAAGTATGGCATTGATGAGAGTTAATATCATTCATCACAGGCAAAGACGCCAGACCGTTCTAAAACTGAGGGGAAGGATGTGAAAGTTGAGAAAAAACACACTGCAGGCATGCAAGTTTTACAGAATGCAGAGTCCATGCACTCATCAAATCATTCCCAAGACTAAGTGATACACAGACTAGATAGAGGTCCTGTTAGACTCTTTGGTCTGATATTTCCATATTTGAATGCAGCCACAAGGCACTATTGGAGCATACAAAGACACACAGAAATTCACAAATAATTACACCCAATGGGCGGACATTAGCAAAGAACGAAGTGCATTTTTGTAACCATTCAGCTGGAAGGTGAACATCCCAAAGAGATTGAAGCACTGTTTGGCCACAGTTACACATACAATGTAAAGTACTTTTAAACATTTCAAGATTGACCACCATTTTATGTGAGATAAGCACCAAGAGGTGAAGATATAGTGATGCCTGCCTTTTCAAAAGAAGTGAGTGGGGAACTAGTACAAAAATATGCACAAGACTTGGCAGCGCTGGCAGCATTGCATCTGTTGATAAACCATGTAGGGCATGATCTAGAATGTCCAGCGCATGTGATTCCAGTGATGAAACCACCCCCACCACAGAGGCAGTATCCAGTCCACAAGCAATTGCCCACATGCAAACGATAGTGCACCAACCAATTGACCAGGGGGTAATTATAAAGCAAGCAAGCCCACATAACATTCCAGTTCTGCCCATTTTAAAACCTGATGGTACTTATTGTTTTATTGTGGAATTCAAAATTTTGAATGGACATTGTAAGAAAGAGGCAGTCCAAAACACACATAGTTCTGGACTTCTAGCGTATTTACACAAATGCAAATATAAAACAAACCTTGATCCAGGCAATGGGTATTTCACACAACCTTTAAGTGAGAAAGCCAGAAATACACTGCATTCACTTTTAAGGGAACACATTCCTGATTCACTAGAATAATGCATGGCTATAAGAATTCACCAAGCACATTCTCAAGTAGAATACAGAATTTACTGGCAACATTCCTAAATGTTGGCAATATGTAGATGACATTTACATCACCCATGAGAATCTCAATGAACACTTGCAACAAGTAGACATAGTCATTCACACCGTGGCTGCAAAAGGGTACGTGATTAGCTTCAAGAAATCAGGAATAGCTCATTGTGAGGTTACCTTCTTAGGGTTCACTTTTACAGATGAGGGCAGAGGCTTGTCAGCAGATTTTCTTGAGAATTGTGCCAGGATATGACCTCTTAACACACCCAGACAATTGCAAGCCATTTTAGGGCTTTTGAATTTTGGCAGATCTTATGTGTCTAATTTTGCCGAGCTAGTGAAACCATTGTATGCTTTGATAAAACCAAATTTCAAAGCAGCTCATTCGTTGCTAGAGCACACTCACATTCTGCACCATGTGTACTCATTAATGACTCAAACTGGTCCTTTACAAGACAGAAACAGAGAACATGATTTAGAAATAAACGTGTTGGTGGGAGATAATGCTTTCACATACACAGTTTGCAATCTAGGGGAGACTAAACCAATTGCATATAAATCACATGTATATTCCATAATTGAAATTAAGATTTACACGTGAGGAAAAGATTCTTTCTTCAGTTCAGATGATCATTCAGAAAGAAAGGCCATTGCCGGCAAATAGAGCTATACACATCAATACACATTTAGCTCAATTTGAGGTTGTCGCAAAAGCTTGCGTGCCCAATGCGAAGGCATTACAGACTAGATGGATTCAATGGTTAGCATCTCAACATGCTCCAGATGTAAAGTATCATTATAAAGCAGAATTGCAAAGAATGAGTGGATTGACTTGGAGAGTGGAGACATAACCAAACACCTTAATGCCTGACATGCCATTGTTTGATTTTTTCCAAATAATTTACTGTGATGGCTCTGCCATACCAGTTGCTGGAACTCGTTCCAAATATGTTCCTGCATGTGCCGCAGTAGTAGGACATTCTACACAAGAAGATGTATTTATTCAAACTGATATTGCAACAAAGCATCTGGGAGACACGTCTGCAAGACTGCTGAATTGCATGGATTGCTGCTTGCATTGCACCAAGCAGTCTCAGAGAAGCCCACATTAGTAGTCTCAGATTCAGATTACATTGTCAGGGCTTATAACACTGTTTTGAATTGGTGGATTCAAAATGACTTTAGAGACATTAGACATAAAGTTATTGCTTCCCGGCAACTCTGGAAACAAGTTTGGGACCTTAAACAGACTTACCGTTTGCTATCGTTGATGCAAACAAGAGCAGCTACTAAAGGGCACATTCATAGCATTGGCAATGCATTAGCAGATACATATGCTAAAGAGAACATAGTGAAAAAAACGATAGCAGCCATAACTCGCTCAGCAACTGCAATGGATGAGGAAATAAAAAAAGCTTGTGAAGGTATTATACTCAGGCCAAAAGGTTTCCCAAGTAATTACATTCATGACATTGGCAATAATAAATCAGGAGTCACAATTCCTATGAAAAAAGGGGATCCTATTAAAAGATTAATCCCTAATAGAGCAAGACAGGGAAAGGCTATTAGCAGCCACACATGCTGGACTTGCATCTACCCATTTTGGGGTTACTGCAACTGCACAGTTGCTCCTTGATAGGTATTGGTGGCCAGGATTAAGACAACAGGTTAGAGTATACATAGCAAACTGTGACACATGTTTGAAGATAACTGTGAACTGCAGCAATAAACCTAAAGAGGCTCCTTTAAGAAAGGCAACTTTGCATTTTGAGATCAATATATGGATCATATAGGCCCAGCACCAGCAATAAATACGTACAAATATATTTTAGTAATAGTGGATACTTGCACTAGGTTCACCTGGATGATTCCTCAAGAGAGAACCAACTGCAAATCAGTCATACAGGCAGTCCGGGGTGTAGTAGCCATGTCAGCAACTCAAACGCTCCATGCTGATAATGGTCCAGCTTTCGCAAGTTCGGCACTGAGAAAGGCATTAGAGGCTTGTGGATCAGAGCTGCACTTTTCTAAACCTGTATTATCCAGAGATGAAATGGGCTCATAGGAAGGGCAAACCACTCAATAATGTTGTGTCTGACTAAATGCATCCTTTCTATGGGGGGGGGTAACTGGGTAAACCACGTGCATCTAGTTAGCACAAGTTTAAATAATTTACCATGCCAGTCTCTATGCATTGGTAAGACTCCATTTGAACTCTTGTTTGGGAGAAAGAGGTTTATGCCTGCTCTGCACACTCACCCCAGCCCCCCCTCTAGACAAGAGCAACTGCTGGAAAAAATGCTGCTGAGGGAATCCTTCCAGGTGTAAGCTGCTTAGGCCAGTCTTGACACAACTCTCAAAGCAGAAGGTTGGGTCCTGGAGAAGATCCATGATAAGATTGAGTTTGGCCCATCCTATAGACCAGCAGTACAAGTAATCAGATTGAAAGGTTCCAGAACTGCTGTCCTGCCCACAATACCACCCAAGAGAGGCACCAGACAAGTTTCTGTGGATCACCTGAAACCCGCTCCAGATGGTTAATGCAATGTTTCCATGCAATCATCCTCTTCCAGTTGTGGAGCCAGAAGAAGATGAAGGGATGGAGATCCGACAAATGATGATGATTGGCGTGCAAGATGTGGAAGAATATGCCACTCTTGACTACATCTCCACAATTCAGGGAAGTACTGCAGGTCTGCCAATTTGGAAAAAGAAAGCCTTTCCAGTTGCCAAAGTAATGTAAGAATTCTTCTGTACAGACTTTCTGAAACAGTATTATGTAATGCTGGCAGTTCAATTCCTTCTACTTTGGCTGAGCCTCACTGTGTTTCTCATCTCACTGACTTTTGGGGCATTTTTTGAGCAAGGTTTCCATTCACCTACAAGCAATGAAGTTGGTGTAAATTCTTCACACATGTTAGTGATGAGTGCTTCAAGAGCCAGGAACTCCAGTCTCAATACAAATGTTTCCTTTAACCATGGGTCATGTGTGGATGCCATTATTTAAGACGTTTAATGGCCCAGCCAAGCAACTGCATGTTCACACTTTTTCTGTGATTGATGAATCCAGACTGTTTGCACCCAGTAATCTTGTGTCCAGAACGCATAGAGAACTTTTAAGAACTAGGTTCCAGACATTTGCACAAAGTGACTTGTTTGATGCTTTTGATGATGTTAAGGATCTCCATGAGATGGGGTCCCATGTGTCTTATGTGCGATATTACAACCTGTTGGCCCAAATACACTTTCTGGGAACACTGTGCAATGGCTTTCCAAACCGATAGTCCTGAATTCCAAGCAACGGTCCCATATATTTCACTGAGACTATACCAAGCAGGGGATTACATGTTTGAAAATCAGTATAATTTCCTTCCAGAGCCAAATGATGCACAGCACATGTATGTTGCAGATTCAGTCATTTTTGACAGAGAATACTTTTCAAACATGACTGAACCAACATGGTGGGACACTCTCCCTCTGTGCTCTACTTGGGGTCAGCAGATATGGCAAATCAAAAGTGTTCACATATTAGTCATGGCATGTAGATTTCCACATTTTATGTCTTTTTAAAATGATACACAGTTCCAGACCACTTGCTGTAATAGAAACTTGAGCTTTTACCCTGACCTGGAAGAGGGAAGAAGGTGAATTCTGGAGTGCATCCTATAGAGAAGAAAAAGAAAGCAATGGTACCAAGCATATTACCTATGCACCAGGGAGTCCTGTATTATCGGTGTATTATCGGTGGTTCAAGCAAATTAATGCAATAAAAGAAGAGCACTTCCCTGACACAAGCTATATCAATAGTTAAGCTGTGCCAAGGAATGCTTTGACAATATCACCTGAGTGAGGTGACACAATTTCTACATAACTTCATAAAAGAAGAGAATTTGACAGCTATCTTGTAGTCAGCTTTTGTTCTGAGGTGCACAAAGAGTGGGAGTGTTAGAAGATCAGCGACCTGCACCACCTCTGACCCTAGAGTACCCTGTGAGGTGGGACAAGCGCCAATAACAGATAAAACATACACTTGGTCACAAGCAATAATGCAGACTGAAAGTGAGGCAGTGCGACTAGGATTTCATGCACCAGATTCTAATGATCAAGTGCTAGAGCAAGGCTTCTATGCGCTAAGAGATGTCATTACAGATTAAGTGGGATTGGTTCAGAGTGACATGTCTATGATTAGAAGCGACCAAGAAGCTGCAGTAAGTCTGTCCGTGCTAACAGATTTTCGCAGAGGAGTCCCAGATTGGAATGTAATTTCATGGCCAGAACAAATAAATGCACTTAATTTGTTCAAGGTTGCAATGTGCCAGGCAATGTCAGGTTCTACTTTCTTGTTGCTTAGTGTACTTAAAAAACATTTTGCCACATCATCTGCCTGGGTTCAGACGACACCTTCCGTGGTATGTCAGGTACTGCATTCCTGGGGTAATGTGCAGTTGGTTAATGACACTTGGATCAGGGAAGACCATGGAGTGCTTTATTCACATGCATGTTTGTCACCTTCAAGTCCTGAAATAACACTGTACTCATTACCTGAATACAAAAGTTCCACTTGCATGGTCTTCGTGCTTGCAGAGACAGTGAAGTCCTGTGACAGTAACACTAAATGCACACTTCATGTTACACCAATTGCATTTTTTCACAGTCAAGTACACAGCTTATCTAATGGCTCATATCTGGTGCAACACAATGAGTCCTGTTGTCATGTTGCAATTGGGGTTCCAACCCTGGTTACTGTGAGTACACAAGTTAAGTGCTGTGGGTTTATTCTGAATTCACTCAGGCCGTCACAATTCAAATTTCTACACTAGCCTAGTCTCAAGTTAAGACCCTTAACACTTCCAAAATTGAGCTTGCATATGGCATGCCTGCAAAACATGCATCTAAGCGTTTGCAGCAATGAAGAATCTTATCTTGAAGCACACTGTGCAGTGGTCAAACACTCTGTTAGCCTCTGAAGATATAAAGGAAGAGGCCATGCACTCTTTAATCGACAGCTCACAGTTAAATGGCATGAATACTGTTTTTTCTGTGGTTACGATGGCTGCCACAAAAGCTCTTCGAAAATGGCTGACCACGCTGGACACATTAATTAAAACACTGACTTACTTGCCAATTGCTTTGTTGTGCAGACTGCTGCTATTAACTGGACTTTCTCTTTTATGCTGCTGTAGACACTGAACTTTGTCTGTGCACAGAGATGTGCGTGGCATCCAGAGATTCTTCCCTCAAGTGTTCCACTGTGATTTCCTTGATAGCTCGCCATTGGGAGAATGTCAAGGAAAAGGAAACAGCTCATAGAATGATGAAAGCGATGACTATGAACAGATGTCGCCTGTGAGACCAACACATCAGCAAGTGAAACAGCTGAGCCTCCAGTCGCAAAGCCTGATACAAGCCAGACACAAGATGAAACATG
Source organism: Ambystoma mexicanum (assembly GCF_040938575.1). Classification (NCBI taxonomy): domain Eukaryota; kingdom Metazoa; phylum Chordata; class Amphibia; order Caudata; family Ambystomatidae; genus Ambystoma; species Ambystoma mexicanum. The sequence goes on along the minus strand of NC_090927.1, from coordinate 722,540,389 downwards.
CCTCCGCTCGAACCCTGCGCCCCAGAGAGCACCAAGGAGCCTCCACAGTCGAGACAAGTGATGGATACCTCTGGTTCCAGGAGTGCATGGCAAAATAAGCCAATGCCCATGTCCTTGCAGAAATCTGACATGCACATTGTGTTTCCTTCACCACTTTCCTTTCTTTCCTTCATCAAAAGAAGATTAGCAGCAAACCCTGAGTTCAGAAAGCCTGACATTTTGTGGAATCCGCCATGACTGGCATTATAATCAGGGTACACATAACTGAAAATATACCACATTATACTGCAAGGTACAAGTTTGTTCACCCAGCATATGTATGTATTGCATGACCTCCACTTGCAAATCACTGTGGGTAACAGAGGCACTCACATTTTATTTTACCTCAAGGAGCACCAATTTAAACTGTGGACATTTTAAAGCACATTGGGCCTCATTACGAGATTCTCGGTAATGGAAAAATTATGCCGGTAAGGGAATACGGGCACCACATACCGCTCCGGCCTATTACGAGTCGACAACCCGGTATCAGTGGCACTGCTGGGACTGTGCACCCCCGTAATGGCATGCGCACGGGCACACGGCCCTTAGGGCCAGCAATACCAGGATGCCGCTAACAGGACGACATCACAAGTCATGCGGACATGCAACTACTGGCATCACGAAGGCGGTAATAAGGCACCACCGGCATCGCAAATCACCCGCTAACAGCAATGTGCAGTGTTCCCAACTGCCACAGGTGCACACAATCAGGACAGGGGGAGGCAATGGAGCCTTGCCCAGCACAACAGGAGCACACCCACACACACCACACCCGTTTCCACAGAAAAATGATCCCACTTGCTGTTGCGATATTGGGGCTGGAGGACATGCTTGCATTGCTACACCAGTAAAAAACTACAACAGGCACCACAGAGGAGACGCAGCAGGAGAATGAGGGTGAGACAGGCCCAGCAAGTCCCACCAGTGCAGCCAGTGGTACCACGCAGGTAGCCTCCAATCCCTCACATCAGAGCGAGTCCATTCAACCTAACCCCTGAGCAGATCTACACCCTGTACCGCCAGGACTGGGACACCATCACCACCATTGTGGACATGATGCACAATGACATTGTCAGTCTGATTGAAATACGCACTGCCATCCCCCCTCTACTGAAGGTAGTGTCTGTGCTCAACTTCCTGGCCACAGGCACCTACCAGCACACAGTGGGGCAGATGCATGGCATATCATAACCTTTTTTTTCACACATGCTGAACCAAGTGCTGGATGCCCTCCTGAAGCACTCATGAGACTACATACCCCTACCACGGACTGCCCAGGAGATCTTTGACACTAAAGTTGGCTTCCATGCACTGGCAGGCATGCCAAACTGTATCGGTGGCCTTGACTGCACCCATTTTTAATTGGTTGTCCCACATGCCATGGAGGTGGTATACCGCAATCATAACCTATACCATCACACATTGTTGTGCCGATATCCCGGATGAACTCATGATTCATTGGTCCTGCGGAACTCCACACTATCACGCTACATGGAGCGACATGCAGGACGACGTGCCTGGCTGCTTGGTAAGTTGCATGACAGGCACATGGCAGTGTAATGGGAGGGGGGTGCACACACCACCCGGGTGTGATCAGGGTGGGGACTGGACAATGCCCATATTGCAAAACACTGTGCCCCAAAGCATCCCAAACTGAACATGACACCCATACCTCATAGTAATGATAGAAGCTGCACACCAATGACAATATGGCTGACTTGAAACCAGCCCACATCCCAGAACACGTCCACTGCACATCATCAGACCTTACCCTCTGTAACACAATGCAGCAACATGCTGTGAGAATGCACAATGTAAATGACTGCAACAAAACACAACACAGGACATGCATCCATGAGTGTGCACAAATCAATCCCACCAAGGGAATACACTGCTTGTCACTGGCCCACCACCACAGTAGCGCTGCATGTCACCATGGGAATAATAAGCACCGAATGAGAAATCATGATGAGACTTGTGCCAATGCTGCAAGTAAAAAAATCATACGAATCACTCCACATCACATTAATGATAGCAAATACAGCGGTAGGCATCCACAGTGCATGACCACCAGCAAAGAAGTGGACATCCTGCATCATCTGGACGACGCAACCCACACTTGTAGACCATGGGACAGCACACATTGTGGCAAGTTAAAATGTGTGCATACATCCAGTGACATGTGCATATCAACAACAAATATCTGCAGGCATCTGAGTGATAAGTACAGGTGTCATTTTAGGAATTGACTTAGGTAAAGGTGGCCAAGATCATCATGGCATGTGCCATGCTGCACAACATGTGCATCCGACGGAACGTGCCTCTGCTCCCTGACATTGAACAGGAACCACCAGGTGAGGATGAAGATGATGAAGAAGATGGGGTTGCACATCATCCAGGTGGTAATGCACAGGAGGGACGTGCTGTGCGCCAGTCTGTGATAGGCCAATTTTTCTAAGACACATGGATGCAGAGGGTGCCATGGATGTGGGACTCTGGGCACTGGGTGTGGGGGTACATGGACACTGTGCACTGTAAACCAATAAAGCACACATACATTATAAGCAATGTCCAGTCATGTGATTTTTTGGTACACAACGGGTATATTAAACAGGAAATATGAACAAAGTGCTCTGACCCTCCACCTCACATACACACCCTCCCCTCCCCCCTCCCCCCACAACTCCCTCACACACCCCCTCCCCCTGCCCCTCCCCCTTTCCCTCCACCCATAACTCCCCCACATCCCCCCACCCTCCACCCCCTCCCCCCACAACTCCCCCACACATGGTGTACAATGGTATGCTACATGAGTCTACATAAATCTGCACATGCAGGCTGACCCTGCTACTTCTGTCATCTGTTGGACTCCGGGGGCGGCATGTCGGGGCGCCGCATGGTGCGCACAGACCTGCGCAGGGGGCTCGTCTGGGTGGAGCTGGACGATGACCCCGTGGCCGCATGCTCCACTGTCGGGGCAGGACGCTGAGTCTCCAATAGCAATCCTGGCAAGGACCTGCCTCACTGCCGACAGATCTTCACAGATGCGTAAAGTGCTAGACTCAATGGCCCCTTTCATGGCCGCAGTGTTCTCACGGGCCTCCTTCCTTGTCAGGTCACCATCTGAGACGTACTGTTTTACAATCCCTTTCAGCTTCTGCTGCTGTCCCTCCATTTGTGCCATTCGCAACTCCCCATCCCGGACCCCTGTGGAGGTGGATGGGACATCTGGCAAGGGGCCCAATCCAGGTGGGTCCTCTGTGGGGCTCCAGGCCTCTGGTACTGCCTCTCCTCTAGACTGGTTGAGCGTGGTGCCATTGGGGGTGCTCATTGGGGTGTGCTGGGGTGTCTGGCCAGGCTGGGTGTGTCTACAACCTCCGTTGAGAGGTTGTCACCCTCAGGGACACATACCTCACCTTGGGACTGTTCTTCATCGCCACTCTGGGGTGCAGTGGCAGTTGTCTCCCCTACCGAGCTGTTTGCAGCAGACAGGGTCCCATCTGCCACTGGCTCAACTACAGTGGATTCCTCCGGTGTCAGGACTGTTGGTATTGCGGCTGTCCTTTGCCGCCCCTGTGCCTTGCCATCCTGTGTCACCTTTGCCTTTGGTGGCTGATGTGGCTTGCCTGGGCCCCTAGACATGGAAGGCCTGTTGCTGTCTTCCCTGCCCCTGGCCCTCTTCAATGGAGTCGTGGCCTGTGCAGCGGAGTCCTGTGCATCGCTGTCGGAATCTGAGCCTGTGGGGGACCGAGAGAGGGACGGCATCAATGATGGTTGTACATGCATCTTGCCTACAATGGTATTGGTGCAGTTGTACAGATATTATTATTTTCTGTCTTGGAGTTGCGGCATACAGGTTGCTTGCTATATGGGGGGGTTATTCAGGCATACGTCTGGTTCACACATGTGTAAGGCGGTGTATGCTGTGTGACATGCCTTTGTGTTGTGGACTGCGTGCAGTGTGACACATGATGTTTCCCTGTTTGTGGGGTGTGTCTCAGGTATGGCATTGGCATGCTGCATGCATGTGAATGTGACGGTGCTGGGGACAGCATCTAGGCAGGGATGTGTCCATATGTGTGTGATGGCCCATGCATTGGCTCATGTCACTGTCACATTGGTGGCCCATCATCATACTTTGCATTCCAGTGGTTTGTATGGACACTCAACTCCATCTGCCGATGACGGCACTCCATGTTCCATATCTCCCACTCCCTCTGTGGCCTCCATTCCAATGGTGCTGGCATAGGTTTCTTCCCATCGGGTGAGTTTTATGGGCGAGTTAGATCCGCCGCCTGTAGCCAGACCCTGGCTCCGACCCTGGCTTTGCTGATCAGATATTGCGCACACAGAGGCGCAGGTCATCCCACCTTTTTTTTACATCCTCTACGGTGCGGGGGGGGGTGCCAACCGCACTGACCTTCGGGGCCACTTGCTCCCATACTTCTTTCTTCTTCAGCTGTGCAGCTCTCCTGAGGTCCGATGCAAAGACCACGTCTCCATTCTCTGCCAGAGTGTCGGCCAGCATGTTTAATTCTTCCTCTGAGAATCTCTCCTTTCGCTGGCGGGATGCTCTTTTTTTAATGGCCTTTGGCATTGTGCTGGAGGTGTAGGTACAGATGTAGCTGGTGGTGTGAGGCTCCAGGTCCTGTATCTCGAGGATTGCAATGGATTGTGTTTTTAAAGATGGCCGCCGTGGCATTTCCCGTTCCAGCGCCATGACGTTACTTCCGGTATTGCCGGGCCCAGTATTACCGGACCTGTTATTTAGGGGTGGACGAAGGCGGAGGAGGTGTTGGCACTTTCTGTGATGCCGGTAATGGGTGTTTTGGGGTCATTTATGGCATTCCGGTACAGACGATACCAGCATGCTGCTACGCGCATGCATGCATTCTCATAATCGGCCGCTGTTAGCGCGTCAGTGCTACCCGGCATTGCCTCCATGATGGTAAGGTTTGGTTTTTACCGCAAATCTCGTAATGAGGCCCATTGTGTCCGAAGTCCAGGAGCCAAGTTATGCTGGTTGTTAACTTCTAATGGGCTCTCAAAGAAGCCTGTGTCTTACCTTGAAACTATTGGCAGTAAGGAGTTTGAATTAACCTAAATACCTCACATTAAATACGTGCATTTATTCATGAGTTCTTAGCTATTTCCAGTAACAGAATATTGGACTTATCCTGAATACCTCACTGTTAAATACATGTATTCATTTATTTATTCATTTATGCTTGTGTTAGCCATAACCGCTAACGGTTTCAAAGTGTGATTCATTTATTCATTTGATCATTACTCACCATTGCTAGAATGTGTATGCTTTGTTTTTGCCACCAACATAGGCGGCCTATTTTGTAAATATAGCTCCTAGAAGTTTTATAATGATGGCTTCATAGTGCTACAAATCTCTGATCTATGACAACTGTCTTGAGGAGGTGACCTCAACTCAGACTAATTTTAGAAATCTTTTCTTATTTCATACGGACTGTAGCCATGAAAGATGTTCTTTAAACAATACACCACACTTTAACATAGAATTTCATGATGCATATAACAGGTGCCACACTTCAGGAACCAAGAGTTCGTAAGCTCTGAAAGATGAGCCAATGACCAGGAAATGGTGCTTTCCTGTTCTGGCAGATCGGCTGACCACAAATGTCAGCTAGCAGCCACATCATCAGGTGTTATCTGAGAGCAGCCTTTTAACCTCACACGGTAAGTGTTATATCTGGTAAGGATTCAAGAACAGGAAATTGGCAGACGCGAACAGAAGCATCTTGCATATTCACAGAGTCAAGTCCTACAGGGTACCATGGAAAACACAGGGTAACAAGTGAGATAGATGTCTGTTGATGACAGACAGCCAACTAAGATAGCATTGTGATGCTGTGATGGTGTAGAACTTCACAAATGTCATAGAGTACAGTGAAGGCATTTACTAAACGGGTACAGAGATCTCACTTTGAGGGGCAAAAAACCCATCTAATGTAGTTTTACATTGGAGGTCTACCTCAAATGAACAAAGTGATACGCTAGCTCCCTCACTGTTCCAAACAGCAGATATGATGAACTCACATGTGCAGGGCCACCATTTTACTTGGTTTACTTGGTAGACACTTAGCCCAGCACAAGGATGGAAAGGGGGGAAAAGCAAATGACTGAGCACATGTCTAATTTCATTGAAGTGACTTTTTATGTCTTTATTCTTGATCAGGACATCATCCACATAAATCTCAGTTCCCCTCTTATCTGCATCTGGGAGTGCTTTTCTCAGAAATTTCTCAATCTCACTACCACTATTGATGTAACTTCTGTAACTACAAGGCTACTTTGTGAGTTTGAGCTAAGACTGTGCAGTGCAACCACTCCTCTATCCTCTGTTACCCTAATGGAACTCACCATCTCTCCTATCTTCTGTAAGTGCTACACTATCACCCACCCCCCTCTCTCACGAAGTCTGGAAAGAAAAATCCTACCTATCACAAATACCTATGTCAGTGCAACTTCCAGGCAGGTCTTCACCGATATCCTCTTCTCTGTAGCCTCCCCAGATCTATGGACTCCTCATTTCAGCTCTACTCTCTCTCCTTTCACATCCTCTCCTGTTAATGGTGCCACCAAGTGGGAAGTCCGCTTTCTGGGCTTCTTATCATCTTGCTGTATCATTAATGTCTACCACACTGGCACTATCTTGGTTCAGGGTCCTCAACCCAACCTCCTTCTCTTTGACCAGTGCCTGCCATCCCTCCTTAACTTACTTCCCTTACCTGCCTCTTCCCCAATCCACTCTCTCTGCCCCTCCCCCTCTGACTGGTGTACCATGCCCCTGTACTCCTCTTTGGAAAACCTTCTACACGTAATGCCCATTCAGCCAACAAACACTTCACCGACATCTGCCTCCCGCCTGAAGACATTGACCTTCGACAATTCCGCTCTTACCGAGACACAGTTCAATGCCAGCTCAGTCACTGCTTTTGACTTCCTTTTCCCCAATGGCTACAAGATCATTTCCAAGCCACAACCTTACTGTGCTGGTGGTGGGGTTACCTTATTCTTCCCTGAGTGGGTTCCTTCCTCCCTCATACCCACCCAGCCCTATTCATTTTTGAGAACCTGGTTTGAAAGTTGGTCATCTCCCTCCTCCTCCCTGACCATTGCCACGATCTACAGGACCCCGGGTGCTACCATCCTGTTGCTCTCTGAATGGGCTGATTTCTGCTCCTCTCTTCTTTCAACCTCCTCTAAACTCCTTCTCTTGGGCGACTTCAACATCCACTTGGTTTCTGCTATCACAGCATCCACTCTCTGCCTTGACCTCTGTACCTCGCTCTCCCTCTCCATTCTCCTTTCTGGTACTACCCACATGGCACGACACACTCTTGATACCTTCATCCACTCTGATCTTTCACTCTCTCCCCTCTGATCACACCTCTCTCCTGGTCAGACCACTCTCTTGTCTCCTCTTAGCTGGGACCCATCGGCCCTCCGACTCCACCTCCCCCAGCCCTGCCAACCTCGTCCACGAACATCTGTCTGATTAAACGAGTGTCAGCAGCTGCCTTCACCTCCACCTTCACCCCAGACTCTACCTCTGACTGTGCTCTCAGCAACATCCATCTGGCTATTACTAACACTCTGGACATTTTTCTCCCAGTCATGAGGATTGGCCTGAAACCTGCCTCCAAGAGTAATACCTGGTACGACTCTGAACTCACAGCCCTGAAATGCAAGTGCAGAGCTGTGGAATGGAAGTTGCATGCTTAAGGCTCACTCTCTGCCAAACTGGCCTGCCACCTGGTCCAAAGCCAATACAGACTCTCCATCCGTGCCAAGAAAAGGGCCCACATCCAGGGACGAGTATCTGGTGCATCCAACAACACAGCTGAACACTTTAAAATCTGCAGGCAACTAGCCAAGCCTCCCTCACTATCCTCCTCCCCTCTTCCGTCCCAGGCCCTCTGCAACGCACTGACCACACACTGCACCACTAAAATGCTGGACACCCCGATCAATCTTGCTACCGTCTCCCAAACCCCTCGCACACTTCCTTGCCCCTTATGGCCTCCCACCCTCCTTATACGTCTCTATCCTCCTTCTCCCCTGTAACACAAGATGAAGTGACGAAGGTTTCCCCTTGCTCCTCCAGAACTATCAAGAATGACATTTTCTCACTTGATCCTGCATGCTCTTATTTCTGCAACCACTCCTTTGCTACTGGTTCTTTCCCCTCCTCACTCAAGCACTCCCTTGTGCGCCGCCTCCTGAAAAAAGAACTCAGCAGACCCTACCTGTCCAGCCAACTAGCGCCCTTTTGCTATCACCCCCTTCCTTGGAAAACTCCTGGAGAAGTTGGCCTTCCCCAAATTACTTAACACACTGAACTTGTTTTGCAGTCCCCACGACCATCAATCGGATTCTGAGAATCCAGAGGCATGGAAACGGCTCTTCCGAACACCCATAAAGAACTGCTCACATCTCTGGACTCTAAGCTGTCCTCATTCTACTCAATCTCTCCTCTGCCTCATGTCAACCACCCCATTCTCATAAAACGGCTCCATGATACCCTGGGAACCCGATCCCTCTTTCATCACCTCACTCTGGTCATCCTCTATGGGCACTCCCCCTTCTCCTTCATTTGAAGCAAGACACCAGGAGTCATATTCAACTCCTCTCTTTCCTTCCTCCCTCACATTCAGGACATTGTCAAGAAGTCCAACTTTCAACTCTTCCTTCTCTTAAACTCTTCCTTCTGAAAGGAATTCTCCCTTTTCTCACGTTCCCCTAGACGCTCAATGTTACCAGAGCTGTGGTTCTTTCTAGGCTACACTACTGCAATAGCCTTCTCTTGAATGCATCTACCCTCTTGCTCTATACAACCCCTCCAGCTAATCCAGAATAAGCAGGAAGACTTCTCCTTGGCCTCAAGCCCAGGGACTGCATCTCTCCTGCCCTAAAATCTCTTCACTGGATCCCGCTGGGTGCAAGGATCAAGTTCAAATCCCTCTGCATCACCCATAAGGCTGTCTGGGGCCAGGGACCACGCTATCTCCAACTTGCTTTTACTAAATACTCTCCCTCTAGATGTCTACGTTTCTCTGGTACCAACTCTCTGTGTATCAAGCGTTTCACTATACAGGGGGCTGGAGGCTAATCTCTTTACTCAGCTTGTTCCCTCTTATGCACAGCCTCCCCCGTCATCTTCATCTTGAGTCGGACCTCCTCAAATTCCGGAAGTTCCCCAAGACTTTCCTTTTCCTGCCCTCCCTCCCTTCTTCCCATCTCTGCTAACCTCATGGTTGCTGTGATTGGTAACCAGAGCCCGTATGTGTCCTTCGTGGCTCGATCTCCCACACCCAATCACCTTCAACTTCTGCCTACACACAGCACTTGCCTTGGCACTTACTGGCCTTCGCTACTGTTGGCCTGCACTTATCCATTTCTTTATTTTTTTACATATGATAGTTCCCTAGCACTTCCTACTCTAGGCACTTACACCTGCTGCTCACTCACACGATGAGCACTCCAGCACTTACCCCCTCTCCCTCTTCCCCTCTACTTTCTCTCCACTTGCACACTCTGAAGGCTCACATGGCATAGTAGGTTTGTCTTTATCATCCAGTGTATTCATTGCTTTCCATCCAATGTTCCCTCCGTGTTGCCCTGTAGGTACTTTGAAATGCAATTTACTTGTTGTATAAATGCCTACAAATGCCCAATAAATCAAATAAATAAATAAATGTAACTGAACAGAGTATGATTCCAAGCATACTGTAGTCGGTTAAACAACAAGGTAAATAGATTTTGGTAGGGGCACACACCAATACCCTGTAGTAAGTACCAAAGTGGTAAATACCTTTGACTCTTGAATCAGTGCAAGACCTTGATCAATGAATGGAAGTGGCCACTTTGACACAGGTACTCTCTTATTTAATTCTCTCAAGTCTGCACACAAGCGCCAATGATCATTGGGCTTTAGCATACCTAATATGGCTGTATTTGAAGTACTGTGGATAGGTCTAATGATTCCTCTACGTTTTTAATCATTTCTGGTAGGGACTACAAATGGAAAATACCTCTTTAAACTTCATGAATATTTCCTTCAACTGATCTCTTGTTTCTTCATTTGTGCAATCTTCTGCACTTTGAATTTGTTGCTCTACCATTTTAGTAAATTCAGGGAAATCCTATAAACAGACGGACGTCTGTGCTTTCTTCTAGTTGTGGGGCAGTCCCTTTGGAGAGATGCCACCCCCAAGTATGTTGGCAGATCAGCATCTATTTCAATTTTCAGTTTTTCTTTTTTATACTCACCCACCTTAAATTTGATGCAATTATCCTGATGACAGGAACCTGATGACAACAAACCACATCCTTGGTTCAAAAGGGTATACAGACTGAATCCTGAAAATCCCCTTTGGCTTAGAATCTAAGGACCCAGGCAATATAGCCTGTGACGTGACATAGCTTTCAGGGATGTTTCCAATCACTGGTTATTTAGATCAGCAGTTTAGTGGGATTCCTGCGCCACCATCCCTAATGCTGTACCTTCTTCCAAATGAATGTCTTGGCACTCCGTGATATTCACCAGTATTCAAATGGGGCCATCCCCAAACTCTACTAATGGTGTATATTCACATTCTAGCCGCTGCTGTCTCATGGATTCATTGAGATACAAAAATGCATTGGGCCCTTTCATCTGTGTCCATTTCTGTTCTTTAATGCTACTGCAAATTGCCTTGTGAAAGCAGGAACAATAACATCCTTCTTTACTTGAAGCTCAATTGTATATGGCATCGTTTGAGCACAATGATTAGCTTGTCTTCTGTTCTCAAATTCAGGTGCTGTTCTATTCAGTCTAGAACAAAGCTTTAGATTAAAGAAATCTAAAACCATACACATTCTGTGCACAATGTCATTTCCTAGATAGAATTTAGAGTTGGTTCCACTCATTATACATACATTGTGGTGAATGCTGTACGATCCTATCATGATTCTTAACATGCATCTTCCCACCATTCTTTGCCCCAAATCAGGACCATCTAAACCACAAATGTGTTATTTTTAATTTTAAGACTTGGTATCTCTCATCTGTCAAGCATTTGTTTAAACACATGCTCTTTAATGAAATTCTTTTCCTGCTCTATGGTCAACATTGCTTCAATCATTTCTGGATGCCCATTCACATGTAGAGGAATCTAGGCCTGACCTTCTTTCATGTGTATTTCTGCAATTGTTGATATATATTTCTGACTCCGTAGCTATATTTTGTTTACAGTTTTCATTACTTAGATAAAAACGCAAGGTGTATTTATCTATCTTTGTTTGCCAGTTTTTCTTGGAGTCCGAGCAAATCTCCAAAGATTTCTTTATTTTTCTAATTGCATTTAACCCTGGCACATGCGTATGACAGTGATGCTAGGTACACAACCATTCTGAAGATACATCTTTACTGCACCTCTCTGTTCTAGAGATGGTGTGGCATTATTTTTTACTGCTAATCTGGCTCATTACCTTTTTAGGTTTCAGGTTTTTTTTGGCCAAAGACCACAACACCCTATTTACCCCATCAATGAGGGATGACAGTCTCTTATGGCAATTTGTTCCTAAAAGGAATGGTGTCTCTTCACTGGGAGTGGCCACCACCTCCTCTCTCATTCTATGCTTCCCTACTTTAATGTCAACTTCAGTCACACATTCCTCTGGTATTTCTTCTCCATTGAAATTATGCACGGGTTCTTTGGTCTGTCTTAACTTCAGCATGTCTTGTGGGGATCTCCATTCATTTATGCTCTCTAATAATTTCCTTCACATCATCGTTGCCTGCGCACCTGTGTCAGTCATTGCAAATGTATTACACCTCTCAATAGTAACAGGGGCATAATGCCTGTCCTCTCATTCTTCAAGTATGCACAGGAAGTGTGAATTGTTACTTATTTCAGGGCTTGTTTTCTTTAGGGCTGCCTGGCTTCTTGCTAGGCAAAGGGGCAAATGAAATTACATTTTACCCCCCTTTTTGCCCATCTCTTTTCTAATTTCTTTGTTTTTTTCTGTTCTGAGAATCCATTTGGAGCTTCACCACTGACTGTCTCCCTTCTATCTTGGGACCACCAGTGTTCCCCCCATTTCTCTTCTGCCTTTCCCCATCTCCCGGATCTCTTTCACTTACCTCCACTCTGGAACCCAATTGTCCTGTATTTTCATTAGCATTGTGTGGCAGAACATCAGTTTCTGGTGTCTGACACTTACCTATTTCTTGTACCGTACCTGTTAGTTCTGCCTCATGGAACATCTGTGGATCAAAATATTCCTATGGGGATTCATTTGCATCTTACCTTGGCAGCATTTTCATTTCTGTGGAGCTATGATCACTATTAGTACTGTCAGGGAATGCAATCTCTTCATTTGTTTTTATAGCTTCACTTATCATCTCATTTGTTTCACATCACAAGTCCTTTTTAAACTGTCTTTTGATTATTTATTCTTTGGGTTCTTGTTGAGATTTAGTTCTTATTAACTTTAGAAAAGGTCACACTTACTTTAAGTTAACACAGTGCAACTCAATAACATTATGATGTAACCAGATTCTAACTGGAATATATTGATGTGCTTATTCTAATGAGAATGTTTGTGTAAGTTTTCTTTTGTATGTATTCTTTGTATGTAAAAGCAGTTGGAGGCTGCCTCTTGAGGAGGGCGCCTGCTGTGTGTTACGTTCTGCAATACTTTCAATAAATCTTCAACCAATTGTGCGTCTGGCCGTGACTTAACAGTTCTTCCTTTGTATTTCTCTTTTATTCTCTCTCATTTTCACAAACAGGATTGGTTTGGTTCAACTCTAAATTAAACCACATGCCTTTATTGCATGTTTTTTCATTTCCTATGTCATTATTATTCACTTGTTTTCTTGTTTTTAAATCGCTAGGCAATACAGTTTGTTAATTAAATGGTAAGTATTGTCATTTGTGCTTTCCTTGTGGGGAGCCTGTCCAAGTAGTCATTTGTTGCCACCCTGTGCAATGTCACTCTTGTGACATTATGCACTCTCACTCACCTGCTGCTCCTGCACTGCACACAGCTTTCCTATACGCTTAGACAACATCTTCTCCTGCGTCTCCAAGCACTGGAATCTGTCCATATCCCAAAACTCATCCCTCTGTGCTGTAGGCTGGTACTGGTTGAAATCACATTGATCAGGCCTGTGTTGTCTCCTTTCAGGAGACTGGTTCCTGTTTGTGTTTCCCCTGAATTCCTGGGACACAGTGGGTGGGTAGCGTGGGGTGACTTTCCTCTTTCCATGGTCAACCTGTGAAGAGGACTGAACATAATGGGAAGGGGCATAGGTCACATTCTGTCTCTCATTTGACTGAAATTGTTCCCTTTGTTGATTTCCATTTTCAATGAACCTATCTACATACCTTGTTCTTGTCTGATTGCCATATACGATTGTGGCAGGGTCCCACCTACTCTGGGCCCCCAATTCCTGGTATGGCCCGTTATACATCTGATTCTGGGTGTGATTTAGCCCTGACATATCATAGCAAAATCCCACTTTGGGTGAATTACCAAGATGCTTAGGACTAATGTACAAACTTTTGTCTCTGGGATCTATGGATTGGAACACAGGTGCTTGGGGTGTTGCCACCTTCCTTGCATGGCCTTGCCCTCTTGTTATGTGGTATGTCATTCTTTATTTGAGCTGTCTCCCGTGGTATTTTCTCAGACTTTATTTCTAGAACTGCTGGGGTAACTTCTTTAGCTTTCAGGCATCTGGGTTCTTTCTTTATTTCTTAACCCCCCCCTCATGAGAGATCATTTCATAGATTTTAGTGGCCTGTTCAAGAATCCACTCTAAGATTTGATCCCTATTGAATTCACTAGGACAAGTTGTGAAACCACATCCTGTTGCAACCTGTAGAAAAAAGTGGTCTTGACCTCTGCTGAATTAATGTCACAGGCCACATCAAAAGGTGAGAATGCTCTTTTCAGGTTTTGCGAGAACTGGCGTGACGATACATCTATTTGAGCCGTCATGCTGTACAATGCCTTTTTGGCATGTTGGATGGAATGATAAGGTGAGAATTGTTTCCTAATTTCTATTTCAAAGTCCTCCCATGATAAATGTTCATGTTCATTTAAACTCTGTATGAAGCTAGCAGAGGTGGGGTCCATTGTGAGGTGGACCAATCTACTGTATTGGGACTTAGGTATTTCAAGCATCTGAAAAAGCGTACTCACACTCTCGAGGTGTTACTTGATGGATATACATGAATCCTTTTTGAATGGTCTAATCAAACTCTTGATACTCTTCATTATTTTGAGTGCATTATATGATGCATCATTTTGACCCCACTTTCTGTGCTCTGGGGAAGCAGACTCAGCCTTCAGTAATAGAAAGCAACCAGCTCTTTCTGAGTGAACAGCAGTTGTCACATTTCCCAGACTGAAGTTGATTCAGCCTCAGTGAGGGTAACGCCCTGCTACTCACAGGGGAAGAATAGCTCTGTACTCCTGACTCCCCTGACACCTGAATTGTGTCACCTTATTTCCCTACACTGTGCATGTAGCTCTTGTGTTTCATTATATAGTGTAGAGTTTTCTTTTCTTAGCTTAGCCATTTGTCTAATTTGCATTTTAAAATGATTAATAGCTTCCATCTTTTTATAATGTTCATTCATCAGCCTAAAAATGTCAACTTCAAGTGCCAGTAATTCCTTAGAAGTCTGAATACCACTTTTGCGGAGTGCCTGTATTTCTGATAAGGCACGTTCTCTATCCCTTCGAACGCCATCCAACATCGTTTTTAAATGTACAGCCTCACTTTCACTCTCAGTCAACTGTCTTTCCTTCTGTGCCAAGTAATTGAAAAATCCACAATCACAAAGCAGACCCAGTACAATCACAATTACTTGTACAATAGCAATTCAAATAGAAGAGAAAGAGGGAAAAAAGGAAAAACTGAATTCTAAAGTGCACTCAATACAATCACTATCCTAGGCACAAAATCACTGAAGTAATTCAAAGAGCAGAGGAGAAACAAAAATGGAATTCAAAGTGCACCAGCACAACAGAGTATTACCCTACTACCAAAGGCCACACCTAGCAATTGTGCTTAGCCAAAGAAGATCCCGGCATCTCCACCAAAACATGGGCACATTTATATATCTCTATGTCACTTTCACCATGCACAGGAGCTTGCAACAATGTGTCTCTGAATCTTTGTTAGCTAAATCATGGGGAATAAGCTCAGAATGGTACCTTTGTTTTTGTATTTTTTGTATTTCATTTATTTGTAAATTGTGCCTGGCCCACAGGCATCAGGGCGTATAATCTTTTAGAGCAAAGTTACAATTACATACAATAACGAGAGATCTAGGCTCAAACTATTTTTATGACCATATAGATATGAACCTGATTGACAATATGACAGCATAAATTAAATACAGGGCACAGTATACATAGAGACAATAATGCAATATGATCTCTAACTCAAAGTTAGGGATAGCGGCCTAGTCATACAGGCTGAATCAAATGTTTTGTGCGAAGAGCCATGATTTGGTTTTATTCTTGAAAGATTGGAAGGAAGGCTCAATTCTGGTGGCGTTAGGGAGGGAGTTCCAAAGCTTGGAGGCCAGGACAGGGAAACTCACACCCCCAGCTTTTTGTAGTTTAAATCTGGGCAGGGATAGGCAGTGTACTTAGGCAGCTCTCAGAGGACAGGCAGAGGTGGCGAGGGTAAGGCGGTTGGATAGGTAGGAAGGGGCCTTGTTGGCCAAGCACTTTTGCATTAGGGCAAGTGTTTTCAGGGAAATTCTATGCTTGACTTGAAGCCAGTATAGATTGGATCTGAAGTCGGAGATATACTGGTTTCTAGGAATATTTAGTGCCGCTATAATGGCATTGTTTTGTGTGATTTGTAGTTTGTTGATGTTGGACTGACTAGTGCCAAGATAGAAGGCGCTACAATAATCTATCTTGGACATGATGAGAGTTCTGGCCAGTGTGATACAATTCAGAGTGGTCAGGAAAAGTCTACAGGCAGAAATAAGTTTGCAAGTGTAGGCCGAAGCAGACCTCACTGCATTGGTTTGTCTGGTCAGGGATAGAGTGGAATCGAGATAGATACCTAATGTCTTTGTGTCCTTGGAGACCTTTATGACGTTGCCGTCAATGATGAAAGACTTAAAGGAGTGGTCTAGTTTATTGAGGCGTTGAGTGGTACCTAATATGAGGAGTTCCATCTTGTCATCGTTGAGGCAAAGCTCATGTTGGGCCATCCAGACCTGAATGACCAGGTATACGTCGTTCAAAGATTTGGTGTCAGCTGTATAGTCTTCCGTGATGGGGATGAGTATCTGGGCGTCATCAGCATGGTTAGTGTATGAGACACCAAGATAGTCAAGAACATCAAAGAGTGGTTTAGTAAACACATTGTAAAGTGTAAGAGACACACATGAGCCTTGAGAGACACCGGAGTAAATAGGAGCAGGGTCAGCGGCTTAAGGTGAAATAACCTGCATGGATCTATTGCTTAGAAAGGAACTGATCCAAGCAGTGGCAGAATCGGAAAGGTGAGAAATAACAGAGTTCCTATATTCAGTAGGAACTCCCGTCCCCTGCACACAACTTAGTATTGGAAATAAATATTCCAAACAGTTTTTAACGACTCAAGTATTTTTCAATCACAGTTTGTCTAGGAATATACCTCTTAATGTGTAGAGAAGTGATGACAATCAGATAAGCAACATTCACTAAGGTATTAAGTTCAGAATTTTTTTTTATGTAATTATGATTCAAAAAATCAGGGATCTAAAATTTGAGATTTCAATTCACTTCAACAATTCATTAAAAAAAAAAGGGAAAATTAATAATTATGAGCTCTGCGCGTTTCGAGAGGAAACCTCTCTTCTTCAGGAGCCATTAAAAGTTTTATAACAATATTTCAAGCATTCAACAAAAATATTCACAATCAAATTCTACAATGTGACACTTCTAAATGATATTTGTTCTTCAATCTTTTATACAAACACTGAAGTTTTTCAGCTTAATTTTCTTGTTTATCTTCAGAGAATTATTATTCAATTGTGGGGTAGTGGAAGCGTCATCTTCATGCACAATTTCTGTAAACAATACAGATATTTGCTATTAATGATGTGGTGAATCGAAGAAAATTCTAGTATTAAACGGAAAAAATTCTATCAAAATACCTGTTTGGTATTGCCACATCTAATTAGGGGTCTCAATTGTGCCAATGTATAGTGGTATTACCCTGTGGAGATAAGTATATCTACTTAGTTTCCAATAGCAGTTAACATGTATTCACACTGGTTTAATCTTAAAATGCAGGTTGGATCTTTAGAATCCACTCACCTAGTTCCTAGGGACGCTATGTATAGTTCAGCTCACGTGCTGTTGCTGTCAGCGTGTATACTTATTTTCTTCAGGCGGTCCAAATTCTATAGTTAATTCCCCTCAAGTATGCAATTCTCTGAAAGGAACATGAAATCTATCAGGATTAAGTTTAAAGTGATTTACACTAGGTAAATTCTACCGTACTATTAGGACATACCTCTAATTCTTCACGTGTTAATCGTCAGCCTTATTCTCCAAATTGAAGTCTGCGAGAACCAATGCGTTCCCGCGTGATTGGTTAAATAGTCATGTGATGTGAGTCACATGACTGTCTGGAACGCTGGGAGTCGTGGTCTCTCCAAATTAGATTAGTTAAAAACGTACGATGTAAAGATATTATTAAGACTAAAGGGATGTTAATGTGAGTTTAGTAGGTCTTATCCATCATTGATGGTAACAAACGGTAATAAGTGAGCTCACGCTCAATTTCAAAATTATGTGAATCGCTCGTAATGTGGAAGGTCCCAATATTTGCTAGAATGCTTTCTTTAACATACTTGTCAGTCCATAGGTGCGCATTTCACTACAATTTTAAGCACAAATGTATTCATTATTAATGTAATTCCCTATTAGTGCGTCTGATATTTCGTGCAATAAGGTGTTCTGGGAATCGTAGTGCCTTAATGAGAAGATCTTCATCCCATTATCCCACAGTCAAAAAACTTTCAATTTCGAATAATTACACAATTCATTCAATGTTAGCAATTTTGCACGATTACATATCAAGAACGTATGCCCTAAAAAAGGCATACCAAAATTGTTTACCTACAGAAAAGACATTTTTATCAGAAAGAGAAAGGCATTTTCTAATACAAAAGTATTTTAGATGAGATATTAACATTTTTCAAAATTGCCAACCATTGTGTTCTAGGGTATATACTGTTAACATGTTATAAAAACACACTCAAGGAATATTCCTCGTTCATGCCTCAAGGCTCTAGGGCATCTAACTTGTGCACCCAGAACATCTCTTTTCGGGACAGAATTTGCGGTAAGTTACCCCCTCTCACTGGTCGTGTGATATTCTCAAGGACCACAAACTTCAGTTGTGAGATTGTATGATGATGAGTTTGGAAATGTCTTGTTACAGGTGATTTCATGTTACCTGTTCTGATATTTGACTTATGTTCAGATATGCAATCTTTAACACGTCTCAGTGTCTGGCCAACATAATATTTGCCACATGGGCAAATTAACCCATATATTACACATTTGTTATCTCAGGTTGCATAATGTTTTAGGTTGATTTTCCGGCCTGTGTAGGGATGTCTTATTGTTGACCCTTTTTGAACATTCTTACATTGGCTGCAATTTAGACAGGGAAAAGTCCCTTTCTTGGATTTAAGTAACAGCTGTTGTTTAGTTGTGGTAATTCTTTCAGCTTTGACAAGTGAATCCCATAAGTTCCTTCCACTATTGTATACCATTAGTGGCGGTTTCGGGAACAGAGTACTCAGTTGTGGGTCTAGCCTGGTAATCTTCCAATTTTTTTGTAAACATTGTTTGATTTGTGCACTGCTTGTGGAATATTGTGACAAGTAAATCAGTGGAGGATTATCCTTATCTTGTTTATTTTGTTGAATCAAGAGTTCTGACCTTTTCTTCAGTCGACATTTTTCTTTGGCTTCAGTCAGTATTGGTTGTGGAAACCCTCTATTTTGGTACCGTGTAAGTTGATCTTTTTCTACTTCCTCATAGCCTTCTTCATTGGAAACAATACGTTTGACCCTTTGTAATTGACTCAAAGGTAAAACATCTTTCTCCCACTGTCAGCTGCTTGCACAGCATCCAGCGAGGACCTTTCCTGTCTCCCTCCTTCCGGCACTGAATACGACTACAGTCTCTCAGCAGCTCAGCACAGAACACAGACATACAGCATACCAAACTCCATAAATGTTCCTGTTCTCGCCTCTCCCTTCTTCTTCCATCTAATCTCCCTTGGGCACCCCTTCCTTTCCTCCTTCTGTGTTTTATACCCCCACTTCTCTTCTGTCCCCTTTGCATATATCTTCAAAAAGAGCCCATATGATCCCTCCGCCCTTCTCTATCAATCAAATGTCTCCTCTAGTTTGGCCATCTCCCAGTAACTTTCCCAAACTCCTTCTGCTTCTTCACCGTGATCTCTGTACAGCAATCTTTTTCCAGGCCCGGATGAGTGTGCAACATTGTCATCCTCTGTTTCCTGCGGCTTGCTGCTCAAAGAGTTTTTACAAAATGCATTCCACTCTCTGCCATATATATTGCAGTTCAGCTTCAGCTTTTTAATATTCTGTATTTATTTCTGATCCCACATCAATGTGTGAATGGTGCTTTTTCAACCAAAGAGGCTTGCAGTGCAAACTATGTATAAACAACCCCATTCTAATAATTAATAGATTTGTTTGTTAATATTAGTGGTTAATGGTTTGTACTTAGGTTAATTGTTAGCCCCTACATCACACTACACTGTGCGTTGCTATACCCAAAAATACAACTTCTTTGGTTTGGGATTGTTCTCATCAGTGCCTCACATCAGCCCCAAATCACACTTAAGATGCAAAGTTGCAACACCAGCATCATTTGTACAATGGCATACACCTTCTATAGGAGTCTGAGGTGCCGCTAAAATTCTTCTATGGTTGAAATTCACACTACTTTTTCCTACACCACCACTCGCTGTCTTCCTGCACAAATGCACATGCCAATGGCACTATATAGGCCATGAATACAATATAATCCATCTAACTGGCACCTTGTATCTATACAACATGCCACACCTTGTGACGGTTCACATACTCACAACAGCAGAGCTCCTATGACAGCCTGACTATCCACATCTGGTGACCATCAACACTGGGATATTGACAAGTTACATTGACCACAAGCCACCTTAAGTCAGCATAACATGCAGGAGGAATAAGAAGACCACTGTTCCACAATCAGTGCCCCATCACAAATACAGGCAGCCACCACAAACTTCACAGCCATTACAAGACCAGGTGAACAAGAAAGTGTCCAGAACCTCAGCTGGGTCTTCTGACAACAGCCAAACTGTCATGGAATACACAAAGAGTTGTTGGTGGCAGCAACAGAGTTTGAAGAGGAGTGTGAGGACCCAAACTCAGAGGTGCTCTGTACACACACCGAAGACGATGCTGAAAGTAGTTACCAGCCCATGAATACCACTGCACAGTAAACCGAGCCAGTGAGCTCTAGTGAAATTTTACCTATCTTTGCTGCCCAGCCTTATGAGAGGTTGACACTTATATAGGACACTGCAGTGTCCAGTGCAGAGAGCATGGATAAGACAAATCTATCACCAGCAGGAGACTGCACACCGTACACTCACCACCATTTAAGGCTGCTGGTGAAGGAAGATGGGAAAAGCACTGCCAAAGTGGATGAGGTCATCAGGCTGCTCTACACATTCATACAAGGACAGGGTTTCTCATTGACACATTTCAGTGATGCGTGAGAAGAGGCACAGCAGAAGATAAATAATGTACTGAGAATCACATGCTTCAAAATTGCCAATTCAATGTTACATCTGCTGTTCAAGTAGCTTTGCCAACTGATGCAGACATATAGCCACTATCGGATTCCCAGTAAGCAGAACTGACCTGATCCACCTGAGTCAGAAAAGTAATACTTGCAGCCTGAGCAATGCGGCTGGACTTAACATGGTGGTTAGATGGTGTGCAGCAGCATGCCAATAAAATAGAGCAGGTAATGTCCTACAGAAGGTGGACACCACATTGCTTTCCACATATCCTTCATTAGCTCTGCATACGCAAAACATGCAGACATGGGCACAGAAAGAAATGAAGCTGCCCGGTAATTTCATGCTGACATATCACTTGTAAATTCACACTTCACAACATGCAAACCATCAAGGACCACATCGACTCCGTGGCTTCTGCCCTGGCCGACTTCTGCAACTACTCCTTCACCACTGGAGTCTTCCCATCCCCCAAAAGCACTCCCTTGTGCACCCTCATCTTAAGAAACCCTCTGTTGACCCCTCCTGCCCGGCTAACTATCGCCCAATCTCCATCACTCCCTTCCTGGGAAAACTCCTTGAAAAATTGTCCATCTCCCAGCTTAATCTCCACACTGAATGTGTTGGTTGTCTACATGACCATCAGTCCGGCTTCAGAGGTGCCAGAAGCATGGAAACTGCTCTCCTGAACATCCGTGAAGACCTGCTCTCCAACCTTGATTCTAACATCACCTGTGTCCTCGTCTTGCTTGATCTGTCTTCTGACTTTGACACTGTCAACCATGCCATCCTGCTCAAATGCCTCTGTGATAACCTTGGTATCACTGGTCAGGCCCTGGCATGGCTGATTTCTTTCCACTCTGACCGACCCTCCCAGGTCCAACTTGGGCCCTTCCTCTCCTCCATCTTTTTCTCTACCTGTGGTGTGCCCCAGGGTTCTAACCTCTCTCCCTGGCTTTTCAACCTATACCTGGCACTTCTTGCCCACCGCATTGCCACTCTCTGCCCTAACTTTCAGTGCTATGCGGATGACACTCAGCTCATTTTCAGGCTACCCTCGTCCACCTCTTCTCCGTCTCTAATCTCTGACTGTCTGTATGCTATCCAGGAGTGGTGTGCCGCCAATGACCTCTGCCTTAATGACAGTAAGACTGAGATTCTCTTCATCAGCACACCCGCTCCCTCCTTTCCTGTCACTCTCTGGCCGGCCTCATTTGGCTCTCCTCCTGCTCCAACCTGTGAGGCTAAAAACCTTGGGGTCATCTTTGACTCCACACTCTCCTTCTCTCCTCACATCTCTGACGTCTCTAAGAAGTCACACTACCAGCTGCACCTCCTCAGAGGTATTCTACCTTTCCTCTCCTTCCCCCAGAAGCTCACTGTCTCCAGAGTACTGGTTCTCTCTAGGCTGGAGTACTGCAACAGCCTCTTTCTAAATCTGCCGTCCTCTACTCTCCGCCCTCTGCAACTCATCCAGAACAGGACTGTGAGACTTGTCCTTGGCCTCAAGCCCAGGGATCGTATCTCTCCAGGACTGAAATGTTTGCACTGGCTTCCAGTGGCTGCAACAATCAAGTTCAAAACCCTCTGCATTGTCCACAAGGCCTTCTGGGGCCTGGGCCCAAAATACCTCAACTCTCTCTTCCTAAATATTTTCCTTCCCGAGCTCTTCGCTCATCCGCCTCCAACTCCCTCAGGGTCAGTCGCTTCTCCAAGCAATGAGTTGGCGGTAGATCTCTTTCTTCGGCTGGGGCTTCCCTCTGCAACAGCCTCCCTGCTTCCCTGAAACTTGAGGAGAACCATCTCTGGTTCCGGAAGCACCTCAAAACCTTTCTCTTTGTGTCTGCCTTTTCTCCTCCTCTCCCCTGCTGACCTGCTGGCGGATTCGGAATCTGCACTGGTGACCTGGCCACCCTCTGATCCCAGGCCCAGGTCCCTCCCCCGCCAGTCACACACTCCTGCACTGCCTGCCTGGCATCCCCCGCACTTTGGGACTGTTCTGTATCCCTTCATTCCTACCACTAGCACTTGACACCGGATGTCTGCACTCACCTTTGCACTTGCCACCTGATGGCCGTTACTTTACTATTGTTATTTTATTCCCATGTACAGCACTGTCCCTTCCCCCCAAGACCCCCGCACTTTCTCCCTTCCACTTTCCCATGCACTTGCGCAATCTGAATGACATATGGCCTAGTATGATCGTTGTCTGGCCTCCCTTTGTTCCCCCTCCCTTGCCTCGTCGCGCCTTGAAACACTTGTGCATAGGCGCGTTATAAATGGGATATCATATCATTTCAGTAGGAGACAGCAAAAGACTAGAATGTTTTTTCATAGTTGATGGAGGTAATCTTCATACTTCTGCAGCTCCTCTTCGTCACAGTCCTTGAATGGTGATCTTCATAGCGATATCTCATATTCTTCCTCATGTCAGTATTTTGTACTTGAATCTTTGCTACTTCATCCCTATTCTCCTTCGTCTCAGTAACTACAGTGCTTCCAACTTTGCTGGCATGGATGGAATTATTCTCCTTATGTTCCTCCCAGGGTATATCAAACCTAGAGGCACCAGGAGAAGGGTTCCTCTCTTGGTACAAAGTGGTGACATATGTGACTTTGTCACACAACCCTGTTCTTTGATATTTGCTTTTGGACTTATGTATTGTTGTTATGCTATTTTGACTTATATCGCGCACCGCCACCACCCAGGGCAGTCTCCAGGTGCTCAGGTGGCTCTGAGAGAAAGAGGATGGTTTGGTTAGTGAGGGTAGAGGGATAGGATAGGTCCAGAACCAGGAGAAACTGGTGTATGTGTGTTGGGGTGAAGATAGGTTGATTGCGTCCACTAGCCTGTTGTATCCGTAAGGGTGAGGCCCAATGCCTGTGTTGTTTGTTATATGTGAATATCTGTTATGTTGGGTCTATGTTTGTGTGTTTTATGTGTAAATCGGCTGGTATTTAAGGTTGTTGTTATGTTTATTGATGTGTTGTGTACATGTTGAAGTGTCTTAGTGCTTTGATACCGGTCACCCAGTGAGGAATTGCTCTTTACAAATACATTCAACTACTACTACTGCATGATATGGCACACACACCTTCCAGCTAAAGCCCTGACATTCAGCATTCCTTTAGTCAACCAATGCAGCTTGAGATACTTCAAATTTGATGATTCCTTGAACTGAACAATTTCCCCATAAACTATGTTCCCTGCTGTTCTTGGCACAGAGGGGTGCGTACCTTCTTCATCAATGTCCTTGGTGTTATTGAGCTGCAGTGGCACACAGCACAGAAGTCAACGTCAGACAAAGCTCAGAGTGCATGCGGGCAGAATATTTTTCGGGGTCAGTTGAACACTGCCGCTAAAGGCTGTATGTTTTTTTTTTTATTGTGTCCTGTTTATGTATACAAACGTCCCACTTTGTTATATGTGCTTTTGTACTTTTCTGTCACACCCCTAAAAAAGAAAATATGATTGGGTGGAATTATTTTTGAGAAAGATGCCGAATTGACATATATTTTGTGAGTCAATACATGTGTGCATTTCGTTGGCCTGAGAAAAATGAATATCTCGGCCAGCTATAGCAGATTTGAAATTAAGTCAAATGAATTATGGCAGGGGATGAGCAAGTTTTCTGATAACATGTACGCAAAGTTATTCAGCAAACTCGGAATTATTCTCCTTGATCCTTTCTCGATTACATATTATAGTGCAGACGGGGAAGGACGGTATTGGGAAGACTATACTTTTGTCGACCTCATCATTAGCCATTGAAAAAAAGGCAGTCCACTGGTAGTAAATGCACACTGCATGCATTCCAGGCATGAGTAGAGCCAGCAAGACTTAGGGCTTCATTACACGGTAGGCGGTGAGCCATGGCGCTTTTAGCGCCATGGCTCATGCCGGTAAAATACCGGCACTGCCTTGGTGGAAAGGGGATTTACCGCCCCATTCCAAGGTTGGAGGGGCGGTAAATCCCCCTTCCACCATTGCCCTTCCCCATTCCCATTTCTGCCCCATAGGGCTCTATGGGAATGGGGAAGGCGCTAATTACGGCACCGCAATTTTGCGGTGCCGTAATTAGCTCCGAGGTCCCTTTGCGGGTTGGATTTTAACTCCTGCAAAAAGCAGGCGTTAAATCCCCCAACCCGCAAAGGGACCTCGTAGTAAGGCGGTAAGGATTTACCGGTACCGGTATTTTACCGGTACCGGTAAATCCTTACCGCCATCCGTGTAATGAGGCCCTTAGATTCAAAACGCCATGCTGCAGCAGGAGTTGATTATCTGTGCGTCTTGTATTGTACACCTGAACTACACCTCCAATGAGAAAGCATGGCCATCACCTGTTTCTGCCTGCTGCTCGGATTGCCACCAGATTTCAGGAATTGTATCTTGGTTGTCAATTTTATTATTATTATATTTTTTATTGTGCATATTAGCCAAACAGACTGAAACATTTCCTTGTTGCAAAATTATACATTCACATTATCAACTAATTTTAAAACTTTAAGTAGTCTCACTACTTCCATTGACAGAAAAACTTCATTACCAGCAATTATTCTTTCCCAAAAGTTATTAGGGTCGGGACATCTCCCTCTATCAAAGAACCTCTGCAATCTCCCCTGAATCAGAACCCTTGTCCCCGAACAGGATAGAATTAAGTGTTTCATAGTTTGTTTAACGTTTCCATCACATTCTTGGCATATGTCCGATGGATACACACACTTATCACGAATATGCACAATTTCTAGCGTGGGCAAAATATTCAATTTAAATCGAAGAAAGTTCATCCTTGCCTTAAGATCTGGAAACTGTCTCAGATAGGTAGGGGGGGTATCTCTCGGTCTATCATATAGGGAGAAGTTAGAAGATCATTTAACTGACCTTACCCCCTCAATGGTCCTAGACCAGTCCCTTCTCTTAATAAATTCCTTCGATCTCAAAGGGTTGGAATTCAGGGTATCGACATCCGTGTCTGCTGCTATGATGATATCAAGAGATTTTGTTTTCAGCATTTCCAAGAAGGTATTATCCCACTTGAACATCCCCATAGAGAGTGTCACATTGGGGATCCTTTATCAGTCTAAATAATGAGACCCATCTTAGTTCCATGGAGAATAAGAGAGACAGGAGACCCAGTTCATATCGAACCAAGGCCATTGGAAAGAACCGTTTTCCATATTTTCACCTCAACGCATTCCCAGTTAATAAGAAAACCTTGAATATTGCACTCAAGACCAAAAAAGCAGCTTTGGTATGACCTTACCCACATAGTACTTTATCAAGGGGGGAAGTGTAAATTTGCAATATTTTAGATGTATCCTTATCATATGAGAACCCAATTTTGCTGCTTTCAGGTCTAATATACTTATCAAGTCTGTTTTAGTTGGGCATGGGGTGATCTTCGAACCCAGATAAGTGAGTTCCCTTGCCCCCGGTACAACTGTACCATTGATTTTCCAAGAAAAAGGCTTAGTTTTTGTCAAAGGGCGCTTAAAGATCATCACCTTGGATTTATCTGGGTTGATTTTCAGATCGTTAGCTAGTGCGTAATCTCCCAGTGCCTTAATTAGCCTTTGTAGGCCTATTTGCTATAATCCAAGACCATGATATCTTCCGCATAGACTAAAAAGGAAAGCTTAGTCTCACCAATCTTAGGACTAGCCAACAAAAGAGTCAAAAAGGAATTTAACATATCTGAGATATAGCGATTGAATAGGAAAGGGGCCACCAAGCAACCCTGACAAACCCCTCTCTGAATTCCAATCAGTTGTGATAGATCACCCACAGTTGATAATCTGACTCTTAGTGTAGAATTCTGATGTAATTCAATAAGAATGGCTAACAGTGGTTCAGGAATGCCCCAAGTGTTCAGCTTCCACCACAGGCGCTCCCTATTTACAGTATCAAAGGCCTGGGATAAATCCACCCAAGCCCCAAAGAGTGGTCTCCCCCCCCCTTGGCTGTACTCCCCTTATTTAGACAAGTTAGAATAAGATTATTAAGTGAGGTAGACAGACCCCTACAGAATCCAGTCTGAAATTTAGATATAATTTTACTAGTTGAAGCCCATTCTTCAAGATCTCTAAGGACCAGACCCGCAAATATTTTGCAGTCTGCATCCAAGAGGGATATCAGGCGGCAGTTGCTCGCAGCTAGGCGGTCACCATGCTTGAAAATTGGTATTATTATACAACTTTTCCAAGAATTAGGTATAGTAGTTGTTGCAATGATGTTATCGAATAGGGCTTTTAGGACCCTGGACCAGGTATCTGGTTGGATTTCAGGATAGCATTAGATAGACCATTTAGCCCTGCAGCATGGTCAATTTTACTATTTTGTTTGTGTGGTAGATAGGCTTTCTGGACACTGTGGCAGCAAACATAGTTTTGCAATGGCGACAGAACTTGCTCGATGGTTAGAATTGGACCCAATGTGCTTTGATGGATTATAAATGAAACATATACCAGCAATGCTATTTTAAGGTGATGTATTTGCTTTGTCAATATGGCTGTCAGATTCACTGGGTTTTGTAATGTGCACCATACAGTGGTGTCTATAAGGTTCTTATCTTCTTCCTGGGTTAGTGCCCAGACCAATCTTCCAACATGTCTACTTCTTCTGTTAGTGTGCAGGCCACTCTCGAACCTTGTCTCTCCTTTCCCTCGGTCATGGCTTCTGCCTTTTTTCTCTGCCTTCTCTTTTACCAGGGGCTCAGCCTTCTCCTTCATTGCCTTTTACTTGGCCAGAGCTTCAGTGCTTGCTCTATGTGCCCATTCCTTGGCCAGAGCTTTGGCATTTTCTCTCTCCATTTTCTTTTTGGTAAATGTGTGTTCTCTCTGTGCTTTTCCACCAGAGCTTTGCCTTTTCTCTCTGTCTGTTCCGTGTCCACAGCCCATAACATCTTCTGCCTTTTCACAACCTCTGCTTTTTAAAGTTTGCAGCTTCTGTCTATCTTTGCTAAGGCTCAGCTGTCCTGTTCACATTATTTACTCTGTCTTTTCATGGGCAGCAGCATTTATGTGATCACAGGCCACATTTCCTGCCTTTCATATCTGTCAATACCATGCTCACTCACCTTTTTCTTCTCTGTCATATTATGGGGCAATACATCTGCCTGTTCATGGGCTACAGTCTCTCTCTGTCTTTCTTCTAGAATAATCTGCCACACATACCTTCTTCTCAGATTGTGGTAAGCTGCCCTACTCACCCTATTCACCTCCCTGTTGGTGTTCTCCTATTCCACCTTCCTCCACGCTGCCTGTTTCTCTTCCTCACCTCTTTCTCCCACTCGGTAGGATTTCTCTATAACATCACCTTCCTCCACTTTTCAGGTTTTCTCTTTCACTATACCTTCCACCACTCTGTGTTTTCTTTTATATTCCACATAGCTCCACACTGCTTGCTTGGTTGCCCACACTTAACTGAATGCTGCAGTGAGTTTCCTCCATCCCACGCTGACGAAATTATTTATTTATTTCTTCTGGGACTTTAACTGTGTGCTCTTGCCACCTTGCAGCCTCCTCTCACTCAATCCCCTGCCCCTGCTCGTTACTGATTCCTTCCTCCTCCGACCCCACAACCGACCCCTGATTGGGCCTGTTGCACATGATTTGAGCAACTGCTGAGTGCCTATCCCAGCACTCGCTTGGTGGCCCACTATTTACTGAATACTACAGCAAGTTTCCTCCACCCCCTGCTCCTGATATGATTTAATTATTTCTTCTAAGGTTTTAACTGTGTGCTCTTGCCGCCTTGCAGCCTCCCCTCTTCCAATCTCCTGCCCCTGCTCCTTCCTGGTTCATCCCTCCTCCCACCCCTCCCTGAATCCCTCATTGGGCCTTGCTGCACATTTATTGGATCCCAGTAGGGCAGCCCCCTGTTTGTTGCAACACCCCCCTGCAGCAAAGGGCGACAAGTCAAAGGGCAGCTCCTACAGAAGCAGTTCCAGTTCATGTCCCCTGGTGTCAACCGGGGAAGCACTGCAGCTGTCAACGTGCTTAGGCTGACAAAGTCAGTGCAGTGTGAATTGGGGAGGCAGCAATCACTGCACCCCACTAAACTGACCCACCTCTCTAATTACTCTTACTTCTCATATGTCACCACCCATAAGCAACCATGTGAACTGTATTGTTGAGCCACTTCTCATATCTCTCTAGGAAAGTCGATGTTTTTTGCATTGCTGTCGTGTTAAAATGTAGGCCTTTTCCCCCTTCTAGGAAAGTTGCATCTGAGTGGGTTTTTGTTCACTGCGCGTACCTCAACTTAAACACCTTTTTTATTTGCTCTGTCTATTCACACCTGTCTACTGACTACTGTTGGTCACTGCTGGGCATTCGGTTTCTGCTGTGGCCACTGCTCCCCCCTTGGCTGTTCATCTCTGTTGTCCCCCACCCCCTGTCCTCAGTCTACGCTGTTTCCTGCGTTTGCCTTGTGGTGTGTTACCTGCTTGTGATTCCTGTGTGCCTCCTTCTGTGTGAACCCTCCCCCTCAGTTGCTTCCTGTGGTGCGTGGCTCTGGGCTGTATTTCTCTTCCTCTCTCACTCTCCCCTCTTTCCTCCTCAGGTCATCTATGGTTCTCTCAATTTCTCCCACTTCTCTAACTGCTACTCTATCTCCTATTCTATCCCTCTTACTAAGTCTGGAAGGAAAAGGTTCAAGACAGATATCCTGGTCTCCAACCCAGAGTCTCCCTATCGGAGATACCTACAATAGCGCTTCCTCCAGACAGATTCTCACCGACATCCTCTTTGTCGTTCCCTCTCCAGACCTATGGACCCATCATATGGTCTCTGTTCTCTCTCCTTTCTCCTCCTCTCCCATTAATCGTGGCACCCGGTTGGAGGTCCTCCTGGCCTCCTTCCACTCCTCCAAGACCATCATCAATGTCTAGCTAAATGGTACTGTCCTGGTCCAGGGCTTTCTGCCCAATCTCCTCCTTCTTGATAGGTGTCTCCCGCATGTTATCAACTTCCTCCTGTCTCCCGCTAACCCTTCAAACAAAGACCTCTCTGCCCCCTATGCCACCTCCGTCTACTGCCTCTGCCCACTCTCGGGCCCTTCTACCTCCTCCGTTGGGTGTACATCACTCCTGTACCCACCCCGGAAGTCTGTCAAATATGGCAACCTGCTTCACATCGTTACTCTCAACTCTCGCTCTACTGTCAAACACTCCTCTGACATCTGCCACCTCCTCAACGACATTGACCTGGATGTCCTCGCTCTCACCAAGACATGGTAAATGGCCAGCTCTATCACAGGTTTTGACACTGTCCTCCCCGAGAGGCTACAACATCCTCTTCGAGCCTACGACTAACAGACCCGGAGATGGAGTGGCCCTCATCTTTCCGGCGTGAATCCCTGCTTCTGTCATTCCTACGCAGCCTTACTCCTCCTTTGAATGCCTGGTCTTCAGGCTCTCTATCTCTCCTGGCCTCTCTCTGACTCTGGCCACCATCTACAGGCTACCGGGCCAGGTCACACTCTTCCTCTGAGAATGAGCTGACCTATCTTCCTCTCTCCTTGCCTCGACCACTCAACTTCTCCTCCTCAGAGACCTCAACACCCACGTGGATGCTTCTAATCCCTCCTCTGGGCTCTTCTGCATCATTTGCGATGATCTCTCCCTTTCCATTCTACCCTCTGATCCGACACACTCTGCCCGACACACCCGGGATGTTCTCATCTCCTCAGCCATATCCCTCTCTAATCCCCTCACCATCCCTCTCTCTTGGACTGATCTCTTTCTGCTCTCCTCTAACCAGAAACTTACTATCCCTCAAGCAAAGCTTACCCCAGCACGGCCACCCTCTTTCTTGGTCATTCAGCCCATGAAGCTAGTGTCAGTGTATCTCTTTGCCTCTACTTTCTATGCTCGTCCTACTCCTGCAGCTGACTCACACTCTGACACAGCCCTCTCTAACCTACCTATTTCTATCTCTAAACTCTGGACATCCTTGCCCCTGTCATGAGAATCCATTTGAAGCCTTCCTCTAAGTGCAAATCTTGGTATGACTCCATCCGAGCCGCCCTGAAACACAAGTGCAGGGTGGCTGAGAGGAAGCAGAGGGCTTGGGGCGCATCCTTTGACAAACTGGCCTGATGCCTGCTCCAAAGGCAATACGGACTGTCTGTCCTCTCCAAGAAGAGGGTCCATATCCAAGCCCATGTCACAGCAGCCTCTAACAGCACGGCAACATCTTTCAAATCTGTAAAGAGCTGGCCAATCCTACTGCAGTCTCCACCTCTCCTGCTCCCTCCCATGCCATCTGTATGGCTCTGGCTTCTCTTTTCATCACTAAAACTCAGGAAATCCTGTACTCGCTTTCCTTTTCCTCTCTCTCTACCTCTCTCAGACCCCCTATGGCCGCCCCTTCCTCTCCTCTTCCCTTTTCTCCTTCTCTCTGACAACACCTGACAATGTTTCTAGACAAGTCTGATCTATTAAAGTGTTGTCTAAACAGGTGCTCTCCTGCTCTTCCAGAACCATCAAGGACCACATTGCCACTGTCACTCGAGCCTTGGCCCATTTCTGCAATCACGCTTTCACCACTGGCTCTTTCCCTCTTTCCTTTGCACTCCCTTGTGCACCCACTCCTAAAAATGCCTTCTGCCAATCCTACCTTGCCGGTAAACTATCTCCTGATTTCTATCACTCCTTTCCTGAGCCAACACCTGGAAAAGCTGGCCATCTCCCAGCATACTCTCCACACTGACTCTGAATCTGTTGGTTGTCTCCATGACCATCAGTCTGGCTTCAGAGCAGCCAGAGGCATCGAAACTGCTCTCCTGAATACCTGTGAAGATCTGCTCTCTAATCTTGACTCCAGCTCTCCCTCTGTCCTTGACCTTTCCTCTGCTTTCGACAGAGTCAATCATGCCACCCTGATCAACCGGCTCTGTGTGGAGCTGGGCATTGCGGATCAGACCCTGGCATGGCTGACCTCTTTCCTCCTGGATGACCCTCCCAGGTCCAACTTGGGTCCTTTCTCTCCACCACCTCTTTTTCTGCATGTGGTGTCCCACAGGGTTCTATCCTCTGACCCTGGTTCTTTAATTTCTATCCGGCCCCTCTGGCCCACTTGATATCCACCTTCTCCTCTAACTTTCAATGTTATGCAGATGACTCTTAGCTCTCTTTCAGGCTTCCCTCAGCATCCGCTGCTCTCTCGCTCATTCCTGACTGTCTATCCGTGATTCCGGATTGGTGTGCCTCCAAAGATCTTGGCCTTAATGCCAGTAAGGGGGAGATCCTTTTCATTGGGACCCCTGCTCCTACTTTCCCTCTCTCAATCTGGCTGCCCTCCTTCTACCCTTGCCTTCCTTTGAGGCAAAAAACCTTGGTGTCAACTTTAACTCCACTCTCTCCTTCTCTCCTCACATCATGGACCTAGTCAAAAATGCCCACTTCTAGTTGCACCTGTTCACATGTATTCTACCTTTTCTCACTTTCCTCCATAAGCTCACTGTCTCCGGAGCCCTGGTTCTCTCCAGGCTGGACTACTGCAACAGCCTCTTTCTCAATCTTCCTACCTCTACTTTTCCCCCATGCAACTAATCCAGAACAGGACTGCAAGATTTATCTTTGGGCTCAAGCCCAGGGACCATATCTCTCCAGCCCTGACATCTCTCCACTGGCTTCCGGTGGCTGCAAGGATCAAGTTCAAGGCACCCTGTGCAGTGTCGACAAGGCTTACTGGGGCTAGGAACGCCACTACATCCAGATCTCTCTTCTGAAATACCTTTCTTCTAGAGCCCTTCGCTCAGCTTCCTCCAACTTTTTGAGGATCAGACGCTTCTCCAGGCAGAGAGTAGGTGGTATATTTCTCTCCTCTGCAGTTGCCCCCTTCAGTCTTGAGCCGGACCACCTGAAGTTCCCGGAAGCAGCTCAAGACACTCATTTTCTCCTTTGCATTCTCTCTCTCACTTCTTTGATAACTTACCTGTCTGCTGTGTGGACTGGTTGCTTGGTACCCTCAGAGTCTCACTGGGTACCAGGCTCTTCCATGACCAGTCTTCCTTGCACTGCTTCCTGGCCTACTGTGCACCTATAGTCTGTAACAGTAACCCGTACAACCCCCCTGCCTCCTTGCATTTACCCAGAGCCACGCTGTACTGACTGCACTTACTCAGAGCCAGACAGCCCTGATCGCACTTCCCCCTGCCCTCTCGCTTGCAATTACCCCTCTCCCTTCCCCCTGCACTTCTCGTTGTCGCACTTGCGCTTTCCAAATGACACAAGGCCTAGTAGGATCTCTTGTCTTGTCTTTCACCTGTCTTCCCTCCCTTGTGGCGCCAAGAAACACTTGTGTACAGGTGCTTTTTAAATGCCATATCATATCATGTCATACACTCTCTGGGTTTTCTATTTCACTCCATATTCTTCCCTTTAGCTTCCTCCACTCTCTGGATTTTATCCTTCCCTTTGGTTTCCTCCATGCTCACGGTACTACAAGTTACCTACTCCTTACTGCTCTAATGGGCAACTCCTCTACTCCACAGCTATTGCCTCTTTATTCAACATATATCCAGATACCCAGTGTTACAGCTCACCTACTCATTATTTCAAAACTCTCTTTCACTGCTGTCTTGGGAATTGCCCTTTAGGTAATGCTTTGACTGAAAATCTCCCTGAAGGAAGGATAGGTCACATTGTTTATTTAGGCACGCTCAGTGGCAGGAATGGTTATAAGTCCTGAGTCTGGGATATACATCAGTCTTTAAATATGACAACCACCGGTTTCAAGCTGAGTCAACTATGTTAGGAAAGGAGCAAATCGCCTGATAATAATTCAGCTAAGTTACTTATAGAACACTTTACATAATTATCCCTGAGGCTTCTTGATTACATATAGTAAGGAAAGGGGAGGGATTGTATTGATAAGCCTTTATGTATTTGTTTAATTCATCATCAGCCATCTCACGAAATGTGATGCACTGGTGGTAAATGCACATGCGATTGTGCCTGAGAACAATGCACGAGGAGACCCAGAGATACTCAGATTGAAAATGCAAAAGCAGGAGTTTTGTGTCCGTGCATTTTGCTTTGTCCACCTCTACTACACCTCCACTGAGTAAGAGTATGCTTTACGCATCACTATTTTTGACAGTTTAAGAAAGCATATGTCAAATGCATGTGCGTTGACATGTCATTAGAAATTACACATACCAGGAACTCTAGTTTAAGGTGATTTCTTTGCTTTGTGAGTATGGTTGTCAGTTTCGTTGGGGTTTTAACATGTACCCCACACATTAGTCTCTTGAAGGTGTTTATCTGCATTCTAGGTAAGTCCACAGGTGACTCTTCCAGTTTGTCTTCTCACAGCCCAAACTTGTCTTCTGCTTGGGTTAATTCTCAGGCCTCTCTTTCATGTTGTCTCTCCTATTTTTTGGGTTATGGATTCTGTCTTTTTTATTTCTCTACCTTCTCTTTAGCCAAAGCCTTAACCTTCTCTTTCTCTGCCTTTTCCTGGGCAAAGCTTTGGCATTTTCTTTCTCTCATTTCTGTTTCACCAGGGTTTCCACATTGTCTCTATCATCTCTCTTTGCAGCCCTAGTTTTTGTTTTTTCTTTCTCTGCCTTTTCCTTAGTCACACCCAAAGCATGAATTTTTGCTTCCTTTTCATAAGTCACAACCTCTGCCTTTTCACTGGCTGCAGACTCCTCCTTTCTACTCTAGGGATAAGCTGTTCTGGGAACTTTCCTTTCCTCTGTTTGTTCACAGGCCACATTCACTACATTCTGTAGTGTCGCATTGAACTATGGAACGTGGGAATGGGGATTCCAGGAGACAAGGCCGAGAGTGGCGGTTGGAGAGAGAAGAAGAAGGAGCTGAGCAGGCGGCATTGTTCATATCCCTTTTTGTTATGTGTGATTTACTTTCTGTTGAATAAATCCTGTTTTCAAATTCCTCCGTGTCGGCCGGTACTTCACCTTCCTTCTCTGGGATAACGCGCACCACTCACCTTCTTTTCCTCTGTAATTTTGAGGGCCACAGCCATTGACTGTTCAAGGGCTAAAGCCTTTGCCATTCTTATGAGATAACATGCCCCACCTATCTCTTTCCTACATACTTTCCTACAAACCTTTCTTCACACCCTCCTCTCCTCCTTGTTAGTCTTCTCCCCTTCCTCCAATCGCTGTGCTTTCTTTTCCTCACCTCCTTCGTCTTCCCTTAAGGTTTTTTCACTCTCTCAATACCTAAGTCCACTCTCTGGACCTCCTCTTTCACTCTATCTTCCAAAACAGTGTTTTCTCTTATACTCCACATTCCTAGACTCTCTGGGTTTCCTATTTCACTCCTTCGTCCACTTTCTATGTTTTCTTCCAGTCCACCTTTCTCCATTCTATGGGTCTTTTCCTTTACCCTAGCTTGCTCCATTATCTAAGTCCTTTGGGCTCCTCCTCCCCACTCCTCTCATGTGCACCTCCTCCACTACACAGGGCTTGCTTCTTCATCCAACAGTTATTCGTCTCTCTGAAAGGATAACTGGACAATGCTGTACCCCAAAACTCCCATTAAAGGCTGTCTTGGGGCTGCCCCTTAGATAGGGATTGGACTGAATAGCTTCTCTATGAGTGGATGAAAAGGTCAGAAGGTCTATCTACGCATGTTTAGTGGCAGGGGTAGGTATTTGTCGTGCATCTGTGATAGAAGTATTTAATTATGTAATCTGACTTTTTGAATTTGTTTTTCTGTGTTGAACTGTGAACTGTTGCAATGGTGCTGCTGTATTACCTACCCTCCTCCTCTGGCTGTAGGACGTCCCCTTCTTGGATTTGACACTGGTCTTCCCTGTACTCCATAGGATAATTTGTGTGCTATGATGTCCTTTTGTTGGACTGGGAGTTCCGATAGTCTCTGTTGTGTGTGTTTTTCTCCCATTTATTTCAGTGGGGCTGTTGCCTTTAGAAGACCTTTCTACTAGGAATACTGCTGTATGGAAAATATGAGCTTTCCTTCAAACGGTAGAGGGACGAAGAGCTCTCATAAATGCTCTCTTCAGGGTGGTAAAGGTAGTTATGTGTGATGTTTTGGGCTTCCCCATAGAGTTTATTCTATTGGATCTACAGTTCAGTTTACCAATATAATCCAGGATTTGTATGTAGATAAATCTGGTTTCTGGTATTATCCTGAAACAAATAGATGTAATCTTCTAATTCCCAGTGAGGGGTTTGTTCAAGGGGTTCCTTTGGTGTTTCATTTAGCACTCTCTCTGGTTCAAGGTTGCATCCTTGAGTGAAGGATATAGTGGAGGTCACCCCTAGTCTATATTGAGGCCTTTAGGTGGGTCTATGAGATCTGCTCCTCCTTTTTGGTTTCTTCCCTCTATTGCAGGAGGCTGGGACTCTACTAAGGGACCCATTCTCTTTGGGATGCTTGCTTTGAGTTTTTGGTGAGTCATGTCAGAGTTTGGCCAAAAAATTTCTGTAAAACCAGGTTGTTCTTATAAGGAGATGTGCTCAAAGATTTGACAGTCAGGTAGCATACATTCTCTAATATAATCTTGTCTAAGGTGGCATTGTGTGGGGTTTAAACTTCAGTAATCTCAGTTGAAAGCTCTCATACTACCTCCTCATATGTGTCTCAGTAGGTAGCACACCAGGACAATCCAGATCTTTTCATGCCTAGTAAGCTTCGTGTGACCTGGAGCTATTTGGACTGACTTAATCTGCTTGTGTGGGCCTCACTTTATCTTGATATAAGTCCATTCCCCTCCTAAGAGAGGAGCCAGACTGACCTCCTATGTTAGCACTGGGTCTGTTTTGGACAGGCTTGTATGACACCCTGGTGTTTCTAAAAAACCTCCTGAAGAAGCTGGAAGCTGTTGTAATATTTCTGCTCTCTTGCCCTTCCCCCTTGGAGTCAACTGTGGCTGTGCCCCCTACTCAGCCCCCATACTCAGCAGGTTAATTTGTGTGCTATGCATTCCTTAAATTGTTTCACCTGTACCCTATTTTGGGTGTGCGTTTCTCCCGTTGTTTGGTTTGCTGTAGGAGAATTTCTTTCTACCGGGGGTGTACTGAACGCATGGCCCTCAATAGGTAGTGTATCAAGCACTAGGTGGGAAGTAGAGTAACTCTTACACCAAATAATCAAACCAACTCAGGACAACGGCAAAGTGCGTTTACTGTTTTATTATCAACTATCTAAAAGAGCGAGTTACAATGGACATCAACAGACGTCGCACAGCATATCTCTCAAAGCATTTCATAAAAAATTATACTTTTATAGAAAAAACTCATCATACGTGATGTCATACTACGTGGCAAATAAGAAAAACATATGGGGAGTTGTGGTTGGCTCAAGGGGAACATCTAAGTATACTTTCTATAAGGGATCGGGTTGTAATTGGGTCTCTAGAGTCAGGTGGCCAACTCATGCCCACCCCTAGTGAAAGCCATCTTCATTAGTAAATAGATACACGGTTCATCATTGGCTATCAAACTATAAGGCTCATCTTTATATGGCCTTCTACAATTGGTTGGCACGCTCGTGCCCTTCTGGAACATTTGGCTCACTAGCAGCACGTAAACTCATACACTAGGTATCAGAGGGTGGACTTGACCATGTCTCCCCACCCAAATAGCCCAATGTCTCTCATCATACATGCCTTCTGCCATGCAGATTGCCTTTGAACTTGGCCTTGCAAAGTATCCCTGTTCCTGACAATATATCGGAGTGTGAGCATGTGCTATCTTGGTTCTGGGCTTCATGCCCAACTTCTTTTTCCATCCTTAGCTTACGCGACAGGAGACCACAATTCAGCCCTTTTCCTAGCATTTAAGTGTATTCAATTAATAAACTTGGCACTCATGGCATTCTTTCTTTGCACCTTAACAAGGGATAAGTCAGTGTCTCGTGCTCACTGTTCTTCAGGGATAGCTAATCAGTTATTGGCTGTTTCAGTCTTGACACCAGGCCAGGCAGTTCTTTCAGGCCTTTCCTCTATCTTAGCTGTTTGCTTTCTGTGACACTGCTTCAGCCTTTTATCCATGGGTTTGAACTTTCTAAATTGTGACACCGATGTCCAGCTTCTATATAATAGCGGCACCACCTGCAGTCAATTCACTACGTATAGCTAGCCTTTAAGATTACTTAGTACATTTGAGTTGCTGCATCTGTACAGTTATTGAATGATTGACATTTTCTGCAGTGCTCTTCACACGTGCGATCCTTGTCTCGTATACACATTTTTACTCCGTCATCAGGTTCTATAAGGTCCATACATTCTCTTTGTCAGCCAATCTTCTCAGTGCATCATGCTTGCTTCTTGTGACAACATCAACTTCCCTTTTTCTCATTGTGATATTTCTTTGGGGACCTCATCCAAGAGACCGTCATCTCTACGAGGATGCATCAGATAGGGTTTTATTAGTGGATACCTTTTCTCGAAGGCTCTCCGTGAATATTTTATTTTTAATAGTCATAACCACTGGTGGCATGCATGGCGTGATTCCTGCCTTCCAGCATATAGGAAGGAGGGGGGGACTTCCTGCACAGGCATTCGGCTGCTCCTCTACAGCACTGTAGGCAAAACATGGGTTTTCATTTCCTTCTCCCTGTAGCATGGGGAAAAAGTTGTGTCCTCAGTGTGTATCTGGTTGTTGCACAGGGAAGAGTTGCACTTCACCCTGTCATCCTGGGTGTTCAAGGATATATTCCTCTCTGTCATCCTGTTTGTGAAACGGGAGCGAGTTAAGGATCGTTCAAAGTTTTGTTTTGTTCTGGGTGGCTGCATAGGGTTTGTAGAGAGCCTTTATTCTCTTGGATCTGTGTTTCTGCTCCAGCTTTTCCATCTGAAAGAGAGGAATCCTGGGAAACGTGGTTCTTGTTTGTGTGAGCCTTTAAACTGGTCTGAGAAACTCGTCTTTTGGAGCACGTGCTTACCAGTGTTTCCTGGCTTCGAGGACCTGTTGATAGGTCACTTTGTCACTCTGAACATATCTAAAAGGTGTCCTGCTGATGTATTGATTTTCGTTTTCTTGAGCAGTCAGACAGCCTGTGGAGTAGTGGAATGGGTTGGAAGACCTCTGATACTTACTGGCAAAGATATTAGTTGTTGAACTAGAGCGAAATATGCAGCAGGAAGCAATTCCAAATGTTGTGCATGGTGGCAGAACGATATAATCACTTGTAAACTGTACTTTTGATGACAACGCTTTACTTTTTTAATATTATTTTTTGCGAACTGTAAGCATGTACTATTTTAATTTAATTTGTTTGACTGCATAGTAATGGCTCAGCAGGCACTTGAAAGGTCCATGGTTGAGTGTAATAGACAAATGTAAATAAGGATTATGTTGGTATCTAAATAGAGTTTAAAACATGGTCTTGATACAGTGGTGTGATTAAAATGGGCTCAGGCTGTCTATTTGCTTTGGTGGTAATTCCAACCAAGCCACGGGAAGTACATGCAGCACGACTGCACGTTTAGATATAGAGGGATTTTGGAATGCTTTATTGTTGGTGGTTGGATGGGCACCCGAAAATGTTTTCCCAACAAAGAACTAAAATATTGAATTTATATGATCAGCTTTTCCGTTACTAAAAGGTTAATTCTAGCGAAACAATCTGAAAGAGAACATGCAACGTTACCCTAAAATAGTGTGACTCAACACCGCAAAAAGGCTCATGTACTTCCTTGCTTTTTTGGTCAAACAGTTTTTGTTTAAAAAAGGAATCAGAAAGGATAGATAGCACTTTCATCTGCCAAAATATGTTCACAAAATTGCAAAATAATAGTGGTTGTCCAAAACAACAGAGCAATCATATTCTGTTGAAAAAGAAGTCTGGTACAGTGAAATAGGCAATATGAGGCAGTCCCAGAAAACCTACAAAGTATACACACATTTCACTGCGAAATTACCAACAAACAACCATGACCTTACAATATTGTCATACGACATTTCGCTGATGTCAACTTGAACTGCCTTTCTAACGGCTTTAATGTTATCACCACATGGTTTATATTATTGTGCTTACTGTGAAATAGAAAACATTTTTTAAAGCATGAATGAAACACAGTGTGATGAAGTGACCTGATCATTGAACATGGACATTGGGGATGATAGCACCATGTCCTTAGTGCCAGAATAGACTCACACAATTAAATTCGAAGGGCCAAGTTGCCAGACCCTTCTGAAAGACCAAACAAATAAAGACTACATCTACCAGAATCCCTCTCTCAACCAGAGGGAAATCCTGGAGCGGATCTGGGAATTACAACTACAGATCAAAGGGCAGGAAGAGTGTGGGCAAAGCCAAATACCAAATAATTCCACAGACGTACCTTCCCCTCTCTGACGAGGAAAGATGCATGAGACCCGCACCACTCTCCCATTTAACACACAGGCTAACAACGCGAAGTACAGCTCTCCCTAGTGCAACAACAAGGTACATAAAGGACACCACTCATTTCCCAGACTAAGGGGAGTCTAGAGGAATAGGAAAGTCATGTTTTCACTGCAGCTGCACTACCAGCAGAGGGAGGTTCCTGAAGCCAGCAACTCCACTGAAATCATGGGAAGAAGCAGCAACACAACATACAATGGAGCAACCATGTTTTAAAACTTTCAGCCACACAAAACG
The DNA here is from genome assembly GCF_040938575.1 of Ambystoma mexicanum. Taxonomy (NCBI): domain Eukaryota; kingdom Metazoa; phylum Chordata; class Amphibia; order Caudata; family Ambystomatidae; genus Ambystoma; species Ambystoma mexicanum. The sequence continues at coordinate 722,499,877 of NC_090927.1, read as the reverse complement.
ACACAAAACTCATAACAATGTATCCAATACCTCTACAAAGAAATGCCATATGCCAACATGCTTCTTCACCCTAATTACTCATTTATGTTTTCAATACACACAAATGTGCTTTCTGATGGAACTTTCGGTACATTGCACCCTACCGGGACATACTTATTTATTGATTTATATTTATTCATATATAGTTCAAAAATGAACTTTTACAAAATTATTAGAATATACTTTCATGACAATGCATTGGTAATTCATCATATATCCATCATACATCAAGCATTAATACATACATATTTAAATGCATCATTCAAAAACCTAAAATAGAGCATTATACAGTTTTATACATCAATTCATTCATCCTAAAACACATACGATCATAAAACGAAGTAAAAGCACTCATTAGCACCACGAGGATTTGTCTTTTTCCCCATAAATACCAACATTCTTTCCAAAGTATACCAACCATTAGTGCCCTTAAAGTAGTCCATAACTCAGAACCATACTCTGTACAAGGCAATGTGTGTCGACCCATTGTCTGTGTTTGATATGATATGGTAGGTTATTTATAACACGCTTAATACCCAGAGATTTTTAAGCACCGCCCCGGGGATCGAACCTGTGGTGTTCCATGTCGTCTTGCTTCCAAGGTGAGCACGTTGCCCCTGAGCAACAATAAGACCAGAATTCAGTGTTTTTTATCGACTCATAATCATGGGCCAAATGACCTAATAAGGTGATCTAAAGAGGGCCCAATTTGTGACACTCCATGAGTAGATGTCTTATCGTTTCGATGGATGTAGGAATCAAACATACAAAATCTACCTTCCTTTGGGATTTTACACTGCGCACCACAAATGTTTCTCACAGGGAGCTGATTCATGCGCATTAATAATCTAAACCGTTGCGCACTGCCTGATCGGGGCAGCAAAGCAAATAACCTTGTGGTCTTATATATTTGTACACAACTTGCTCAACCTGACTATAACCATGTAGTGTCTGTAAGTGTGCGCACTTGTTGATCCAGTGCCGTTTTATCAAACGGTGCGTAAAAGTGCCTTTTAATGTCAGAAAATTCTAGCACCGCCTGAAATCTGGGTATGTCAAGCATGCAGAACAGGTCTTTTACTGATCTCATGAACCCATTGTCTTCTCCAGGTTCATGAATTAAACAATAATTTGAGCCTAACTTGGGGACATACGGGAGATGTTTTAGATTTCAAGAAGTGTTCCCCTCTGCGTTTAAGCACAAGAGATTTTAGCGATAACAAACCTAATTCAAGCCATATATATTCAATGGAGGCTGATGAAGGCAGCCCCTGAACACAATGCCAAAAAAAACTCCAAGCATGTTTAGCCACTCTTGGTCATGCATCTCCATCTCCAAAAGCAAGAGGAAATATCGAGGCTGAGTACCATAAAAGGAAATACACCAAACACGGTCTTCTGCCTTAGACACGGTCAACCATACCATCCTGCTCAACCGTCTCTGTGAAAACCTGGGTATCACTGATCAGGCTCTGGCCTGGCTGACCTCTTTCCTCTCAGATCGACCCTCCCAGGTCCAACTTGGGTCCTTCCTTTCATCTATCTTCCTCTCTACCTGTGGTGTTCCCCAGGGGTCTAACCTCTCGCCCTGGCTTTTCAACCAATACCTGGCAACTCTCGCCCAGGCTTTTCAACCAATACCTGGCAACTCTCGCACACTGCATTGCCATTTTCTGCTCAAATTTCCAGTGCTACGCTGACGACACTCAACTCATTTTCAAGCTGCCCTCTGCCATCTCCTCTCCCTCTCTCATCTCCGATTGCCTAACTGCCATTCAAGATTGGTGTGCCGCCAATGATCTTTGTCTGAATGCCAGCAAGACGGAGATCCTCCTCATCGGCACACCTTCACCATCCTTTCCCCTCACTCTCTGGCCGGCCTCCCTTGGCCCTCCTCCTACTCCCACCTGCGAGGCTAAGAACCTGGGGTCATCTTTGACTCCACCCTTTCCTTCTCCGCCCACATCTCTGAGGTCTCTAAAAAGTCAAATTTCCGACTGCACCTCCTCAGAGGTACTCTGCCTTTCCTCTCCTTCCCCCAGAAGCTCATGGTATCTCAAGCTCTGGTTCTCTCTAGCTTGGACTATTGTAAGAGCCTCTTTCTAAATCTACCTGCCTCTACTCTCTGCCCTCTGCAACTAATCCAGAACAGGACTGCGAGACTTGTCCTTGGCCTCAAGCCCTGGGATCGTATCTCTCCAGCTCTGAAATCTCTCCACTGGCTCCCAGTGGATGCAAGGATTACATTCAAAACCCTCTGCATTGTCCACAAGGCTTTCTGGGGCATGGGTCCAAAATACCTTCAGCTATCCCTCCGCAAATACCTCCCCTCTCGAGCTCTTCGCTCCTCTACCTCCAACTCACTCAGGGTCAGTTGTTTTTCTAGGAAACGAGCTGGGGGTAGATCTCTGCCTTCGGCTGGGGCCTCCCTCTGGAACAGCCTCCCTGCCACTCTAAAACTTGAGGAGAACCATCTCCGGTTCCGGAAGCACCTCAAGACCTTCCTCTTTTCTTCTGCCTTCGCTCCCCCTCTCCCCTGTTCTCTCTTGGCACCGTGCACCTGGCCACCCTCTGTCTTTTGGGCCCAGGTACCTGCTCATCCTGCCACCCTCCCGCACTGCCTCCGGGCCACCCCTTGCACTGGGGTCTGTATCTGTACCCATACATCCCCCCCTTTTTCTTCCTGCACTTATCAGACCTACCCTGTCTGCTGCCTTAAACCTAGCACTTGCAAATTGCTGGCTGCACTACCACTGTTTGTTGCCTTTATTATGTATTTATTGTTATTTATCTGTTTCTCCTCTGCTTCGCACTTTCCACCTCTCCCCCCTTCCATGCACTTTTCCCCTCCCCCTCTCCCATGCACTTGCACGTTCTCAATGTCACTGGACCTAGTAAGATCGCTGTTTCGTTCTCCCCTGTGCCCCTCCCTTGCCTTGTCGCGCTCTGAAACACTTGTGTACGAGTGCGATAGAAATAAAATATCAATCAATCAATCAATTATAAAGATTTGCAGATCTTTAATTCTGCGCAGTTTACAAAGAACAAAATCAGATAGCTATCTGGCCCTCTGTACATCACAGCGAATACCAGCCCTTTGGTGTGAGAAGTGAGAGGTACTGGATATCTAGACATTCAGGTATTTATACAATTTTAGTAATAATGTCCAGCCCCTCTGCAAGTTAATAATCCATGGTCTAGAGTTTGTGCCAAGTTCACTTATGGCTTATACGACAACATGCACATGGATTACATTTGGTTTACATACAAACAAGTTACAATGGCAAACAGTGTATTCCTGGATTAACAGTAAGCCTTAGCACATGTCCCTTCACAATGCAGTTCAGCCAGTGTCCACGTTCGACATTTGCATAGAATTGTCCTTGATGTATGTTCATGGATGAGACTTGCTGGTGCAGACAATCCTAACACCACAAGTCAAGTATGGGACAAGGTCTCTTTACACAGCCTAAACATTTGGCCAACAGACAATCTAAACATTAACCAGGTGCAACGGTCGGGAAGGCTCGGTTGCAAGTTGGAAACACAGTCCACCATTTTAGAACACAGAGTTATATTTGAATAGAAATCAAAATGGCGGATGATCCTAAAATGGCGGCAAAGTCGATCTAAAATCGGAACTTTGAACGCGGTTTTCTTCGCAGAGCGACTGGGCTTACGCCAATATGTATAAGAAAGGAGATACAATATGATTTTCCGTTTAACAAACCCTCCTTTTGGCCTAAACCAAGCGCTAAACTACTTCTAGTTGCTTTACGAGTAACTCCACATCTCAATGTCCATACACTCTGAATCACAATCATCAGAGATATCGATTGCCATAAGGTCAGAAACAGAAATTTCCTTCAACACAAATTCGTTTGTCATTTTCTCTGGGGCGTGTACCTTTTGACCTAAAGTTCCCATCATCCGTGCACAACATCCTCCTAACACCGAACATATGCCAGGAAGACATTGGCCCTCATTACGACTCCGGCGTTAACCAATGGCGCTAATAGCGCCATGGTTAACGCCGGTAACTTACTGATTCCGCCAATGGTAAATGGGGAATTACCACCCCATTCCTTACCATTGGTCCTTCCCCATTCCCATTTTTGCCCCACAGGGCTCAATGGGACTGGGGAAGGCGGTAATTACGGTACCGCAAATTGCGGTACCGTAATTACCTCGAAAGTCCCTTTGCGGGTCCCTACTTTAACGGCTGGTCCAGACCAGCCGTTAAGGTCGGGAGCCGCAAAGGGACCTTGTAATCAGGCGTTAAGGGTTTAACGACGCTGACACCTTTTACAGCACCGTTAACCCCTTAACGCCAGGGTCGTAATGAGGACCATTGTATACAGCAACAGAAAAACAACAGAATACCCAAAATAATCAGCAGGACCAAAAGTAACTTCCATCCCAAAAATCGCAAGAAGTCCCGGAACCAAGCGCTAAGATCCCAGTTTCCCTTAGGAACATGCACTTCTGAACTAAGGACGTGCACATTTTGGATTGCCTTAAAGATGGTTGGGGAGGAATCTGGCATGAAAGCGCAACAATCGGACCCCACTAATTTACATACTCCACCACGCTCAGCCAGGATGACGTCTAATGACATCCGGTTCTGAAGTGCCACTAACCTTATCGCTTTTTGTTCTAAAGTCATGTTATAGAGTATGTCAGTAGTCCGGTTGATGGTCCTCTCCAGTACTCTCGCTAGTCTTCTGATATCCTCAGAATTCAATATTTGCCCCCAAAAAGGTACAAAAGGCTTTGCTACATCGCCCAGAACCTGTGCTGAAGTATCGCCATTCTCATCCCGCCTTGGACGAGCTTTAGAGATTTCTATGGTATTTGCTATGAATACCCCGGGTAACAGAATTCCTAATTAGCAGGTCACCTGCCAATCCCTAGGTAACCATGGGAAAGCTTCATTACCGCAAACAAAATAGACCGGTTCACCTACATACAAAGGTCTGTCCTCACTCGTCAAGTTTGCAACGTTGGTGCAACCCTTGAAATCACCCATTGACTGAGTACCATTCCTCTGTATGCAGAAGGAAACTGAATCGGGGCTGTGGTTAACAGTGTAGGACGGTGGCGTGGCATCCCTATTGCCTATAGGAGCCATCTTGAAAGAAATCAAAGACTGAAAAGGATGAGAAAGTCTATCAGAAGGCCTAATAGAAGCAACATTAAGCTTGCTCCTATTCGCAAAGAGTGAGCATCCCAGGGGCGTTAGAACTCGTTTCTCAAAATCATTCAAATTAGTTCCATCAAAGTTCCCCGAGATGCTATCGTTCCATCAGCCAAAGAATATTGCCCTTAAAGAAGCATAGCATGCAGTAGTCAGAGGTAAAGGATGACTATACCAGCCCAACCCCTTATCTCCGTGTTGCGGTAAATGCGAGTAGACCCAACAATTAGACCTATTAAAAATGGCATGTGTGGCATTCATTATGAGTAATAAAGGGTTATTGTGGTAACTCTGTCTGTGCTGAGAGTATCTAGGAGATAAAGTGTGCAGATGCATGAAAGGTGTAGAAGCAGAAGGTGCATTTTCAGTGGGCAAAAGAATTTCAAGGGGATGTACTTTTTCCAAGTACCAAAATCCTAAGGCAATTACTATTGTGAAGCCGGTTAACATAATCACAAGACAACAGTACTTTTGTGGAGACCACGCATTCAATTGTCCATTGTTATAATCAGGCACACAGTCACTTATTTGTTCCGTACGAGTGGGAGTGGTTGCAGGCATTGTTTCTTCAAACGAAAACACTCCAGAGTTTATTTGATGGCGATCTCCTGATTGCGCATTTTCTTAGTCCTTCCCTAACCCTAGCCAACAGAATTCCTTACGTGCAAAAAGAACAGGGCCAAAAAGACAAGCCTTCAGATGATTTTTTTCCTGGTGGCACAGCCGAACCGTGCAGTAAGTCTAGTTCTGTGGACGCAGATCGTACCTTGTGACTCCTGGTACTGCGTGGTCTGCGAACAACGTGTCGTTGCTTCCTGATGGAAGTGGTGGTTTTGTGACAGAACTTAACAATGGTGAAAAGGGATCTGTGGGAGAGTGTGGAGATAAAACAGCTGTTTCCCCAGGCCCCACGGGCTCAGGGAGAGTCTCCGAAGCACTCTCGATGGTGCTTGATGCTACGTGATCATTGTGAGCAGTGCAGGTAGGGATTTCTGTGTCTTCTGTATTGTTTGGCAAAGGGAAGTGAATCCTCTTGACATGCGACGCGTGGATCCAATGCTCTCATCCCGACACTCGTACGGCTGTCTGTGTGGCCAAGAGGACCTGATGTGGGCCCCTCCAACGCGGTGCGAGGCAGGATGTTCTTTCAAATGATTTAACAAACACCCAGCTTCCAGGCCGTATGCTGTTGCCTGGGCCCTCGTACTTCACAGGGAGGGCTTCTCGCACCTATTGATAAATCAAATACAGATTTTTAGTTAACCAGTCACAGTAATCGGAAAGAAGTACATGTTCAATGTCCCGTAAAGATCTTGGTTTAAGCAGGTTCCAAATGTTAGCTGGCCTACCCATTACCACCTCAAATAGGGAGAGCCCAGTCTTAGTCTGTGGGGTTGTTCTCATAGATAATAACACGATCGGTAAGGCGTCCGGCCATTTCAGTTTGGTGCCGGCACACGTCTTAGCGAGTTTGTTCTTGATGATACCGTTGTGTCTCTCTACCAAACCAGCACTTTGAGCATGTCTAGCCGAATGGAACCATTTATAGATCTGTAATCCCGTGCATATCTGCAGAATTACAGCAGTGATAAAATGTGGACCATTGTCTAACCAGATGGCCCTTGGCAAACCAAACCTAGGAAAATATTCCTTAAGCATGGTTGTCATTGCTGTGGCATCTTTAACAGGAAAGGCTTCAACCCATTTACTAAAGGCGCAGATAACAACTAGTACATACTTGAAAATTATTGCAACGCTCCATTTCAATGAAATGAAAGTGTATAACCTCAAAGGGGACAGAGGGTGGACCAAAACTACCCCTTGGAGTCGATGTGCCCTTTCCCATATTATGCTGCAGACAGATCATACAACTCTGAACAAAACGTTCAGCTATTTTGGAGATTTTATCATTCATCCAGACATTTTGTAACATTTTGGAAATCTTCCTCGCACAGATGTGGGTGGGGCCATGAGCCATTGCGACCATCATTGTAATGTACGCATTTGGCAGCAATCATTTTCCCTCTAACTTGTCCACCCAACACCCGTCATGATCCAATCTTGCCAAACCCTCAGCCCATTGTTTAGATTCCTCCAATGTGGCATCAGCTTGAATATTCTTTACAGATTCGATACCCTCATCAAAAGTACAAACATTTGTGGCTTCCCTTGTAGTATACATTTCTGAATGGAGATCAGTGGCAATGTGTTTGGCTATCTGGTCAGCGAAAGCATTCCCTTTCCCCACATCATCTATGATTTTCTGATGTGCTGCGCATTTCATGATCGCTTACTGAGTGGGGAATGCAAGCGCTGAAAGTAACCGTACTATCAAGGAGCCATATTGGATCTTAGTTCCATGTGAGGTCAAGAAACCTCATTCTGCCTAAAGTCTACCGAAGTTGTGAACTACCCCAAAAGCATACTGACTATCAGTATATATGTTTACTCTAAGCCCTTCGGAAAGTTCACAAGCTCGAGTCAATGCTATAATCTGTGCGGCCTGCGCAGAGTTATGCATGATTCTCTTGGTTTCCACGATCGTGCTCAATGTGGTGATTGCATAAGCAGCCGTGGATGTACCATGCGGAAGTTTGAAACAGGAGCCATTGCAAATCCTTGTGGATTGTTCAAAGGAGTATCTTTCAAATCGATTCTGCCTTTAGTCTCTTGCTCTGTGGTGTAGAGGCAGTCATGTGATGCTTCGTCACTGCAAGCAGTATCTTGCGGGAAAGGTAATAGTTCAGCCGGATTCAGAACGCAACACCTCTGAATTTTAATGTGCAGCGCGAACAAGATCAATTTGTATCTCGTTAATCGTGCGGAGGTGAGGTGTTGCGTTTGTGTTCTGTTTAATAGAACATCTACAGAGTGAGGTACCATCAGGGTTAAAGCATGGCCTAGGACCAGACCCTCGCTCTGTTTTACAGACGCAGCAGCGACAGCTCTCAAACATCTTGACAAAGCGCATGCAACAGGATCAAGGGCGGAAGAAAAGTAGCTGCACAGCCTATTCTTCCCTCCATGTTCCTGCGTTAATACAGCCAAAGCACATCCATCACGTTCATGCACATACAACAAAAAGGCCTTTTCATAATTTGGTGTGCCCAAAACCGGTGCTGAACACACTGCAGTCTTGAGCAGATCAAATGCTTGCTGGTGTTCCAAGTTCCACGGCAATGGCAAAGAAATGCCCTTCTTTGTCAAAGCCAACATTGGTTTATTCGTTAACGAGATGTTCGGGATCCACTGCCTACAGTAAGAAGCCATCCCTATCAAGGCTCTGACTTCCTTCTGTGTATTTGGGCACTTTCTGAGTCAGCAGCTAAGAGTAGATCATCTACGTATTGAAGCAGTGTACAAGTGGTAGGCAACTCGAGTGTATCAAGCTGCTCTTTCAAAGCCCTACTATAGATGCTCGGACTTTCCGTGTAACCTTGCGGCGCACGGGTAAATGTAAACGAGCGTCCCCCTAAGGTGAAAGCGAACAGGTATCTGCTATCCTTGTGTATAGGAATGCTAAAGAAAGCATTCTTAAGATCTACAACACTAAAGTGAGTAGCAGAAGCCAGGATCATGGTTAATATTGTCATCACATCAGGCACAATAGGAAATTGTGGAGAACAATCTTATTAATGGCACGTAAATCAATGATAAAACTAAAAGGAATTGCATTATCGCCTTTCTTATACACAGGCAAAATCGGACTATTGCACAAACTACCTGCAATTTCCTCAATTACCCCACGAGGTACAAAATCAGAAACTATGCATTTCAAAGCTTGCTCACCATCAACCGAAATCTTATACTGAGGAATACGTTGCAACTTTACTCCATGTTTCAAAATGATCTTAACAGGCTCAATTTGTAGAACACCGACATCATTATCATCAATTGCCCATAAACACTCCGGAACATCACTAAATTCCGGCGGCAATGGTCTAGTCAAGAACTGAGAAAAATAAAGTTGCTGTGGTGAAATCATCAAACGCACTCCATCCGAAGAACAATGAATTACCGCATTTAATTCCTTCAACAGATTCAACCCCAACAAATTCTCTCCACAGTTCGTAGTCAAAAGAAATGGACAGTGGTCTGTGAATGGACCCAATGTAATCGGTACCGGCAAAGAAACCGGACAAACTACTGGTGTACCAGAAAACCCTACGGAAACATTGGTTTGCCCTGACAGTGGAATGTTTGGAACCCGTGAATGATCAATGGAACACTTCTGTGCTCCTGTATCTACCAAGAATAGATGTTTCCTATTTCCCTCTATCATCTCAACGTAGGGACCTTTTTGATTAACGGGAATAGGCATCGGTTCCAAATCCTGCTTCGGGCCATACTAGCGAAACAGAATGCCATCAAAAGGAAGTTCTTCAGAGAGATATGCTGCAGAAGGATGATCAAAAATGTTTCTATTATCCACACTCTGATTATCCTGTGAAAAAAGTTGCACATTTTGAGAAAACTGACCTCTACCAGGACCCCCTGCCCCAGGGCGGCCTCTGCATCATCTACCCATGGTACCAAATGTGCTATTCGACCTCTGCTGGAGGATCGGGCATTGTGCACGCCAATGACCCTCTTGTCTGCAATAAGCACACTGATTCACCTTTACAGGACCCAACAGCACATTTCCCTGTGGAGCATACTGTCCCCAAAATTGTGAATTACCCCCTCTAGGGCCTCTAACAATTTGTTGCAATAGAACTTTAGTTTTCAGGTCTCCCTTTCTCTTTCCAATTCTTTCATGCTCATTATTAACTCGGTTCTCATAGTACTGAGCCATATGCAATACTTCAGGCTGAGACTTAGCTTGCCAAGCGCTCTCAGAAGACATAATTTGCGACTGGATGTCAGACAACAATCCACGCACAAATTTGTCCACAAATAGTCGTTTCCCAGACTCTGTGCTCAAATCTTGTCCACTGAAATCCGAAAATACTTGTTCGAACCGATTAAAGAATTCAGTAGCACCCTCAGACTTCCCTTGGACACAGGCAGTAAGTTTGTCCCAAATAATCTTTCTTTCAGGAATTATGGCTTTTCATTTCGTGACTATCCTATCAGGCAAAGTCAGTATTACCTGTGGCAGTCTCTCGCCAGCTGGCCTTTCTCTATATAGTCTAACCATATTATCCCATGTGTCGCCTAACCCTGGTACATCGTCTACAATCCTAATTTGTTTCCACAAATCAATAGGTAAGAGCACGGGAAATAACAAATCTATATCGCTAAGAGTAAATACTGACGACTGCAAGATAGATTCTATCTCTTTATAAATCCCGGTCGGATTCTTCCTTATATCGGGAATGGATTGTTTAATGGTGTTCACTTCCTGTCTTGAGAATGGGATGTGAACAAACTGCGACACGTAATGTGCTGGAATTCCATGAGCAGCAGTAACTGCTGCAACATTAGCTGGAACCTCAACTTTTGGGACAAATGTCGGAGGAACCTCTCTCATAGGCAATTGAGAGATAGGAAACTCCGAACGCTTACTGAGCAACAAAGCTAAATCGAGCGCTAAAGCGGGACAACAAATCTTTCTTTTTATACATTCATCCTGCAGGTATTCTACCATTACCTGTATCACTTTGCTCTGCATTTCTGGCATATACTGACTATACGTGTCATATACTTCTACAGGAGATATCAAACTATCTGAAATCCACCTAATCGCATCCTTTGTGTAAATTTGCGTTTCCTCACTTATCGATTTACAACAAGGAAGGAACCGTTTCTGTACAAACATAGCGTCCAAACTATCACCATCGATTTCTTCATTCCGTAACCTTTCCAACTCCCTTCTATACTCAAAAACCCTCTCAACGTGCTCATGTACTTTCTCCGCAATATCTCTTGAATATGCTAAAACATTCAGATCCCTCAACCCTTGTGGGAAATCTCTATCATCTAGTCTGTTCCACATTACACATAAATGAATCCCCAACCCTTCAATAAAAACGTTTTTCTCAGGAAAACTGTCTAAATTAGAGAGTGTGGCAAAAACATCAGCTTGTTCACCCTTCTCCATGCACTGTCTAGTCCATGCAGTTGAATCGCGCTTTCTCTCTTTAGATACAGTATTACGAGTTACAATCTTTGATTCCGCTCCTTTATCAACTACAAGTGGGACAGAACCACTTGGAAAAGAAAGAGTAGACAAATCTTGTACATTTGGTAACAAAGGTACTATTACTGGTGTAGAAGGCAAATCTACCAAAGCCGTAACAATAGGCAAAGGCAGAGGTGCAAGTGGCGGAGCAACGAGAGGAGGAGGAACAACAGCCGGAGGAAGATGAGCAATAGGAGGAATGATAGGAAGAGCAGGAATTACTACGGGAGGAGAAATGACAGCAGGAAGAGGCAAAACAGCAGGAATAGGAACATACGGAGGTGGCGCAGTGGCACCAGGCCAACGTTCATTTAGAAGTTTGTCAATTAACTCATCAGATACATGAAAGTCTTTAGACGAATACATTTTCTGAATACCAAGTTGAAAAGCCCTATCCATATTTCTAACTGACACAGACTGTTTATTTTTATCGTACAACAACGCTTTTTCGGTGTTGGACATATGACGGCGCGCATGTTTCTCCCTACTTTTGAGTTGCTGCTTAGCTTCTTTCTTCCATTTCTGTAATACATCAAATGCTGCAGGTCTAGCCTTTTTCTTTAATAACAAAGACAAAATATTCTATACGAGGGATTTCAAAACTACCATTGGTTGGCCACTGAAGTTCGGAAGCATGTCTAGTTTGTCTGTGCCAAATATAATTAAACACTACACTACCAATGCCGTGCTTATAATACATAGTACATACCGGAGACCCCTCCATTGGTGCCGGTCGGCCAAATTCCAAAGATTGTCTGTCCTTGCGGAATAATGCCCTGAAGCAGGCAGACAATTTCTCAGGCATGTCAGATTACTGGTGTTACCCGGTCAATAATTGTACTCGCGAGTGCAATGCCCCAAAACAAATTATCAGGATACTTAAGAACTTAAGAATTGGGTCACGACTCATCTGATCAAAGAACAAAGGAGGTCCAATCGGATATCTAAGGACACAAAGGACCCACGTGTTTGGTGATTTTGGCAAAACTGCTCGCCTCGATGTATGGACCCCCGTCAAGATGCCGTCTCGGATGGCAGGCTCACCGTCCAGGGATCGGGTCATGCAGTAGTGTTGAGGTATCGCTTCTCATCCGAGAAAGGGGCCCCCTTTTTCACCGTCCGATCCCGGTCCAATAACCGCATCAACCTTCAATGAGATGGCATCAATCTTGAGGGTCCCTATTCGGGCGCCATCTGTAAAAGCAAGAGGAAATATCGAGGCTGAGTACCATAAAAGGAAATACACCAAACACGGACTTATAAAGATTCATAGATCTTTAATTCTGCGCAGTTTACAAAGAACAAAATCAGATAGCTATCTGGCCCTCAGTACATCACAGCGAATACCAGCCCTTCGGTGTGAGAAGTGAGAGGTACTGGACATCTAGACATTCGGGTATTTATACAATTTTAGTAATAATGTCCAGCCCCTCTGCAAATTAATAATCCATGGTCTAGAGTTCGTGCAGAGTTCACTTATGGCTTATACGACAATATGCACACGGATTACATCTGGTTTACATACAAACAAGTTACAATGGCAACAGTGTATTCCCGGATTAACAGTAAACCTTAGCACATGTCCCTTCACAATGCAGTTCAGCCAGGGCCCACGTTCGACATTTGCGTAGAAATGTCCTTGATGTATGTTCATGGATGAGACTTGGTGCAGACAATCCTAAAACCACAAGTCAAGTATGGGACAAGGTCTCTTTACCCAGCCTAAACATTCGGCCAATGTACAGTCTAAACATTAACCAGGTCCAAGGGTCAGGAAGGCTAGGTTACAAGTTGGAAACACAGTCCACCATTTTAGAACACAGAGTTACATTTGAACAGAAATCAAACTGGCGGATGATCCTAAAATGGCAGCAAAATCGATCTAAAATCGGAACTTTGCAACGCGGTTTTCTTCACAGAGCGACTGGGCTTAGTCCAATATATATAAGAAAGGAGGTACAATATGATTTCCTGTTTAACACAACGCTTCCAAACCATATAAAATTAAAGAGTAAAGCCACTGTTTATAGAGAGCAAATATGCCTCTCAACGAGAACCCAGCAAATTGGATGGCAAATCAATGAACCATAAAAGAAATGTGTTTGGCTCTACGAGATTTGCCCATAACAGTCTTGCTATAGCCAATTTTATTTGTCATTTTTATACCTAGATTTTTATATATGTGGGTGTATTCAATATGCCCTAAATCAGTTATCAAGGGTTGCTTCTTTACAGGGCGTGCCGTAACCAGCATTGTTTTAGTTTTTTTTCAAATGTATTGTCGGCCCATGTTCCTCTGCATAACGCGCAAGGGTGTTCAGCATAGCCTTCATTCCTGTGAATAAATGATTATTTCACACAAGATCCACAGCATAAAGCATAGCAGCGACAAAGCATTGGCCGATCTTTTGAGGGCAATTAGCACAAAGTGTCATGTTAGGGGGCAGGTCTGCTATGTAAAGGTTAAAAAGCAGTGCTGTCAGAATGCATCCCTGCTTTACACATCTACATATGCTCATTATTCCAGATAGAGGTCCGTCGTTACCTAGATGAATCAGTGATGTAATCTCTGTATGTAGGGCCACTATAATCTGAAGTAGCCATTCAGCACAGCCAAGCGCCCAAAGTTTTTCCACAATAGCAGACGATTAAATTGATTGAATGCTGCTCGGAAATCAATCAAAGTAATATAACTGAATCTAACAAGCGGATATTATGGGTGGTACAAGATCCCTGGCAAAAACATGTCTGAAATGTGTGCAGGATATTACTCTCATTAACCCATGCTTGCAAATGTTCTAGGACAAAACCAGCAAATACCTTTCCCCTTGCATCCAATAGTGATAGTAGTCGATAGTTCTCGGGAAGCAAACGGTCACCAGTTTTAAATACGGGTACATAGATCGCTTTTTTCCATGAAGCATGTATCCGCCTCTCCCGACAAACCTTCGAGAACAAAACACAAAGGTCAACGACCCATAATTCACAAGTACCTTTAAGCACCGCCGTACAAAGACCATTGGGCCCAGGGGCGCTAGAATTATTTTAATTTAGGTATATGCTTATCATTTCGGCAATACCAAAAGTCATAGGCCAGCTTTCAATTTTTGATTGGGAAAAAGTGTCCTTACAGACGCACGCCTTCATCTTCCCCTCAATGAAATTAATTCATACACTCTCAGGGATGGGATTAATTATTGTACTATTAACAGAAGGCCTAACAAGGTTCAGAATACGCCACACATATTTAGTATTCTGGCTATTGAGCACCCCAATAATGTTTTGCCAGTTTGCAGTCAAGCCCATCATTTTCCTATGTTTCAACCAGTTTTTATATTGGTTTTGTTTTTTACGTGTTTCCCTTTGTATACCCTTCTGTGATGCTACCTCAGTTTTCAACCTATGAAGCTTCATACGCAACTTTTGTTTGTATTTTTTGAACTTCAATATCAAATACACAAACATGTTTTTTCCCAGATAATACCATGATGTTCCTCCTAGGTTTACCACTCTGTAAGGCAAACCCCTTTAACCATGCTTTCATCTCGTCCCCGGTGTTGAGCCCTAATATAGAATTGTTAGGCAGAGTTTGTATGCAGTACCCTTAGGGTGCACTACAACAACCCTGACCTCCTGCCAATAGGGACCCAACCTTTGGTATAAGCTTGTACTACACAGGTTGGTAGCGTGTTGAGCAGCCAGGCTTATCTCAAGAGGGGTCAATGTGAGCTGTAGGGGAGTTACACAGAGATTCACAGTGACAAGTATTCAAATAAACTCTTGTCAAATGTTTCTTGAGTAAACAATTATTAATTTATTTACCAGTAAGTTATAGTAAGCCTTCTTCAGAAGGGGGCAAAATAAAACCACACACAGATACACTTCAATAATACACACTCTTAGTTATCTAAATCAGCAAATATCCATTTGGGATGACACACAGGCACTACCTACACCCTCAAATGACTTCAATAGCTAGGGTACTGTTGGCATTAATATATCACTGTTGCAAATAGAATATTCTTGAGAATAGTGTAAAAGTGGAGAGAGTTCAGAATAAAACAAGTATTCATACAGTTATTCTTAAGTAGGTAAGTACTTTCAAAACAACCCACTAATGCAAAGTTAGTTAACCCTTTCCTGGAAGGAAGGCAAAACACATAAGCAGAAGAGAGAATAGTCATTCAGGGAGCCAGACCAGCCAATGTTAAGTTTAGCAAAGAGTGAAGGTGGACTGAAGCTCTTCTTGCATGTTTAAAAAGTCTTGGTAGAATAGAAACAATAAAAGTAGGGCCACACGCTGATTAGGCTTGTGAAGTAAAGAAGCAGTAAGCAACTCTACACATGCAATCAAGCAAGTCTCCAACAAGTACAAGTGGCTACACAACAAGAGGTAAGTTCTCTTAGACTTTACAGTACCTTTAGTTTGAAGAAAAAGTGCAGCAGATGACTTCTGTTCCTGTGCAGCTCTGCAGATCTTTCTGTTCCTGGGCCTTAGTCGTGGGGACAAGAGGGAGGGCTTCTGGGGACTCCTGCACTGCAATGGGACGGTCACCACTCACAAGTGGCAAACTTCAAACAAGTGGCACTTCGGTGTTTCAGCTCCTTGCATCTAGCGCAAATAGCAACACCGCGGTTCCTGGCTGTCGAGATGGGCTTTCCTTGTATCTGGGGTCCCGCATTCTGTTGAGGGTGCTCAGACTCGGTCAGTCTTGCTTCCTGGGAGTCTGTAGGATCTTCCTGGAGCTCTTGGCCAGCTTAAAAGCAACGCACACAACCTGGTGTTCCTCTCCCTGGCTATTCGGTTTCCAGCAAGAACTCTGTGAAAATTCAACCAGCTCTGAGAGGATGTCCAGGTGGCTTACTTTGGAGTTGATTGGTTCCACCAACTCAAGGGGAGAAGTCGTCCTTGCAGGGGCTTCTCTGTCGATACGAATTGGAGTTTCAGCACAGCAGCAGGGCTTCACCAGGAATACCAACAGTCCAGGAGTTGTAGCAGGCATCTCTTCAAGTTCTTCTTTGGATTCCTTCATCCAGTGGTCGACTTTGCCTCCAAGCCAAAAAGCCTCGCCTTTTATGCAGGTTTCTCTCATTCAGTCCAGCCCAGCTGTCAGTCAACCAGCAGGGTGGCTGTCCTTGCCAAACAGTCAGCCAGCCAATCACCACAGAGTGCATTTGGGTCCACTAGGAGACTAAGAACAGGGAGTTTCGGGCACCTCCCTCACTTTCTGCCCCCACCAGACACCCTGGACCAAGAGGTGGGCTTCACACATGAATCCCGCCAAAGGCAAAGTGAACAAAGGGACCAATCCTGGTTTGGCGCACAGAGTAAATCGCGCAGAGTAAATCTCAAGAAGGACCTTTCTACAAAGAAATGACAAAAAAAGAAGACAAGGGCCTTTTTGACAAAAATGGCACCCGTGGGTGCTTTACTGCAGCTGCGAACGCAGCCCACAGTAATTGCACACCATAGTAGTTAAAAGTAAACCACTGCCACCAGCCATTCAGTGAGGAAAGCGTAACATAAAAATGTTACATGAGAAGCTAGACAAAGGGGTTGCTAAGTAACCCCTCCAGCACCCTATTGTAAGATAGTGTGTGCTGGGTCTAGAAAGTTACAATTGTAAGTAAAGTCAATTTCACTTTACTGCTCTGGTAAACAGTAGTTAATCCCAGAGAAGGTTTTTAAACCTTTGGAAAATCTCAAAAGACTTCCCTGTATCACTGCACTGAAGGTGCTGTGTGACACAATGCAAAAGATGATGCCTATGGAGTTGGTCAGACTCCACAATCCAAAAGAAACACAGTGTACACAATCACATTATAACCCATGAGAGAGTGGGAAAAAAAGAGTCTCATTCTCTCCAGGTAAAAAATCAAGCCCTCAAAATCCAGCAAAATTGCTAGGGGTCTCTAAGGTGGAGGGAATTAGCACATTTCTGAGAATTCTCCCTAACAAGAATCTATGGTATTTAGTGTCTGTGACATCTTATTACACACTTTTCTAATATTTTCCTCATACCAAACAACGCCGTTACCAGCTTGATTAGGTACCAGTCCACCATGAGCATATTGGTAATCTTCCAGTAAATCGGGATGTAAGGTCAGACTTAGAATTGCATGATCGCTATACAAGTTCTTACTGTTTTTTAACTATGTTTATCAGTTGGGGGTTACAAAATTAGTAATCAATAGTGACAATGTTCGTCCCTCAATATCACGTAGTTTGTCTGGGAACATCACCGGGTGTATGCCGATTAAGTGTCACAAGATCCCATTGTTTCAAGAATCATAGCCAATTTTTGCCCTTAACATTTGCAGTCTTTTGCACCATCACATTGTCAGCTAGTGTGGTCGTGTAAGATTCTTGGGTGGTGAATTCCCCACACCTATTATTTAAATCACCACCCAACAAAATCAAATCTGTGTCGACATCCTCACATGAGTTGGTAATAATCAAATCAATATTCTCGAATACTTTGTTGATGCTGATATCACCTGGCGGGTCATACCCATTTACAATGAGCATTACGTCAAGTGCCATTTACATTTTTAAGTGTCAGTTCAACCGCTAACATGTTCTCACTTTCACCTTGATACGATATCATCAAGGACTTTACTTCTTGTTTGACCCCAATTAAATGAGACCAAAATGGGTGGCCTTTTACACCCCTCTTGTCTAATGTCTGGTGAATTACATAACAGTCGGTGATCGCCCTTTGCATAAGCCTCCTGAAGCATAAATACCGGGAATCTGGTTAGGCTATCCAATGATGGCCCCTTCTGTAATTTCAGTTTTGGGTAATTGTGACACCAGGTAGCAGCTTTTTTAACCATTGCCACCCTTTTCTGTTGTCATATTCATCTATAGGCTTCTTACTGTGATGAATTCCTATAGGGACCACATTTGTTGAAGATTTTTTACAGTGGTCACAACCTACTACTACCTCCTGGGGAAATCAAGGCTTATCCAATTCATATCTCAAGAATTCAAAAGAATCGGCTTGTTTTCTAATTAACGACACTGGGCCTCATTACGACTCAGGCGGTAAGGGGTTTACGCCGGCGTAAACAGCGCCGACCCTTACCGCCTGAGTACGAGGTCCCTTAGCGCCATGGCGGATTTAACACCTGCTTTTAGCAGGTGTTAAAATCCATGGCGCTAAGGGACCATGGAGTTAATTACGCCACCGTAATTTACGGTGGCGTAATTAACGCCTTCCCCACTCCCATTATGCCCTATGGGGCAAAAATGGGGATGGGGAAGGGTAAATGGGGATTGGGGACTTACCGCCCCGCCAACCTCGGAATGGGGCGGTAAGTCCGCCAACCACCATGGCGTAAACGTAGTTTACGCCATGGTGGTAAAGTCACGGCCCAGGCGGTAACTTACCGCCTGGGTCGTAATGAGGCCCACTGTCATGGCCAAATACAGTGTACACATGCCATCCACCCGTCCCACTGCGTTCAGGTGCAATGAAGTCAAAATCGCATTAATTCAAAATGCATAGTGAGGGGATTTTAGCAGAAACATCCAGTAAGTCAGGTCTGTTGATATGCCTTTCCACCCCAGTATCAGCTTTGTTTTTTTATCGACAGGATTCAGGCCTCCAACCCCACCACTATACTCAGTGAACCGACAGTGTCCACAGGTCGAATATGATGTCCACTTTCAACCCTCGTACGCAGCAGTTGAGGGGGGCAGTAGGCACACAGTGCGAGACAGAAATCGGCATGCAGTGATAAAATCATGGCAAAAATGTCACTGGTACAAAAAATCGCAGCAAAAATGCTGTGTTTTGACCCATTAAAGGTGTATCCCATTACACCATTTAAGGGGAGCGCGGGGTGTCCATGCGCCATGGTTTACAAAAAAATGAAAACACAATTTAATGCAGTAAATAAAATATATATAAAAAACAATCATTCCATATTAAAAATACAATTTTAACAGATACGCTCAATTTCTCTTAAAAAACAAACAAGAGAAATAGTCAAAGACATGTTCTCACCCCACATAAGACCAGACCAAAGCAGCTCCTTAGAATAGTCTGAAGAAAAACAATCCCATTCCTTATGAAAGTAGGTAACTCTGATCGAACACAAAGTGTGGCAGTCAAGAATCCAAAGCCTTACTTTTTCTGTTGTAGAATTACTCTTACAAAAGCGACATTTAATACTCAGTGCATATCCAATCCTTAGTCCTTTTCTTAGTATGAATTTGGTTCAGCCAAATTCTACACACAAGGAAAACACTTAAGATAAGTAGGCAGTTGATGCCTCCTAAAATGAAACTTGACATATTCCAGATGTGTGGAGTAAGTTGTTAAAGCTTCCAGTGTCACACTCCCATCATCTCTAAACAATTTTAGTTTGATAAGATCAGGATTGTCCAACAGCTCCCTTTAAGTAGATCCAATCGACTCCAGCAGATTGCACATACTAGCCCTATAAACAGTAATAGATTTAACAGAGCGGAGTTCCAGAATCTTATGCAAATCAGTATAGAGATAGTTGGGCGGGGGATTCAAAAACTTAAAATAGATCTTTAACTGTCTCCCATATAAACTAGCCTTTAGGGAAATCAAATTCAATTCATGGCAAACTATCACATTTGGGACAGAGCTTGAAAGCCCCAACATCTTCTTCCAGAGTAGGGCCTGCATCTAGTCCAGACAAGGGCCCAGATTTACTGATGCCATGTCTAACCCGTATAACAGCACCGGCTCAATTTTACTCAAGTAATATCTCAGCGCAGGAAGCATAGAAAATCTGCACAGTTTGTTAAAAATGCACTTCATACGAGATAATAGTGGAGTCATCTTACCTATCAATGCCATTCTCCAAATGTGTATAGATGATGTATTGGATAAAGTGTAGCCCAGATAGCAAATAGATGCCACACACTCCAGAGATTCAGCCCCCAGTGTCCATTTCATAACGTTGGGTTTTAGCTCCCTCGAAAAGAGCACCACCTTAGATTTTGCCCCGTTTGCCACCAAATTATTACTTACCCTTAGAGGCCTCACAGAATCCGATTGAAAAAAATAATGTCATCTGCAAAGGCCAACCAATGGATTCTCAAATGCCCAACCTCAAAGGTATCAAGTCATGTGAACCCCACAAGTCCTCAATATCACAGAGGTACAAATTCAAGAGCGTTGGGTCCAACGTACACCCCTGTCTGAACCTCAATTGTACATAAATAGACCTAGTAACAGCCCTTTCCCTATTAAGACGAATACGGATTGATGAATTTTCATGCAATTAACCGTACCAATTTCCCGGGAGCATTAAACCTCAGGAGTGCCCCATAACCGCTGGCACACACACAATCAAATGCAGAGGACAAATCCAGTGAGGCAATATAAATATTTCCCCCTGGACGGCCTTTGCACTAAGCAGCAGATGTTTGACTAAAGTCGCATTAAGCGGTGTACCCATCAATTGCCGAAATCCCACCTAAAATCAAGAAAGAGTGTTATTTTTCTGAGAAAGCTATTCGAGTCTCTGAGTAGCAAAATGGAGAAAACCTTACTAGAGGAATCCATCAAGGCAATGCACATGTAATTGCCCGGGTCATAAGGATCCCCTTTTTGTAGATGGGGAAGAATAATAGATTGTGTCCAGGAATCTGGAACTATATGAGAAACATATATAGCGTCAAAGTATGGCTTTAGACAATATGGCCATGCAACCGGGTCCTTCTACAAAAAAAACAGCGGTAATCTATCAGGACCAGGCTCCCTATATGGTTTCAATCTATTAATCACATAAACTATATCCTCGTTTTGCCACGGGCAAGGACCCTCAAAAACAGGATTATTCACTAGGTCAGATTGGTGATCCAGATGGACCAGAATACTAAATTCTTCTGTGAAAAAAGACACCCAGATGTTCTCCTGAATTGCATCCCCCAGGGATGTTGCACCCCAAGCTATTTTCTTATTAACGCAAAGCCAGAATTGTCTTGTATCAGCATTCATCAGGAACTTCAACATAGCCTGACTATCCTTTAGGAAAAGATCAAACCTAAGAGATTTACCAAAATCACTGTGTCGTTGACACTCAAGTTTTTTGAGTTTAAACAGTTCCTTCGTAGACACGTCCTTCCCCCTTAGCAGGCTAATAGCAGCTCATCTAGCCCTTTTGGAGTCGTAGATCCTTTGATCAAACCAATGGGGAAAAGACCCCTCGATCAAACCCCAGTGTGAAAGCGCACCTTCTTAATGCAGTCATTGATGTGTACATCCAAGGGGTTGCAGCCTAGTCAATCAGATTGCCTACCTGACTAAACCACATCTGCTCGCCACAAAGTGCCATCTTCCAGGATGAGGTTCATGAGTTTACTATACATTTTCCCATTGCAACAACAAGTAAGACACTTCCTGTCAGATAATATAGGTACCAGCGTAGAGTAGATCGTATGCTTGGCGGTCAAACCCTTCATTGAAAGGTTTATCATCAAATGGTCGCTAGCACCTAGATCAAGAAGACACAAATTACTACATTTGATTCTAAGAAGCGTTGAGACAAAAAAATGATCTATCTATGATACTGATGAACCCCTTTGACAAGAATAAAGAGGCATACCCATCGTGGATAGCTTCCAGTTGCTGAAAATCCCAAGTCGACATAAAGGTGTCCCAGATCAACCCCTGGGTGAGAATATGAGTACCCCCTCTTGGTATAGAAGAGAGGAGATTAAAGTCCTTGCCCTCTGCACAGAGAATCAGGCATACACCACTAGGATGCCTTCTCCCACAAACCAACAAGATGAGCAAATGGGCATCTAGAGCAGTAGCAATACCACAACTCTGTCTATTTTTGTTCCACACGTGGCCGTGGAAGAAAAAGTGGTGAACCCCTCCAAAACAAACATCTCAGTACACATCGTTTCCTGTATAAACAGAATATTAAAACTCTGTGAGTAAGGCAAACCCTGCCATATTTGCCAAATGTTTTTAAATCCACAAGTATTACCAGATAGAAACTTAATTTCCCCATTGCTAGGACTGTTTAACACCTGTGGTCAGAGACACAAAGGTTTTAATAGCAGACTCAATCCTGGGCCAATCCTGTGAATCTTTGGTCCCGGTAGTGAGTTGTGAGAGAGACAGTATTGTGGCTGCTACACATGATATCATATCCTCTTATGTTCCCATCATCTTGGACACAACCCGAGATGGTTTCAGAAAATGTTTGGCTGCATTACCCGAGTTCAACCAATTCATATCCAAAGGAATGAAAAACTGGTCTCTGGGTCCAAACCAGATTAGGAACAATAAATGGTGAAAAATATGAGGCCATAAGATTATTATTGTCCAGAGACAGAGAAATATGATATATGTCACCAGAATGTAAAGACCTTAACAATGGAATTTCATTAAATAGGTCGAGCAATCTTGACCTATTCAACTGTTGGAGTCCATGACCACATTTATCAACCTCCCAACCAATAATCTTGGAGGTGTACATCCCATTAAGGTCCGACCCAGGCAGCTGCTCCCCCAAGGCATCCATCAAAGTTATCTGAGCTGATTCTATTACGGGGCAATCTACACCTGTACCAGCTCTAATCATAGGCTGGACAATGGAGGGATCCACTTGCGGCCCCGCCCCTCTATGTACTGAAAAGATCGTCTGTGTCTCCTCCCCAACTTGCTGAGCCAGGAAAGGCCTTTGCGGGAGTCTTGTCATAGATTAATTGTTAGATTTAGGATTTGTGCCAAAGGACGCCCAAAAAGAAGTAATCTTTGATTGGTAGGCTCTGCCCAACACCTCAGACAAATTCAAAAGTGAGGCGCCATTGGTCCGTTCACAGGGGTAGGATAAGCCAATTGCTGCCTATTGCCATCAGTGAGCTCATGAATAATGAGGTCAGTCCCTAGCTCCATTCTCTTTACCATAGGACTAGTGGGCCGATCAACCATAGCAGGGGCAGGAGTATACTTGCTAGTCTTCCCCAATTTTCATTTTTGTTTTTGTAAGCCCCCCCAACGGATCTGTCAATGTTACCATGTCAGAAAAAAAAGAGTCAATTTCCTGAATATCTAAATCCATGATGGTATCAATTATTGATAACTGGCGTGCATGTTTTTGGAGACATTGGCAGATCTTAATTTTAGTGAAGGTTTATTTTTAGAATTTTTGCCCTTATTTGCTTTCCTCTTTTTTTCTTACTCATATGACTGGAGCATGGAGAAGAATGATCCTCCACATCAACCTGTAGTGAACCCACTGGGATACCGCTGATCACCCCAAATGTTTCGGTCACCAAGGGCATATTTAAAGACTCTGGAGTTTGCACACAACCTCCAATACACTCCAACAAAGGTAAAAGAGAATTAGGAGGCACACTGATATCCTCACTGGCTGTATCATTGCATTTGGCCACCTACCCCACAGCGCTCAAAGTAGATAGATTCATCATAGTTTTAGCCACCACCATCAATTTGGGGGCCAATGGATGAGGGCAAAAATCATCCTGGTCTCTACATGAAAGTCCCCTCAAATATCCCTCCACAAAAGACAGTTTATCATTCATCATATTTAGAGTATCAGTATTCGCCCTCACTGCAGTTGACACAATCTCTTGTTGGTCGCAGAGGGACATTAGTTCTTTATTATTGTTTGATAAGAATTTCACCCAGATAGGATCATCTATCGGCCTACCTATTTCAGTTGGTGTCAGTTTGCTCCATCCGGTGATGCTGCCATCGGCAAATGCACAACTTCTATCCCCACTATTTGACTCAGTGACCACGAGACAGGTGTCTGGGATGCCATATTTTTATTTCTTGTCAATGGAGCTTAAATTGACACGAGAGCATTGTTGCCACTAGCCCCCGTAAGGCTCTCCCTACTTAGAGAGCCTTGATAAATATGCCTAGGAGGCAAACTATCTGGTTTGGGATAGGCCTCAAGAGTCCTCCCGGAGGCACTCGGGCAGACCAAAGACCCAGCTTTGTTATCCCTAACCTGCTCCCGCCTCCCAATACCCCAATCAGTGGACATAGAAGGATTGGCAAGAGGCCCATCCGTTTCACAATCTGACATCAATTCCAAATCTTTCAAAATACTCCTGATCTTAGTCATCAGGATCATAAAAGTAGAATTGCCACAAATGTCTCCCTCAATCATTTCTTGACCCCACATAAGTTCCCCATAGTTCAAACCCCCTACCTTATAAGCTGATTCATTAAACATAGAAGAGTGGGCCTTATGATAACCAAAGACATAAACATCAGTCAAAGGAGCATGAGCAGCAGAATGAGCGCATAATTGCATATCCTCACGCAGTTTCGGGGTGGAGACTGGAAAAGTAGCGCAAAAGGACACCTGTTTGCAAATCGGTGAAATACTAGGGGCATCAAGCAGGTTGCTCAAGGTTGCGGGGGGTATACATCTTTGTGGCAAATCGCTTACACCCCTTACAAGTGTAGAGGTCACCTCCACGCTCCCAACCCCCTGTATTAAGCAAATCCCGCTTTCACCGAAGGAAACTCTTCCAAGACATTGAGACACTCCTGCCCATATTGAAAAGGCTCCACAGAAGTGCCTGCCAGCTGAAGTTGTCTTTGCTGTTTGTTTCTGGGAGAGGTCAGTAAACTGTTTGCTGCACCAGACCCAGATGCAGCTATGTCCAAATGCAGTACAGCCCCAGATCTCAAAGTACGAAGGGGCATCATTTAGTAACCAAACCTCCTCTGTGTACTTGCAGCCATAGCTAACTCTGGGATGTCAAGTCTCTGTCAAGCAGCCCTTATAATAGTTGAAATAAGCCCACATTTCAAAAGGTACTGAACAGATATTCTGTGACTCGTATAGTAATTGTAAAGAAAAGTTTAGCTTGCTTTCCCTTAGACCGGTCTACCGCTGGCGACTCAAGCGTCCCTTAGTTTTTCGGAGTGGTCAATCTAGCTAACAGTCTCACTTCAAGTAATTGTCGCTTCGCCCCAGAGTTGGTGGGAGGAAAGCCAGGTTCCACCTTTGGGTGTAAAAACATGCAAAAAAAGAAACTCTTCTGGAGACTTGTACCAAATTTGGTATTATGTGAAAATATTTATTCCACACAGTCATACGTCTGACTGTGTTATTTGTTTCCAAAGTTGTTAGTTCATTATAGTTCATTCAACAGTATTGTTTCCTAAATTGTTAAATAGTCACAATTTATTGTTTCGGCCTGCTGGGCCTTTATCAAATCAGAGCATGCACATATCTCTTATTACATATGTTACAAAAATTAGTTGTTTTTTTACCAATATCGTGATAAGAAAGTCAGTTCCATAAGAATGCAAACACATCAAGTCATAGTTCAATCCAAGGTGGATAATACATGGGTATTGTGAGTATGTATTCAAAATGTTATTGGGTACATCAAATCCACAGAGATATAGGGTTGGGGTTCAGGGTAAGGTTGAGAGGGATGAGGAGAAGCATAGAGAGACAAAACGAAAAAGAGAAAAATGATAATTACATAAGGAAAAATGGTATGCGGAAATGTAATCAGTTACATGTGTTGTGATGCATCTGGGTTGGGTAAATTCTGGTAATACTTTTGAGTCCATATTTTTACCATCGTCAGGTGGCTTTTTTTTACAATTATCCTGGTCATGTGTCCTTTGGGATGGTTCCCCGTGCAGCTAAGGGTAAGATGAATAGAATGGTTTCACCTTATTGATTGTGTTTTTATAGAACCTGCCCCAATAGCATGCGGACTGTCTTTATAAGAATTACTGGGTTCTCATTCCAAACCTAATCCAAGTATACTAGGCTGGTAAAGCCTTGAATTGGTGGGACCAAAAGTACCTTATTTACTTATCTCATATCTAATATACCTGTTTGGTGTTTATTGCACTGTGAGATCTACTACTCACGTAACTATAACTTTCCATTTCACTGACCGTATTATAAAACGGCTCGTTCTTGTGCATACACGTTATTCTAATCAAAGCCTTGTGATTACCATTAAGAGACAGTATATGGCTATATGAGAGCCTTCTAATGTAAGTCTAGTTGCAAAGTTTGCATCAGGGTCTTACTGTAATAACCAGACTCCTTCTGCGTATCAATCCACAGGCACGCTGGCCGCGCCATGTTTGTTATTTGTTGTGTTTCTTGGCAAGGCAACACAGTTGCTGTTGTGCATTGTCTTGGCAACGGCACATCCTATGTCTTATCACTTCCTGTGTCTAGTTACTAGTCCGGCCATATTGGAATGTGGATTCTATGTATTGTTCTCTATGCGAGTAGGTGAATTACCTGACGTTTTTCTCCATGCTGTAACTTCTTGTGAGAGTTCAGAAGGCTAGTTATTCTATACGAAATGCCCGTAATTATTCTTCCTTTGTTCCCAAATTTCTTGGTTCGTAGAACAAATATACGTTTATTAATGTTCAATGTGGGGAAATATGATATGATATTTTCTTTCGTACCCACCGCATGTATACAACACATGATGGTTCTTAACTGTTAGTTCCTACTAACTTCCTTTGTATGCAAATGACAATTTCTAAATTCGAGCCATGACTATGTGTATAAGAGCTCTCTCTTTTCGTGATGTT
This sequence comes from Ambystoma mexicanum, assembly GCF_040938575.1. NCBI lineage: Eukaryota > Metazoa > Chordata > Amphibia > Caudata > Ambystomatidae > Ambystoma > Ambystoma mexicanum. Next base: position 722,472,951 of record NC_090927.1, on the reverse strand, counting down.
TAAATGATTACAGGGTTATTCTCACTCTGTTTGGGTGAAAAAACATATGTAAATCTATTCCCAATGTCCTAATAACATTACATATCGATGTTAAAGTATAGGAAGGAAAGCCAGTAAACATATATTGTTGTAAATATTAGATCAAATATACAGTCGATCAATTACCACATATTACAGTGCTATTTTATAAATTTTTCATAAAAATGAAATCATTTCATTTTCCGAATTTAGACCTATGACTGTAGTGTTAAAAAAGCAAATGAGTCTGGCTTCTTCCTGTCTCAACAATTTAAGTCTGTCACCCCCTCTTCTTCCCATTGTTATGAAGTGGGAGAATGGAAGAACAAGCTCCCACCAATCCCCTCTCGCGCTTGGCCTAGAGGATCACGGCCTAGACACCCGCCACGAGAGGAGTTTGCCTATCTACCAGACGACCAAATACCCTGGTATAGGAACATACGGATGTGCCCACCCACCTGCCCAGCAGCCCGACCTGCCCATGCCGACACCTGCGGCATAGATCAACTCGACTAAACCAACACATCGTTAGAGATGCCATGACGACCTAGCCAACAGTCAGCACGCCTGTGCAAAACATACACACCGGACACTCCCACACCAATCCACATGAAGAACATACTCAGTGCTATGACGTAGGCGACGGACACACCCACGGACGTGCATCTTTATTATTTTCCACATAGGCTCTCAAAATGCAGAAACGCAAGACGCATAATGAACTTATCTAAAAAGGCTTGCTCACGCTTCTTCTAAAACCATGTACCATAATGAAGAATATAACGAAGACACGATACTGGGGATAGAGCAATATGATACCGTAACCTAAAGCGCAGTGCACCAACGGTTTCACCTATGCACCAGGCCCGAGTAGGCCGCAAGCAAAAGCTCCCATGAACATTAAATAAGCAAGAGCTCAGTTGCTGACCCTGCAGAATGAGTCCGGCGAAAGCACACAGCTAAGGGTACAATGTTGTAATCTCGCACGCCGCAAGCCGACGTCAAGGTCGCACCTGCAAACTAAACCAGTCACACAGTGGGAAAAACAATAATATTAATTGTGCAGAATTCTGTCTCAACCACGGTCCCACCTCACGTGTCCAAGCCAAACCTGACAGGATGCCAAAGCCAGGGGAAAGAGACGCCTGAATCCCACGTTTCAAGACATAGGCAGATACAATTAAAAGACTCAATGGACATCTACGACAGTGGGAGTAGTCGGCCTTCCAGCATATGAATAAATCCTCACATTGTCTGCACCTACCCATAGTGAAACATTGTTGCAAATGACAGGTACACCGCGAGCTGGGAACAGCGATGGTCCCAGACTGGGAGGCTCGCGAGCGGACCAATCAGAACATGGGGCTCTTATCACTGACGCCATTAATATTGACCAATCCTCAGGGGTCTTCATGTAACAATTTTCATGTATCAAACTGAAGGGACAACCCAAGTATATCACCTGACTAACCCTCAACCACTAACACTGTTCTCTATACGTATGCTATACTAACCCTACCACTCGAGTAACCAATCCAGAGTGGAGATAGGTTTTTTGCTAAACTTTCTAAGGTGACGCAAGTAGCGCGTCATACTAAGGTAAAAAGGGCCTGCGAGCCCCACGATTGTGTGTGTGTCAGGACGGACGCGTACGATCCTTGACCCATCCCTGCCGTTTTGTCTAATAAACAGCAGAATCACCTTGCTTCTTGCGTGTGTCTCATACTCTATCTCTTTTGGGATATACGGGAGGAGGTGGGGCCTCCCTGCCCGGAGGTCTGCGGACGGCCCGGCCGACCCCGGCAGAGTTTCCCCCCGACAAGTTGGAGGCACTGCTGAGATCTGTTTAAGATCTGCTTTTTATTTTTTATTTTTCCAGGTACTCCCGTTGCGAGGAGGTCCGGCGGCGCGGCCCCCTCTGCCGCTGCCCCCTTTTGAGGACTACAGGACCATCGCGGAACTGCGAGAAGACCGGACAGCGCAATCCGGATATTGGCCTTCGGGAGCCAGTTGAGAAGTATCCCGCCCGCGGTTGGCGAGTGTCCAGACGTGGTCCAGACGAGGGGAGGTGGCGAGCCGCTTGGAGGGGTGCACGCAGTCGAGCGGCCCCGCATCAAGAGAACTTGGTGAGCATGCCACGCACAACAAGCAATGTGAAATTGTGAGGGAGGGGGGAGGAATTAAATACGGGAGGTGGGAGGTGTTGCACAGGTGCGGGGCGAAGGTTTGACAATTTAGTGTTGGCAATGAAATGAATGGTAGCCGAACGAGTGCGAGAGCAGTCGGCTATGTTACGCGAGAGAGGGGGGTGGAGCACGAAAACATCACGTGCGGCCGCTCGTAGACACTGATTGGCCTAGATCGCGACTACGTGTAAGGGTGTGTGTGTGGTTTCCTACGATTTGGCATTTATTGATCAATGAGTAGATGAGGATCCCTATTGTTCGAGCAAGAAACTCGATAGGTAGATGACGTTTCCCTGTAGGCGGTAGCTAGCTAGTTGCCCAATACGGAAGATAATTGGCTGGTTAAGCCCTCCTGTCGAGGGGCGTATCACACGCGAGGCGACGCAGTGTGCGCAGTCCGATTATATATTGTTGATTACCTTGTTCCAGGCGAGACAGGAAGACAGCTGTGGGGTTAACGGGGGTAGAGTGCAAGTGTATTAAGAACTTACTAGTAATTTGAAGAGTTCGGTGACGTCACCAGTAGGGCTTTCATAGGATATCCCAAGCACAAGGCATCTTTCTTTCTGAGAGTGGTGGGGAAGAGAATTGTGGTAAGGGAGTGGAAACGGAGATAAATGGTAATGAGTTGATCGGGGGAAGGCGAAACGGGGGACGTGGCTGCGCACGGAGAACGCCGGCCACGGCAAGTGTAGAAGAGGGAGGAGGAGCAAATGAAAATAGGACAGCTATATAAGAACGTCACAAGGGGTACGCAGCCGCAGGGGGCTACGTGCGCCTCAGCCGCAGGGGGCCGTAAGGGTGTTCTGTAAAGGAAGAAAAGAAAGAAAAGAATATACAAATGTAAATACTATATTTTAATAATTTTCCTCAGCGGACTATCGCAAGTCCCCAAACTTACGGGGCCAGGTAAAGGTATAAGGCTGTGTATTGTAAGTGTTAGTAAAGTAATAGCTACCAGATAGGGGAAAGATAACAAGTGGAACGCTACTATGTCATACGGGACAGGATCGGGAGGGTGGGGGAACACCCTCACTACCCCACTACAACACATATGTAAAACACTGTCACCCCATAGGGAGAAACTGATCAAATATAGCATAGAATGGACACAGGGGACGGATAACAAAATGATAACACCATGGCCGCCTAATGGTAGCTTCGATCCATATACCCAACATTCACTATTAAACCATCTGCATAACACATACAAGGGGAAGAAGTTGACACACCACGTGGAGGTGTTTAACTTATGGAGGATGTTCCAGGGGTCCCGACCAGGACCAAATGGAATGTTCACTGTGGGGGAAACACCAGAAGAAAAAGAGATCAAGGAGGAAGGAGAGAATGGGGAAAAGGAGAGTGAAGGCCCAAAGAACACGGGGAACGGACAAGAGGGAGGAGAAAAGAATAACAACCCAAAAGAAAATGAAATAAAAAAGGAACAGAGCGACGATATAACCCTAGCAAAGGTCGTGAAAACAGAGGGAGGGGGGTTGTACCCTTTAAGAGAACTAGGAGAAATAGGAAGAGAACAACTAAGGGCGGCTGAGGGGTACTCGAACCCGACATACAGCCCGCCACCATATGCAGTGACAGGTGTCCACAAGGGAGGGGAGCGGGATCAGCCTATAGGAAGATGCCAGAGGGGGAGGGGAGGACTGGAGAAGAACAAACTGAGGAAATAGGACATGATGAGTGGGTAGCTGCGCAGATACTATTAAAATTACGAGGTACGTTAACAGGAGAAGAGAGGGAGGTAGTGAGGAAAAAGGACGAGGATAATACCAGGGAGAGTGAAATGAGGGGGGAAGAGCTGATACGACAAAAGGAAGAGATTTTGACGGAACGACTAGCAGAGCTAAGGGATAAGCAGAATGAACTGATCAAACAGCTCGAGAGGGAGGAAAGAGAGAGAGCAAGGGAAAGGAAAGAAGGTAAGAACGAGTTGGAAAGGATAAGGGAACGAACTGAGGAGCAAAGGAGAGAAGCCGAAAGGGTAAAAGCAGCAGCAGAAAGGGTATCAAGAGCAGTACTACGAGAGAGGAAAAAGGAAGAAGAAGAGAAAGAAAAAGAAATGGCAATGTGGAAAAAGAGATTACTATCAGAATCGACTAGGAAATACGAAGAAGGAAGGGTGATAGAGAGTATATTAGAACGGGAGAGGGTGAGATGGGAAAGGAAGAAAGAGGATGAAAGGGTATTGGGAAAGATGAGTAGTGAAGTAATGGAGGAATTAAAAAGGAAAAGGGAGGAAATTGGTAGAGAGATGGAGGAGAGAAATGAAGGGGAAAGAGAAGATAGGAGAGGGGAGAGTGAAGTAAGGAGGTATGTATATAGAGATACAGAAGTAGCCACAACATCAGCACAAAGGGGAGCGGTTGGTAAAGGAGAAAAGGGAGACACGGACCTAATAGACTTAAAAACAGTAACGATCAAGGGGAGAAAGACAGAGTGGGGGCCGCCACATACAGATGACTTTTGTAGTGAGGAAGAAGAAGGAATGGAGAAGGAAGGAAGAAATAGTGACAGGGAAAGCCTAGATAAACTATACACCACTCGGACCAATACAGACTCACCATGGATCTGTATGAGAAGGGATGAACTGGAGAGAAGTGAGGAGGAAAAGCGAGGAGTAGCGGAAAGACAGGCACATGAAGCCACACAGTCACCATCCCACCCTACATGGTCAACCACCTCACGACCACTACGTACAACCAAACTCGCGCCCTTCACAAACGAAATGACACCCTATGTAGGTAGGCTTAGAGACCTCCCTAGACACAGGCAGGGAGAACGAATACACACGCACACATTAAATATAGGAAATGATGACAGAAGGGGAAAAGATGGAGAAGAAAGAGTTACGAGCAGGGGAACTACGGACGACATTGACGATGTAAGAGAGACGGAAGAAGAGGAGGGGTGTGGGGACTCAATTTTATGGAACCCAAGGGATATAACGAGACACAACTTAATGCCACTTCTGGAGAGGGGAGGGGTCAGACCACAATACGTCCCTTGGAAGCATACAGACAAAGAAAATATAAAGTGCAGGCTCCCATCATTAAGTGGAGGTGCAGGTAAATGGATATATGAGATGGAAACACACCGCAGGACAGAAACTGGCAGTGGGGGATGTAAAGGGCCTTCTAATATCCATATTAGGGGATGCAGCGGATGACATTTGGAAGAGAGCGGGATTCACTGGGGTAACAATAACAAACACATCGCACGATGGGGCACCATTCGCAAACTGCAGACATGCACTATGGCAGGCACTGAGGGTACAGTACCCAGACACATCAGACATAGGAGCAATTACCTCACGCAAGATGCGTGAGGACGAAGATCCTGTTGATTATATCCAGGAAATACAAGAGAAGTGGCGCATGGAAACTAGAGAACAATGGGACAAAACACCAGCAATATTCTATCATATACTGGTACAAGGGCTCCCAGAAGGAGTTCAGAAACAACTGAAGAAAGTAGTGGGAATGGAAGCAAAAGCATGGCCAGAAATACAACTGACAATAGTGCATCATTGTAGGACATGGCAAGGAAAAATGAAACAAAAGGAAGAGGACAGGAAAACGGAAGAGGATAAACTAGTACAGACAAAACTTACTAAATACACAATGGAAGGGGCACTAATAACTACACCTACAACAATGACCCAAAGCCCCACACAAGTAGTGGCTGCACAAGATCCCTCCCAAGGACCATCCCCACAGACTATAACACCACAGGTGCCGCCACTCCAACCATACACGACCAACATGGGAGGAGGATACTCAATGCCAGGAGCTGGGTATTATAATTACAACAGGGGAAGAGGAGGTATAATGAGAGGGAGAGGATACGGATATAACACACAACAGCAGGTGGGAGGACTTAGAAGTTCCTACCCCACCGGGCAACCAGTATACCAGGACAACACAGGAGGCTTTCCATGGCAGAGTAGGGAACCATCGGTGTGTTGGAGTTGTGGATTAGTAGGGCACATGTCACGCACGTGTAGGGTAAGACCAGGAACACCATCATGGAGCGAACAGGGACAACTAAGGCCAACACAGGAACAGCAGGGCATACAGCAACAGCAGACGCTGCAACAGGGAAATGAACAGCAACAATTAGTAACACAACAACAGCCACAGACATATTCACTGCCACAACAACAGGTAGCGATAACACAACAACCCCAAACACAACAAACACAACTGGGTAGGGTGACGGTCCTGGGACATAACCCTTACACAGGAAACGGTCAATCGTTGTACCCTCAATAGGACAGCCCACAGACGGCCTTGGTGTGTCCCATCCTGTCAGTAACCCCTAATAGTGCGGAGGAACCATGCATAGAGGTAACGATAGGTGACAAAAAATTATCATTCCTTGTTGACACCGGGGCGACCCGGTCTTGTATAAGGGAAGGTAAATTTAAGATGTCAGGCGAAGCCATGAACACCCAAGGATTCTCTGGGGCTAGGGGGTTGGTTCCCTTTACTGATAACATTCCCTTATCAATAGGGGATTACGACATGTCAGTTCCACTTTTATATTCTAGTGCCTCACCAGTAAATATACTAGGGAGAGACATCATGAACAGGTTGAATATGACGATCTCCTTTACGGAGGACGGCATAATTTGCTCTACTCCAGGAATTAACATGCTCACAGCACGACAGATTATGCAAGCATACTGCGGACAGACAGCGATTAGGGCTGAGCCAGTAGATGGTGAACTATTCCAGTACGGGACAGACATGGCATTTGCATGGATGCCAAGGATAGAAGGAAAGATCTGGAGGAGGCCAGCAGCCTATTTGTTCAGACCAGAAACACCAGCAAATGAACAAGAAGGAAAGGTGATTTCAGTGGACATAGAAAGCATTATAGCAACAGCTGATTACATTGCGGTGCATGCCCAGGACAGAGAAGGAAGAGCATGGAGGGCAGTGATAGCACTAGCAGAGGGATGTAGACTCACCCAGGTGTCAGATGAGGAACTGTTCTCAGAAGAAAAGGAGGAAGGTGAAATGATGTTTATGATGAGTGTGGAAATATGGCTAAGAGTAGCGTACAAGCAAGTGGCACAGAAAATGGCAATGGCACTTGAGGCACCCACATCCACCCCAGTTCCCTTCTTTAAGGAGGATATGTCAAAAGTACCCACATCATTATGGACTACCAGCCCCTACGACGTGGGGTGCATAAAAAGTATAGGGGGAGTAAGGATAAAATTGAAAAAAGGTGCAATACTCCCCAGAGTAAAACAGTACCCACTATCAAAAGAGGCAGATGAAGGTATATATGAAACAATAACGGCCCTTATAAACAATGGCATATTGGTCCCCTCAGAATCACCATGTAACACGGCTGTATACCCAGTGCGCAAGGCTAAAGGAGGGTCTTGGCGCTTCATACAGGACCTCAGGCCCTTAAACAACATAGTGGAAGCAGAATACCCCATAGCCGCAAACCTGGCCACAATATTGTGTGGCATTCCAGCAGAAGCATCACGATTTACAGTGATCGACCTTAAAAATGCTTTTTTCTCAATACCATTGCACCCAGACTCACAAGATCTGACAAGCTTTACTTACAGAAACACAAAGTGGAAACACACCAGATTGCCACAAGGGTACTGCGAATCACCCTCAATATTCAACAGAGTAATACAGATGGATTTGGGTAACATTGAAGTGGAAAGCACAGTGTTGCAGTATGTCGACGACATAATAATTTGCAGCACAAACGAAAAAACATGCAGAGAGGACTCATTAAAGATGCTGACAATATTGGCTGAAAAAGGTTACAAGGTAGACATGGAAAAGTTACAGTACTGTCAGGAACAGGTACTTTACATTGGTCAGCTGATATCCCAACATGGAAGAAAGATTGCACCACAAAGGGCACAGGCCATTTCAAAAACACCAGTGCCACAAACAGTGAGGGAACTGAAACAATTCCTAGGGTTGTGTAACTACTGTAGAGCATGGGTATTTGATTACAGCTCATACATAGGACCACTGCTTGAGGCGTTAAAGGAAGCTAACAAAGGGGATAAAAAGTTGGGGTGGACCATGGAAATGGATGAGGCTTTCGATGAACTAAAAGATGCGATATCAACTGCTCCGGTACTGGCAACCCCAGACTATGAGCGACAATTCTTTATATTTTCACATTGCGACTCAGCAGTAATGAAAGCAGTGTTGGCTCAAAAAACAAGCATGGGCTACAAACCAGTTGCATTTTACAGCGGCCACTTAGATCCTGTGATGTTAGGTCATTTCCCTTGCGAACAAGGTCTCGCCGCAGCTGCTTTTGCGGTAGAGAAAGGGTCAGCAATCACCATGGGGTGCCCAACCACGCTATTTGTGGAACATGCACTATTTGCTATATTGAATAAACCTAAGTCCACCCTAACCACGCAGAGGGCATCAGGCTTTGAGATCATCTTATCTAGAGCTGAACTATCAATTGTTTGATGTAGCACGGTCAACCCTGCAAGGTTCTTAGCAGAAGTAATTGAGGAAGGAGATTATGCACACGATTGTACACAAATCACTGAAATGTACTCATGACCTAGAAAGGTTGAAGAGAACGCACTAGAGGGTGGTGAGCTACTGTTCATTGATGGGTCATCAACAATTGACCAAAGGGATGGCATAAGGAGGACTGGGGCAGCGGTGGTAAAAATGATGGAGGTACCGGTGTGTGTGGCAATGAAATGTGTACAACTACCACAGCATTACTCTGCCCAAGCAGCAGAGTTGGTCGCACTGATCTTGGCGTTAAAGGAAAGCTTTGACAAACGAGTGACCATATATTCTGACAGCGCATATGTTACGTCCACTGTCCACTCAGGGCTGTTGAAATGGAGAAGAAGAGGGTTTAGGAGAGCTGACGGCACTCCAGTGCAACATGCTCTCTTATTGGCTGAACTAATTGAAGTTATAAATGACCCCCAAGAATTAGCTTTGGTCAAATGTACCGCACACACTAATGGTGAAGACCACATTTCGAGAGGGAATGCAGCAGCAGACGCACATGCAAAGTATGCTGCATATTTTGGTGAGACATGGAACCCCCCAGAGTCAGAGAGAGGGAGAGGGAGGGGAATGGCTAAGGAGATGTTGATGAGAGAAGGGTACACCCATCTCCCAGCCACACAGATAATGGAGCTACAAGCGGCTGCACCAATGGCAGAAAAGGAAACATGGGTAAAAAGAGGATGCACAATGTCACCAACTGACGCACTATGGCGCCAGGGTAACACTGGAAAGATTGTAATGCCACTGGCACTATTGAACACCGCCCTGAGCCAACTACACCACCCAGCCCACACAGGCAAGGAAGTAATTGCAGCACGAATTAGAGAAGATTGGTTCTGCCCCGAATTAAATTCCCATGTGTCAAATTTTATCAGCAATTGTCTCACATGCCAACAGTTCACGGCCGGTCACACGCTGAAGGTGATAAAAGGTACTATACCCCGGCCAGAGGGACCCTTCCGACATCTCCATATTGACTATGTTGATATGATCAACGTATGTCAAGGAAATAGGTATATGATTGTAGTAGTATGCCCATTCTCAAGGTGGATTGAAGCAGGGCCCTGTTCACACCCAGATGCATTCAGAGCAGCTAAATTCCTAGTGAGGGAGGTCTTCCCCAGGTGGGGAGTGTGCGAGGTACTGCGGTCAGATAATGGCCCTCATTTCGCAAACGAAATGTTCCAGCACATCACATCCTTACTGAACATCAAACATAAATTTGCATGTGCATATCACCCACAGGCCAACGGTATATGCGAACGCCTGAACGGCCTACTAAAGGAGGCAATTGCAAAAATACAGCAAACAACAAAGAAGAGTTGGTTGTATTGCCTCCCGCTAGCCCTATTTGAGCTAAGGAATAGACCAGGTTCCGACCACCACCTCACTCCTCACGAGGTGATTACCGGACGTCAAATGCGCCTTCCCCTAACGCCAACATCAAGAGCATTCACAGATCACGAGAATACTGCAACTGTTCTTGGTGATTAAATGTACCAATATGTGTCTTCTTTGATTACTAGTGTAGTGTTTGTGTCTCAACAGCTCGAGCGCACGTGGGGTGGGTCTAACAGCGATCAACAGGCAGACGCGGACAAAGAACTGGAAAAGGAAAGACTGTGCAAAATTGCTAAAGGTGACCACGTACTACTGCGCAATTTCAACAGAAAGTGGAACAGCCCACGCTTCACTGGCCCTCATCTGGTAGAGGAGGTATCAACAAGAGCAGTAAAGCTACAAGACAAACGTGCCTGGAATCACCTACATGACGTAAAGATCTACAAATCCCAGACCCGCCCCAGCGCCACCGACAGGGCCACTGGAAGAACAACAACAGCGTCACCAACGGAGGAAGAGACTTCTAGCACAACTAACGGCCAAAGTGTCCCCATACCCTGCCACCCCCCAGATTCCCCAGAGACAACTACCAGAAAAGAAAGGGGTGATCCCCATACCGCCCACCCCATGGTCACACGATCAAAGAGTAAAGAGACTTCCGCCATTTGAGCCCAAACCCTCTGCCCATTGACCCCCTACCCACTGCAGTAATAACTGAACTGAAGGACACTGTCTTGCACATATACACATGTAAACACTTGAATGTTCTCTTTCTTTTCTCTCGCACATGCAGGTACAGCGTATTATTGTACTGCTAAGAAATTAGATAAATAACAAATTCACTGCCCAGGAGTAGATGGTACCCTCAGATGATAACTACCCAGAAGAATTGTCACACCAATTTGTATATGAAATAAAAAGGCCAACGTACCTGAAAAGAAGGAGGGTACGTGTCTACTACACAACATTCCTCTTGGCCATAGAACATTCAATGCCCCACCTCCAACCATACTTGCCTGCCCTAAGAGATAGATCGCTTAGATTGGCGTGGGAACAGCTCTTCGCCTGGGCACTGAATGACTATTTGATAGGGAGAGCTTAATAAACAACAACTAACAATAATAACAAGCATATTGAGAATTTTCAGGCGGGCAACTTTAACGTCGCAAGAATAAGCTGCCGGACTGCAGCAAGGTAAGAGCAAAATGCCGGTGAAATTAGCATATGTAATAAAGTTGATAGGGATTTTAATGATCACCGGTTTCTTGGCTGCCTCTGTATGGCAGTACAGCTATGCTATCAATATTATTGCTGTACCCAAACCTAATGCACCCCCACCCCCAGCTGCAACAGGTGTTACGTCAGGTGGTACTAGTAAAATCCCACACAAGGGAAATAGAGTTAAACGCAGCACATACTCAGATAATAAAGGTATTGACAACTACATACAAGATTCAGCACACATTTCAAACAACATATGGTACCAACACATGACCCACATAGGTAAGCAGACAACAGAAGACAGCTGCTACGTTTGCTCATTGATCCCATACGCCATGAGCGCTTCTCGAACATTCGTTGCCACGGAAATAGATGAAAAGGTGGCACGATGTATAATATACCTGGCACTGTTCCAGACGAAAGGAAGATTTCAAGGAACAGTGGTTCAGCTGGTGTGGAAAACACGAGATAAATATCCATATGAAAACAACTTCCTCAAGACTTATTTGAGTTACCACAAGAGCAGTTTACATGCTGAAGCATTCAGATACATAACAAGTGGTCCTGAAAAAGGAGAAACAAAGAAAGTAACACTACAGTACCTACCATGTGATTGGTACGCCACTGAAGTTCCTGGTAAACAAGGATGTTGGGAAAGACCACTGGTGACAATAACAGGGAAGGTGTATATGAACAACAAATGGGACATAGGAGTGGTTGGCAGCAACATGGTAACAAGAGAAAATATTTCAACTATTGATAGACACAACCATAGGTGTTGGATGACTTGGGTCAAGTACGTACCCATGCTCACGTGGATAGAGAAGGATGAAGACCCAATAACAATACTGCCGCTAACTGCGCCTAAGGTATGCTACCAACATAAAGGAGAGGTGGACGTAGGATACAACACCAACTGTGCAAGCGTGATGGAGTTACCTGAGGGGGGAGCAGGAACAGCAGTAATAATGGACCATTACTGGGCCTGTGGAGAAAAAGCATACCACACACTGCCCACTCTGTGGAATGGTATCTGCACAATGGTGCATATTAATGTACCATCACTAGTGGTACCCAAGAAACATGTCAATGTGGCGAACTTCCCCAAAATGGATGAAGGGAACAAAAGGAAAAAGAGATCTGTACAACCTCAGAAGGGGCCAGAGAAAAAAAACAACGGCAATAATACTGTCCTGAATAGAAAGAAAAGACAAGGAGAACCTCTGACAGGAAATTACCTATGGGGAATGTCGGAAACAGCACTCACTTCAATTCCTCCAGAACACAGACTATTCAGCAGAGCAGCAATGTTCTTCTCATCAATAATACATCCAGGACTGCAGGCTTACGCAAACGCAAAGTGGCTCCAGATAACTCGATGGGAACTAATGATGACTATTAATTCTACAGTAAATGGATTCAACGCAATAAAAGAGGAACTGCAAGCTGTGAGGATGGTAGCACTTCAGAACAGATATGTACTGGACCTCCTCACAGCAATGGAAGGAGGAGTTTGCGCAAAGATAGGACAATCATGCTGCACATTCATCCCTGCCAACGATGCTGACAATGGTACACTGACAGAAGCAGTTTCACAATTGTCCCAGATGCACTCCAAAATGATGGATGAAAGTAAAGGTGTGAAAAAGGTTGAGAGCTGGTTTTCAATATTATGGTCATGGATGCCATCTTGGCTGTCGGATGGACTGAAGATTATAGTTGGATGTACTATTTTGGCTGGAGCTACACTGATCATAATAAGATTTTGGAAGGCCCGGAAAGCACGCACCACATATGAGATGATCGAAATGGTTGGTATGCACCCCTTGATGCCAACAGATGACGGCCAACACACAGGCACAATCATAAAAGAGAGAGAGAGGTTGCGCAACCAGATCATCACCAACCACCTGGACCCACCATCTGTGAAGCTCGAAAACCCAAGAAACCCAAGGAGCTACATAGGGAAGTGGATATACTGCACTCCTGGAGGAACCTGTGCATATATGTATTGGTCATTTGAAGACCATGTTAACCACTATGGACATTTGGGAGGAATAACTAAAATATGGAGAGTGAGAGGAGATAAAGAAAAGGATATGTTTGTGGTCGACAAGTCGACCAGAGGGGGGACTGAAGTGGGAGAATGGAAGAACAAGCTCCCGCCAATCCCCTCTCGCGCTTGGCCTAGAGGATCACGGCCTAGACACCCACCACGAGAGGAGTTTGCCTATCTACCAGACGACCAAATACCCTGGTACAGGAACATACGGATGTGCCCACCCACCTGCCCAGCAGCCCGACCTGCCCATGCCGACACCTGCGGCATAGATCAACTCGACTAAACCAACACATCGTTAGAGATGCCATGACGACCTAGCCAACGGTCAGCACGCCTGTGCAAAACATACACACCGGACACTCCCACACCAATCCACATGAAGAACATACTCAGTGCTATGACATAGGCGACGGACACACCCACGGACGTGCATCTTTATTATTTTCCACATAGGCTCTCAAAATGCAGAAACGCAAGACGCATAATGAACTTATCTAAAAAGGCTTGCTCACGCTTCTTCTAAAACCATGTACCATAATGAAGAATATAACGAAGACACGATACTGGGGATAGAGCAATATGATACCGTAACCTAAAGCGCAGTGCACCAACGGTTTCACCTATGCACCAGGCCCGAGTAGGCCGCAAGCAAAAGCTCCCATGAACATTAAATAAGCAAGAGCTCAGTTGCTGACCCTGCAGAATGAGTCCGGCGAAAGCACACAGCTAAGGGTACAATGTTGCAATCTCGCACGCCGCAAGCCGACGTCAAGGTCGCACCTGCAAACTAAACCAGGCACACAGTGGGAAAAACAATATTAATTGTGCAGAATTCTGTCTCAACCACGGTCCCACCACACGTGACCAAGCCAAACCTGACAGGATGCCAAAGCCAGGGGAAAGAGACGCCTGAATCCCAAGTTTCAAGACATAGGCAGATACAATTAAAAGACTCAATGGACATCTGCGACAGTGGGAGTAGTCGGCCTGCCAGCATATGAATAAATCCTCACATTGTCTGCACCTACCCATAGTGAAACATTGTTGCAAATGACAGGTACACCGCGAGCTGGGAACAGCGATGGTCCCAGACTGGGAGGCTCGCGAGCGGACCAATCAGAACATGGGGCTCTTATCACTGACGCCATTAATATTGACCAATCCTCAGGGGTCTTCATGTAACAATTTTCATGTATCAAACTGAAGGGACCACCCAAGTATATCACCTGACTAACCCTCAACCACTAACACTGTTCTCTATACGTATGCTATACTAACCCTACCACTCGAGTAACCAATCCAGAGTGGAGATAGGTTTTTTGCTAAACTTTCTAAGGTGACGCAAGTAGCGCGTCATACTATGGTAAAAAGGGCCTGCGAGCCCCACGATTGTGTGTGTGTCAGGACGGACGCGTACGATCCTTGACCCATCCCTGCCGTTTTGTCTAATAAACAGCAGAATCACCTTGCTTCTTGCGTGTGTCTCATACTATCTCTTTTGGGATATACGGGAGGAGTTGGAGCCTCCCTGCCCGGAGGTCTGCGGACGGGCCGGCCGACCCCGGCAGAATTTCCCCCCGACAGTTACTTGTTGTAAACCCAGGAATTTCATCTCAGATTTGTCCATCATCTGGTGTTCTGTTTGCCAATGTAGAGAAAGCGGAAACTTTTGGTCTTGACTTCCAATTTTGTTCATGCGTTAAATGTAAACACACTAAAGTCCAGAGTAAGTTGTAACATGTCTTTGATCATTGTAGTTTGTTGATATCCTGAGGCAGTATCATTCCTGAATGTATAATTGATTGTTGCTATAGCCCATTTGTGTTCAATGGAGGTGTAAAGGACCTTAAAAGCAAGGGTTGCCAATGAATAATTCTCTTTCCAGGTTATAGTGTGGAGTTTTTTAATGATACTAGTTGTGTCTTTGAGATATGATGGAAGAAGACATGCTCTTGGCTTCAAAATCCCATCTAGGTATTCAGAGATGTGTTCCGTGCCCCACCCTATACCACTCAAGATAGAGCGCCCCTCTCGTATTGTTGTGTAAGGCTTATGAATCTTAGGCAAAAAATAGATTGTAGGTATATTAGGCTCTCTGGTCCTGAGGTATTCTTGTTCCTGATCTGTAATTAGTCCTCTTTTATGCCATACTGTTATTGATTCTTGCAATTGTTTGACAATTTCCTGTGTTGATTGCTGGCCAGATTCTTATAACATCCTGGGGTGGTGATGTGATTGTAAGCCATTGTTAAGTAATCCTTACGGTCCATGATAACAATGTTTCCCCCTTTATCAGCCTCCTTTATCACTATTGTTGTATCTGCTGCTAGTTGTTTTAGGGCAAATCTTTCTTCCTGTGTTAGGTTGCTTTTTCTGTTGAATCGAGATCTCGTTTTCTCCATTGATGACTTCTCTGAAATATCGTAAAGTTCCTTAGAGACCACCTTGTAAAATGTGTCTATCAAATTGTCATTAGCTAGCTGTGGAACAAATTGTGACTGTGGTTTAAGTTCTTTAGTCTCAATTGCTCCTGGTTCGATCCTCAATTCTTATAATATATCCCTCATTTCATATTCATCTGTTTCTGTTAAAGATCTTAATGTATAAATGTCCTCAATTTCCTGAATTGTAATGCTGCTTCTTACTATTTTGATAGTGCTAATATAATCTGTCAGGGCTTTTGTAGCAAAAAACCTCTTCAATTTGAGTTTGCGTATAAACTTATAAAGATCAATGTGCACATGTATATGATTGAATTCTTTTGTAGGCGCAAATGACAAACCTTTGTTGAGTGCACTTGATTCTGCCTTAGTTATTAACTGTTTTGATAAATTGAGTACTAAGTCTATTGTATCTTCGTCTTGTTCATTTCCTTGGCATTGGCTCTGATGTATCTTTTGTTGAAATTTGCCAGTGCGTCTGGGTAGCCACAATCTTCTACTCCCCTCCTTCCTCTCCTCCTTGAATAGTTGTTGTAGCTCTCACTGGTAAAGGTATCTGAGAACTGACTGTTTTTGCTGGTGCATTTCTATGTCCTTTCTTTTATCGTTTGATTTGGTTCATGTATCCAAGTCCTGATGGTTCCTTCTCTTTGTCTGTCTGTATGTTAGCTCCTTCATTCTCCTGGTTGTCTGATTCCGAGTCAGCATCTGAGTGTAGTAATTGGCAACAGCCACACTACCCAGAGAACTGACTCAAAGGCAATACGCACGCAGTCATCAGCTCTCAGAAGAAATAGCGGAGTACTAAATGATCTGTCATGTCAACAACCACTGAGAAATTGGTGCAAAGGCCTTCTGCCTGCAGTCATCAGCTCTCGGATTATCATACAATGGATCTAATACAACACTTGGATCCACAGTAGTAAGGGCAATAGACACACTCGTCCAGTCCCACACAACTCCACTCAGTATAAACTTCCCAGAAGGTCCATTCTAGGGAAGAAAGGGTAAGGGGCCAGCCACATCAAATGGGAACAGGGAAGTTGCAGCGCTCTCTATTCACATGCACCTTCAACTCACCAATTGTCCCTCATGTACCATCGAATAGAGATCGGTAGAAGCCTTAAAAAGCTTGGCCAAGACTCCAGAAGCAGTGGTCAGCACCGTCTGCACCGACTGCAGTCACTGCCTCTCTATGCCTCTCTGCCCCACTCCACAGGAGAAAGAGGTTTTGTAGAAATGCAGTGCCCACTTCACATAGCCACTGAGGAGATGCTGTAAATAAAGTCCAGACTCCAGCAAAAAAATATGCAGCTCCTGCAGTGACTGCCTCTCTCTGCCTCTCCACTATGCTCCATGGGAGAAAGAGCTTTTGTAGAAATGCACCACCCACTTCACATAGTCACTGACGAGACGTGCCAGAGTCAGTGAAGAGATACTGACAATAATCGCCAGACACCAGCAAAAAATAACACATAGCTCCTTAGTGACTGCCTCTATACGCCTTTCCGCCTAGGAGTTGGCAAGGCCTCAGACAGGATGCTCAATTCATAAAAACACATTTATTTTGGATGCTTTGAAGTTGCCCAGACCATAGTTTGTAGCAAGTGCCAAGGCCAGATGCATGGAAGGGAGTAATGGATGTACAGAAAGCAGGGACAAGATAGCAGTTCCCAATTCCCAAGACGAGAAGTGGTAGATCCCAAAACAATTAAATTATAATAAGAGCACAAACAGCCATAATCGTTCAGCTGAATGAGATTAGTATGCCAAGATGCACTGTAGTGGGTAGATAGTGTGTCTCCATTGGCCACAAAGAGTATAACATGAATGTTAGAATTTTAGAATTAGCTAAAAGCCCAGTAAATAGGAAGACATTTATTCTCCAACACGGTCCCCTAACACGTGATCAAGACATGAAGATCACTGGCTATTCATTATGAGCCATGTACATATGAGACACCTGCAGAACTCCATAGCACACCCACCGACACGAGATAATACACAAGGACAAATACAAAGGACCTGATAGACTTCATAGCCTGGGAATGATGGGGAACACTTTTGATTGGAATTAGTGCAGACCATGGACCTCTTTCTCCCCCTACCCTATGTGTCTCTCATATTTTGACATCCCGTCAAAGTGTCTAAGTTTGGTAAATAAAGTGCCAAACGCAAGGGAGTGTCTTGCAGCATCCATTTTAGACGACTGGTTAATGGCAAATTTAAATGAGCATGTGGCCAATTTTGTTATCAACTGCATAATCTGTCAAAAATTCACTGCTGGTCATAGACCAAGAACGGTGAGAGCAGCAACCCCATCCTACTAGATCATTTAAACATTTGCATATCAATTTATGTAGATATGCTTCAAACTTGTAATGGCTACAAATATCTAATAGTGGTAGTATGGCCCTTTTCTCGCTGGATAGAAGCAGGTCCCTACACACATCCAGATTTTATATCAGCAGCAACATTCTTCGTATGAGAGGTATTTCCTAGTTGGATAGTGTGCAAAGTTCTACGTTCTGATAATGGAACCCATTTTGTAAAGGAAGTGTTTGAACACATTACATATCTATTGGGAATAAGACACACATTCTCATCTGCCTATCATCTCCAAGCAAATGGTATTTGCGAATGGCTTAATGGCCTCTTGATGGAAAGCATTGACAAAATAAAAGACACTTTGTACAATAATTAGTTGCATTGCCTTTCCTTGGCTCTTTTTAGCAATCAGACAGGCTCTGACCACCAACTGACACCACATGAGCTGGTAACAGGGCGTAGAATGAATGTCCTATTTGCTCCTCCCACATGTGCTCAGACAGATTCTGAGAATTCAGCGACAGTGCTTGGTAAAGAGATGCATGATAAGTGAGACAGGGGAAGAATCACTGAAGATTTAAATTAACATTTTGACCCTGCTAGCTTATTACAACCTCTTCCCCTATGCCCTGGAGACCAAGGGCCTCATTACACGGTAGGCGGTAAGGGTAAACCCTTACCACCTTACTACGAGGACCCTTTGCGGGTTGGAGAATTTAACGCCTGCTTTTTGCAGGCGTTAAAAACCAACCCGCAAAGGGACCAGGGAGCTAATTACGGTGCCGCAGTTTGCGGTGCCGTGATTAGCACGTTCCCCATTCCCATAGAGCCCTATGGGGCCAAAATGGGAATGGGGAAGGGCAATGGGGGAAGGGGGGATTACCGCCCCACCAACCTTGGAATAGGGCGGTAATTCCCCTTTCCACCAAGGCGGTGCTGGTATTTTACCAGCATGGACCAAGGTGCTAATAGCACCTTGGTCCACCGCGATCCGTGTAATGAGGCCCCAAGTACTTTGTTGGAATTTTCCTAGAAAGTGGCACACGCCGAGGTTTGAAGGGCCGTATATCATTGAAGTAGCAAAACCGTCAACAGTAAAGGTTAGGTGTAGGTGCCCTTGGTTACATCTAAGCAATATTAAAAATATTGCAGTGAGGCCCCCTGTCAGAAGATGCAGAGTAGGAAGGTGATGAAGAAATACAAATACCCCAACAAGAGCAATGACCAGAGCTCATGAAAAGCAAGAGCAGCAGGCCCTTATTACAAGTTTGCCAGAAATACTACATTAATTCTGGCATACCGGTAGTACCATTTGCAGCAGGCCAACCGCCAGAATTACGGGCACATTATAGGTCCTCGGGCACGTGCACACCCTTGTGCTGGAAATGGAAATACTGGTGCAGCAGAATTACCAGCATCTACACAAAAGTGCAACTGTTTCTGACAGAAATGTGCCGGAAACACTGATAACGGCACGCAAACTGCCTGAATTACTGGTGCAGGTATTTCCGGTGCCAGAATTTCCAGTGCTGGAATTACCAGTACCGGAAATAGCATCATCGCAGCAATGGGAAGCTCGTTGTCAGCCATTTTAAAATCCCAATCCACTACAAATCCCCCACTTCCTGCTGCCTTCCACCCCATCTGAGACTGCAGACATGTCAGGAAGCATGACCTTTACAATTTTGGGGGTTTGGTTTTGTAAGCTGAGGTTTACAGAGCTGAAGCTGGCTCCCTTTGCGAACAATGTAGTAATGCACACAGGGTCATTATTTGGGGCTGGGAATCACAGTACAAGCCAGTGGACAAAGGTGGCCATCTAGCAGGAGGTGGTCAACAAGGTCACAGCTGTGAGGACTGTCCCATGCACACCACATGACTAGGTCCAGAATATCCTGGCCACTCACAGGAGGGAATCAGCTGCAGCAGTAGGGTGGCTGGGGGCACCCCTGACCCTCATGACTTGGGTGGTCATGTGCAGCTCCATCTTGCACATGGAGGGCATCGAGGGAGTCAGGGTAGCAGAGGCCGGAGCTGGGATCCAAGGTGATGGTGATAAGTACAACAAACACCATGTAAATGAAAATGTTGAGTCCAAATACAAGCATCCACAGGCAGCAAAACACCAAATGGGCAAGGGAACAGGTCCAACATGTGTCAGTCTCTGAAAATGGGCCAATCACACATACATGCCAGAGGTTTCAAGCAGATGTAGCCATTGTAACGCTCACCTGACACCCACGGGGGCGCTGGCCTGGTTCGCGCTGCTGTGACCTCGTCTAAGGTGATGCGCAGGGTTCGGAAGACGGACTGGACCGGGCCCCAGATCTGGCTTGTCTGACTCGCAGAAGTATCCTTCTGTAGGTGAGAATAGGGGGTTAACTGTCTGCGGGGTAATGCAATCGGCCTCCCACTTACCCCTCTCACCCTCCTCAAAACCCTTCTGTGCTTCCCCGTAGCGTCTCACCTTAGGGTCTGGAAGGACGAGCTCTCCATCCTGCTTCTGATGCAGGGGCGCGTTGGTATCCAGTTACGTCACTGGATTTTCGGATGGGTGAGAACCAAACTTGCTTGGCTTCCAGGTAAGTTTTTTCTATAAGTGGTTCCCCTTGTGTCCATGCATTAATGTTCTAATTCTAGTGTCTTTTTCCCCATAGGGGCCGGGGTACGGAATGCCGGGGAACAGGCACCGGCCCGAGGTGAGCGGTGAAATCCTTGCGGAAATCAGGTAAGTCTTTAATGAGTGTTTTGGTAATGTCTTTTCATTCACTCATTAACGCTGATGTCTTTTTCCCCTTAGGGGCCGGGGTCCGAAAATGCCTGGATGCGGCGCGGACCCGAAATGAAAAGGGAATGCCCCAACAGGTAAGTCTTGACATGGAGTTTTAGCTTCCCTTTTCCCTTCTTTCTCTCACCTTTGTTCTTGTCTTTTTCTCCCTAGGCTCGGGGGCGCGACTGCGAATCCGGATGGTCGCTGCTGAACATGGAGGCGCCCTGTAAAGGTGAGTAGAATGCGGCGCTGTAGCGATCGATGCGATGTGCTTTTTCAAATAAATGTCTTCCTTTTCGGGATTGTCGGCGAAATGTCTCTGGGATGCAGATTTAGCAGGTGAGGCCTTTTCCTTCTTCTGTTCTCTTGTTCCCTTCCTTTGCAGGTGATTCAGGATGCTGGCAGGTGTGACAGAAGTCAAGATGCAGGAGCAGACACGGTGAGCGTCCAGCTGCTAGATGCAGAACAACGCGAAGCACGTGTGGCTGATCGGGTGTGGTTTAAATAGCCTTGGAAGAAGTTCCTAGAATGTGTCCTTCCTCCAATCAGGTATGTATCCTTCCCCGACCACGCCCGGGTGGTAAATGAGTCCCACAGGTAAAGTAGTTCCTTTCAGGCCTCAAGGAGGCCGGGGTTCTGCAGCATGGTCTGCATCAGGTAAGTGCACCCAAACACTTTCATAATACGTGCCAGGACTGACATTTTCTATGAGCCTGGCGCCATAGGCGCCAGGACGCTGTCCAAAGGGCCCCTATAAGGGGTTGCTGGGACCTTCCCCGGGGACTTGATGTCCGCTTTCGGGGACGCAGGGCCTGAGCCGGCTCCCCGGGAGCGGGCATCGTGACAGCACTCCCCCCCAAAGCCCCTCCCAAGGTTGCTCCCTCCAGGGGTTTTGGTTTGTTTGGGAAGAGTCAGTGGAATTTCCTGACTAATCGAGGTGCATGCACATGGTCACTGGGTTCCCACAACCTCTCCTGAGGTCCGTACCCCTTCCAATCAATTAGGTAGAAAAGCTTTGACCTAAACATTTTTGAATCTAAAATGTTCTTCACTTCGAATTCGGGTTCCCCATCTATTTGAATAGGTTCTGGAGGTTTGAGTAGTCGGGTTCCGGGGACCACTGGTTTCAGAAGTGACACATGAAAAACAGGGTGAATTTGCATATTAGCTGTTAAATCAAGTTTAACCGCTACTGGGTTAATTAATGCCGTAATAGAATAAGGTCCCAGATATTTTGGGTTAAATGTTCGAGGCCCTTTGAGCGGTAAATGTCTGGTAGCTAACCACACTTGATCCCCAATCTGATACGGAGGTGCTTCACTCCGATGTAGGTCGGCATTCTCCTTCAGGGTCGGACTGGCCCTTTCGGTCTTTCGGCCCGTGGCCGAACGACTTTGGTGTCCCCTGGGGCCGGTTTTCCGGCAGCCACCTCTGGGCCGTTTTTTGAAAAAAATATATATTTTTTTTTTTTATTGGCAGGCCGACCGGCGGCCCCGGGCCCGGCCTAGTGTGTGTGTGTGCGCTGCAGTGCGCCGAGCCGCGTCGTGAGTATTCGCGGGCCGCGGCCAAGTCAGATGGAGATGGGGGGGTGAGTGAGCCGCCTGGGCTGGGCGAGCCAGTCAGTGAGGCAGGGCATGGAGGCAGGAGCCAGGAGGGGGAGGCGCTGCGCCCTGGCGGCACACTATCTGAGTGAGAGTCTGCACAATCATCATAGCAAGGTAACACTAGTCACTAGATGTTACCTTGCTTTGATGATTGCATCTGCATCATGCATGCATCATAATTTATGATGCATGCAGATGCAGATGCATGTGCATAATTCATTCACGGCGTCGCGTCGGTGGGCCTGGGCCACCACCAGGCCGGTGGCCGTGCCGCCGCCCGCCAGTGCCACTGCAGGGGGCCGGTGTGCCTGCCGTGTGTGTGCTCACCAGTTTACGAGCCTCTGGCCTGCGGCTGCGGCGGCCAGAGAGAACGATTTGTTTAATCTGTGGTAGGGAGGCAGGCTGAAGCAATTGCAAACACACACCAAAGCAATTGTAACACCTGCCTCCCTCCCCTCCGAGTCCTCCTGACCCTGGGGGGTGGAGCCTCCAGCCTGCCTGCAGGGCTGACTGAGGGCTCCGCTGAGCTGGGGCCGGCACTGTAAGAACACAGTGACACATTTCACACTTGCTTTCAACTTTGCTGCAGGAAGTAAGTAACACTTCTTTGCAAAGTTGAAAGCAACTGTCTTCAACTTGTGCCTGGGGGCTGGGCTGGGCCCCGGGGCTGCCGGCGCCGTGGACGAATAAGTTGAATAACTTGACCCAATGAAAATTCGGCTGGGCAGGCAGTGCCTGCCCACCCAATTTGCCGCCAAATCGCCAATGCATACATTATGCTGCTGGCTGCTGCTATATGAGCCCCCACCCAAGCACACACCGTCTGCAGTGGACCTCGAGACTGACAGTGCCAGTGCCCTCAGCCCACACAGGACAGGAGGACCACAAAGCAGCACTGAGGTGGCCAGCAGACAGTGGAGTGCCCAGTGCCAGTGCCGGTCACACAGCCCACAGACAGCAGCCCAGCCAACAGCCAGCCAGTCACTGAGGTAAGGAGTGGAATGGGACTAATGTGAGCAACATAAACATTAGGGCAGAGCCTGAGGAAAAACATGCATAACAAGTGCCTGTGTCTCAGCCACACCGTCCCTTTTCAGGGGCTTTCCCTGCCATGCCATGCCATGTGAGTGTGCCTGGGGTGGGGGTGCATGCAGGTCTGCTGTGCCCACAGTGCCAGTGATGCGCACACGCACTCGCACATCCCGCTCAGACCCATCCCTCATTACCCTCGTACCACTGAACTCATTGGAATGGCTCCTTTCTCATTTTCTGAGCCTCTGGGCGCTATGTTGCCGCACGCCAAAGGGGTGTTCACTGGGCACTGTAAATGTGCCCCATGCCATGTGAGTGTGCCTGGGACAGGGGTTCAGGTCTGAAGCTGTGTGCCACAGTGCCAGTGATGCGCAGTGCGCAGCGCACACACTGCTGGCTACACTGAGCAACTGCTAAGGTGAGAGGCACTGCTGCTGCCCACTTGCTGCCTCTGATCCTGCGCTTACCGTGCAGGTCTGCTGTGCCAGTGATGCGCACACGCACGGCACATCCCGCTCAGACCCATCCCTCATTACCCTCGTGAGTCCGAGTTGCCAGCTATAGCATACCGTGTCCTCGCAGTGATGCGTGGCGCACGAGCCAAACTGAAATTGCACTGTCACCAAAAAGGAAGAGTGCGAAATGCCCCCTCGCCCCCCCACCCGCCGGCCCCACCCGAGCCCTTCCTGGCACATCTGCATTCATTTCGCTGTTTATTTTCCCTGGGGGTGGGCAGGGAGCGGGGTCGATTGGCACCTACCCATGGGTTGGTGCCTTTTTCTTTGAAAATGATGCATTGATTTTTTTTTCCGATTTCCTGCGGTGGTATTTTCACCCAATGTTATTTTTTATGTAATTAGAGGGTGGGGGCCAAACCCGGGGCAGAGAAAAGGAGTAGGGGGCTCCTTTGGTGCGAGGCTGCAGCGAAGACGCAGGGTTCGAGTTTCTGAGCAGGAAGGGGGTGGGGGTTGAATTATTAATGCACTTTGCAAGCGGCGAGAGTAGTTGGTGGCGAGAAGTGTCCATTCCAGGCTGCTGCAGAAAAGGGGGGAAGAGGGGAGCTTTTGTATTTTCGCACCTTCTGCCGGGGAAATAAAGGAGGGGGCTGGGGGAGTACCTGCCCGCTTCTCTTTTTTTCCCTCGTTCTTTCTGGAGGGAGGGGTAGCAAGGAATTGAGGGAGCGAGAGCGAGGTAGCTTGCTAGGGAGGGGAGACCGTTGTTCCCAGAGCAGAGAGAGGTAGCGATCGAGAAGGGAGACCCGGGCATCCTGCGCCCCCCTTTCTGCTGTCAAGGATTGTGGATTTTTTTAGGGGAAGAGAGGGGTAGGGGGAGGGAGGGTCGGGGCGGGGGGGCCTCCAGGTTTGGTTCCTGCGGGTTGCTAGGCAAGGCAAGGCATAGGAAAGTGGAGGGGGAGGAATCGGCTGCTTATTTGGGGGGTTGAGGCTGAGACCCCCCTCGGCTCCCGAACCCCCCCTTTGGATGTCCGTGAGCTCCAACACAATGATCTTCATGATACTGGCCCGTGCCACGGTCCCACAGAACTCATTGGCTCCTTTCTCATTGTCTTAGCCTCTGGGCGCTATGTTGCCGCACGCCAAAGGGGTGTTCACTACTGGGCACTGTAAATGTGCCCCATGCCATGTGAGTCAGTGAGTGTGCCTGGGGTGGGGGTGCAGAGGCACTAGTGCTGCCCACTTCTGCTGCCTCTGAACCTCTGATCCTGGGCTTACCGTGCAGGTCTGCTGTGCCAGTGATGCGGCCACGCACTCGCACATCCCGCTCAGACCCATCCCTCATTACCCTCGTGCCACGGAACTCATTGGCTCTTTTCTCATTTTCTGAGCTTCTGGGCGCTATGTTGCCGCCGCACGCCAAAGGGGTGTTCACTGGGCACTGTAAAAGTGCCCCATGCCATGTGAGTGTGCCTGGGGTGGTGGTGCAGAGGCACTGCTGCTGCCCTATTCTGCTGCCTCTGATCCTCTGATCCCGGGCTTACCGTGCAGGTCTGCTGTGCCAGTGATGCGCACACGCACTTGGCACTCGCACATCCCGCTCAGACCCATCCCTCATTACACTCGTGCCATGGAGATTAATGCATAATAGCGGCCTCCGGGTTGGACAGAGAATCAAAGCAATTGAAGAACCAATTCAAAACTTCCAACATGTTGGTCAATGGTCAGTTGCCAATCCCTGCCAAAATGGCACTCTACCACAGCTGCTATAGGTCACTAGCACTCCCTAAAAGATGTGCATCTACGCCATTTAATAATTATTAAATACTGATGTGCGTTATGACAGACAGTGAAGCCCTCTGCAGAAAGGCAGCTAACCTCTCTGTGGCACCAAAGGCAAACGTTATCATGCGATCACATGGATCCCATTAACTCAGTACAACAAGATATAACACGGGTTTCTGATTGGCTTATGAATCCCAAATGCAGGAATGATGTGATGCACCCCCGCTTGAGCAGCTCGTACTGCCCCAGTGTGGTGTGTTCTGCGGCTGCATCTGCTTGCTGGGTGCCACTGTGCCAGCTCCAACTTATTTTTCAAACACATTGCAACGCATAGCGCCCAGATCTATAGCTTAATATTTAGCCTGGGATTCACAAACTTTTAGTCACCATTCCATTATATGTGTAGGCGTAAGCAGCGCATTCCTTTCAATGGTGCACAACGTTACCTTGAAGTGCCGGATGGGGCTCCCCCAGACCCTTGGGCTCGCCCCATATTCTGAGCCCCCCTTTCTCAAACCCTTTCCTTCCCTCGCTTCACGCATGTATACCTTCTGTAGACAGTAGAGCCCTGCAGCCTGACACGAGGTGGTACCTCTGCCCCATGGGCTCTCCCCGACACTGGAGCCCTCCTTTCCTCCTTGTTCCCTTCCCCCTCTCTCTCTATTACCCTCTCACCGAACAAATGAGTCGAATCTTCCCGAGTCCGGTAATTCCCCAGTCCTGGTCCCACTTCTAGCTCAAGTCTTTCCATCTTTCCTTCTTCTTTGACCGAAGGCTTTCTGTCCATTTGTTTTAAAATGTTCAATATTCTTCCTTTTCTCTCTTCAAATGTTACTCAGTTTCCTCTGCACACCTGCCTTTTATAGTTTCCATCGTCTTTTAATTTCTCTCTCTTCAGACTCACCTTTTTTTGTCCTTAACCTATCTTGCAAACTCCTGTTTCTGTTTATTTTTCAACTTTTACCTTCTCTTTTGTGTTAATATTTATCAATTTCAAACTATTGTCCTACCCTGCTAAGTCACCAAGTGTTTGTTTCTGATTTCATTTTCCTTTCATTGTGTATATCCCTACTCCATAGTCCAAACTTATTTTTCTTTAAACCCCACCCTTACCGTACACTTCCTCTGCCTGCATACACCCACTCTCTTTTTCCCTCCTGCCTGAGTACCAAAGCATACCTGTGTTCTTCCCCAGCCCTCACCAGGGCCCATCAATCGCTCTTTTTGCACGTGTTTGCCCCTCTAGAACTTACCTTCCTCCCCAGGCTGCATCTCAGGTTCTGCCCTTATTGGCCTGCCTTGGCCCAGCCGACCTCTCCAGGCTCCATCTCTCTTGCTGCCCTGGTTGGTCTCTCGTGCCCCAGCCCACCTCCTCAGGCTCCATCTCTCTTGCTGCCCTTATTGGCCTCTCTTGCTCCAGCCCACCTCCCCAGGCTCCCTCTGTGTTCCTGCCCTTGTTGGTCTCTCTCGTGCCCCAGGCTCCATCTCTGTGCACATCAAATGTTTTGTATGTTTGTGTGTGTCCAGCATGGACTCTGCTATGTTTACACTCTGTTTCCATCATGAGACAAGCCGTTTCTGTAATTCTGCGCCACATTGTAAGTTTGGCGTATCAACTATGGTAATACCGCTCAACTGAACTCCTCTTACTGCATGCGGCTACGATAATACTACAACTGATTTAGGGTTGGTGCCAAGTACAAGTTATTGCCCGCTTTTGAGGCCAATTGAACTGCATTGGGGACATGTGGTAATACTGCATGGGGCAAGACCTCCATTGAAGATGAGGCAACAAGCAGGCAGCATATGCATGGGCTGCAAAGGCCATTATCGTGTGTTTCGGCAAGATAGGCGCTACTCTGGAATGCCACCTGTTACCACCATACTTATAGTGAGGCTGACAGTGGCAGACTGGGCCATAAGGAACTTGGGAACACTCCAGAGGGGCCTATGCCTCTGAGGACCTGTCTGGGGCTGATCCAGTTACAAGCTTCATTTTTCCACCATCCGACAAGTATGTCATAATTTTTTCACTGGTCTATTGCAAGACTGAGCTCAGCTGTTCTTGGTGAGGGCAGCAGTCAGAATTAGGTGGCACAGCCATGGGCCAATGTATTGCCCTACTGCCATGCTTTCATGCTTAGTCTCCCTACCTTTACGCATTCAGTTTCCAGTTTTACATGCCTTTCGAAACGGAGCCTATAGTATGGACATTGTGAGCTAAGGGGGGTGGGGTGGGGCTGGGCATGTTGAAGGCTATAGCTGTACCAGTTCCGGTGATGAGTGCGAGGAGTTTGGGTTGTAAAAGCTACTGGACGTGAGCAGTAGATCGCTGTCCCTGTTACTGGAAATGGTGTTACCTTGCGCTATCTATTGCCTGACATATGTGGGAATTCGCTCCTCTTCCTGTTACTAAATGGGTACAGCAACGTTCACAGAGAATGATCAGGAGCCGATTGTGTTTGAGCTGGCTTTACCATAGCTGGGAGCAGGCTGTACCAGTTATACTGTACGGCCCCTTGGGCATCAGAGCTGGTTGTATTTGTAACTGGGCAATGTGGGCATGAGCGAAATGTAACCATATCCGTTTTCGAAGCTGGCTGTACCTGTTCATTGGCATGAATAGTTAGGTAAAGAGAATTGCCTACATTGCTACATTGCTCTCCTTGATAGAGATGGATTGTGGCCCTGCCCATGGTAAAACATGACTTTTTTTCCTGTGGGGAGGGGTTGCAACTGGGGGAAAAGATGAGGGAAAAAGTGTCAGTACTGAAAAGTCAGTTGAGCTGGGGGCAGCCTCGGACTGTAGGACAATAGGCCCAGGGCCAACCAAAAACACAAAATGCTGGTGTGGGACCATTTTTTTGGCCAAAGTGGGACCCTTATTGGCCCATGTGGGCCAGTTTTATGAGTTAATTCACACTGCGACTAGTAGTTTTGACCAGTGTTGCTGAATAAATATTCTTTAAAATATACAATTTGCATGTCACTTTATCAAAAAGCTCCCCCTGGGTACTATTCAAACAGTATCACAAAAGGAATGAAAAGCCATTTGCAAGTGCGGGCCACTTTTTCTTTGGTGCCTGAGACAATTGCATGGCCCAGTCTGACCCCGGATGATAGCTAGCCTTTGTTGCTGACTGTGGGCAGTTCGGAAGCACCCCACAGTGTCTTTGTCGAGGGCATAGGGGCATTGGTATCCCAAAAGGGGCCAGGGACAGGCGGTGATGTGTAAGTTGGCTGTAGAGGCGCTGTCTGGAGGGAGGGGTCTGATGTTACTCTGTGAGATGCAGTAGTTGTTCTTCGAAGAGTGTGATTGGACGTGAAGTGTTGGGGCACACAATTAAAATAGGGTGCCAAGGGCAAAAACCAGTGGCACAACCATTACACCAGGGCAACAAATTCATACAAGCCCACAGAACTGTATGCAAAGTAATGTTATTTTATGAGTTGTGTTGTAATGTAACAGACACATGAAGCCTCCATACATAGCATTTTCTGACCTCTCCCTAAACCTTATTCCGGTTTCCCTACCCCCTCTCCCCTCCTATCCAACCATCGTCACCCCCACCCTCCTTCCCTGCTGCGGTTGCGGAGCCCTGTATAAGCATTGACTTGCAGCAGGTCCCAAAACCGCAGTGGGGGTGGTTGGTTCATGCCACTCCTGCGCCTCGGAGCTGTGGACCTAATTATGTAGCATTTTCTGTAAAAGTCATGAATTGACGTGATTCACGGATGATGGTTTGAAGGCCACTTTTTTTGAGGCGAGGGGTGGGCCACTTTTTTGAGGCGAGGGGTGGGCCACTTTTTTGAGGCGAGGGGTGGGCCACTTTTTTTTTGTTGTCCGGGCCTATTTCTTGTCCCAGTCCGACCCTGTTCTCCTTGTATTTTCTCTTGGCTTGTAAATGCGTGGTTGCCTCTTTGAAGGCTCGGGTAATGGTAGAATGCAGATGTTCTACTGCGGGCACTCCGAGGTTCTGAGGTGAGTCGAGGTTTGAGGTTCGAGGGTGATGTCCAAACAAGGTATAAAAAGGACTATGGCCAGTTCCAGAGTGTACCGAATTATTATATGCGTATTCGGCTATCCAAAGAATGTCTTTCCAGTTGCTTTCAGATTGCTGTAACATACACCGTAAGTACTGCTCAAGGGTCTGATTTGTCCTCTCTGTCTGACCATCGGTCTGAGGGTGGTGACTGGTCGATAATCTTACGTCGATTTGTGCCATTTGACAACATTTGCGCCAGAAGTGGGAAATGAATTGGCTTCCCCGGTCAGAGATTAGTATAGATGGGAATCCATGTAGCCGAACAATATTTTCGAGGGATTCTTTGGCTAGGACAGAAGCTGAAGGTAAACCTTTAAAAGGAATGAAGTGGGCCATTTTGGAAAACAAATCCACAATTACCAGAATGGTACTGTATCCCGAACAAGGAGGCAAGTCCGTAATAAAATCCATTGATATGGTGTGCCAGGGTGCTGGCGGTATGTCTAGAGGTTGAAGGAGACCGGCTGGTCTTTTCTTTTGACCTTTATTTTGGGCGCAAACACCACAGGACATCACAAAAGATTTAACATCTTTTCGCCAAGAGGGCCACCAGAATTGTCGTTTCACCTTTTCCATTGTCTTGGCAATACCGGGGTGTCCTTCTATTAATGTGTCATGATAACCTGAAATAACTAGTTTGTGTAAATCCTTGTGCGGCAGGAATAAACGTCCTTGGTAATAAGGTAAACCATTATCTATGGTAAAGTCTGATCCCTTTTGTATCCAATCCTGTAGGACTGTAGGGTCCAGGAGTTGTTTCACTCTGACTTGAATGTCTTCAAGCGTCTGTAACGAAGTCATGCCTAGAATTCTCTGTTCGGGAATTATTGGTACTGGTTCTGAGTTTGTATCAGATTCTCCCATTCCAATTCGGGATAAGGCGTCTGCTTTGCCGTTCTTGCAGCCAGGTCGATAGGTAATCACGAAATCAAATTCAGCGAAAAACAAAGCCCATCGGAGCTGCCGTGATGACTGAGCCTTGGTGGTTTTCAAATACTGTAAATTCCGGTGATCAGTGATCACTGTGATGGTATGTCGAGCGCCAAGCAGGTAATGCCGCCAGGCTTTAAAAGCGGACTTTATGGCTAACAGTTCTTTGTCAGTGATTGCGTGATTAATCTCTGGTGCCGAGAATTTTCTGGACCAAAATTCTACGGGATGCATTTGGTTGGTTTCAGGATCTCTTTGAGACAGAACTGCTCCCATGGCTAGGCTGGATGCGTCAGTTTCGACGACATACAGGAGATCTGGACGTGGGTGTTTCAATATAGGTGCGGAGGTAAACTTAGCATTTAAATCCTGGAAGGCCTGCTCGGCTTCTTCAGACCATTCAAAACGTTTATTTTTCCTCAGGAGTGCAGTAATGGGTTGTACTATGCGTGAAAATTCCGGGATAAACCTGCGATAGAAATTGGCAAAGCCGAGCATGCTTTGAACCCCTTTTACAGAGCTAGGTGATGGCCATTTGAGGATGGCATCCACTTTTCTTGAGTCCATTCGGACTCCTTTGGGTGTCAGGATGAAACGGAGAAACTCAACTTCTGTGGTATGGAAAACACATTTCTCCAGTTTAGCAAATAGTTTGTGTTGGCGCAGTTTTTCCAGAACTGCCCTAACGTGTTTTCTGTGATCAGATTCCGAAGAGGAGTACACTAGAATGTCATCGATATAGACGACAACACAAACATCGATGAGTTCCCGAAGGACATCATTCATGAAGAATTGGAAGGCAGCAGGCGCATTGCACAACCTGAAAGGCATTACCTGGCATTCGAATAATCCATATTTTGTACGGTAGGCTGTTTTCCATTCGTCGCCTTCTTTTACTCGCACCAGATGATATGCCCCCCGGAGATCTAACTTGGTGTATATGCAAGCGTCCTTCACCTGGTCAAGGAGTTCAGGAATCAGAGGTAGAGGATAACGGTTTTTAACCGTTATCTGGTTCAATGCACGGTAATCGATACAAGTTCTAAGGTCGCCTTCTTTTTTAGGCACGAAGAACAAAGCCGAGGATGCCGGGGACTTTGACGGGCGAATAAAACCATTGGCGAGGTATTGATCCAAATATTGTCTCAAATGCAGGTTCTCAGGTTTGGTAAGGGCATAAATCCTGCTACAAGGGGGTTGTGCACCGGGCACCAGATCGATTTGGCAATCGTACGATCGGTGAGGAGGTAACGTGTTGGCCTGTTCCTTTTGGAAGACGTCCTGAAAGTCCTGGTATTCCGGAGGTAATTGCATGGAGACAGAGGTTACAGATGCTAGATTAATCTTCAGGTTTTCTGGGTAGCATGTTTGTGCACAATCCGGGAAGGTTATTCTCTTAGCTCGCCAATCAATTCGAGGATTATGTGTCTCTAACCAAGGAATTCCAAGAATAACCTGAAACTGTGGAGCCTTGATTATATCAAACACAACTGCCTCCCGATGGCCGTCAGGACCAATAAGAGTCACCCCAGTAGTGGAATGTGTTACCGGTCCAGAGGCAATTTCAGTTCCATCGACTGTGGTGATGACATCTTTGCTGGTTTTAGGACGGAGAGGGAGGTTAATCCTAGAGGCCAATTCATGATCCACATAGTTTCCAATAGCCCCACTATCGATGTATGCCTTTATTGCATGCAACCGCTTAGGCTTTTCTGGATCTACGAGAACCATTGGCACAATGAAATGCGAGGTCTGAGAGTTAGTTTTCAAGCTCGGCAAGCGGACCCCTATGCTTGTCGGGCTGAGTCGTTTCCCGAAACAGAGTCTTCATGGTTTTTATCAGCGGCTCCTACCGCTTTTCGGGGCGGTTTTGCCGGGCAATCTCGTAGAAAGTGTCCAGAGTTCCCACAATAAAGACATAATTTTAACTGCCGCCTCCTTTCACGTTCCTTTTGAGTTAAGGGTTCTTTAACCCCTCCAATTTACATAGGCTCAGAGACATCAACTCCCTTGGGGTTAGCGTGGGTCTTGACCAACACCCGGGTCTCAAACCTGGACCGATCTGTTTTTCTGTTTTGAAGTCTGTGATCCAATTGGACCACTAAGTCTATATATTCTGTGCATTCTTGGGGCGGATTTACAACTTGGGCCAAGACATCTTTAAGTTCTCCGCGTAGACCTCGATAAAATAACGTGACTCTTTTATCCTCTGGCCATCCCGTTTCCACAATTAGTCTATTAAAGGTTGCAATATAGGATAGGAGGTCCTGATTGCCCTGTCGCAGGGATAGAAGTTCGTCATCCAGAGCCTGCCCCTGAGAGTGTCGAGCAAATAACCTTTCCATGCTTGCTTGAAATCCTTGAAAATCACGGAGAATCGGGTCATCTTGAGTAACCAGTGGAACTGACCAATCGGCAGCGCAGCCGCCGAGATATGACAATACAAAGGCTACTTTGGTCTGATCATTAGGGAAGGCCCCAGGTCTGCATAGGAAGTGCAAACAACACTGATTCATGAATACGGCGAATCGTTTGGGGTCCCCAGCAAAGCGTTCAGGTGGGGCCAGCGGCATGTTTCCAGGTAGATTAATCTGCACAGGGTTACTGGGAACCACAGGAGCGGGGTTCCCTCCGGAACAGGGTAGAGGAGTTTGTCCAGCTTGACCTTGCAAAAGCTGTCTGGCCAGGTCATCAGTTCTTTCCTTTGATATTATTAATTCCCTCTTGAGGGCATTAGTCTCTTGACGAGCGGCATGTACTTCGGCCCGTAATTCCCCCAGTAATTGGGCCAACTGATCAGTCTCAGAAGTTTCCATAGGGCCTGGGTGGGAATTTGTAGGAAGGCTTCGCGTTCTGTAACGCTCACCTGACTCCCACGGGGGCGCTGGCCTGGTTCGCGCTGCTGTGACCTCGTCTAAGGTGATGCGCAGGGTTCGGAAGACGGACTGGACCGGGCCCAGATCTGGCTTGTCTGACTCGCAGAAGTATCCTTCTGTAGGTGAGAATAGGGGGTTAACTGTCTGCGGGGTAATGCAATCGGCCTCCCACTTACCCCTCTCACCCTCCTCAAAACCCTTCTGTGCTTCCCCGTAGCGTCTCACCTTAGCGTCTGGAAGGACGAGCTCTCCATCCTGCTTCTGATGCAGGGGCGCGTTGGTATCCAGTTACGTCACTGGATTTTCGGATGGGTGAGAACCAAACTTGCTTGGCTTCCAGGTAAGTTTTTTCTATAAGTGGTTCCCCTTGTGTCCATGCATTAATGTTCTAATGCTAGTGTCTTTTTCCCCATAGGGGCCGGGGTACGGAATGCCGGGGAACAGGCACCGGTCCGAGGTGAGCGGTGAAATCCTTGTGGAAATCAGGTAAGTCTTTAATGAGTGTTTTGGTAATGTCTTTTCATTCACTCATTAACGCTGATGTCTTTTTCCCCTTAGGGGCCGGGGTCCGAAAATGCCTGGATGCGGCGCGGACCCGAAATGAAAAGGGAATGACCCAACAGGTAAGTCTTGACATGGAGTTTTAGCTTCCCTTTTCCCTTCTTTCTCTCACCTTTGTTCTTGTCTTTTTCTCCCTAGGCGCGGGGGCGCGACTGCGAATCCGGATGGTCGCTGCTGAACATGGAGGCGCCCTGTAAAGGTGAGTAGAATGCGGCGCTGTAGCGATCGATGCGATGTGCTTTTTCAAATAAATGTCTTCCTTTTCAGGATTGTCGGCGAAATGTCTCTGGGATGCAGATTTAGCAGGTGAGGCCTTTTCCTTCTTCTGTTCTCTTGTTCCCTTCCTTTGCAGGTGATTCAGGATGCTGGCAGGTGTGACAGAAGTCAAGATGCAGGAGCAGACACGGTGAGCGTCCAGCTGCTAGATGCAGAACAACGCGAAGCACGTGTGGCTGATCGGGTGTGGTTTAAATAGCCTTGGAAGAAGTTCCTAGAATGTGTCCTTCCTCCAATCAAGTATGTATCCTTCCCCGACCACGCCCGGGTGGTAAATGAGTCCCACAGGTAAAGTAGTTCCTTTCAGGCCTCAAGGAGGCCGGGGTTCTGCAGCATGGTCTGCATCAGGTAAGTGCACCCAAACACTTTCATAATAGGTGCCAGGACTGACATTTTCTATGAGCCTGGCGCCATAGGCGCCAGGACGCTGTCCAAAGGGCCCCTATAAGGGGTTGCTGGGACCTTCCCCGGGGACTTGATGTCCGCTTTCGGGGACGCAGGGCCAGAACCGGCTCCCCGGGAGCAGGCATCGTGACAGCCATGCACAAGCACCTTAGCCACAATGCACTGCCTCACACATGGACAGATGACATGCGTCCATGTGCGCCAAAGGGAGAAAAGGACAGGAATCATAGGCCCACCGCACACACAACAACAAGTCCTCTTGGCAGACCAACAGTCATTATGCACTCCCACCACCCAAATGTAGAAGCAAACATTGGAACAAATAGACCAAATAAACAGCATGATAAGAGCAGGACACACACAAGCTAGCATGAGTGTAATACAAGCATGCAGATGTGACTCCCAGAGGACTAGCAGAATGCTCATATCACCCCTACAGGCACATCCTCTGACAGTGACATGACTGGACTGTCATCAGGATCAGCACGTGCAGGCTGGAAGGCTATACCACCACCTCCTGCAGTGCAAGCACTGCCACCTCCTGCAGGGCAAGAACCACCATCTTCTCCAGAACAAGCACCACCACCTCCTGCTGTGCTAGCTGTGCAACCACCATGACCACCAGCTACTGATGTGCTAGCTGCACATTCAGCACCACCACCACCTCCTGCTGTGTCTGCTGTGACACCTCCAATGCCACACCAGTAGTCAGTGCCCCCACCACCCCTCCTGCGCCCTCCACAAAACCATTGCCACACCAGCCACCACCCTATCATGGCAGGTACATCACAGTGGAGGAGGAGGTGTATGATCACACCTCCTACCCAACCCTGCCATTCAGCCAAGCAAGAATGCAGCGCCCCTCTATCAATGCCCAACACCTGGGACATCGATGTGTGGCTCCATGCAATGGAGGACTGGTACAGGGCGTTGACAGAACTTGTGCAGCAGCAGATAAATTAGCTGTGGCTGCTGCGGCAGTGCATACAGGCCAGCAGCAACAAGAGTGCATGGCACAAGACTGTATCACCATTACCCTGCTCATGCTTGCACAAAGGGGCCACGAGGGGAATGAGAGGATCTCCTTCATGGCAGAGTCCCTCTCGCACAACCTGCAAGACACCCTAGAGCACTTCGGGGCACAGGGGTCTGACCTGCCATCAATAATCACCACCCCACGGAGCTTTCAGCAGGGCAGCCCAAAGCAGCGCCCCCTAGCAGATTTGCTTGACACCTGGCTGAACCAAGAGCCTGTGACAAAGAGGCAGCCAGAATTACTCTTACCATGACACTTAGGTTCACTTACTGACTATGGGTGTTTGGGGTGTGTGGAGAGGGGTGTGTGAGGATGGGGATGTGGGGAGGGGAGTGTGGGGTTGGGTGTGTGTGGGGAGGGGGGTTGTGGCGTGAGGGAGGGGGCTGTGTGGGGACGTGCAGTGTGGGAGGGGCAGGCAAATATCTGAGGAGTGGGAGGGGTGTGTGTGTGGGGACAGGGGCTATGGGGAGTAGGGGGCACGGGGTGATTTTGTCTTTACAATGTCAATACATAGTTTTCACAGTCCTTATTTTTGTGCAAGTATTTATTGTGTGTGCTCATCATATACAGTAAGGTGCAAGGGAAGTGCAAAGTGAAAAGAGTACTCAGAAAATGTTATCTATGAGTTATTGATGGGCCATGCATCCATCCCTGGCCTCCATGTGCACGTGCATGGGCCCTGCTGGTGCTGCATCATCATCTTCATCCTCTGGCACATCCAGGTCTGAGGACAAGGGTATTTTGCAACTGATGCAGATATTGTGCAACATTGCACAGGCCAAGACTATCTGCCCCACCTTCTCTGGTCTGTACATTAGCACACCCCTAGACCAGTGTATGCATCTGAAATGTGCCTTCAAGAGTTAAAGGTCCGCTCAATGGTTACCCTGGTCCTCCCATGTGCCCTGTTGCATGCCCTTTCAACAGACGTCTGGGGATAACCCTGAGGGGTAATCAGCCATGGTAGCAGCAGGTATTCTGAGTCACCTGCAAGGGGTAAGGGCACACGGTTAGCCCTATCTTGCAGGTAGTTGAACTGTGTAAATTATCCATATTATGCACTTAGCCGATATGTGTAGGTTAGCCACATTCTGAATCTGGTCTGATAGTAAAGCTAAGTCTTATGCTCCCTGCTGCGCACTGAGACAGGCACTGTGTAACCTCTGTATTATGCTGGGTTCTGCTCCCTGAGACAGATTGTTGGGGTGTGAAATGCATTACACTTAGATAAACTTTTGAGGGCAGGACATATATCACATGTAGAGGGATTGTTTAGGGGTGGTAAGTGTTTCACACTTGGAAGGATTTCTGTGGGTAGGAAATGTATTGCCACTAACTAACCATGCTAACAACTCACCATTCGGCATATGCACCCTCATACTCAGTACTAAACACAACCATACCTCTACCACACCATTAACTGCATGCACTTTACTACACCCGGCATGAAAACAAACCATACACAATCCTCCCACAACACCACATGATGACTACCAACCAAACATGCCCCAACGTTTAGTGATCATTGTCTCCGAACTGAAGCTGTCTTGCTCTTCTCCCTCTCAATCCCACTAAAAAACTGCCTCTATACTCCTTCCATTGCAGACCCGCCAGAGTACCAAGAGACTACACAAGTGGCAGCAGTGCACAGTACAAGACCCACTAGCATTGACATTAACATGTGTGAGTAAAGATGCTCACCAGTGGTGTTGCCTGTGAGCGGAATCTCAATGGTCAGTATGTGCATGCATGCCCCATGTCTCTCCAGGATATACATCTCATGGGCCTAGGTGGCCTAGTCCACACACTCACTGGCATTGGAGGGGGGGTTGTTTTGCATTCTGGTACCTGTAGTGCATTACATGTGGATGTCCTTTTGGGTTTGAAATGGCCTGGTCTGTGACTGCTACATCTCCAGTCATGTGCTACTCCTATGTGTTGTGGCCTTTCAATTAAGGTGTGTTCTGGTGAGTCCTGCATCAGCAGGGTGCTTGCCGGACATGCATTTGTGACATATCTCCTCCCTTTGCCTGTGACCCATGCTGCAA
Organism: Ambystoma mexicanum; assembly: GCF_040938575.1. Lineage (NCBI taxonomy): Eukaryota > Metazoa > Chordata > Amphibia > Caudata > Ambystomatidae > Ambystoma > Ambystoma mexicanum. Next base: position 722,434,976 of record NC_090927.1, on the reverse strand, counting down.
TGTAGGTGTAAATGTGCATGTACTCACCCAACATCCAGGTCATTAGTCCTCTGTGATGCACCATGTAAGCCGGTAGGGTGCTGTTCCACAGGACAATGGAGTCATGGGTTGATCCTGGGAACCGGGCACAGGTCGGCATCACTGTTCACCTGGACACTGAGCAAATGGATCTGCTTCTGGTTCCAGTAGATCTCCTCTGAGGCATGGGGTGGCTGGCACCAGTTCTACAATGCTGTAAACACATTGGACACACCTGCAATAGCAGAAAGCACAAGTGTGCTGATTATAGCATAGAAGGGAGGCGGATTCCGGAATACCAAGAGCGGGACTCACTACATTGATTGGGCAGAATGGAATAATAGGCAGGTTAGTTGCAGCATATACGGGCAGAGAAATCAACACATGGCAAATGCATAAGGCAAATGTAACATGAACTGACACAAATATAGGTCTCTAGTATGGAGGCGCGACACACAGAGGTACAGCCATTTTCCTAGAAGGCCTAGGAGTTAGGAAGGCCTCAGGCACAATGCTGAAGTCATAAAAACATAATTATTTTATAAGCTTTGAAGCTTCCCAGACAGCAGTTCATAGAAAAAGCCAAGGTCAGAGGCATGGAAGGGAGTAATGGATGTGCAGAATGCAAGGAAGAGATAACAGTTCCCAGGATGAGAAGCAGTAGACTCCCTAGTCAATTAAATTATAATAAGAGTAGAAACAACCATTGATGTCCAGCCGCCTGAGATCAGTATGCCTAGAGACTCTATAATGGGTAGACAAAATTGCCATGTTAACAACCCGCGTGTCTGCAAAGATAATAGGAGTGGGAATTGAGGCACACCACAATGTATGACACTGGCAGGGATATGTGCCACAGGCGGCCAAAACTGAGGGGTATGATAAAGTATCGCCACTAACTAACTCAACCCTCTGCACACACCCCTCAAAATGTATGGCAAACACAACCATCCCTCTACAGCACAACAAACTGCATGCACTTCACTACATTGCAACAATGAAACAAACCACACATAGCCTCGCACAAGAGCACATGAAGGCTACCAATTGAAAATTCACACCTACGCTCAGCGATCAGTGTAAACTGAACTGAAGCTGCCAAAAGCACATCACAGGTCTCTTGATCTTTCTTCATGCTCAGTACTACTAACCTATCCCCAAACATTACCCTCTTGCTTTACAGATCTTGCAGAGTGCCAAGGGACCACACAGGTGGTGATAGTGTGAGGTATAAAAATCCTTTAACATAACACAACATAAAGTAGTGCTCTATTGGTAATGGTGGTGAAAACACTTTAATGCAAGGTCACCTATTTTCTGGGCCCCTCCCCATTTTCTTCTACAGCATCTTCATGGTATACCAAAGCACCTGCTGGATACTTAACATATCTTCCATGAGCCTCCTAGGAACAATGACCACCTTGGGCTTCACTCAGTTGGTTAACACCCATACCCACTATTAAGGCCACCACCTTGTGGCGTTCTTCTTGCTCAACACTGAGATAATCCACATCTAATTTCCCTAGTTTCCTAGGCAATACTAGGCAATGTCAGATCCATCAGGCCGTGCCCACTGGATTAAATACTTGCAGGCCACAACAATTAAAATCACCTTCAAACCAGATTACAAAATAGACACAGAAACATTTGACAAACTCTTCAGTGCAACTGGGTCAGCCAGTCCACTGACAACTGGCACAGAGACATCTTTGCCACCACTCTGCAGAAACATAAATGTCACACTGGATCAAAAAATGGTATGATTCCTCAAGGGAGCAGGACACAAACTGGAAAGAATGTGGGATACATGCAAAGACACCCAACACACCATCAGCTGCATAAGCCATGCTAGAAGGCGTACAATTTCTGTCCATCATAAAAGCAAACCTACCTGTACAATCACTTCCAGTAGGCACCCAATAAAACAATAGAACTGACCAGCAGCTATAAATAACAAACACAACCAGGATTCATAGAGGCTAAATGCACATTAACCAAACACCTCAAAGACAACATTTCCTCCTTCATGGAAAAGATAACAACATATTAATGCACATTCACTGCCTACCAGCAGCACCCAGATTCTCCCACATACTAGCAAATAGAGGCCTAGTGGTTCATTTTCTACCAAATTGAGGGCATGGACAACATCAGAAAAGATCTCTCCTATAGGTCATGTTAGACCGAGGATTCCCCCTGCTCCTCTCTACAAAGCTCTACTAGAATTATTAACCCTCATGACTGTTTGCGACCTCCCCTTGATATCTGTAGACAACCTGCCCACCTTGAAATTAGCAACAATCACCCATTTCTCAGGAAACCCAATCTGGAAAAAGTATGCATTCAAACTATAGACCTATTGCCAACCCCTCCCCAGAAGCCAGGATCCTGGTAGGCATTGCTGAAAGGCAACTCATGGACTACAGTGCAAGAATATCCTGCTATCTGACAAACAATCAGGCTTAAGCCTTGAAAAAAAAGTACAAAAGCCACCCCCTTGAACACAAGCTCTTACTACCTCTGCACTTGTGGAACAAAGGCCTCCCTTCCAGCTACCTTGCCTGGAGTCTTCCATAGGTAAGAGGTTACCTTCCATACCAGCTGGGCCTTGAGCTTTGCAGTGCCCATCGAGCTCTCCAGACTCCCACGCCTCACATTCCATTCTTCCCTGTACCCTTGGGGCCACTATACTCCCGCCCACTCAACCCCTGATTGGTTCAGCATACCAGGAAGCAGCACTGCCTCTGAGAGCTGCTCGTGGGATGCTCCCTCTCCCATACCAGCTGAGCCTGTAGCTTTGCTGCATCATCTGTGCTCTTCAGACTCCCTCTCCTCACATTGCTTCCATGCCATGAATTTAGATGTTGATGAGTTTAGCCACTCTTTAATATTGTAGTGTATAGCCAACCACTGCGTTATATTTAACTGTCTTTGAAGTTTGGCAATCTGTGCAATATCTAGCTGCTTCTTGAGGATAGCCATTGTCTCTTATATAGCTACTATTTAAGTAAAGCCATTGTTATGTTTAGCTGCACTTTTGAGTATATTCACTGTCTCATTGCATTTTTCTAAGTATTGCCACTGTGACATATTTAGCTGCATATTGAGTATAGCAATTGTCTCTTACCTAGCTGCATTTTGAGTAGAGTCACTTTTATTTTTAGCTACATTTTTTAATAAAGTCGTCTTCTCATACTTAGCTGCACTTTTGGGTATAGCCATTGTCTCATATTAAGCTGCAGTGACATATTTAGCTGGATTATGAGTATAGTGATTGTCTCTTACTTAGCTGCAGTTTGAGTATAGCCCGTGTCTCTTACTTGGCTGTATTTTGATTAAAGCCACTGTTATATTTAGCTGAAATTTGAAGTGGTGTGACTGTGTCATACTTAGCTGCACTTTGGAGTATAGCTACTGTCTCATATTTAGCTGTTTTTGAGTAAAGCCGCTGTGTGATATTTATCTGCATTTATTTCTGAGTATAGACACTGGATGTCATTACATGTATGGCAACCTGGATATAAGAGTGCCGATAGCAACATACTGGCACCCTTTCCGGACTGCCGCATTACAACTGTGCCTGCTGGCACCCTTGCACGCGCCAGGTCTGACCTGCCAGGTGCATCGTCCCTGGTAGGCACAGGTGTCATGGAAACACCAGCACTGTTACTAACGGTGCTGGTGCTTCCGAGTCACCATTCCTATGGAGTCTTATGGCCGACTTGTAATGTCCCGGTGGCACCGGGATCTCAGGTGGTGTAAAAGGTGTTACAGTCTGGCAAGAATACACCAGTAGCATCGGCAGATTACTGCTGTCGTCGTAATTACCCGCACTGTGTCTTATTTAGCTGCATTTTGAGTATAGCCATTGTAAATTAGCTGAATTTTGAGTGAAACTACTGTCAATTTATCTGCATTTTTGAACAAAGACACCATCTCATACTTAGCTGCATTTTCAGTTATCCACTGTCTCATACTTAGCCACATTCTTTGAGTATAGTACTGTATAGCCTCACTTAAAACTCACCCCCATTTATACACAGCTGCCTTTCAATATAGCCGCTGTGTTATACCTTGCTGCATTTTATTCAGAATAGCCACTGGGGGATATTTAACTGCATTTGTAGTATGGACACTGTTAAATGTAGCTGTAATTTGAGTATAGGCACTGTGGCTACCTTTGAGTATATCTCCTGTGTCATATTTAGCTTCTTTTATCTGGATCTGGATTTAGGTCCCCGAAGGGTGTTCAACCTTCAGTGCTTTCGACCATGCCAATGGGAAAAGGCACCAAAAAATAACATTACATTACGTCACACATTACAAGAGAAAAGCTCATGGAAATGCTGAATGTAAAAAAACCTGCCCCGCATCTGCTCCTAGATGTGTCAGTAGACTATGGGCCTCATTACACGTAGTGCGGTAAGGGTTGACCGGTACCGGTAAGGGCACCGGTACCGGTAAACCCTTACCGCCTTACTACGAGGTCCCTTTGCGGGTTGGTACTTTAACGCCTGATTTTTAGCAGGCGTTGAAAACCAACCGCAAAGGGAACAGGATGCTAATTACGGTACTGCAATTTGCGGTACCGTAATTAGCGCCTTCCCCATTCCCATTGAGCCCTATGGGGAAAAAATGGGAATGGGGAAGGGCAATGGTGGAAGGGGGAATTACCGCCCCGCCAACCTTGGAATGGGGCGGTAATTCCCCTTTCCGCCAAGGAGGTGCCGGTATTTTACTGGCATGAACCATGGCGCTAATAGCGCCATGGTTCTCCGCCATCCGTGTAATGAGGCCCTACGTGTAATGAGGCCCTATGACATGTTGAACCACCACATTCTTCTCACAAGGCTAACACAAGAGATGAGAATAAAGGGCATATCCCTCAACTTGACATACATGTCTCTGATGGACATAAAAGCCCAAGTCAAACTTAACCCTTTCGATTACATTGCAACCCCTCAAAACTGGGGATGGAGGGCCACATGACTTATCTCTAGCATTATGTCTGCAACCCCCTATATCATAGAAAACCTTAACCTGGTCTCCAAGCTCTATGGTGACACAATCATATTATCATGCCACTGAACAACAATTATTCCACCCATTAGAACATGCTCTTGTGTCTGGACCAAATCCAACAGTGGCTGTCTGCACCCTACCTCTGCTTAAACTCGACAGAATATGACATTATCATGTTCAGAGGTTATCGTGCCATGGCTATATCTAGTGCCTCTCTTTTGACCCTCAGGCCCCCTCCAACACCCACTAACAATGTATACCGCCTGTGTATTATTTTCAACCAGAACCTATCCTTCATTCCTCAAATCTCACCCCTCACCAGCAGGTGGCCCAAACACTCCACATGCACAGAAACATCATCCAATCCCTAGTAATTTAAAAAATCGACTACTGCAACATCATGCACCTGGTGTACTGTCTAAGAAAATCACTAAAATCTCAGCTCTGCCCTCAAGCATTCTGTCAGGTAAATCTCATGGCTCCCTCTTCAATATGTCCATGTGGGGAAATACATGTGGGCTCATGGACTACTACAGGTGCTACCCCACTGTACCCATACAATTGTCCTACATTCCATTCCAGCACCACTGTGTTAAAAAGGAAATGGCAGGAGCTTCTCAGTGATGATTGGACTTTTACAAACCACTGGAATCCTCAGTTTCCATAAATGATTAGTGTAAGAGGTATTGCACCATCAATCTACCCAGTCTAGAATTGAGCAATCACTATCTGTTATTGACTTGTGATATGTTTTTCCCTGTTGAAGCAATTCTCCAAGACCGACCTGACACAATGGGGAGTTACTGCAATGAATTTCTGGGGTTAGTTTTTGGTTTCACAAGTATGGCAAAGCTACAGTATTTTAAGGGGTCATTGTGCATACTGGTGGTGGTATGCTACCTGTCTGCTATGGGCAGGGATGCATTCCAGACCTTTTGGTTTCTTCCCATACCTGTGTATGCCACTTCGATGTGGTACCCAGCACACTGTTTTCTGTCAGAGCATGCTAGTGGATAGATGTGGTTGCTTTTTATTCTGTGCGCAGTACAGCCACAACTTTAACTTTTGTTCTGTGCTAAGAACACACAGGTTGGCTAATGGGGATGCTGCGGCGGTGGTGTCATTCAAGATGTATTGTACTCTCTGATCTGTGACAAGAAGGCTTTTTCTAAAAGACACTGTACACAGGTGAGGGGTGAAACATCTGAATTTATTGTGTCACTCCCCCCTCTTCAGTATCACTGCTTTCCAGTAGCAGTGTACATTGCTTTCTGGACTCCGATTGATCATAATTTTTCTCTTCATCATCATACTTTCCATTTGTTTATTGATTTGTTTGTTTATTGATTTGATAATACGCACCAAGCCCTTGGGCAGCTGGGCAGAGCAGTACATGAAATCTCAAAGCTTAGTTACATTGCCTGTCATAATTTAGTACATAAAAGTCGTTACAGTGTGAGGTACAATGCATGATACAGTACAGTCATTTCATATAAAAGTGGATAGAGTGAGGTGAGGTAGTCATTGCTATTCAGGAGCATAGAAGGGTGGAACGGATAAGAGTCAGGCTAGCACAATGTAGGCAGTAAGAGCCTATGAATACAGATCAGAGTAAGAGGATAAATAAGTCACAGGTGTTAGTTAAAAGTAGACAAGGAGAGAGAGGCGATTATGAATCATTGGCTCGTAGCCAATTGAGAGCATTAATTCTGAATCTAGCGTTTGGTAGGGGGCGCCTAAGGTCAATAGGGAGTGTGTTCCAAGCTTGAGCAGCTTTAATTGGGAAACTAGTTCCTCTGGCTGTGGTAAGTTTGAATCTGGGAATGTCCAGCAGGAAGGTGTTGGCAGATCTCAGGGGTCGGGAAGTGAGTTTCCTGGTGATTTTTTCCGATAGGTATGGGGGTGCTAGGTTGTTGAGTCATTTGGAGGTGAGGGATATGGTTTTAAGGAAGATTCTGTCCTTTACTTTTAGCCAATGGGATTCCTGCCTGAATTTTGAGATGTGCTCTCTCTGAGGGATATTCAAGCCTGCTCTTAGAGCATTATTTTGCAATCTTTGGAGTTTGTCAGTAACATACTTATTGGCACCTGAGTACAGGGCGTTGCAGTAGTCTAATCTAGACATGATACGAGCGTTAGCCAGGGTGATGCAGCTAGCATTGGACAGGAATGGTCTAGCAGCTCGGATTAATTTGCAGGTGTAGGCAGTAGTGGAGGATAGAGAGCCGACTTGCTTTTTTAAGTTGAGAGAGGAGTCCAGGTAGAAACCTAGGGTTTTTACCTCAGGCATAACCTTAATGATATTTTTGTCGATGTTAAAAGATGTGTAGTTTGGGGTTAGTTTTTTTAAGTTAGAGTCAGATCTGAGAAGTAGGATCTCAGTTTTACCGTCATTCAGACAGAGGCCGTGGGTTGCCATCCATGCCTGAATGAGGGAGTATATTTTATTCACCATAGCCAGTTCCTCTTCATAGTTGCCCGAAAGGGGTATGAGGATCTCTGGGTGTCATCTGCTTAATTAGTGTAGGTGACACCCAGTCTGTCCAACTTGTCAAATAGTGGCTTGGTGAAGATTTTATACATAGTGGGTGAAACGCAGGATCCCTGTGGGACTCTGCATGTTATTTGGATAGGATCGGCACAAGAGGAGGTTGAAAAAACTCTCATGGTCGGTTGGCTAAGAAGGATTGAACCCATGCAATAGCTTCTCCTGTGAAGCAAGTCTTCGGTGGCTGCATAAAACTGCATGGTCCACCAGATCAAAGGCTGCTGACAAGTCCAGCAGTAGTAGCAGGGCAGTTTTGCCATGGTCCTTTAGCTCCTCAATTTTAGTCTTAAGGTCTAGCAGGGCTGTTTCGGTGCCATGGAGAGGGCGGAATCCTGATTGTCGTAGGCCTAGCAAGTGATTTGTTTCTAGGTAGTCTTGAATTTGTAAGTAGGCTACTCTGTCAATAAATGTGAGCAGGAAAGGTACCGTGGTGATGGGTCTATAGTTGGTGGGTATTGAAGGTTCAAGAGTTTGTTTTGTCAGTAAGGGGAGGACCCAGGATTCTTTCAGGCTGGTAGGAACCGTGTTAGATTTGAAGGAGGAGTTGATGAGCTTTGAGATGAAGGGGGCTAAGTCTCTGGCCGCATCCTTTATTATTTGCGCTGGGCAACTGTCACCCTTGCAGTTGGAAGGTTTCAGGGAGAGAATGACCTTTTCGGTATCGATAATAGAAATCGTTTTAAAGCTGAATGGTGGAGTGGTGTTGGGCTCAGTAGGAGGTGGTGGTAGTTGGTCAGCAAAGGGCAGGGAGTCTTTTTTTTTTGTTATTTTAAGTTGGAGGGAGGAGATTTTATCTCTGTTGTTTCTCCTCCCATATTCATTGCCCACTTTCACCCCCAGAAATCACACAAGAGGTGAATGTCAAACAGGCCGCCCTCAAGAATTCTCTGTTCTTCCTGCTTTTCCTCCTAGGCGACACTCAATGGCATGTATCTTGGCTATGCAGTTCAAGAGACAGACATTTAGTGGTGTATCATGTGCATCCCCATTTCTCTGCTACTTCCTCTCACAAAATGTCACAAGAACCGGCATCTTTCATTGGATGCCCTCAGGGGTTACCTGGTCCTCCCACCCTGATTCCAATGTGTCACCCAATATCTATACGCCTTGTTGAATCCTTATGGCCGAAGCCTGAACGGTGTTATCCAATAATATGTGTCTCATCCACTCACTTCAAAAAATGGACACTGACCTTTCTATCACTCATTGTGACAAAATGTCTATTGCACAGCAATAGTTCAGGGGAGAGTAATGGATGCTAAGCATCATACTCCACCCTGCATCACTACTAGGGCAACAGTGATCCTGTCATAAAGGTGAAACAGACAGCCAAGTGAATTGCATACCTGCTTTCCCTCTTAAGAAAAACATGGGCTTGGGATATGCTATAATCTTCAGAGATGTGTGCACCAGTACAGAACCATTCAAACTAAAATAGTACAGTGGTACAAACATAAAAGGAGTGTCCACCCAGGTTTGTTTTATGAAGTATAGATACTTTCCGAAAAACACAGTCAATCAAAACACGAATACTTCCCACACCGTAAAGTAAATGCACAGATCAATTCAAACTTACGCTAGTGACATTGTGCACACATGTCAAGAGGGATGAAAAGCAAGAAGAAATGCAGAACAGCAGTAAATGCACCAATGTCTCTTTAAAGTAAAAAAAAAAAAAAAAAAAAAACAGTTCCTTAACTGTCCCCAGGACCCAACGAATAAAAACCACAGGGTCAAAACCTAGAAAAAACATTTTAGGGACCTGTAATCCATTCAAGAGGGGAGTCCTCTACTGCTGCCTTTCAAACAGGAAACCCAGCCTTCTCTTATCTGCTATTTTAACTTCTGCACTGTTATACCTGCAAGCATCTGACATTTGAACTTGGTTACTGTTATGCCTGCAAGCATCTGCTTATTGAACTTATCATTGTTATGCCAGTTAACACCCAACCACCTATCTAAATCTTCAACCATGTATCGTGCACTTCCTACAACTACGTAACCTGTCATGACCGGACTTGTAACTATTGTAAATGTAACTACACACCTCTAGGCGTCACTTTTTTCCATATGCACACCTTTCATTAATGCTAATCTCCATGAGTACCTGCATTACCATCTGACATAGCCCCCTGCACCTTGGAGCAGGCTTTGCCAGACTGTGTAACCATACCAATGTTGTCTGTTTGTTTAGAATTTATTGTGCTTGCCAGACCCCAGGGTATATGGGCGCAAGAGCATAAGAAAACATACAGCTTAGTGACAAGGTTACAAAGTACAGAGGTGTCGGTAATGAGCAAGATTAAACAATACAACAGTTTAAGTTAACAATATGGACATGACAATTGTAAATAGGATTGGAAGTATATACAGTAGGGGTAGATTTGTACATTTATTTGTCATTAGTTTCTATTATCCAGCTGATCAGGTTTTGTCTAAATTTGGTGAAAGATTGTTCCATTCTCATTGAGGTGGGTAACTCGTTCCAGTTGGGCGGCTTTGACAGGGAAGCGGGAGCCTCCAATGGTGGAGAGTTTGAATCGGGGTACCTGAAGGCGATTAGTGTTTGCTAATCTAGTCAGTCTGGAAGATTCTATTCTAGAGAATCTGTCTGTTAGGTATTGTGGGGCTTTGTTAGCAACTACCTATTTTGCATTCGCACACACCTATGTTGTCCCATATGCTTTTTTGCATGCCTGATGTAGCCCCCCGCACCATGAGGTGAGGCTTTGTTAGTCACATTCACACACCTCTTTTGTCCCATATGCTTAACTGCATGCCTGATGTAGCCCCCCGCACCATGTGGTGAGGCTTTGACAGTCTGCAGTCACACACCTATTTTGTCTGTAACCAATATGCGTGTTCTTGCACTTCTCGAAATGTACTATGCACTTTCTGTAACTAGCGCCTAGATGCCTCTGGGTTTTGTGCACTGAAATAAATGCAAAGAAAATAAACATATCTTTTGAAGTATCAAAACAGCTTTGAGCCAGTCTTTCTAGTGCTTTTTCAAAGAAATATGGCATGGTTTGAAGCAGACAAGCAGACGAGCAGGTCAACTGGCATCAAACACTGGAGCATGTATTGCCGTTCATGTGCAGCTCTCAGAGCTCAGTGGTTTCTAGACAAAGGAAGAAGGGGTTCCCGTTTTTCACTCGATGGGTGGCTTGTTGATGGAAAAGCATGTGGTTAATACATAATGCCTAGATGCAGCAAATCAGTCTCATATTGCACAGCGTCAATGGCAATTTGCTTTTACCAAATTCTCTGGCCCGCCTAACATGATGAAGAAGAACTCAAAGCACAAGTGATGGGGACGTATCCATCCCAAAAAGAGAAATGAGTGGGCACCACTAGGTAAAATTTTTTATAAAAATGATTAATGCAAAAGTGGTGACAATACGTCTTGTTCACAATTATGTTCAAAAGGGGCTGGCTGTGATAAGTCTGGAGACACCCTGACTCGAAACTACATCAAAATCAGGAGACTGAGTAAAAATACTTGGTCACACAGCCGCTCTCCATTCGCAGAGCGGCTGTGTGACCAAGTATTTTTACTCGGTTTCCAGCTTTTGATGAAGTATCCATCCCAAACTGTGGATCTCTTCTTTTGGCCTTCCTCTGTGTCAGCCAATCTGTCTATGGGCCTTCAAGTTTCCTTGGTATGCCAGCAGGGGTATGTCCAGTTAAAAATTCTTAGGAAAGTGCTCCACTTGGTTCTGCCCTTGCTGCATCCACCTGTAGTAGCAGCAATGATTCTTAGCAGGTTGGGCTACTGTAATTCTTTGTACCTTGCACAGCCTAAAGGGCTGATTGGCAGATTACAGCGCCTCCAGAATCTGGCAGCCAGGCTGGCAACAGGCACTCCCTATGGGTCCCACATATCCCCTGTACTCCGTTCTCTCCATCGGCTCCCAGTGGCACAGCAAGTACAATTCAAGACGCTGTGCATTGTTCACAGGGCCCTGCATGGCCACGGGGCAGAGTATCTTTGCGTGAAATTTGAGCGGTATGTTCCTAACCATCCATTGCACTCAGATTAAGCAGGTCTACTCTCGGTGCCCCCCTTTCGCTGTGCGTGACTGGGCGGATGGGCCTTCTCTGTTGCAGTGGCTCAACTGTGGAACAGTTTCCCACTGACTCTGAAGTCGCTGTCCAATCACCTGGCTTTTCGGAAGGCTCTTAAGACCTATCTTTTTTAACTATATTGTTTCCCCAAGCTTTTTTCTGTGCCCTCATGCTTGTAGCTCTTTCCTCCTCCCAGCGCCAAGATGCCTTCGGGTGAACGTGCACTCTATAGATAATCATAACATAACATGACATGATTAGCAGCTGGGTCACAGCTCGATGTCAACTCAATCCACTCAATGTAGCTTGAATCAGGAAATGTTGCATTCCAACCAAAATTGCAACATACAGTGGGTGCTTTGACCAGTCCCCTTAAAGAAAGTTATGCTAGATCCTCATGATTTCCGTCCAGGGAAATTCTCTAGAGCTGCTTGCAGGTTTCTTTATCATAGTCCTGGGCAGTGCTCCCTTGGTACTAATAATCTTTGATAGCAGACAGTGTTTCATCCAACAGTCAAGGTGGTCGAGGGGAGAGCAACCAACCCTACTGGAGATCTTGTCTTCACCCAATTTGATTGACTTTCCATCCACTTCTGCTCCAACAATAGTACCGTCTTGATCATTCTTGTCTTCCAAAGATTATACCAAAATATGATTCACAAAATGGGGTTTTTTCACCTCATATATAATCAAATCCTAGCAGGTGATTAGTCATTTTCAAGCCTTCTGTTGAATGGCAATCAGTGTTTCTGTTACAGCTATTCCCTTATCTCCAGTGCCAAGCCCAGAATCCTTGATTATCAGGAAGTTGGGCACGTTAGAAGGAATTGATGTACAGTAAGATCCAAGATGGGCAAATACTTCTTTCCATATGTTTCTGTAAACGTGGATACCGTGGACCTCCCCTCATCCGTTATTGTCCATGGTAATGATCTACTTTCAGGTATTTCCCATTTTCCTTGCAGCCTTCTTTGAAGTGCCTGTTCCCAGCCCTAGCCCATATGAACGTTAGCCTCTCCACCTGGAAACATGCCTGAGTCCACGCTAAGAGCACAGTAGCTGTCCTGGCTGTAGCTGTACCCATGTGTTGCCTGCTGCAGATGTCTATTTTATCTCTCTACAGAAGTAAAAAGGCAGAGTGGGGGATACAGTTTGTCTGCAAATTCAGTTTTGAATGTTGAATTTAATCCCCTCATGAATCACAATATCTGAATTGTGGATAGAATATTGCACATCACTACTTTAGCACAGTCCCTAATTTGAAAAAGCGATAGTAGCCTGCTACCAGATTCATGAAGTAATCAATAAACAAATCAGGCTTGTTTTTCATTAGATGCATCCCCATTTTACACCAAAAAGGCAAACATGATTTTTAGAATAACTTCCTTAAAAAGTGAACAATTGGCAGGGATACTATTTTTTGTCTTGACACAGTGCTACGAAAGTTAAATATTTCCTTAGCTGTCAAGTTGGATTTTCATACCATTCATTTTCTCTTAACTTCTAACATGTGATTAAAATACTAAGGACCATCAATAGACAGCTGTATGATATGAAAATAAACCTTTGCTGCCAAAAGGGCTTTTTAAAAGGAACTCCACATGAGAGGCTACTATTCAGCTCCTGCATTTGCGCATTTGAAGTACATGGTACCTTTATTTGACAGGTTTCCAACTCATGTTTCAGCTGCAGGGATGCCTGGAGACTTTGCGCCATAGAAGTATCCTTGTCTACTATATGCACGTCAGTGACCATGCTACACACTCACATGGCCTAGAAACAGCTCAGGTATAATAATAATAATGACATTACTTTGTTAGCAATAGAGCGTAGGTGGAAAGTGTTTGTGCTTAGCAGCACCATTTTCCTGCAGAGGAACCACCTCCAATTTGCATGAACAAAATCAAACAAGCTCAGGATTAGACGACACCCTCGTAGATTGCATTCTGCCACATCCACCTCCCTGAATTTCTGCTGCTTCCACTCACAAAAATCACGAGCACTGGTGACCCTTGGGGAGTCTCTGTCCCGCCTCCAGGTTGTTATCTAATAACTTGTATCTCATCCACTCTCTTCAAGAGACAAACACTGATTGGTATATTATCGGTCTCCCTGAATGTCTGAAACTTTCTTCCTCAAGAAATCACACAAATGTGAGTGTCATACAGGTTGCCTTCTGGGATTCCCTGCTATTCTTGCTCCTCCCCCAAAATACCTCCTGGTGGCCTGTATCTCATCCAGTCACTTGAAACGACAGGCGCTTGTGTTTCACGCACATCTCGGAATCTCATGTGAGAGTGAGTCTTGCAATGCCCACACGGATTCCCTTGTCCTCGTTATCCTTGCCCCAGGTGTCATAGAATGGCAAGTGTCTCATTCAGTTATGTGAATAGATGGACACTGCCTGCTTTATCATCAGTCACCCCAAATCTCTGCTGATTTCTCCCACAAAAAGCATTTGAGCGTGAGTCTTTTTGGATTCCCTGCTCCCTCTGCTCCTCTCTCATGTTAAGTTTTATTTTCTTATTGCATATGTGTCTCTTACAGTCACCTAGGCAAAGAACGCCTGGTTTCTCCTCTTTCCTCCACAATTCCTGCTTTTTTCTTCAGGCTTTTAGATATTTTCACGCACAATTTAGAGCCACCTGCATGTGTCTCTCATGGTTACCTGAGCTGCTCTATCTCACACGGTTTCCTCTCTCTCTAAACTCACACCAGAGGCCCTTTTGCTCTCAGCTCACTTTAAATCTCTGAATTTGCCATAGAGTGCAGCATGAGAAAAACAAACTCTAAATCTACCTCTCTGACTGAAGCCTCAGTCATTGCTACCTATCTCTACCCTTCATCCTTACTCATCTACTTAATCTCCACTTCAGTTTTTTATCACTTCCTTAAACACAATTTCAGCATGGAAGAACCACCTAAAATTTGAGGATCTAGCAAATAGGTGTATCCAGGCCCTGTATCAAGTGAGAACTTCAACATCAGGGCAGTTCTGCCACCAAGCGTAATCATGTATCCCTGAATGTGAAGTTGTAAATAACTCCTTCTTCAGTTACAGTGATACTCAAACCCATTCTTTTGACAGACACTATTTCTATTCTTACCTTTCCTTCCACATGCCAACCCCACTCTCACCCACTTTATCTTATTCAACCAGTCTGATACAGCTTGCATGTAAACAGTGTATAAAAACACCAAATAAATAAATAAGTACAAAATGTTATATAAAGCATGGCACGTTGGTTAGGTAGTGCCTTTAATCCCCCTCCAAATGCTAGAGATGATTATAAACCTGACCTGAATATTCTTAATGCCATCATTCGCACAGTAAAATGTGAATGGGATAGTACCCCCTCGATGATATTTAAAAGCTTACCTGCTAATGACAATTTCAATACACTGAGTAGACGTCTGGCAAAAGGACCTCTTTAGAAAGATAGCATACACCCAATGCCCTAATGAGATTCTCTGTAAACTAATGTTCATGTTCAGCAGCTCTGAAGCAGGTGCAGTTATAATCAAACCTTCCCATGAGCTTTGTAACTCTCACTCTCTGACCACTTAAATAATAAAGCTTTCGGATTGTACATGCTGATATTCTACTTACATTTCCATCTCTTGTCTCACTATCATCACTCATTCTTTCTTCTTCACAAAGCATGTTCCTTCTTGATAACATATATTAGAGATATATTTAATTTCCTCAATTTCTCACAAATATAGATAACCATGTCAGTTGTACTAACATGCAGAGAATATGCAAGTGGTGTATGCTTAGGTGGTCAGGGCTTCCTATTACACTGACATAGCACAATGTGGACAGACTCTTATTACAACTTGGCATGGATAACAGAGCTCCTTATTACACCACAGTCTCCACTAGCTCCAAGGCTCCTGGCACATTAGATTCAAGTCACTTTGCATTGCACACCCAAATAAGCTTACTATGGTGCCCCAGTTTCTTCAAACCAAGCTAGTTGTCCGATTGCAAGCTCCACTGTACATCCACATACCACTTGATGTTATCACACCTTATTCAGGGTAAACCTGGTGAGATCCTCCTTCTTTCGAACTCACAGCCAAACACATTCTTTGCATGAGGAACAAGTCAGAAGGGCTCTAAATATCTGATGTTTGCATTTTCACTATCCTGACATAACCGTCAAAGTCAGGGGCTTCTCTGGAGCAACTAGTATGTATTGATTCTAAGAATGGTTCAAAAGGTAGCCTACAAGTTAGCCTAAATGAAATTCAGCATTCATGTAAATTGTATTTTAAGCACGCCAATCCCAGTTACACCGCTACCAAAGACATCACCACCAAACATTGGCCCACTAAATCACCTATATGTGTTTAAGCCCAGACTTGCTGCTTCCATGAACTCTATTGGTCTGATCAAATTTTTCCACTGCTAAGCATGCATGCACAAGCTGCATCAACATGTACTGAAGGACACAAAATAGGTATGTGTATTTTACACCAGGATTAACTCTTTTATAGGGCACACTCCTCTCCTGCAACCTACAACCAAACAACAAGACCATTATCTACTGGACTGGTGTGACATGCAGCGATACACTACAACTCATCAAATGCACTATGATATCATAACATTGGCAGATGTTTGCAATGAATAGGTAATAGCATTCCATAATAAAGGGTTAAGTGCAATTAAGTGCTCAATGTTTTTCCTTCATCTATTTGATTCTGCTAGAAGAAAGTTTTGTCTGATCCTTAAAAACCTGGATGATGGATATTAGAGTGTCAAGTTCAAAAATAAAAAAAACAAAGAAAGAAAAACACATCTGACAACCCTGCAATTGCACAGTTGTGTGTTATCTATACAGAGAACTTGCTTGTCTCCACGTCTTGGTCTCAAAAGAAGTTGCACAAGATATGAGATATAAAGAAAGTAAAACAAGCATAACAAAACTGAAAAACAAGCAGTATTAGCAATTAATAAAAGAATATCCAAGATACCAGGGATAGAGGTACAACAATACAACCCACTGCAGAGAAGGTTCAACGGAGGGTACATGAAGGTTCATGAATCCATGCAGTTCTTGTTCACTTGATAAATAATATTCCCCAGCACACCTAAGATCATACTATACAATAAAAGGCAAGATGTATGTTTGTCTGACGCCTTCCTGCCCATTTTCCCTGTTATCAACACTAGAGGGAGCTGTTGCCTTACACATACCACAATAAGGCTTCAAGTTCATCTTCCAGCAAACAAAATGTGTATTTCAACAATGATAACATACAATTAGCTGCAGAAAAGGCCCAAGACAGGGATACCACTTTAACAGCATACTTCAAGTTGCATACACTTAGAAAATATATACATTTTAAAACTAAAATATAAAAACTGAAATTCATTTGATTAAGCACTATTTCTCTAACAAAATAAACCACTTTTTTCAGTGTACTTATGTATTCTGTAATTACTCATTGTAATATAACTTGGTATGTATCATCACATCAATAATATTCTTCATGAACGTTTAAAACTTTATTTGACTTCAATTTACTTTATTTTATGATCTCATGTTGAGGTCCAATCATGCTGCACATGAATTGTATTACTCTGACATCCCTCAATATTATATATTTGAGTCCAAAACCTGTAAGTGGAATCCAAGACAATGAAGAGCAGATACAACATTTGGTCGTATGTACTATTTTGAACTTTCAACAGATTTTGTGAGATGTTGTTTGAGGTTACTACTTCTCCTTTACAATGTTTTTTTCTATTAACATAAATTACGTTTAAATACACCACATAGTATATTTACACTCTGAAAATGTCTTCCTTTATGCACATTAGCCTGCGTAGACAGATTGTTCCATTAGTAATATATATTGCACAATATAACCTGTTATTCAAAAATGCCATGATGGTTGAATATGTGTATTATTGCTTTTAGTAATAGGTTTATAGCTTGGTCATCTTAACAATTATTTTCTCCTTTAAGTCTGTGAAAGTGGATACTCTACTAGAAGATGGGGTGCAGTTTACCTCAGAGCACAGAGAGAAATCATCTCTCTGATGATAGTTTAATCCTGCTTTGAACAACATAATGGCCTATGGAGGGCTCCATCCTGCTTCTCCATTCAGAAGAAAGCCAAGGGTGTCAGTGCTGTCAGTCCTTAGCTAAAGCCAGCGGCTAGCACATATTCTGGTGCATTCAGGAGCCAATGAGAGCTCTCTTGTATTCTAAGGTTTCCTACAGCTCTTTACCCTAGTTTGTGGAGTCCAGGGTGGTAGCCGAGGGGGAAAAATAAGAAGACTTCATCAAAGCCCTTATCCTTTGTCACATCCCTTCTCCATCACAGTCCCACATCACAACTTTTCGCCTTCTTTACAGTCCTTCATCACAGTTCTTCCTTCTCCATACTCATAGTACTCCTTTTTTAGATTCCATCTCCTTCATCACAGTATTTTCCCTTCTTCGGTCCACTATTGGTACAGTTGTTCATTTTTTTCATGGTCCTTGTCCTTCATCAGTCTTTCTACTTCAACACGTTCCTTCGCCTTTGTTTCAGTTCTTCTCTTTCAGCACACTCATTTTCTTTCATCGTATTGCTTCTCCTCATTACCTTCCTTCATCACTTTCATTATCTTAGGCGTAGTCCGTCTTTATCACAGTTATTCTCCTTCATCACAGTCCACCCCATTTATGAACATCCTTCATCATAGCACACCTTTTTCACAGCCATTCTCCTTTGTTACAGTCTTTTTCACACTTTCCTTCTCATACCCCACACTTATTTTCCTTCATCATGGTCTTTCTCCTTTGTCATAGTCATTAACCACATTCCTACTGTAAACCTTTGTCACAGTCCTTCTTAAGTGACAGTCTTTTCCCTTATAGTTCTTCTCTTTCATCACACTAATTCACAGTCCTTCTGCTTCCTTGTCTTCCTTCTCCTTAATCACATGCCTTCTCCTCCCTCTAAGTCCTTATCCTTAATCACAGTCCTTCTGCTTCACTTTGTTCTTCTTTAACACAGTCTGTCAATTTTGTCATTGTCTTTCTTCCTTGTCAGACCTACTGCCTCCTCTCATTCCATCCCCTTTGAGAGGTATCACCCCAACAAACTGAATGCAAAAATGTTGAGGTGGAAAAGGCAGAGTTTTTTGGGCCAGATTTTTGTGACATTTTTGCACATTTTTATTAGAAAATAGATGGGTGTGGGTTAAGGGTATAGCTTAAGGTAGGCTGGAGTGCAGGGGTTAGAGGGGGGTTCCTTGTAGTCCTTCTCCTCCATTATAGTCCTTCTTCTTCATCACAGTCCAATTTTCTCACCAAATGCCTTCACCGCTTTCCTTCTCCATCATCATTGTCCCTTTCCTTCATCAGTCATTCATCACAGTCCTTCTCTTCAGCCTTGTCCTTTTCCTTCATCACAGTCCTTTGTCACAGTTTTTCTTTTTCACAGTACTTTGCATTCATCACACGTATTCAGAGTACTTATTTTGCATCAAGGACACCTCCATCACAGTCCACCTTCTTTACAGTCCGCCTTCATCACAGCCCTCCTTCATCACAATCATCCTTTGTCTCCACCATTTTCTTTCATCACAGTCCTTTCTTCTCCTTGGTAACGATACTTGTTCATCTCCCTTCTCCTTTCTTGCAGTCTTTCTCCTCCCTCATATTCCTTCATCCACATAGATTTTCTTGTGCATCATAGTCTTTCCTCACAGTTCATATGCTTCAACACAATGCTTCATCAAATTTCCACGATGAAGGTTTTCCATGATTAAAGGCAAAATCAGGTTATGCATTTTACATAAGCAAGGGGTTACAGTCTTTTCATCGAAAGATTTTCCATCGAAAAATGTTCATTAAAATGAATATTTTTCCATCAGTGGTATATATGTGTATTTGGGTGGGCTAAAGGGTTAAAGAGTTAAATGGTTGAATTTGGACAGTGAAGGTTGGGACACCCCAATTAAAAATTTGGGAATGGGTGTTTTAGATGGCAAAAACAGGGGTTTGGACGTAAATATTAAAGGTTTTCGATGGAAAGTGGTACTAAAACACACTAGATGATCCCTCTCAAGACTGGACTCGGGTCAGGTACGCGATTTCGGACAGTGGTCATCGCAGCACAGCAACACAAAGGGCCTCACTTGTCACGGTCAGACTTTTCCTCTTATCTCCGGTCGCCTTGAAGCTATGATGCCCAAATCTCACTGATATGAGTCTTTCAGGACAAGCAGAGGATCCCCAAAGTTCCAGGTTGAAACACGGAACGGCGATGGCGGCAGCACGGTAACCCAAACTCAGAGCTGGTCAGCCACAGGACAGTTGCGGGACACTTTTGAAGGATATTCTTTGCAGGGTACTGAGCAGACATCAGGAATGGATGTTCCCTCCACTCCAAGGGTTGCAGCTCCCTCGCAGGACTGCTGAACATCACAAACAAGACAGGGCTCCACCAGGACAGCAGCAGAAGTTGGTCACCAGGCCTCCTTCAGTCAGGTCCCTGGTCTCTTCACAGGTCTCACAGCTGGACAGGGGTCTTAGCTCTTTCAGTTTGCTCAAGGATCTCTAAAGAATGCTTGCAGGGGTCCTCTTCTTATCCTAAAAGCCAGGTAAGAGCTGAAACTCCCACTAGCCAATAGCAGGACTAGCCCACGCACAGACCCCAGCAGTGGTCCAATCAGGGCCACTGCTGGGAACATTCATGCATACCTCTCAGACACATTGAAACCAGTTTGCGGATTGGGACCAGACAGTACTAGCCCACATGCTGCCATCAAACACAAATAGCTATCCAGTATCCCACCAAAATCATCTGCTCTCCCAGGCACTGGAAGTCCCTATAAGGATTGTCCTCGCCTCAAAGGCCAGGGAGAAGGCTAAAGAACAAGATGGTCAAAGGACAAGCGGAAAAACACGTGGCATGGCCATATTTGGTCACTAGCACAGTTAGCCGTACCCAAAAAAATGGTGAAAATTCACTGCTGCCACCAGCTTGTCCATTTAGCACACCTAGAGTAACCACAAATCCTTTGAGTGTTAGTCTAGGGCAAAACAAAACGTGTACCCCATTATACTGCGTTGTAAGATGCATTGCACAATGATTAAAGTTACCACAAGTGATAACAAGTTACTAAAAGTAGTAGCAAAGTCGGCAAAACTAAGGGAAACAATGTTCCCCAGTACTGACAGCCCGAAGGACAGATCAGTTTTCCCATAACAGATGATCAAAAGACAGTGGCCCTCATTACGATACCGGCGCTAAACCATGGCGCTATTAGCACCATGGTTGGTGCCGGTATCGTAACGTGTCCGACATGGTGAAATACTGCCTCATTCCAAGGTTGGCGGGGCGGTATTTCCCCATTTCACCACGGCCCTTCCCCATTCCCATTTTTTCCCCATAGGGCATAATGGGAATGGCGAAGGCGCTAAGTACGGTACCGCAAATTGCGGTACCATACTTACCGCGAAGGTCCCTTTGCGGGTCCCTACTTTAACGGCTGGTCTAGACCAGCCGTTAAGGTCAGGTCCCGCAAAGGGACCTCGTAATTAGGCGCTAATGGTTAACGGCGCTGCAGGCTTTTACGGCGCCGTTAACCCATTAGCGCCAGGGTCGTAATGAGGCCCAGTGCAGTGAAGTTTAAGGGGCTTCACTGAACTGTGCAAAGTACAGGTCAGGATCAAAAATAAAAGCAAAATGTTTGGTGGTCCAATAAAATGGAAGTAAAGGTGCAACTAACGCTGTTTTATTAGTCATTCATCTGGAGTGGTCTGAAGTGCAGATGTTTCCATATTTAAATGATACAATCTGTGACTGATAGTTTCTTATCTGTATGTTGATGGTGTCGAATTGTTTTTACACACCGGGCCATTACTGGTTTTCTGTATTGAATGTTGACAATATCCTTGTTATTTCCTCCAATCTCCACCAATCTAAGTATCGGTGCTTAGTTATCCCCTCCCTTTAATACTCCACTTATAGCTGTAGTAAACTATAAAACACTTGTTGATATCCACTAGGGTAGTGTACAGCGATTCTTCACTTCCAAAGTGTTGCAGTTCCCAATATGTTATGCAATCTTCCCATTGTTGAAACCATGACAGATGTGCCTGGACTCTGAAGAAAAATGTTCCGCTTGTGCATGTCTAGATGTAACACCATATCACCATACGCTGGTATGTTTGATATGCTTTTGTTGATGACTCTGACACAATCCAGTATATCTGGGTAATAGACTTTGGTGAACCACCTGGTGAGAGCCTTGGAGTGTTTGTATCATTTCATGATAAATGTGGCATCCCCACTGCCTAAAGTATCCCACGAACAGACATATTGAACTTCTGTGAGTGAAACAGTCCACTGTCATCCTAATGTACAGATTTTGCCAGCTTCACAGTGCAGTTGTATATTTTTTCTCTGGAAATATATCTGCAGCGGCATTGCTGGGAAGCATAATGTGAAAAGGTGTAGACTCTATGACTTTCCCTCTTATACACCCATGGCCTCTAGAGAACCTATAACAAACACCTTGAACAGCTTCTCCCAAGTAATTAATTAGTCTGTATATATATATATATATATAATGACCTTCCCAGAGAGCGACTCATCTATAATGAAGATGTAATTGCTGTAGTTCTGCTGATTCCCCATTGTAAAGACGGCCTTGTGTTTTGAAATCTGATTATGATCCCCCTTTCTAAGGGGCATTTGTGTCTCCTTTTTAAAAAAAAAAGGTTTTGCCTTACAGTTTTTACCAGACCCCCAAGAAATTCTGAAGTCTTACAGCTACGTGGGTGATTTTAATAGATCTATGATGTGTGTTGTTATATACATTTGTAAATGCGGGGAACACATTCACATTTCTTCAAGTGTTTTTAGCTGTGAAGAAACACTGGATCCATGTTTTAAAAATGTGTATAAAATGTTCTGCAATAGAGTGTTTAACTTTGAGTGTGTTATTAAATGATGCACCCCATATTATTTTTGAAGGCTCTGTAGCGGTTTATTTAGAAACTGCTTACCGACATCTGTCTGTAGTTTATTGGGTACTTGTCCCAATGTTAAATATGTGTTTGAAAGCTGTCACATTTCCCGTCTTTTCTTTTAAAGCCTCCACATAGGCATAGTTTGATAGGACATTGATGGCGGCTACAATATAGAAGAAACCATCATTGTCTCCTTGGAACTGGCTTATATCCATAAGCAAAATAAAAAGGTGATGGCTGGAAGGTTTGAATTAATCTGGGCAACCATCCAGACCATTGTTTTTCAGCCTGCCAAGCCATTACATAAGGGGAAAGTCCATATGCAAATCAGGCTTGGTCCCACCCCCAAAGGGGCAGTCCAGCCCAAACTGGTAGGTCACATCCCTTCTGCACGAGACCACAAGCATCTCTATGGTTCC
Source organism: Ambystoma mexicanum (assembly GCF_040938575.1). Classification (NCBI taxonomy): domain Eukaryota; kingdom Metazoa; phylum Chordata; class Amphibia; order Caudata; family Ambystomatidae; genus Ambystoma; species Ambystoma mexicanum. Next base: position 722,411,913 of record NC_090927.1, on the reverse strand, counting down.
GTGCAGAGGGGACGTAGCCTAGCAGTTTGGGCTGCTACCGTTGGTGGCAGAGCTTGATTTGCATATGGCTGGACCCCTTTTTGCAATGGTGCAGATCGGCTAACAAACGGTGGTGTGGAAGTTTGCCCAGAGCATTGCCAGTGGTTCAGATTTATTCAAAACCTTCCACCCATCACTTTTTTGGTTGTCATATCCATAAGATCACTCTGTTGTTGATCGAAATCAGATACAACGGTCAGTCAGCATTTAAAATGTCCCGCTTGTGTAGCACATAGAGCTCCTGATCCAGAATCCATGGCTTAACCGCATTTCCTGACACATTCTCACCATCTACTCTCAGTTTACGATACAACCCTTCAACCCCTTCCTCATAATATATTTTGGACAGCTTTATGTGGTACATGTTCACCCTATAACCGCTGGACATAAAGACATGACTAGGTTTTATAAACAACAGATTTGTATTAACATTTACAGCATTAGATTTGTATTCATATTTTATTCACACTGCATATCAGGGGTTGTCAGATGCTTTACAGTGATCAACGGGCTACAAGTTCTGCCATATTCACAATTACTTGATACACACACTGTCGTTCACTGTGTCGATAAGCAAACATGCACAATATAGAGGTGGCTGATAGAAATTCATAAACCTCCCTGTCAAACAACCAGTATCCTTTAACAGCATATCATACACCACCTGCTTCAATGAAAGTCCCACAGGTGGCCTTAAATCATAAGAAACCTGTTTGTGGCAACTTTTGCCAATAGTTGTCCATTAGCGGGTGGCTGCTGGTGGAGCATATGTCTGCAATACATAAATCATTCTTACATTCATGTTTCTATGTCCACGGTGATGTTTGCATGTAATTCAATATCCTTGGAGATATACTGACTAGATCCTCTCTAAGTAAAGCCTACAGTAATTGCTGTACACATCCACTGGCGGGTTTCACAATAAATGGATAGCTTCCCAAGATGTGTTGAGTGTTTATTTCCAGCAAATAAGGGTAAATACATGCAAATCATAGGTCAGTTTACGGGCACCATGCACATTGCTTTGCTGTACTGGTTTTGAATATTTTTTTTCAATTATGCTTTTAACACACAGCAGACACCCCATCTAAATGGCTACATTTTCAAGAGGGGTTTATCCACTACTTGAATAGCCCACAATGTTTTAAACACACATTGTTCTGCCCCTTTCTCAACCCTTAGCTCAGTTAATTGTGTTAATAGGCACATCATTTTGACAAAATGTTAGGGCTCAACATGTAACATATTTAACATAACGATTTATCTGTATAGGATATTTCCAACTAAGAGCGGCGGATGATCATTTTTATGTCATGCACACCATCTGTGAATGTGTTGTTTTAAACATGTTTTCACCATGATAGCTGTGAGGCCCTGACTGGCAAGGATTTCAACCCAGGTCACAACAGTTGTGTCTGCATTGTCTTTAACACTATCAGTGTTCATTAGTAAAATACATTTCTTTAACAGGCTATTATAGCGATTCCGTGGGATTTCAATTTGATTTGAACAGCAAAGACAATAAATATTGACAGTATCTGCTACATCTTGGCTCTCCTCATTGTCCTCCTTTTTTGATCAGGCTATAGACAAAACATAAACGCATGGTGTTAACGCTGTGCTAGTTGTCACAACTCTAAATAATACGAATGTTTGCTTTAAAAATATACCCACCAGCTGGAGTCCATCCCATATACCGGCTTAATAATGTTTAATAATGCCCCCAGTTTACCCAAAGGTTCAGAGGGTTGGGGTCACTCTCCATCACCATAACTACAGCATTCTGCATGTCCATCGACTCAAATATGTTTTCTTCTGGCTCCATTTTGCATGAACATGAATGCACGGTCTCTGCAGCCACGGGCTGCTCGAGAACTATGTGTCAGCACCTACAGCCATTTACAAATTAGCAGTCTCTTTGGCAATTGTCTGAATGATTTCAATGACATCTCCAACAGACTGCCCCATGAGAGTGACAAGGTGAGGCGGCTAACTGCTGACAGAAAGTATAGCCATGTTCTCACAGAAATCCCCTGCTTCATGGGCCGCCATCAAATCATGAGAGTCTTCCTTTACATTAAGACCCATAAGATAGTAAGCTGTATAACTGTCATTGGATTCGCTGGATCTGCCGAGGGCGCTTTTTCCCTCATTGTAACTGTAGCTGTTCATAATTACAATTTCCTTCACACCATGTTGGATAGCCCAAAGAAGTCTGAAGTGCGCATGTGTTTTCGAAGCTTACAATAACAGCTATCTATCTGTGTTGTAAGACCACTCTCCTAACAGTGTCATAGGCTTAGAACTACCCATAGACTTACATCTATGTATAGCCACTCCATTAAAGTTCATATCCAATTTATATGTTATTAATATAAAATTAGTATAGCATTAATATAAAATGTTTCTAAAAATGCTTTTGGGGTGCAATGAAATGTATAGGGGTTCAATACATCATCTAACTATTCACCCATATCAGTGTTCTTATTAGATTTATATCAAATGAATATACATATTTGGGGGAAATTACATTTTTTGGGGTGCAATACAATTTATAGGGGTTCTGGGTGTGGGGAAAGGGGTGGGACCATCTGCCAACTGAAAGGCTTATGTAGATCAGCTAATCTTTGTTTCATTGGGCTCTTTTATTTTGTCCAGTTCTGATTTCTACAGTGTAACCCTGCATTACAACAATCCATGAAGTAATCATTCCCAGTTCATATCCGGTCACTCTGAAAGCATTGTAGAGATTGGTAGGAAGTCTCAACTATTATATGCATCCCATGGATCGATAGACGGGTGTTAGATTTGATCTCCACAGGTGATAACGTTTTGCTTGTGTAAGAGATCACTTTATTAACCGGTTCATTTTTCTGACACAAGACCACAGTTAAATAGGTATTGGAAATTCTGTTTCTGGGAAGAATTCCTTATTTTTAATGGGGTAAGCCAAACATAGAGCTTGAGTTAAACTTATTTTCAGTGGCTTCACTGTCCCCGTTTGGAAGTCTCCCCACTCCCACTGTACCATTGACTTCAAATGATAGAATGGGTTCTGTGACTGCTGTGTAATCCTGCGTAATCCTCTATGAATTTACAACCGCAGTTAGTCATTTCTAAGAGACCTCATAATTCACATAGAATTATGGGATTCATCAATTTCAGTAGAGCTTCAACCTTCAACTATTGCACAATGACAAGTGCAGTTTGACATGGTATAAGCATCAGGTCAAAAATTGCCCTTGGGAAAAAAAATACATTTTAACTGCATTATTGCAACAGGGCAAAGTTTGCCCTAGTGCTCATACGGAATGGTATGAGCACTAGGGCAAACTTTGCCCTGGTAAGAACATTTATCTTTTTTGCACTGGGGACCTTTTTGCCCTGGTGCTTATACCATGCCAAACTGCACTTGTCATGGTGCAATAGTTTTCATTCATGTCCCATTGTTTTTAAAAATAGGGCAAACTTTGCCCTAGTGCTAATACCGTGCAAACTTTGCACTTGCACCGGTGCAAACTTTCTGTAATCTGGCCCCAGGTGTTCTTTACAGCTTTACTTTTGATTATCCACACAGGCCAAATTCCCTCTTTCTACAAGATCAGGCCTGGCTATATGTAAGGGTATGTTTAACTCATTCCTGCTGTTATTATACCAAATGGAGTTGGGTCCAGGTATCTTGTTTCCCCCCAAATGTAAATGTAAGTTTACGTCAGTGTTCCTGGAGTACTGAGATAGTCCAATACCCAATCATCAAATCGAGAACAGTATGTACTTTAGAACCCTGTAGCTGTGTAAGACCTGATTGATAAATGAAAGAGGCCACCATCACATGTTTACCCTCTTATTAAATTCCCTTAGATCTGTGCAGAATCTCCATTGTCCATTAGGTTCCAATATTCCTCATACAGGATTATTAAATGTATTGTGAATTCATCGAATAATCCCAAGGGATTCCAAGTTTTTGATAACTGAGTGATTCCATAGTTGCTAGAAGTAACTGGTATTGTCTAAGAAATACTGGCACCATGTTAGGATCTGTAGGTATTATCGTATAATGAAGGGACATGTGTCTACAATCTTTGGAATTGACAGAGAACATTTTTTGAAAGTCTAAAAATAGTTGTCTTAACTTTAGTAGTTGCTCTTCTGTCTCACAGGAATCAGCATTGCTGATATATCTTTGATCATCTGACAGAGGTATGGAAAAAGGTCTGGGTTGGCTATTTGTAATGTATCTTCCAATTGGGTGGCTAGGTCCTTACTCAGGATGTCTACTTGGATGACTGATCCCTTATTATTGAGATAGTTACTACTGACTCTGAATACTATTTCATCTTTCAGCATATCACAGGTAACATCCTCCACTCCAAAATGACACAGGCAGTACACCACAAAATGTCCCTGATGTTGGGTATACAGTGTTTCTAGTCTACTGCCATCAGTATTGTTATAACAATCTTCAGGTATGTGACCAATGATGGGGTTGGTCAAATCCATTGAATAGTGTCTAGAATGAACATCTATTCCAATGGATGTGTGTTGGGATAACATTATTTTTTGTGGATCATTACTGTCAACCAATACACAGATGGTATCATCTTGGAGATGTACTAATGGGTTTGGGTGTAGAGACAAGTCTTGTCACTGAAGAATGGCATTTAAATTAATACAAGCGTCTTCATTAAACAGGGTCTGCCTTTTTATCTCTATTGGCAACATGTGTGGTTGACTATTTCATGTAATAGTGATCTCGAATTTGATTTGAACTTCAGCAGCGTAAGGCAGCAATTGAGATGACCTAAATACCTTTTCTAGATCATCCTAGCCTATTGTGTTCCCCCAATTCTGGACAAGAACAAGAATTTTTTATTAATAAAAACCCGATTCATTGTGAATCAATGTAATATGTCATTATTGATATACAAAATCACTAATCACATCACTTACAGCCCAACACTTATGCTTTATCTTCTTGTTTACAATTTTGAATGTCCAGCATACGCCTGTTGGTAATCATGAGATTAAAAGTGGGAATCCTCTGATCCTTATGTAATGGGCTCAGCTATTTTTCAATGATGAAGCATCTTTCTTGAGTTAAATAAACTTTGAATAGAACTGGTTCCTTAAGTTAATTGGGCAGAATAGGTAAGAACATTACTTCTCCTTTTCTTCGTAGTCTAGCTAAACTGATGGTTTTATCAATCGGTTGACCTTGATCCTCTCTGGAGGTCAGCCAAAGATACAATTTCAGTATATTTCCCTCCAAAGTGGAGAACCACTCATTATTTGGGGGATCGTTTATTCTCAAACATTCTGAACCCGTAGGCCCTTTAAGAGAGGTGGCGCTCTGTAGGATGGATGGGGATGCACCAATAATACAACCAACTCAGGAAGTTGGCAAATTGTTAACTGTTTTATTTACAATTATCTAAAACAAGGAGTGTAATTGGCATCAATGGACACCACACCAGCTTCTCTAAGCTTTTCATAAAAAATTACACTTTTACAACAAAAGCTCATCATATGTGATGTCATACTATGTAGAAAAATAAGCGAAAACGTATGTGCGATTGTGGTTGGCTTGAGGGGAACATCTAGGTATACTTTCGATGGGTTATGGGATCGTGATTGGATCTCACAGGTCAGGTGGACAGCTATGCCGACCCCTAGTGCAAGTCATCTTCTGTGTCATAAAAATACACATTTCATTGGCTTCCAAACTATAGGGCTCCTTGCTACGTGGCCCTCTACAATTGGTTAGCACGCTTGTACCCTTCTAGAATTTTCCACTCACTAGCAGCACACAAGTTGGTAGCCCAGGTGCTGGAGGGGTGGACTTAACCATACCTCCCAACCCAATTAGCTCAACATCCACACTCCTACTGTCTGCCATGCAATAAGTCCTTTGAACTTAGCCTTGCAAAGGATCACTGTGCCTGAGAATAAAAGGGAGTGTGAGCATGGTCTTAACTTCTGGTCGTCGGTGTGTTGGGTGTCCTGACCCACGTTTGGACTATTATGCTGCAACATTTGGTGCTGTGGGCTTAGGAAATCCAAGAGGGCGGAAAAGCCCACATTTGCGCCAGAATCCTAGAGAACCGTGCAGTTTTGCGCACAGCAAAGTAGTCCCCTGACCTGCCACCCACCAGTGCAAGCATGATGGGCCAGGAGTGCCATGAGTGAAATGTGTGCCAAAGGAAAAACAGAAGTGCCGGTTGGATAAAAAAACGCTTTAAAATCACCTTTGTTTCCCTGAATGCAAGCTCAAAATGCCTATTTTAAACATCACAAGATATTCAAAAATCTCAATGAACACCAGCAGGCATTTGGCAGAATGTATTCTTGTGTGGATACTAAATCTGGAAAGATGAAGAGCCCAAAACAATGTTTATAACAAAACTGGCTGAGATGTGGATGTCAGCAGCTTAAGTTAAATGGACAGAAAGCCACTAAAATCGAAATGTTTAAAATAAATGAGTGACCTACTTTTGAGTGTAACATAGGTTGCAACTGTTAAATGTCATAGTTTTGAACTTAGAATCAGCATTCTAGCTGCATGTGCGAAAACTGTGAGTTTGATTTGAATGAAGAAAAACTGGGAACAAAAGTGACATTTAGTTGAAGCCTGGCTTAATGAAACTGGATTCTGCCTGACAACTACCCCCGACAGGAGAGGGAATTCAGTAGCTGTGTTCCCAGGCCTGGCTGCATCCTGCTGCCCCTGCCAAAAGGAGATGACACCTCTCTGATTGAATTAGGGGAGTGGCACCTGGGGACTACAGGAAACTAAACAAAGCACTGTCCCTGGCTCAGGCAAATGTTATATTGGGGGGGTCGTAAAATGGCTTCCTCTTGGGAGATACTGGGAGGGGCAGTGCCTGTGAGAGCAAGCTGAGCTTGGGGGAAGTGGATAAACCAGAAATTTCACCATGTGCTTTGGAAAACCACACCCCTTTGGGGCCAGAGCATGATTTTAAAAAGATGGATAATTCATAGTGCGGACTTGTAAAAATTATATAAACAACATCATCATTCTAGTGATTTTTCTGTACACATTTTAAGAGGTGTTAGGACCCTGTGGTATGTTCTTGGGGATAGTAGCGGAAAAAAAGGTTGTTACTCCAAATGTATGCATGTTAAAAATCTGACACTTTATCATCTGAAACCCATATCCCGGTGCACATTGTGTAAAATCTGAAAAGGTTTAGAGGTCGTTATCTGGATGAAAAGGGGAGAATTCTGTCATAAGTGGACACGACATCTTACAAAGACAGGGATCGGATGGTTTGGTGCTACAGAAAATATGTTAACTGGACCTATAATATTAGAAAAATGGTACATAGATAAATATGTATTTGGGTTAGAAATAGATTTGTGTGCAATTTGACATGGGGAGGTTCCTCCGACCATAAAACCTACAGCATCACTCTGACACTCCATTTCCTTCCCCCAATCAAGGGAGAGAGGAAATCTTGGCCAATGATAAGTGAGAGGGGCAGGCTTAGCTAGGCCCTGGCCCACACCCATTTTCAAAACACATAAAAGGAACATTGAAACCCAGGTAGAGACATTCACTTTCCACTTTCTTGCGGGACGCTTTGCCGGGAGACTCCAGACTTCAAATCCAGAACTCCAGGGATCCAGAACTTTACTTCAGAACTTGTAGCAGAGAGGCTAACCCACTAGCTGAGTTCTCTTCAGCAGGCCTCAGAAATCCTTTGCAAACTATTCAACCGCCGGGCTGTGCCGTTTGCTGCTTGCTAAGAATCCACTTGATCGAAACCCGAAGAACCAGAGACCGCTGTATCCGGAACCGCTAGCAGAACCGATAACAGAACCAGAGACCCAGAGACCAGATCGCTGTGAAGAACCGCTAGCAGAAGTCCAGCCAATCCTGACCCGATCGGTGACAAAGTCGCATTCCAAAATCTAGTGTGAGTACCCAGCTAGCACTGTGCCAAAACCAATCTCTTAGTTTAAAATAATGTAATCCAAACTATTTTAGCCTATTAGAACTGCCTCCTAGAATCGTGTCATTCTGTCATCTTTAAAACAGAAAACTGTGAATGGACTGAGCAGGGCCATTCTGAGCTTTAAAATTTCAAATCTGAAAAACTACCTTTACTAAATTGACTCTATCTCTGGAAACGTTTCTGCTATGAACGAGATTTCATCTTAAAGCTAAGATTCTAGGTTTTGCAACGAACCCAGAACCGACTTCCTACTCCTTATAGTGCCTCCGTAATTGCGCTCGACGCACGTGACTAAATTGCTGAGATTTGACATTTTGCTTCATTTTAGCCACGGGTAAAAATATTTGTTTTTGCTTCCATCCCTGAAATCTGTTTTCAACCTAATAACCATCCCTGAATCATTGATAGGGCTGGCCTGAACTGATTCAAAGTATCTATCAACTACCCTGAACCCCTATATAGGAATTGAAAGCCTTTTTAGCATATTTTTCACTCCTCTAAGCTTGCTAAGGGGGAACTGAATTATATTTGATTGCATTCCTGAGAACTGTGTGCTTCCCTTCCATCTCTTTACATTGCATAAAGGGGGGGGGGGTGAATTGTCAAAGAAAAGTGATTACATTGTCTTTTGTTGAAGTCACATCAAGGTTATTTTCTGTACTGCATTTTCATTCATCATTGCATTGTCCTTGAAGCCATAAAAGCATTCTCAGCTACTTTATCCTCTCTATATCACTTCTAAGCCATCAAAAAGAGTGTACCACTGTAACATTATCCATTGTTGATCACTATCATCTTCACAAGTGTGCTATCAAACATTAATTTATTATAAAAGTGTGATATATATATATATATATATTGTTTTAATTTGCAAACCTACTTCTTGGCTCAGTGGGGTCAGGGGGATTCTAAGAGAGGGGTGTTATATAAGGGTTGTCATCCAGAGGAAACGAACTGGACATAAACATATATCAATAACGGTTTCCCTCAGCATCCCAGACTAGGCATTGATTTAGCTGTAGTGTTTAATTGAATCCGCTTACAAAGTGGGGGCTCGTAGCCGGAGATTCTGGATTAGATTTACCACTTGTGCAGCTTAATACAGTGTGCCAACTGACCGGATACACATATCCGGTTAGATCACGACACTGTTTTACACTGTGAAAGCTCTCCTCAAAGGAACGCTCTAAGGAAACAGTCTGTTTTGTAAAATAAAATACAAACTTCTGTAAGTCAGGAAGGAACTCAAATTCCAGAATGACGACACTGGTAGACATCAAAATAGCCAGAGAGCACTTCTTACAAAAGCTATTTGTGAGAGGTGAATGGACTGAGCAGGGCCAGGATGCGTGGTTGCAGGCAATCACACAACAGGTCACTGCAACTGGTTAGATATCTGGAGAGATCAGGGTCCCTTACATGTGGCCCTGAACGAACTATACATGGCTCCTAAAGCTAAAGATGAACACGACAAGATGGTTAGGATAGCGTCATATTTGTATCTATATATGGGAGCCATGCAGGACAAATGTGCTGAAGGCCAAGATCTAGCAAGTAGGCAACTGTTGGCATTAGAGAAGGCCCAATCTGACCTGGTCTCTTCTGAGCAGAGGCTGCAGAGGAGCCAGGAGTCAGAAAATGATAGTAGGCAGTATATCATTAAAATAAAAGAGGACATGGATATACTGCAACAGGGAAAGACAGACCAGGATACCAGAATTCTGGCTTTGCAGAAGGAGCACCAAGACAGTTTGGACTCCTTACTGAAGAGCCAGAAAAAGCTGGAGCAACAGATCAATTTCAACAGGGCATGCACAGAGCAGGTAGCCACCCTGCAAATCCAACTAGACAGAGAGAAAGAGGAAAGCAATAAATTGATTTTGAAAGACCTGGATACCCAGGCAGAGTTTGATGAAGAACGCCAGAAAGCTGATGCCTTTCAAAGGCAGAGGGATGACCTGGCATCACAAATGCAGGCTCTTGGTCAGGAAAGGGATACCTTAGGCCAGGAAGTCTGCCATTTAAAAAGAAAAACTGAAGAAAATCACTTGGCCCTCTGGGTGACCTCCAAAAAGAGCATCAGAACTTGTTAGAGCACACCAGGAGGGTGGAAGAGGCTCTGGCAAGAAAGGAGCAGGCCAGTAGGGATGGGACTCAGGAGGTAACCCTCCTGCAGCAGAGACTGGCCCAGTACTCCAGGACCAATCAGGAGGCACAGAGAGAAAATGAGGCTCTCTGTCAGCACAATGAAAGGCTCCAGCACCAGGTAGCCATGCAGGAGATACTGATAGAGTCTAGTAAGGCCGTAACTGAGGAACTGAAAGCGCAGGCTCTTGCAATCCAATAGGGAGCAGGGGCTGACAGAGATGAAGTTCGCTGGGAAAGGGAAACACCTGAGCATAACCTCAGAAGTCCTAGTACCAGAGGCCTTCATCTCTCTCAGCCCCTGGACTCTGCCACCCCCATGTCCCCTGGCGCGCATGAGCACAGGGCCACAGGAATGGCAGATTACTATCCAGCCAAAACTATGGGGCTCATAGGCCAGTACCACCCAAGGATGGATGGGCGGGCACCCGGGTATGGGCACCTACGTACAGTGCAATTTAGTGGGGAACCCCAGGAAATTAGACCCCCTAAGGGCATCCTAAAAACCTCTGCATAGTTAGGTCACTGGGGGGGTACCCATCAAATCCTGGTAGCAAGGAGGGATCTGAAGACTCCTCTGAGCGTCACAGGACACAGGAGACCAGGTCCCCACACTCTGCCAGCTACTCCCAGGCTCGCAGAATCCGGGAAAACCTGGAAGATCAGACGGGCGCCTCTGGGAGCAGTGCTTCTGAATCAGAGGATGAATGGACCATGGTTACCCGAACCAAAAAGGCCAATAAGGTGAAAAGGGCCTTGCTTAAGGACACCTTAAAACAGATTAAGGCAATCAGGAGTGTCCTCACGCCTTCTCATAAGAACGCCAAGTATTCTGTTTGGGAACACTTGGAGCTCTATGAGCAAATGATGGAGACTTTCCATTTGAAGGACAGCAGTAGCTGCATCCAGTACGTCAAATGAACATTCTCCTCTGAATACTCCAGTTTCTTTGCGGGGCTGGAGGGCCAAAACCATTCAAGATGGTCCACATATAGGGCGGCCATCTTGAAATATTTTTTTGTACATAGAAATCCCCAAGAGGCTCGCAAGGCAGCCTACAATTTGCAATGTGGGGAGGATCAGGCCCCACAAGAATTTGTGCAAAAATTGAAGCATGCCTTTGCGCAGACCACCAGAAGGGTGCACACAGACAGCAGAGAATTCCTCGACACATTTTTCCATGCTCTTCCCAAGTACATAATGACCCAGCTCATGAGAGATTTTCATGAGAAAAGATCTTTAGACTGGGTCATTGAGCAAGCCACCCGGATCTATGAGGTGCAGAACCCCATAGAAAATAAAAGTAATGCGCAGAAAAACCCCAAAACCAACAGCACCCCTGCTGCTGCCAAGCTGGCGGAGGTAAAGGTTAGATTTGGAGATGGGGGGGCCTAAAAACCTGCCTGCGTCAAATAATTCACAGCCCAAAAGGCCCTCGGGCCAGTCACAGACAGGGAGTCGAGGAGGTAGTCCCACAAATGGGGTCCCTCGCTCCCCTGATTATGTAAGTCCCCGCTACAAGGGAAACCGACCCATCCTGGGTTATGTGTGGACTCCTCCAGCCCAAGGGGGGGGATCCAGCCAAGCACCTAACCCGGGGAACTTCCCTTCTAACTTCCCCCAGGAGGGCAGAAATTCACCAAATCCTGGGCAGAACTTTTTCCCCAAGTATCCACCCAGTTTCCAACCCTAAAACCATCCATCCTTCTTTCCCCAATTCCCTGAGCCAGACAACCTAATCCGGGAGAGGGGAGGCCAATGGTGGAGGGGTACCCAAATCTTCCCAACCCAGGGTATTACCAGAAACGGGATAGCTACCCTTCCTGGGAGCATCCTAGGAGAGAAAACCGGACCCCGTATCAGCCTGAGCGGGTTTCCCAGTTAGAGCACCAGGTTCAGAACATGGCACAGGATTTGGGCCGCATGCTGAGGGCCCAACAGAACCCTCAGATGGGCATGTTGGCACAGAATGCCCCAAACTCTGGACCTAGTGCTCCAGAACAATGACGGGGGCAGCACCCTGATAACTCACCGGTTCCCAGGGAGGAGGCACAAGGGGAAGGGGGGTGTAAAGCCTTGGAGGAAGCTTCCTTCCCAACTTGTAAACAGCCCCTGGAAAACCTGGAACCGGAAACAAAATCTCCTGCCCCTGAAAGCCTGCCTCCCAAGGAGCAGAGGGGGGGTAGGAGAAACAAAGGACCCAAACAGACCCACTTTGTGGAGGAGGTACAGGTCTTCCAATTTGAGGGAGAGGGATCCTCAGAGGATCCTGGGAAAAGGATCTTCTCCTTCAGAGATGGGGGAACTCCTCCCAAGGAAAAATAGGTCCCAAGAGATTCCAATCCAGACTGGGTAGATGTGGGGATTGAGCTGTCGCCGCCCATCATTCTATCCCAGAAACAACAAAACCAAACTTCCCTGGTTCAAACCCATCCTGGTGACTGCCTCCAAAAAGGCAGGGGCGGCCCAGAACCGGAACCAGGGGAACCTAAAACCGAATCAACAGACTGGGTAGATGTGGGGATTGAGCTGTCGCCGCCCATCATTCTATCCCAGAACCAACAATACCAAAATCCCATGGGTCAAACCCATCCTGATGACTGCCTCCAAAAAGGGGGGGGGCGGCCCAGAACCTGAAACCATTTCCAGTTGCCAACTTTTTCTTTCAGATTTCCCAGCCTCTCCACATAATTCTGCCCAAATCTCTTCGCTAGCAATGTCCAAAACCAGAAAATTAGCCCACCAGTTGTCCAAAAATGTGCATTATCTGTGCCCCCTTGAGGAGAAGGAGGGAAGATACTATGCCCCGGTACAAGTACAGGGGCAGGGTACAATTATGGCACTGGTGGACACTGGATCCCAAGCTACCCTTCTGTCCAAAAGGGCCTTTGATGAACTAAATGCAGGAAGGGAGGAGAATTACCGTATTCCTCTCACCTCTCTTCCTGGACAACTCTAGAACTTTGACGGGAAGGAAATTCCTGTCGAGGGGACTGCAGATTTGGACATCAAAATTGGGCGACACAAGGTGAAACACCCTGTCATAGTAGTGACTCCAGAGGGAACCCCTTGTTTACTAGGCAATGACCTCCTGAGAAGGTTGTCACCCCTAATAGATTATGTAAACAAGGTCCTCTGGACCCAGACTAGCCGACCAATAAAATTAAAACAGAGTGTCAACCATGTTAGTTTAAACGGCACCTGCCACATGGTTGAACAAAAATCAGACTAAGTAGAATTTCACTTCCAGAACAACCAAATTCCAGACGTGACAGTAATAGCAATAGGACAACAGACTGGTGGTGGGGGGGTCCTCTCTATTTCTGAAAATCAACCTTCCTTCCAGTTTAAGGTGGTATTCCACACTGGAAGGAAACACTCTGAAATTCTTTACCAATCCACAATCAGACACTCCCACTCCTATAGTCCAGAAAGATGTGAAATCAGCTCAGAGCCTGGCTAATATTCAGCAAATTGGAGATCAGTTGTTCATCCCTGTTCAGTTAAATGATGGGAAGGACTCTGTTCTCGCTCGAGTGTGTGTGAACAACGGTAAGAGCATCATCAGCGAAGCCATGTTCCGCCAACTCCCAAAAGATCCAGCCATTCCCACATTCAAACTGATAGACAAATGTGAAATGGATCTGGAAACACCCAATTCCAAACATCTCCTGCCAAGCAGGTGTATGCTCAAAATCTCCATTGGCAACAAGAGCATAGTCCATAATTGTTGGGTCGTGCGAGACGTCACTGCCGCCTTTAACTTAGGCAGTGACATTCTCAATCGCTTCGCCATTAGTTTGGACCTAATAAACTTCAAAGCTTGGTCCCGATTAGCGGATAATCCCATGGGCTTTGATGATCAAGAAAAAGCATTTAGGTCAGCTCAATTGCTACCTTATGCAGTTGAAATTCAGCTTAAAGAGGAAGTCACCATCCCAGAAAGGACCCGGCAATTCTCCCTGGAAGTGAAAGTTAAAAGAGGACAAAAATTGAAAAACCCTGATGCTTATATTCATCTAAATGCTTCTCTCCAACAGCAAGGGTTAGGGGTAAACCCAACACCATTAGTCAACATAGAACATGACACCATTCCAATAGAGGTGGATAACATCGACTTACAGAGTATTATTCTAGCCGCAGGCACCATTATTGGAATGACGGTTGATGACCGACATTTCTCAATTGATTTAGGAAATGAACTGTTAGGACCAATCCCCAAGGACTGTTTTGATAGTGACAGTGATGACAATACAACACCATACAGGATCTTTACCCGGCATGGGGGGAACTTCCTGGTGTACACTTCTTGCCCTTATGGTAAGGAAGATGTGATTTGTGACTTCAGGAGAGGTGATTTTCCAGGTCCATGATGGCTGCCTTTCCCACCTCAAGCCTCCAGTCCAAATCAGCACTCTGACCAGGGACTTCTCCACCCAGCTGGAGGAGGCCGCTGAGATAGCAAAACCAGAAGTCTTTCCAGGCTTCAGGCAGATGGTGGAAGAGAGAGTCAACCTGGGTGATGCCTACGTGGCTCTGGAACAGAAGCAAAAGTTGAAACAAGTTTTCTTGGATTTCCAAGATCTCTTTGCGGTAGACTCATATGACTGTGGTCGCACCGACATCCACACAACAACAATTCCCACGGACCCTGGCATGACTCCAGTGTTTGTGAAGCAATATCGCTTGCCTATCGCATCCATGGAGTCCCTTACTGAAATAATTAAGAACCTTGAGTCCCGGGGAATAATCCGTCCAGTCCACAGCACTTTCAATAATCCGGTGCTGGGAATATTGAAGCCAAACGGCCAGTGGAGACTCTGCGCCGACCTTAGGGAGCTCAACAAACGGGTCCATACTTCCCGAAGGCCTCTGCCCTACATTGACCAAGGGCTGGCCCAGATTCAGGGGTCACAGGTATTCACAGCAATAGACCTGACCAATGGATACTGGACCGTGCCTGTCAGTAGGGAGGACCAATACAAACTGGCTTTTACCTTTGGGGGCCAGCAGTACACATGGACCCGGACTCCCTTCGGATACCTCAATTCCGGCAATGAATTCAACATTTTCCTACATAAGGCCATGCCCGACCTGGGTGCGAGGGGTAACCTGGCTTATGTAGATGATGTCCTCATCAAAAGTTCATCTGTGTAGGAACAAATAGCGGAGATCCGTTATGTTCTGACGCAGTTGAGGGCCGCCGGAGCAAAACTTTCCTTTCAGAAGGCACAGTGGTGTAGAACCCGTGTTAATTTCTTGGGGCATGAGATTACTCCTCAGTGTCTCTGTCCCCAAGAAAAGAAAGTGGAAGTACTCCAGAAACTGAAGGATCCCACAACTCTGCGGGAACTAAGGAGCCTCATTGGACTGACTAATTACAGCAGAAAGTTCATTGAGGGATACGCAGAGATCACCAGACCCCTGATTCATCTTTTGAAGGGGGGGGTCAAGTGGGAATGGGGTCCAGAACAATCCGAGGCAGTAAGACAACTCAAAAGAAGCCTCTCACAAGCGCCTTGCCTAGCTTACCATGTCAGAAACAAGGAGTTCTTCCTGGAGACAGGGTTTTCTAATACGTGCTTGACGGCAGTATTATACCAAAAGCATGACCAGGTCAATAAAGTAATCTCCTATGCGAGCAAAATATTAACCTCTGTGGAGGAAAAATTCAACGATTGTGAGAAGGCACTCCTGGCAACGGTGTGGGTATGAAGAATTACCACCCGTTCATCCAGGGGGAACACATCATAGTGGAGACTCCACACCAGCCTCTGCAATATCTCCAAAGTGACAGAATCCGGGCCGGAAATGTGAGTAATTCCCGAATTACTTCCTGGATTCTGTCAATGCAAGGCTTTCCTGTGGAGGTCAGATATGGCCAAAACAAGAAGAGTCCCATCGCGCAAGGTCTGGCTGACTTGCATGATTGTACCAGAGAAAACTGTCTCGAGGACGAAAGTCTAAAAATCAAGGACAAACTGGAGGCATACCTTAATTCCCCCCACAAAGTCTTTGAAGAAGACAAGTGTGAGGGAATGCTCACTGTCTATGTGGATGGATGCTCTTACCATGTTGACAACAACGGGGAGAAAGAACTGGTGGCTGGCGTAGGGAATGCATGGGTGAATGAGTCCCCAGAACCCTCCGCTGGGTATAAACTTGGTCCCCGAAGTAGTCAGGTAGCAGAGTTGATGGCTGTGCATCAAGCCATCCTCACTGCTGTCCAACATCAACTCCACGAACTGGTCATAATCACAGATTCGGATTATGTACGGAACGGGTTCGTGGAGCACCTGGTTAACTGGAAAACCAGAAGCATGCTATGTGCTAATAACAAACCTTTGAAACACGGGAAGTTAATTCAAAACATTGATGATCTGGTCACCTCGAATGGGATGACCATCTACCTGAAGAAGATCAAGGGTCATTCCAAAGTAGAGGGACCAGACAAAACTGGAAACGACTTAGCTGATCAGCTGGCCAAAACCGGGGCCATCCAAGGGGATCTAGTAGTAATAGAGCGTCTGTTGGGGGAAATCCAGGTCACTGCTATCACTAGGTCCCAGACAAATGCTCACAATGATCTTTCAACTGCACAATGGAGTAAGGAGACCCCTGATGCTGATTTAATTACGGCTCAAAAGGGGGATCCAATAATTGGTAAGTTTTACCAACACATTGAGGACCCTGAGAACTTTCCCCTGATGGATACCGATTACATTGGGAAAGAGGACCTAAGAAAGTTGATGAAATGTCCAAAAAGGTTCCGAATCCAAGACGGTTTCTTGGTAAGGAAATCCCAAGCTGGCCATGATCAGTGGTTGGTCCCTACCTCATTCCGAAGCCTGATGTTAAGTCACGCCCATGATGTGGCCACTGCCGGTCATAGGGGGTTTCACACAATACTGGAAATCTTAAGAGAGGTTGCATACTGGCAACACATGGGGCAGGACCTCGACCAATACTTGAAGGGGTGTCTTGTGTGTGCACAATTTCAGCCATCATCCCTCACACACCGTGCGCCTCTCCAAAAGAGGGGGATGACACTGCCATGGTCAGATTTGCAAATCGACTTTGTAGGCCCTGTAATCCGCTCGTCTAGAGGAAACAACTACATGTTGACCGTTACATGCTTGTTTACCAAGTGGGTGGAATGTCTCCCAGCCCCAAATTGCAAGGCAGAAACAGCAGCTGCCCTGATGATTAACCACATCTTTTCCCGTTTTGGTCTACCTCAAAGGATTGAGTCAGACAGGGATAGCCACTTCACCAGTGAAGTAATGACAAAGATGTGGGAGATACTGGGTGTCAAAAGGAAGCTACATATTTCTTACAGGCCAGCTTCTTCTGGAGCAGTAGAGAGATACAACCGAACCATTGTGAGCATCTTAAAAATGTTTGTGGCAGATTCTGGGCCAAGTTGGGATATCCGATTACCTCTGGTCCTAATGGCCATCAGATCTACCCCTTCATCTGCAACTAAAATGTCACCATTTGAGTTGATGACCGGACGCAAGATGGTGCTTCCCCAGCATTTGCTCTACAGGACCCAAGACCAGACACTGATAAATGCCTCCACAACTCATGAGTATGTGGAGAATTTAAGGAAACACCTTCATTATGCTTTTGCCTATGCTCTGCGGAATCTAGAAAGATCATCTGATAGCATGAAGACCCACTACGACCTGAAAAACACCAAGAAAGTATATGAGGTGGGGGACCGGGTCTATCTATACAATTTCCAAAGAAACCAGGCCAAACAGCGAAAGTTTTTGCCTACGTGGAAGGGACTGTTTGAAATTATAGACAAAATCTCCCCTGTAGCCTATAAGATCCGCAATCCCAAAGGTAGTCTGGCGCAAGGGGAAGACAAGTGGGTCCATATTAATCAGCTAAAGTGTTGCCATCCCAGGCACACTCTGCAACAACTGGAGGAATCCTCTGGAATCCCAGAGATGGGCACTCCAGAGTAATTCAGTTCCAACCCTAAAATATCCCACATATAGTCGCTAAAATATGATGATTCTGGAAAGAAAATATTTCCTGTTATATCTTGTTTTAAAAACAAGACTGAAAAATGTAACCGGATGTATAAAATGTACGTGTTTGCCACACCATTAATAGTGGTGGAGAAATGTCTACGAATAGGTATTGCCGCTTTTGCTTTATCATCCTAGGAGAGATGAAACCATGGAGACTGACCAAGGAGAACGACCCAGAGACCCGGAGCAAAGATCCGAGGGGCCCGGGCTACCGCCCAATATTCCCATCAGGACAGGCGAGGAGAACCGATCGATCCAACTGGATGGAGGAAAAGATGCTGAACTGTGCCATCTACGGAATTGGAAGAAGATGATGCGGACATCCCAGCGCGTGGATCAAAACATCCTTTGCACCCGACTCCATCTCGACTTGAAATCAAAGTCCTGACCCACGTTTGGACTATTATGCTGCAACATTAGGTGCTGTGGGTTTAGGAAATCCAAGAGGGCGGAAAAGCCCACATTTGCGCCAGAAATCTAGAGAACCGTGCAGTTTTGCACACAGCAAAGTGGTCCCCTGACCTGCCACCCACCAGTGCAAGCATGATGGGCCAGGAGTGCCATGAGTGAAATGTGTGCCAAAGGAAAAACAGCAGTGCCAGTTGGCTAAAAAAAAACGCTTTAAATTCACCTTTGTTTCCCTGAATGCAAGCTCAAAATGCCTATTTTAAACATCACAAGATATTCAAAAATCTCAATGAACACCAGCAGGCATTTGGCAGAATGTATTCTTGTGTGCATACTAAAACTGGAAAGATGAAGAGCCCAAAACAATGTTTATAACAAAACTGGCTGAGCTGTGGATGTCAGCAGCTTAAGTTAAATGGACAGAAAGCCACTAAAATCGAAATGTTTAAAATAAATGAGTGACCTACTTTTGAGTGTAACATAGGTTGCAACTGTTAAATGTCATAGTTTTGAACTTAGAATCAGCATTCTAGCTGCATGTGCAAAAATTGTGATTTTGATTTGAATGAAGAAAAACTGGGAACAAAAGTGACATTTAGCTGAAGCCTGGCATAATGAAACTGGATTCTGCCTGACAACTACCCCCGGCAGGAGAGGGAATTCAGCAGCTGTGTTCCCAGGCCTAGCTGCATCCTGCTGCCCCTGCCAAAAGGTGATGACACCTCTCTGATTGAATTAGGGCAGTGGCACCTGGGGACTACAGGAAACTAAACAAAGCACTGTCCCTGGCTCAGGCAAATGTTATATTGGGGGGGTCGTAAAATGGCTTCCTCTTGGGAGAAACTGGGAGGGGCAGTGCCTGTGAGAGCAAGCTGAGCTTGGGGGAAGTGGATAAACCAGAAATTCCACCATGTGCTTTGGAAAACCACACCCCTTTGGGGCCAGAGCATGATTTTAAAAAGATGGATAATTCATAGTGCGGACTTGTAAAAATAATATAAACAACATCATCATTCTTGTGATTTTTCTGTGCACATTTTAAGAGGTGTTAGGACCCTGTGGTATGTTCTTGGGGATAGTAGCGGAAAAAAAGGTTGTTACTCCAAATGTATGCATGTTAAAAATCTGACGCTTTATCATCTGAAACCCATATCCCTTGTGCACATTCGTGTAAAATCTGGAAAGGTTTAGAGGTCGTTATCTGGATGAAAAGGGGAAAATTCGGTCATAAGTGGACACGACATCTTACAAAGACAGGGATCGGATGGTTTGGTGCTACAGAAAATATGTTAACTGGACCTATAATATTAGAAACATGGTACATAGATAAATATGTATTTGGGTCAGAAATAGATTTGTGTGCAATTTGACAAGGGGAGGTTCCTCCGACCATAAAACCTACAGCATCACTCTGACACTCCATTTCCTTCCCCCAATCAAGGGGGAGAGGAAAGCTTGGCCAATGATAAGTGAGGGGGGCAGGCTTAGCTAGGCCCAGGCACAGACCCATTTTCAAAACACATAAAAGGAACGTTGAAACCCAGGTAGAGACATTCACTTTCTACTTTCTTGCGGGACGCTTTGCCGGGAGACTCCAGACTTCAAATGCAGAACTCCAGGGATCCAGAACTTTACTTCAGAACTTGTAGCAGAGAGGCTAAGCCACAAGCTGAGTTCTCCTCAGCAGGCCTCAGAAATCATGTGCAAACTATTCAACCGCCGGGCTGTGCGGTTTGCTGCTTGCTAAGAATCCACTTGATCCAGACCCGCAGAACCAGAGACCGCTGTATCCGGAACCGCTAGCAGAACCGATAACAGAACCAGAGACCCAGAGACCAGATCGCTGTGAAGAACCGCTAGCAGAAGTCCAGCCAATCCTGACCCGATCGGTGACGAAGTCGCATTCCTGTCCAAAATCTAGTGTGAGTACCCAGCTAGCACTGTGCCAAAACCAATCTCTTAGTTTAAAATAATCTAATCCAAACTATTTTAGCCTATTAGAACTGCCTCCTAGAATCGTGTCATTCTGTCATCTTTAAAACTGAAAACTGTCATCTGTCATTCTGAGCTTTAAAATTTAAAATCCGAAACACTACCTTTACTAAATATGCCGTATCTCTGGAACCGTTTCTGCTATGAACAAGATGTAACTTTCATCTTAAAGCTAAGATTCTGGGCTTTCCAACAAACCTAGAACCGACTTCCTACTCCTTATGGTGCCACCGTAATTGCGCTCGACACACGCGAATAAATTGCCGCGATTTGACATTTTGCTTCATTTTAGCCACGGGTACAAATATTTGTTTTTGCTTCCATCCCTGAAATCTGTTTTCAACCTAATAACCATCCCTGAATCATTGATAGGGCTGGCCTGAACTGATTCAAAGTATCTATCAACTACCCTGAACCCCCTATGGGGAATTGAAAGGCTTTTAGCATATTTTTCACTTAATTGCAACCACATCAAAGTATATTGACTGTGTTTAAAACTCCTACCTGTATTCCTCTAAGCTTGCTAGGGGGGAACTGAATTATATTTGATTGCATTCCTGAGAACTGTGTGCTTCCCTTCCATCTCTTTACTTTGCATAAAGTACTTTTGTTGAAGTCACATCAAGTTTATTTTCTGTACTGCATTTTCATTCATCATTGCATTGTCCTTGAAGCCATAAAAGCATTTTCAGCTACTTTATCCTCTCTATATCACTTCTAAGCCATCAAAAAGAGTGTACCACTGTAACATTATCCATTGTTGATCACTATCATCTTCACAAGTGTGCTATCAAACATTAATTTATTATAAAAGTGTGATATATATATATATATATGTATATATATATATAGTTTAATTTTCAAATAAACCTTTTAATTTGCAAAACAAACCTACTTCTTGGCTCAGAGGGGTCCGGGGGATTCTAAGAGAGGGGTGTTATATAAGGGTTGTCATCCAGAGTAAATGAACTGGACATAAAAATATATCAATAAGGGTTTCCCTCAGCATCCCAGACTAGGCATTGACTTAGCTGTAGTGTTGAATTGAATCCGCTTACAGGTGCAGCTCACCCAAAGTATATTTTCAACTTGACCATGTGACAGGAGACCGTGTTTTGAGCTCCTTCTTTGTATTTAACACTATTAAATGTATAAAATTTGGCACTTCTAGTGTTTTCCATCACACCTCAACAGGAACCTGTCCCGCTTCTCACGTTCATTGTATCTTCTCGAACAGATAACCAGTTTCTTGGCTGCCCCAACCCTTGACACTGGATCAGACAAGCCTTGTCGAATTTTCCTTCAATGTCAGTTGTTTTCTTTAACTGCGCCACACTTCCAGTCCTTCTATTCACGGGATCCATGTTTGCTAAAATGCGTCGTGGAACATCCAGATTCTATACATATATATATATATATATATATATATATATATATATATATATATATATATATATATATTGGCGGCACTGCCTGCAGTCTATTCACTATATATAGCCATCCTTATGATTACTTAGTCTACTTGTGTAACAGCATATGTACAATTATAAAACCACTTTGCATTTTCTTCAGTGCTCTCTACACTCATCAATAATACTCTTTTTGAATTAGACTTTACCCAAAAAGTATCTGGCCCCACCCACAACAAAGGGAGAACCCTCGACTGGGTAGCAGACTACAACTGCGCGGCCTCCATCACCGATAACTCCCCCCAATCATGGTCCGACCACCATCTCCTTTCCTTTACCCTCGAAGACTCGAGCCCCATCACCAACAATGTACTAGCCTCAGCCATCCCCATGAGAAGTAAAAAAAATATCACAGTGGAAAAATGTATCCCTCTCATCCTCCCTACACTTAACCAACTCCCGGCTTCCACCAACCCCCACAACCTTGTAGAAGGCTATAACAAAACCATGCGCACTGCCTTAGACTCCATTGCACCATTAAAACTAAGAAAATGTAAACCGAAAAAGCATCTCAACCACTGGTTCTCTAATCACCTTAAAACTCTTAGATTTGAAAAACGCAAAAAGGAACATGCTTGGAGACAATCTCCCACAGACTATAACAAAATATTGCTCAATAAAATAGCATCCAACTACAAAAAACAAATCATAGCTGCCAAACAAGAGTCTTACAACCTGAGAATCGCACAATCCAACTCCAGCACCAAAGAGTTGTTTACAATCACTAAAGAACTGGAAACACCTGTGCTAAACCCAGACACCTGTGTGAAGGACAAGCAATGGTGCACCAGTGTCCAAAATGACCTAAACAACAAAGTCACAGGACTTCAAACTAAAATTTAAAATAAGAAAGACTCCCTAGCCAAACCAACCAACCCCACTAACACGACCCCGTGGCCCACGCCCCAACACCTTCTGCCCAACACCACCCGCTTTAGCTTCTCCAAAGTCTCCACTCTTGAAGTGGAAAAAATCATTCTCAGCCTAAAACCATCTAACTGCCGGGGGGCTTTTTTGCACCCACAAATTATTAAAGATGTGGCAAGAGACCTCTCGCCATTCATCACAAGACTCATCACAAGACTCATCAACGCCTCCTTCTCCTCAGGTACCGTCCCCAGCAACCTAAAAGAGTCCTGGGTCCTCCCACTCCTCAAAAAGCGCTCTCTGGATGCCTCCATTCCCACCAACTACATACCTATTACCATCGTCCCCTTCCTGCTCAAGATATTAGACAAGACAGCCTACCAACAAATCCAGAAATACCTTGAATTAAACCATCTTCTCGGTACCCGACAATCAGGCTTCAGACCCCAACATGGGACAGAAACAGCCCTCATCGACCTGAAGGCTCAAATTGACACTATTAGAGACAATGGGAAAACTGCTTTATTGCTTCTCCTTGACCTCTCCGCGGCATTTGATCTAGTTGATCACAAAATCTTATGCAATCATCTGGATTCAGCTGTCCACTTCTCCCAAGAAGCCATCGGCTGGATCGAGTCATTCCTCAGCAACAGATCCATGCGTGTCTTCTCCACCACAGCTGCCGCCGACCCCATCCCCATCACATGCGGAGTCCCCCAGGGCTCATGCGTCTCCCCTACACTGTACAATGTGTTCACAAAGCCCCTGTTTGATGATCTAGATGGTCTGGGTATCACCTAGACTAATTATGCTGATGATACCCAGATCCTCATCACGTTGACGGGAGATTACAACCATGATTTGGCCTTGGTGAACAGGGTGTA
Organism: Ambystoma mexicanum; assembly: GCF_040938575.1. Classification (NCBI taxonomy): domain Eukaryota; kingdom Metazoa; phylum Chordata; class Amphibia; order Caudata; family Ambystomatidae; genus Ambystoma; species Ambystoma mexicanum. The sequence continues at coordinate 722,388,088 of NC_090927.1, read as the reverse complement.
CCTCATCATCCAGGCATGGATGGCATCTCACAGTCTATGCCTGAATGATGACAAGACCAAACTCATCATACTTGGTTCCACCGCAAACCTAACCAAATTGGACCACCACTACACCTGCTTCATTATAGACGGGAACCCGATCAAAGTAGCTAAGGAAGTGAAAACCTTAGGAATATACATTGACTCCTCCCTCTCCTTCCATAAACAGGTTAGCGCTATGGCATCCTCCAAGGCCTACACATGTAAGCTTATAAGAGCAGCCAAACCCTTCCTATCCACCCAGAGCTGCATTACACAAGCCAGAGCCCTTGTATTATCAAAACTGGACTATTGTAATGCCCTCTACATAGGAGCTAGCAAACAGGTTACTAACAAAATACAGACGCTACAAAACAATGCTCTCAGAGCAGCACTCCGCATCCCCAAGAGAGAACACATCTCCAACATTAGGAGATCCCATAACTGGCTCAACAGTACAGATAAAATCCTGCTCAAAGTAGCCTCACTAACACACAAATGCCTCAACAACGATGCCCCCGATACTTAGTCGGTAGAATAAGTAAACACACTTCCAACAGACGTACTAGAACCTCCAACGCTAATCTACTCACAGTTCCCAGGTTCAAACGCACCAACATGGGTGGTAACAGCTTCCAGATGAAAGCAGCCCAACATTGGAACTCCCTACAACCCTCTCTTAGGACACTCCAAACCTAAACACACTTTTTATCTGCAACTACATACACTGGATAAAGAGCAATGACCGCTAAAACCATCCAACCCACCTCATCGTTATCTACTATGTAAATATGTATATTTGTAAATCCGTAAACTTTTGCCTTTTTCATGACTTCTTCAACCATCTATTATCTCCTTGTAATTACTGTACTGCATTGTAACATGTAACCAAGCTGTGAATAACCTTGTTGCTCCTGCGCCCTCATACCCTCAGGTCTGGTGCGCAATACAAATGAATAAATTTAACTAAACTAAACATGCAATCTTCATTTTGCTCATGAAATTTTGCTAAATTGTTTACTTCGCCATCAAATTCTATAAAGTCTATGCACGCTGTCCATAGGTATCTCTTCTGAGTGCATCATTACTGCTTCATGTGACGTCACCCGTCTTCTCTTTCATTCATCTTCACACTTCTTCTGGAACTTCCTTCAGGAGACTGTCATCTCTTCGGGGATACATCATATAGGGTTTTCTCAATGGATACCTTGTTTCAAGTACTCTTTGCGGTATAGGTACCATCACTTGCGTTGCGCATGTCGTAATTTCCGGTTTCCAACATATAGGCAAAATGGGGCGGGACTTACGGTAGAGGCAAATGGCTCCTCCTCTACAATTTTGTGGAAGTACCACCATTATCATCATGTTCTTTAAAAGATATGATAATTATGACTGAAACTCGAGTGTTCTGAAAATGAATCTCTGCTCAGGTTGGATGTTTTTCAGTAATTTATAGAAGTTATGCAAACTAACATGATTGGTAATTCTTTTTAATTTGATTGGGTGGCAGGTTTGTGTCCAGTGGACCTGGATTATGCACTCTATCAGAGGTGCAAGCCTCAGAAGAAAATTGTTTCTCCCTAAAACAGATGCACTCTGAGGAGCCACAACTATCACTGGATTGGTAAGTCTATGTCACCCTATTTCCCCTCTTTTTTGGTTTAGAGTTTCAAGTATTTCTTGAGAAAGCAAGGTCACCTGAGATCTGGAACTATGAGAGCCAATAAGTCACACTGTCTTTGAATTTGGATATGGGTGAATATCCTATTATCCTTCATCTCCAATTTACAGAGAAAGCTTGAGTTAGTGGATAATTGTGATTCATTTTGTTGATGTTCGGAATTTTATGAATTTGACATTGGGCTGCCTCCACTGGGGAATTCTCCTCAGGATCAATTTCATGTTGATTGGTCAAGGACTCTATATGGATAAAAATGCACTTGGAGATCATCATTGGTTCAGGGACTTCCCCTCCTTCCATGGTTTCCAGGTCATTGTTGTTGCTTGGATTGTGATACAGAGAAAAACCTGAAACTACGTTTGTTCTAATATCTATGCTGAAATTATCGGGTTTAGTTCTTCTTGGGCCTTGTGTTTAGAGGTTTTGTGGCTAATAGTTTTCTTTGTTTCAGGTTTTTTGTCATATTTTTCTTAAATTGCCTTATCTGCTTTTTTGGAGGAGGCATTACATTTGGGAAAGAAGAGACACAGGGTTCGATGTCCAAAGTGTTCTTAAATGTGATTGTCAAATGTTTCTCCTTTACAAAACTCCACTTTATATTTTGCTATGATTTTATTTCAAGGGCTAATGAGGGTTAGCCATTGGCCTTTCCCAATTTTTCAGCAAACTCAGGGACTAAGGCTTTTCCATCACATTTTCTTCTCTGCATTTTGAACTGGAACAATGTCCTCCCGTAATTGTCCATCTTTACCTCTTGACTCATTCTGGTCAAGGTTTCTGTGAGCATTAGAGTTAGGATTTCCCTGTGGGATTTCATGATTTGACCATTTGTCTCTGTCAAATGTTTGACTTGTTGCTCAGATTCTGATAATGTATATCCACTCCCCAGACTGCTAAGTGATCAGTGGTCAAATCTCTGTTCTTCCCAAGAAGGGTAACTATCTCTCCTAGGTGAGTGGTTTAGGGAACTCTGAGAACCATTATTGTATGTATTGCTTGGTCTCCACTCACCCTAATACTGGGATCTATTATCCTTGAACGTAGAAGGAGGATGAGAGTAATCTTGGAAAGTGTCTATAGGAGGTGATGATTGGCTTCTCCCAATGGGAATATTATAATTTTAATTTGCCTATGAGCCTACTTGCAATCCTCTTTTGGGCGAAGAGAAAGAGAAAGAAAAAGAAAACAGACTGAAGGATCCTCTGGCATTTTCATGCCACTCAGGGGACCCTTCAAATAGAAACAAAGAATGTTAGGTGCAGCACGAGTGGAGCTCCATTAGGACAGTTACATTTTTCCAGACCCTCATGACAAAGGGTTAATCTGGTGCTATGCTCAGTGCCATAAGAAAGAAAACCATTGCCTGGTTGATCCTGCCACGATGCCCCATGTCGGCCCAAGCTTCTGTAGAAAAGTGAAGGCCCATTGCCTAGAGGGACACTGCACATAGCATCACCTCTGCAGGCCCGAGCTCATTTATTGGTGACTGCTGTTGCAATCATCACTGGGCGGCAAGTGGCATATGGAGCCCAGCTGTAAAGGAACTTTTGGGCCCCCACACCCTGCTGCTGCCCTGCCTGTCTTTCTGACCACCTTGGAGCACCAGAACCCATCATCAGCAGGAATGACCTTGAGAGAGCCCTGGCCAGGCTGTCTCCCAAGTAATGCTTGTGCTACAGTTTTATACATTTGATTGCACCCCAAAAGTGAATTTTATAAGAACGTTTATATGTTTTTGAAGGAATATGCGTTATATTTCCAAAGGACTCTTTTTTGTTTTTATGCAGCTGCTTCAGGGTATTTATAGTGTTATAGTGTCTATGGAATTCCACTTTTTATAATACAACAAAAAAACTGCTGGTTAAATATCAGTATTCAAAACAAAAATGAACCAAACCCATACATTAGCATTACTGTATCTCCCGTACCTTTTTGTGCAGTTTATACTTATAATAATCTTGTGTTTCTTCATAGGGGGTTTGGGGAATCCTGGTATTTAAGATCTTTCCTGACCATAATTCCTTTCCTATAGAGGTGCCCAGGGATATCCAGGCACTAAGGTAAGCAGGGTGTGCTGGAGACAGATAGGAGGCAGGCTAAGTATTTAAAAGTAAGAAAAAATGTATGTTTTGCCCACCTACACATGTCCCCCACCAAGTGTGTTAATTCCATCCACCACTTAATTTATTGAGGTAGTGCTGGAAAAACCCTTTTTTGTGCCTATACCTGCCTTACCTACTTACCTACCCATCCCTATCCCATTTCCTTCCTAGGGTTTGCGTACATATTGCTAGAGAAAATGTTAATTTGTTTGTACATTTGTTCAAGTTATTTTGTGCAAATGTGTCAGACTCCCATAGGAACCCCTTAACATTGTATTGGTAATAACTTTTTATTCGAGTAACTGATTTGGCAGAAATTCCAAAAGCGATTAGGGGTTCGCACCCCCCACCCCCACCCAGATTGCAAAGTTTAATAAAGATTCATAAAAAAATAAAAATGTTATATGGAAGACAAAAACATTTTTCTTCCAAATGTGCGGCCTATTTCCCATTCATTTTACCATAGACAAACAGGGTCAATGTTTGCCAAAGCGCACAGCCCAAACCGCCGGATGGATTTGGACCAGGAAAAAAGTTACTTGTAGGTCAAGAAAGATACAAATGCCATCAGGCTAGAGGTGGGGGAGACTAGAGGGCACCAAGTGAAATGTGGGTGTTGGAGGGGGTCTATGGAATGAGTTTGCAACACAAAGCTTTCTGTGGCCTCAGCTATAGCTTCGAATAGCCGACATCTCAAAGCAAACTGTGCCACAGAAACAGTGAGTGTTGTGGGGGAAAGGAAGAGGGCAGGGGAGGTGAGGAGGCCATCTTGGGAGTGGGGGGAGCTGGCACAGCTGATGGAGGCTCTTGGTGAGGTGCTGGGTGGGCAAGAAAGCATTTTTCTTGCTGTTTTCCCAATATTCACGGCTATGTTTTTTGTAAAAAGATATTTTTACAGCTATAGTGACGTTGGGCATGAGAAATCACTGGCCAAGGTCAGTGTTATGATAACAATCAAGATCTCCCATCCATGCAGTAACCAGGACAGACCCCGCTGAGCTTCAAAGTGGGGAAGGTGCCGGCAGCCTTGAGCCATGTTACCTAATAAATGAGCTGAAGTTACAAGACCACTTTGAGAAACATGGCCTTTCCTCACTTTGAAGCTAAGCAGGATCAGTCCCGACTACTGCATGGATGGGCGACCAAATGGGCATCCACATTTATTTTTAAACTGTGCTACTGTCAGTTCTTGTACATTTTGCATGCAGAGAACATTATGTGTCTTTTGCTGTATTGCATTCTGGTATTTTAAGTCTCCCAGTCAAGATGGGGGGAATAATGCCACAACTGTACACGTTTTGCCTAACTTAGTTCTATAAGGATTTATATGTTTGAGTGAGACTATGGCATGTGCACTTTTCAAGTTATGTTTATAAGGCAGAGTTTTGATGAAAGCCATACATGGGGTTCAAGAGGGGAAATGATGAGAGGGCAAGTAAGTCACGAGTATTTGTCCAGGATGTGGCAAGAGAGTTTGCAATCCTGGACACTGGTGCAGTTATTTTCCCATGATTATGGCTGCTTTTCAGGGCACAAGTAAAAGACACAACCCCTTGTTTTTTTGAGGTTGGCAAGCTTGCTCAAGTATTTGGGCTACCAGGATTTTACTCAGGTTGTCATGTTCCCTTTTCAGATGCTTACTCACAAGACCACACGCACTAGTTTCACATTGGGATTTTGTTTAACTAGGAATATTACATGGCAGATTGCTGGTTTTAAAAGGTGAGCACCTTTTATACTTTGCCATCATATTTATTGGAACATTTCCCCTCTCAGGTTATTTTTCTGGTGTGTGTTCCTTTTTTTAAAGTCCACTGCTATTTTGTCTTGCACACTTTCTTCTAAAAAGAAGGTCTAATGAACTGCATTGGTATATTTCACTTACTGTGGGCATATTCATGGGTGTTAGCTTTTGAATTTCAGTATTGGGCAAAAGTACCTGGGATGATGTAATTTTTGCAGCCACTCTTTTTTTTACCCTTTTCCATGCTGCTTAAATGTGGTTAGTTGGGGTTGTACGATGTATCACAACAGTCACCAAGAGACCAGCCATAAAATAAGGCTCGGTTAGCATGTTGCTTAAACAAAGTGTGTGATCCTCAGCAAAAATGTGTATCTTCCGTGGAGGCGTTTCTCACTCTGCAACTTGCCCAATCTGGCCACCTCAGCCTACTCGCTGCCCCAGGGTCTTTTTCCACCACCTCTTGCACCTCGTTCCTAACTTACCTTGAACCACTCTTCTACAATTTCTTTCCAGAACCTTTTGCTCTGATTCACCCCTCAAGACCTAGGTAGATAGCTACCTTACATATTGCTTCAGGACATTTCCCCCGCCCACCCGCTGTAATGTTTATTAAACTAATTTTGCTGCCAAGCAAGTGCCAGCATAAACTACCACAGTTCAACCAACCTGCCAGCCCATACATGACTCTATAACTAGCTTGCCTCTAACCTCTTTTCACAGAATTGTGCCAGTAAGATTAGTAGCAGTGGCTCAAAAAAAGACACACCCCCATGACTGAATGCCAACATATACACATGGTAAACCCTGTCTCCCATGATTTTGGGTGCCAATTGGCACAATACACAATGGGCCCACTTGGGAGAAATAGGGTAACCAATAATATCATACTAATGTCTCTTTTCCTTTCCCTAGCAATTTTTCTGTCTTTACGGTGTTCATGTGATAAATTGTTACAACAATTGCTGCACAAATTTGTATCTCAATACTTTTTACTAATGTCATTTCATGGTCTACCTCACATGCTCAGTTTAGTTTATGATGTATCCATATCACTTAGTGGGACATTAATTCTCCCAAATCATCTAAGCAATCTTATTTATATGACCACTCACTATGGACACGAACACCTCTTCTGTAATATTTTACATTGAACTCCCAAAATTGGATGATGCCACTATGACAAATGTCAATTTTATTAATATGCAATGGTGTGTAAGAGGGTTAAAACAAGTTTTGGCTGGAATGTTCAATGAAATATCTGTTATGAACACTACTAGTACCTAGGGTTCATCGTTTGACAACGGGAACTAAACCCTATGCTCTTTGCATTTGTTTCAAACCCAGCACCATTGTGAATAAGGTTCTACACTCAGATTCACATCAGTATATAGTCCCATGTGACAGCAAAGCAGTCAGCGGTTTAGTCCAGTGTGCCTGCCAGCCAAGCAGGGGTGTTGCTAGGTATGGAAAAGATCAGGGGCTAAGCTAATGTCGGGACTGGCAGGATTTGGGGCTAGCTATAGGCTTTTGGTCGTAGCCCCTGACCTTCCATCCAGAGCTACAACCAAAAGACCTGGGGCTATAGCCCCCTCAGCCCCCCTAGCAATGCCTCTGCTGCCAAGCAGTCAACAGTCAGGTTTTCCAACCAAGCAGTCATAGCACTGTATTCCTGTTTGTTATAAAAACATTAATCTGTCCCATTTCAACCTAGCAGTCATCATTCAGTCGTCTAATGTACCAGTCAAAAGCCACCAGTTAATTCATCAGTCATGTTTGGCAGCCAAACAGACATCAGTCCATAGTCCGGTTTCCCAGCCAAACAGTCACCAGTTCCATTTGGCAGTCAAGCATTCATCAGTCTGTAGTCCAGTGTAACATCAAAGCACTAACCAGTGCAGTTGTGTATGCCTGCCAACTAAGCCGTCAATATCCAGGTTTGCCAACAACACATTCATGAGTCTGTGGATCAGTTCGGCAGCCAAGACGTCATCAGCCAGGTTTGCCAGTCAAACAGTCAGTCCAGTTAGCCAACCAAACAGCCTTCAGTCTGTAGTCCGGTGTGCCAGCAAAGCAGTGATAAGGCAGTTTTGACAGCCAAGCAGTCATCAGTCTCTAGTCCACTGTGAAAGCAAATTAATCATGAGTCTCTAGTCATTTTTTTCCAGCCAAGCAGTCATCAGTACAGTTTTCCAGCCAAACATCAATCAGTATGTAGTCTAGTGTGACAGTACAGCAGCAATTGATGTAGTTTAGTGCACCTTCCAGCTAAGCAGTCAATAGACAAGTTTGCCAGCAAAGTGATCATGAGTCTGTATTCAGTTTGCCAACCAAGCAATCTTCAATTTTAAAAATTAAATATTGCATAGATCAAACCTATTTGCTTTGTCTTTGTGTACTTAGGCCAAAAGGCCTTCTCACCTAACCCCCCTCGGTGGTGTACAAATGTAAGAATACAACATATTTTAGATAGGTGGGCAAGCTAAAACCAACAAGCCGATTCATGGAAATAATGTGCGCTGAAAATTCCTGCGCAAGCGTGCGAAACCGTGCGAATCGCAGTGCAAGTGCGAAAATCGCAGCAAAACCCATACACATCGATTCATGGAAGTCCCTGCGCGAGTAAAATGTGGGATGTGCGCTGAAAATCTGCATGGCGCATGCCGGCGCACAGGCATCTAACGGCGTGCGCTACGGCCACAGCGAAAGCGCACATAGCGTGGCGCACATAACAAAAGTAGGCGTAACACGGGGCGTGACACGCGGAATGGGGAACAACGCGTGAAAATGTGGGCGTCACAGGGAAAGTAAAGGAGGCAAGTGCGCAGAACGCCCACACGCTCGCCTACAAAACGTATTCATGGAATCGAATAGGGCAAACCAGCGCACCGGCGAAGACGCGCACAGGCCTAAACACATGCGCCACACGAAGGCAGGCGGTAGCGTCCCTGCGCATGAAAAAATGTGCACCAAAATGTGCGCTAAAAAAAAGCACGTATATACAGCTCTGATGATTGTCCCATACTGTGGCCCACTAGGACAAATGACGTGCAAAGGGGTACGTGACAAACACGAACACCCGCTGTGTCCAAAATAGCGTGTGCGTGTATTTCGGGGGTGCGCGGGAAGTTTCACACGCGATTGGCCTTGGGCGAGCGGGGTGCGTGTAAATCTGGGGTTGCATGAAGTTTCACACGCAATAGGCCCTGTGCGAGTGGGGTGCGTGTATTCCTGGTGTTCGCGTGAAGTTTCACATGCGTTTGGCCTGGGTACGTGTAAATCTGGGGTGCGCGGGAAGTTTCACACGTGATTGGCCTTGGGCAAGTGGGGTACGTGTATTTCGGGGGTGCGCGGGAACTTTCACACGCAACAGGCCCTGTGCGAGTGGGGTATGTGTATATCTAGGGTGCAGGGGAGTCCTACACGTGAATTGGCACTGTGGGTCCTCCCAGGTGTTCCCTCTACACCCTCCACGGCCCCTGCAGGCAGCCCACACCACAGAGGACTACCCTACACCCCTGGTCATGTCCCGCAGGCAGCCCATCCACCATGGGCATGCCGCCCAGCCAAGCCACATGTCACCTTGCACTAGTGATCACCAACGCATGACCCCCTCCACCCCCACCCCCCAGCAGTGCAGTGCACCTGCCAACAGGCCCCCACTCATGTCCCACTCATGTCCCCTTGCACCCTCACCCCCAGAACTGAGGGGCAACTGCCAGCAGGCCCCCACTCATGTCCCCTTGCACCCCCACCCCCCAGAAGGCCCCCACTCATGTCCCCTTGCACCCCCACCCCCCAGCAATGCAGGGCACCTGCCAGCAGGACCTCAATCATGTCCCACTCATGTCCCATTGCACCCCCAGCCCCCAGCACTGAGGGGTACCTGCCAACAGGCCCCCACTCATGTCCCCTTGCACCCCCAACCCCCAGCAGTGCAGGGCACCTGCCAGCAGGCCCCCACTCATGTCCCACACATGTCCCCGTGCGCCCCCATCCCCCAGCACTGAGGGGCACCTGCCAGCAGGCCCCCACTCATGTCCCCTTGCACCCCCACCCCCCAGCACTGAGGGGCACCTGCCAGCAGGCGCCCACTCATGTCCCCTTGCACCCCCACCCCCCCAGCAGTGCAGGGCACCTGCCAACAGGCCCCCACTCATGTCCCCTTGCACCCCCACCCCCCAGCAGTGCAGGGCACCTGCCAGCAGGCCCCCACTCATGTCCCACTCATGTCCCATTGCACCCCCAGCCCCCAGCACTGAGGGGCACCTGCCATCAGGCCCCCAGTCAGGTCCCCTTGTACCCCCACCCCCCAGCACTGAGGGGCACCTGCCAGCAGGCCCCCACTGATGTCCCACTCATGTCCCATTGCACCCCCAGCCCCCAGCACTGAGGGGCACCTGCCAGCAGGCCCCCACTCATGTCCCCTTGCACCCCCACCCCCCATCAGTGCAGGGCACCTGCGTGCAGGCCCCCACTCATGTCCCCTTGCACCCCCACCCCCCAGCACTGAGGGGCACCTGCCAGCAGGCCCCCACTCATGTCCCCTTGCACCCCCACCCCCCAGCACTGAGGGACACCTGCCAGCAGTCCCCCACTCATGTCCCATTGCACCCCCAGCCCCCAGCACTGAGGGGCACCTGCCAACAGGCCCCCACTCATGTCCCCTTGCACCCCCACCCCCCAGCAGTGCAGGGCACCTGCCAGCAGGCCCCCACTCATGTCCCATTGCACACCCACCCCCCAGCACTGAGGGGCACCTGCCAGCAGCCCCCCACTCATGTCCCCTTGCACCCCTACCCCCAGCACTGAGGGGCACCTGCCAGCAGGCCCCCACTCATGTCTCCTTGCACCCCCACCCCCGGGCAGTGCAGGGCAACTGCCAACAGGCCCCCACTCATGTCCCACTCATGTCCCCTTGCACCCGCACCCCCCAGCACTGAGGGGCACCTGCAAGCAGGCCCCCACTCATGTCCCCTTGCACTCCCACCCCCCAGCAGTGCAGGGCACCTGCCAACAGGCCCCCACTCATGTCCCCTTGCACACCCACCCCCCAGCAGTGCGGGGAACCTGCCAACAGGCCCCCACTCATGTCCCCTTGCACCCCCACCCTCCAGCAGTGCAGGGCACCTGCCAGCAGGCCCCCACTCATGTCCCACTCATGTCCCATTGCACCCCCAGCCCCCAGCACTGAGGGGCACCTGCCATCAGGCCCCCAGTCAGGTCCCCTTGTACCCCCAGCCCCCAGCACTGAGGGGCACCTGCCAGCAGGCCCCCACTGATGTCCCACTCATGTCCCATTGCACCCCCAGCCCCCAGCACTGAGGGGCACCTGCCAGCAGGCCCCCACTCATGTCCCATTGCACCCCCAGCACTGAGGGGCACCTGCCAACAGGCCCCCACTCATGTACCCTTGCACCCCCACCCCCCAGAACTGAGGGGCACCTGCCAGCAGGCCCCCACTCATGTCCCCTTGCACCCCACCCCCCAGCAGTGCAGGGCACCTGCCAGCAGGCCCCCACTCATGTCCCATTGCACACCCACCCCCCAGTACTGAGGGGCACCTGCCAGCAGCCCCCCACTCATGTCTCCTTGCACCCCCACCCCCGGGCAGTGCAGGGCAACTGCCAACAGGCCCCCACTCATGTCCCACTCATGTCCCCTTGCACCCGCACCCCCCAGCACTGAGGGGCACCTGCCAGCAGGCCCCCACTCATGTCCCCTTGCACCCCCACCCCCCAGCACTGAGGGACACCTGCCAGCAGTCCCCCACTCATGTCCCATTGCACCCCCAGCCCCCAGCACTGAGGGGCACCTGCCAACAGCCCCCCACTCATGTCCCCTTGCACCCCCACCCCCCAGCAGTGCAGGGCACCTGCCAGCAGGCCCCCACTCATGTCCCATTGCACACCCACCCCCCAGCACTGAGGGGCACCTGCCAGCAGCCCCCCACTCATGTCCCCTTGCACCCCTACCCCCAGCACTGAGGGGCACCTGCCAGCAGGCCCCCACTCATGTCTCCTTGCACCCCCACCCCCGGGCAGTGCAGGGCAACTGCCAACAGGCCCCCACTCATGTCCCACTCATGTCCCCTTGCACCCGCACCCCCCAGCACTGAGGGGCACCTGCAAGCAGGCCCCCACTCATGTCCCCTTGCACTCCCACCCCCCAGCAGTGCAGGGCACCTGCCAACAGGCCCCCACTCATGTCCCCTTGCACACCCACTCCCCAGCAGTGCGGGGAACCTGCCAACAGGCCCCCACTCATGTCCCCTTGCACCCCCACCCTCCAGCAGTGCAGGGCACCTGCCAGCAGGCCCCCACTCATGTCCCACTCATGTCCCATTGCACCCCCAGCCCCCAGCACTGAGGGGCACCTGCCATCAGGCCCCCAGTCAGGTCCCCTTGTACCCCCAGCCCCCAGCACTGAGGGGCACCTGCCAGCAGGCCCCCACTGATGTCCCACTCATGTCCCATTGCACCCCCAGCACTGAGGGGCACCTGCCAGCAGGCCCCCACTCATGTCCCATTGCACCCCCAGCACTGAGGGGCACCTGCCAACAGGCCCCCACTCATGTCCCCTTGCACCCCCACCCCCCAGAACTGAGGGGCACCTGCCAGCAGGCCCCCACTCATGTCCCCTTGCACCCCACCCCCCAGCAGTGCAGGGCACCTGCCAGCAGGCCCCCACTCATGTCCCATTGCACACCCACCCCCCAGTACTGAGGGGCACCTGCCAGCAGCCCCCCACTCATGTCCCCTTGCACCCCCACCCCCAGCACTGAGGGGCACCTGCCAGCAGGCCCCCACTCATGTCTCCTTGCACCCCCACCCCCGGGCAGTGCAGGGCAACTGCCAACAGGCCCCCACTCATGTCCCACTCATGTCCCCTTGCACCCGCACCCCCCAGCACTGAGGGGCACCTGCAAGCAGGCCCCCACTCATGTCCCCTTGCACTCCCACCCCCCAGCAGTGCAGGGCACCTGCCAACAGGCCCCCACTCATGTCCCCTTGCACACCCACCCCCCAGCAGTGCGGGGCACCTGCCAGCAGGCCCCTGTTAGGGAGAATTCTCTGTTTGTCACCAGACGCAGGATGGAGAGCTCAGCATTTATACGCCTAAGGTGAGAGCTCGCCGAGACAAGTAGAAAGCTAGGCTGTGGGAGAAACTGGCGATTGGTGGGAGAAGGAATCCCATC